>NC_084484.1:86380616-87630616 GCF_030035675.1 Rhineura floridana | reverse complement strand
CCACTACCCTATCAATCACCTTGCCTCAAAAGGGGAAATTGATGATGATGATGATAATTAGATTTATATCCCATCCTGGCTCCTAAGCACTAAAACACTCTGAAACATCATAAAAACAAACTTTAAAATATATTAAAACAAAACGTATTTAAAAAAAAACGTATTTAAAAACAATTTTTTAAAAAAAGCTTTAAAAAAAGCAATTCCAACCAGAGCTTTTAAAAGTTACTTTTTTGAACTACAGCTCCCTTCAGCCCAATCCAGTGGCCATGCTGCCTGGGGCTGATGGGAGTTGTAGTTTAAAAAAGTAACTTTTCCAAGCTCTGATTCCAACACAGATGAAGACTGGGATAAAGTCTCTACTTAAAGGCTTTTTGAAAGAGAAAGGTCTTCAGATTACAGAGATGGAGCCTGTCTAATATTTAAGGGGAATTACAAAGGGCAGGTGCCACTACACTAAAGGTCCACTCACCCAGGCCCTCACCTGCAGAATGCAGTGATCAACTGGGTATATAAGGGGTAAGATGGCCTTTCAGTTATCCTGGTCCCAAGCTATAGAGGGCTTTATACACCAAAACCAGCACCTTGAATTTAGACCCGTAGCTAATAGGCAGCCAGTGCAATTCACTGAGCAGCAGGGTGACATGTTGGCAATACCCTGCCCCAGTGAGCAGTCTCGCTGCCACATTTTGCTCCAGCTGCAGCTTCCAGACCAACCTCAAGGGCAGCCCCACATAGAATAGGACTATCATTCTGGGTTCCTCCAATACCACAGCCGAGACGTCCTCCGCCAGCTCGGTGAGAGAAGCTGCTGGGCAGCAGGGTGAATGGTACACCAGCCACAACCCTAGTTTACTGTCTCCTTGGCCCAACATCAGGTGCAGGCCCTCACAGCCAGCTCCAAGACAGAGTGGTTTCCTGGTGACAGAGATGGAAGTTCTGTGGATGACAGCAACTCCCCCCCCCCATCCCTGCAGTCTGTGCTGGTGTTACACTGAGTATCCAGGTAGGCAAAGTTGGGTCAGATCAACTCCTCCCAGCTCACCCACCCAGGTCTTGGTAATGCACACCAAATCGGCACCTTCATCCATGATCAGATCATGGATGAGTGTGGTCTTACTGTGTACCAATCTGGCATTAAACAACAGCATACACAGGCCAGTGGGCACAGCAGATGAGCAATGAGGAACCATGAAAGGAGTGGAAGGGAAGAACAAGGCATAGACATATTAGAGACTGAGTAGAAGTTATGAAGATCCATAGGATCTAACAAAGGCTTCTTTAACAAAGGTCTTATCATAGCCGCTTTCAACAATGTTGGCATAAAACCTTCCCTGAGGTAGGTGACATCTTATATCTAGAATCATTCAGAGGAGGCTCCACAAAACTGCTATCAATTGTTGCCTTACTAGAGATCAGAGCTTGGAAACAACTCATTACAAATAATGAGTTACTTTGTAATTTTGTAATTTATTACTTTTTTGAGTAATGAGTGGGTAACTTCATTACATTTTGCTGGTAATAGAACGAGTAGTAACTTGATTACTTTTGAACTGTAACTGTAACATTTCCAGAGTTACTTTGGGGAGTTACTTGGAGGGGGAGCAGGAGAAGTCTTCTGCTCCTCTGATTTGTGGCTAAAAATCATGTGCTTCAAATTGGGCTTCTGTGCAGTGTCGCTCTTCCCTTGTGCTCTATCGGTGCTTACGAGCACCAAGGGAGGAGGTGGAGAACGAGATGGGGTGGAGAAAACAATTGTTAAAAACGGACAGGAGTGGAGGGAGAAAAGAGCTGGAGGGCAAGGGGGCAGCAGAAAAATGGACATGAAGAACTGGCTGTGGAAGTAAGAGATGACGACAATGTGTGTGTGTGGCTCACAAAGCTCGAGGTGGCTTCTGCCTCCCTCCCCACCTCTCCTTTCTTACCAGTGGAGAGAGACACAAGCAAAAGCCATGGCTTCAGGGTGAGTGAGGGACATGCAGAAGTTGCAGCAGCAAGCAGCCAGGGTACTGAAGAGCTGCTGCTTCCAATTCTTCCTAACAGGTAAGATGCATCTTCGTCTTTTGAGGGAGATATTCCATGGAAGCTCTTTTGTGCAAATCTTCCTCCCTATGGCAAATGCAGAGTTTCAAACAGGCACTTGTCTAGGCACTTGTTAAAAATGATTGTATAGCTGACTTACAGTACAATATATACAAGTGTACTCAGAAGTAAGTCTTTTTTGTTTAATGGAGCTTACTCTCAGGTAAATCAAATTGGGTATAGGATATAATTAGGCAAGATAAGGTCTGGTTGCAGCTGTACCAATTTTTGGGGGGAGAGAAAAAATATGACCCTTTATAGTACAAAGATGCATCAATCTGGTTAAGGCAAGTAAAATTTGATGCATGTAATACAAGGACTAACCTGCAATCCAGTACTTATCTACTTAGAAGTAAGTCCCATTGGAGGGCACCACATTGGGTATCCCTGATCTGTAAGGCCCCACAAATACCTTCGTTGTTTGTTGCAATACATACAAGAACATAAGAAGAACCTGCTGGATCCATCCAGTGGCCCATCTAGCCTAGCATCCTGTTCTCACAGTGGCCAATCAGATGCCCTAAAGGGAAGCCCATAAGCAGGACCTGGGTGCATGAGCAGCACTCTCCTCACTTGTATTTCCAGCAACTGATATTCAGAAGCATACTGTCTCTGACAGTGGAAGTAGAATATAGTCATTATTGCTAGGTGCTGTTGATAACTTTATCCTCCATGAATTTGTCTAATCCTCTTTTAAAGGCATCCAAGTTGGTGCCCATCACTGTTTCCTCACTATATGCTGGGCAAGACCACATTTTTAATTGCAGGAGAAGGGATAACGTTTATGCTGGTGGATTACTTTTGATATGTGCATTTTCTGTTTATCTACGTTATGTCTCTTAGGTTCTACCTTTGACAGTTCAATTGTGCATACATGTCTACCCAATGAGTTCAATGGGACTTACTTCCTGGTAAGTATGTACAGGATTAAGTTACCTCTAAGTTATACTGTTGACAAAAAAATTTACAAAGGCAAGTAGTAAAGTACTAAAGTTTGCATTTTTCTTTGATGATAGGGGGTTGCCATATTGATCAAAATGTGTTTTAGTTGAAAGTGTTTAGTGCTGCATTGTTATTTGCAGCACAACACAGGCATGCCTTCAAGCTCCGCAGTAGAATGCATGTTCAGTACGAGTGGCAACCTAATCTGTAAAAAGACATCCTTGTCTGACCTGCACTTTGAGCATTCTGTTCTTTTGAGACATAACAGAAATGTATTGTAAAAGCAGCATTTCAAGTGTAAAATTTGATTTCCAGTGAATTATATGTGTGTTGGAGTATCATCGTTGCTGGGGGTGGGGTGGGGGGATGTGAGATTCTGTTATGCCATTCTGTTAATCTTACAGATAACATTTTTTATTCTACTACCCTCTGTGTGTGTGTGCTTATTTTTAATGAGATCCGTGTGTGCGTGCACACGTGTTATCACAAAATAAGTTATTTGAATCAACTAGAATTGAAGTAGGGTGCCTTTCATTCCATCAGGTCAAAGTCTATTTAACAACAACAACATTTCTTAATGGTTCAACACATTTGACAGAATTATTTCAGTCATTCTTACAGCATATTGAGGCATAGATAATTGACCTCACTTTTAATCAGCTTTGTTATACTTTAGAATTCTCTCCTTGGGGAAACTTACCTGGTGCCTATGCTATTATGTTTTATATTTTTATTTTCTCAGACTTTTGAAATTGCCAGTGTGTTTATCTCTGTTGGATTGCTTTTTTAATGCTGTCTTTAACTGTTATTTTATATCTATGGTTTTAAATTATTGTACTTTTGCATACTTTTGTGTTGGAAGCCAATGTGTGCAGTTTTAATTGATGGATAGCATGACAGTCCTTTTTAAAAAATAAATTGTCACAATTCTTGAAAATAAATAAGTTAGTTGCTGTGTGGCATCGTGCTTACCCCCATTTGATCATGTTGCCAAGAAGATGAAGATTTAAAAATAATGATGTCAAAGCAGCAATCAGCCATCATATGACCAGTGAGCAAGTAGATCTGGAGGGACAAATCTACCCTGAAAAGCACTACTTTTGCACTGAAAATGTCATGAGTCAACATTTGGTACAACTGTGACTGAGACACAGTGGCTTGCCAAAGGCCATCTAATGTGTTCATAGCCAAGATGAGATTTGAAATAAGGGCTTCCCAATGACTGTAGTGACTGTAGTAATTTAATAGACATTTCTTTACAAGTAACATCGGAATGGGAGTTTAAAGATGATCCCTGAAGAATGGAGTGAGGGGGTGGAGCCTGACTGGCTGAAGGAGCTCCAGGGAAGCTAGTTGTTTTTGTATCCGCTACTTAATAAAACCACGTTAACTGTTGGCTCCATATATTGAATCCACACATACTACAGTGACCGCCTCAGTATCTGTGTCACTAATCTACACTAGCTTATTTCATTGCAGATATGGAATGATTTCTAAACACAAATACAGAGAGTTTAAATCACTGTTCACTCTAGTTTCAAGATGAATAAGACTAGCTGAAATCCCATGCATACTATCTTGAGAATAAGCCACAGCAAACATAGTGGGACAGATATTTTAATATTATTAGGCATCAGATGTCAAACTGCTGACGAGTCACTTAAAAGATTTTAGTCAGTCAAACAAAAAGCCCTTCAAACTTAATTATAAATCACAAGGGATGCTCTTATCTCCAATTTTACATTGTGAAACACATCCTAAGAAGAAAATTTATGACAGAAACAGTGGTAGTGGAAGTGGAAGAATGAGGCATTTCATCAAATCAGTCTGGATCAAGAAAAGCAAAAATGCCTCATTAATTCACGACGTCATTCTCTTGAAGATATTTGTTCTGAAATTAATTGAGTGGCAATTAAATTAACCTTCAGCAAAATCAATAAACCTGTAGCCCCTAAAAAGATGAAAACTGACTGCTAAGCTTAAACAAAACTGATGGGATGTTGTGGGGGGAAGGACACAGAGAAGACATAAAAGGACCACTTAATACATCCACCTCCTTGTACAGCATGAAATTATTCACAAACGCTTTTAATTCCTGGTAGAAGAATTCACTAGGCTTTAGCAGATGAAAACCACAAGCCTATGCTCCCCAGTCAGGGAGTAAAACTCACTGAACATAGGATTGTGCGGTAACACTTCTGAAGTCAGAAACGTGACAGCCAATGTTATTCCAATGATTGTTTGTTAGGACTAGACAAGTTATGCCTACTAGAATTAATGTAATGAGAAAAAACAATAAAATAATGAAAAACCCTTTCCTCACAGCACTGAAGTCTTCATTTCAGAGCATGAGCTAGGAAACTGCCACAGAAAGTACCACACACATGCAAATGTTTAGCCGTGTGACAAGGCTGGCTTGAAAGAGTGCCCCACCATAGGTGCAACATGAGTATGATGCCGAATTATTGTTATTCAGATAATATTAATTTATGTAATGCTTTCCTTTCTGTATAGAATAATTAAGATAGTAGATGATGAACCAGATAGAAATTCGCTAACTTAGAGCAGGGGTGGGAAACCTATGGTCCTGTAGATGCTGCTGGACTATAACTCCTGTTAGCCCTGGCTGTTGGCTTTGCTGGCAGAGAGTGATAGAAACTGGAGTCCAACAATAGCAGGAGAGTCAGAGATTCTCCTCACTTCAGCAGGCTCGCCCTGTTACTGTTTCTTGTTGGTCTAGTGCCTTCAGAACTGATACAGTAAATCACATGCAGTTACTGAAAAGTGTGGATGGGGGGGAAATATTAGGGACTGGACTGCAGCCCCCATCAGCTTTTTTGCATAGCAATGTCTGGGCAGGATCAATCCACCTGAGCAGTGTTAACTTAGAATTTTAAAATTGAATCCTTTAAGGTCCACTATGATTTTTAACTCCTACTATCACCAATTGTTGAGACAGGGCATTGGGATAGGTAAGGGCTGATTTGTGTGCCTGTCCCAGGTAGATTGTAGTCTTCACATTCTGAGGCCTGGGGCCTACCTTTATTTCCAGCCTACAATATGGGACCCACTTTTAATTTATTGACTATACAGGTCCATCTTTCTCTTAATTTCTCTCCCTTACCCCACTCTCATTCTGTCTGTATTTTTCTGGGTTTCTTCTTCTGTCTCTTCTTAAAAGACGACAACTCATTAAAAACAACAACAAAGCAATCAAATTGGTAGTGTTGGCACTAATATGATCTAGGATAGCATATGTTCTAGTTGTGGGCTCCAACCCACCAGTGGAAGATTGAGGGTTGTATTTCATGTAGTTTAGGAATGATCCATGACAAATGCTATTGGAGGTCACTGATTCATAGGGTTGCCATAAGTCGTAATCGACTTGAAGGCACATAACAACAACAAAGGAATGATCCAGCTTTCTAACTACACAAAAGTAGACTCCACCAGCTAAGCTAGTTTTTGGATGGCATGGAACCACTAGAACAGACCATCTATTTTTCAGACACTGCAAAAAGATAGGCGGCAAACCAGTACTGTAACAAGATCTCATTTACATTTTAGTCTTAACTGCTTGAATTCCCATGATGTTATGTGAAATACATGATCTTTGTAATACAATTAAAGAATGAGAGATGAGGAAGGTGTTTTGGTGGAATATCTCTGTTCAAAATAAATATTACATGATATCCAAGAAAAGAGGACTTTTCCGCTGTGCATTTTAAAAATATATTGAAGCACAACCATGGTTTCCTAGCCTACTTTGTACAAGCACACTGATTTGCAGTTTGCCTGTAACCAATTGCTAAACACATACTCTAAATGTTGAAGATGAACAAATAACTGTTGGATTAAGAGCTAGATGCAGTACATAAGTTGTACCACACATGTGCATGCACAGCACACAAACAGACATTATGCAGAAGTGTGCAAACCCCAAATCTACACATGCCTCAGACCTTTTTGATCAATTTCCAAAATATACAAAATAAAATAAATTGTGTTCCATCAGGATATTTTATTTTATTTACTGTATGCTTAGCATGTTATTTTATATTCTGATTTATCATTGTTTCCTTCCTTGTTAATCTGGGCTTACCATTTTGTGTGCCTCAATCAATGTGTATATGCGCTTCAGATTTACTAAGCCCACGTTACATATCTGATGAAGCAGGTGGTTTCCTATTAAAGTGCATATTTATTCGTTTCAGGGCTGCTCCTCGCTACAAGGGCCACTGTGTAGAGGCTGCTTAAAATTTTGCTCTATCCACACTATCAACATTGTTTTTCTCCATGTTACTCTGTGACGACAAATTTCCAATTATCTTATTTGTCTCATCACACAGGCCGGTGTTTCCATGGTGATTTCATAAGAGAAACACTCCAGATGTAACAAATTATAAGCACAGTGGCTGGCAGGTGAGATACTAGCACTCACTAGATAGAGGGTTTTGTGTGTACAGTGTGATTAATGTTCACTAATGCCCTGTAGTTCTGCAACAGGATGTGACCTCACTAATAGCTAGGGACTCTAAAACTACCATAGGTACACTTTCTCTTTATTACAAACAACTGTATCATGATTACATGCCATTAAGCATATCTACAAAGTTTGATTTAAAATCTCTTAACCCCCAAAACGGGGTTCACACTGGTGAGACACAGTTTGGGGATATTTGCTTCACCAATAAATAGTAGTGGCAAATTCAGAAGTACTGGGTCCCTTCATGATAGTCACACCACGCCCCTCATAGCCACACCCCACATTCACCTTCTCTTCTGCAGTTAAATAATTACAGAACCAGAATAAAACTGCTGCATGCATAGGTTTCCTCACACACACACCAATCTGTCTCTCTGGGGACTAAACATTGCCAGAAACATTTTGATTTTAAGAATTCCCCTTTCATGATGATCGCCTCATATGTAGAGACTGTGCTGGGACCCTACTCCCAAAAAAGTAAGGGTTCTATGAACCCTCTCCAACCCTGGACAACTACACCCCTGCCAGTTAATCATATTGTAAAGATAGTTTGCTTGATGACTGCGGTCTCTTAGGTTTGAGATTATCCTTGATACACTTCAACCTAAGCCTGTTTGTTCAGTGGAGGGGAATGATACACCTTGCACCTCTGGTGACTTTCTGGTGACCCTCATGACTCTCCTGGTAACCTCAAGCAGGTTCCCAAGGTCTCAGAAGGAGGAAAGAGATTCATCTCATCCATCATTCTCTTCAACCCTAGACTTTCTGTGGTTCAGAGAGAGGTCCTTACTGCCTGGCTTCCTCCTTTTCCTACTGCCTCTTATAGACAAGCTGGCCAAGCTGCACCCATCTCCTTTTACTCATACCATATTTTATACTTGTGAATGGGCTGTTGCACATGATCAGACTGAGGACTCTGCTTTCACTTAGAGGATAATTTCAGACTTCAGCACTGGTAGCATCATTCTGTCAGAGTCAGTTTCTAAGAAGACATGAGGAATGTTCGGGCATTCACCTGAACCTGCAAATACTGTAAGTGTGGATAGAGGCAAGCCCTGCCCTCAACATTCTCATATGCATCACAGACAAACCCCAGTTCCAGAATTCCTCACCATGAAGGACAGTCCCTGTTTCCATGAGGTGTTCTACTAGCAGCCAGGTGAATGGAGTAAAAGCCTCTTGCTCAACACAGGAAACATTGAGGACGGAGTGACAGTTTGAAGTATTAATAAAGAAGGAATATCTAGACTATATCTGAGTTTCAGGGTGATCCATAATTATTTCTGGTAATATATAAAGAAATGATTGCAACATGTACTCACAGTTTTGATACTATTTATTTGTTTGTTACATTTATACCCCACCTTTCTTTTCATCATAGAAACCCAAGGCAGCTTACATATGGTTCCCAGGCGGTCTCCCTTCCAGGCACTGCTCAGACCTGACCCTGGTCTCATGTCCCTTCAGACCATAGCCTGGGTCTGAACTCCCACTTACTCTGCGTCCAATGCAATGCCACTGCTGGTTTGGGAAGTGGTGTACACATGATGTGAGCCACAATCCATATCTATCCTGTCATTTCTTATGAAAACTGCATTCTGATGTGTTTTCCCACAAACCAGTTTTGACCTGAATTGAGAAAAGATATGACTTCTTGGCACTTTAAGCCAGGAATGTGTACACAGCCTCAGTCTCCACCATGCACCTCTTTCAGCACTGTCTTCAAGGTAGCAGGCTTTATCAGGGTCTGTGATGGTGGAGTGATAGGAAATACGCAGCTCCTAGATGTTAGACTCTCCATCAAGCTCATTTCTTTCTTGTTGTTGTTTGCAAAATTATAGTCCTGGAGCCCATTGTTATTATGTTTGTTCCAAGACAGTAATGTAGGGAAATTACTTAATCAAAATTCTGGAATTTCTCAAAACAATTTACAAATCTCTTCCTATTAAATCCCAATATCACCCCTACTGACCACAAAGCTGTTTCATTTGTTATACCTGGACTATTCAATTTTGAGGTTTAATGCAAAAATATATGTGGAAGGGACATCTATTTGAGTTTCAGAGTGATCCATAATTATTTCTGGTAATTTTTTTTAAGAAGTAATGATTCATCCTGTGTGTCTCTCATTTCTTGCTTTTTTCCTATTTGGAAACATTTAAGTCTGTGGACTAGACATTTGTCACTGGGAGAGAAGTTCAGGTTCAAATTTCTTGTCACTAAAACTGTCTGAGTAAGCAGGACTGTTATCGGTTTTCAAGGAAAGACAAATCAGTAATTTCCCTCCACTCAGGTCAAAGAAGTAGGGTTTTTGTATTTCATGAGTAATTAGGCAGAACCACACAGGAGCGGAGAGGAGACTATGGGAAAATGGCTTCTCATTTGTCAAGTGCATCTCAATGCGGTCATTTCTGAGAGATTTGACAGTGTGCTATGCACTAAGGTAGACATTACATTTTCAAAGGGTTTTGTTCTGTTTGAAATCACATTTCAACTCAGGAAACAGTAAATCCATTTCTGAAAATGAAATATATGCTGAAACTTGATGGTGAGAGAATAATAAGGGTGATTTAATCTACAAATAAAGGAGAGTTTTGAATGTTGCTAGAGTAATAACAGTGACAGAATGGGGAGGGGAAAATGCCTTATTTGGACCAATTTTTTGTATCCACATGCATGAGTATCACAAAGGGTTTCAGAAATGTAAGCAGCACTTACAGCAAATTGGACAATTACATCCTTTTTTAGTTAATAAGCAAAATCACAGTGCTCTTTACATAAAGGTGTGTATACACATGCATATTTAACTTCCATAGTAGAAGATCTGAGCAACTTACAGTATTTTTATGCATTTAATCATATGCCTTTCTGTGTTGGCTGCCCCCATCCCCAGTGTTTCCACTACTGAATATTTGAAAAGTCGACTTACGTTTAGGTAGTTTACTACTGTGCACATGAGGGTTGTGTGCATTTGATACTGTTTATATATTGATAGGCAATGGTGTACTATTTGTGACTGCTCAAGAGTTGGAGTCTTCCAAAGTACTTAAATGTGAAGTTTTATTTTATTGTTCATACTGTTATTCGCCAATCCCTTTTCTCTCTTCAAGCTATTCAGATTGCATTTCACACTCGGGTTATGCACCAAAGACAGAATTAGGTTCAGATCCTGCTTCAGCATTTCAGAAAGAGGGTCAGTTTAGCTTGGAACACTTTGGAGAATACCCACCTTGATTCAGGCCTGAATCAGAACTTTCCTTCAGAAAATCAAAGGCTTAATGTCTCCCCATTGACTTACAAAGGAAAGGAACAGCTGTACCTTTTTACATTTTGACATAATTTGATGAAATTTGCGGACCTACGACCTGAGAGACCAGGGTTCGAATCCCCACACAGCCATGAAGCTCACTGGGTGACCCTGGGCCAGTCACTGCCTCTCAGCCTCAGTGGAAGGCAATGGTAAACCACCTCTGAATACCGCTTACCATGTAAACCCTATTCATAGGGTCGCCATAAGTCGGGATCAACTTGAAGACAGTCCATTTCATTTTTCAATAAGAAGCCTGCCAAATTTCAGACAAATTTGGCAAAGATAAAGAGGTTTTTGTGCAAGCAGTTTTTTAAAAAGGGAACTGCCTATATTACTAGGCAGAATTTGGATGAAATTTTCAGACATAGTTGCCTCTTTTGATGTAATAAAGCCTAACAAATTTCATTCTGATAGGTGCAAGCGGGGGGTGCAAGGGAAGTCTTTAATGTTTGGGGGTGAAATATTTGCTTTCCCCACTGTGGGTTGTGGGAGGGGAATTTGTATGAAAATGGCATACATCATAAAAATAAGTAACCTACAAAATGTCAGAAAGATAGGTGCAGGAATGGGGGGGAACGAATTAGAAACAGTTTGTTTTATTATTTGTTACTGGAATTATCTTGAGCAATTTGTTCTGGCACAATTCTGTGGCATCCCTGCTCATTGACCATGGGATGATGTGATCTAAATTTTATGGATTGATAGTGGACTGGTGGAAGAACATACCTGTTTTGAAGGGTTCGACTAGGTGATATCATGGTGGTGGAACAGTTACATATGAAGCCATGTTGATTATGCATTTGACTGTCCTAGATTCATAGAGTTGGAAGGGAACAGTTCACTGATGGGCAACCAGCTTCCATTGCTGAAAATGGGGAGACCTGACACCTAGTCGCTAGCATTAACTGCTGAGGTTCTGGCATACTTTTGGAGTACTGAAATAGCAGAGCTTGGAAAAGTTACTTTTTTGAACTACAACTCCCATCAGCCCCAGCCAGCATGTGCTGGCTGGGGCTGATGGGAGTTGTAGTTCAAAAAAGTAACTTTTCCAAGCTCTGTAAATAGCAACCCCTATGCTTCCATGACACCTTTCAGAAAGGAGTTCAGGTTACCTTCCTCAAGCAGTGGTGCACTATGACAGAAAGTGGTAGAGTACCAGCAAACTAATGAATGAACTGATCCTCCTAGATGGCCTTTTGTTCTATTCCAACTCTGTGAATATAGATCAGTCAAATGCATTGTCTTAGATTCAACTAAATGGTGGTAGAACCGTGGTGTATATGACAATGTTGGGTACCCACTATGGTTCTACCACCATATAGTTATGTATGCCATATGTCCAAAAATATGTTCTACTTATGAATTTATTAAGATTAGCCACCTTGGGCATTTTATAGAAAGTCAGAGTAGGAATGCTTCAAATAATATCCTATTAGACACCATATTTATAATGCTTTCATTCTACATCTCTCTCTCAGTTTGGTTGTTGTTTTCAATCCTCTGATGCATGCTGAATTAAAACTGCAAGAGTCATGGGGTTGTTTATGTACCTGCAAATCTCAGATGGCTTGACTGTAACAGAGTGGCACCATAACTCAGACGGAGGCAATATTTTTAGCTTTTATGCTAATAGAAAACATATGCTGGCCGTTCTTAGTAGGCTCTGTCTAGTGAAAATACATTAACAAGAAGACAGCTATTCAGGTGGAAATATTTGTGTTGACTAAGTGCTGGATAATATGCACACAAAGCTTTAAGATACTTTTGGCCAGATCCTCAGCTGCTTACTGTACAAATATTGTCATTCTCAACACCTGCTGGTTCAAATAAGTCATAAGGAGATTTAAGGAAGGCTCCGGTCTTCAACCATCTCTCAGATTAATTCAGTGTGACTCATCTTCAGAATCTAGCCTTTCTTAATTATAGCTTCAGAAGACATGTGAAACAGGAAATGTTTCATATGGGAATTGATGGGGATTTGAGCCAGTGCTGAGTCTGCTCTAAAATCTGATCCTATTTAAAAATGTTTATATCCTTGGGCTCTAGAAGCATGTGGACTCAATATAGTAAGACCTCAAAAGAATTTTGTTAAACCCTGAGATGCCTTAGGATGAGGAGGTTCATAATTAAAAAGAGAATCCACTAAGACTCAGCAGTAACGCTGCCTCCACCACAATAATAGATGTGCTAAGTGCAGATTCTCTCTAAAAAGGCACCTCAACAAAGCATGTTATTTGCAGATGATATCCTGTATGAACAAGAACATTTTTCACATAGTTATGAAGGATTCATGCTGGGTTGTAAGACACATATGCTATATTAGGCTGCACACCTTGACAAGCATGCAGATGGGACTAGACTAAATAGGAAGGTAAGTAAACTGCAGAGCAGAATCCTAATCAAATTGTGTAACCCTTCATATGTTGTAATCACTTAGCTTTATTCCAGTAAGGAAAATGCACCCATTCCGCTCCTTAAGATTAACTCTGGTTTTTTGGTACTTTGAAGTGCATCTGATGCTCATTTGTTGAGCACCAGCTACATATAATTCCTTGTGTCCATACTCAGGAGTAAGACAGGTACGTGGAAGAAAGAACACACATGACACCGGTCACAATTATATTGGATACAACTGCACAGAGGCAAGACATGGCATTCTATGTGCTGCCCTCTGGCTGTTTCACTCAGCCAACCTGAAGGATCATGGTGGGGAAAGGGCTACATGCACCAGTAACTTCATGCACCAGTTACACACACACACACATCCACCTGGGACACAGTGCCAGCCCCTGGGGTGACCTAATCCATGCCTGTAACCCTGCAGCACTGTAAAGGGGAGGCTCCCTACATGGGGCAATGTCAAGCCCTTCTACACTCTTGCTCAACTAAGGGCATTGGATAGAATCGTAGCATCAGGTGCAAGCTGTCTTAGACGTTGTGACCAGGAGGCAAACTGGCCCACAGTAGCAACACAGCAAGTACCTACACCAATATCAAGGAACTGGTACAAGGAAGGCAAATCTTCCAGAATTGGGTTATCCAGTTATTTTAAAGTGGAATATTATTGTATGCATGTCAGAAGTTGTTACTGGATACTTAAGGTTGTATCCAGTGCAGTACTAAGTCAGAGTCCTTTCAACACAATGATTTCTGCTTGTGCTACAGAACTTTCCCCCTGCCCGTCCCTTCCCTCATGGCCTCTAAATCACTTCTAGGGGTTCCCCAACCCTAAAAAGCAGATTTGGGGAGGGTTGTGGGATAAGGAGAAAGTCCCTTTGCGGTAGTGGTAATCCTAGCACTGATGGGACGGGTTAGTTGAATACCGCTTACAGTGCTATTCCCCAATCTAAACTAGGGCTGTACTGAATTGACAAGGACTATTTCTCAGCTGTTTCACCTATCTCAAAATCAATTGTTTTGTTTCAGCAATATTTTGGAAGTGAGGCAAAATTATTTTGGGAGAAAGAAAATCAGGATGGCTGCTATTATGTTTTCCCCTGATGTGCTTTTTGAGTTTTAGGAAATTCAAAATAGTTGTTACCATAAAAACAATAGCTACTTCCATTGTCACTCACTGAGGAGGGGCACCATTAGAGTGGATAGCAGCTGAATATATACAGAAAAAATACACACTTTTAAAGAGTCGGTGGATCATTCTCTAGAAACGCATCATATCTGAGCAGTGCAATGTTAAAATACCCCTCCAAAGAAAGTGTAGTGATTGAAGATAGCTTGTTAAAAATATAAAATCACAGTGTGCTGTTCTATGCAACCCTATTTTTAAATATGAAATGCTAGGGAAAAATTCTTTTTTTATATTTGGATTTTGCTTAAAAGAAAGTAAGAATGTTTTGCAAAAAAGAAAAGAAAGATGATGCTCTATTTAAAGGCAGACCAGAAGGTTTAAAAGATGCCTTGTGCTGGGGGATAGAATATAGGGTTGCCAGGCTCAGGGCCTGAGACTGATCCTGTATCTTTAGGAGAAGAGAAAGTCAGCCAAGGGCAGGTGTTCTTGCAACTCTGTAATGGGAAAAACCACAAGGTGGAATTCTCCCTTCCCCCTGCACAACTTTTAAAGATACAAAAGACCTCTTGGTTGCCAGGCCCGGCCTCCAAGAGGTCTTCTGTATCTTTAACAGTTGTGCAGGGGAATGGAGAATTCCACCTTGTGGTTTTTCTCATTATAGTGTTGCAAGAACACCTGCACTTGGCTGACTTTCTCTTCTCCTAAAGATACAGGATCAGTCTCAGGCCATGAACCTGGCATCCCTGAATCAGAGATTAACATTACAGTTGTACAGTGCATGTCTCTAATCAGAAGTAAGCCCTGCTGAATTCAGTGGGACTTGTTCTCATGTAAATGTAGCAATGAATCAATGAAATGTTTCAGAATATTCAGAACTGGGTGATGAATGGAATATCTCTCAGGACAAAGCATAAAGCCAGTCATGAATAGGGATGGAAAGATCTGTCTGTTTCAGTTCTCTGCGTTTCTAATTTTTCTAATCTTAAATTCAGTTCTCCACATTTCTGCAGCAATTTGTGATTTTTTTTAAAAAAAACTTCATGAAAATTCTTCCATTTTTTACTGTGAATTTCTCCTAATAAACACATTTTTCTTAGCAGTTTTGACTAATGTAGACATTTTTGCAAGCCATTTCACATTATAGAATGCATTTTGCATGTTATTTTAACTGATTCATTTTTATGCACACTTTCCCCTAATACATGTATTTTTGTAAACATTGTTTGGTTGGCAAATTGCATTGCAAAATTCAAATAAGTGAATTTTGAAGGATACCTATGTTTCATTCGGAAATTGTGAATTTGATAGATTTGGCTTGAAATGTGAACAATCTAAATTCTTGCCCATCCCTAGCCATGAAGCAACTGCACCTGTTTCCTATTTACTTCCAAGCCGGATTCAATGTGCTCACTTTGGTGTTTAAAGCCCTAAATGACTTAGGTGCCGCCTCCTCTGTGTGCCAGTCAGATTGTTACTATCTGCAGCAGAGGCTGTTCTTATGATACCATCTCCCTTGGAAGTATGAGGGATGATAGGCTGCAAGAGTGCCTTCTCTGTAATGGCCCACAAACTGTGGAATCTACCTATGCAGGTGCATCAGGCATAGCCTATTTATAGCTTAGGAAGTCACTGAAGATACATTTCTTTCCTTAGCCTTTGAAAGTTGAACTATTCGTAGTAGTGTTCCCCTCTATACCATCTGGTTTGCTTATATGTTTTATTGTGTGATACTATATTTAGGGGTGGAGTTGTTTTATTTGTTTTACTGTTTGTATTATCTTTCTATAGATGTAACCTGCCCTGGGACCTTGTGGTGAAGGGTAGGTAAATAATAATAATCATTCAGTGAAACAAAGCAGAGGACAAAGTTGGGAAGACCCAAAACTGCTTCTTCTCAGATTACCAATTCATTTCATATTTTTGATTGAATCTCTATTCCTCTATAGCTCCAGAACTCCTTATAGGTTAACTCTATGGGTATTTCCCTTCCATTTCCTCTACAAAGGTACTATCATCCAACTATTGCTCACCTGGAGTTCTGTTCACCACACCAGGTGAGGAAAGAGGAAGACAGCTGCATCCTAGAAGAAATAGACAGGTAGAAAAATAATCCATACTTCCTGGAAGATAGGGATTACCACCACCAGGCACTGGATGTTGCCCTTTAAATCTATAGCTGAAGTGGGAGATCTGAAACGGGAGTTAATCCTTTTCTCCTACTTCAGCCAGAGACTCAAAAGGCAACATCCAGTGCCTGAAGTTAGTGGTGGAAAATGTTTGGTTTATTTCTGGATTGGATTTTTTGGGGATCCATCCATCTCTCTTAACCATATTTAAAATCAGAATCAGAATCTGCATTACTGGTTTGTGGCAAGACCAAAGGTCATGAAGATCATGAAGGAAATAAAAGGTACTTAACAGATGACAGGCAGCAATAGCAGAAGGATATAAATCAGTGCTAAAATAATATAGACCTGTCATTCAGGAGAAGCCAGAAAAGGAGGCACAAGTTAAAATAGAGTGCAGAACATTATAGTCTAAGTCAGGGGTCACCAACCTATCACATTCAGTGGTGCCCACAGCAGATAGCCAGAATCTGAGAGTTCTTTTATTTTAAAGTCTCTAGCCCTTCCAGAAAGAAAGATTTGGAGCAAAGTGTGCAGGTATCCTTCTAAGCATTTCTGTGATATGAGACAGCCTGGCTGCTTCTGCCTGTCAGGATTATTAACCAATAAGTGAAGTCAGAGCTATGATTAATAAGTGAGTTGTTTGGACACCAGGCAACAGGAATCCCTGGAGTCCTAAGTAGCTTCCCCTCCCTTTTAGTGCACTTTTCCTACTTGTGCCATTTCCCCCCTAGTCCTTGGAATCTCCATAGCTTGCCCTTCCTTTACCCCGAGCAACCAGGATGTATATTTTCTTTGCTGGGTTTGCCTGAGATCGGGGAGCGGCAAGAAATTATTTTCTGCAAATACTACTACACAATAAGTGTGGGTGAATGTTAAACAATCCCCCTCCCACCAAAAGGCAGATGTGAAAACTTTGCAAAGAGGCTTGGGCATGTTTTCTGCTTTGCAGGACCAAGGACTTATTAAGAATTCACTTTATAGTTAACTTAAAGTACAATGGCATACATTTCTACTCAGAAGTAACTCTTTTAGTGTGCAGTGGGGCTTACTTCCAGGTAAGTACAAGATGGCAGCCTAGGCTTTGGTTTAGGGTTGGCATAGAGGGAAAACTGTGTCCTTTTGCCTTTAATAGCTGTATGGCAGACAGAAATTCAAAAGGTCAAGCCTTTTCTAGTGTGGAAATACTATGGAAAAAGTGTCACCATGGCATTCATTTTGTGACTGATGCCCCCAGAACTCTCTCAAAATTTGAAATGTAATCTTTGGTCCAAAATAGTTGGCTACTGGTCTACATAAAAGGCAGAAACTGGTATCTGCATTGAGAGGACCACAATAACATTTTAAAGAGACCATTTCAAAGATTTAAATTCTAGAGATATTTCTGCAAATTGAGATGTCCTGATACTCAGACCTACCTGAAAACTGTACTCTTTGAGTTAGGCTGCATTCAGGCAGCAGTTTATTCTGTTTTCCAACGTTTCCTTACCTGATCATTTCTGCACTTTATTTGCTCTTTCATATATAACAAATATAGGAAAGAAAGGAAATATAAATTTCTATTCTAGAAACAACAACAAAGAGAGAAAATATATATACTGAAAAATGGACTGCCTTCAAGTCGATCCTGACTTATGGCGACCCTATGAATAGGGTTTTCATGGTAAGCGGTATTCAGAGCGGGTTTTACCATGGCCTCCCTCTGAGGCTGAGAGGCAGTGACTGGCCCAAGGTCACCCAGTGAGCTTCATGGCTGCGTGGGGATTCGAACCCTGGTCTCCCAGGCCGTAGTCCACCATCTTAACCACTACACTATCTGCTTCTTATTCTTATCTATGATGAAAGATTTTATGTTTAAAATTATTTTTATGATATTGTGTTTTAACTGTTTTTTTGCAGTAATGTTATGCGGTATGCTGCCCAGAGAACAATGTTACTGGATGACTTTCTATACATTTAGTAAATAAATGAATTGCATGTTTTAAATTGTATGCACCCATAGATTTAAGTGGGAGTAGATGTCCTTGTAATACAGCTGAAAGGTCAGGATATCTGTCTCAAACAGTTCTAATTATTACACCTGTGAATTCTTTTTTATTCTAACCAGTTATATCACAAATAAGTAGATTTTGAATAGTCAAGGACAGAACAGATAAAACAAGCTGAAGCAGGTGGCAGTCTTAGTTACTGCCATTTAATGAAATAAAAATCTCAGGTATTTCTATTTAATGAAAAGAAACACAGTGGGGAAAATAAATCTTGTTGAATGGGGCAGGAACCATAGGTTCTACCCTTGCTAACCATAAGCTGTAGCCTAAATACCTACTATTTTGTAGAACATTTTCTGACTAATTATATTGCCAAATAAGTGACATATACAATGTTCCCTATAGGATGCCTAATCTAGGGGCTTGAACCCGTGCCTTACAAGCCATTATATGAGGCTTATATTGTTAACCAGAGCTTGTAAATAGAATGCCTTCCTTAAGGAACTAAAATAGCTTTCCTACAGCTCTGTACAGTGCTATACAGTGAGCTGCAAGTGCAGCACTGTGCTGGATGGCAGGTGTCTTATTAGTATGACTACAGCAGTATGAGAGCTAAGAGAATAAAGTAAACTAGCAAGGATCTCCCTTTGATGTAGACCACATGACACTTTCAGAGATAAGCTCATTATCTCATGCTATACACCTGCTGTTCGGAAGTGGAGAGACTCACTAGTCAGCTACAGGTCTTAGCTACTTCCCAAGAGTTAACATAAACATGGTCACAATAACAGCAGGTGTGGCTCATTAGCATTTTTTAGTATAAAAAGCATTGCAAAACCATCCCATAGTGGAATTTAGCATAGACTCGAGATCTTCAGACAGCATGCTGTGTACCAAAGCTCCTACAGGTGTCCATTTGTTATCATTCTGAAGGGTTTCTCATCAGCAGAAGGAATGTAAGATTGATTGCTTTCTGTATCTCTATACATTGCTTAGTAGTTAAAAAACCTGTGACTTTTCACCACATCTGTGTTGTTAGTGTATCCAAATCTGCAAAGAACTTTGCCCTTGGGCATTACAACTTGGCCTGGGGAATACACCATCTTCCATTTTAAACTGTCAAAACTAGATGGGCCTCCCATCTATAATTGCATCTTACAATACTTTTGCACAATTTTTGTACAAAAATGTGTACTAATTTCTTCAGAGCACTTCTGTCTACAAGAATTCACACAACTTGTTCCTTTTTCAGCTCACTGCCTCACCATAATGTCAGCTGAAATAAATTAGCATCTCAAAATTCTCAAGGAGATATTAGTATTTTATTCCATCCACTGTCTCAGCTGGATAGACTCTAGCAACAAGAAAGGAAAAGAGGTATTGAATCTCTTCCTCAAAATGCGCCAACATGTACATTAGGGAATATTATTTCTTTCCCTGGATCCCTCAAACAATATGTTAGTGAAGTTGCTCTTTTTTTATATTTAGGTGTCTCAAAAGACCGATCCTGTGTGTGTTTATGCTGAAATAAATACCAATGTATTCAATGGGGTTTACTCCCAGGTAAGAATGCATAAAATTACTGCTAAAGACTCAAAGTATGGGATCGGGGAAGAAACCACAGAGGCTCATTTGATTGTAAAAGGCTGCTTGATCCAATTTGGGATTGTTTGATTTGTACTACAGAGCTTGAATCAGGTTGATTTTTAAAAATGACATTTGAGACTGCTAGTTTTGCAAAATATTACTTTAGAGATATAGTCACTGACCTTGTAGGCTTTATTTATTTCTTATTTTTGTTTTTATAAATGGATATTGCATTAAAGTGAGTTGATTTCTGTGCATCATCAGCATCAGTTCTGTAGCCAGCTTTCCTTGTTACATATGGCAGCCATATTTATAGGTGGAGCATTTTAGGGGGATGGGAGGCACATAGCACCAGCCAATCCCTCCCTCCTAATGTTGGAGAGGATGTGAGAGCCAAGCCAGGGGAACAGAAAGGCATTGACCTTCCCTCTCACTCCTCCATGAGAGTGTGTGTTAACTTACATAATGGACTATGTAAAGATCAAGTTAACAGAAAAATTTAGTATCAACACCAAGAATTAAATGACTGGCATATTTTTGGTTTCATAAGAAAGAAGGATGTCAATGATATAGTGAACAAAGGGATACCAAAAGGCGTCCCTCCTTCTAGTCATGAAAAATCCACCCTCAGGGGAAGTCTTGAGTGAGCAGGGGCTTTGGGGGGGGGGGTTCTTCCACATGAGATGAGGCTTTTGTTGTGCATTTGCCCTGCCTTATTCACTGAATTTTCAGGGGGTCCTACTCTTAAATTGCTCCTGTTCTTAAAACAAGCTAGCATTCTTTTAATGGAGGCTGTCATCTGCCATGTCGCAAATTAAAAAAATACATTAAAAAAAACCTAAGCGGGGCAAAGCACCCATCCCCCCCCGTGGCTATAGGGCTCAATTAGATCAAGCTTTTATGAGTAGAGTAGTGGCAAAGAATATGTCAGAGGTATAAGTTTAGGTTGTAAATAATGTTATACAGTGCATTTAGTTGTCAAAAGTACACCTCTCTCTCTCTCTCACACGCACACACACAGAGAGAGAGAGAGAGAGAGATTTTAAAAATAATTTTTTAGACCTGAGTTCAAACATTTTTGTTGCACGGTACTCTTCTTCAGCCCGAAGGCTAATGCTTTTAAACCAAGTGTTATGCATATCACAAATGCTAAATATAATGTTAGCAGATGGATACCTTTATTTGTATACTGATTAGGGTATTCATATACATTATTGCCATATGTGGAATTTCTCTCTTTCCATCAAAAGGTGGGAAAGGTGCTTGGGCATCACTATAAAATAATCATTTTCTTTCTTTCTTTTTACTTTATTGTCTTAACCGCTGCTATCCTGATAGTATTATATTGTTTTTCTACTTCTTACTAGGGTACATAACAGACAAGGGGCATCTGTCTTTAAGGGTGAGGTCCTATGCACTACATTTGAGAGTAAGAACCCCACTGAACTCAGTGGGACTTACGTGCAAGTAAACATACATAGATATGGCCTATAAAAGGAGACACACTGCCAGGCAGCGGACATGTAGGGTTGCCAATATTAGATCCAATCCTTGTAGCAAGTTTGAGGCTTGGTTGCTAAAATATCAGCTACTGAGGATTATTGTGGTTCATTCTTGCATGCTGTTCTGGTTTGTCTTAGGTCTCAATATAGTTAATGGTGTGGGCTATTGGCCCATTGCTTCCTATCTTTATCCTCCTTTTTCTTGTCTAGCTATCAAGTCTTCTGCTTTCCTTCCTGTGAAATAATCTAGTACCTGGAGCCTTCCTGTTTGTCCTACCCATCAAAGATTATTCCCAGAGAACTCTCCTAGAAAATCTGTGCCTACCATACATATTTTCCATATCTGTCATCTTATTACAACTATATATGCCAATCCAGTGCCAAATCTAATCTCTACCCTGTTGAAAATCCACACATTCCTGTCTTAAGCCTGGAGGCTGTGTTTGTCCTACACTAGCTCATCTTAAGGATCCCAGGGAAGTTGCACTTCCTGGAAGAGCAGAGTCGCATCTGATAGGGCAAAGTCTCATTCAGTAGAGCACATTCACATTTGACAGAGCAGAGTCTCTGGTAGGCAGGGGGATTGCAACAGGCAAGCACAGTCTGTCGGAACCCTGGAGAAATGGCTGCAGCAACTGCTGCCTGGAATTCACCCAACGTAAGCTATTGTCTCAGCAGCATGGAGAGGCCTTCTGAGACTTCTCGAAGCTAGCTGGGCTGGACCTGCTGTTAACCTCCCCCTGCCCCTCAAAGAGGAGTGTGTTTCTGCAGCTGCTGAGCACTACAGCATGGGGATGGTGAGGACTGCATAAAGGGGTTAGGTAAAACCACATCCTCCTAAGGTCTTCTAAGAACAGGTGTTGGGTAGCAGGATGCCCAGCAGATCTCCATATTGCCAGTGACCCTGAAGAGCCAATAGATGTGGGCATCCCTGCCCCAGGACTGGAGGTCCCCGCATCAACATGACAGTGTTTTCCAAATCATGAAAAAGGCTTGTAGCACAAATTCTTTGGTTTTAGTTTTTCTTTATTGTGACATTCCTAAGGATAAAGCCTTGCACGGTAGTTCCTTACGCTTTATGAATAATCAAAGCCACTACCACCACCCAACTTCTTCTAATGCAAGAGCAGACAAGCTGATGGGCAAAAGCCTTTTCTGCAAGAGATGGTTAAGGATCTCTGACAAAGAATTCTCAGCACTTCATCACATCATGATTATCCAACTTTCTTCAGGGAAGCCAAGCAAATTAAAGTGATGCAAAAACAACATAAGCTTGAAATGTGACAGCATACAAGTGACAGGACAAAGAGACCCTCCATCATGTTCAGCAGCCTTCTACAGAGATTTGGTGTAATGTGTAGAATAGCAATAAGAAATTGGAAGGATGGGAAAATATTCAGCTAAGGTTGGGTTATCCTGCCCAGGCAGGAATTGATGGTGAAAAAACCCCCGCAACAGATCTATAGAGAACTCTGCCTTACTGGTATGAAATATTTAGCTACCCTAAAGGCACATGGTTAGATCTGAGATATTTGTCTTTGTCCTTCTCACTTAAGGTAGGAAAACAGTGTGTTAGAAAGAGTATATGAAACTGTATTTTTGAAAAAATACAAGGAAAATAAATCCATCTCTATGTTTTAAGTAGAAAAAACCCAGTGGTAACTGTTCAGTGTATAGTGTTACTCTCCTCAAGTTAACAGCTCACTGCTGTTATGGGTCTGGAGAGGCAGGGTGCTGTTTGTTCAGCATTCCTCCTGAGTTGTTTGCAGGGAGGCTAGAAGATGTTGGGTATTTAATAAGCATCCCTCCTAAGTTGTTTGTGGAGAGGTTAGACTACATTACATCAAACAAGTGTTATTCCACACTTTCCAGTGCATTTCCCTGTCACTTTCCTTATTCCCTTTTTTGGGAAGCAGGTTTGTGAACAATCTCACAACCCAGAATGTGACTGAACCTCACTCAAAAATAGCGACAGTCTGGAAGTGCCCATAGATGGACTTCCCTTAGACCAAAGCCACATCCAGACATACACCCCCTAGCCTTCACGTCTTCTCTGATGCTGAACTGAGTACCTGGGGAGGGACAGCTGAGAGACTAATCCCACCCTGCACTTGCCTATCCAGGTGTTGGTTATACATGCCAAATTGGCACCTCATCCC
This sequence comes from Rhineura floridana, assembly GCF_030035675.1. Classification (NCBI taxonomy): domain Eukaryota; kingdom Metazoa; phylum Chordata; class Lepidosauria; order Squamata; family Rhineuridae; genus Rhineura; species Rhineura floridana. The sequence goes on along the minus strand of NC_084484.1, from coordinate 87,606,908 downwards.
ACGATTAAGGAATAAGAATGGTTGTTATGGATTGACCTGCCATTCAAAATCTGCATCCAGAGATCCAAATGCTGGGGCAATCAACAAACATTCAGGTGGGAGGTGGGCCAGAACATGGCACAGCAGTTATTTTTCTAAGCAGTGGTCCCCTCACCTGGCTATCCCTCCTCCCAGTGCCAAACTTCATTGTACCCATGACCACCTTTCCTCTAGCAACTATCTCCAGCACCCTCAAAACAAGTCTTAAATACATCACAGTAACAGAAGTCTCCCAGGAAAGGTGTTAGTACAGTACGGCCCCACTTTACGGCATTCCGCTTTACAGCGCTTCATTCATGCAGCGGTTTTCAATTAGGGAAAGGGCCCGCTCTTACAGCGCTTGTTCCGCTTTTATGGTGTTTTTTTCCCGTTGCGTGCCATTTTGACGTCATTTTTGCACGATGCAGTCCATTATAGTCTATGGGGTTCCGCTTTACGGCAGGGGCCTGGTCCCTAACCCGCCGTATTAGCGGGGCCCTACTGTAGAATGGCCCTTGCCTTTGTACCACTCCTGAAGTGGTTCCTCACAAAGGGAAGATTCCCCCTGCCCTGCTTCAGTCCAGCAATACAACCCTTCCCCTGTGTCATTCATCTCAAGGGTGGCCTCTCCTGGTATAGTCTCCTGGGCCTCTCAGTGCTAGGAAAAACAGCAGCGTAGTAATGGTATGGACCAGAGGCCAGATGGCAAACACAGCTCATCTGATCTACAATTGTTCCAGTTGCCACACCTACTCCACTGGAAATGGGTGTTGATTTCCTTGGAGCTCTCATTGGCTGGCAATACAGCCCTTCCCCTGGAAGTCAAAGGTCTGCCAATCTATGTGTAACTCACCTTGGTCTCGCCTGCTGAAGTCTTTTGGGCCTCTCAGTACTAGAAAAACAGAGGTGTGGTAGCACTACAGAGCATGATATTAATGCACCTACCTGTGACAAACTTGTGCCTTATTACCATGTGTTATGCTTGTAATCATTTTTCATAAGCCACCGCCATCACAATTCACTACTCTAATAAAGGTGTGCAAAACAATTTCTACATTTTAGTAATCATTCATTGAAACTAGTATTCAGTTTTGTCATTTGTTCTGAAATGAATGCACAATTATCTGCTCTGGTAGAGAACTCTGAGTCTCCAAAGAGTATGTTACATATAACACCTATGCACACTTTTAAAACCTGTAATGTAATGGCAAACATTTTCTTCTGCTACTATTTAAGTGAAATATTATTGCCATACCTTACAACCTTTGACATTTCTGCACTTGGAAAAGAGATAATCAAGCTATAGTAGCAACTTAGGTTGCCTTCAGGGTACAGGATTCCTCACTGTAAATGTTTAGAGGTTCTCGCATTATACAGATTACAGTACAGAGCTGAGAGGATGATTTTCACCTAAGAACAGATGACAGTAAAGAAACAGAATAAGATGTGGGGGAAACATAATGGGGAGAAGGAACAGAACAGATTAAGAGAGACTGAAAAGAGAGGGAGTCAAAGAAATGAAGCTAGTAATGATGCATTACGTGACTGTGCTAGAGGAGCAAACAATCACATTTCAAACAATACATCCTGCTCGCTTTATCATGTATTTTTTACACTCTTCCTTCATGGGTGGGAATACTTAATCTGCCACATTTTTATGCCTTTAAGGAAAGACTGGCACACAATAGTAAGTAGATTAAAATGAGAAACACAACATCAAGCTGGTTTTCACTGCATATGTGTACATACGTAGCTGACAGGGATCAGTAACTGCATTATAGCCACAGAATTTTAACTCCTGCCAGATACAGATAGATACATGGAGCTGCAATATCCCATTAAGAATAAAGGCACAGTACCTGTAATATTTGTTGCTGACCACATAAACATTAAGCAATTAAAAAACAAGTAGATTATAAACTATTTTTAACCTACTACACCTAACTCCAAATGAAGACAGATGAACAAGCAGCAGTGCTTATTTTGTGGGGAAGGGTGAGATGTGCCCTCCTGAAAGTAAAAACCTGAACAGATTCTCAGCAATGTTTAGGACATCTTGGGAACACCCCTCTAACTGACATATCACCATCATTAGACCTTCATTAGATCACTGCAGGTGAGGTACTTTAAGCCTTATTAGGAACCAGACTATCCAGCCATAAATCTATTTTTATTTAAATTATTGAATTACAAGTTCTCTGTGTTGCAGATTCCAATTGATTATCTTATTCAGTACTGATTTAATAGGATAAGGATATTGGCATTTAGGATTAGATTCCTCCTGCTGGGAGGAAAGGCGGGAGATATATATATATATGACAGGTAACTACTTAAGATCTATCTATCTATCTATCTATCATCTATCTATCATCTATCTATCTATCATCTATCTATCTATCATCTATCTATCTATCATCTATCATCTATCATCTATCATCTATCATCTATCATCTATCATCTATCATCTATCATCTATCATCTATCATCTATCTATCTATCTATCTATCTATCTATCATCTATCTATCATCTATCTATCATCTATCTATCATCTATCTATCATCTATCTATCATCTATCTATCATCTATCTATCATCTATCTATCTATCTATCTATCTATCTATCTATCTATCTATCTATCTATCTATCTATCTATCTATCTATCTATCTATCTATCTATCTAATCTATCTATCTAATCTATCTATCTAATCTATCTATCTAATCTATCTATCTAATCTATCTATCTAATCTATCTATCTAATCTATCTATCTAATCTATCTAATCTATCTATCTAATCTATCTATCTAATCTATCTATCTAATCTATCTATCTAATCTATCTATCTAATCTATCTATCTAATCTATCTAATCTATCTATCTAATCTATCTATCTAATCTATCTATCTAATCTATCTATCTAATCTATCTATCTAATCTATCTAATCTATCTAATCTATCTAATCTATCTAATCTATCTATCTAATCTATCTAATCTTATCTAAAGTAGTTACCTGTCATGGGGTTGGCCATCAGCACATGGCAAATCAAACTACGCATAGGTTAGGCCAAAATAAGAACAATTTCCAGCTGATAAAATCAATGTATTCCAGGGTTGGGTCAAATTGATTTTTCCCCTATCCATACTCAGAGTGACTCCAGACTATCAGTATTTTCCAGGAGGAGTTCAAGAGTATTCCAGAAATTTAGATTTGTGCAATTAAAGTGGCTTAAAGTGCTCTGTTGCCCTAGTGTAGCAAATCCACTTATTTAAAGAAAAACAAACTTTTTTTACAGTTTGAAAGTGGCAGCAAAATGCACTAAAAGGTGCAGATGAATGAATGATGAACACCCCACAAGCAAATCATGATGAATGCAGAAATCAGGGCCAGTGCCAAAGGTTGGTGTCCTGCCCAGAGTGAGAGTCACGAAACGGAGGTGAGGCTGAAATTAATTCCTGTTTGATTAGAGTAACATCAAAGGCAATGCGTTTCATAGACGTAGCTGTGCTAACTCACTACATTCCCTAACTAAGCTACCTAGGCTTACTCTGCAGCATGTGAAGAAAGTTGACTCAGCAACCGGGTCAGGGGGGCACCACCTTAAGTAGGGAAGGTCTTTGCTTGCAATTTCTGACTCCTGCAAAGTCCCACCTTCTCTCAACATCTCGTGTGGGGCGAAGGGGGGCAAGCCTCCACCAGCTCATCTGACAGTACAGGCTCGATAGATGCCTCAGGAGGTGGGAAAGCATTTGAAGTGCCAGGCTGGGAATCCTGGGGGGGGTGGAGCTGGCACACCTGCCTGGTCATCCCTCGACAGCTCTGTTGAGTCGTAGGGGGAGCGAAGTCTGCTTCGGAGGGAGAACTGTGTGTGGGAACTGGCAGGCTGTCAGCTACTCCCCCTCCCTCATTGTCTTCGAAAGTCTCATCTACCTCTGATTCCTGCCACTGCCCTATCTGAGGAGGCTGGGACTCAGCCGGCTCCCCACCCTGATCCCCCTGGGAGAGCTGGGGCTCAACAGGCAGCCAGGTCGGGCCTTGGCCGAGGGCCCCTGCAGCCCAGAGGGGCCCCTTAAGGGTCCCTCATTAGGGTGGGAGAGTAGCACTCCCCTTCTGTGATCCTGCCATGAATAGCAGAGACGGAGCTTCCAGGCCCCCCGTCCGTTCACTCGCTCCACCTATCTCTCTCCTATGTTCTGTTGCTGTGAGCACTGCACGCACAGGGCTGCCATCAACCAAGATGGCAGTGGAGGCTATTTTAAGGAGTTGATGCTCCTACCGCCATCTTGGTTGATGGCAGGCATGTGTGTGCACGTAGCATACTGTGCATGTGTGCCATCAGCCCCTTAGAGAAGCCTCCACCGCCATCTTGGTTGGTGGTAGCCCTGGGCACACAGCACATGCAGCAGCAGAGCACAGCAGAGAGGAAGGTGGAACAGGCAGGAGCTGCATGCCCAGGGCAGGCTGGTTCCCAAGGGCTCAGTCATGCCTGGCGTTGGCCCTGACAGAAGTAATGCTCATTATGGTAAAACTGCCCCACAAACAAACCAGAATCAATGCTCAATTAAGACCAGACATAGTCTAACCCCTGCATAAGTTTTGTGGAAGCAAATCAGGAGAAACTTTCAACAAACAGGTTGTTTGAAGGAGCCACATTCAAGCAAAAAAAAAAAGGCCATTTCTGAAGCTAGAATGTAGTATAGACCTGGACAGTGAAATGAATAGGTGGCAGGAAAGAAGAAGCCTTAATAATAGCTATTTCTATTATGGCGGTTTACCCCTTTATTTCAACAACAGTCATTTTAGAAAAACCTGACTTGTTTTTTCTGACCCTGCCTTTCCCCCCCTTGCTTAACATTTGTCGCCCCCCTGACACTGGCAAAAGAAAATCCATCACCTGCATCGCAGTCAGCACACAAGAGTGCTAGTTGCCTCCATGTATAAGACAAATTTGGGTTATTGCTGCCAAGTGTAAATTGAGAGGAGGGAGGAGAGAATAATGGGCTGGACCTTAACATGAGCAGCGCAATATTGGGAATGGGATTTAAAAACTCCCTTCCCTTTACTGTATCACCAGTCCCTCAGTGTGAGAAACTGTCAGTTTGTGGGTTTATTGCACAGCAGTTGAACATGTAGCCCCCAAACTGAGGTGTATAGCATGAGGAATGGGGATTTGCTGTCTGGAGAGCTCAAGGCTTTTGACTGTTTCTAAAGTTCTGTTTTGAGAGGATGACTTTGCATATGTGTAGCTTGTAAAGAAAATTGCATGATTTTTGTCTTCAGTAATTTTGCTTCATATCTGGGGAACCTCCAACTACCTTAGCTTACTGTTCTACTGGTTGGCACGGGCCATGTCACGAAATTTACGATTAAAGAGAAATGTAGAAAGTGCTGAGAGGATTTGTTTCCCTAGCAGATTGACTTAAGATGTCATTCTTCTTTGTATCTCTGGAATTGAATACATCTACCCATGATGCTGTGTTTGACTTTCTAAAAAACTGGCGGGAGGGTGTCTTATGCTTATCTTCTTTAAACCATTCTTTTCTAGTCATGGCTTTCATTCCACCTTGCTTATTATTGTCTTCCTCAAACATGTGGGGTAAATATACCCTCTTGCTTTAACATGGAATACAGCTCTATGACTCACTGCCTGCAACTCAGCTCTGTAAACACAAAGAACTTGGCAATTTAATTAGCAATTTTCATGCCCACCCAATCCCCAGGGAATCAGGGATACTGGGTATTACCGAGCAAATGGTTTTATAGCACTCTACAGAGATGCTTTAAAAAAAACAAACCACCACCATTGCCTGTCTTTCTCAGTTGCTCATTTTCTTTGCCGACATTTCCACTCTGTTTCATCTGTATTGACAGCATTTTCAATATGTGCAACTTTAGGACCTGCTGTTCAGGCTCATTTCTACAATCATTATCATTCACATCCTACTTCTTTCCACCTAAGTTCTCCCTCCATGCAGGTACTGTGATGTCTAAGACTACAATCCTGTACCTACTTACCCGAGAGTAAGTCTAATTGAAATCAATGGAAATTACTTTTGAGTAGACAGGTACAAGAGGGCACTGTTAGATTCTTTGCCTGTGATAGTAAACACATGAGAGCCACCATGGTATTAAAGTACTAGTCCAATAGACTAGTCCAAACATAATGACAGTGCAACAGGTAACATCATCTTTTCCTCATGATCAGCCATGAAAATTTCTTCCAGATTGGTAAATTAATAGCATTAATAAGAAAAAATAACAAAGGGCCATTTTGCATTGAGATGCACATGCCTCTTGTAGGACATCAGCCGTGTTCCTCCTAACAATAATTGTAGAATGATTTTTTTCTAGTAATATCTTCTTGCTAAGTAATTTCTGGAATGTCTTTCAGAAGCAGCTGAACAGTGAAAGGATGCGCATGCAAAGATTCACTGAGCAGCAGAAATCCACTTAGGTGTTAAGATTCACTGGGACTCCAATATCCAACATACAAAATTTTTTGAACTACTTTAATGTCAGCTCAGAGCAAAATTTGCTTCCTTTTTTACATTTGCCGAGTTAATAGGCACATTGCATTGGTATAAAAGATACGCAGTTAGTCTCGAATACAAAAGAGGTAAAAGCCCTCAGACTCTTAGAAGCTCACCTATGTGACTGGAGAGTTGATAAATAAAATCTGATCATCCAGGAAGGAAGCTGAGGATCATGCCCTCATTAAAAAAGAAATATTGCCACAGGAACAGGACCACTACAATGTGGTATAGTAGTCAAGAGTGTCTCACTAGGACTGAGGAGACACTGTTTCAAATCCCCACTCAGCCATGTACCTCACTAGGAGACCTTGGGCCAGTCTCTGTATCTTACCTACTACACAAGGTTGTTGTGAGGATAAAAATAAGCAGAGGGACCTTACTATGTACATCAGCTTGAGCTCCTTGGAGGATATGGAATAAAAATGTAATAAAACAATGAGAAAACACTGCACTGATATTCACTGAGGCAGTAATTGTGATTACAGTCTTCTGAAAAAATCTTCTAGAGAAGGACCAAGAAATATAATGAATATTCAAATACATAGAGAACCTTTATTTATTTAAAATTTATCCCACCTTATCTTCTCATTCATATGTAATAATTAAAACAACCAAACAACAAATCAAAATGCAACTAAGTACAGCAGAAAACAGCCAAAATAATAAAGATCAAGAGCTTAAAGACTGGCTTAAAATACAGACTGCTAACAAAAGAACCAGAAATTAAAGCAAAAAAAAAAAAAAACAGAAACAGCAGAAATCAACATAAATTCAGTCCCCAAATCTTTTAAAATAGACAGGATTTAGCCAGCCGTCTGGAACTACGTGGTATCTGGTGGACCTCCCTGGGAATGGCTTTCTATCATGGCACCATAACTGAAAAGGCCCTGCTTCAAGTAGACATTTATGAACCTCATTTGATGGGCATAGCTGGAGCAAGACCTCTAATGTCAAGCAAAATGTATGGGATGGCACACATAGGAAAAGCTGGTATTTTAGATGCCTACATCTCACACTATTTAGGTTAGCATGTTGAATTGAGCTGAGAAACAAATGGGTAACTAATGAAGATTGCATAGGCTTTGACTGACTAATTCTAGCTAGTAATCTGGCAGTAGCATTCTATACCAGTTGAAGTTCTTAATGCTTTTTAAAGGCAGGTCCACATACAGTAAATTATAGTAGTCAAGTCTGGAGATTACTAAAGTGTGAATTACTCTGGCAAAATCTAACATATCCAGAAAAAGACATGGCTGATGAACCGCATGAAGTTCGTAAAAGAGTTATTCCATTATTGCCATGTCAGCCTCTAAAAGCAGAGTCAGGCCAAGGAGCACCCACAAACTACAAACCTGATATTTTAGGTAGTTGGGCCACTTGCACATCACCAAAATGAGGACAAAAAAGGATATTTACATAAACTGTGAATATGCTAGTTTATATGTATAAATGTATATTTAGAAACAATTTTATAGAAATGCAATTCATTTTGCCACCGCATAGAGAAGACTGTGACCAAGTGACCTGTGTGCCTGCTCAGTCTGCTGTCCAGGTGCAAATTGTTGAAGGGCAACTTCAAGACCTTTCTTCTGGTTCTTTATCTTTAAAACAGGATTGGACCAGACAATCTTTCAAACAGAGGGCTCCTTCAAATATAGGATTCTCCTCTATGCAGTAGGACATGTGACCACCCTACGGAAAATGTAACCACATTTATAACAACCTGAACACCTAATCATGGGGGAGAAGAGCCACCAGTTTGTTCTAACCCATCTAGTACCTCACAGCCCATAGGCAATAATTTAGTTTTTAATGTTTTTAATTGTTGTAAACCACCCAGAGAGCTTCAGCTATAGAGTGGTATACAAATGAAATAAATAAATAATACATAAATAAATAGATCTGATGAAAACAAAGGATAGAGACAGGCATCAAAAGCATTTTGATGATCCTTCAGTCCAAAATTTTGGACAACTTCACTCTGCTCTTTCATGTAGCTGTTGAAAAGCATAGGGGCCAAGATGGAGCCCAGTGGCATTACATAGGTCAAAGCCTAGAATCCAGCCCTAAATCCCCTTCTTCTAGGATCTGCCCTTTGGAAACAGGCAGAAAATGGAAAGGCTATTCAGTGTGGGAGACACATTTGTCAAGGTGACAACAACAAGCAGAGCACAAAGTCAATTTCCTAGCAGTGTGTTTTGTTACCATAGAATGGCTCATTCCCTGTAGGATGGGAGATATAAGCTTAACAGACTGCAATTAAACCTAAAAGTCCCTCTTTCATGCCCACCAGCCTTCCTTATTCAATTTCTAACTCATTGCAGGGCCAGGAAATTGGAAAGTTGTTCTGAAGACAACCAGGCTGTCTTATATCTGATATCTGTCAGAAAACAACTCTGTTTCCTTAGCTTTCTTTCCCTAATTCAGAACTTTAAGATAACCTTCCCCATTGGTAAATCGTCTTTTTTTAAATTGATCCAAGAATGTATTCCACCGTGGTAGAGATGGATTCTTCTCTAATAGAAACAAAAACCATCCAGTTACAAACATATTATAATAAAATCTTATACATGTCTGTACAGAAATTAATCCCCCTGACTTTATTGTGGTTTCTCCCAGGTAAGTAGGTACAAGATTGTAGTCTTAGTACTCAAATCTACCTACACCTCAGAGACCACTCCTGCTCCTTATCAGGTTTTTTTTTTCTTGAGTATGAAGGCAGATTGAACTTACTTTGAACACTCCTGTTTCAGAAGAAAGGTTAATGCAAAATGTTACTGTTAAGAATGACATTGATTTTTGTTTCCTTACTGTGACTATAAGGACTAGAAATTGACACTGAAAACAAAGGGGGAAGGTATTGGAATAAAACTCTGTAAACTGTCCAGAAACTCCTCAGAAGCTGCATGAATACCTTGCTGATGCCAGTTTTATAGAAAATAATATGTGATGAGTAAACATTCTCAGAATTCTTCATTTACAATTTGGGGACCATGTAACCTACACTCAGTTACTTAAGTTCATGTGTAGAGCATAGGCTCGTCCATGGTGCATATTATTACTAATCAAATCTGCATCATATTGGTTCACAGAACATACATATGGATCAGACTGGCAGTTCTTTTAACTGCTGTCAAATTAGAAAAAAAATCCCTTTTGCTCACATAGCAGTGAGCTATCCTTTGCCAAAAATGTCTGGTCCCAACCTTTGCTGATGTTATGCAGTCTATAGAGGTTGAATGAGAAGTTATTTGAACACTCTGAAATGTGGCATAAGAGACAGACAGATATAGACACAGATACACTAAACAGTATCATTCAATTTTCAGACATTCTACTTTCTGACTTTTCCTATATATTTTGAGAGCTATCTTGAACAGTGATGAGGAATCTGTGATCTTCAAGATGCTGATATACAACTCCCATCATCCCTGACTGTTGGCTATGCTGGCTAGGGCCAGTAGGAGTTACAGCCCAACAACACCTGGAATGCCAGAGCTTTCCTACACCTGTAAAATATGTTCACATTGCATTTTGGGCATTAGCAAACACAAGTATCACTAGTTACAGTTTCATTTATTATAAAAATTCTTTTCAACATTTTAACAGCTCCCAGAGTATGAACAAATGGACAGTAACATGCAATATTTATACTAAGCATAAAATAACCAACACAAAACAGAGACAATAAAAACTTGGTACCCCTTCACCACCACCCTGCACACCCAAAATCAGCCATTAAAATAATCAAATTGACATTCGAAACAAAGATCACTTATAATTGAAAATATGTCATTTTGGCACCAGGCGAGACCCTTTCAAGAGTAATGCAAGAACAGGGTGCCACAACCAAGAAGGTCCTTTGTCAGGCACCACCTTCCTAACCTCTGGCAGTGGAGATCACTTAAATGGAAAGCATGCATATTTCTTTTGTTACATTTTTATTCCACCCTTCCTCCAAGAAGGGTGGCTTGCAAGGATTTTTCCCTTCCCCCTTTATCTTCACAACAACCCTGTGAGATAGGTGAAGATGAGAGTGACTGCCCTAAAGTTATCCAGTGAGCTTCATGGTTAAATGAGGATTTGAACCCAGATATCTACAGTCTTAGTCCAGTATTCTAACCACAAACCATACAGCAAAATTACAAGATGAAGGTATAAATTAGTCAGTGTTCCAGATTAGACAATGATTTATCATGCTAGGGATCACAAACCTTGAAATGTGGTAGATTAAGCTTTCAGGAAACAGTAGAAGGCATAAATGAAGTTATTTTGAATAAAGTTATGATCCCTTTTTATGTTACACTTGTGGTATTCAGCTGGTATAGCACAGTGGGGAGGAGAGCCTGGCTGGGAGTCCAGAGTCTGTGAGTTCAAATCCCCGCTTGTGTCTTCTGGGTGTCAATGGCCATCTAAAGATCACCCACACAGTGAGTGGCTCAGGGGTTACGAGCCCTGCCATCTGTGCAGCTGTGGGCAAGCTGCATAGCTCCAAGGAGCCCAGTTGCCCCCCAGCTGACAGTTGCGGACAAGGAAGGGGCTGGCTTGTGCAGCTGTGGCAAGCTGAGCAGGCCCTAGCCAGCTGGGGAGGACTAGCCTCAGAGGGAAGCAATGGTAAACCCCCTCTGACTACCACTTACCTTGAAAACCCTATTCATAGGGTAGCCATAAGTCGCGATCGACTTGAAGGCTGTCCATTTCCATTTTGTGGTGTTCAACTGCAGCTAAAGAAAACCAGAACTTTACTGACAAGCCATACATCATGGACTCATCCCACATGGCCCATGGCTTCTCACATTGCCTTGGGAATGCAAGAAAAAATCATGTTGGAATGGTCTGTGCTACCAGTGTTCAGCCCAGTCCACAGAGCCCCGGGTTGAAGGAACATGACGCCACCACTTTGCTGAAGCTTAACGGGTCTGGATCCAGTCAGTGCCTGGATGGGTGACATGTGTAGACCACCTGGGAATCATGTGTAGACCACCTGGATTCTATGAAGGAAGGTGGGATATAAATGTAAGAATATAAAAATAAGCATGTTAGTTTTAAACCAGTTAAATGCAACTGAAATTGACTAAACTACAATAAGTTTAGATCTCTGTGCACTGGCTTAATTGGATGCAGGATTGTAAGACACTAGTGAAATTAAAAATACAAGACTAAGATGTTAGTAACAGATCATCATCAGGAAGAGAGGGAGAATATTGTTTTGAACTAATGGAAGGTCTCTGGTCTCTCATATCATTATTTACTAAGAAATTGAGATAGATTTAATAGTGTCAAAGTTGTACATAGGTTCTCAGGACATTCATAATCTAAGAATTATTTGGTAGTTGAGTCTCATTTATCACTCTTAGTTATGCAGCCACAAGGCTTAACCATCCATGGTAGATAATACTTCCATGCCACAAAACCCATTAACATTTTTATTTTTACTAGATAAATAGAAAGGTTTCCCCTCTCTTGGAAACTTTCTGTACAATTTTTGCTTTATAATATATTCTCCAAGAATGCTTGATTTTGACAGATCACAAAAGCCTCATAGGGCTTTGTGCATCTGCTTTATTTGCTTTTATATCTTAACAAAGTTTTCCTTTCTGAAACTGTTGAAGGAGGAATTGCATGGAAGGCTCTGTAGTAATCAGTATTGTAGGAGAAGCTGAAATTATGTAAGTAACATTGTGCATACAACTTAAAATAAATTCAGTAGTAAATGAGGCTCCATTTATTATTGGTCCTGGAAATGCACAACCATGAGTCAGATTAGCACTGTGCTGTACATTAACTCTGTAAATGCACCTTACACTTTTGCTATCATGGCCCAAAGTCCACACATTTTCCAATAAAATTAAGTCTTCCTTCCAATGTCCCTGCCCTGACATGCATATGAAGAGTGACGCTACGTGTTACTTGTTGCATGGTTAGTACCCATGTCCGGATTTTAAAAATTATTAGTCCAAACTTTCAAGGAGCTGTCCTAGATGTTGAAGCATATTGAACAGCTCCTTGAAAGTTCATACTAACCCTGGAGTGGATTCCAGTGCCCCACTGACATAGAGCCACCAGCCACCACTGCCTGCAGATCCATTTAGGAAAATTAACACATTTATTGGAAAAGGGATAAGAAAACAGAGACTACAACAACTTTTCAGAGCTAGATCACCGATTTGGGGGAATGGAGAGGTGTATCTTCAAATGCAATCTGTGATTTATTTAAAATTATTTGAGAAATGGTGCTCTGGTGAATCACTAAAAGGTGATTTGTTGGTTTATAGCAAATGACTGGCCAAACAATTATAGTGTGGGCTGTAACGTGAAAAGGTATTACAAGAAGCTGGATTACATTGTCTCATAGACAACAATTGACTGAATGTTTTATTCTGCTGTTTTATTGGCCATAATTCTTATGCTTCCACTGAATTTTGGGATTATTATTTTTAGCTGATTCAATATACTGTCTTTATTATTTTGTAGGATTTTAAGGTATTTTGCAAAATTGTTGTTTTTATTGTTATTGTAATCTGCTTTTGGAAGTTTCTTATTAATGCCCCAATAAATAAATAAATTGGGAGAATTGACATTCTGGATCAGAGAAGTAGGGCTTAAGAAGTTTAATAGTTTAAAGGGATTAAACCACTCCTGGTCTGAGATCTGGCATTATACTTTATAAAGTTTAAAACCTATAGCTGTAATAGTCAAACTCAATGGTTTGTCAGTCTCAGGGACCCTAGTTTTATAAGTGCCTCTTACCCTAAGTGGAATAAGGGGAGGGGGGAGTAATGTTAATTTCAGCTTCTGGGACTGCATGCCCTTGGTTGTTGTTGTTGTTGATGATGTTGTTATTTATTACATTTGTATACTGCCCCATAGCCAAAGGTGTCTGGGCGGTTTACAACAATTAAAAACATTAAAAACAAATATACAAATTTAAAAACACTTTTTTAAAAAAAACTATTTGGTTGATGTATTGTAAATTAGGGAAAATATCTTTAGACTTTATACTGCAGTTCTGCTTGCTACCTTAACCCATCATGACTCTTAGAGATGACAAGAGTGTTGTTGAAGCTGGTGTGTCATTCTTTAAATAAATCTCTCTTGGGCTATTCATACTATTGAGGCACATCATTTCCACTTTCCCATAAATAAATATATCTTTTTGTTATAAATAATCTTCCCCATGATAGCCAATCCACAAAACAACAGAGAACATAGCGTAGTACAGACAATAAGTTCTCAGAGACATAGAGCTGGTGCTGCAGAATAATCGGTGCCTGAGGAATACATACTCAATTTTATTTTTGAATTTTTGTCCCAGTATGATCTGTTGTCATAGTGGCTTTGTAGGTTTCAAGATGTGTCCTGGAAACAGTTACGCCTGCAATCCTATACACACTTACCTAGGACAAAGTCCCATTAAACTCAGTAGGACTTACTTCTGAGTATAGAATTGTTCAGTAAACTAGCTATCAGAAGTGGAAATAGCCCTACCACTAATTACAAGATGTATGTTTGTCCTTTGGTTTCATTGACCTACTGGAGAGTTCAACTTTATGAAACAATGAGCACCGATCCACATAACTGTGAGCACTCATGTTGCCCTTAAAAAGAAAAAAAATAGAGTAAGGCTTCCCACGCATTACCTACATTAATGCTCTGCCATTTCAACACATCTTATTCTTACTTTTTAAAAACAATTTCCCCTTGTACAATGGAGTTCTTCCTCTCCAGCATGTATTGTCAGGTGTTTTGTCTTTTCAAGGTGACCAGATTTCCCATTACCCTTCAGCAGTATTGTCCTCCCTATCCATTCCCTCCCCCCGTCAAAACTTCATTATATTTGTACAGTTCTCAAGCTACTGGAGCAGGTTTGAGGCTAGTAGTACCAATATGGCAGTAACAGAGAAATCATTTCTGTTGCTCCACAGAAATAATAGCCTGTAAGCAGCCACAATTACTATTATGGCAATACCAAAAATAAGTAAATGATATCCATAGACCTCTGGAAGTGTCCTGTTAATATGGCTACAATGAGTTCATTGCAGCAATTAGTAAGACATTACATGTATCTCCTGTGCAGATTAAATTTCAAATTAACCAGATTTAAACTGGAATAAATTCTTATTATAGAACCTGTAAATGCCACTATAATTTCTTCCTGCTTTGGGAACTGGCATTCTTACATGGTTAGCTGTTCTTGATGACAGCACAAACAAACAAAAATCAGACATTTGTAAGATATGACAAAACAATTACAATATTGTATAAATGGCTAAATCACTTTTGTCTTTTCAGTCTGGATTATGACAAAATGATTCATGGAAAAATATAGTTTCAAAATCACAGGATGGATGAAATGACATTACGGAGAGAGATCAAAGTTTTTCAATCAGCAGGATTTTGGAAATGTGTCTGTATACTTTCTCTGCTTAGTTAACTTATTTTTTAATTTTATTTTCATGTGTGTTGGGCATGAAATGGCACCATGAAAATGGAGGTGCAATTGTATCTAGCCTGGAAGATTTGGTCACTGTCCACAGAGATTACTTTGAAAAAAATACATACATATAAACAACAGCCTTGAAAAGCATTTCTGTGCATAAAGGGCAAAAATAATGAATGCCATTCCATTAAAAAAATACAATACCTTTTTGGTCCTAAGGGAGGTTAAGAAAATGTTGAAACTCAGCCCAGCAACTCCTTTAATATTCCTATGGTAAAACAGGAAAAGTGAGACCACATTGTGCAATCCCATACTCTTTCACAAGTCCCCAGTGCGGAGCGGGATTGTGGCCCAGGGGTGAAATAAGACACAGAGACATATGTTGGGTTAAGAAATGGGCCACTTTATTAACCAAATTCATATTAGGATAATGAACCTGCAGAAGGGGACTTAAGAGCGGGAACCTCCTGATGAGTCAGGCAAAGCCTGCTTGCAGCTATTGGGGTGACTCAACCACTTTCTGGGCAAGGGGCTGCCAATCTGCACAAACCCTTGTCCCGACCACACCCAGATGGTGCATAGGGAGGCCAACCTGCGTCACTGCCCCCGGTGCCCTAAAACTCCGAGGGGATGAGAATTGTTGGCCCCAAAGGCGACACGTATCCTGCCCCTGGGCCGAATAGCCCTGAGCTGCAGGACTCCGGATCCGCCTATTGCCCCCAAAGGTGCCTAAAGGTGTCTAAAGGTGTCACCTAGCTGCCCTTCACCATTAACCTTTCCCGCACTTCCTTGCTAAAGCATCCAATTAAAAGATTAACATCAAACAGCCAAATCAACCAATAACCAAAAACACCCGTGCTAACCCTAAACACCCTCCTCACTAACCACAGTGCGGAGTAGGCAAAAGAAACCTGCTAGCTAACGCGCAGGCAGGCCAAAAATTCCTAGTCAGCCCCGTAGCGACCAAATCAACCACACTGCAGCAGCGGGAGGGTAGGGCAGGCACCAAAGATTTCAAGAGGGTGCGGGGGAAGGCAGTGCGGGCTTAAATATACCTGGCCACCCCGCCCCTGTATTGTGCCGTGACGGTGCTTCGCCATCCCAGCACGCTCACCCTTTTCCAAGATGGCAATTTTCACACCTCCTTCATCTTGGTCCAATCCCGCTTTCCATACGATATGTTCTGTGTATAGATTAAACAAATAAGGTGATAAAATACACCCCTATCTCACACCCTTTCCAATTGGGAACCAATCGGTTTCTCCATATTCTGTCCTTACAATAGCCTCTTGTATAGGTTGCGCGTCAGGACAAAAAGATGCTGTGGCACCCCCATTTCTTTTAAAGCATTCTATAGTTCTTCATGATCTACACAAAGGCTTTGCTGTAATCTATAAAGCACAGGGTGATTTTCTTCTGAAATTCCTTGCTCCGTTCCATTATCCAATGTATGTTTGCCATGTGATTTCTGGTACCTCTTCCCTTTCTAAATCCAGCTTGGACGTCTGGCATTTCTCACTCCACATATGGTAAGAGCCTTTGCTGTAGAATCTTGAGCATTACTTTACTTGCATGGGATATTAAGGCAATAGTTTGATAACTAGTGCATTCCCTGGGATCCCCTTTCTTTGGAATTGTGATGTATATGGAACTCTTCCAGTCTGTGGGCCATTGTTTAGTTTTCCATATTTGTTGACAAATTTTTGTCAAACTTTGGACAGGTTCAGTCTCAATAGCTTGTAGCAACTATTGGTATGTCATCTGTTCCTGGTGATTTGTTTCTTTCCAGTGATTGGTCCATAACAGTCATTAGCTTTTCACACGCTTTTTCAAAACCGCACAGAAATGTATATCTTTTTAAAAATTCCCTTGCATGTGCAGGTTTGTGCTTGTGCAAAAGGGCAGTGTTACTCCCCACCCAAGTGCAAGCAAAATAGACGTCTGGGTTGTTACATATAACATAATGCATACTAAGGATGGGAGCTGCTGTTACTTCCAATTCCACTGAATTTGTCAAACTGAGAGGCAAATGCCTTTCCGTGTTCAATTGTTTCCCACTATCTCCTGCTGTTACCTTCTGCCCAGTGCACCCACCAAATCTCCTCTTCATGCCTCCTCCTCTAAAATTGTATTAGATCCTCCACCGCCCACCATACGAGACAGCAAGAGATCATCTCTCATTCACTTTCAAGTTAGCAAAGGGAGAGCCCAGATTAGTCAGTTTCAGGATTGGAGGAAAAGAACACAACTTACAGTGCATACACAGAGAGAGGGAGGGAGGGGAGAGAGATCTGGCTGCCTGAAGCTGATCTCCCCTCCTCTTGTTCCCCAGTTTTTGGCTCTTTGGTACGTTTGGCTCCCCCTCCCATCCCAGTCAGCTGTTGGGCAGAAAAAGAAAGGCTTCTCCTGCTGCTGGATCGGCTGCAAGATCAATGCGACATTAAAGTACTAGAGCTTGCTCCTCTCCTGCCCCCTTTCCCTCTATCAGCTCCTTTAAACCCCATCTTTTCAATGAATTGTTTGCATAAAAGACCCAGTGCCTGCAGGAGGAAGGGGACCACCACCGTGCAGGGAAGGAGAGCTGTTTGATGCTGCTGCTCCCTGCCTGCCTGCCTACCTGCCTGCTTGCTTGCTACTGCTGCTACTCGGCTACCACCACCACCACCACCCTTTCCCTGTTGGACTTCTGTTCGGCAGGTGTCACGCCTTGCAGGACCAGGCCCCAGGTAACTCAGCCAGCTGTTGCTGATATCATCCACCTGTCCCTTCCCTGGAGGGGATACATAAGCTGGCTAGCTGAGGCGGCTCCCGCTTTGCCTGCCTTTTTGTGGGTCTTGAATTATGTGCCTGGGAGAGAGGACTCAGAGCCAAGTGGGGAGACCTGAGGGCCCCCCAATTAGTGTAGTGATGGGAAGAGGGAGGTATGGCGTTGTGAGGAGGACTTGCCAGGTAAGGGGAACGCGGCCCAGGCAGTTAACAACTGTGCCTTTTCCGGTCCTCCTCACACCCACAGGTTTGTTGGTTGCCCTATCAGCCAGCTCTCAGACTTCTGGATGCTGCTCCTAAATGCCAGATGGGTACACAATAAGATCTCACTCATTCATAATTTAATTGTGGATGAGGCAGCCGATCTGGCATGTATAACCAAGACCTGGGTGGGTGAGCAGGGAGGAGTCAGTCTCTCCCAGCTATGCCCACCAGGGTACCTGGTTCAGCATCAGGGTAGACCTGAGGGTCGGGGAGGGGGGTTGCTGTAGTCTATAGGAGCTCCATCTCCCTCTACAAGCACCCTGTCTATGTGACTACTGGTCTGGAGTGTTTGCACTTTATGCTGGGTCAGCGGGACAGACTGGGGATTCTGTTGGTGTACCACCCACCCCACTGCCCAACAGACTCCTTAGCTGAGTTGACAGAGGTCATCTCGGGTGTACTATTGAGATCCCCCAGACTGTTGGTTCTGGGGGATGTCAACATCCATGCCGAGGTCACCTTATCCGGGGTGGCTCAGGATTTCATGTTCTCCATGACAACCATGAGACTGTAGCAGGGCATACTTTACATACATAACACATGTAGCAGGGCATACTTTAGATTTGGTTTTTGCAACTGGACATGGAGATGGTGATCTGAATGTGGGGGGCCTTACATCAGTCCCTCTGTCATGGACAGATCACTGCTTGCTGAAGTTTAGACTTACAGTGGCTTTTCCCCTCTGCAAGGGTGGGGGACCTATTAAGTTGGTCCGCCCCCAGAGACTAATGGATCCAGATGGTTTCCAAAGGGCTCTGGGGAGTTTTCCAGCTGATAGGGCTGGCGTTCCTGTTGAAACCCTGGTTGAACTGTTGAATACAGAAATGACCTGGGTGGTTGACATGATTGCTCCTGAGCGTCCTCTCCTGTGTAGAGCTCGTATGGCTCCATGGTATATCCCAGAGCTGAGAGCGATGAAACAATATGGGAGACTGCTTGAGTGCAGATGGAGATGAATTCCTAGTGGATGCAATTATACACTAGCAAGTGCCTATGGTAAGCTGTATTTAGGGGCAGTGAGGGCAGCAAAAAACCAATATTTTGCTGCCACTATCAAATCATCAATCTGCCGCCCAGCGGAGCTCTTCAGAATTGTCCGGGGGCTATTACACTCTGGCCCCAGGGACATGGTAGAACAATCTGAGGCCAGCTGTAATGAATTTGCTAGGCACTTCCAGGATAAAATCTCTAGCATCCGCCAGGACTTAGACTCCAGTGTTATAGCAGGTGAATCAAGTGAGGTATCCAGAGCACAGCCTTGTCCCTATTTCTTGGATGAGTTTCAGCTGGTACAGCTTGAGGATGTTGACAAGGTGCTTGGACAGGTTCGTGCAACCACTTCTGTGCTGGATCCTTGCCCTTCTTGGCTAATAAAAGCTAGCAGGGATGGAACAGCTGGCTGGGCCAGGGAAGTGATTAATGCCTCTCTGCGAGAGGGGGTGGTCCCTGGCTGCCTGAAAGAGGCGGTAGTGAAACCACTCCTGAAGAGACCCTCCCTGGACCCAGAAAATCTTAATAATTATAAGCCAGTAATAAATGTTCCATTCCTGGGCAAGGTCTTTGAACGAGTGGTGGCAGGCCAGCTCCAGACACTCTTGGATGAGACTGATTATCTGGATCCATTTCAGTTGGGTTTCAGGCCTGGTTTTGGCATGGAAACAGCCTTGGTCGCTCTGTATGATGACATTTGTCAGGAGAGAGACAGGGAGAGTGTGACTCTGTTGATTCTTCTTGATCTCTCTGCGGCTTTCGATACCATCAACCATGGTATCCTTCTGGGAAGACTGGCTGAGTTGGGAGTGGGAAGGACTGCATGGCAGTGGTTCCGCTCCTACTTGGCGGGTCAGCTCCAGAAGGTGGTGCTTGGGAAACATTGCTCGGCACCCTGGACTCTCCAGTATGGGGTTCCACAGGGGTCAGTTCTGTCCCCCATGCTGTTCAACATCTACATGAAACCGTTGGGTGCGGTCATCCAGAGCTTTGGAGTGCGTTGCCATCAGTATTGTCATGGCCCCGTCAGAGGACTCATCAGACAAGGATGACTCGGGAGTAACAGCAGCAGACCCAGAAGCAGCAGACCCAGAAGGATGAATGGAAGAATCTTCTTTTTGGGGGGGGGGACTGTTCAGGAGCATCAAGGGAAAGTCAGTAAATGGGGCAAAAAGAAGATTCTTCCATTCATCCTTCTGGGTCTGCTGCTTCTGGGTCTGCTGCTGTTACTCCCGAGTCATCCTCATCTGATGAGTCCTCTGACGGGGCCATGACAAGTATGACAGCGCCAGGTCAAAACTTTCCTCTTCTCCCAGGCATTTTAGCATGTGTTTAAAATTGTTTTAAATTGTGTTTTAAATTGTTTTTAAAAGATGTGTTTTTAAATTTGTATATTTGTTTTTAATTTTTTTAGTTATTGTAAACTGCCCAGAGAGCTTCAGCTATGGGACAGTATATAAATTCAATAAATAAATAATATCGCAAAATAGCTTTTAAGTGGAAATATTATTCATTAAACATTTGATTTTATCTTGGATCACAAATTAGTAGATTTAAAAAAAAAAAAAAAAACACCAATGTGTTACAGTTACAGAAGCCAGAAGGAGGAAGTACCCCAATTCACTACCAGAAGCAGGAATGAACTGTAAAAAGGAGGAGGAGGAGTGGACAGAGGGTGTTGGGAAGGAGAAGGGGCTTGGCATATGATGGAGGAATGCTCATGGACCACCCATTGCAGGAAAGTCTGTGGGATTGCATCCGATCCCACAGATGTTAATGGAACTGATTATCAATTTAGGAAAGCTTATTGGTTTTTCGGGGTTATTTCTAATGTGGATTTGTTCACGTGAAAATCTGTACTAGCCTGTAACATCATATGAATGACAGTAAATTAATGAGGACCCCAAGTAATTACATTGCAGATTATACAGTCATATGGATGGGCCTTGTAATAGTTAAAAAGCAAACACTGTATCCATATGTTCAGAGGCACATGTTACCAAATTCTTCCAAGCTACTCAGGAACTGGATTGGACTGTGAAAGACCAACCCAAATTGTGTTTGCATTTTGACCAATTTGTAGGGCAGTCCAATATCTCAGAGAGGAGTACAGGTCTCCTGCTCCCCTGGTGCATTCACTATAGCTGCCCAATTTCCCTGCTTTTTAAAGTTTGATAGAAATATCTGTGGGCTATAGGTATATTCTTAAACCGCAAGGTTTTTTGCCTATTAGTAAATTTCTCTGCTTTTTAATCTGGGAGGTAAGAAATGGGATCCTGTGCAAGCTTGCTGAGAATTGATTGATCATTTGCATGCTTATTGAGTTCAATAGTATTTACTCCTGTGCAATCATGCTTAAGATAAGTAAAACTGACCATGGGGAGGAGGAAGGGGAGTGGGGAGGGGAAAGGAGGGGGAGGGGAGGAGAGAGGGTGGGTTTGAACCGTTGCATACTTTTTGAGTTCAGTGGGATTTATTCCTGTGCAATCATGTTTGAAAATGGAAATGGACTACCTTCAAGACGACCCCATCTTATGGCGACCCTATGAATAGGGTTTTCATGGTAAACAGTATTCAGAGGAGGTTTTACCATTGCCTTTCTCTGAGGTTCAGAGACAGTGACTGGCCCAAGTTCACCCAGTGAGCTTCATGGCTGTGTGGGGATTCAAACCCTGGTCTCCCAGGTCATAGTCCAACACTGACCTGGGGGAGGGGCAGGGAGTATGGGAGGAGGGGGAAGAGAGAAGATAGGGTGAGTGGGTGGGCATTGGGCAGAGGGGAAGCCCCTTTCCTTTCCAAAATGAAAACATTGTGAACAGTATCCTTGCTTTTCAGGGTTTCCTCCACCTTTTTATTCTACAGCAGGCACATGTAGCCTCCCACCCAAATTTAAACTAAAGCTGTCCCTGGCCATATCCACACCAGGCCTTTTACTTCACTTTGGACAGTCATGGCTTCTCTCAAAGAATCCTGGGAATTGTAGTTAGTGAAGGGTTCTGAGAGGGCTAGCAGACACCCTGTTCCCCTCACAGACCTTTAATCAGAGTGGCTGACTGTTAAACCAATCTGGCCACTGGAGCTCTTCAGAGCTTGGAAATGTTACTTTTTTGAACTACAACTCCCATCAGCCCAATCCAGTGTCCATGCTGGCTGGGGCTGATGGGAGTTGTAGTTCAAAAAAGTAACTTTTCCAAGCTCTGAGCTCTGTCAGTGGAATAGGAATCTCCTCTCAGCACCCTTCACAAACTACACTTCCCATGATTCTTTGGGGGAAGCCAAGACTGTCTAAAGTGAAATAAAGGTCAGGTGTGGATGTGGCCCCCTGATTAGGCAAGCCCAGCAGCTGTGAGTCCGACTTTTAGAACACTGACAGTTGGTTCTTACTGAGCATGCCCGACACTATCATAGGGTTCCAGCCAAAATTTCTTAAATTAATTAAAAATCAGCCAGGCATTTTTTTAACTTTTAAACTGCAGAAGATGAAGGTCAGAGTATGGGGCAACGTCACTTAAAGGATTACAGGTACTCTGTGAACATGGGCAATTTTTAATGAATTTCAACAGATTATGAGAACTCTGAGAGAGAGAAGTCCAAAAGGCATCTGGGTTTTTTCTCTCTCTCTTTAGACTTTGAATTCTGAATTCTTTCTGACTGTTTTGTGTATCGCCATGAAAATTGAGAGGGTTGTTAAGCAAGCGTTTCTGAGTTCAGGACTATAAGTTTTGTAAGGTTTTGTTTTGAAATGAGCTTATGGGAAGCATCAGAATGGCATGGAGGGTTATTTTCAATTTAACATTGCAGAATGTGAAAAATCCACACTGGCTATAGTATACAGCCACTCTCGTGGCTGTATAATACCTGATCTCAAATGTAGATTACTCGGAGACAAAAGCCACAAGTCAGAAAGAAACATTAAGGGGAGGAGAATACAGCAGCTATGTAGGACCTCAGGTATTCCTGGTGTCTGAACAACTCACTCATCAATCACAGATAGAATCATAGAATCATAGAATCATAGAGTTGGAAGGGGCCTTGTAGGCCATCGAGTCCAACCCCCTGCTCACAGCAGGAAATCCACAGCTAGAGCATCTCCCGCAGACAGCCGTCCAGCCTCTGCTTGAAGACATCCAGCAAAGGGGATCCCACCACCTCCCTAGGCAGTCGGTTCCATTGCCGAACTGCCCTTACTGTTAAGAAGTTCCTTCTAATATCCAGTCTGAATCTACGCTCTTGCAACTTGAAACCATTATACCTAGTCCTACCCTCTGGAGCAGCAGAGAACAAATCTGTACCCTTCTCTATGTGACAGCCCTTCAGGTACTTAAAGAGTGCAATCATGTCACCCCTCAGCCTTCTCTTCACCAGACTGAATATGCCAAGTTCCTTCAACTTTTCCTCATAAGACTTGTTCTCCATACCGGCTATCATCCTCATCGCCCTCTTCTGAACCCACTCTAACTTGTCTATATGCTTCTTAAAATGAGGCGCCCAGAACTGAACGCAGTATTCCAGATGAGGCCTGACTAATGCAGAATATAATGGGACTATTACTTCCCTCGACCTGGAAACTATAGCTCTGTTTATGCAGCCCAAAACCACGTTTGCCTTTTTTGCCGCAGCATCACACTGCTGGGTCATGTTCAACCTGCGATCCACTACAATTCCAAGGTCCTTCTCACACGCACTACTGCTAAGACGGGTATTTCCCATCCTGTACCCGTGCATTTTGTTTTTGTGGCCTAAGTGCAGAATCTTGCATTTGTCTTTATTGAATTTCATTTTATTAATTTCTGCCCAATTTTCTAGTCTATCCAGGTCCCTTTGGATTTTATTCCTGTCTTCCATTGTGTTAGCTATCCCTCCCAGTTTCGTGTCATCCGCAAACTTAATAAGGATTCCCTCCACCCCATCATCTAAGTCATTGATAAAAATGTTGAAGAGTATCGGCCCCAGGACAGAACCCTGTGGCACTCCACTGGAAACCTCCTTCCAGTCCGAAGCAGAGCCACCGATGACCACTCTTTGAGTACGGTTTTCCAACCAGTTGTGAATCCACCTGACAGTATTTCCATCTAGTCCGCATTTGACCAGTTTGCTAATCAAAAGGTCGTGGGGGACTTTATCAAACGCTTTGCTGAAATCTAGATAGATGACATCTACAGCATTTCCACCATCTACTAAGCTAGTGACCCGATCAAAAAAAGAGATGAGATTAGTTTGACAGGATTTTTTCTTGACAAACCCATGCTGGCTCCTACCAATCACAGCATTGTCATCTAGATAGTTGCCAATGGACTCTTTTATTATCCGTTCTAATATCTTTCCCGGTACTGAAGTCAGACTGACCGGCCTATAATTCCCCAGATCTTCTTTTTTACCCTTTTTAAAGAGCAGGACAACGTTTGCCCGTCTCTAATCCTCCGGCACCTCTCCCGTTCTCCAGGATTTCTCAAAGATGATGGCAAGAGGTTCCGAGAGTACATCAGCAAGTTCCTTCAATACTCTGGGATGCAGTTCATCAGGCCCTGGAGATTTGAACTCATTTAGGTTAACTAGGTATTTCCTGACTATCTCCTTATCAATCTTGAACTGCAATCCCGACCCCTTACTGAGATTGCTACCGATGCAAGGTTGCACAGCATTTCCTTTTTGGGAGAAAACGGAGGCAAAATAGGCATTGAGCAGTTCTGCCTTTTCCTTGTTATCTGTCAACATTTTGCCATCCTCATTGAGCAGCAGACCCACCGTTTCCTTGGTCTTTCTCTTGCTTCGAACATATCTGAAAAACCCCTTTTTGTTGTTCCTCGCTTCCCTCGCCAGCCTCAGCTCATTCTGGGTTTTAGCTTTACTTGCGCTATTCCTGCAAGCCCGAGCCACTCGTCGGTACTCTTCCTTGGTGATGTGTCCTTCCTTCCATTCTTTATACATGCTCTTTTTTATTTTGACCTCCTCCACCAGTCTTCCGTGTAGCCACATTGGCTTTTTCCGATGTCTTCCGTTTTTTTTCCTCTTTGGAATTGTTTGCGATTGCGCTTTTTGTAATACCTTCTTCGTGAACTCCCACGCTTCTTCGGCTCCTTTTTTCTTTAGACTATCTAGCCACGGGATCCTACCCATCATTTCCCTGAGCTTGCTAAAATCGGCTTTCTTGAAATCCAAGGTCCATATTTGACTATATTTTTCTTTGGCTTTCCCCAGAATCACAAATTCCAGCATTACGTGGTCACTTTCCCCCAGGGTACTGACCGCTTTAATTCCTGTGACCAATTCGTCCCTGTTAGTTAAGATCAGGTCCAGGATTGCCGATCCCCTTGTTCCTTCTACTTTTTGAAAGAGGAAATTATCAGCAAGGCCCATCAGGAATTTGTTGGAGGCTTTGTGCTTCGCAGAGTTTGTCTCCCAGCAGATATCTGGGTAGTTGAAGTCCCCCATCACTACTACTTCTTGCCTCCTTGAGATTTCAGAGATTTGTTTGAGAAAGACCTCATCTACCACCTCTTCTTGGCCAGGGGGTCTGTAGTAGACACCTACTACCATGTCGGTTTTATTTGTTTCTCCATTTATTTTTACCCAAATGGTCTCTGCCGGACCACTTCGTTCATTCTCTTTGATTTCCATAGAGGTGTATTTGTCTTTGACGTATAACGCTACTCCCCTTCCTTTTCTGTTGCTTCTATTCTTTCTGTAGAGTTTATATCCTTGAATGGCTATATTCCAATCATGGGAGTCATCCCACCAAGTCTCTGTTATCCCTATGAAGTCATATTTGCCTTGATGCACTAAGACTTCAAGCTCCTCTTGCTTGTTTCCCAAGCTCCGCACATTGTGACTTCACTCATTGTCATGCCTCCCTCAGAGACTCAACAGATGAAGAGGAATGGGAGACTTCAGACCCAGGAGAAGGGACAAGTTGAGAGGCAGCTCAACATGCTTCACCCTCAGACTCAGGGAAAGGGACCAGCAGAGAGGCATCTCAAGACCCTTTGCCCTCAGGCAAGGGGCAGGACCCTGCTGAAGCCATCAGATTCAGAGAGCAACCAGGGAGCTATGCTGATCCCAGCAGAAAGGAGACGCCAACAAGTGTTGGAACAACGGAGGCAGTCAGCCCATTTAAGTACCACAAACTCTCAAAAGAGGGAAGGCTGATTGCAAACACCTGGCCTCAGGCGTGGAACTTAAAAGGCTGTGAGTGGCTTAGGGCTCTTGCTGGAAACAATGTTGACCTTTCGTGTCTCCTTGTAGCCAGCCCGGTTTGTAATCCCATGTCTTCAATCCTGCCCTGCTTAATCGGACCAGGATTCGTCTGTTCTACACTCTCTGTTCTTTTTTTTTTTTTAATAATTTTTATTCAAATTTTTCCAAAAACAAACAAAACAAAGTCAAAAAGACATAACAATACATCAACAAAAAAATGAAAATAAAATAGTTGACTTCCGATTTGTCGCAGATCAGCTATAAGTATATAATATACATCAAACCTGTCCCTTAATGTATACATACAGAGTCCCTTTTCTCCATAGGCTGTCTTAATTAATCGTCAAATCCCAGTATCATCATTTTATTTTGATCTTTCAACAAAAAGTCTAAGAGAGGTTTCCATTCCTTAAGAAATGTATCTGTCGATTTTTCTCTAAGTAAACATGTCAATTTATCCATTTCTACTAAGTCCATTAATTTCAATAACCATTCTTCCATTGTTGGTGTTGATTCCATTTTCCACTTTTGTGCATATAATAATCTTGCTGCCGTAATCATATATAATATTATTCTTCCATATTTCTTTTCTATTTGTTTATCCATAAAACCCAATAAAAAAAATTCTGGTTTTGACTGAATATTTATCTTTAGAATTTTTTGCATCTTCCTACCTATCTGTGCCCAAAATAATTTCGCCTTTTTACATGACCACCACATATGATAAAAAGATCCTTCTTGTTGTTTACATTTCCAACAAACATTAGAGACATTACTATACATTTTTGACAGCTTTTCTGGAGTCATGTACCAACGGTACATCATTTTATAAAAATTTTCTTTAAGATTATAACATAATGTAAATTTCAAGCCTTTTTTCCACATATTTTCCCATTGATCCATTTGTATGTTATGACCAAAATTTTTTGCCCACTTTACCATGCACTCTTTTACTTGTTCTTCCTCCATATCCATTTTCAATAAAAGTTTATACATTTTTGCAATTATGTTTTCATCATTTGTACACAAACCTATTTCAAAATCAGATTTATTTATTTCAAACCCATACATTTTCTTGTCCATTTTATATCTTTCTAACAATTGTAAATATGCAAACCAATGAAAACTATATCCTTCCTTTATCAATTGTTCTCTCTCTTTCATTATGTATTCTCCATGTACATTTTCTAATAGTTCTTGATAAGTTAACCATTTCTCTTTTCCAGACATTTCTCTTCTATAAAACGCTTCTTGACTTGAGACACATAATGGTATTTTCGAATAAAACCTTGGTTTGTATCTATTCCATATTTTCAACAGAGGACGTCTTATAAAATGATTATTAAAGTCTACATTTACTTTTACTTTGTCATACCATAGATATCCATGCCATCCCCACTTCAGATTGTGGCCCTCCAAATCCAATAGTCTTTTATTCCTCAATAAGATCCATTCCTTTATCCAGACTAAACAGCAGGCAGCAAAATAAAGTCTCAAATTTGGTAATCCCAGTCCTCCTCTTTCTTTAGCGTCTTGAAGTAATTTAAATTTAACTCTTGGTTTTTTTCCTTGCCATACAAATTTAGAAATATCTTTTTGCCATTGTTTAAAAGGTAAATCAGAGGATATTACAGGTATTGTTTGAAACAAAAACATCATTCTCGGTAATACATTCATTTTTATCACAGATATTCTACCCATTAATGACAGTTGTAGTTTATCCCATTTTAGCAAGTCTTTCTTAATCTCTGTCCATAATTTTTCGTAATTATTGTGAAACAACTTTGAGTTTTTATTTGTCATAATAATGCCTAGATATTTCAACTTTTTTTCTATTGTAAAATCTGTCTTGTCCATTAACTCTTTCTGTTCCCTTAAAGTTAAATTTTTCACCAACATCTTTGTTTTTTGATTGTTGATCTTAAATCCTGCTAAAGGTCCAAATTCTTTTAATTTGTCCATCAGTATATGAATTCCTTCCAAAGGGTTTTCTAGTACAATTATCAAATCATCAGCAAATGCTCTCAATTTATATTCTTCTTTTTTTATTTTTAATCCCGAAATCCTTTTATCTTGCCTTATATCTCTAAGCAACACTTCTAAAACCAGAATAAATAAAAGGGGAGATAATGGACATCCCTGTCTTGTACCCTTTTGTATTTCACATGAGTCCGTTAAGTCTCCATTAACAATTATCTGGGCCTTCTGTGATGTATAAATCGATCTAATCCATTTTATAAAGTTGTCTCCAAAGTCCATTTGCTCCAAAACCTGGAACATAAATTTCCAATTCAAATTATCAAATGCTTTTTCAGCATCTAAAAAAATCAGAGCTGCTTGTTTATCATTTCGTTGTTCTAAATATTCCAACACATTCAAAACATTCCTGACGTTGTCACGTAGTTGTCTTTTAGGTAAAAACCCTGATTGATCTTCCTGAATAAATTGTTGCAATATTATTTTCAATCTTTCAGCCAAAATCATTGTAAAAATTTTATAGTCATTATTCAGTAGAGATATTGGCCGATAATTTTTTGTTTTAGTTAAATCTTGGTCCTCTTTAGGTATTAATGTTATATTAGCATTTTTCCAACTATCCGGTATCTTTCCCTCTTGCAAAATAGAATTCATTGTAGACTGTAAAGGTAGCAGGAGTTCTTCCTCCAAACATTTATAATACATTGCAGATAGCCCATCTGGTCCTGGTGCCTTTCCTAATTTAATTTTATTTATAGCTTCAGATATCTCTCTTGACGTAATAGGGCCATTAATAACTTGTCTCTGAAAATCTGTAATTTTAGGCAAATTCTGTTTAAATAAATACTCTTCTATTTTTTCAGATGGAATTTCTTGACACTTATACAATGTTGAGTAATATTGATGAAAAATCTTTTTGATTTTTACATTGTCTGTCAGCGTCTCATCTCCTTCTTGTATCTTTAAAATAATATTTTTTTGACGTTCTTTTCTTAATTTATATGCTAACCATTTCCCAGGTTTATTTGCAAATTCAAAAGTCCTTTGTTTAGCAAAATTTAATTTCCTTTCAATTTCTCTAACTGTCAACATTGATACTTGCTTCTGTAACATTTTAATTTGATTTACAATAGAAACTTTAGCTGGATTCTTTTTCAATTCTTCCTCTTTTTGTTTTATTTCTTCCAAAATTAATTGCATTTTCTGTTGTTTCTTTTTTTTTAATTCAGAATTACATTTAATAAAGTATCCCCTCATAAATACCTTACTTGTATCCCAAACAATATTTTCACTTGTTCCTTTATGTAAATTATATTCAAAGAACTCCTTTAATTTCTTCTTACATTCTTGTACTACTTTATCATTCTGTAATAAAGATTCATTTAGTCTCCATCTAAATCCAAGATTTTTTTTTTTTAAAGTTAATATCACAGGATTATGGTCCGAAAAAGTTTTTGGTAATATATCCATTTTAAAAATATCCTTCGCTAAAATTTTTGACATCCAAATCATATCAATCCTCGAAAATGTTTTATGTCTTTCTGAAAAATAAGTAAATTCCTTTGCATTATCATTTATATATCTCCAGGTATCCACCAATTCTAGATGTTCCATGAGTTCAAAACAAATCTTCGGTAATTTACCTTGTGTCTCTTTGATATTTTTTTCAGAAAGCCTATCAATTTTTGGTGAGATTACCCCATTCCAGTCACCCATGACACACCAATGCTCATATGAAAACTCTGACAATTTTTCCATAAGTCCTGTATAAAACCTTGTTTTATCTTCATTGGGGGCATAAATACCCACTATCAAAATGTTTGTACCTTGTAAAGTAATTTCAACCCCCACAAATCTACCACTATCGTCCAATAATACCAATTTAGGAAGCAATTGTGGGTTAATATAGAGAACAACTCCATTTTTTTTTTTTGGTCCAGCTGAAATAAATTCTTCACCCAAATTTTTACAAATCAAATATTTAGAATCTTTCTTCTGAATATGAGTTTCTTGTAGACAAATTATATCCAATTTTAATTTTTTCAAATAATGAAACACTTTCTTTCTCTTCTGCGCCGTGTTGGCTCCATTTATATTCCAAGTTAGGTATTTGTAATCCATCGTTAAGCGTGTATTTTAAAATTTGCCTGATGCTCCTTTTGATCCATCATCTTCCTTCCCCTCCTCTGCGTATCCTTGTTGACTTTGTTTCCCAGGAACTGTATCCATATCTTTGAGTTTATCTTCTTCCATATCTTTTGAAGCTTTTCTCAAGAAGTCCCTTGCTTTTTGAACAGTATTCAATCTATATTTCTGTTGTCTGAATGTAAAAATCACTCCTTCTGGAACGTCCCACCTAAATTGAATTTTGCATTGCTTAAGTTTTTCTGTAAGGAAAGCATATTCTTTTCTCTTACGTAAAAGTCTAATAGGAATTTCCTTCATCACCAGTATTTCCTTACCATCAATTTTAAAGGTATATTTAAAGTGTTGCTGTAAAACCATATCTCTGGTCGTTTTCTTTACGAAGTGAACAAGCACATCTCTTGGAATTTTTTTCATTGTTGCATATCTGGAGTTAATTCTATAAACTTTGTCTATTTCAAATTCCATCCTATCTTCATTCAAGTCCAGAAATTTTACTAAAGCATTAACAATTTTGTCTCTAATGTCTTCACCTGTTTCCTCAGGGATTGCACGGAATCTCAAACAATGCTCTTTATTTCTCATTTCAGTCATAGCTAAATAGTCCAAATTTTTTTCTAGTTCCAGATTTAGTATATCTGTTCTATTCTCCAAGGTTTGTACCTTTTCTTTAGTATTTTTTGCATCCTCCTTTATTTGCCCAATTGTCCCTTTAATCTCATCCACTTGTGTTTTAATATAGTCTTTTATATCTGTCAATTCAATTTTCATTTCCTGTTTAATTTCCTGTTTTATAGCATTAATCCCTTCCATTATTTTTTGAAACATTTCTGGGGGTATATCCTCTTCCTGTGTATCAATAGAACCTCTTCGCCCCTGGGCCTTAGTTGTTTTTTTAGTTGTCATTTTCAAAAAGAGGCCTTTAATTTCTAAAATTAATCACTGTTTCAGAACCTAAGGGCAGTCTATTTCTTCTTTTTTTCCCTCCACCAAAAAGAAGAGTTAATATTCCAGGCCTGTAATTGGAATCCAGCCAGCACAACACAGTCCTTATCTGCATCCAAGAATGCAAAACAATTCTGGTTGCCAAGACTAAACAATTAGTAGCATATACGAGCAGCGGATTCATCCAACAAGAAATAGTCCAAAGAGAAAAATAGTCCAAAATATAATAATTACCTCTCATCCGTTTTTAAACTTTAAAAGTCCAAATTCAAGCCAGCTTTTTGTCGTAGAAAAGTAAATAAGTTGTTTATATTTTCTTTCTTCCTTAATTATATTTAAAAGAGAAAAAGTATGACTCACCCAGGTTTCTCAATTGCTGATTCATAAACAAATCCCTTTTATTGCAGTAATTTAAGCCAAATGATAAGGTTTAGGCAGAAGTGGGCTCGCTGGTTAAGAACGTTTTTTTTTTAAGAAAAGAAAAAACGCTTCGCTTCATTCCAGTCCAGCTTGCGTGAAAATCCTGACTCCGTCTTCAGCCGATCGGCTTGCCTTCTTATCTCAGGAATTTCCTGATCAATTCCAGCCGCCGACAGCTCAACGAAGTCTTGTGGAAGATCTGATCGGTTCTCCTATACCTTGGAGAACATTTAAGCCAGTCCAAGATTCCTCTTGGCTGACTTTTAACCTGAAAAAAGCTTCCTCTGAGGCAGAGCTCCCTCAGAGACAACCACCAGCCAGCACCACTTCCCGGAAGTCTCTACACTCTCTGTTCTTACCACCCAGTATTTATGCTTACTGTGGTTGCAGGCCTCTTTTCCTCAACTCAGGCCTGACAGATTTATGGTCTGGCTGGTGGGTGTTATCTGCTTATTACATTACTGCAGCCATAAACTATTTTACTCGGTTGACAGAAACTGACACTCATTGGCTTAAAAAGCTGACAGGCAGGAGCAGCCAGGCTGGCTTATCTCACAGAAATGGTGGGGTTGGGTAAGCCCGCATTGTGCTTTATAACTTCCTTTCTAAGTGGGCTAGAGACTTACTTTAAAAAAAAAAGAAAACTGACAGTCTGGGGCCCCTGTTGGATACAGGCCCCAGTACATATGTATCCCCAGTACCAAGCTCTCAGTGACTCTGCCCCCCCCAAGCTATGAATTTGGTCTTTCAGGGGAGCATAACCCCATCCAGCAGATGCTAATACTTCCTGCCTGATCAGACCCACAATCTCAATTTTTCCTGAACTGAGCTTCAGTTTATTAGCCACCATCCATCCCCTATCACATCTAAATTCAATAAAAATGATAGTGTTGGGCGTCATCAACTCCCCAACACTTCATCCTGAATCTCCAGGTAACCTCTTCCAACAGTTTCATGTAGATGGTAAATAACATGGGATAAAAGATAAAACCTATATTATGGGTTTGATCTCCATGTGCCTTGAGCAGAAGTCCCAGAGCACTGCCTTCTGGAATCATCCTGCAGGTAGGAGTGGAATCACTGGAACATTGTGGCCCTAACACCTTGTATCCTGTCTCAGACATGTGGTCCACAAAGCTGTCATTGAGACCAACATCATTCAGATATCCAGGGGACTCTGTATTTCCATCCCTTCCATGTGAAAACATCATGGGATTTAATTCTGAATTGACAGATGCCAGAAAAGTAAAAGTGAAATAGTCCCCCCTTCTTGATTACAGTTTCTAAGACTAGTTTGCATTTTTTAAAAAAGTTAAGGGAAAGAATAGCACAATTGAACATCATGCGTAGTTACTCAGTGTACAACAATTTCCAAAAGAAACACCAGCATTCTAGCAAGAAAATTGTTTTGGTATTTCTAGTGACATAAAGGCAATTAAATAGTTCAGCTAAGTTCACTATTCTCTTCCTTTTGATGAACATTTTTAATACTGGGATTATTGTCTGTATTTTACACAGTGGTATAAATTTGTGAAAGTGAAGGATTTCCCACCACCCACCACCCCAACTAACAATGTCCAGATGACATGTTCTTAACATTTCAATTTGTATCCAATATACAAAAGAATGAAAAAGGATCCAGCTATGATGGTCAAGATGACATATAAATATAATGTATATTCATGACACATCATATAAAGAGGAACATGGATACAATTGAAAGGATAGCACATTAAAAAAACCTTACACGAGCTTCTTCCTTAACAATAATGGCAGATTGCAGACTAAAAACAAAAGAGCTTTATCACTCCCAAAACCACACAAATTTCTGTATCAGGAGTGACCCACTCCATCACTACAGCCAGTGTGGCCAATGATCATGGATAATGGGAGTGTAGTCTAGCAACATCTGGAGGGCCATAGGTCCCTCATTACTGCTATGTATTAAATTCAACAGAGATGCCTGTCTTTGAAATATAAGGATGATCACTCCACTTTGACTAATCTGGCATTTCTCAGATGAGTTGAAATTGCTGACAGTGAAAATGCATAGCATATAGTAGGTGATTAAAAATCTTCTAGCAAAATTAGAATAATATTTTTTTCTTTATGTCTGTCAGGATTTATAAGCGGCTATTGAATTATAAGTGCTTTCAGACTTCTGCATAAGAAAACGGCAACAACTTCCCAGATATAGCTGATCCAACCTGATTGGTAGAAGGGTCCAGTAGTTTTAGATTAATTATATAGTGGATATAGCTATTTGATTTTTTTCAATGGATTATATATACGTTCTCACAAGAGTCAATGGATAAAGAGAATAAGATCTGATTTTTCTTCAATACTGGGTGATTGACTTTACCTCATGTGGTTAACATTCCCTTTAAAATATCCTAATTCAATAATGTCTGGTGTTTACTAGATGAAGTCAACTCACTCAACAAATGATGACTGCCCTGAGGTA
Organism: Rhineura floridana; assembly: GCF_030035675.1. NCBI lineage: Eukaryota > Metazoa > Chordata > Lepidosauria > Squamata > Rhineuridae > Rhineura > Rhineura floridana. Next base: position 87,572,753 of record NC_084484.1, on the reverse strand, counting down.
GTAAATAGATCTCATTGATGTAGAGGATATTCAAAAGCAACAATCTCCACATTAAATAGACATGATAAAATGGTGTACAGCTTGGGTTGGCTTTACACAACACAGTCATGAGAATTATGGCCTCTGAAATTTGTGTTACACTCTGCATAGTCAGTAGAGAAGCTGAGAAGAAAAGGAAGGCATGCAGTGAAGATGGAATCTAAAGAATACTCTCGTGACAACCTGAGCCCTTGCGTGACATGGTGCCTCCTCTCCTTGGGTTAGAAGTCAATGTGCAGCATGGACTAACTGATAACCATCGGAACCCATTTATCTAGTAGTCAATTTCTACAAGAGGTCTAAATGCATAGCCAATAGTAGCTCTGCAACACGAATTTAAGATCAGATTTATTCTAGACTGCTCTACTTGTTCTGGGTCACTCCAATTTGTCTGGGTCATCAGCTTTTCACAGATTCAAACTGTTTATATCAAAGTCTGGTATGAGCCCCTGGCAGTCATTGCTTTTACTATTATGATCCCGAAGATTATAATTTTACTTTCTCTGAACAGAGAGGAAAAATTAGCAAAAACTGGGAAGTCCCATTTCTACAAGTGTGCACAAGTAGCATGCAACAAATATTGTTATTTTTATTATTCATTTACAATAGCAACATTCATGGCTATGGTGTTTTACAGATTAATACAAGCAACAGAGACGCCAATGGCCCAAGTATCTTACAATCTAACTTACAAATGAAGATTCAGGACAATAATGGGGGGGAGCAAGGTCGAAAGGGGAAGAATATGCACAAATGCAGTTTCACTTAGGCTTTTTCCTCTCTAGCTTCTGAGCTCTTCCCCTGTCCTGCCAGTTGGGAGGGATGGGTGTGGAATGGTCTTTCATGCCTGGTTCCCAGCCTATTTGTACACATTCCCTTGATGAGGCTGCTTTCACTTGATGGCCATGCTCTTCATCTATTTCTCCCAGGGTTGGGAAAGGGCTATCTTGTTGTCCTGAACATTCTGTGCCAATATCCAAGGGGGTGTAAAATATTTTATCCTTGGGGGACTGGGGGTATTTGGGCAGGTGACCCTGGGGGCATTCATTTGTGTGTCCCTCCAGCTGCATTGGCCATTCCAGTCTTGCAACCCATTTGCAAGCTTTTTAACAAGTGCCTTAAGAAAAAATCCCCCTGTGAGGATTTGAATTATGGATTCTGTGAACATGTGTGTGCATTCGCAAAGTATGCTGTGAGTTTCCTTGGCTATGCCTGCTACCTCAGCTAGTTCTCTGTATTTCTTCCATGATGGGGACGTGGTAATATAACAGGCACGCTCCCAGCTCCACTTGCGCAGATTGCCTCCCTCCATCCCTATGTAGCATGTGGGTGTCATTGTTGGCTTGACCCAATTAGTAGGGCTAACAGTGTTTTGAGGGACACTATGGGACTGTCTGCCATTTTCTCTCTTTGTATTTTCTGGTTGTGTTTTTCTGTCCCTTCCCAGGCTGGGCATGCTTTGGATATGGTGGCCATTACACCATGAAGTAAGTGATGAGGTATATTCTACCGGCACAGTCCGAGTTATATGGTTACTGTGTCTGGCCACAATCCTGCACACACTTACCAGGGAGTAATATTGAAAAGTGTCCAGTACTGCATTTTCTATATTTGAAGTTCAAGGCACACGCACACACGCGGTTTGTGAATGGTACTAAAGTTCATAAAAAACAACAGCCTGTATCTTGCTTCTAAGTTAACATTTCAAACTCAACTGGATTTCTGACCATTATCATGCTCCTAAAATGAGCAGACACTGCCTGAAGCCATCAGATTGTTCCACAGCAAATCTGAATATAGAAATGTATTTTGAAAACTGGTTCTTACCTCATGCCACAATAAGAGAGCATTGAAAACAGATTGGTTCTTCCATGAAACAGTGCTGTGCTTCCTCTCTTCCTTTCTTTGCTACTCTAATAGTTTTAATTGGGATTTGGAGGGAGTAGTGGCCGCTTGCCAGGGTGATATACAATCATCCAGCTGTTCAGACAGTTAAAGGCCTTAAAGATGTAACAGCAGAAGAGCTGGCAGCCATTCAGACTGCCTGCTAGACACACCAGTGAATTTTCCTCCAAACCCTTTAAGACTTTATTTAATATTGGAGTCATTAACAGGAACAAAGTAGAAGAAACACCAAGAAATTGATAAACATAAAATTCACAGAAGCCTCAACCCAGTGAGAGAGTACACACAGAAACAGTTTTTAAAAAAGGTATTCTCCACTGGAACAGGAACCACAAGAACAAATGGATCCTCCAAACCTATTCTCAGAAAATCAGAGTTCAAGAGCACCCAATAAGCTAGAATCAGGGTCTAAAATTTCAGGACATAATTAGGACCACTTGTTAATTTTTTTTAAAAAAAACTATTTCCCATTTTTCAACCCCAAGCTCTTCAAACCAGTTTAAATCCAAAACAAAACATTTTACAGGGAATCCAATGAAAAATCAGCAAGACTAAAACACAATACTACTACTACTACTAGCAGCTGCAGCAGCAGCAGCAGCATAATAATAATAATAATAATAATAATGGTCACAAAAACTCAAAAGATTAAAACAATTAAACTTGGGGCATGTAACGGAAGAAGGGGAGGCATGAAATGAATATTTCTGTTGGGGAAGCTCTACAGTCAGGGAACCACCATTTTAAAAAGACACCATGAATCTTTGGCCACCACCCACCTAACCTCAGCAGGCAGTGGCACCCAGACTAAACCTGGCTCAGTGATTAGACAGGCACATATGAGAGAAACTGGTCCTTTAGCTATCCTTGCTGCATAGCTGCATCCCTCAAGGGTGAGGATTTGACAAACGTTTTGTAATGCGGGATTGCTAAAGGGATGTCCTTGGCCACATTCCCATGTTACCTCTATTGCAGTCTCTTAACAAAAAGGCAGCTTCCTCACAGCCAGCTTATGTACTATGGTGCCATTGGCACACCTTCAAGGTGAGCCTGCCTCAGGCAAGAGGACCAAATGAGGAGCTGGCCACGAAGGGTGCTAGCTCACTTTTGAGAAGTGAGTCAGGTGTTGTCAGTGAGTCCAGCTGCTTCATTTATTGGGATGTTCCCTGATCTTGCTGGTAGGGGTTGAGTGGGGGTCAAAACCAGCTATGGGGGGTGTCACAACAGTCACAATACATGAGTAGTGGAGCCCACTTCCATCCTGTTAGTTATGCTGGGACTCTCAGATGATGCGATTATGCTCTGGTTATGATGGCAGTGAGCTAAGAAACACATACCCAGGGGGAGAATGGGCAGAAGATTCAGGTGCCCCATATGCAGACATTTGTTTCCCTTCATTTTGTGTTGGTTGGAATGCAATCATAACAACTTGCCATGGCCCTTCAGGATTCTTGCCTTCCACGCATTGACCAAAACATGTGGATAGTGATAAGGGTTGGGGGAGAACGTCAATACAATTCATATTTAAATCCAAATCTATCAAATTCAGAACAATATGAGAACTGAAATACAGCCATCCTTTGAAATGTGTACTTATCTGAATTTTCAGTGCGGTTCTCCAGCCAAACAAGGTTTCCCAAAATGCATAGATTAGGCAAAAGTGTGCATAAACATGAATATATTAACATATAATATGCATTATATTGTGCATTATATTAGGAGAAATGGCTTGCAAAAAGATGTAATCAAAACTAAATACAAAAATGTGTTTATTAGGAGAAATTTGCACTAAAATGCTGAAGAATTTTCATGGATTTTTTTTTAAAAAAATCACAAATCACTAAACAAATGTGGAGAACTGAATTTAAGGCAGAAAAATGAGAAATTGAGAGAACTGAAATTTATAGAACCTTCCATCTCTAATAGTGATATATATGCTTAGTTCCCAAGCACATGAATCATGCACCCATTTTATGGTGCACAGATTATGCAGTTGAAGCCTACATGCATCGGCCATATGCACCATACATTCCAACCAATGTGTGCAAATTATATGAAGGTGAGGGAGGGGCTGCTGTCCCCACAATGCCAATCCCAATCCCAATGACACATAGACAAAATGAATTACAATGAACGTCTGCACTGACAAAGGGCCAAGGAGAAAGGCAGAGGGGCCAGGAAGGTTCTGGCATACAAGGGATGAATAATCACATGCTGATTTAAACTAACCAGACATAGCTTTAGCTGCAAGTGTCTACCAATGTTCTAGCAACAAACGGGTGAGGATAAACTACATCAACCCATTTTTGATGCTGGTTCCATCCAATCAGCTCTCATATCCATTTTGACCCAAATAAATGAAGGTACCATTCCTTATTCTCAAGTTGCTGTGCCAGCACTGAAGCAAAATTACTATGACAGACAAATATTTTTCTAATGCTGACAGAGGGGAGAAAATGTTAGTTTTGCTTCATCAGCAAGAAACAGAGTAGCAAATTATCATTACTAGGACACATAAAACTAATTTAGACATGCCTGTTTATGTGAGTATGTTTACAGAGTCAAAATGCAGAGAATGTTATCTCACAGCCCGACTACACATTTAGAAGAAACACATTACCATTCTGCTGGGTTTCATCCATATCAAAATATACTCAGGGGATTGCACAAACGTTTCCTTCCATATGGAGAGGTAGCAGGTCATGTGGAACAGTTTCTCTACCTTTCTCCCTGATCTGCTAGTTTACTGTCAGAAGGACTTTCTTTAACAAATAGAGGTGAGCTTCAAACATGCAATCCCCCCCCCGAAGATTGTACCATGTTATTTTCTTCTTTCTCTTCTGAACATGTGCATCCGTTCTAAGTTTTTTGTAGAATGGTGAATTCCACCTGCCAGTGTTATCTCTGGGAATGCAGAGCTGAAGGGCAGCACACCCTTCTTCCAGTATGAACATCAGGGTAAAAGGCAAACCAACCTATCCCCATCCACTGGCCAAGGAAGGACCTGAGATAGGAAGTTTGCTTCCCTTCTCTCTGTCAGAAAGAACACTTCTCCAACTAGTACTGTGCCGGGACCAGTCCTACGATTTTTGAACATTTTCTTCCTTTGCAGAAGAGCGTTATGTTTTTCAACCTCATTCACAGGACACTTCAGAATTTCTTTAAAATTTTAGCAGGTACAGGGTTGAGTTTACCTTATGGTTGCAAGATGGCTAAACTTTTCTCCAGTGCTCTGCAGAGTTCCTGGCTGCCTACACTTGATCTGAGAAAGGCCATGGGAGGAATTACCACATGGTATTTTTAACTTTAAGTAAACAGTGTGGTAGACCAGGAAGTCTGGTTAACCAGCACAAACAAGATTGGTGCACTCACTGGTTCTCAGTGGTTCTGTTTTAATGAAAGTCTTCCTTTTGCCTTATAAAAATCTTCATGCACTTTCTTTACTAGTAAAAAGACTTCACTTTTAAAAATGTCAACAAACACCTGTCAAGGACATAGAAGGCAGCCTCCCCACATTTCTGCACATATAGGAAAGCCTGGCCAAGGACATCATGGGATTTCTGTAAGCACCTGGGAAGGCTGCATAATGCAGGTTACTGGAAAGATATTTTGTCAAATAAAAGTAAACTCTAATCCTCCCCCCCAGGCTACCTCAAAAGTAAGATAAACACAACAAAAACCCTACACCCCATCCAAGATAATTTCACTGATTTTTTTCTCCCCATTGATAATTTTCAAATGCAGTTTCTTTCTTCATTAAATTGACAGATCATTGTTTATAAAAAACAGAAAAAAAAATCAGCACAGGACTAGCTCTAATTACCAGTTGTTTGGGGAATGCAGAATCAAGGAGAAAGGAGGCAATGATGCTTTGACCCCATCTGTCAGCCAAAGGAAGAAGAGCCACCAATTCCTGTTCGGGCAAGAACACCAGCAAGGGAAGATCCACCTGCTCTGAGACAGATGCAAATGCATATAACCCACCATGTCATTCTGCCCTTAAAGAAGAGATCACCCTCCTCTACCTTTTCCCTCTACTCCCCTTCCATTCTGTGTCCTGTCTTTTTAGTTTATAAACCTGATGACAGGCCCTTTCCCCACCCCACTCCTCTCTTTCTGTCTCTTTTTATTGATGCGAGCTACTTTCTGAGACAATAATGGTCTTCACAGTGGGATAAAAATAGAATAAGTAAGAGGTGGGCCTGAAACCAGTGATTCCTGATCCACTATAACAAATGTAATGGATGAAGCAAGAGTTGAGAAAACAAAGCAAGAGTTGTTGTAGGACAACTGATACCTGTTGTAAATGAGCTCGAAGGATTACATGTGGTTACATCTCATGACTATGATTCCACTCTGCCTGTGACATCAGGAATAAAAATAATAAATAATTCATATGGCAAAACCAAGACAGATTAACAGCACAATATTAACCTTGTCTACTCAGAAGTCATCTCTACTCAGAAGTCAATGGGTATCATTCACAGGAAAGTGGACTGCAACCTCTATTTCAAGTAGTAATATCACCCAGCTTCTTTGTAATATTGGCTAACACAATCATATAACCTGCTGTATAGGAAGGGCATATTTAATGTAAATGAATGTTGTCTTCCAGAAAGACTTACCTGAAGAAGAGGTTTCATGGTTTGGTCAAATATTTGGGAAACACTCATGCAGATAGGTGCCAAATAGCACAAGGAAGTCTAAAGAGCCTGTTATGTTTTCTATGCAAAATGCCACTACACTGGGCTTCCAAAGAATCTTGCAATTAGTACATCTTGTGCCGTGGACTTTCAAACAATAGTACTTGCTCAAGCCACATGGTGAACTGCTTTTAGAACTGAAATATGTGTGTTTCAGGGTTCGATTCCCCACACAGCCATGAAGCTCACTGGGTGATCTTGGGGCAATCACTGCCTCTCAACCTCAGAAAAAGGCAATGGTAAACCACCCCTGAATACTGCTTACCTTGAAAACCCTATTCATCGAGTTGCCATAAGTCGGAATTGACTTGAAGGCAGTCCATTTCATTTCATTTTGGGATGTTCCACCAAGTAGTTAGTACCACCGTAACCAAGGGCACCAGTGCTGCATGAATTTTTCTTTAAACCCAAGTTTTGTTGAGAAAATATTTCAAGGGGGTACAGAAACATTTACAACCCCTCTACCTTGCACTCTTTTGCACATATTTGTGTTTCCTCCCAGTTTTCCAGATTTGTTTTTAACAAAGAAAAGAGCATTTTCAACACATGACCCCAAGCAAATTAGGGATTGCATGGTGAGCGTAATATCAGAATAGTACTGCATCTCAACCCCAGTCCCCAAGATTGTGCTACATAGTGGCTTGGCTCAAGGCAAATGAAACCCTCTAATTGCCCTCACTTCAAATGGTCAATAGACAGCATTTGCAATTTTACTGTCTACCAGCAAGACTTTTGTCTCAATCCAGCTCTAGACAATGACAGTTATTACAGAAGTAGTTGACTAGTTGTCACAGAATGGGGATGAACACCCTAGTGAATGTGGTGCCTATGTAATTCATCTGCACTCTTATTTTTAATGGAATGCACATTCAGATGTTCATCTAAGTACACATATCAATGCACATTCTGCCCCACATAATCATAACTAGATCAGGGTGAGGGATATTGTCCCAGTTCTCTCAGGGACACATTCCTTCTCCCACTCCTTTTTTTTTTTTTTACAATAATTTTTATTCAAATTTTCATAAAACATACAAAACAAAATCATAAAACATTCAAAGACAAAAAACAAAACAAAACAAAAATGATTAAACAAAAAAATAAAATGTTGACTTCCCATTTGTCGCAGATCAAATCAGTTATAGGTCTACAATATATAACAATCCTGTCTCTTAAATTATATTATAAAATCACTTTCCTCCAGTAGTTATCTTAATTAATCATCAAATCTCATAAACATTACTTTATTCTTTCCACAAAAAGTCAAAGAGAGGTTTCAATTCTTTAAGAAATATATCTATCAATTTTTCTCCAAATAAACATGTCGATTAATCCATCTCGTTAATAATAATAATAATCTTATTGTCATAACCATAGTCCAAATAAACATATCGATTAATCCATCTCATCAAAATCTGTTAGGTCCAATAATTTCAATAGCCATTATTCCATTATCCCTATTAATTCCACCTTCCATCTTCAATAGTCCTGTTAAGTCCAGTAATTTCAGTGTCCAATCTTCCATTATCAGTATTCCATAATAATCTTGCTGTCATAGCCATAGTCATATAATAAGAGTCTGATGGGAATTTCCTCTCTCCCAAATATTTTCTTGCCATCAATTCTGAATAAGTTGCTGAAATATTGTTGTAAAGTCATATCTCTGTTCTTCTTTTTTACAAAATGCACTGGTTCATCTCTTGAGAGTTTTTCCATTGTCACATGGCTGCTGTTAGTTCCATAGATTTTCTCTATATCAAGCTCCATCACGTCATTCCAGTCCAGAAGATTATCCAAGCCATTGATAACTTTACCTCTAATATCTTCATTAATTTCTTCAGAGATAACGTTAAATTCCAAACAGTAGATTTTATTTCTAATATCCATAAACTCCAGATCTTTTTCCAATTCCACATTTGTTCCAATCTCCAGGGCTTGTATCTTCCCTTTATTTTTTCTTTTCTCATCTCTGATCTCATTCTCCTCTCTCACAGGATCCCCTATTTCTTTAAGCTCCTGCGTCATTTTGCTCAGTTCAATTTTCAGCTCCTTACTGCCCTGTCGCAGGGTTTGTTTCGTTATCTCAATCTCATCCATTATTTTCTGAAACATAATTACTTCCAGATTCTCAGCCACTTTCTTGATTGCCATTTTTTAAAACCACGAAAACAAAGCAAAACAAAAATAAAGAAGAACCACTTCTTATTTCAGCAACAATTGGGTTAATATTCCAGGCTTGATGACATCACAGTATAAACAGAGCAGCCTGCCTTATCTCTCTATGTTCAAGAATACAAAACAAATTTAGTTCCCAGCATCAAAACAGTTAGCGTCGTCGTGAAAAAACAGATTCGTCAAAATAAAATAGACCAAAAAGAGAATAGTCCCAGACAATATAATGTTCCTCAGAATAGAAATCCCTCTTATGTGTATATCTTTAGAATGCACTTCCAGGACAGCTTTTTGCAATAGAAACAAAGATAAGCTGTTAATTTCGTGAATAACAGAGAAGAGTTATAACTCACCCAGAAGCTCTTTAAAGCTGATTAAATTGACAAATCTCTTTTTGCTGCAACAATTTAAACCAAGTAAAAAAAATAATAGAAAGAAGGGTGCTTGCCTGTTAGTCTGTTTTCTCTTTGAAGAAAAGATAAACGTATCGCATTAAACAGATAGAGCTTGTTCGGAAGTCCGTCCGGCATTGCTGGCTGGACCTTTTCTCATAAATTAATGAAATCCAGTCCTCCCAACAAAAACAGGCTTTTGAGGTTGATCTCTACGTTTCTCCCTGCCCTGGAGAAATTTCATCAGTCAAAAAAAAAATGTTCTGACTGATTTATATCTGAATAAGCTTCTTTTGAGGCGGGAGCCCGTCTCAAAAGCAGGCACAAGCGAAGTCACCCTTCCCGGAAGTCCTCCCACTCCTTTTTTAACAGTTTCACATAATTTCACAAAGCAGTACAAAGAATAATTGTAAAAAGGATGTGCATTTCATGGGGCTGAAAATGTTTGTGAAAGAAGCCCCTCTGAATTTCAGCTTACCACTAAGTGGTGCGAGACTAGATATGCAGTCAGAAAGCTACAAATAAACATGTAAAGTCAAGTCAAGAAACCTGTTGCCATTGCCTCTTCCTGGGAAAGGAGAGATCTGTAAGCAAAACTTGTGATTTGTTATTTCCAGAGGGAAAGTCTAACATATAAGTGATAGGAAAAATCCTTTAGGGAATGTGGGGATGTTCTTTTCACTCAATCCCTGGCCTTTGGGTGTATTTGTGGAACTGAGTGATCCAGTTCAATATTAATTGTGTTGTGATCTTCAAAATGAAAGCTTTGATGAAAGCATTTCTTTAACTCTAAAGCATTAGCATCCTCCGCCACCATTCTCTGTTTTAGCCAAAATAGTAATGGAGGGAAGTGAATCTGGAAAACGAATGCATGAGTCAAATCTTTTCTTTCGAGTGGAGATAGCTGCCCTTTTGAAGTGTTGCTGTTAATATGCTCAAGCTGAAAAGTAGTCTGAATTCATGAATGTGAATTCTTGGTTTCCTTGATCTAATAACAAATCTTCATTTCAGCAATCAGATAGTTCATTAGCTTACCCACAATATGTTAAGAGGCATTGTCTGCTCAAATTTCAAAAGCTACTAATCATAATGCTTGGAGCAAGTTATTACTGAGCTATAGAAAAGAGGCTGCACACCAGTAACACATCTTCATTTTCTTGCACTAGAGGTCAAGGCATCAATAAGCTCCCAAACAGTGTTGTTTTCCAATAAAGTTTCCAGTGGGACATGGAGTTGCAATTAAGAGGAAGTCATTGACAGATCTTCATTTACCCAAGGAGAAGGAAGTAAATCTTGACTCAATGTTATTTAGCCATAGACAAACCTCCTACAGATTATTATCAAGCCAAATGTTCTGGTTCTGGATTCTAGTATTGACACAAGCTTGGATTTGCTCTAAAGGAACTTACTCAGGTGTAAGCTGTCTTACAGTAGATGAGAGAGCTGTCCATATAAAGAAAGATATGCATTCAGGTCCACAGTTAGCTTCATTTAAGTGCACTAGCTTTCATTGAGTTCATTATTAACTTTTTATTGTTGCTACTTTACAAGCATTACAAGCTGTACAAGACATCTAAATGACATGATACCTGTTCAGAGGATTTACATGGTAAAGTTCATGATGGAAGAAGAACTCAGAGACTGACAGTGATTCATAGCAAAGTGTCAAGTGGCATTGGAAGAAGCATGTGAGACAGACAAGCTTGGTCAGAAACACCAAGGACATACCAAGGGAGTAGATGTAGGTAGGAGCAAAAAGCTGGAGAATTCTAAAAAAAATGTGGAGTGTTTCCTTTCTATTATTGTGAAAGGATTAGCAGAAGGATGAGATCCATTAATGGACTGAGTGCCAGAGGCTAGAAATTGAGCCAGGAAGGGGATCGGCATAAACAGCGATAGGTTTTCTCTTTTTTATTCTCAGGCCTTGTTGCACCAAGGAGAGGCCAACGAATGGAAACAAGTCCTTCAGCACCTTGCCTTCTGCCATGTGCTTGTCCAATCCATGGATCTTCACCTCCATCTGCACATTCCTGTCCTCATCATTCCCTTTCCCCCTTACCTACCAATAGGGATGCAAAGATACGACAATTTCGGTTTTCTCTGTTTCTAATTTTTCCAATCTTAAATTCAGTTCTTTGCATTTTTGCATCAATTTGCATTTTTAAAAAATCCTCATGAAATTCTTCAGTATTTTATTGTGTATTTCTCCTACTAAATAGATCTTTGTATGCAGTTTTGCAAACAATTTCTACTAATATAATTTATGTACAATTTTCCCAATATATGCATTTTTGTAAACACCACTTGGATAACTGCCTCACAACATTCGTGTGAATTCAAAGGATGGCTGTGTTTTGGTTCTTGTAGTGCAAATTTGATAGATTTGGCTTTAAATGTGAACTGAAGCAAACTTTTCACTCATCCCTACCTACCAATTGATAATGGGAAAAGCCAAGGGCCCTGTCCCAACTTAAAATGATCACCTGTATCGGGAAGAAGGAAGAGAAATGCAGGTTTATGATGTTTCCAGGAGATCAGTCCTTAAGTTGTATCACTGTAAAAGTGAGCAAAACATCTTCTGTGTGAAACACATATGGCATATATTAGGGATGTACATTGGCTCTGTGTGGGACTGAATAACAAGATGAATCAGGATGGTTCGGGGGGGGGTTCCCCCAAGTTGAAGTGCAATGTCAGTGATGCCTTCCCACTCCGAGTCAAATCAGAGGGCTCACAAAGCCACAGCATGCTCTGTTTCTGTGCTTTTCAGTGCCAACGTATTTCTGTTTTTCCTATATAGTATTCCTATATATAGTTTGTCTAGTCCATGGGCTTTGCAAGAAGTGAAGCTGTTGCCTGCGATGCAATGAAGATCTCTGGGTCGTTTTATGTTAAAGCACAGCAGCTGAGGATTTTTTTTTAATGTAAATGCTCCATTTAAGTTCTTTGAAAAATCCCACTTTATTCTATTTAGGGATAGGTGAGAATTTCAACTCAGTTCGCATTTCAAGCAGAATTTATCAAATCTGCAATTTCCGAAACAATATGAGAACCGGAACATAGCCATCCTTTGAAATTCACATTTATTAGAATTTTAGGATGCAGTTTGCCAACTAAACAACATTTACAAAAATGAATATACAGGGGAAAGTATGCATAAAAATGAATACATGAATGAAGATAATATGCAAAAAGGCATAAAATGTTGAGAAATGGCTTGCAAAAGTGTGTTTATTCTGAGAAATTTGCACTAAAGTGGTGGAGAATTTTCATGAGAATTTTTTTTAAAAAAATCACAGATTGCTGCAGAAATGTAGAGAACTGAATTTAACATTGGAAAAATTGGAAACTAAGAGAAGTGAAACAGGCAGATCTTTCCATCCCTAACTCTGCTTTAACAAACCAAAAACGCTGAGCTCTTCAGAACTCCGTAGGAGTGTTCTAGTCAGCATCACACTGTAAGGCCTACTGGAGGCCTGTAAAGCCTATTGGAGGGCACAAACAGCATGTCTTATCTTATCTTACTATATTATGTTTTTGTAAGCATCACACTACCCATGAATGCTTCTGCACAGGAATGGAGGGCAAGGAGAGGCAAACCTTGGATGCAGTGGCAGTGAGGAGGAGGTGGAGGAGGAGGTGATGATGAGAGGGGAGGGAGGCAGGGCCTAGTTGGTCCAAACCTAAAGGCCTAAAGGGTGGGCAAGTGAGTGAGCAGCAGCAAGGAGATAAAGGAAGTGGGGAATGGGGGGAGGTTTGGAGACCCGTGGAGGGGGTGGGGGAGGTTTAGAGAGCCATGGAAGGGACAGGGGGAAGTTTGGAGATCTGTGGAGAGGGAGCGTTGGAGATCTGCAGAGGGGTGGGGGAGAAAGGTTTGGAGAACCACAAAAGGGGAGGTTTGGAGACCATTGAGGGGTGGGGTCAGTTTGTAGATCCAGGGAGGGAGAAATTTGGAAACCCTTGGAGGGACAGGGGAAGAGCTTCAGAGACCAGTGTGGGCACGGGGGGCCCCCTCTGGCAACCCATATTGGGTAGGATTGGTGAGTTGTTGGGGGGATTGCCAGGGACACCTGGTAGATGTGGGGGGAGTGGTAGGGATGGCATTCCAGAGGGGATGGAGAGATGGCTAGGGGGCTCATGTCAGAGGAGGTGGGGAGAGGCCTTGGGGGTCCTGTAGGGTGGGTGTAGGCGGGTTTGGTGAGCAAATTGAGCAGGGAGAGCACCACCTAGTCAGAAAAAAGAACCAACCTCACTCCTTCTCCCTATGCTACAGTCTATCTCTGCTCAATCCTGAGCTACAAATCTGCTTTGTTGACATTACTGAGCCATCTTTGGTAATGCTGTGACTCTTCTTGCATATCATGCTATTCTCATGAGGTCACTGAACCCCGTGCACTTGTTTTCTTAAGTGTCTTTTATGTGAATACATATTAATAAAAGCTGCCAATTCATATGTGTTCACTTAATAAAATGATTAAGATACATTGCCTTTCCCAGTGTGTGGAAAATATCTATGCAATGAAAATATTATACAGAAGTGTCACTGTCACAGGCACTTAATGGGCAAGTTAATAAGCTTATTATCAGTGCTTGACCTTCCTCAACAAATCCAATTTTACTCTTGAACCACTAATTGTTCTCAGTGGCATTGTGGGCACGCCTACATACATTCATGTGTGTGATTTATAAGAACTCCTACCACTTTGACCTCTAACAGCTCAACCCTAAAAGCTGGTGCTTTGGATAACAAGTGATCAAACTAATTCCCATGCTTCCTTCTCCCCTAATTTGTCTTCAGCTCTTCTATTCCCTTCCTAAGACACCTCTTAGCCCTTGCCCTCCCTTTTCCTGCCTCCAATATGCATCCCACAACTTACACACACACACACACGCACACACACACACACACACACACACTTTGCAGTAATTTTTAAAATGCAATTATAGTTCAGGAATTCTTCAGGTCTGCTAACTACCACATTCACATGATGCATATGACCAGCAGGTGGAAGGTCCATTTGTGCTAGTAAAACAATAAGTCTTCCTTGACTGATTTTGGAGAGGTGTCCAAAATGCTTTGCATTTTAATGTGAACCTACCTGATTTTCACTTTCTGAAACAATACACAGAAATGCAGCTATCCTTTGAAATGTGCACTTCTCAGAATTTTGTGATATAGTACTCTAATGGAAAAACATGTATATTATGGGAAAGTATGCATACAATGTGTATATTAAGCAAAATTGCATACAAAATGTGTATATTGGAAGAAATGCACTCTGAAATTCTAATAAATTTTCATAAGGATTTTTATTTTTTTTTAAATCAGAAACTGATACATAAATGTGGCAAACTGAACTTACGGTTGCAAAAATGAAAAATAGAAAGAAATTGAGAATGAGATATTTGTCCATCACTAGATGTGTTCTTCATTCTAGCAGTGTATTTCTCTTCAGTTAGGATCGTTTAATATCTACTATCCACCTCAAAACAGTGTGTGAGACTCACTCTAAAAGGAGCAGAGTTCCCTGCTTCCCACTTGCATGAAATCCTGAAAAGGAAACACAAAGCATTTCTATTCAAATATATTAGTAGAAAGTACTGATGCATGCTGGAGTTCAAAGATAATGGACGAAGAAAATAAATTTCCACAGCTCATAATGTCTGTTGGCATCGGAAGTGCAGCTCACTTGCCCTAAACTTCTTTGTTTGTTCATTATTTTAATTTAGTTGATGAGTTTATGTGCCAATTTTGTGTCTGTGTGTTCTGCTGTCTAGGTGCTCAAATCCAACAGTTGTTGGCAGAGGCTCAGAAGTTGATTACTTTAACCCAGGGATGTGGAGCTTCATGACCAGGGGCCAAATGTGGCACTCCATACCTCTCTATTTGACCATGACTCTTCCCAGCCATATACTGTCTCCTCAGACCACTGGCAGGAATGGGTCCTTCAACTCTAAAAGTCCTTGCCTGGGTGGAGGATAGAAAGGGATGTGTGAGTATGTGTAGAAACTAGCTTGGTGTACAAAGGTAAAATTCATATTCATTGCCTAGTCCACATTTTCCCCTGGCCCTAGTCACCGGAAGGTTGCCTAAATGAGAATATGGCCCTTAGGCTGAAAATAACTGCTTAGAGGTTTTATTTACAATTAAGGGATATACAAATTTTGTTAAATAAATAACAAACACCTCTGCTCTAAGCCCTTACTGTGAGTGAATCTGTATTTGATTGATCAGAACCTTTTGAAAATGGAAAGGTAGTTTACAGAGCAATATCTTGGTTCCAGTCGTGAGTAATTAATTTGCTCAGGAATGTGCAAGTTTGATAAAAGTCAGGCCATTTAAGAGCAAGCATCACCTATGGTCAGCTTGATCCTTGTGGACAGCAAGGTATGGTGGTCCTAGCCTAAATAAACAAGAGCCTCACAGCCAGTTAGGATTGGCTCAAAGGAGTAGTAGTTCAAATCTCTTATTGTTCTGCTGGGGAAAATATTTGTATGTGTTTGTTTCACGGCTGCTTGGTTGTTTTTTTTGCTTGTGCGTGGAGAGAGTAGGAAAGAGAATCCTTTAGCATGGGCCATTGGGATGAATGAATTGTCCTTGTTCATAGTTGCCTGGGCAAAATCCTGCCTTCCCAAGCCCCAGATTTCCCAAGCATACTTTATGAGAATACACACATCTCTGAGGAAATAATGTGCAAAGAATTAGAAGTCAATAAAAAACTATTGAAAAGGGCGGTTCTCTAGCAGTCTCTGATGATACTCATAATTGCCCAATCAATTCCAAATTAAGCTGAGGAGAGTTTGCATATCCCTAGGAAAAAGAGGGTTGATCTTCCCAGCCATATAGTCATGCTTTTGCTGCAGTAGTGTAAGTTGATACTTGGAATGCTTCAACTTTATTTATTTATAAGCCACTCCATAGTATCTATCAGGGTGTAAGTCAGTGAATAGAACCTTCTAAGTCACTTGTTTGTATATGCTTCCCATTCAGAATGTTGGAAGGACAAGTCATCTGGAAATAAATAATTATATTAATCTACCGCTTCGTTATTTTAATGGTCAGTTTTCCCATTTATATGTCAATCATCTGAAGGCTGCATCTTCTGCTTGCTTTGGAAATGTTTAAATAGTTGTCATATTCTTTTGTTGTTCTAAGTGACATATACAAAATAAACAACACCAAAATCCTTGAACTAAATGGCAGAATGGGGGGGGGAGGGATTACACAAAAGACAAAAGAGAATTCCAATTTGAAAGGCTAAAGCTCACAAAGAGTCCCGAAAAGGTTTCCTATGGGAGAGGTCTGGGAAACAATTCACCACCCGAAATTTCTTATCATTTAAATTTAAATGTCCCAGTAAATTTCAAAACTGGAGGGAGATGTAGGCAACAAACAAGAGGAGCTATGGGCTCCGTACCGTCATAGCTTTTCCAAAAGATCACACCTTTTCTGTACCCTACTTCCTTGCTTGAGGAATCTGAGCTGCCAGCTTCTAGGGCACAGTCATGCAGAGAGTCATTTTAGGAACCTAGGCAGCTACCTTATACTGAGTCAGACCATTGGTCTATCCAGCTCAGGACTGTCTACACTGACTGACAGTGGCTCTCCAGGATTTCAGGCGGGAGTCTTTCCCAGGTCTACCTGAAGATGCCAGGGATTGAACATGGGACCCTTCTGCATGCAAGGCCACAGATGCACTGCCACTAAGTTACAGCCCTTTATTTATTTATTTATTTATTTATATTTATTTATTTATTTAACATATTTCTATCCCACCCTTCTACCCTATAATAGGGCACTCAGGGCAGCTTACAATAAAATCGAACACATACATAATAAAATTGTACACAATAAAGATCAGAAAAACATTAAAATAAAATAAGATACAATTAAAATACATAAAATACCTTTCCTCATGGTAGCCTGCTATGGATGCTCTGCAGAGCTTTTTTGATCCTTGAAGGAATTGGTAGTCCATTTCTAGAGTTCATGGATAAACGTACCTCTTTGGAGTTGGGGAGACTAGGTGTAGAACCTGGTGCCAGTGGGTCTACTTAGGATGACCTGGGAATGGGTTCATGTCCTTGGATTTACCACTACTTGGGGATATCGAGTCCAACCTACAAAGGGAAGTGCTGGGGAGCAGTAATGATGGTAAGCCCTCTTTCCCATGTGTTCCAGTTGTTAGTGTTAGCCTTACTGCACCCTAGTTCCTTCCTTGAGAAGTCTTGAGCTGCAACCTTTAGGGGCAGAGTCAGGCACATAATCTACCACCAAGTCACTGTATGAAGGAATCGGGGCTCTGGCACATGACCCCTATAGATAAAATCGTGTTAGTGCTACTTGTCATGCACACAGGCTTCCTTGTTGGGTGCAAGCTTCTAGTGGCATTGAATGGATTTCAGTGTTTGACCTCCAATTCAAATGCGGAACTTTTAAGAATATCATTATTTCATTTAAGATGGCAAATTAAACACATATGAAATTAATCTGTTGTTTGAACAAAAAGCTCACCATTAGATCTCTTCATATTATAGACAGTATCAACATTGAAAGAGGAGGTTTCATTTCTGTATTGGTATGTTTGAATTGGCACTCTTGATGTTGAATTAACACAGGTTGCCATCTCCCTTACTCTTATCAGACAATTTCAAACAGCCCTTGAAGCAACAATCCTCATTGAACCACAAAGGACAGAAAACAACAAATCTGTTTTTAATTATTTCACCCATTGTGCCTAATGCTTCAAGAACAAGCAAATGAGACATTAATATTTTAAAAACGTTTTAAAATGCATTTCATCTGTCACACAAAATATCAAATTAATTTTATTCTCTGCATATTCTTTCATCTTAACTGAGCTGTATTGATTTTCCCTTATGGACCTTGTAGCCATAGATCATACCTTTGGGATATAGAACAGCTTTGAGGTCACTAGTGCTGTTTATTAGACAGCACAATTCACTGCCTGTCTTGATCTCCTTCCATCCTTTAATTCAACTAATATGGTGGGCACAATCCCCTTGGCATCTCTCTTACACAAACACTCTTGAAATCAACATAAAGAGTCAGAGGGCACCAGTGTAACACAAGAGGTTGTGTGTGCTTGGGCAATACACGTACACACAACCCTGTGGATCATGGGTCAGAGTGGATCACTCTGAATTGTGCTGATATGACGTTTATGGCCTATGTTATTGATCTCTTTAGCACACTGATATATTTTTGAACTGTTGCCTTTGCCCACAATCCTTCTTCACAATCTTTTTGGGGCCTTTCAAGTCAATAGGAAATTGCCCCACATAGAAACTGGGATATTGTTACCCAGAAGTCCACAATGCAGTATTGTGATAGGTATACTCAGGAGTACTGAAATGACAGATTTATAAGCGCCTTTAACTCTGTTCTGGATTACTGTCTCCTTTATGTTACTAATTATGGGTAGGAGAAATGCTGGGAGAGCTCTGTTCATTACATGAAAACTGGAGCAGGGCTAGAAGACCTGGGAGCTTCTGTGTATGCACTTGTACAAATGTACAGCACATTTGTAGCAGGGAACAGCTCTGGATGTTCCATGAATGTCAGGAAAACAATCTGGATGATTTCTAGAACAGATGATGGGGAGTTTTCCCATCCCTACCTTTTCCATGAATACAAACATCATTTGTTTTGTTTTGTTTTCACTGCTTTGGAGACTGTATGCTCCTCTGCAGCATCACTCACCTAGGAGAGCACAACTACATAGATCTGGAAGAGGGGGAATGAAAACAGCAACATGGTGACCCCATGTAACAAGGCCGTCTCTCTTTGACAGAGCAATTGTGGATGAGATATTACCTTTTATCCCTGAAAAGCTACTTACAGGAATATTAACACAACAGAAAAATGCACTTATTGTGGAGTATTTTAAGGGATTGTATACAAATGTCCTAAAATGCAAATTGGACTCACTGATTGGCTCTGGGTAAAATCTAGTGTCTCCTTCCAGAATCATAGCCCAGCTTGACTCTGAATACATAATCAAGCAAAGCAGAAAAATGGAAGACACGCAAAACCACAAAAAAGAAGCAACTGCAACCTCTTTCAGTTCTCTGTGTAGGACTGCTGGGACCAAACAAACCTGGAAGATACAATGGTTCTAATTGCCATGACGACCCTCCTTCTGCACAGGTGTAGCAGAACAGAGTTGGAAGTGAATTGCTGGGACTATTGAGAAATGTCTCACAAACGTAACAACACTGATCATGTTTGAAGCTTTTGGAATATTGGGTACTAACAGTTAATTTTCACCTTCCCTGAACCAAAGAGACTTGTTAAAAATGTAGTTGAAAAAGACGAAGAGACAAGGCATCTTCAGATGAAAACAAAAACTGAATGTATTAGATCTTTATTGCAGGTTCTTACTCCAAAGTTATGGAAAGGAGAAAATGGCAGGGGTTACAAACATTTTATTAGCAATTGTGTTGTATTCCACTAGGTCTGCCTTTATGCAAACAGTTGCTTTGATCACACCGGGCACAAATATTTCCATTTGTCCTGGTTATTTCATTTCCCTACCCTTCACATTACTGCAGCAGAGTTTGTTTTTTGCAACCAAGATCACGAAATACATGACAAGCTCGAATACATGAGCCATAAAAGATTAATAAGTTGAAGAATACAGCTACATACCATATTACAATCCTGTGGTGCATAGTGAAGATGGCATAAACTTAGCTTCCTGCCTGAGGGAGAATTCCCTGTTGTTGTTATTTGGTTCAACAGAAGTTCTACAGGATCCCTTTTGCAAATTCTGCATATATCTGCATATCAAAACACTCTGCTAACTTCACAGGCATGCCACCTTTTGCCTAAAAGTTAATATCACAGTAGATGGAATTTAGGCTGCATTCAGACATGGGGTTTATTGCATTAGTGGTACTGATGATCACAGCAGTGCTTCTGTCCTGATTTCTAATGTTCCTTTCACATTGTAGTACTGGTAGCATTATGGAACTGTGGCTTTTTGACCAATATACTGCCATGTTGTGCTAAACTTAATTCATACTGGTGGGGTGGGGTCGGATGATACAACAATGAACGTCATTGGACATGTCACTACTCCCCCATCCTTTCCACACGTGCACTTCCTCCCCCCATGATTCTCCCATGAAAACAGCAGGAAAGGACTATATGACAGTATACTGCCCCATATGTCAGCACTTTACTCCAGCAATTCTCTGGGTTAATGGGGTCGCAAATGGATTTATTCTGGAAGCAGTTAACAAGGAAATGAGCGCTAAACTTCTACTATATTCCACTAGATTTCTAGAAATGGCTTTTATGTTGTGTGAAAGATCAAATAAAATGCAGAAATCACCAGGTAAGGAAATGTTGAGAGGATGGAATAAGCAGCTGTCTGAATGCAGCTATAGTGCCTTCCACCTCTATCAGACGTGTGCAAAGCCCACACACTCTGAGAAATTCTGCCCTTGACAGTCAGCTAGCTCCAGCTTTCTTCACCTTGGAACTCAAATTTGTATTATGTCTGATATGATCATGTCCTGTTTGGGGGCTTCCCATCGGCATCTGGCTGGCCATTGTGAGAACAGGACTCCAGATAGATGGACCTTTGGTCTCATCCAGCAAGTTCTTCTTACGATCTTAAGAACAAAAATATTTGATTCTGACTTGGTTCTGCTTTTGAAAGATATGGGACATTCACCCATCTCCCCTCCCAAGTTGAAATGGATTCCTGCTTTGTGCCTGTGTACATCTTATTATTTGGTAAGGGCAGGGGGCGAGAAAGGATGCCCTCTGCCATCCCAACCACCTGAAAAACTCTGTGAGGTTCTATTAGAATCCAGATACTCCTGGATAAGCTAACAAGTCCTGGATGTACTCTGAGACTTCCAGGACAATGGAAACTCAGAACAAAGTTTTCTTATGAAAACCCAAAAATCTGTTTCTGTTTCTGCCTGGCCACAATCACAAAATCAAATAAGGGTTTTTTTTTTCTGGCATCCTTATGAGGGTAAAAACGTAGCTACTATGGTGGCAGTCCTGTGCATTCTTCCTAGGGACTAACAGTCAAACAAGATATGTGTATAATGCATAGTGCCAAATGGGCTATGTATTACTCTAATAAAGAAAGCTACTGATTATCTTAAGAAACCGTTTCCTAGGGCTTCTAGCCACAGAGCATGCTCTCTTTTCCAATTGCAATGGGGGAGTAAAGAAGACATAAACTTCTTCATGTGTTGCCTTCACAGTGAGAATGCAATTAACAAAGAAAAAAGCAAGAAACATAATTACTAGCTATGTATTAAGTGCACATCCAGTTTGACCCCCAGATATCCCTGAGAAAGGATGAAATTTACTTCTGAGTAAACATGCATACATAGTATTGCATCATAGTCTTTGGTTCTTCTAAAGAAATAATGAACTAAGCCTGCAATCTGCAGATGACACACCACTTGTAGCTTAGGCAATTATTTTGTTCTGAGACTACAATATATGAATGTGATATTGTGGATACCAAAACACAGTGGTAGAACTGTTCATCTTCAAAATATCTGAATGATAGCATTTGCAGTCAGTGAGTTAAACAGAACCTGAACATGATATTTTTCCTGCATTGGAACAAAATTTGTTCCACTTTTGGACAGTCTCTGTCAACAACTAGAACAGAACCACCAAAAAAATGCAAGCTACCAGTATAGAATGTCTGACTTTAAAACAAGCAAAAGATGTGGCTGTACAACCACTGGCACGCATCACAATGTACCGTGGGACCACACAAACATGTTATAAATTTTGTGTTTACCCAGGCTTCTTTACTCAGGAGTGGGGAAGTAGCATGAAGGGCCACAACTATTTGCATTTAAAGTTGCAGTGCAATACACTGTAACAGAAAATCTTGCTAGGACTGACAACTTTTGATGTCAAAACTAGTGCCTCCCTCAGCTGAGACTCAAGAATTGAAGCACAGTGGACAGGGTGCAGAGAAGAATATGCCAAGTCATGGACAAAAGCAGGAGGAAAACAGAAGGCAGCAGCACAGCCAAGGCAGAATCTTGTGGCATATTGCAGAATTTGGAGTTTACTGGCATTTCTGACCTTAGAGATTACCTGAAGAAACAATTTTATTTGTCAGACCACGAAAACACAGACTACTTCACAGACATAAGCTTGGCAGAAGTAGATGGTATCATCTTGGTGCATTGCAGACTTCCTACCTTATTTCAAATATTTCTGTAGCATACACATTGTCACACATGGTGCTTTACAGAATAACAATACCAGAGGTCCCTGCCCCAATGAGCCTTCAGTCTGAAACTGCAAAGGAGGAAAAGGAGATTACTTATATGCATCTGTCTTCACTGCAGAAGATGTAGGGAAGATCTCTGTGCCTGCCCTGAACTAACTTTCTCAGGAAAAAGGTCTGAGGAACTAAGGCAAATAGTGGTAACAAGAGACAAAGGGTTGTATGCAACAAAGTCCTACTTAGTGTAGACCCATTGAAAGTAATGAACCTAAGTTCATCATATCTATTAACTTCAATGGGTGTACACTGAGTAGGTATAGCACTGAATACCATCCCATAGTTCTAGTCTTTGTTGATAAATTCAAACAAATTAGCTGGTCCAGATGGGATCTACCCAAGAGTTCTTGAACTCAAAAGTGAAAATGACAAAGTAACACCGGAAGGAATCCAGGAAATTACACGCCAGTTCGCTTAAAGTCTGTTCTTGAAAAACTGAGGGAAAACATTATTAAAGATAGAATTACCAGCATATAGAAGAACAAGTCTTGCTGAAGCAGAACAACAAACATGAAAGATTGTTCCTCATTTTCAACTGTGAAAAGTTGGAGGGGATCACATTAGCTAAAGCTGTATAGTCAGATCAATTATCACCCCTAATGCATGTTACTCATTTTATTTTAATATATTGATAGACTGTTTCCTTCCTTCAACAAAAGTTTTATTAATATTTGGGATCTGTAAGGAGCAAATAGTCATGATGAAGAGAAGCTTGGGAACCTTCTTCAGTTCAGTTGTAACTTTGGTGGAAATTCAGTAAATCCTTGGGGAGTCTGCCACATGGAGGTAGTAAGATCTGATCTGACACTTTATTGGGATATAGTACCTCCCTTTTGGGGGGGCAGTAATCTGCCAGAACATGAAGGGAAAATGTAAATTGCCAGTGGGGCACAGCTCCTGTGTCTGGAGATATGATGGATGGGCCAGGAATTACTTGCTCCATGAGACTAAGTATGTACCCAGGAACAGTGAGGCCACTCTATATGGCCAGCCTACAACATTATACTGCATGAGGCAAAGAACAAGATGACACTCCTTCCAATTTCACTGCTAGAAGCCAACTGGATTGGCAGTTGAATCTTACTTCACCACCATTGATGCGATAACATCCTCCAGGCCATGTGGCAACAGAGGGGAATAGCTGGGGACTTAGGAGGAACAGCTAGTGGCTCCTGTTGCCATCTCTGAACAGCTGCTCCTTTGCCTCACACTGCCTAATGGTAGGGCTGGCCCTGATGAATATACTTATATCTGAACCAGATTGTCCCTCCACTAGCCTGTTGCTAAAATTGCTCCTGAGTTGAGAAAAAGAGGCAACAGTAAGCAGAAATGGAAAAAGTATCCTGGTTGACACTGTTCCTTAACCCAGATGAAACAACAACACAGGTGAATCTTGCTAATTTCTATGGCACCTCTATCCTGAATTTCTAGAAAAAACATTTGTTAAATAACATACTATATATAACAAAACAGAGCCCTTCCCCAAGGAGCTTAAATAGCTACCAATTTTTTCATTGACCATAGCTGTCATTGGTGGGTCACACTGGGATTTGGTATGCCTGCATTTTGCTTACAAATCTAATTTGCTTCCAGATAGGTCGGCACTACATTATAAACTGGCCCAAACTGCAGACTGTAAATATACACATTAAAAAAACCCTCAATATATATCCACACTGAGAAGATCTGATTCACTAGAAAAGACCATAATGCTGGGAAAAACAGAAGGGAGTAGAAAAAGAGGAAGGCCAAACAAGAGATGGATTGATTCCATAAAGGAAGCCACAGACCTGAACTTACAAGATCTGAGCGGGGTGGTTCATGACAGATGCTCTTGGAGGTCACTGATTCCATAGGGTCGCCATAAGTCATAATCAACTTGAAGGCACATAACAACAACAACATATATCCACACACATAGGTACACTAATCTGAGACATTGGGTTCATATCCAACTAAATCATAGAGTAGACACACTGATTTCAATGGATGTACTCTCAGTATGACAACACTGGATATCACCCATTTATGTTTGCAAAGGGTAATTACTTATATGTAACAGTCCATCCATTATTTTTGTTTTTACTCAAAACAAAAGCTCATCGAGATGTGATAATATATGTAAATATTAATCAGGATAGGGTCTAGCTAAAAGCTTAACTCTGCAGGTAACTAAAGAATTTCACTAACAAGAAGGACCTCCTGCTGTGCTTTTCCTTTACTTTTGTTTTGAGGAAGTATCAGTATCAAAAATCTTTTTCTTTTGTTTTTGGAAGCTCCAACAATTGCTTTATTCATTAGTCTTCCATTTAACCATAATTATTTAAACTATTTTAGTGCCACTCAGTAATCAAAACAATGTAATATTCACTTCATCTTTCTTCACACAAGACACTGACAATGATTAAAAGCTCCTTGTTATTGTAACTATATTCAAATGAAATGTGAATGTCCTGTCTGCTGAAGATTCTAGATATTGTGTCCAGGACAATGAAGGCCTATGTTATCTGATGGACATGTATTGTTCAACATAATTTATGGCAGATCAAGGCCCACAAGAAAATCTAATTTTACTCTGGGCTTGTTTTGAAATAATGATGTTTTTAATTTGGGAGTTTGTCTATGAATATGCAGTAAATCATAACCTATCACATCATGCCACAAATTTCCATTCCATTCAAACAAAATATACACAGCAGGCAACAATATGAATTGTTAATGATAAAATGTATAACTGGTCCACCCCCAGCCCCACCCCCACCCCCAGACAAGGCTGATTTATGGAAGCAGAGTACCTAAATTGTTTGTGGCAGAGTGATCCCCTGATGCTGGCTGGCTGAGCCAACTGAAAATTCCCACACATGCATTCCAGCTGTTGAGGAAAAGACCAGTAATAGAATGTTTGGAGTCCAGCTGCTATGAGAGAAGTGACCATAAGGGATAGTAGAAATTTTGTGGGGCAAGTGGAAGACTGGGAAATCATGAGAAGTCCCTGAAGATAAGGTCAGGGGGCATGGAAGCCACCCCACTCAAACACAGCTTTAGATTCAATCTTGGATAAATAACAATGTGATAAATGTTTGGTAGAGCTGAAAACAATACATTTAGTAAATTTCCATCAGTTGATTATTAATAGCTTACAGATGCATTCTGCAAGCAAAGGACAATGTGGTTTGAGAAGGGCAACCTCTTGTATCCATCTAGAGAATATTAAAGCCCTTGAATCCTGTTCAAATTAATCAGACCTAAGTGCACAGTTAAGAACTGGTGTGCATGTAACTTTCTTAACAGCACACGCTATGGATCAAGCCATACAGACTGTATTTTGGGTCCTAGCATTGCATTTAACAGATTTCCTTCATCAAGCATTTTTTTACCTATCTTCAATAAACTGTTTTCTAGTTGCTAGATCCCCAGTCAGAAACTGCCATGATCCTATGATTATGGGGTTGAAAATTGTAATATAATATCTGAGTAATTGCACTGATTTATGAGATAATCAGATTCCTTATCCTGTTTGGTTTCCATTCAGTAAATTAGAGCAATGGCAGAATATTAGCATGTCAAGCTGTACTTGTTAAAAATCCCTTTTCCACACAGTTATGAGGCCAGGGCTCCTTTACCACTTTACTGTCCCTGGTATCTTAGTTAGACAATTGCTTTGGGGAGAGCATTTTCTTTTCATGACAGACAGAGCCAATCCCTGGCAAATCAGGTAAAAAGTGTGTCGGGTCAAGTAGCAGTGCTGGGAAATACCTCTGAGACCTTGAATATATGCACATTCCCCAAAGCCTATTGGGGATTATGCATATTGCCCAGAGAATGTACAAAATACAATCCAGATATGCACATTCCCCAAGATCTGTTGGAGATTATGCATAGTGGCTGGAGAATGTGCAAAATTTAGTTGATATATGCACATTCCTTAAGGCCTGTTGGAGATCATATATTTTGACTGAAAGATGTGCACAATTCCCTCTTCATGGGACAATTAAGTGCACATTTTCCATTAGCAGAGGCCTGGAGGTGGAGAATGTATACAATGGCCAGTTGTTATGCACATTAACTGTTCATCTTACATTACCCCTAACATATATAAAATATAATAGGAAATAGCTATGATTATTTCTTTATCCCAGTGACCCTTGGTGCAACCTGAAATCTGACACCTTGTACTGATTAATCTAATTAATTGTGCAATCCTAGGCATGTTTAATCAGTAGTAAGTCACACTATTTACTCCCAAGCAAGTTTGCATAGGATTGCAGCAGAAGTCTGTGAATTTTTCCTGCATTTATTTGCTCTACGTGGGGTTACCCTTGAAAACGGTCCGGAAATTGCAACTTATACAAAATGCTGCCGCTCGACTACTCACAAATTGTCGCCGCCGGAAACACATCACCCCAGTGTTGTTCGATCTGCACTGGCTTCCAGTTATTTTCCGGGCTCAATTCAAGGTGTTGGTATTAACCTTTAAATCCCTATACGGTTTCAGCCCAGTTTATCTGATGGAGCGCCTCCAGCGCCATCAATTATGCCGCCCGACAAGATCAGCCACTCAGGACCTTCTCTCAGTCCCACCAACTAAAGCAGCTAGGTTGGTGGGGACTAGGGAGAGGGCATTTTCAGTGGCAGCCCCCACTCTCTGGAACTCCCTCCCATACGATCTTCGGCATGCCCCTTCCCTGAACGTATTCTGCAAAGCCTTGAAGACAGGCCTTTGTGACTTCCGGGGAGGGTTAATTTTTAGTACAAATTGCCTATTACTCTGAACTGTTACTATTTTACTGTCATGTTGTATTTTATTTGTATTTTATTGTGATGCATTTTGCAATTGAATTGTATGTCGCCTAGAGTGGCCATAGGCCAGATAGGCGACACACAAATTAAATTATTATTATTATTATTATTATTATTATTATTATTATTATTATTTATTAGGTTTATATCTCGCCCTTCCTCCCAGTAAGAACCTTAACAAATTTAAGGTTGTTAAGAAGTGCAAACTTTGGGGCTTTAACATAATATCTTTGCTCTCCCCATTTTGTTTAACATCAAAACTGAAGAAGAGTTCTAGAGAATTAAAAAGCTCATTCACAGCTTTGTATTATTTTGGTCCTAATAAAGGTATTCCTCTACTGTGGTGTTTGGATTTTTTCTGATGTACCAGCCTACATGACTTTTATATGTTTTTATAATTACCTATGTTGTAAAACTACTGTTCTGTATTGTACTTAAAAGGTTTTCTAAGCCTCTTGAATTTTATATCTTGTTTCATGTTTGACTTACTGTGTTTGGTAGACTTTAATTTACATTAGTAAACCTTTATTTGACCTTATTGTTAGAGTTGTTATGGTTGCCAACAGGCTTTAGTTGCTGTGCCTTAATCAGCAGCAGATTTTAGCAACTGTAAATGTTCATTTTCATAAAGTAAAACGCTTCACTTGCTAATTTCTGCAAATGCAGTTGTTCAAATGCAGTTGACTTGGAGGTCATCAAATCTACCCCGTGTTCAATGAAGGTGCTATAGTGCAGGATGCAGATACAGCACCCCTGACAGATAGTCATCCAGCTTCTGTGTAAATATATACCTCCACCTTCTGAAGCAGATTCCTGAGGTAGTCTGTTCCACTATTGAGTAACTCTTACCATTAAGAAGTTTCTTGTAATATTTAGCTAAAATCTGCTTCCCTGCAATTTCTGTCCATTAGTCACAGTCCTGCCTTCTGGTGCATCAGAGAACAAATCTCCTCCAGCTTCTGTGTGAGAGCTCTTCAGATATTTGAAGACACATATCTTGTCTCTCCTTTAATGTCTTTTTTCCATGCTAAGCATGCACAGCTTTCTCAACCATTTCTCATAAGAACTGTTTCCAGATCTCTCACTCTCCTGGTTAAGCTCTTATTTCTCAATATTTTTCATAAAACGTCCAGAGACATGGTACTCCAGATGTGGCCTCACTAGTGTGGAACAGAGAAGAACTGTAATGCTATTCATAGTAGGCATGTGATCCCAGGCCCTGCCTCCTTGTGCCACATCACTGATGCTGGCTTCATGACAATCTGTGCATTGGGGGCTGAACCTCTACAGTGAAACACCTTCTCTACTGATTTCCTGGGAATTCTAACTCATGTGGGTAGCCTACACAAAAACAACAAACTCCCTGCTGTAGAAATCCAGCCCCCATTGTGTGGAGGCCATTGAAGAAGTTTATGTGACAAAGGGAGGTGGGGCCAGGGAGCACACACCCCATTCTCATACCAGTGTGATCACATGCGGAGCAAACACCTGAAAACAGCTTATTACTTTTCAGGATCTAGGGGTAGCCAGTCTTTTTGAACCTGTGGACACTTTTGGAGACTGTGATGGGCACATACATACACCACAACCAAGCACACAGTGCTATCTGTTCTCTTAGCTACAATAGAACATGTCTTTCAAGTCTAATTTCAGCAGGGGGAAGGGAGACTGCAAGCTCCAGGGAAGGTCTCTAAGGGTGCCTGGGTGCCTGCAGTCACTGCACTGGCAATTTCTGATAGACTCTATGCTTCTGTTAATACAGCCTAAGGTTGCATTAGCTTTTTTGGAGCTGCATCACAAAGCTGCATCTTCAGCTAAAACATCTAGATCCTTTTCTGTCTGTAAAGCCAATCTCTGCTGTGATTTTTATTTTTTTATTTATTATTTTAAAATGTGTGTTGCTAAAGACGTAACAGCAGACTATGCTGTTAATTTCTGATCAGTTGGCAACACTATCTTCTATCATCAAAAGCTCTTCCCCAAGCAGCTCTTAAGACAACAATTACAATTCAATAAAATCAATTACAATACCATAAAAGTCAGAGCAAGATAAAATAGTCAACAGAGTCATTAACATCTCAAGATGGGCTGTGGACCAGCCCTGAACAGGTTCTCAGAGAGTTGGTTTAAGGTGCAAGCTGATTCTCAATTAAAACAGTTTTAGTACTACTTTTTTGCATCAATAGGATTGCCAGATTCAGACCCTTAAAGAACTCTTGCACCTTTCAGAGTTGTCTGGGGGTGTAGTCGTCCAGGGACTCGGTGGGTCTTAGACCCTTTACTTTTTTAGGAGCAGGTGGTCCCTATGTCTCCAACATCCTACAAGCTAATCAACATGAAAAGGGAGCGTATTAGCCACTGAGAAGAACCTTCTAACATGCTTCCTTGTCCTTTCCTGCTGATTGGAGCCAATCAGAGTGAAAGGAGGTGAGTCACCCACTAAGCAGACTCTTCTCAGTAGCTAACACTCTCTTCTTTCATGCTGATTAGCTCCTCGGGATGTCTGTTGTTATGGAAGAAGGCATTAACAAGAACTTCATTTTCAACCCAGCAGCAAAACAGAACAAAAGGATGGGAGAGGCGTGGTTGTGACTATCATGAAGGGACTCTACACTTCCGAATTTGCCGCTACACTGCTGGAGTTGTCTTAAAAGAATTTCACAGGTGCATCTTTTTTTAGCACTGAAAAGATGGACAAAGCTGCTGGTGGTGGAATGTTCATTTCAATACAACTTTGCCGGAGAGTAGGCCTGGCAACAGTATTTATATAAGACCCTACCACTATGAAGTTGGTAAGGAGCTTTATTGCAGTATAGTGTTTAGCTTCCGTAACTAAACTGTATTTGAGCCTTCTACACACTTTTTGACTCACCAAGCTGAATGCTGCCCATTACCTCTATATGGGACTTGCCAAAACAAGTAGGCAGCCAGCCCCAGTAGCTGTCAGGCCACAATCCATAGCTCATGAACTACATTCAGCTTGCTGGGGTACAAGTTATACAGACCTGATCTACAATTATGTAATTAATATTCACTATATTGTTCATCATTCCTAAAACTTCCTGACTCTTATATTCTATTTATTCATTCCGTGCATCAAAAGCTGTTCTGTGGACTTAGTTTCTTCCCTGCCAAATCTGGCAGTTGTAGATGTTTGTGCCTTTCCCACTCCTTAATCATTTCAGCCTATCCTATCTTCCTAGAATGATTTATGAACATTTTTTCTAAGCTTTCCCCATCTTACTGAACATTCATTGCTTCCTCCTTCAACATATTTGCACTGAAAATACACTCCCATGAGTTCTGTAAGCCAGAGGTGGGGAATATCCTCCAGATGTTGTTGGACTACAGCTCCCATAATTCCTAGTTTCCCCTAATTGTTGCAATCCAACAACATCTGGATGACAACAGGTTTCCCACCACTGCAGTAAGCAGTAGGGGACACTGAAGCAGCGTGCATACAGCATTTGTTACGTGCCTTCAAGTTGATTACGACTTATGGTAACCCTCTGAATCATTGACCTCCAATAGCATAAACCACCTGGTTCAGATTGTGTAAATTCATGTCGAGCCCCAGCTCTCTCTGGAAGAGCAGGGAGGGGGAAGGCATGAGTTGCAGACGCCTCAACTGCCAGAAGGCACGGAAGATCCAGCTGTTGTTGTGTCTATTCCAGACATTAAGGAAAGGAGTGTGTTAGATGCGCCGCCAATTCCCACAGGTGACCCAGCCCCCCTTGGGGACAGCGCTCAGCCTTCAACCATCCCAAATGATCAGTTAGGGGAGGATTCCAAAAGAACAGTAACTCCTCCTTCACCAAGATGTGAATTAGCAGTAACTCCCCCTTCGTCCCGCAGTAACTTAGAGACGCCTGACGCTTCTCAGCCCTCTACTTCCTGGACTGTTGATAAGGACCCTGTTTTGTCTGATGAGCCCATGGAGGCTCGCCCCCCCTCACCTTGCTCTCGGCGGCGGGAAAAGCGTACCGGCAGAGGGCGGGTGTGCGAAGGAGTGAGAGATTGCGCTCAAAAACTTTCCCTATATAAGTCTGCTGAGTATCGAGGGGGGTGTTGAGTCAACTTTCTTCTTACATCGCAGAGCATGTCAAGAGTGTAGTTACGGATTCCTAGTGAGTTAATGTAGGGTTTTCTATGAAGCGCACTGCTTTTGATGTATCCATTACTCTAATAAAACAAGATTTACTTGCACCAGCGTCTCAGTCTCCTGATATCGACTCTGGATGGGACAGTTCAAGTCTGTGGCTTCCTTTATGGAATCAATCCATTGGTCTTCCTCTTTTTCTACTCCCTTCTGTTTTTCCCAGCATTATTGTCTTTCCTAGTGAATCATGTCTTCTCATTATGTGTCCAAAGTATGATAACCTCAGTTTCATCATTTTAGCTCCCATCAATTGGTCAGGGATTATGGAAATTGTAGTCCAAAATATCTGGAGGGCAACATGTTCGCAAATGCTGTGTAGGGCAATTCTTTTGCTGTAACACTGGATAGTACTCGCATCTTTCCAGCTGGAGTTATGACCATTTTTCTTGACAGAGGCTTTCCCTGTACGCCACACGACAGACAGAAAATTCCACAGATGTTGACTTTCCTAATATGTAGGTATAATGATTAGGGGAAGCTGTATGGTATTTCAGGCATTTCTAGCTGGAAATGAAGGAAGGAAACCTGGTAGCCTTCCTCCCAGCACTTGCCTGATAACGTGTTTTGCAGGTTAGAAACAGCACAGAGCAAACAAGCCTCCAAAAATGGGAATTCAAAGATCCATTCAGTGTGGGGGGATTTAAGTATTTTGTTAGGGTTCCAAAATATCTAACACCACCCTTGCATTGAACCTTGTTCTTCTATACAAATGCATCTTTAAAAAATATCTAACCAAAGTATTTCCTTTGAAAATATTTGATTGGATTATAAGCTACATCAGGGATGCAGAACCTGCAGTTCTCCATATGTTATTGGACTACTATAGCCAATGGTTGGGGATGATGGGAACTCTAGTCCAGCAATATCTGGAAGCCCACAGGCTTCCCCTTCCTGCTGCACAGAGTGCTTTAAGAAAATAGCATTGAGATCAAATAGTGATCTTTATTTAAAGTTATTTCCATTGATATGATAAGAGCTTTTGGAAATGACAGTATGCACAGTAAGCCCCATCCTAAGAATGTTTACTGAGAAGCACGTTTCACTGAGTTTAATGAACCTTACTCCCAAGCATTACCCTGAGTATATATGTGTACACTCAGAAGGAAGCTTCTGAGGTTCTTGGGTCCTATTTCATTGTAAGAGCAAAAGTAGATGTTCTTCACACATTTAACTGTGGCATGCATTAAAATAAATAAAAAAATAGGCATGATATGGCTTGAGCTGAATCAGGACCCTTTGCCCCATTCCAGTCCCAATCAGTATTGGGGGGGGCACTTGACCCACACTGGCTATTTACAATGGAGGAAAGTGCTTTCCTCCCATTACAACTAGCCAATATGGGGAACACAAATCACCTTTGGACACCCTTCT
Organism: Rhineura floridana; assembly: GCF_030035675.1. NCBI lineage: Eukaryota > Metazoa > Chordata > Lepidosauria > Squamata > Rhineuridae > Rhineura > Rhineura floridana. Next base: position 87,539,908 of record NC_084484.1, on the reverse strand, counting down.
CTGGGTATCCCCCACCAAATGAGGTGTGCCAGGTGGCTTTTCAAGAGGGTCTTTTCAATGGTAGCACCCACTTGTGGAATGTGCCCTCTTCAAAGAGAATCACATAGTGCCTATGTTGTTATCTTTTCACATCAGGTGAAATTTTTGTTTTTAATTTTTCCAGGTTTTTCCATCTTAAAATTTTTTCAATGCTTCTTAAATCCTTTGTACTGATGTTGTTTTCTGTTTCTGGTTTTATTCTGTTTTAGATTTCATGTTTACTTTTTATTTATATTTCATAAGACTTTAACCTTTACAAGTAAACCACCCAGAAAATTTGCATTTTGGGGCAGATTAGATCCAGGCTGTTAAATTGAATTTAGTTGTCATTGAAATCAGGGAGATAATTTAGGCATATCTGTGAGACAAGTTAGTCATATCTTGTCCTGTTGGTTTCAATGGGATCTTGTCCCATTAGTTTCAGTGGGAACTAAGTGCAGCTCACTTACTCTGGTTCTAAACACTGTAAATAAATCATGAGAAATTACATTTATATATTTTGCATTTCAAAGATTAAGGAAACATTTGTAATGGGACTTCAGTAATGACAGGATTGATTCCATCTGACCTGAACCCCGTTCCGCGCCCACTTACCGGGCGAAGGGGCGTGTTTGCGGCCGCCGCCGAAGCCGGGCCACCATCTTGGGGGGTGTGCGTGCACGCAGCGTGCAGGCGCGCTGACATAGCACGCAGCGAGGGGGCGGGGCGGCAGACGGCCATTTAAGGCCGTGCCGCCAGCCGCCCTCCCTCACTGCAAGCTTGGCGGCAAATTCAAACGGTGGCAGGCTCCGGCATCGGCGGCGCAACTCAGATTGATTCGCTCGCCGATGCACGCGGCTCCTCAAGGCTCCTACGGGCCAGGCCTTGGTGCTGGGTGGCGGGCGGCGAGGAGCGGTTGGCGCGCCTTGATCGCGGCGCGGCGAGGACGGCGGAGAGGCCCTGGCGCCCTGGAGGGGCAGTTGGGACTAGGCCTCTGGAGGCCCTCCAGCAGGAGGTGCGGCGGCAGCAGCCGTTGAGCTCCTCACCAGGGAAGCCTGCAGGAGGCATCTGCAGACCTGGCGGAGCAGTGGAGGGAGTACTAGGCCTCAGGAGGCCCTGCGGCGGCGGAGGTGCGGTGGCAGCGGCCATGTGGCTCCTCTCCAGAGAAGCCTGCAAGAGGCAGCTGCAGACCCGGTGGTGCAGCAGAGAGAGCCCTAGGCCTCGGGAGGCCCTCCAGAGGAGCGAAGCGCAGCGGCAGCATGGCCTAATGGCAGCGGCGGATCTCAGGTGAGGCGGCCTTGTGGCCACGTTCTTTTTCTTTGATTGCTACCCAGGGGCCCCCTGTGGGAAGGTTCTCTGCCCCTCATCCACCCCATAGCAAGGGAAGTGGGTCCCAGCCCCATCTTGCATGCCCTCCATTTCTCACTTGGCGGCCCAGGTTGCCAGGATTGGGGGGTGAGATAAAGGGGCCCATCAGCAGGGGAGGGGAGTGAGCAGGGGACACAGTCCAGCTGGGCTGTGAGGGTGCTGCCCCCCCTTATAGGTATCCCCACGCTGACCACCTCTCACTTTGCCAGAAGGCACTTCCACAATGGGCATAGGCCTTGGGGGTCATTTCTGCTGCTGGATAGACCCGGCTACACTCTGGCTCAGGATGCCACCTAAAAAAGGTCAAGGTGGGCCAAAAGGGAAGGGAAGGGCCCCCCAGGCAGAGGGTAGGCGCCCACCCCCAGCAGCGGAGGATGGGGGACAAGGGGAAGGCATGCCATGGACTACTATACTGGCCAGGTTAGAAGCCCTGGAGAGGGGCTCAGCCCATTCGGCACCTGGGAGAACAAAGGAACCACCCCCCAAGCGGCCCCGGGATAAAGCGCTGCGTCCAGTCGGTGGGGCTAACGCTGCAGCTATTACTTCTATCTTAGCACGACTGGACGCGCTGGAGGCAGGGCCTAATGGGGCTGCAGCAAGAGCGCCCAGAGCAGAAGCAGGACCAGCGTTGTCTTCACATGCAGCCCCGGGACCACAGCCCATGCATGGCCCCTCAGCAGACAACATAGTGGGTGAGTCTCCCTGGGCAGCACAACAACAGAGGCAGCCCCAGTGGGGCTGGCCCCGTGGGGGTTCCCATACTGGCCTTTTTCCCCACCAGCTGAAACTGAGCGGTATGGGCAAGCTGTGATCCCCATGGGTGTGGGGCACGGCACGTCACAACAACAGCCTCCCCTAGGGTTGGCCTGTGAGCAGGTCTGGCAGTCCACTGCCGGGACAGGGATGGGAGTGGGGGTGCAGCCCTCCTGGTCGGTACCCCCTCCTGCACTGACCCTCTGGGTTCAGTGAGGGACGGGGCTATACCTTTTGGGGATACATCAGCCCCACTGGGCTTTCACCTGCTGCCCGCTACAAAGGAAAAAATATGGAAGGGGGAGTATGTCGACTTATTTTCACTTCTATACAGGGAGCCAGTTAGGAGGGAGAAGGATAAGGGCGAAGAGGCAGAACCAGATAAGCCCAAGAGGCGGCGCATAGAGCGCACTTGGGCCAATTGGTTGCCTGCATTTCTGACATACATGGGGGTGGTGATGCAGAAACAGCCACAGAAGGGCCCTATCCTGATTAAATACCTCGATATCGTATATCGGGGCTACTCTGAGTTCCAGGGGGCAGCATGGCTTGCCTATGACGAATCGTTTCGTATGAGGGCGGCCTTTGATACCTCCCTCCCCTGGGACAAAAAGGAAGCAGACCTGTGGCTACAGTTTATGTCTCACTCCAAGCCCATAGCCGGGGATAGAACAGACAGCGGCCACCTCTTGGCCCGCCAGGCGGCAGCAGCTCCTTCCCGCGGGCCCGCGGGGCAGGGGGTTCAACCCTGCCTGCTCTGCTAGGAGTTCAGCTCCCGAGGCCACTGTGGTCGTACCCCCTGCAGGTTCCGACACGAGTGCGCAATCTGCGGGGGTCTGCACTCCTGCACTGCCTGCCCCAGGGGCCGCCCTTTCAGAGGTGGGAACAGGGACTCAGCCGGCGCAAGGAGACTGGGAGCTGCTAGCGCAGCTCAAGGAAAGGGGCCCCAGTCCAGTTAAACTCCCTGAACTCCAGTACTTGCTCTGCCTTTACCCCCGAGTCCAAGACGCCCAGTTTTTGCTCCAGGGCTTTACAGAGGGTTTTCGGATCCCCTATTCGGGCCCCAGGCACCACTTCATGTCCCGCAACCTCAAATCAGTGGCAGGCATGGAATCAGTCGTGGGACAGAAAATTGGAAAGGAGGTCATGGCAGGCCGCGTTCTGGGCCCCTTTACTGCACCACCCATCCCTTCACTCAGAGTTTCCCCGCTGCGCCTCGTGCCCAAGAAGGCACCAGGCAAATTTTGCCTTATACACCACCTGTCTTTTCCCCAGGGTGGGTTAGTAAATGACTTCATCCCATCAGACCTCTGCTCTGTCCGCTACACGTCATTTGACTGCGCAGTTCGTATGGTTAGGGACTGCGGGATTGGCACCCGCATGGGAAAGTGTGACATCAAATCTGCCTTCCGTCTCCTCCCTGTGCACCCACGGGACTTTGAGCTGTTAGGCTTTGCCTTCATGGGCAAATATTATGTGGATAGGGCATTGCCTATGGGCTGCTCCATCTCATGCTCAGTTTTTGAGTGCTTCAGCTCTTTCTTGGAGTGGGCAGTCAGGAGATGGGCAGGCCGGCAATCAGTGGTGCACTATTTGGACGACTTCCTGTTTGCGGGCCCTGCAGACTCGGGCGCCTGTCAGGCTCTTATGGAGCAGTTCGCAGGGATGGCCGGGGAACTGGGCGTTCCCCTTGCGGCTGAGAAAACTGAGGGCCCGTCCACCACCCTCACTTTTCTGGGCATAGAGATCGATACAGTGGCCCAATGCTGTAGGCTCCCACAGGATAAGCTGGTGGCCCTTAAGGGGAAAATCTCGGAGGTGGTTGGGGCAAAGAAGGTGACATTGGCCACACTACAACAGCTGGCAGGCCATATGAACTTTGCATGCAGGGTGGTAGTGTTGACGTGTTTGCGTTGTTGCGTGAAACAGCATACATTACATTGGAGCCCAACAGGTAGCACCCGGGCGCGCATTCCTGCGGCGCGTGTACGATGCCATGGAAGGCCTATCACGCCCCCACCACCACACGCGTGTTACTGCCACTCTCCGGGAGGACCTGGCAGTTTGGTCCACCTTCCTGCAGGAATTCAATGGGGTCTCCTTATGGAGAAGGGATCGCCTGTTGGAAGCGGAGCTACAGGTGAGCTCCGACGCATCAGGTTCCTGCAGTTTTGGGGTCATTTTCCATGACTCATGGTGTCATGGCAGCTGGCCACAGAACTGGGCGCAGGCTGGCCTGACCAGAGACCTGACCTTTTTGGAGTTCTTCCCCATTGTCGTGGCCGTACACCTTTGGCCCGACAAGCTGGACAATTCCTCAGTCCACTTTTGGTGCGACAACCTCCCTACGGTGCATGTCATCAACACCCTGTCCTCTAGAAACCCCAACGTTATGCGGCTGGTTCGTGTGTTCATGCTCCAATGTCTTCGCTATAATATACAGTTCCTTGCACGCCATGTCCCGGGTATTGATAATAGTATTGCTGATGCTCTATCACGGAACCAGATGGAGAGATTTCACCAGCTGGTGCCGTGGGCAAGGGCTCAGCCGGACGTGGTACCCCCAGCGCTATGGGAGATTGGAGGACCGAATCAGAACGGGCCATAAGCCTGTCTGTGGCACCCAGCACTTTGGCCAGCTACCAGGGGGCAGGTAGGGACCTGGCAAGCTTCAGGGAGTCCAGAGGCTACACCCAGGAGTGGCCCATCCCCGTGGAGCATCTTATGGAGTTCTGCGTGGAAGGGAAGCGGAGGGGACTTTCAGTCAGGACCATCAGAGGTAAGCTCTCTGGTCTATCCTTCCTAGGGAAAGCACGGGGCTTCCAGGACTACTCCGGTGACTTTAGGGTCCGCCGGATGCTGGAGGGGTGGTCCCGTGAGTGCCCACACACACCTGATGCCTGCGCCCCCTTTTCCCCAGAGCTACTGTTGGGTCTGCAGGGACAGTGGAGGGTTCTATGTTCTTCCCATTTTGAGGCACTGCTATACCATGCTGCGGCCCTCACCTTGTTCTTTGGGGCCTTCCGAATAGGGGAGGTAGTGGCAGGTTCTAAGACGGATGGCTCCCTCCGGGCCCTTCTGGTTTCTGATCTCAGCTGGGAGCCAGAGGGGGTCCGCCTGCGACTCAGGCAGTCAAAGACGGACCAACACCACAAGGGTCGTCTGATTGTGTTATCCCCATGCCAACAGGAGGAACTCTGCCCAGTTAGGGCCCTGCGCATCTTTCTGGCAGCCCGGGGGCTGCAGCCAGGGTACCTATTCAGGCATAGGGACCTCCAGCCCCTTACCAAGTATCAGTTTTGGTCAGTGACAAAGGCAGCACTCCAGAGGCTAGGTGTGGATGCCCGCAAGTTCGGGACACACTCCTTCCGGATAGGAGCAGCCTCCACGGCCGCCCACCTGGGTTTTTCCAAGGGGCAGCTACAGGCAGTGGGCAGGTGGTCCTCGGATGCATATAAGACTTATGTTAGACCACTAACAGAGATGCAGGAGGCCAGCAGCTAATGGCAATTGTTGTCATTTTTGGCAGGCTGCTGGGAAAGATCGGAGCAAGTGAGCATCCTCCTCTGCGGTCACAGCATGATTTTCTGGGCAGGCCGCAGGGCGGCGAAGTCCCGCATTGGAACGCAGCTGGGGCTCAGTCAGTGGGCCTCAGTGCGGTGGCTTGGGCGCCAGGGGATGCGTTGGGACGGTCTCCTGCCTACCTAGTTCCAGTCGGCTGTGGACCGGGCGGTGCCCCAGGTGCTGGTCATCCACCTGGGAGGTAATGACTTGGGCCTGTTGAAGGGCAAGGCCCTGATCGAACAGGCATGTAGTGACCTCCAGGCCATTGGGCTGCGCTGGCCGGGGGTGCACTTGGTATGGTCTGACATCCTGCCGTGCAGGACGTGGAATTGTGCTGGTGACCCACGGGGAATGGGCAGGGCTCGGAAGAAGGTTAATAGACAGATTCAGAGGGCCATCAAGGGCCTGGGGGGTTCTGTCATACACCACCCAGAGATCAAGCACGATAGGCTGGAGTTGTTCAGGCCAGATGGCGTGCACTTGACTGACGTGGGCAATGACATCTTCCTGATGGACCTGCAGAGGGGTGTGCACCAGATTCTTATCGGGTGTGGGGTAAAGGGAGACTAAGCAGAGGCTTGTCCCCCTTCTGTGGCAAGGAAGCATGGGGGAAAGGTTAAAAGGGAAAGGGCAGCTAGGTGACACCTTTAGGCACCTTTGGGGATGATTTGCGGTCCGGGAGCCTGCACCTCAGGGCTATACGGCCCGGGAGCAGAACACGGGCCGCTTTTGGGGCCAACGTGCCTCATCCGCTCAGAGTTTCAGGGCTCCAGGGGGCGGTGATGCGGGTTGGACCCCCTACACATCTTCAGGGTGTGGCCAGAGCTGGGGCCTGGCACAGGGCAGCCCCAGGCTCAGGCAAGGTTTGGTTGCCCTATAGCTGCAAGCAGGCTTCGCCTGGATCAGCAGAATTCCCCCTCACTTGATTGTCCCTCTGCAGGTTCATTGGTTATAATTGACTCTGTTTTAATAAAGTGGCCCATGATTTAACCCAATGAATGGTGTCTGTGTTTATTTCGGCAATAGGCCGCAAACAGGAAATACATCATAGCCTCTCTTGGAGTTATAAAATGAGTTCATTTACATCATGTCAGACTAATGATCTATCCATCAGATCCTTTGTTTGTATCCTGACTGGACAGGTCTCCAGATGCTCCAGAAGAGGTTTACCCACTGAGATCAATAAAGGGAAAGTGCTAGGAAGATGGTCTGTAAACTCATGGATGCAAAGTATATACTCCAGAACAGGGAACAGTCACTTCCCAGTACAGCTGGATTATTCATAAAATAACTGCCAGCTATTATTTTATGTCTGTTTCAAATATTAAAGTAGTATCAGACTATCATATTCTGGCAGTATAATGCAGAAAGCTGATAAGAGAAAATAAGTTCTCACTGTTTTCAATAACTGAAAAACAACTGGGATTTTATTGTGTTTCGCTTTTCCACGCTTCTATGTCCTACCTAAGATAATTTAGACAATATAGCAGAACTATGTTAGCAGTTGCCGAAAATATTGCACTGTGAGTCAAGTAAATATTAAAGCAATGTTCTGGACCACCCAAAATGTTCTACACTAGTTGCCACAGCTATTTTGAGACTTTGGGTGTGTACGCAGTTGATGGCATGCAGTTCTTTCTAGAATCTCAGGACTGTGGCCCTCCAACTATTTTTTGTGAAATAGTCACCACCAAACACAGTGCAGCTGAATACATGGTTTCAGGATCCTGGCCAAGAATCTTTTTTTTAATCTTCAGTTAATAGTTTAGCTTTACAATGTATCCAAGTATATATGAATCGATTGACAATTGTATCGCTTACTTACATCATGGGGAAGGAAAAAGTCAGGCTTATACCAGGGTATATGTAAAGATAAAGGGCAGGGCTGCTGCCATCGAGCCCAGCCAGCATACCTAATGGTCAGGTATGATGGGAATTACAGTCCAGCAACATCTGATGGGCCACAAGTTCTCCACTCCTGGCTTACAACTTCCATTTTTCGCAGTAAGTCCATTTAACAAGTGGCCTTGGTGAGCAATTTGAAGTGCTGGCCTTTTAAGTCGCTTTTGCTTTCTTGGGGCAACTGTTTTGATATGAAGGCATGGCTAGAATGGAATATGGTCAGACTTCTGTTGAAGGAAAAGGAGCAAAGCCGGGGGGGGGGAGGGAATGGTGACCCAGAATAACATTTCTGCTTATACATTATGTCAGCATGGGAAGAAGCATGTAAAATCTGTATGCAGTCACATAAGCACATATAAAGGACTGCCTATTTTAACGTGCATGACAGGAAGATAGATGTGACGAATCACAGCTTCTTTATTGTGTTCAGATGCGGTGTCCTTTTGTCACACATGACACAAGCTACACATGAAGTACACATAGTTTCTCCTACATGGTAGGTAAAAAAAAGCCATGTGGAATGTTGGCATTGGAAGAAAGAGGCTGAAAGAGGGGATTTATGCTGAGCAGCTAATGAGCCAATCTTATGCATTTTAAGGGTCTTGGAAAAATGTGTACAGGATGACTGTCTAAATATCTAATGGGGAAATGCAACAATACAGAGTGATTTACACTCAGTGTGCAGGAACTTCTGCTTCCATTGGTGGGTGGTATTTAAACCTTCCCCCAAATATAGCCCTCTCTGAAATGTTATCACTAGATTTCCATGAATATACTTTTCAGAGTCCAAGTCCCTCCAAATTCTGGCAGGAAATGGCTGAAGCCGTTGTAACTTTTTTACATTCCTAAAGGAAATTTAGCCAGTTCTCCCGCAGAAGGCGTGGATGTTCACTGCATTGCTTCTGCTTGCAAGGACGTTGAGGCATCCCCTTCGCCTCTTTCCCATCCTGAATCCCAACTCTTGGGTGTGAATCCTGGTGAAGATCCTTAGTTGAAAGGGTGGGAGGACGCTGAGAAAGAAAGTAGAACGGAGCGTATGCTGGATGCCTGTTCTGTGTATTGAAGGGAACCAGGAAGGGTTAGGGTTGCTAAATCATTCATAGGCTTGTTTTCTTCGCCGGGCAATTTGCTTTCTGATTGCTCCACTTTGCATTGATCGGCTGAGGGGCGGAAGGGGACTCTCTGGAGTCTCCCAAGTTAGCTACTGATTTATTGAGAGCTTTCATTTCTTCTCTGCTTTCTCCTTGCTTGGGAGCCTCTTTCTGGCTCTATTTTTAAGGTAGACGCCCGCAGCCTCGGCACCTGTCCACTCTGATCCAAGGCGGAGCGGTGTTTGACAGCTCTCCTCCTGCCCATGTGAGCTCTTGCTCTTGCTTCCTGGCCCCCGGCCCCCTTCCCTTTCTGCGCCAAGCCGCGCGCTGAGGAGGGAGCCACGCTGAGCTCATTCTCCAGTCACCTCCCACCCCCGCTTATTCAGCAGAAAACAGAAACCGCTCCTTTTAAAACTTCTGTGCGTGCGCGTGTGGTTCCTTGCTTGCAAGAAGGTCTAGCATGCGGAGCCCCATCTGAGCGAGCTTGTTAGGATTTGCTGTTTGTTGCCTTGGCTATGGCTGAATCGGGACACCCCGAGGAAGAGTCTGCAGTGGACGAGTTCAGTGATATTATCAAGAGCAGATCTGGTAGGATAACATAGTTGGCCTTTGTCGAAAATATGCTACTACTGTTGTTGTTTGGTGCTTTAAAACCCCTGACTTTCCCGTTTTTGTGGAGCGTTTTATTCACGCAGGCAACAGGCCGGCTCCAAAGTTACTGCTGATAAAGTTTACTGTCACACCCAGCTGCAAGATGTTATTCTGCCAAGTTAAGACTGTACTGTTCTCTACTCTACCAGTGTTGTGTATGGAATGATTTGTGGAAAGCTGTATTTTATTTATGTTCAATTCCCGCCCCTGTGATCAAAAGGCATTTAAACGGTTCTACACTAATTTCGTTTCAGTTGACTTTATTTTATTTGCAGATATATAAATGGTAACATTTATACACCAGAGTGGCTTTAGACAGGGTAAGAATTAATATTTTGGTGAGCATTCATGTGTGTGTGTGTAGGGTAACTATTCAGATGGATATATAAGAAGACTGTAAACATTTTTGTTTAGCATTTTTGTTTTGCCTGATTTTTTTTAAAAAAAAGTGGTCTGCAAAGGCTTGTATCTGCCTTGGGTTATTCTGTTAATAATTTTAAAAGTTAGTAAATTTCCAACACTAGAAAAGAAGGCTTGTGGCACACTTCCCACCCATCCCCTTTTGAACCGCAACAGTCTCCAGGTTTGTGTAACCTCGTAGGGTTGTGGTGCTTTTTGTGTCAGGAAAAAAGCCATTAATGCTGTAAATGGAAGCAGCAGCAATGCTTCTTCACTGGATAAAGTTTCAGTTGCTTAGACTGCCTCCCTGGCTTTAGCCTTGGAAAGGAACCAATTCATAGGCAATGCAGGTATTTATAGGTAATTCAGAATTTACATTTTTATAAGGGGCAACACACGAGTACTAAGGTATTTCATTTTTTTTAAAGTTATGCACTTGATGAATAAAACGGAAAGTAGATTAATGATGCTGTCATTCCTCCTCTCTTAGGCATGTGCCTGGGTTTTACTGGGGGACTAGTGTCTCTCATTTCAAAGCTAAAATGAAAAGGAACAAAATCAAAAAGTATGTAAGTATATTCAAGATCAGTGGAGCCTGCAGGTTGCCAATCCCAGACCTAATTTAAACATGATTCTGGACATGGTTAAAATATACACACACACTTGTGTGGTATGCCACATCTCCAGTATTTCATTTAAGCCTAGTCACTCACATAGTTGTCCATGACATACCATGTCATGGACAACACCATGCATGTTCATATTTTAATGCTGCACATGTAACCCTTGAGAACCCTGTTTAAATGTGATGCCAGCCTTGTGGAATGCTGCACAGATAGGGATTTTGCAGAAAGAGTCACATTTGGATATGGTCTGTAAAACACTTCCTGGGAGCCTTTTATTGTTGTTAAAGATCTGTAGTTGCCAAAGCACAATTGGAATGGATTTCTGGTACCATTAATTCCTCTGCTAAAGAAAGGCTTCAGGTCCCTCTCTCCACCCTCTATGGCACTACTGAATTCTGTTTTCCTATTTGAATATCTGATGGTGTGTGTTGACAGTATACATTCAGAGGCTACTTTGCATGTAAACTATCCATAGTGCAAACATCTCATTTATAACTCAATCAACCAATAGGATTTGTGTGTTTGTGTAGATTCTATTGGTGATTCAATGCAGTCCCCATTTTGGGTTGTTTGCAAGTTGCTATAACTTTTCAGGAAACTGAGAATGCCATCCACCAGTGATGGCGCTTTTCCCATTATTGAAAATATACTACAGCTATGGATGTCCTTGCAGTTATCCTAGTTTCAGTACATCTCCGCTTCTGAGGACACATGACATCAGTCAAAATCTGCTCCCTTTATCTCAAAATCTGGGATTTTTGAGATGCATTTTCCTTTTAAGTCAGCTTCGCACTGACTGCAAAGCTGTTTGGTCAATCAACCCGTTGCAACTCAGAGGTGTGTCCAATGGAAACACTTTGCCGTAGGTGGTCCTAAAAGATCTGACATCAGCAGTAGGGCTGGGTATATTCCAAACAAACAATAAAGAAGTGTACAGCTGGATGTAGATCTGTTTCAAACAACACCCAGACAAAACAATCTCTCTGCTTTTTAAGGAACTAGTGTGTGTGTAGCCTATATTATCTTGAGGTGAAAGAGAAATATGAAGAGCCCCTAATCTTTCCAGAGGCTGTTGACATGCAGCTCAAACATCAGATTTGTTCCTTAAATGTTAAGCATAATAGAAGCTGAACTGATTTCAGTACTTGTGATATCTTAGGTAAATGAGCTCTGAGCCTTACCATTAAAGAAAGCAGGGACTATGGGATAGTTGCAGTACTTGGAATGAACTAGTTTAGTTGCACAAAGTTCACTGAACTAGCTCAAAAATCTCTGAACTGCACCTGAAAGTAGTTTCCATAATTGCTGGGTGAACAAAGTTCATTTCGGAGTAGAACTTTCTGATTTCTATTTCATCTTCAAGTTCATTCCCTCCCCATCAAAGCAGAAGGCCTGAATGCTTAGCTTTCATTAAGAAAAAGTAAGCCAATCAGGTATATATGAAGAAAGTTAGAATGGAAAATGTGGCTTATTGGGCAGATACGGAGGCACTGCTGCTAAGTATGTTTAGACACTTAATTACTGTTGCTGTATAATCAGAAGGAAGACACATGAGGCATGTCCTGTATCTTATCTACTGAAGATATTCACTCTCTTCCAACAGGATCAGCTTGAAATTAGAAGTACAGGTATAGGAACTAAGGCTGCAATCGAATACACACTTACCTGGGAGTAAGTCCCATTGAACCCAATGAAGATTGCTAGGATTGGATTGGACTGCAGCCTAAGTGAATGATGCCTTATGCCCTTAATTTGTGCCAGTCACACAGCTGTTAAACAGGACAATTCTAGTATGGAAATACAATTATGGGGAAAGCTTCACCTGTTGACATTCTGTCACTTGTGTGTGCCCCCGATTTACTTTTGGACCCTATACTGTCCTGCTGAGGATGAACTTTTTATGAACCAAACCATTCATTTGGATAACATGAACTGAACTACTTCATTTTGTAAAGGCATTTTCAAATGGGAATATTGCAGGTGCTTAAAGCCTTGTCTAAGTCTCTCTCATTAACTTCCTGACTTTGGGAATGAAGGGGGAGGGGGGCAGACTTGGAAAAGCCTGTGTGAGTCTCCTCCCCTCCCCTTTCAAGTCCCCAGTGTTGGGAACTTAATAGGAGAAGGGGGGAGAGACTTGGAAAACCTTTTATTCTCTCTCTTCAGGTGGTGCGGGAAGGGAGAGAAGAAAGCCAGTGGGGTTCCCAAGTACCTGCAGCAATTGCTAGCTTTCTCCTTTCTCTTCTGGTGGCTGTGATGGCAGGAGGTGAGGGACAGAGGACAGAAAGAAGCTGGTGGTGGAAGGGAGAGTACAAAGCAAACTTATTTCTTGCATAGCAGTAACAGGCTCTTGGGACCCCCCTTCCCACAAAGGATTTTGGTAGGTGGCAGGGTCACATGTCTGCCAGTCATATTGTCATAATGACCTAAAAAAGGTTCCTCACCCCTGCTGTAGTCCTATGCATGCTTTGGAGTCAGTTCCCACTGAACACAACTTGCAATCCAGTACATGTCTATTCAGAAGTACACTCCATTGGGTTCAATGGGACTTACTCCCAGGTATATTGGATTGCAGCCTTAATTACAAATTAAACTTGCATAAAGTTGGAGTCTGCATGATTTGTAAAAATATTATGAATACTGGTGATCATGTGCAAAAGCAGGAGAGATGAAGTTGCTACTTAGGCTCCCATGTTGTTTGAAGGGTTTAAAAGTATGTGTCATGCTCTAGATTTGAAACCTGGTAAGTCTAGTATTGCTGTAGAGCACGGTTCCCATAAAACTCTCAGCTTTTGAAATCTTTGCTGTTTTGTATTCTGAGCTCTTTAAGTGTATTTCTGTTCTCTTCATCCCTACTCAGACTTTGCAGTGAGGTTCTTGTGAGGATCCCACCTCAGACCTCCACCTGTCAGGTCCCTCCAGTCAGGATCCCGGGTTTTATTTGTTCTCTCACCGGGTCTAGCACAGATTTCTCAAGATCCCACTGCTAGGCAGCACCACCAGCCACTCCGTTTCACAATATTGCCTTAGGACTTTGCCTTAGTCCCCTTCTGGCTTATTGTTACTTTGTGTCTGGGTGCACTTGCAGGCCACAACCCCCCTGTATCTTTGTGCCAATAAAGCATACAGCCCTGGGTTGCCCTGGATACTTGATGATACACTATCTCTTCACCGCTGCCACCATTGATACTGTTTCCCAACCTTGGTAATTACCCTACCCACCCTTCTGGTCTGTGAAAGCCCAGCCAAGGATCAGGCTTTTGGTAAACCAATGAAATATTTATAAACACCAGGAAATAACAAGATTACTTTAGGTATATTTAACAAGCGTATGGTTTCATATATTGTGTTACTCTTTATGTTTCTAGTCAAATATAATCTACCTCAATACCTGCCAAATATAATCCAACCCACAACCAACTCCAACCCACAACAACCGACCCTCTCTCAACTGTCATCCTCTCATTTATACCTTCGGCCACTCAAACGCTCAGCCAATCATCACACAGCATTCTCCAGCATTCTAGCCCATGTACTCCCCCCTCTCACTCAATCCACTTATCATGTATACTTTAATAAACCTGCACTTACCATATTTACAGTTATCAAAATACAGGGGCATCACAATTCTCTCTTACTGTGAAGAGTGAAAGAGGTCCTATATCATGGGAAAGGAATGATGGCTTTTTAAAGTCTCGGAAACCAGAACTTTTGCAGTGAGAAGCTGTGTCACTGCAGGTTGGAGACGCTGGACAAAGAGAGCACCAATGATTTCTTTTCCAGCGTAGTTCTCTGAACAAGATTATATTACCCTCTGAGGCTGCCTCTGAAAATGTTTGGTTTTTAAGGACTAATATATGTTGTTGTAGCTATCAAGTAGAAAGAGAAATCTTTTTAAAAGTTATAGTAGTAAGTAGGGCTTTGGCCATCAGAAAGAATGTCTGTTTACTAAGCTGGAAGGATTTTGATCAAAGCACTTCATGGGTGGGTGTGAGAGACCAGCAGATGGTTTGAAGGACCATTTTCAGGGATTTCTTTTGGAGAAAATGTACCATTCAGGGAGTGACTCATGTTTGCTGCTTGTGGCTGGTTCCACCCTCTTTATTTCCACTTAATAGGAATGTGACACCAGACAGAAGCTGATGTGCAGAAAACAGCTGTTGTACAGCTCTATCCTAGGCACATTTATTTGGAAGTAAGTTTCACTGAGCTCAGTGCAACATGCACTTCCAAAAGTGTGCATAAGATATGCAACCAAACAATCAGTTTACACAGGTAACTTTTGTCTTTCGAATACTAAGGTAGTTCCTATGTCACAATAAACCAGAAATGGGGAACCTGTGGCTCTCCAGATGTTCTTGGATTCTTGCTTTCTTCAGCCCCAGCCAAAATGGCCAATGGGCAGGGATTATGGGAGTTGTAGTCCAGAAATGTCTGGATTGTCACACAGGTTCCCACCCATGTGATAAACCATGCTTTATCAAGCCTTGGGCTTGCGTGTGCCACCTCCCTTTACTTCTTTCAGCATTGCTGCAAGGAGGAGATCAAAAGCTTTTGCTTTCAATAACCACAGTTTGGCATTACATCTGAATTCTAAACTGTGGTTTATCGTAACTATTTTTAAAAAATCTAGAGCCCATGGTGCCATCTGTAAATTTGCCTATCTTACTGTTTTTCCCTAACTCCACTCAATACAGAACCTTAGGTGCCTCGCTGCTTTTCTCTCTCCTTTTTACAAATGGTCCATGTGCTTCTTTCCATGCTGCCACATTCTTAAATCAATTCCTAATCCAAGGACCTGCCTTCATATCCTTTGGCAGCTACTCGGGAACTTCTTTTTCAAGGGACTGGGTGAAAAGCTTTTTGGAAGTCTAAGTATGTCTACAGATTTCCTCTTATCTACATGCTTGTTGGTTCTCTAAAATAATTTTAAGAGCTCTCAGGTGTATGCCATCTAGACCTAGTGCTTGTCAATTAGCCCTAAAGACAGAATCTCATTGCCTTTATTTCATTTAGTTCTTCATATGAATTTCCCGGGGGGGGGGAGGGTCAGGTGCGGGGATTTTCCAATATAGCTGAGCAAGTTCTTATTTGGTGTAGGTTTCTTTTATTTTCCTATCCTTTCACACCTTTGCCATGTTATGGTTTCCCTTAGGATCTATGCATTTTCACTAGTGAGTATGTCCCTTGATATCACTAGGACTTGCTTCTCAGTAAATATGCATAGGATTGTACTGTTAATGTGTTTCAAAACATGCTGCTTGAATTATTTTTTCACTTGACAATTTTTGCCTCCTTGTCACAACCTGAGTATATTTAGTTATGTGAGGATATTTGATATCTGTTCCAGCATTTTCTCCAGCTGCCCCATTCTGCAATTCCTGGGCTGCTGTTGACTATCCTAAATTGTACTCTTGATCGCTAAGTCTCAGGGACAACTATACATAGCATTAAATATGTGGGGTTGTATGCAGCTGAATTCTATTTAGCGTAGACCCATTGAAATTAATGGATCTAAATTAGTCATGTTCATTAATTTCAATTGGGATTAGCATTGGATACAATGTGGGCTCTCTACATGTTTAATATTACCTATAGTTGTGGTCTATACACCACTATACAAACCAATTGTGCATACTTGGGGTACATATTTACTGTTGCCTGTATAAATAGTGAAACTCTATTCTCCCAGTCCTGCTGCCTTGGGAGTCTGGAAACCTTTTTGAGTGATAGGGGGAAATTTTGTGGTTGAATGGCTGAGTTGGCAGTGCTTATGTCCTGGGGTACCTTTGGAAGTGTTTTGTAGGGTGTGTGTATAGTTCGGACCCATTCCACTACATTTTTTGCATTTATGCTTAGGGATACGAAAAAGTGTTAATATAAGGCCTTTCCCCACTTCTCAAGACAGCCTTTGCCATCTTTTTATTTATTTATTTATTTATTAGATTTTTATCCTGCCCTTCCTCCCAGCAGAAGCCCAGGGCAGCAGTTATTTGCTGTGGGTTGATGGGAGATGTAGTCCAAACCAACTGGTAGGTACTAAATTGGCAAAGGCTGCCTTGAGAAGCTATTGTCTCATTGTGGTAGTTGGTATACCAGTTCTAGTAAGAAGGTTGTGTGTGCTGTGATTTTAGTGATAACACTGGTGTCTGTCAGTTGACTTTTAGATGACTTTATTTCTCTCTGTTCTTTTGAAAGCCTTTCTCCACACTAGGGTAGATGGCAGTAGAAATGATTGTTGTACTTGTGTGACTGTAGGCTAGTAAAAGGAACCCAAAAGCAGAGCTTGGAAAAGTTACTTTTTTGAACTACAACTCCCATCAGCCCAATCCAGTGGCCATGCTGGCTGGGGCTGATGGGAGTTGTAGTTCAAAAATGTAACTTTTCCAAGCTCTGCCCAAAAGAGGTCTTTACAGTTTTCCTTTGTGTATTGGTACAGAGCATAACCATAATGTGAATATTTATTTTGAAGTCAAAAGAGTCTGGAAAGCAGCTTTAGATATTGCATTGCAGCTGGAATAACTCAGCTGGACGTCTTGCTGACTGTCTAAGAATAGGCATTTGTCTAAACAGAACTTGTCTGGCATCATTTGCAACATGTTCTCTCCCTCTTTCCCTTTAATACTCCCCGCCTGCCCCAATCCTAACTACAGTTGTGTTGGAAGTAAGTCCTGTTGATTTTGGGGGGATTTACAAATGCATAGGATTGCAGCTATAGTCTGCACAAACAAAAGTGTGTTGTCTGATTTGGATGCTTAATTCCAGGCTTGTAGAACTCATAGAGTTTCTGGACCATGACCTTCCTCCTCATCCCTCCTTCATCTCCTTTCTTTCTCAGTGGGTTCATCCAGTTCATATTAAAAATCCACATTTTCCTTATTGGAATTGTCTGTTGGTAGTCCTAACCTGATTGCTTTGTACTTGAATCAACCTTTTTCTTCATCCCTATTTGTGTGTCTTTTTTTGTTTGTTTACCAAGTCCCCCTCCCTCTTTCTCATCTCGTTGTGTTGCTGATTGGCTCAGATCAGAAGGGAGAGGGATGAGGGAGCCAATGGGAACCCAACAGAAGCAGGAGGTGTGGGAGGAGAAGTTAGAGCCATCCACATACAAAACAGTGAATCAAAGCAACTGGCATCCTTACTCAGCAACTGTTGGTAATAACTGCTTCCATTTTGCTGTATTCTAGGTACTGGAAATCCTGGATCAAGGGAGGGAACGTGTGGGAAAACAGTGATTGGAGGAGAACCTTGTCACATGGATGAGGGTGAATTAATGGAGGCACAAGGGGTTTACCTTACAGATTATATGGATGCATAGATGAGGCCAATGTTTGCATCATGGATTAATTAAAGCGCAGTTAGCCATTACTTCCAAAATGAGAATCTGGGGTTTAATCTCAGTTTACTTTCCTAGCTACCAAAGGACCCTCTTGCCCTGAAAGGATAATAGAGCTAGCTTTCAAAAACCTTCATGCACGCGTGTGCGTGCGCACACACACACATTCCCATAGCTTGCCTTTGCTGTTCTACGATATAGTTTTAATTGATGCTTATGGCAAACTGCATTGTGAGCTTCACCTGCAACACGGTATATAAAAATCTTTAATAAATAAAGCCAGGAACTAGAACTGCCATTTGAAGTTGGTTTAGGATCCTGGTTAGTAAATTAACATTAAACCACAGTTCCCCATTTCCTACATAATGGCTTGGTGAGATTTAATTAATAATTCATTATTTTATTTATTTATTTATTTATTTATTTTCATTTCTAGACCGCCCATAGCTAATAGCTCTCTGGGCGGTGTACAAAACGAGATTAAAATACAATATAGAATAAAATCAGTAACAGAAAGGAACACATTAAACTAAAACATTAAACATAAAACATTGAACATTAAAATGCCTGGGAGTACAGCCAGGTCTTAACCTGGCGCCTAAAAGAAAGAACCGTAGGCGCCAGGCGTATTTCCTCCGGTAAGCTGTTCCATAATTCGGGGGCCACCACAGAAAAGGCCCTAGTTCTAGTAACAGTCCTCCGGGCAGCCTGGTGAGTTGGTACCCGGAGGAGGGCCTTAGATACTGAACGAAGTGAGCGGGTAGGTTCATAGCGGGAGAGGCGTTCCACAAGGTATTGCGGTCCCACACCGTGTAAGGCTTTATAGGTCAACACCAGCACCTTGAATCTAGCTCGGAAACAAATGGGTATGTAAACATTGTGGAAAGGATGAGAGGAAGGATGAGAAGAAAGTTAAGGGAGAACATGGGCCTATTGGTGTTCCCAGGTGATTAAACTATAGATTAGAGAGCCAGTGTGGTGTAGTGGTTAAGGTGTTGGACCACGACCTAGGAAACCAGGGTTCGAATCCCCACACAGCCATGAAGCTCACTGGGTGACCTTGGGCCAGTCACTGCCTCTCAGCCTCAGAGGGAGGCAATGGTAAACCCCCTCTGAATACTGTTTATCATGAAAACCCTATTCATAGGGTTGCCATGAGTCGGGATCAACTTGAAGGCAGTCCATTTCCATTTTTAGGTAGCTAAGAACTTAGTGTCTATACTGGGCCATGGAATGATAGTTTGTTCTTCTGATGTGCTGTGCTAGTGTTTAAATGCTTTTAAAATTCAAATTGTTCCTCCTCCACCATCAGCAATACTTTCATGTCCTATTTCAAGTAATCATGACTTTTCTTAAATGTAGTGGCTTTTGGGTTCCATCCTTAATCAGCGAGATGGGATATGGGGTGCAGAGGGCACACATGTTTAGATTTAATTTGCTCTTGAATGTAGAGTCGGCACATAAAGCAGTTAAATTATTCTCCAGTGTCTTGAGGCCTCTGTTGAGGCCTCTAATGTTTGTTTGTTTGTTCCAGCCTGTAAATACTCAATGCTATGACTAGGAAAATTCAGTTTGTACACAGAAATATGTGCTTTTTAGTGGTTTAGTTTTATTTTATGATCTTTAACTTGCATTATTAGCAATGCAAAACCCATCTTTCTTTCTTTTTTTACATTTTTAGTCAGAACTTCCTAGGCTAAGGTGTGGGCATTAGTTGAATTCATCTGTCATTGGCTCAAACTACTCAGTGATGTCACCTGCCAATTTCCCTATATAATACAGTCAATTTCTTGTATTCCATTTTGTGGGTCTGCTATAGTCTTTGCATTCAATTGGAGTACTCTCCTGGGCCTTGTACATTTTAGTATGCACTAGATTTTAATACTTATGGATAGGTGATTGATAATATAAGACTAATGGCTTGGTGGGGTTTTGGAAGTAAAGTCCAAATGTGCTATAATTCTGGACAGTTATAGATATCTTGCATTTGCCTCTGCTTACAGAGAGAATCTAAATAATAATGCACCACTAGCTACATCAAGGTTTTTTTCTGCTACCACATTTTGCATTTGGCCATGTGTGTGCGCAAAGTGAATATAATTTTGTCTGCTTCATTCATTATCTTTATAACATTATATTGCTGTAAGTATAGAAACCATACCGCTGAAACTGACCAGAAGAATTTCATTATATCTTAGCATGCCATAGAGCAGCCAAAGAATCCTCAGAGGAGTTCACAATTTGATAGTAAGACTCTCTTTGTAAACAGCCTACACTAATCTTAGACAAAAGGCAAATGTCAAAAACAGGTGCGAGATGACGGCATATCAACTACTAGTGGTCAACAAATATGAATCATGTAATGTTTCATGTATCACTGGCTTGGCATTTATTTATTTTTTTAGTGAGTTATCTTGACTTATTCTTGGTGGATCTCCATGCAGTTGGCAGACCAACCTAGGCATGGCAAAGATCTGTAATAAGACCTGTGAGTAAAGGCATCCCAACAAGTCAGTACAGTATGTACATCATTCTTCAGTGTACGAGCCAGCTTGTTGCCCAAGAATGTTATAGCCAGTACATTCAAAGCATTTGTTGCCTACTTTGAAGAGGTATTTTTATTTATATTTCTCTAAACTCTTGACCACACACACTCTATTCCTAAAGGACTGGTACTCCATTTGAAATCTGGATCACCTTCAAAACTTATTTCCATGAATAGGAGAAGGTGCGGCTTTGGCTTTGAGGAATCAAAATCCGAACTCCATAAGGAATACTTCTTCAGATGTCAAGTCTCTCTGCTGAAACTGGGGTGGGAATGCACTTCTTGTTTACAAGTGCACAAGCCAAGTTTCAATACCTAATGGATAGTTGAGAATCAGAGGGATGGAAGGAAGGGCTTGGTTTGTGACATTTTATCAGAAGAAGTTATACCACTCCCTTAAATGTTCCTTAAATAGACACTGAGAGCCAGAAAGACAAGACAGTATCACAAATAGGACTGCTTCTTTTGCCCTGAAGGGCTTGGTACCTTTTAACAAGGTGGTTGTATAACAGGCAGTTCTCATCACATAATCATCATCTTGGGAAAGCTTCAGCTGTTGAATTTCTGTAATGCAGATCTTTAACCACAAAGAGTATGAAAGGATTCATCCTAATAACAGGAAATGATTTTAGTGACCAGATTTGTTGCTATAACCACCATGCATCAGCTAACTAAAGGTTAAATGTAAATTCTGACAGACCCTGCTGTAGACTAAATGTGCACACACCACACACAAACAGGGTTAAAAGGCAGGAGTATATGGGGAATCTTATCCGTTATAGAAGGAAGAGGAGAGTGTATATTCAGGCACATATTTGAGAATTTAGCCATTCCTCTGGTTGTTCCAAAATATTCTATCCTTGTGCATGATTTTGACTCTTCCCTAGAAGTCTCTGGAGGACTTGATCCAATAGTGAACACACTGAACTGCAAGCACCAGAGACAAGACTCTTGTGAACAAATTCCCATCCACCTTTTGCCAGGATTGGAAGCTGTGAACAACACCCTTTTTGTTAGCACTAAGGGTGCAAAGGATTAGATGAGGTCTATTATTGCGTTATTACGCTGAGGAAATAGGTTTGTCTTGGAAAACTGTATAAAATATGGCAAGATGAAAACTTTTCCCCCATGGATTACATTCACTTTAAAGCTTAAAATTGATATCTTTTCTTTCTTTTGACGGAAGGACAGATGAACTAAAATAGCTTTGAGGTAAACATGCTATTAAGAGGCCAGGTAGCCTGCTGTTGAAAAATCTGCATTTCCGTGACCTGTCATTTTCTATATGATGTTTCCTTGACAACATACATTGAGCCTAAATGTTACCTGCTCTTCATACATAAATCAAATGAGAGGCTGTAGTACATGCTGCTAAAGAAAACTGAAATAGAATCTGACAGTGGACAAAACCTGCCTTTTTCTAACAAATAGCCTGCAGAGTATTTGCTGAGTTCTCAGCAATCTGAAAACTTTAATTGCACAAAATCTTGTGTCAGATCTCCAGAGATTACAAACACAATAATGGTGAAATAAAGTAAATTGGAAATAATCTGAAGGTTTTAGTCCAGCCACGTATTCTTGAGCAGCACCTCTATCCAAAGTTGCTTGAAATTTTCAATGAATGCGAACAGGTGTGGTGTTCAGTTGTTAAGTTAAACGTTTATTTTGTGGCCTTTGCTACCCTCCCATCCCAAAGGTTTAACAAGAAAACAAATATAACATATCTCATTCAGATTCAGCTAGAACAACTGCAGAAACATGGCCTCCTCAAGCTACTGGACTTCTACTGGGAGGAAGGGCAGGATATTAATCTAATAAATAAATAATAAATACTGACTGTCCCCACCATTGTGAGAGTAGGGCACCTTAAGAGCTGGCCTGGAAAGAACAAGGAGTGACTGGGTGTGGTCAATGTTGAGAGGAAGTGGAAGAGGGCAATCTGGAAGGTTAATTCAATACAACATTTTATTTTAGTCTTGTTTCATAACACAAGGAACAACACAACCATCGCATTACCTTCCCTCTTAAATTGCCTCCTTACTTAGCGAGATGGCATTGGGAAACGTGTGAATAGTGAGGGTGCTTCCATTCTCTACTGCCACTCAGGAATCATTTTTCAATCCCTTTTAATTTGTCACTCTTTATAGATGGCCCGAGAATAACCAGGAGTCTTGCTTTCTATTTGAAGGACTGTCCAGTCCAATTCTGGCTGAAAGATAAAAAGCCATAGGCAGGGAGAGCAGGGGCCTTGAAGTTGCCCATCAAGTTAGCACCAGGATAGGTCACCCGGTCAGGCTTCCCCCCTATGGTGACATGTTCTATATTTCTTTTTAAAAGTATAATAATTATAATTTGCATCCATACCTTTAAATTAGCAGATATGGGTCATATTTTGTCTTTTTACACAATGAATTTCCAATTTTTTAAAATTGATGTTTAAGTGGCTATCCCAATGGCTCCACAGGATGTGTGGCTGGCTCCTCGTGACAGATTTCAAATAAGCTCTAATGACCTGGTTGCTAATGCCTGATTTTAATTGATTAATGGTGTTAGTCTTTGTTTTTTAAATTGTAATTTATATTGTTCCTGCTGTTTTTACTACTTGTTTTTATGTGATTCGTATTATGAATTTGTATTTCATTTTTAAAGTTAGTTTTTTGGCAAATATATGCTGTGAACTACCTTGAGTGGGCTGTTTTAGCTTTGAAAGGTGGTGTAAAATATTTTAAATTAATAAAAATTATTAGTAGATTAACAGAGGAAACTAGTCTGGCCAATGGAGCAGGTTTCTTACACTTCACTATTCAAGGTTATAGGCTGGAAGGGGACTCAATGGAAATTATCCATCTCAACCCCCAAATACCATAACAATTCACTAATAGGCAAAAAACCTTGTGGGTTAAGAACATACCTATAGCCCACAGATATTTCTATCAAATTTAAAAAGCAGGGGAATTGGGGAGCTATAGTGAATGCACCAGGGGAACAGGAGACCTGACCTCCTCTCTGAGATATTGTACTGCCCTACAAATTTGTCAAAATGCAAACACCATTTGGGTTGGCCTTTCACAGTCCAACCCAACTTTCTGTGTAGCTTGGAAAAATTTGGTAACATGTGCCTCTGAGCATATGGTGAGTGGTGGCAACACCTGCCATCTCCAAAGATGGAGAATTATATTTTTGTATGTTTGTTGGTGGTGTTCTTACTTTGCTTTTTTCCTGTGTTACTAATGTTTCTACAGAGGTGGTGAAGACAGCCTCTTGTGTTTCAAATTGGAGGTTATGTTCTATTTCTATTTTGGGTGCATTAACAGTTGAATCTGAAACTGCAGTTTGATGTAAAATCAGACTGATTACAATATGTTGCTCCTTCTGCAATGGCTGTAGCTGTTGGAAAAAAGAAGATGCATGTTTTCAGCCTGCTATGTTTAAACCACTTTATTTAAGGCAAGGTGGGCACGGTCAATTAAAAACATAGAGCACACCTAGAATTTTGCTAGAATATATTTCACCTCACACTGTTTTATCTTGTGCAAACTGAGACACTCCTCGTGTCCACTGGAGACTATTCTGCAGAATAGTCAGTGCCATTATTCCACAATTATGTTTGGAGTTTTTTTAGTGTAAATTTTGCAAAGTATTGCTGTACTTCACTTATTCACAGAAATAGAAACAACAGAAAATGATTTTCTATAGGAAACTTCACTAAAATAGCAAAGTAAATCAGAGATATTTAAAGTGACCATCTGAACGATATCAACTGTCTTAATAATGTTGCTTCCTCCCTGCTAAAACAAGATCAGCACAGCACATCTTCCTATTATTTGAGCTGATTGTAGCTATTGCCATCACTCACCATATGCTCAGAGGCACATGTTACCAAATTTTTCCAAGCTACACAAGAAGTGGATTGGACTGTGAAAGACCAACCCAAATTGTGTTTGCATTTTGACAAATTTGTAGGGCAGTCCAATATCTCAGAGAGGAGGTTAGGTGTCCTGCTCCCCTGGTGCATTCACTATAGCTGCCCAATTTCTCTGCTTTTTAAAATTTGGTAGAAATATCTTTGGTACGTCCAAAGGTATGTCCTTAAACAACAAGGTATGTCCTTAAACCACAAGGTTTTTTGCCTATTAGTGAATTTCTCTGCTTTTTAATCTGGGAGGTAAGAAATGGGATCGTGCAAGCTTGCTGAGAATGGATTGATCATTTGCATGCTTATTGAGTTCAGTTGGATTTACTCCCCTTCAATCATGCGTCGGATAGGTGAAACTGACCATAGGGGATGGGGAAGAGAGGAGGAGGAAGAGAGAGGGGAGGAAGGGCAGAGGGGAGAAGGGGGAGCAGGCAGTAGGGGGAGGGGAAGAGAAGAACAGGTTTGATAACTTGCATGTTTATTGAGTTCAGTGGGATTTACTCCTGTGCAATCATGCTTAGAATAGGTAAAATTGACTGGGGGGAGGGAGGGAGAGCTGGAGTGGGCAGGGGAGGAGGAAGAAGGAAGAGGGGAAGGAGAGGAAAGGCAGGTCATCATTTGCATGCTTATTGAGTTCAATGGGATTTGCTCCTATGCAATCATGGTTAGGATAGGTAAAACTGACGATGGCGGAGGAGGAGGAGGGGGAGGGGAAATGGGAAGGAGCAGATTGGAAAGAGGCAAAGGAAGGGGGAGGGGGCAGGTTTGATCATTTGCATGCTTATAGAGTTCAATGGTATTTATCCCTGTGCAATCATGCTTAAGATAGATAAAACTGACCATGGGGATGAGGAGAGGGAGCAGGAGGAGGGAGAAGGGGAAGGAGGGGATTGGAAGGGGATGGGGATAAGGAGGGAGGGGCAAAGGAAGGGGGAGGGAAAGAGGCAAGAGGGAGAGGATAGGAGGGAGGAGAAGGGAGGGTGGGTTTGATCATTTGTATACTTCTTGAGTTCAGTGGGATTTATTTCTGTGCAATCATGTTTGAAAATGGAAATGGACTGCCTTCAAGTCAATCCCAACTTATGGTGACCCTAAGAATAGGGTTTTCATGGTAAATGGTATTCAGTGGTGGTTTTACCATTGCCTTCCTCTGAGGCTGGTGTGGGTGTGGCCCCCTGATTAGCCAAGCAAAACAGCTGTGAGTCTGGCTTTTAGAACACTGACAGTTCGTTCTTACTGAGCATGCCCGATACTATTATTGAGTTCAATGCAAAATTTATTAAATTAATTAAAAATCAGCCAGGCATTTTTAAAACTTTTAAACAGCAGAAGATGAAGGTCAGAGTATGGGGCAAGGTCAGAAATAGATTCCAGGTACTCTGTGTACATGGCTGATTTTTTAATGAATTTCAACAGATTATGAAAACTCTGAGAGAAAAAAATCCCAAAGTGCTCTGGGTTTCCCCCCCTCTTTTTAGACTTTGAACTCTCTATTCTCTCTGACTGTTTTGTGTATTGCCATGAAAATTTAGAGGGTTGTTAAGCAAGCGTTTCTGAGTTCAGAACTATAAGTTTTGTAAGGTTTTGTTTTGAAATGAGCTCATGGGAAGCATCAGAATGGCATGGGGGTATTTTCAATATAACATTGTGGAATGTGAAAAATCCATGCTGGCTATAGTATGGCTACAGTATACAGCCACTCTCATGGAGTCGTGGATGTATAATACAATGCATTACCTGATGTGGTTGCCTCATAGTAAGGTTGCACTGAACTAATGTAGAAATGTAGGTTGTGCAGTGCTTTTGAAAGAGATTCAGAATACAGACAGTTACAAAGATGTGAGAACCAATACAAATGAAGTTTGGCCAAATATCCCGCCAGCATGGCCAATAGTCAGGGATGATGAGAGTTGTATTCCAACAACTTCAGTCAGGCCACAAGTTAGTCACTCCTGTGGTAGATAAATAGCAGGAAGTGGCAGGTGGTACACCAAAGGTTAAGAACTGTACTATGAAACCCTTTTATTCATGGGTCCAGCATCTTCCAGTTGTGTGAGAGGGAATCAGAATGCAAAGCAAGGAGGCCAGCTGACAAGTAACCTACTTGGCTGTCATATAGACATTATGAATTCCTTCCCAAACCATTTAATAGGTTTGGATAAAAAAAAAAGATAGTGGGATGTGTTCTTTTTTGGAAACTAAATTTTCCATAGTAGCCAAGAGATATGGAGATTAGAATACCAATGTCTGGATGAGTCTGAGAAAAATACCCAGCAGAACATATTGGTTTGCAAGACAGTGGGAGAAGGAGTGTGGCAGGGCACAGCAAGGAATAGATGAGCTTGGTTTTGTCTTGTGCACACATCCCAAAAGAGACTTCTTTGTGTTCCGTGACTTGAACTAAATTGTGTTGAACAGAAGAAAGTACATATATAATGCAGTTCACCATCCCATTCTCTCTCTCTCTCTCTCTCCCCCCCCCTTCATCTGAATGCATTATCTGGTTAGGAAAGGGCAATTATTTTCTTCTCCGAAGACACTTCCAACAGAGTTTTTTATGCCTTGTTAAAATATTTTTTTCAAATGAATTACATGTGAAAGCCTGATGCACATAAAATAGGGCAATTACACTTCTCTGGGATTCCATTTATGATTTGTGATTTGTTTTATCTAAAAGCCAGTCTCCATTAGGTTGATTTCACAACTGGCGAAAATAGTAGTTAGGTGAAAATATTATCAGGTTCCAGCACAATGGAACCTGCTGTAGGTATCCTCCTTCTCTCCCCTTCTAGCCCTACAAGTTATTTTGCACAGTTGGTCCTGCATATAAAATTCCCTCTTGCAGTTGTGCTACACTTTCTGGAATGGCACCGGAACCGAAGCCCTTCTTTGAAGTGTATGTGGAGGAAGTGGGCATAGAGAGGCTCTGCTGTTGTGAGCAGAGTCCCTTCTTTGAATGGCTTTTAAAAAAAATAATAAAGTAACCCTCAGCACCTTATACCTTTAAGGCAAGTAACCCTTACCTTAAGCAACCAAACTTGAAGGGGGAACTAGAAGGTACCTGGTGCTGGGGCCCCTCAAGCCTAGCAGTGCCTCTGCACACTCCAGCATTTGCGATTGGCTGTTGGACTTGAGGGCTGCTGGGATTTGGGAGGAACTGGGATTTTTTTTATTATGGCAACCTATTACAGTAGTGGATAACTTGTAGCCCTCCCAATGTTGATGGATCCCAACTCCCAGCAGCTCCAGCCAGCATGGCCAATGGTCAGGGATGAAGTGTGTACAACCACATTTGAAGGATCACACAGATTACCCATTCCTGACCTATTGGAAGTTGGAAAGATGGGTTAGAAATCTTTTAAAGAAATAGAGAAATTTTCCTGCCCCTGTGAGGACAAGATGATTTCTATGTACAATAAACATGATATCTTCATGTAAATGAAAAGCATGTGCTATACCACTGATTTACAGCCTTTTCCCTCTGTGGAACATAAGGGTATGAGAAACTCAGTTCTCCATTTACTATCTAGAGATTCCGGACTGTTCTTCTATGCTGATTTACCATCTCTACCTCTAGAGACTTATTGTGGTATTTGAGTACTCTGAACTCCTAAAATCTAGACAAACGGGGTGCATTTTGGCATTAGGATGAATATGTAACATGTTCTGTTGCTTCCTGGAGAATGGAATATAACTACCTTTCCCTCAGAGATTTCCTACACAGCCTTTTTACACGCTCTTGGGCTCAGCTGAAACAGTAGGCAGGATATGCCCTAGATTACATTATTGATATAAAAGTGCATTATATAATTGATTTATGTTCCAGGAAAGAGCAGTATCTACTTGCCAAAAGTATTGTACTCGTTGCAGTTTGAATTTTTTTATTCTTCAGGAATATTTACTAAATAAAAGATAGTTGTATCTTTTCCTTCTTTTCTTGCTTAAGCAGATATTATACTTGCAAGATTTCTGTAGTTATGTATCAACAGTAAAATATATTGCCTTTTGCCTTAACTCAGTGGTCATGGGACTTGAGATCTCCCAGTTCAAAACCTGCTATAAGTGGACATGAGATGGCTTGCTTGATGCCCCACTGCTAAAACTGTTATAACTAGTGATGCCACTGAAACTTGTAATTTGTGAGTTTGGAGGTTGAATCTGACTAGAGGTGTACTAAGCTTAACGTTCGTCTGTCTCCAGTGACTGTAATATTCCCACAATTCAAGCAGATAGATTTACAGGTTTATTGTTGTTATTAATAGCCTGTCGTTCACCGAGAGATCCCAGGGTGGGTTACAACAACCTTAAATCACAAATTAGGGCAAGTCCTATCAATATGCATCTCAGCTACCAAAGGCTAGGAAAAAGAGGTGCATCTTCAGCATTTGTCTAACACTGTGTAGTAAGGTTTCCAGGCACACCTCTGTGGGGAGAGTGTTCCACAACTTAGGGGCTACCACAGTGAATGCCCTCTCCTGGGCCACCACCCCGAGCTTCTGAGGGTGGTGGAACTACCAATAGCCCCCCCTCTGCTGATCTCAACACCCAATAGGGTATCTTTCAGATATTTGGGACCTTTGTCATTTAGAGCTTTAAACACTTAAGTGAGCACCTTAAATTGGGCCTAGAAATGCACTGACAACTAATGCAGCTGTTTTAAAACAGGAGTTGTATGAGATATAAAAGTGGTTTGTGTATTTTGGACCAGTTGAAGATTCTAAGTTGTCTTCAAGGGCTGTCCCTCATTGAGCACATTGCAATAAACCAATCTGGCTTGTGCATGTGCACATTCAGCATGATTAAGCATAAATCACTGCCATTTTAGCACATGCTCAGATAGCAGTTGATGTAACTTATTACTTCCTGAAGGAACAATAACTGCCCTATTTTCACAGAGTAATCCTTGCGCAGGTCTACTCAGAAGCAAGGCCCATTGTGTTCAATGGGACTTGCTTATAAGTACCTGTATAGGAAAGATCACTCCACTGTACACCTTGCTGTGCTGCTGTTTCGTCCTCCTGTGCTGGCTGTTGCTGCCACAGCAGTCACTACATTTGGATCCATCCCAACAGTAAAAAATTAAAATTGAAGTCAGCCAATTGGATAAGGGAGTGTTGTGGCATATGACATTGTGATGCATTTAACAATGGTAGAATATGCACAACACGTCTTGAAGTTGCGTTGTTTATTGTGCATGTACAAAAATTGAATATAACAATGGAATCTTGGAAAACTGCAAATGTTCAGCTGAAATTCTGGTAAACAGTGAGACAATTATCATTTCTAATACAGGACCCATCCCTAGTGGTAACATGTTATGGATATGTTTGAAGCCGTTGATAGATAATCTCCTTTTGTACATTGCTGACCTTCAGCAATACCTCCAATTGATACTGTGCGTATTTCCTCAATTCTAAACTTTCCTGCTAAGAGGAAAAGTCAGTAGCAATTACTTTTGTATTCTGCAAAGGCTTTCCTCATGCAGTGCAATATTGTATGGAACTGAAATATATTTGTAAAGGATCATAGACTGTGAGACCACTTGCAGTCTAACAAGCTGGTGGCAGCAGATTTGTTGTGCAAATCAATAATGGATTTGGGGTTTAGACCTTACAATTTCTGAGACATGAAATTATATGCTGATGAAGTGCAGATTTAGGTTGTCAATTTTAAGATGTGTTTGTTTGGCAGATGTTTACATCAGCATTTTAAACAAAGCTGAAATCTTTTACAGTGATACAGACAGATATCTGTTTTCTGTGTCCTGGCAAGACTTTTTTTTACATCTTTTATAAGTAGCTCCATTACAAAAAAAAAGTTCTTTGTAAGTCGCAGCCTGAAGGTTAAGCAGAATAAAAATATAACAACCATCACAATAAAACATGATGCAGCATAAAAAGTCTCAAACAGCGGAGATTAAACGGTAGACTGAAATGAATATAACAGGTTTTAAAAGGCTAAAACAGATTTTTTAAAAACCTGGGGAGGGAAAAATGTCTCCAGCACCATGACAACAAAGGAGGCACTAGATGAGCATCCTTGTGGATAAAACTGTCTAGCCAGGGCCCAGGGTGCCAGCAGAATTTTCTGGGCCCAGTACAAAATGTGTGTACTGACTGAGGCTTCTGCCCTATTTGGGAGGAAGGGCAGGATATAAATTTAATAAACATCCGCAAAAGATAACACAAATTTGCATGTCCTTTGTCATGACCAAATTTGTATCTTTCGTGGGTGTAGTGGAGAATCCTAAAATAAGAACAGCCCCACATAGAATGCATTACAATAATCCAATCAAGAGGTTACCAAATCATGAACTAAGTTGTGATGGAATTGAACTGTCTGGCTATTAAAAAAATCTTGTGTATAGCTTGGTTTAGGAAATATGTGGTTAATTTGCTTTCTGGAGCCAACCATGTCTGACAGGTATATGCTTCAGGAGGTGTTAAAGTGACAATGTAAAATATGGATTAGGGACAGTCTAGTCTGTAGAGTGGAGTAAGGCAAAAGTGAACTTTTTGCTTGCTCGCTTGTAAATATAAAAGTAGTTCAGGGATATAGAAGAAGTGGCTTGCTGGAAGCCAAACTCAAGCTTGGTGTTGGAAGAAGAAGCAAGAGACCTGCTAACCAATGTAAGATCCTAAGAACACGAACTGAAAGAATTTTGCTTAATGCAGGAGAGTTTAGATAGGACTAGCTGGATGCATTTATCCTGTTTTATTTTCCTTACATTTTTTGAGATTGATTTGTGTGCGTGTAACAATTCAGATGTTAAAACATTTTTCCTAAGAGCAATCTTCTTTTTAGTAAACTTTTAAACTTGGTTCATAAAGCCCTATGGTCTGTTGCCTGTGGTCTTTCTCACCCCATGCTTAGAAGCTAACCCTCCCACTACTTGCAAATGTTGTCAAAGATCCAGGAGAGATTAGGTTATTTCGTGGAGGCAGCCAAGGAAAATAAAGACTTCCCCCAGAAGGCAGTGGAAAAGTCACAGGAGGGTTGCACACTGTTTGGCCCAGTATCCCTTCCTCTAACTGGTCAAGTTGTTACTTGGCACCTGACACAAAGCTATCCCTTGCAGGAATTGTCATAACTGATGGACCAGCCAAAGCAGGCCAAATGTACTCTGAGCCACCGAGGCTCTTTGAGCCTTCAGTCACAAAGCTGGATCTAGTACTCCCAGGCTATGCACCTGCTACTTCAGTGGAAGTGTGACCCTGTCTTGAGCAAATTTCTAATTCATGGGCATAGTAATTGCCAACCCATGGAGTGTCTAACTTGTCAGGAATTAGTCTTCGTTCATTGGCCCTCATTCATAATTGGTCCTCATCCAGCTATACTGCTTCTACAACCCAGCAAGCGAAGACAGCCAGTGAAAGCTGCTGCTGCATGGGTGGATCAAAAATTGGTGGCAGACCCTTCTGGAGTCTTTAGCAGCTGGCCAATTGATGCTGAACCTGCTGATGCTGCTGACCAAGTGCATGCAGAGCTGCATGGATAAGTTCTAGCCGTCCTGCATAACATTTAAATCTGGCCTCATGTTGCAGCTTTGGAACTTGTAGATCCCTACAAGAAAAAGAAACCAAAAACTGACTTTCACAGCATGATCTTCATCTCCAAGTATGTGTGTTCCAGAAAGGAGGAAAGAGCAGCAAGTTGCTCCTGCTGTTGCCTGCAGAATTATAATTTGAACTCAACTCCAGCTCAAACAAAAGCTCCCTTTGCTGTGTTCAGGGGATGGAACAGTGATCCTTGTCCCTGTCTAGTCCACATGTATAATGTACCTGTGTGCACTGAACTGCACATGCATGGGATATACAGACAGTTTTTAACATAAAGATTTAACTGCTTCCTACTGGGATGGTAGAATCAAATCCTGAAACTCAGATTTAGCAAGCATCCTCTTTTTTCCCTGTTGTATGCAGTAACTTATCTTCTTGAGATTGACTTAGTATACCCAAGTGTCCATGTTATGGACAGTTCAGGAGCTTGGACCTTTTATTATTATTATTTTGCTGCATGTCATGAACCCTAAAGGGAAAAGAGGGGGAAATAATCTAATTTGTAATGGTTCATATGCTGTATCAACAGAATGGAAGTGTAGGATGTTCTGTACACTTTTTATTTAAAACAAAAGCCTTTTTATAGTGCACCAAAATTATTTTGTTAATATAATGTTAACCAAGAGTCAGCTGTTGTTTATCCAGAATTTCATGATTGCCTGGCATCAAATTGGATCAGATGATTTTCCTTAGGATTTAGTTTTTGTCCACTTAGTTATCTAGATGTAAGTGGATCTTTAGAACAAGAATTCATTGTGTATTTATGCCAAATTCCTTGTGTGCTCCAGAAACAGTGGAGACAGAAAGATGATAATGTGAAGGTTTATTTTTGTTGTTGCTAGTCTGCAGTAACTCTGTCTATAAAAGTGCATATACCAGCAAAGTGTGTTTTCATGGGTTTGGGGAGGAAATGCCTAACTCATAAAACCTAAGTTTTGTGTACCTCTCAGATACTTGAGGTTTTAACCAAGGATGGGGGGAATCTGTGGCCTTCTAGGTGTCACTGAACTACATCATTCCTGAGCCTTGGCCATGATGGCTGGGGCTGATGGGATTTATACAGAGCTTGGAAAAGTTACTTTTTTGAACTACAACTCCCATCAGCCCAATCCAGTGGCCATGCTGGCTGGGGCTGATGGGAGTTGTAGTTCAAAAAAGTAACTTTTCCAAGCTCTGGATTTATAGACAGAATAGATTCCACACCCCTGCTTTAACCAATTTAGCTAATAAACAAGCAATAAGTCTCACTAGACTGGGGGGAAAGGGCCATTTTCTGTCTAAACCTTGCTTTTCATCGTATATAAAGGTTTTTTTACTGTTCTTTTATGGTTGGCTTTCAGTAAAATCAGCAGCTGTTTTTCAACTTATTACTTCAGCATAATTAGTTAAAGCAATAACAGTTTGTATGATCTTAATAACTGAATGAATATTAGAACTGGCAGTGGCTGCAGCCATTTCAGTTGGTTGCTGGAAAATGCTGTGACCCTTTCAGATATCCCTTCTTGAGCAGGTTGCATCCCTACCACCCGTCAGGTAATAGACAGTTGGGAGTGTGCCCTGCTGCGTTAAAGAAATGATGGGGAGCCCACTCTTACCTGCCCTGTAAGGCAGATGGATGTAGTTTCCCCAAAACAGCCTTCAGGTCAAATGAGGAGGCCTGGTGGACCAAGTTTGGTGTAAGGGCTGGAGATTCCCCACCTCTGCCCTACATGCAGAAGACCTAAGATTCAATCCCTGGCATCTCCAGCAAAAAGAAAGGATTAGATAGCAAGTGATAGAAAATAATTAGTTATCTAAGATCTTGAGGATTGCATCTATCACAGTAGACAAAGGGCTCAATGGATAAATAATTTAAGGCAGATTCATATGCTGCTCATTCTAATTTCCTTATTTGATTTTTTTCCCTGAGAAAACAACTATGTAGTTATTTTGCCCACATGCTCATCAGAAAAAAAATCCCTATTTAGACACTCCTCTTTTAGAAAATGTATCGGTGTCTGGTTAATTATTGCTCACTTCATAAACAATTCAAGTGGCAAATGGCATATAGTATTACACTTAACTTCAGAGTTCATAAGAACATTGATGTGTACATCCTACCCTCTACAATTGCACACAATACAGGAAGAAGCTGGGTGTATATCCTCAAAGTCTGGGGAACTTAGTTGTATATGTAGTGGGTTTGGTGGCTTCCCATGAAATTGGTTCAGTAGTTTAATATGGAAGTTTGGGAAACATGTCTTGAATTGAGGTTCTTTCTGAACCTGCACTTGCACCTTTTTGTGATGTGGATGAGACAGGAAACTAATGCCGTATGGTTCCTTACTTGGCTGTTCATATTTTATTTCCAAAATCCTATTTCTGCAGTGCAAGATGCCAACACGCATATCTGCTTGTATTAGTAGTCTACAACTATCATTTATAAAGGGAACCATAGGGTACAATGGATTACCTAGTATATCAAGAGATAGACATAATTTGTTAGAGATTTGTCATGTGGTAAATTACACTCAAATAGATCTTCCCTTTTAGTTTTTTATATGGCACAGTAATTGTACATGAATTCTAAAACAGTACTTTAATTTCACACTCCATCATATGTTGGTTTTGGAATCTGTTAGGTTTCAAAGAAAAAGAATGCTGATGCAAACAATTTGTACTTAATAGTCTGTTACTTTTGCAAATGATAAAAATCAAAACTGCAAATAAATACTTATTTATTCAGCCAATCAATTGCAAATATGTGTGTATGGTTGCAAATGAAATGAAATAGTCTCTTTTAAGGACTGGAGAGTACATGTTTTTAGGCAGAACTGGCTGAAACCAAGTTTGTAGTCTAACATCGAGAAGCCTTTTTAAGCCCTTTCTACCTTTTTGAAAATAATGTTTTGCTTGGAATCAGAAGTTCAGCAATCTAAAGCAAAAGAACAGTAAGTGGGAAGGAGGAGGAGATTGCTGCAAACCTTCTACCACATTATTTCTAGGGAATTTGCGGGCAGAAAATAACACGTGTTGATGTTTTTCTAGTTTAGTTGACTGCAAATTTAGTATATGTGCTTCAGACTTTATTCTCTGATCGTCATTACAGTTATGTTGAAATATACTGGAAGAGAAGTCAATGTTCTGAAACAATATGGGGAAAGTAGTTGAATGGCTAATACATGCAAACATATGTAACAGAGCTCTGAGACTTTTTTAAAAAAAATCAGCTAGTGAGGGGAGGGTTGTATTGTACTTTCATTTGTATTTTTCTACATAAAAAAATAAAAGTGAAATGGGGGTTAATAATAGTGTTTCTAGTGGTAGTAGTAATAAATTTGCCCGAAAGGGAGCCCCTCCAGATTAGATTAAACCTGCCAAATTTCAGGAAGATCCAACTAGGTGTTTTCATGCAAGGGACTTTCAAGTTTTTCTTTTTCCTTTTCTGCCAGCATGGGATCCAAATTGCAGGCATTGTCACCCCTTCTCAAGGGATCAATCTTGCCAAATTTCAGAAAGATATCTGCACCAGTTCACTTACAAGGGGAGACATCACTGTTTTGGGACAGGAAAATAGAAATCGTGTTTTCTCCCTTGTCGGTGTGGGTGGATATGATTGTGTGCAGTCAGTCTGAATACTGGGGACATGAGTTCCAAACAAATCAGAGACGTCCTTGAAAATGGCATTTGGCTGAGGCTTGTATTTTGACTATTGAATAATACAATAGGAGAGATGGCCTAGCATAACACTGCACATATGAGGTTTTAATCACTCTCTTTGGAAAACAGTACAAAAATAGAGAAATCTATTTGTCTAGAAAGTTTTCTGCTAACTGTTTTCACAACCAGTTTAAATATTTAATGCTAATCTAAAAGCTCTTACTCCAAAGATCAGCTTCATTAAATATCTATTTAAGAAAGACTTTGTCAGTAGTCTAATATGACAGAAAGAGGCTAGCCTTAAAAGCATGAAATTATCATAGAAAGCAGATAGATGCATAAAATTTCTCCAGAGCTCATGGATTTATGGAGTACTTGGCCTTTGCCAAGAGAGCTTTTAGGTTCCTTCTCTAGCTCACCAGTTTTGCAAACAGTTGCAATACGTCTCTTCCAAAGGGGCTGCTTTACACTAAAGAAAAATCTTTATGGCACCAAACTGGCTTCTGAAAATGTCAACAACTGCTGGTCATTTCTTGCAAGATTATTTCCCTCTCTCTCCTATTTTCAGTATGCCTTCAATGTTCTGATGATCTGTCTGTCTACTGGACTATTACACAGATTTGGGTGGAATGCAGTGGGGGAGGCTCCAGGCTCAACATGGAGCTGTATCTAAACTTTTCTAGAACAACAGTTGAAGTTGCCAGCTGACCTGTGAAGTAAAGCATGTGAAACCTCCTGACTGGCCTTTAGTAAGCTCAGCCTTAAAGTTAGCCATAGGGAAAATTTTAGGTTGGTTGCATTCAGACACAGTAACCTATATTAAAATAAGCAATGCCTACATTTGTTTCTTCCTTTTCTGTGGGATCAGCAACAACTGTACATTTGTTCTTATGTGCTTTCATGTTGATTACGACTTATGGTGACCCTGTGAATCAGCGACCTCCAATAGCATCTCTTATACTGTAAACCACCCGGTTCAGACCTTGTAAGTGCAGGTCTGTGGCTCCCTTTATGGAATCAAGCCATCTCTTGTTTGGCTTCCTCTTTTTCTACTCCCTTCTGTTTTTCCCAGCATTATTGTCTTTTCTAGTGAATCATGTCTTCTCATTATGTGTCCAAAGTATAACAGTTTCATCATTTTAGCTTCTAATGATAGTTCTGGTTTAATTTGTTCTAACACTCAATTATTTGTCTTTTTTGTGGTCCATGGTATCAGCAAAGGTCTCCTCCAACACCAAATTTCAAATGAGTTGATTTTTCTCTTATCTTCTTTTTTCCCTGTCCAACTGTCACATCCATAGATAAAAAAAATAAAAAATAAATGTACTGCCTTCAAGTCGATTCCAACTTATGGCGACCCTATGAATAGGGTTTTCATGAGGCTGAGAGGCAGTGACTGGCCCAAGGTCACCCAGTGTGCTTCATGGCTATGTGGGGATTTGAACCCTGGTCTCCCAGGTCGTAGTCCAACACCTTAACCACTACACCACACTGGCTCTCATCCATAGATAGAGATCCATAGATAGAGATCGGGAATACCATGGTCTGAATGATCCTGACTTTAGTGTTCAGTAATGTATACATCTTTGCCTTTGAGGATCTTTTCTAGTTCTCTCATAACTGGCCTCCCCAGTACTAGCCTTCTTTTGATTTCTTGACTATTGCCTCGATTTTGGTTAATGACTGTGCCGGGGTATTGATAATCCCTGACAACTTCAGTGTCCTCATTGTTAACTTTAAAGTTACATAAATCTTCTGTTGTCATTACTTTAGTCTTCTTGATGTTCAGCTGTAGTCCTGCTTTTGTGCTTTCCTCTTTAACTTTCAACAGCATTTGTTTTAAATCATTACTGGTTTCTGCTAGTAGTATGGTATTGTCTGCATATCTTAAAGTATTGATATTTCTCCCTCCAATTTTCACACCTCCTTCATCTTGGTCCAATCCCACTTTCCATATGATATGTTCTATAGATTAAACAAATAGGGTGATAAAATACACCCGTCTCACACCCTTTCCAATTGGGAACCAATTGGTTTCTCCATGTTCTGTCCTTACAGTAGCCTCTTGTCCAGAGTATAGGACAATCAGATGCTGTGGCACCCCCATTTCTTTTAAAGCATTCCATAGTTTTTCATGATCTACACAGTCAAAGGCTTTGCTGTAATCTGTAAACCACAGGGTGATTTTTTTCTGAAATTTCTTGGTCCATTCCATTATCCGGTGTATGTTTGCAATATGATCTGGCATTTCTCGCTCCATAGAAGTTATGAAAACCACCCAGGAAGGCCTCTCGCCTATGTTTTGAGAATTCTCCATGGAGGTGTGACCGTGTTTGTATTATTTTCCCACCCTTTTTGCTTTATTTTAACATGAACATACATCATTGGCTGGCTTTAACAGAGAGCTACAGTAGTGAGAAACATTTCTTCTGGAATGATGTATTTTTAACCAACTACAATGTTAAGCATTTAGTATGCTTTACAATGTTCTGACTATATAGTGCACAACTCCAGCAATTTATAGCCACTAATATGGCCCAATATGTGCTTGCATTTGTTGAATAGGGGTGATATGCATCCAGTAGTGCCTTCATTGGTTTGTGTAAATAGGGCCTTTCTTTAATGACTAAAATAATTTTGCTCAGATTCTACAGTCTTTTGGGTAAGGGTTACAGTAAAATGCTGTAGATCAAAACCCATTTGTTTTAACTATTTATTTTTTATTTAGAAATCTTTTTAGGCTGTCCTAGATTGCTTCTAGTAAGTATTAATTGTATTTTTATGTGTACCAGAAGAACTTGCTATGTGTACTGTGAAATTAATGGACAACACAGCCTTTTGTGTGTGTATTTTGCAAAGATGTTGAATTCTTTCCTTCCCAACAGCTTTTCTGGTATGCTTTTCTTACTTCCACTGCCTTCTCCTTTCTTTTTCAGGAAAAACCCAAGCAAATACATCATAGCTGTGAATATTAACCAAGAAAAAAAAGCTGTTTCCATTACCTGTAGTCTTCCTCCCTTGCAACGATACAAATGCTGTAGACAAGAACACATCAATACCTCGTTGTGTTCAGGTTATTTTATATCCTAGACATCGAGACTGAATGAAAGGACAATCTCTTACTTTACCAGCAAACTTTTAAAAACCACAGTACTTCATTCCACAGTTTTTGATGTCCAGCATCATTAAGATGCTGCTGGTGGTGAGTTCCAGGAGGGTGTGCTTGGTGCTCTAGTCGCCTCTACTGCTGGGCTGCTCTCCCCAGCAGCATGTGGCTGGCTGCAGTGGCAATAACAGCAAGTGTTGTGCTGACATCTAGCGGTGGCAGCAGCAGCACCATCAGACAAATGAACAAAAGAGTGCAATTTGCATAAAATCAATAGTAATTACTATAATTTTGACAGAAATACAAGACAGCTCACCATATTAAGGAAGGCTCAGCCCTGCCACTAACTGGCCATATTAACAGAGAATTTCAAGGCTATTGTAACTTAGGCACTTCCAGCAACAGTTCTCCAGCCTGTAATAGGGGTATAACAACAGTGGACTGCATTGCAGGCTCATTGTAAGCTACAATCTTAGCTTTCCCCTGCCCCGCCCCCAGCTGCAACATAGGAATAATAGCACTGGGCAACACTGAAGGATTATTGCAAGCTGTTGTC
The DNA here is from genome assembly GCF_030035675.1 of Rhineura floridana. NCBI lineage: Eukaryota > Metazoa > Chordata > Lepidosauria > Squamata > Rhineuridae > Rhineura > Rhineura floridana. Next base: position 87,500,882 of record NC_084484.1, on the reverse strand, counting down.
TCAGCCTGGCACTCAACAATCACTGAGGATATAATACTTGAGTACAGTGCATAGTTGTCACAAGCAATTATATCAGCCTCCACCTGATCTCCAACCTGCATTATTAACACTGGACTATACCACAGGGCTGTTGCAGTGTCATAAAACTGTTTTGGTTTTAGGACAGGCTACGTGAGCCCCAGTATGTGGCACTATTTTGAATAAGTGGCTACTATTTCTGCTGTTAATTGTAGTCCACCTCAAAACTATTCTCAGTGTACGCTTACAATCAGTATGCCAGGGGACATCAAATGGCAGACAACATGAGTTGAAGAGGCTGCCAAACGTCAGACTGTTTAAAGGCCCACTTAGCTGAGGAAGTGAAGATTTCCCTGGTAAGTCGTAGTAGCAAAGCAGCTACTTATTGTTAGGTCTCTGTTGGCATGACGTCTTGGCTTCCAATTGGTTGGTAATGATTTTCTCAGCTGCTCTTACGGCTGTATCTTCTGTTTTGTAATGGAGCTACTTATTTATGCATTCATCCCTATTTTTATTTCCATGAAAACAAAGTGGTTGTGGAGGGAAAAGAAAACGATGCTGGCCTAGGATGTTTCCCTGTCTGAAGCAGAATCAAAATCCTCTGGGGCAAAAAAAAGTAACCCTGTGTAATAAGACTTATAAACGTAGAATACTTTTTTAAAAAGAGAATGTATTGTAAAATAAGTTGGTTCTGTCTCTCTACTCTTTGGGAGTTGGCTTTTATTTTGTTTCTGTTACTTCAAATTGGCCTAACAAAAAATACGTAATGCACCTTATAGGTAAGGAGTCAAAGGCTGATATTTAAATCTACCACTTTGGGTGGTGCAAAGCCCTAGAACAGCATTCCCCAACCTGATGCTCTCCAGAAGTTGTTGGTCTCTAACTCCCGTCAGCCACAGCCAGTGTGACCAATGATCAAGGGTGATCAGAGTTGTAGCCCAAGACATTTTATATGACAGCAGGTTGGGGAAGACAGCCGTAGGACAATACTTAGATTATTCCTGGGAAGAAATTGGTAGAACCATGTATATTTATTTATTTATTACATTGATATCCTGCCTTTCTTTCAACATAGAAACCCACAGCAGCATTCATGTGGTTCTTAGTCTCCAATCCAGGCACTGACCAGACCCGGTCCTGCTTAGCTTCAGTGAGGTGATGGCCTCATGTGCCTTCAGACCATAGTTTGGGACCTGGCAGAGCTTGGAAGCAACTAGTTACAAATAACAAATTACTTGTAATTCATTACTTTTTTGAGGAACGAGTGGGTAATTCCATTACATTTTTATTGTAATAGAACTAGGAGTAATTTTATTATTTTTGAGGAATAATTGTAATGTTTCCAGCATTACTTTTGGGCATTACTTGGGGGGGAGAAACAGGGGAAGTCTTCTGCTCCTCTGCTTTGTGGATGAAAATCATGTGCCTCAAACTGGGCTTCTGTGCAGCATTGCTCTTCCCTCATGCTCTGTGGGTGGGTAGGAGGCGAGGAGGTTGAGAGTGAGATGGGGTGGAGTGGAGAAAACAATTGTTTAAAATAATGGATGGTGGTGGTGAAGAGTGGAGTGGAGGGAAAAAGGATCCGGAGGGCAAGAACATGGATAAAGGAGAAGAAGCCAGCAGCAGAATGGAGATAAAGAACTGTGGAAGTGAAAGATGACGACGTGTGTGTGTGTGAGTGTGTGTGTGTTGTGTGTATATCCTGTGTTTGCACTTGGCACACAAAGTGGCCTCCACCACCCTCTCTGGCTACTGTGCTGCATTTGTAGTATTTTAACTTTTTTGCATCTCAGGGGAAAATGTTTGCTTGGGTGAGTGTCCCTTAGTTGGTGGCAGGGCAGGGTCTGGGAGGTGGTTAAGTGAGAGAGATTATGCTTGGCGGCTGAGCGTGGGGGGGGGTTGCACTTGATTTGACATGCAAAGATCTGAGTAGTGGCCTCTGCCTCCCTCCCCACCTCTCTTACCAGCGGGGAAACCACCATTGCTATCTTCTGGATAAAAATAATTATTCTACTACCTTTGTATGTGTGTGTTTATTTTTAATGTTGTTTTAGGTTACTTAGATGTGTAGCAGCCAAGGCCAGTACCTTGTAGGCATTTTTTTAAAGCAACTGAAATGTAATTGTAGTGATTACTTCTGAGAAAAAACAAAGTAATCAGTTACTTTCAGAGCAATTGCAACAGTAATTACTACTTTTTGGACCATGTAATTGTAACTGTAATTTATTACTTTTTAAAAGTAATCTTCCAAGCTCTGGGACCTGTCTGTATACATGTGGCTGTATAGCTATTCATCCTGCAAACTTTCTTCTATTTCTTCCAACCCATTATTGTCTATGGTGCCAAGTCCAAGTACTTTTATCCTTTGATGTTAAGCAGGTGTCCTGTAGTAGATCTTTCTTGGAGCTATTATAAGACAGCTCGACTTATTACCTGATTCCTAGCAAATACTGCAGGCTTTTGTTTTTGTGTTTGTTTTTACTCCTGAATTTTTTTAAAATTCAGTGTATGTACCTTGCATTATATACGACATTTCCAATGGTCAAGTGCTTCCTCTACACGATCTGTTTCATTGCGTTTTTATTGTTGTTGTTGTTGTTATATGGCTTCAAGTTGATTATGACTTATGGCGACCCTGTGAATCTTTTTTGGATATATTCCTAGGCGGTCTCCTATCCAAGTACTAACCAGGCCTGACCCTGCTAAGCTTCCAAGATCAGACGAGATCAGGAGTGTTCAGGGTAGTATGGCTGTAGGATTGCATTTTTATGGATTAAAACAATTCTATGTCTGTGTAGAATTATAAAGTAACAGAATGCGGGGGGGGGGGAAATGACCTATGACTTATGTCTTGCCTCCTCTTGGCCATCAGTTTCCATTCCTCCCCAAGCTGATAAATGGTGGAGGGGTGTGGGCCCAGAGACAGTGCCAAAAGGCACATTGCCTCTGAGCTCATTCCATTCCCCCCTGCCCTTTCCCTGGTGGTCACTCAGGAGGGCAAGGGATGGTTTAGACTTTGTTAGCCCCCACAATGACTTTTGCAGGGGGATTTCATGCTCTATTTAACTTACCTCTTTTTGTTGCTTCTTTTTATATTTGCCAAGTGTAAATGCAAGAATTGATTCCTCTTCCACTTCAAATGGCTCATCCAGTTCAGAGTCATTCTTCAAACTGTAAGTAGTGTTGGCTAATTGCAGTTGAGGGGCAAAATAAAACACAGACACATCAGCTTGGGTTGAACAAGGGCCACTTTTTAAAGTGACCTGCAGAGGGAAACCTAGGTGTGGGAACTGTCTATAAGCAAGCAGCTTGCCATACAGCTCTTGGGTGACAAGCCTCTGCTGGGGCAAGGGCAAGCCCTTCTGCTTACCCCTTACCCCGGCCACACCCTGTAGGTGAGTAGGGGGGCCTTCCCACTTCACCACCCCCTGGGGCCGTACAACTCTGGGTGGCAGGGCTGGATTAAGTAAGCATTGGATGGCATCCAAATCTTGGTGACACAGATTCAGATCATTATATAATCTTTCCCAGTGGTTTTGTGTAGCTGTATTCTGTCAGTATAAAACAGAAATATTAACTTCATACATTGTTGCAGCCGAGGGGTGAAATCAGACACAGACACAGCAGTTTGGGTTGAACAAAGGGCCACTTTATTAAAACAAAGTGACCTGCAGAGGGAAACCTAGGTGCGGGAACAGTCTATAAGCAAGCAGCTTGCCATACAGCTCTTGGGTGACCAGCCCCTGCTGGGGCAAGAGCAAGCTCTTCTGCTTACCCCTTACCCCGGGGCCTTCCAAAATCACCACCCCCGGGGCCGTACAACTCTGGGTGGATGGGGTAAGTTGGCCCCGAAAGCAGCCCATATCCTGCCCTCGGGCCATAAACCCCTGACAGACAGGCCTCTGGAACCACCAATCACCTCCAAACATGCCTAAGGGGGCCACCTAGCTGTCCTTACTTATTTCCCTTCCTGCACCTTCCCGCCACAAGAGAGGGACAAATCTCTATTTAGTCCCCTTTTACCCCACTGCTGAGAAGCACCTCTCGCAGACACCTCTGCAGGTCCCCCCAAAATATGTTGTTACCTGTATCTGACAGGTAAACGCTATCGGCCCTGTATAGTTCAACTTTCCAATGCTGTATGTGGGGATGCGGAACAGCCAACCCCCTGTGTTCAAGAAGAGCCAACCGAATCCGCCGGTTGACCCTCTTCCATGCCCGAACAGTCCCCTTTGGGTCCCATACACCATGCCATACCCTTCGTGGGAGAATGTCTGACCACAGCAGACGTACCAAAGGCCATTGTTGCCTTGTAAACTGCATGTCCTCACATGCCTGCCATTTGAGGGCCTTGCCTCAAGTAACCAAGGTCATTCCCACCCAGGGGAATGACCACCACACGTGGAACCATCCGCATTTAACCTTGCTGGAACAAAGTGGGTAGGAGCCCACCCCAATGCATTCCTCTCCGGCCAAGCCACTGTACTGCAGCCCATCGACTGAGGCCCAACTGTGAGCCCATGCTCGATTTCACGGCCCTCCGGGCTGCCCAGAAGACCATGCTGTGGCCACATATTAGGATGTGCGTCTGCTCTGTCCCCATCCAGCAACCTGTCAAAATAATTATAACTTGTTAGGCTGCCTGAAAACTAACCTTGGCCACAGGCTCGTAGGGAAGAGTCTGACCTGGCCTCAGCAACCCCTGCCCCCCCAAAAGGCTCCAAATTAGTGAGGACCACTGCATGCAACTGCTGAACTTTGAAGGGTGAGGACCACCAGGCACCCCCCTGACTAATGTTCTCAGGAGGGGAGAATCAAGGGTATGTGGGTGTTTTCCCGCCCAGCCGGCCAGCACATGACATATCCCAGAGTCGTCTGCATGGTCCTGAAAGCCCTCTGCCTTGGCCTGAAAGGACAACTCTGCCCACATACCTCATAGCACACTGACCCATGGGTTTTTACTTCTACCATCCACGGGAATTCCAGTGCGCAATTCACAGGAATAGACCACCTTTGCACCTTCTGGATTCCCAGAACTCCTGGGAATCCCTTCCTGCATTCTGATAGCTGGTGAGCATGCTAGGGCACCATATAGGCTTATGGCCATCTCCGACTCTGTTCCCCAATCTCCCATTGTGCGGTTTGTACAGCACTCCCGAAACCTTCCCTAGAACAAAGGAACAGACAAGGGCCCTAAACCTAGTGTTCCTAAATATAAGGGAGTTACAAAACCTGGCCCATGGCCATGTGCCTTTCTGCCCATAAGTTGACCTCCAACACACCGGAAAGAGTTAATGAAAGGTGAAATCCCTAGTTAACCCCTCCCTAATCCAGGCCTGCAGCTGCAGGAAAGAGGGCCACACAGCCAGGTCGGCGCCTAAGGCAGCCATAACCCTGAACCTATAAAGAGGCTGTGAAAGCCCTGCTGTGGCATCATAACCCACCGTAAAAGACCCCTAACACCTGGAGGGCAGAAAGGAAACACTTTCATGGCCCATGAAAAGTCCAGGATCCTGATCTGCAACAGTTCAAGCTTGTCCCCGAGCAGCCTGCAGCCCTGGGCCCCAGAATCAATCTTGATATACAGAAAGGTGAACACTGGGGCAGGATCCTCCATATTCCCCGCTGTCAAGGGAACCCCCAGTTACATAGCCATACTATAAACTGTGACCTCAGGTGCTAACTAGGGTTGCCATGTCGGAACCATCCAAAAACCTGAGAAAATGGGGACGGGCCCTAGTGACGTCACGGGGCGGGCCCTAGTGACGTCACGGGGCGGGCCCTAGTGACGTCACGGGGCGGGCCCTAGTGACGTCACGGGGCGGGCCCTAGTGACGTCACGGGGCGGGCCCTAGTGACGTCACGGGGCGGGCCCTAGTGACGTCAGGGGGCGGGCCCTAGTGACGTCAGGGGGCGGGCCCTAGTGACGTCAGGGGGCGGGCCCTAGTGACGTCAGGGGGCGGGCCCTAGTGACGTCAGGGGGCGGGCCCTAGTGACGTCAGGGGGCGGGCCCTAGTGACGTCAGGGGGCGGGCCCTAGTGACGTCAGGGGGCGGGCCCTAGTGACGTCAGGGGGCGGGCCCTAGTGACGTCAGGGGGCGGGCCCTAGTGACGTCAGGGGGCGGGCCCTAGTGACGTCAGGGGGCGGGCCCTAGTGACATCATTAAACATGATACATTGTATCAACCACAGTTGCTTGGAGCATACCATTCAAAAAAAATTCTCTGGAGATTAAAATAGAAATCTTACCTAAAATAGGGTGTTCCTAGGTCCATCTGAAGTGACAAGGTCATTCTTTCTCACAAGCTTAGGGTGATGCAAAATGGAAATGGACTGCCTTCAAGTTGATCCCAGATAGGGTCTTCATGGTAAGCAGTATTCAGACAGAGGTGGTTTACTATTGCCTTCCTCTGAGTCTGAGAGGCAGTGACTGGCCCAAGGTCACCCAGTGAGCTTTATGGCTGTGTGGGGATTCGAACCCTGGTCTGCCAGGTCACAGTTCAACCCCTTTAGGGAACATTTAATTAACTTATTTTGTAGATCCCAAACTTTCTTGTAGACCTGTAGGAGTTTCATAGGCACTAATGCAGGGGCCTAGTGGGTAATCCAGCCCTGCACACAAGTATGCCACAATGCTGCTGGAGGAGCCCTGTTGGATCAGAGTAAAGGCCCTTCATATCACAAGCTCTGTGTACCATTTGCTGGGAATCACAAGTGGGGACAGCGCTGCTGCACTTGGGTCCTGCTTGTGGGCTTCCCACAGGCATCTAGGTGGTCACTGTGCAAACAAGACGCTGGACTAAATGGGCCTTTGGCTGATCCAGCAGGGCTGTCCTTGTGTTCTTCAAACCCAGCATCCAACCCTGGCCAGTCAAACGCATCCTGTAAGCTCACAACCAGACAGCAAGGCGATAGACCAGGGATTTGCAAACTCATCACCACCACTACCTGAACATTACTGTGGGTCTTGGCAGACCACTTAATGACTTTTTTGCCTGCTGAAGCAATTGAATGGTTTTTAATTGCATCAAGGTGAAACGTCTTATAAAAGATTATACAAAATAAGAATAATCTTTTATAAAAGATAATAATGCTTGGGAAAATAGCAGGGAGTAGAAAAAGAGGAAGGCCAAACAAGACATGGATTGATTCCACAAAGGAAGACATATGATTCCATAAAGGCATCCCTACCAAGATCCTGCTGTGCGTGCTTCTTGGATGTTCTGGACCTCGTCCCGGCTATCTACAGCAAGATAAAGGTGGAGGGACAGGCACATCAGCGCTGAGAATTGTTCAGCCGACAGCAGCCCCCCCTCTCTCTGAGGTTATGCAGCCCATTGCTCTCTCTGCCCCCCCCTCTGAGGTTATGCAGCCCTCTCCCTGAGGTTCTTCAGCCCCTCTCTGAGGTTATGCAGCCCTCTCCCTGAGGTTGCAGCCATGTTAAGGACAAGGGAGGGCATTCTAGGCAAAACACACAAATAATTGGGTGTCAGAACAAATTAAACCAGAACTATCACTAGAAGCTAAAATGATGAAACTGAACTTATCATATTTCAGACACATCATGAGAAGACATGACAAAAATAAATAAATAAATCACTAGAGAAGACAATAATGCTGGGGAAAACAGAAGGGAGTAGAAAAAGAGGAAGGCCAAACAAGAGATGGATTGATTCCGTAAAGGAATCCACAGACCTGAACTTACAAGATCTGAACAGATCATGACAGATGCTTTTGGAGGTCACTGATTCATAGGGTCACCATAAGTCGTAATCGACTTGAAGGCACATAACAACAACAATTTCCCAAATGTTTTACATTTTTTTGGCCTTTATGGTCTGCTAATAGTCAACTGCTCCAAATCTATTGTTTGAATTTAATATTTAATTCAAAGGTCATTTTAGATTTATGCATCTCAGCATCTTTGAAAGTGAAAGTGTTTAGTATTACAGCAGACTAGAGCTCCCTACTGCGTAATGCTCATATTACATTTCATTATATTTCGGTTCATGAAGTCTCCACAAGGTGACTTTGCCACAGAAATGTGTGGTGTTTTGGTTTGCAGGCATCTTTGCATGGTGAAACCTGGAAGGTTTTTCTTTGACATGGCAAGGGATCAAACATATTATTCATTCAAATTTACCACTGGCATAGTAAAAATAGCAAAAGGCAACATGAAAATGAGGCCCCAGAGTCAGGGTGTGCCCTCTTTTATTTCACTCCATGTTTTCTCTCTGAGTTTAATAAATAAGCCCCAATGCAGGTAATGTTGACCCATAGGCATGACTGTCTGGTGCTTTTCCATGAAGACTAGGGCAGAGAAAAGCAGAGCATGGGTTAAGCTGCTTGCAGAGGCTTGGCAAGCCTGTCAAGGCCAACACCTGGCGGTGCCAAGGCAACCAGGGAGATAAAGGCTGGAGAGCAAAGCCAGCCGAGTGTGGGGGAAAAGTCTATGGAGAGGAAAGCGGAGCTGGTTTGTAACTGTCAGAGGCTTGTGTCTATCTCAAGTAAAGGACTCTTAAAACTATCCAAAGTCTGCACTTGTTTCTGTTCTCTGGTTCTTCACTGCCGGCTAACACCGGAACTGGGCACGCGCTTATTCACACGACGACAGGGGTTATGGGCCCAGATTGCCCAGTGCAAACCAGTGCAGACCAGTAGAACCAGTGCAGTTGTGAAGACTGTAGCCCAGTAGTGGGCTTGCTGTGGTAGGTCCTGTAGAAATAAAATTGCAAAGGAGATAATTTTATTAAGACCTTCCAGTTCAAGAATCAAAAGCAGAAATCTCAAGCTCAAATCAGGGGTTCCTTTGGAAGTTGTTTGTTTATTTATGCTGCCCTTCCTCCCAAAGGAGGGAGCAAGAGAAAATAGTTATGATGGACTGGACTTTCCCTGAAAGGTCACCTGTTCTCTACAACAGGTCTTCACCTGCAGTGTGCCGCTATGAGGAAAGGCCGGCTGTGATTCTCAGTCCCTCACTCTCTTGATGTGAGGTTCAACAAGCCTGACCACTCGTAAAATTGCCCGGCATCCTGAGACTTGGTTGGGACATAAGAGCTAAATAGCAGGGGCTGCAGTTTTGTACTTTTTGGTGAGAAAAAGGCTTTAACACTCTCCTTGTAGAGGTGGAGCACCTTTTCTAGCCCAAGGGCCACATTCCCTCACAAGGCAATCTTCCAGGGGGTCAGTTGTGGGCACATCTATAAGCAAAAGTGGGTAAAGCAAACAGATGTACCTCTGACCAGTAAGCTATATGCCAGCCATGCAAAATCCAGAAGTGTCTACACACACACACCCTTCCCCGTCGTCAATCCAGGCAAGTAAAAGTCATTATCCCAGTTCAAGGACACATTCCATCCAGACCAAAACACTCAAGTAGGGTGTGGAACAGGAACAGTGAGCGGAGTGAGCAGGGGACCACTGCCCCTCCAGCCAATATATATTTATAATACCTGTATTGGTGCCTGCTTCTCATTGTCTTTCAGAGAAAAGAGAGAAAGCTACTGAGATTGGGAAAACATACAGGGAAAGCAGAATGGTTTACTCTTTATATTAGTGGAGGGAGAAGGCCAAGAATGAGCCCTATGGAAAATAGTTTTCCTCTAGGTATTTGCTGAAGCCCTAAGAACTCTCTCTCTCTCTCTCTCTCTCTCATGCACGCACGCACGCGCTCTCGCTGTCGCCCGGAACCAACCACGGGCCTAGCTACCAACAAGCCGCGCCGGCCTGTCACCGCCTCCTCCGATCGACAGGCCTTCTTCCTGCTGCTCGAGGAGGCCTGCAGGAGCGGCAGCAATTACCTCCTGTCTCTCCAGTAGTCCCGCCTTCAATCACAAAGGGCGGGGAGGCGGCGGCTGCCTGGATCTTAAAAGGCAGCTTGTGTGTCACAAGAGTCTAAGGTCCTGTCAAGGCAGCCGTTGTTTCAGTAAGGTCTAAGATCCTGGAAATGAGGATAAGAGCCTGATAAGTAGCCTGTCTTTCCTCTTTATTCCTATCCACCCATCCAGCCACACTATCATTTGCGAGACCTTCAATTCCCTGCAGAAGTTTGCATGTTCTTTAAATATAACAAATGCCGGATGCTTTGTTTTTGATATGAGACCAAATTCAAATAAATGCAACTTCTGTCTCAGAGTTAACAAGGAATGTGTAACTGACACTTGGATCACTGTCATCTAAGTTATGGTGATTTAGACATTTTCTAGCAAACCCTGTCGTCTTTGCACACCATTAGTATCCAAATATGAAGGCTGAAAGGCCCAAAAGGCTCACCCGGCCCTACAAAAGCCACATGTAATATACTAATAATAGAATTAACTACCTCAACCTAATATATTCCTAGGCCTAGCAAGAAGTCGGAAGCCTAGCCAAAGAGCTCCACACACCCCAAAGCAGCCACCATGTAATAAAATTAATAGAATAAAGTACCTTGAACCTAATATAGGCCCGAGTCAAGCAAAAGGCTGCAAGCCTAACCAAACAGCCCCGCACAATGGCCAATAGAGGCTGCCAGAGCCTCACCCACATCCCTCACCATTTAGTGCCCCTTACCTAGGCTGAACTCACACCCAGCCTTGGCAACCAAAGGGGGGAAATAGGGCCTGTTGACTCGAAAGGCTTGTGCAGCCTCCTCTCCCGTAATTTGTTCTGAGCCTGCAGCCCATGGCTGTTGGGGAGATTTGAACCCTGGTCTCCTGGGTTGCAGTCCAAACACCTCAACCACTACACCAAAACCTATCCCAGGCGTATGGGGTGTGTGGTTTAAAAATGCCCAAGGGTCTGCATTTTATGAGGGGACCTTTCACCCCCCCCCTTTTCCTTTCTTGGGTGGCATTACTGCTTTAAATCCACCCTTGACTTATAATTATATTATGAATATTATTATTAATAATAATATTATACCCAATGACTGTATGTGTGATTCCGTTATTCCCAGACCATGGCTTATAATTATAATTATGAATATAATTATATAATAATTATTATTAGAAATATAAACCACTGATCATAATGTATGATCCACTTATTAGAAATATAAACCACTGATTATAATGTATGATCCGCTTATTCACAGCCCTGTAGCTAATTGTGTGAAGTGTACTTGTTTAACCGACTGCTGAAGCAGCCCTGAAGGGGCACCACTGAAGAACACCTAGCGCCTCCTTCCACCCAACTGCCCGGGGGGGTAGCTGCAGTGTCTGGCCGAGTAGGCCCCTTGAACGAGGGCCTCTCCAGTCGCCGCTGCTCCTCCAGCCACGCAACCGCCTGCCCCACTGGGGAAACAACCAAGGCCTAATCGGCCCCAAACGTGACCTGCTCCGCCACAAACAATCACCTCAAAAATGGCGCTGACCATGCGGCTGCAATAAAATGGCCTCTGCCACTGTCCCTGCTCTCTTCTTCTTTGCCCTGCTCCATCATCTGTCGTGCTGGCAAAGAGGAGAATAGGAGGGGCGGCTTGGACTTAAATAAACCCAGAGGCTCTGCCCCTCCACGCTGCACGTTGCGCTCGCATAATGGCTGCGACGCGTGATGTTGCCCTATTTAAAGATGGTGGTGGCAGCTTCACCCCCATCTGCAACTATGCCCTGCTCGTCCAGGCTGCGTGGGCAAGTGGGGCGTTATATCTCCTGCAATGAGAGATCTTACTGTTGAGACTACAGGAGAAATCTTAGTGTTGAGACTGTCTTTGTTGCATATTAAATCCCAGCAAAATTTAATTTCCTGAAGAACTAATTTTAATTTCTACATGTATGAAATTTAAATACTTTATAAACTCTTGCAATTGCCAGAAAGAATGTCTGGAATTGGTTAGAAATTGCTACCTGTCCTTCATGCAATTTTATTATCTGTAAAGCAGAGACCATTTGGAACAAGTTTGTCTTTGATGTGGCTTTGCTGGCATGACGCTACACTATAATTGTGCACATTCTGTAGTTATTTATTTATTTATTTTGGAGCAATGCTTTAAGCTTGCTTTGTCCTGCCTGGAATTCCTGAATACTGCTTAACAGAGAAAAATGTAATTCTTTGTCATGGTAAACTGAGGCCTTGGCTCCCTTTATACTGTTAAGATCCTACTGGGAGAAAGGGCGGGATATAAATCTAATAAATAAATAAATAAGCTAAAGGGTAATATCTAATGGTATCCCCAGCACTGACGGAAGGCTCTTTGGTCCAGCAGTGAGAGTGAGGCAATTTCCACCAATTTCTTTTCCCTCTGCAGCCCCTCCCACCTCCCATGCTCTTGCAAAAGGTCCCCCAATCCCCAGACTTGAGGCTGGGGGGGGGGGTTAAAGGGGAGAGAGAATTTATGAAATTGCCTACTTCCCTATTCCTGAGACAGAAGCGTCCACTAGATCAAAGACCCTTCCATTTGTGTGAGTGATGCTTTGGGTACGAGTACAACCCACAGGGTTTAATGGCTTTCAGTTGGCTGACACTGGTGTTCTTTTATTTCTATTTGTATTTTGTTTTTTCTTCTTCACAACATACACACATACATGTATTAAGTGTACCCTTGATTACTTGTTGCAGTACTCCTTGTGGTGCTGAATATGGCCGTCATCTTTTAAGTCTGAAAACATCACTAGCCCCTTGACATTACCTAGAGTTTATACAGTTAAAGCAGTAGTGAAGTGGCAAATTGAGAAGTGCAGGGCCCTTTATGACAGGCCCAGTCATGTCCCTTCCCCTCCTTTTTTTCCCCCTCCTGGGTTGAGAGTGAGATCCTTGTCAATGCCTTCTCTCACAGCAACAGATGTTCCTAGGAGCCAAGAATCATGGCAGGGAAAAGTGTTAGCTCCAGAGAAGAGTCTTCTCAGTGGCTGACTCCTCTTTCATGTTGATTGGCTCATAGGATGCTGGAGACGTAAGGCCCTACCCCCTGCTGGGATTGTGCTCCCCCCAAAAGTAAGGGGTTTAAGACCCCCCCCAAGGCCTCAGATGACTACACCCCTGAGTTTGAGGGACTGTCTGAAGAATCACGTGGTCTTAGAGCTCAAGCAGCAAAGAGCTATATATTGTGTCTTCAATCTGTAGTGACTGCCTACCTCATAACTTGAGGTTATGCATCCTTTCTTGGCTTTAAAAAGAGCTGAAGACAGTGAAATACTCCAGAACTGGAGATCAATTTTAACTTTTTTATACTGCAGGGTCTGAATTTCACAGGAGGGACAGCTCTGTCTGGGTCTAATCATACCCGAGTTTGGTCTTTCATGAGTATAGTCGTCCAGAGTCTCAGGGAGTCTTAGATCTATTACTTTTTTGGGAGCAGGGTCCCAGCTGTGTCCTTATGTTTCCAGGGTCCTATGAGCTAATTGGCATTAAAGGAGTATGTTAGCCACTTAGAAGAACCTTCTAATGTGCTTCCTTGTCCTTTCCTGCTGATTGAAGCCAGTCTGAGTGAAAAGATTCGAGTGAGCCACTGAGAAGACTCTTTTCAGTAGCTAACACACTCCTTTCATACTGATTGGCTCCTAGGGACGTCTGTTGTTGTGGGAGAAGGCACATGTAGGAAGGACTGAGGAGTGTGGAGATGATGACAGAGAACAAGTGACTGAGGGGCTGTGGCTGTGAGAGGGCATGGTACGACTATCATGAAGGGACCCTGGATTTGCCACTACACTGCTGTCGTTAACAAGTAATTAATTTGTCATCCTGGGTTTCCTACAGTACTTGTTAATAACGGTGTATTTCAGTGAGTTGTTTGGAGACAAAGATTTTTAAACTGTTCAGAACTAAAACTGCTTCATAAAATGCTTATATTTTCTTCAATTTTCTTATCATTTCTAGAGGACAGACATTTCTTGGCACTGAATCAAACTTGATTGACAAAAGATGAAACAATTTGCTTGCTTCTTTTGTTCCATTTCTGCTTTCGCTATCTTTGGCTTTTCAATATATATATATATGTGAAGTAATCTGGGCAGTTCAGCAATCTTACATAGTGATAGAACTCTTTCAATTTGGCCATTAGATCAAGATGACTACAGTGTCCGTTATAGGATGGGAACTGTGATGCAAATAACTGATGGAAGTCAGAGCATTAATGACTTCTCAGTCACAATATAGCTGCAATATCTGAATAGGGAGGAAGAAGGACTAAGATTATGATTAAGACAAGGATAAATCTTCCATATAGCTTACTTTTTATCACCACCATCATGTCTATATTTCTTTTGCTGAGAGTGGGCAGAGTAGGAATTGGGATTATGGACTGACAGAGCTGGCCCTCCAGATCCATTCTACTTTCAATGTTCAGTAACAATATCTTGCTCTCTTGTCATTCTCCCTGAAAGTCTAGGCTACATCCTGAATTGGCTAGAGATGAGGGTAATACTTGAATTGGAGAAGTTTTTGAATGGGGCAAAATGACCATTCTACATATACTACACTTTCATAGAGCATAAGAACATTTATGAAATGTACACTTTTCCAAATTTTGCAATGCACTTCTCCAGCCACGTAATGTGTGCAAAAATGCTTATACTAAGGTAAAGTGTACATAAAAATGCATATATATGTTTAAAAGCATACAAAAATGTATTGAATTAGAGAAAATATGCTTTACAAAAACATGTTTATTAGGTGAAAGTGCATACAAATGTGTGTTAGGAGAAATTCTCACTAAAATGCTGAGGAATTTTCATGAGGACTTTTTAAAAAATTGCAAGCTGATGTAGAAATGTGGAGAATTGAATTTAAGTTTGGAGAAATTAGAAAACAGAGAATCCAAAATCCACAGGTTAACTGATCCCTAATTGCAGTATAAGGATATTCATGTGAATTGAGAACAATTTTTGTTTAAATAAAGTGCAATCATTTTTTGAAAAAGTCTCTTAAAAACCCAGTGGTGAGCATGAGTTTTCGTTCTCTCATTTCTTTAGTCACTCTATATTAGTAGAGCAAAACCATGATTACAATCAAATAATCGGGGGAGGGAACTAATCCTGTACAAACAAAGTATAAGGGAGCATTTTCACATCACTTCTGCATCAGTTCCTCCTGTCACTCTCAGTTCCTCACTAATCATTCTACTCCCTCAATGGACAAGCTGCTGCTTTAGAGTACATTTTGGCCTTCAAGTTAGAAATGAATAAGGTTCTAAGTATCTCATGGATACTGCAGAAGCCCTGTAATCAAGCAGTCGTTTGAAGATCAGGGAGAACAGGAGAAATTTTCAGCTGTGTCTGTGATGCATTGCTTTTGAAGCATAGTATTGCTCTGTGTCCTACCTTTACAAATTATTATGAACTTGGAAGGCTTTAATTATTGTTTGAGGAAAATGGAAATGGACTGCCTTCAAGTCGATTCTGACCTATGGCAACCCTATGAATAGGCTTTTTGTGGTAAGCGGTATTCAGAGGTGGTTTACCATTGCCGTCCTCTGAGGCTGAGGCGGTGACTGGCCCAAGGTCATCCAGTGAGCTTCATGGCTGTGTGGAGATTCGAACCCTGGTCTCCCAGGTTGTAGTCCAACACTCTAACCACTACACCACAGAAAAGCTTATTATCCTTTGAGATTGTTTGTTATTTTTGTGTGTATATATGACCAATACATCTGCCATGTTTTATTGTTCAGCTCCTTAAACTGTGTGCACTGTGCTTTCATGGATGAGAAAACATTTAGGGAGGCTGCAATATTCTATGACTGGCTTGCCCCTTTCAAAGCCCCTGTTAGAAGCTGCTTTCTGGGCCATTTTTAAGGGCAGCATTCTGGCTAAATGATCTCAGCCAGTTGGGGATCTCTTAACTTAAATGGTCCTAGACAATTGGATATATGCTTCTTACTCATATCAGAGTGAGGATACTGCTCCTTGCCCTCACTCTCAATAGGTAAAACTAAGTGTAGGGAACATTTGGTCTTCCCTATGTTGCTGAACTACAAAATGTATGTACTGCCTTCAAGTCGATTCCGACTTATGGCGACCCTATGAATAGGGTTTTCATGAGGCTGAGAGGCAGTGACTGGCCCAAGGTCACCCAGTGCGCTTCATGGCTATGTGGGGATTTGAACCCTGGTCTCCCAGGTCGTAGTCCAACACCTTAACCACTACGCCACACTGGGTCTCAACTCCTATTATCCCTGCCCATTGGCCATGTTTGCTGGCACTTATCAGAGTTGTAGTTCAGCAACATTTAGAAAGCCAAAGGTTCCCTACATCTGGGTTAAATGCTTTTGTCTCACTTTGTGAATTAATGTGCAACTAACTTTGTCTAGATCCAATGCTATGATAATTTCTCTAGTTTTTCTTTCTTTTTGGCCAAGCTCCTAAAGCACTTCTTAAAATTATTCACAGCATTTATATTTATTTAATACCTTCTGATATGCCTGGGAATTCAAATATTTTGTCAACCCCAAAGTGTTAGGAGACAGTGCTAATTAGTTTTGTGCACAGCACATTTTAGCACATGAGAAAAAATAAGTATGGAGGAAGATTTGTGTTTATCAAGATGATGGATGCAGGTAGTACTATTGAGCAGAGCTTAGAATTGCAGAGGGTATGCATGGCAAATGTGCTTCTGCTTCATACTGCTGTTCATATTTTTAGATTAGAAACATGCTCAAGAGATGATTATGAAAAAGTGAGAACTCCATTTATATTACAGTTTGAGTGAATGTATTTGCCAAAACTGTCAGTCATTAATTTTACTCAAAGTGTCAGTCAAAGTCAGTAGACAGTTTGATGATGGCTTGTGGCTGGAAGGGCAAAAGTAATCCTACCACGCCAGGTTTTATGTTTTAAATGAAATTGCTGTAGTGTAATGGTGCTGTAAACCATAATCTAAGCACCACTTCCCTGTGAAAGATAGTGGCTTGTTAAGTCATGACTGTGTGGCTAGTGACTTATCTTGTAGGTTGTGGGGGGAAAATATATGCAGCTGTTAAAAACAAATTCTTTGTAATGAGGCATGCCATAGGTGCACTGGATGGTAACTAGAATATTAGAAATATGAAGTTACATCAATGGATTTACTATATATACTGGTGTACAAACATCCATTATTGCTGCTAAACAGGGACCAGTATTTGTTGATAACTGCCTTCATTGCTGTAGTATATACATCATATGTAATGGGCACAGTTATCTTTTCCATTTGGTTTCTTTGAGCTTTGAGTTTTAATAATGCTGTTTGTTCAACATTCTTGAACATTCATATAATGCTTGTTTCAAGATCTGCCAAAGATGCCTTACAAAGATTGCCTTGCAATTGTTTCATCAAAATTAGCCCGAATAGGCAATTGTTAAAACTAACTTCTAGGGCTATATTCAGACATACGGTTTATTGTGTTAGTTTTATTGATTATAATAGTAGCACTTCTGTCCCAATTTCTAACATTCCTTTCATACTGCAGCACCTATTGCCTTATGAAACCGGGGCTTTTTGACCAATACACCATGTCACGTTAAATTTCATTTACACCAGTGGGCATGATATGACACAACAATGAACATCATTGGACATGTCACTACTCCCCCACCTCTTCCAAGCAAGCACACTTCTGTTCCCCATGATTCTCCCATGAAAATTGCAGGAAAGAACGGTATGCTGATATACTGCCTCAAATGTCATCTCCTGTGTTTTTCTGGGTTAACAAGGTTGCAAACGGGTTTTTTCCCCAGAAGCAATTAACACAGAAATGAGTGCTAAACTTCCACTATATTCAGTTAGTTAGATTTTCAGAAGTGGCTTTTACATTGTGTGAAAGATCAAATAAAATGTGGAAATTATCAGGTAAGGAAATGCCTGGAAAACAGAATAAACTGATGTCTGAATGCAGCCTTTGTAATGTGTTGTGTTATTTTACATATAATATGTTAATGCTATGGCACATGTTTAACCAACATCATTTTTTTCTAATGTGATGACATTTGCAGCCCTTCTATGTTTGAGGGACGATTTCCTAACAAAAAGTGTTTATTCTATATGCTGGGCAGAGCTTGGAAATGTTACTTTTTTGAACTACAGCTCCCATCAGCCCAATCCAGTGGCCATGCTGGCTGGGGCTGATGGGAGTTGTAGTTCAAAAAAGTAACTTTTCCAGGCTCTGATGCTGGGATATGTGGCGTCCATGGATTCATCCCTTTATTTTTCCCGTATAAGTGAGTCATACTGTTACAATGGGGTGGAGATAAAGCACTGCGCTTAGGGACACTATAGTGGCAGTGGAGAAAAATCTGATCCTAGTGTTATGACAGTTCTGTCTCTGGTAACAGGAACCCACTGGGAACAGCTTATAGTGCTCTCCCCAGTGTTCCCTGCACTGTGGCTCTTATCTTCACCCATGCTGGGCATTGGCTAGTTAACAAAGTTAGTATTAGATTATGTACAAGAAATTCCATCCAGCTTTAGTGGTTGGAGCACAGGCAGATGTGAAGCAAACTGATGTTGCATGCAAGGCAAGCTTTTGCCATGGCTATCTCAAATTAGAGTAGAAAGAAATATACCTTGAAACATTATAAATTTATCATCTGGATTCTGAAAGTAGATTCTCTCCTCCTACCCCCACTCCATATTCTCCAGTTTAATTTTTGATATTAAAACACCAGTATTTGACATACTGTGACATTTCAGAAACAGTGGACATTGAACAATAATTGACAGCTTATTTGCAATAGCATTTAGTAAATGCTGTACTAACTTTATCTAACCAACTGGGAATCATTCCCCTGAGCAGGAGAAAAATCCCACCATTGAATTTTGATGCCAGGTTCAGTGCTATAATGGCCTTCCCACCTATTCCCAACCTTCCTGCACTATGTAATCTTTTTTCCTGGTACTGCTAGTAGCTGCTGCTATCACTGTGTGGGCCTTGGATGCCAGGACAATAAGCCGAGGCAGCACCTTAGACTGGTGCACCAAATCTTATGCTCTGCAAATCAAAGTATCAGATCAGATCTCTCTAAACAGCCAAGTTCATCATTTCTAATTTATTTACACAGTGTGTTTAGAATGTATGCGGATGTTTGTTTAATCAAGTTAGCAAGCATATTTTATTCCCTGGTAAGGTTTTAAAATAAATACACCAATCTAAAATTATGCCAGTTGGTTCTCCCAATAATAGGATGCAAATGTGTGCATTATTGATGATTTGACTTACCTTGTTAGTCTGATTACTTTGTATCTAAGCAACTTGGCCTTGAACAAGATACCAGATATGCTCCTGAGAGATAAAATAGTGTATAATAAACTTAATTTGTTATGATGTGAACTGGGTATTTCCTTCCATGTGCAGTTTCCTCAAACTTATGTGGCATTAAAAGTGTATCAAATATTATAATATACTCTCCAACATTTTGGGGACAGACCTGTAACTCCCCTGTTCTCCTACCTGAGTTCACTGAGTAACCTTTATCCCTTGCTTAATACTTCGGTATATTCAATCATTTTAATGTAAAATAGCGTTGCCAGGTCTGAAGCGTCCCAAACCCTGAGATTTTGGGGACAGGTCCAAGTGATGTCACAGGGTGGGCCCAGGTGATGTCATTAAACATGATATATTAAGCATCAACCCAGAGCTTGGAAGTAACTCATTAGAAATAACGAGTTACTTGTAATTTGTTACTATTTTGCATAACGAGTGGGTAACTTCGTTACATTTTGTATGTAACAGAACGAATGGTAATTTCATTACTTTTGAGCTGCAAATGTAACTTTTTTGCGTTACATTTGGACGTTACTGGGGGGAAAGCAGGGGAAATCATCTGCTGCTGTGATTGGTGGAATGGTGGAGGAAAGATATGTGCCTCAAACTGGGCTTCTGCGCTGTTTAGCTCTTCCCTCGTGCTCTATGGAGGCACGAGGGAGGAAGTGGAGAGTCAGACAGAGCTGGAGGGCAATGAGGAGTAGAAGGCAGAAGCAGCAGAATGGAAGTGAAGAGCTGTGGAGATGAGTGTATGTGTTACCCTTTCCAGCCTACTCTCCCTGCCCCCCCGCTCGTCCTGCCTCCCTCAGTCTGCTCGCCCACCCCCTCTGCTCTTCCTGGCACACCCTGCTTGTCCTTGCATCCCCTCCGCTTGTCCTTGCGCCCTCTTTGCATCCCCTCTGCTTGTCCTTGCACTCTTTTTGCATCCCCTCCGCTTGTCCTTGCACTCTCTTTGCATCCCCTCTGCTTGTCCTTGCACCCTCTTTGCATCCCCTCTGCTTGTCCTTGCACCCTCTTTGCATCCCCTCTGCTTGTCCTTGCACCCTCTTTGCATCCCCTCTGCTTGTCCTTGCACTCTCTTTGCATCCCCTCTGCTTGTCCTTGCATCCTCTTTGCATCCCCTCTGCTTGTTCTTGCACTCTTTGCATCTCCTCTGCTTGTCCTTGCACTCTTTGCATCTCCTCTGCTTGTCCTTGCACTCTCTTTGCATCCCCTCCGCTTGTCCTTGCACCCTCTTTGCATCCCCTCGGCTTGTCCTTGCACCCTCTTTGCATCCCCTCGGCTTGTCCTTGCACCCTCTTTGCATCCCCTCCGCTTGTCCTTGCACTCCCTTTGCATCCCCTCCGCTTGTCCTTGCACTCTCTTTGCATCCCCTCAGCTTGTCCTTGCACCCCTCCAGAGAGGGTGAAAATTGGGAACTGGCAAGAGACTAGGAGGTAGGTGCAGTCTCATACTTCTGTTTGTGTGTTTTGCTTCAGTTATGTGCCTCTCATAGAGCGACTCTCACTAGGCAGCAAGAGATGACTACCGCAAGCAACTAATTTGGGGCACCATGCAACAAATTATTAGCTATTTTAATTTTTGGTTGTTGTATATTTACTGTCAGAAAGAGGTACTTGTGAGATTTTCTGCCTCAAATGCCAACATATCTTTTCAAGCTATGGTACTATGACCTTGACTTGGGGGCAGGGCACCATTTGCTCTTCTGCTTCAAGTAGCAAAATGTCTTGGGCTGCACCTGCTTGCAGTCATTTCACATATTGGACAACTAACATGGCTTTTTGGTGAAGGGCAAGAGAGAATAAGACTGTTATCTCAAAAACAGTTGTGCTTGAGGAAAAGATGGCAAACATGTAGAACTGAACTTTTCTGCAATAATATAGACATTTGCATAGGGTATTTTTTTTCTACTCATGGAATATTAAATCTTTAAGTCCTAAATCCTTTGTCATCCCCTCCCCCTTGTGCACACCCTTTACACTGTCTTTCTCCCTATGCATGTAGGTCAAAATGACAACTGGTGTAGTTTGGGAATTAACAGAATGAGAGCTGAATTACAACTCAAAAAAGAACTTTCCTGCTGGTGTCTGCTACTGATGTGGGGGGCATTTTGTTAGGGAGAAGTGACGAGAGGGGGTAATTTGCTGCTGAAACTTTTTATCTGCAACCCCTTCCCTGGCCACTTTTCCCTAGCTGATGGAGGTCAATAAGGAAAAACATGGGGCATTGCACCGGTAAAGTGGCAGGCATGGAAAACAGCCCCTTCCATCTATCCCCTGCTTCACCTACCCAATGCACCCCAGCAAATGCTTTGCACATTGACAGCACACATTTAGTTGGCTTTCTGGTATTTGCTGCTGAAAGTGTAGTTCCATGCTGGGTGCAGCTGGGACGTTCTGAGTTCATATCTTAGCACAGCCTTGAACTCGCTGGATGACCTTCTGGCCACACCCACGCCAGACATTTATGCCACTTTAAACAGTCATGACTTCCCCCAAAGAATCCTGGCAAGTGTAGTTTGTGACGTGTGCTGAGTGTTATTAGGAGACTCCTATTCTCCTGACAGAGCTCCAATGTCCAGAGTGGTTTAACAGTCAGCCCCTCTTCTCAGACAATTCTGTGACTGGAGTTCTGTGGGGGGAATTGACCTGTCAGGTGTGCTTTAACTTGGATTCCTGCATTGAGCAGGGGTGTGGACTCAATGACCTTAAAGGTTCCTTCCAACTCTACTATTCTATAATTTTCTGTTAGCTGAGACATCTCTCTCTCTCTCTCTCTCTCTCTCTCTCTCTCTCTCTCTCTCTCTCTCTCTCTCTCTCTCTCTCACTCACTCACTCACTCACTCACTCACTCACTCACTCACTCACTCACTCAGTCACTCACTCACTCACTCACTCACTCACTCACTCACTCACTCACTCACTCAGTCACTCACTCACTCAGTCACACACACTCACTCACTCACTCACACACACTCACTCACTCACTCACTCACTCACTCACTCACTCACTCACTCACACACACTCACTCACACACACTCACTCACTCACTCACTCACTCACTCACTCACACAGCCACTGAGCATTTCATAACACAGCATGCTCAGTACTCATTTGTGCTGTTTTGGGAGTCATCCTCTTTCTGTTTTCTATCTCACTTTTTTGTATACTGCAACACTTGGGGTTCCCTCTTGCCCACTAATACTCCTTATTATGTGTGGTATGGATGGTGATACCATGGCTACATAAGCAACAACACTTCCAGCCTGAGCTTCAGAAATAGAGGGAATAACACTCTGACCAGTTTAAGTGGTTAGTATTTAAATCTGATTGGAAACTGTTCAATTTGATACAAGGTGGCTATTAAGCATGACCTAAAAGCTGCAATTCCAAGCATACTTACTTGGAAGTAATTCCCATAGCAGTAAATAGGATTTACTTCTGGGAGTATAGAATCAATCCGTAAGAGTCTCCCAGTAGACACCATACATGTAAGCACATGGCTTTTCCCCAAGAATCTTGGGGACTGTAGTTTACTCCTCACAGAGCTACAATTCCCAGCACCCGTAACAAACTACAGTTCCCAGGATTCTTTTTCGGGGTGGTGGTGCAAATGTGCTTTAAATCTGTCATGTGTATGCAACTTTGGTGAGATAATAGCTGAAGGTAATCAGCCCAAAATGATAACAAATAATCAGTAGGCATTCCCAAAAGACATCCAAACAGTGGGTAAAAAAAGTGAGAATTACAGAGGCAAACACAGAATGCAGTTAAGCAATAAAGTAATCCAAGAGAGAGGAGACACCTTTGTCTCTGCTCTCTCCCTCCTGAGCCAGGAGGGCAATGTGACGCCCTTCCCTGGCTCTCCCTGTCAGGTTCCTACCTGCGCGTGGCTACTGCCTGTCACTAGGCACCACCAGGGACTCCACCAGTCCGGACTGTCCTTTTTTATTGTTTCTCTCCCCACTCTAGCACAGATCTCAACAGATCCCCCTGCTAGGCAACCACCAGTCACGTCCTAATACTAGTATTCCCAGAGACTCTGAATACTGGTATTGTTATTCTCTTCACCGCTGCCACCATTTGTTACAGTTCCCCTTCAGCCTTGGTCATTACCTTACCCTCCCTTCTGGTCTGTGAAACCCCAGTCAAGGATCAGGCCTTTGGTAAACCAAATTAAGTATTTATTAAAGATAACAAAGCTAACAAGATTAATAAGATTTCTTCTTAAGGCACATAAGCATATGGTTTTACTCAATACTAATCCGAACTCCACCCCCCTCCTTCTCCACGCTCTCCTGGCAAACAACTCTCTCAAACCCCACCAAGCAACCCACTCTTTCTCTTCTCCCCCCAGATTCCACTCTCACTCTTCCTTTTATACGTTCAGCCATTTTAAACACTCAGCCAATCATCTAGCATTCTACTGCCCATTCACTCCCCCTCCTCTTTCACTCCACTTACCATGTATCTTCTAAACAACAACACTTACCATATATACATTAATATAGGAACATCACAGGCAACTCCCAAACCTGAGTGTTGTGCCTCCAAGTTAGTTAGAACTAGGTATGCCTTTCCTATCTACTATGTATTTCTATAAATAAAATAGCTTTTCTTATTTTACTAAGTCTTAAGTCTCAGTGATCTCAGTGCAGGGTAAAAGCCTGCCACTTAGGTAAACGCACACATTGGCACACACACATCTCAGACTGTTGACAATCTCTGCTAATATCTATACAAATTTACATAACATGCATCACCTGAACTCACATGATCTAGAGTTACCTTAGATCTTGCAACATTTGCAAATGAAAAGCAATAGGGTTTTATATTAGTTCTGATTGTCTATTGGGCTATCATAGGGTATGTATTTTTTGCCTTTTCTATGGCAAAAACTCCAACTTCAGTGGAATTTATGTGATGTGTTCTAACCATTTGAATGTGGCTAATGAATGCTTTATTCTTTCATCAGAACTTTAGCAGTAGTACTAAAATACTAATAAAAAAGGGAAAGAGAAAAATACTTTACATACATCATTCAGCTGTATTGTTAATTATAGATATAGATATAAAGGATAAATGGCATTTTGTCAAAAGTATTTTTGCCTACATTTTATACCTCCTCCTTGGTTTTCCAAGCTTGGCATGGAATGCTTGTCATACAGAATTAATTTGAAATGCTGCATTATCATAATCATCTTCTTCAAAATAAAAAAATAAATGTACTGCCTTCAAGTTGATTCTGACTTATGGTGACCCTATGAATAGGGTTTTCATGAGAGGCAGTGACTGGCCCAAGGTCACCCAGTGAGCTTCATGGCTATGTGGGGATTCGAACCCTTCTACTACCCCCTGTGTGTGTGTGTTTAGTTTTAATATTGTTTTAGGCTACTTAGACGTGAAGCAGCCAAGGCCAGCACCTTGTAGGCATTTTTTTAAAAAAGTAACTGAAATGTAATTGTAGTGATTACCTTTGAGAAAAAGCAAAGTAATCAGTTACTTTCAGAGCAATTGCAATTGTAACTGTAATTACTACTTTTTTTGCCAAGTAATTGTAACTGTAATTTATTACTTTTTAAAAGTAATCTTCCAAGCTCTGCATCAACCACAGTTGCTTGGCACATACAATTCAAACAAAACATTTATCCGAATGGAAATTAAGATAGATGGAGAGAATGTTTAATCTAGCCAACTTGATTCTGGCAAAAAAAAGGTTTAAGTGCCCTCAGGCCAGGCCAGTCACTAGAAGGTCATTGTAGGAAGAAAGGAGCCTAGTGTTGTGGAGATGTTAGATGGGAGCACTCAGGAGTAAAGATGGATGCCCCGGAAGGCTGCAATTCTAAACACACTTACTAAGGGACTAAGCCCCATAGAACTTAATAGGACTTTCTTCTCAGTAGATATGGTTTGGATTGTGTTGTTGGTAAAGCTTTGACCAGGGATCCTCTGCAAAGTATCTATATCCAAGTAGGGTTGGCAACCCCTGCCTAGAATGCCCTGCACCTACATTTTAACATGGCTGCTCCAAATTTCTTTACAGATTTGACCCTTCATTTCAGAAAGAGGCCTGAGAAATGAGTAAGAGTAAGAAGATTCTCTACTCTTTTCTGTCTACCCAGTGAGCTCCTATAAACTCACTTTGACAGCCAACCCGATTCCAGTGAATAAAAATTGACAGAGAGAAAACACACATGGCTTAATCTACCTTCATAGGCAGCAGCTTGGAAACAACAACAATTGCAGCCATGCTGCCCAGTATGTAAATTCTCTTTTACCACTATTGGACAAGAAACAAACAACAAGGTGCATCATCAGTGGGTTTAAGAAGGTTGAGCAGAGCACTTGGAACCACTGTTGTTGCTTCTATGGATGAAAGGGAGTGAGGATAAAGGTAAATGAAATGCAAATAGAAAAAGAAAAACAAAAGACAGTGATGATTTCTTAAATACAATACCATTCCAATCACAACAAGATTCCTACAAGTTAGACAGAAAACTAAGCATTCCACAACCAGTCAGGATTCCTAACCAAAAATATGAAAAATGAAGAAATATTTGTATAAGCATGACTATCAAATATGTTTATTATTTACACAACTGGTAAAGATATTTATAGTGCAATCCTACATTTACTGATTCAGAATTCTCTTTTACCACTATTGGACAAGAAACAAACCGTAATGCAAACAACAAGGTATGTCATCAGTGGGTTTAAGGGGGTTGAGCGGAGCACATGGAACCACTGTTGTTGTTTCTAGGTATGAAAGGGAGTGAGGGTAAAGGTAAATGAAATGCAAATGGAAAAAGAAAACAAAAGACAGTGATGATTCCCTAAATGCAGTACCATACCAACCACAACAAGATTCCTACGAGTAGGGCAGAAAACTCAGCATCCCACAACCAGTCAGGATTCCTAACCAAACACCAAAATGAAAAAAAATCCTGGCAGCCAGTTAGCCAAGGTCACAGAAATCTTCATGCAGCACAACCTGACCCAGGGGCTGCAGTTAGTGCAGAATGCTGTAGCACGATCGTTGACAAGAGTGAGACTCGATCAGCACATAATATCTGTGCTCTGATATCTATGCTGGTTGCTGATTTGCTACCAGGCCAAGTTCAAGGTGTGGTTTCCAGGTTACGGGTGCCACATAGTACTTGTTCTGCTCTTACAAGAAATCAGTCCTTTAGTGTGGCAGCACATATGCTTCAGAAGTCCCTGCCTATTGACATGAGCAGCTGCCTTCATTGTACTCTTTTTGGAACGTGCAAAAACATTTTTGTTTAGGCAAGCTTACCCAGGCAGGTAGAAGCTATTATGGTTTTATCTATTTTAACTCATTGTTGGTTTTATTATTTTGAATATTTTTAAATACCAGTCTTTAACTGTTTTTGCCAATAATTTTGTTTTAATTCCTTCTGTAAACTGCTTTGAGATTTTTTTACAATAAATCAGTATATAAATGTTGTAAATAAAATACATAAACAAATTTTGGGGTCACTGTGGCCTTTGGGTCTCTTTCCATTTTTAGGAACAAAAGAATCTGCCTTATACCTACTCAGGCCATTTGGTGCCATCTAGTACTGACTGATGACATGGACTAGCATTGGCTCTCCAGGATTCCAGGCAATAGTCTTTTCCAGAGATTGAATTTTGGACCTTTGCATGCTAAGCATGTGCCCTACCATTTTAAAAACAAAACAGCAACAGACTAAAAAGATTAAAACACATCCATGTGTATGTGTCTGGATAGGCTTGCCTGAACAAAAATGTTTAAAGTAGGTGCAGAAAAGAATATAGCAAAAGGGCCTGCCTGATGTTAATAGGCAGGGAGTTCCAAAAAGTAGGCCTGCCACTCTAAAAGAACAATTTCTTTCAAGTGTGGAATGAGTATTATGTGGCATCTGTTACAGGGCAAGTTCCATAGTTCAAAATGCTCAAGTGGGTACTTATGGGGTAACGCAGTTCATAAGTAAACTGGTCCCAATCTGTTAAGGGCTTTATATACTAGTTGTAACACCTTGAACTTGGCCTGACAACAAATTGGCAACCCATGCAAATCTCTGAGCAGAGGTGTGATATGCTGACAGGGTGTCACTCCGTTCAGCAATCCTGCTGCAGCATTCTGCACTAATTGCAGTTTCCAGGTCAAGTATAAGGTAAGCTGCCCATAGAGTGCATTGCAGGAATCCTGTCTTGAAGTCACCATTGCCTGAACTACTGTAGTTGGACTCTCCTGGTCCAGGAACAGTCATAGACTAGGTGCCGCTAATAAAAGGCACTTCCAGCCACTGAGACTTTCTGGGCCTCCAGTGACAGAGTTGGATCCAGAAGCACCTCCAAACTGTGTGAATGACAAATGTAGCAGTTTATATTATCAAAATTATATCAAGGCATCTCCCAAAAGGCTACAATAGGGTCAGGGAATTACCAGAAACATATGCCAGAAAATCTGGACTTTCCTTAGTAATAGGGACAGCTGGGGCATAGGTTGTGACAATTAGAAAGCTAGTTAAACATTTGACATTTTAAGGAAGGGAAATTAACTGAAAAGGCAACTTGAGATAACATATTGCATCATTTTATGATATTGCTCTCCATCCATAGTTGAAACCACGTGAATGTCTTTTGTCCTGAAGTGGAAAAGTTCCTTTCCTGTCTTCCAAACTCAGTGTCTTATTGGAAACATGCACTTTCTAGCTATTTTAAAAGTTTGGCCTTAGTTAAACTATGTGGAATGGCATTAATCTCAGTAGACTATGGCTTTCTGTATGTTGCTTCTAAGTAGCATTGAATGGTTGCTGGTACTATAACAGTCTACCTCCGGCATTTGACTGGAAACTGTGCATTTAGTGCCACTTAATAAAAAACAAGCTTGTTACTTTACATGGTTCCCAGTTCATATACTTCTACAAGTATATATTATAACATTTACATTGCTTATGATGGAGTCGTCATCTGATTTGAGCAACAATACTTTCTTTGTATGGCATAGGATATCATTATCGGGATAATTTACAAAAAAAGAGCATTAATTAGAAAACATTTTGGTGGAGATAGGGTGTTGATCTATGAAACTATATTTTAGCATGAAATGAAAATATGTCAAATGAATTAATATTCAGTTTACTGATAGTGCAGGCACTCCCTTAGCATGTGCGGGGCCTGGGGCAAAAGCATAGTTGGGGGCCCCCCACATTTGCTCTGGGTCACCGTCTTGGTCTTGGCCAAGTTGCCGTAGGTGCGCAGGCACCAGTCCCAGAACTGCCAGCCCAGCTCGCTGTCCCCGGGGCGGCTACCGCTCGCTGACCGCAGCAGGAGCAGCAGCGGCTTTGGCATGGCAGGTGGGCAGGCAGGCGAGCGAGCCCCTGTCCCAGGTGGAGAGAAAGAGAGCGAGCGAGCGCTGCACCCTGCCTGGCATGGTGAATGCGAGCAGGCAGAGAGGGAGGAGCTGGCTGGTGAGCAGATCACCAAGCGTGCCCCCCCCAAAGCGTGTGGCCCGGGGCAAATGCCCCGCTTCCTGGTGCCTAGGGGTGGCTCTGTGATAGCCAACCTAGAAGTGATGTGGTGGATCCTTGAGCAGGGTTTTAAAATGTTGGTAAGTGGGAGGTGAAGGAAGGGTAGGATTGGGACAATGGCACTGGGGTGGTTAACCATTTTCTCCATGGTTGAAATTGCTGCTCCAGAGCTGCTGTTTGCCTCTCAGGGCAAAGCATACAGATACCATCCTTCTATGTTTTGTAATGGTGATGTTTTGTAATGTTTCATGAAATCAAATCCTGAGTGCTTCAGGGATGAAAGGGCTATTGAAATTGACTACTTCTGTTAGAGCTGTCACTTCCAATCACAGCCAACTATTTTGTGTCAACATTTTATGGTGTTGTGCTTCTTGATGGCCATCAGCTTGTATCCCTTTTTTTTTGCTCCAGTAAAAGTCAGTATGGTGTAGTGGTTAGAGTGTTGGACTGTGACTGGGAGACCAGGGTTCAAATCCCCACACAGCCATGAAGCCCACTGGGTGACCTTGGGCCAGTCACTGCCTCTCAGCCTCAGAGAAAGGCAATGGAAAAACCCCTCTGAATACTGCTTACCATGAAAACCCTATTCATTTTCAATGCCCCTCCCAAGTAACACTGTATTAATCGTACAACATCATTCCTATGAGTATTAGTGGGAAGAGGAAACAGACCATAAACTGGCGACTGTGGAGCCATGAAATTTTCCTCTAATCTTCCTCAGAATCATACTACATCATGATGAACATCATTCTTGAAGGTGGGGAAGTAGCCCTAAAGCAGTGGCCAACTAGAGACTGATTGGGGGAAGGTACTATTTTTTCTTACCAAGAAAAGGTATTTTCCAATCCATGGAGAATGCATTTGGAATGGCTCCCTCCCCATACACTAATATTAGGGAAAATATTTGACTTGAACATGCTGTTCGTGATTTCTGCATGAAAAATCTCTGATTTTTTTTTTTTTTGCAGTGCCCTTATCCATGGCAACAATTCAAAAGCATAGAAGAAAATGTTAGGTCATAAACATTCTACAAAGGAAACGTGTTGATGATGTGACAATATTTTAGCATTATGCAATACCATTTTCTAACCTCACCCTAATCTTTACACTGGTTATTGTGTGCTCTGGCTATATAGTGTGTGTCAACTTCAGGTCTGAAATCCTATGTCTTGTTATGCGGAGAACTCGTTCATTTTACCAGAACTCATGTTTGTGAATATTAGCATTTTAAAGCCTGTATCAGAATGAATTCTTGGTGCCAATGTGCCCTGCACATACCAAGGATAACTCCGGGATCTTACGGTTCTTTACTAGCAGCTTCCATTTTCCCAGACTGTAAATCCCCCCATAATTGAAATATTCTGGACCTTAATGCAAGTTAATGCATTTCCCCCCTTTCTTTCACTTTAGAAAGTAGATGAACCAAGGAGTGCTTGTGAACTGTGGGAAATCCTGTGTCCTATGTTACGTGTTCATTTTACATTGTTTTTCAGAAAATCATCTGGCTCTGAAAGTGAGACTAAAATGTAAAAGTTGCTGGGGTTTCCTGCTTCTGCTAAGCTGTGGGGAAAGGGACAACAAAGGAGGAAGAGAAATGCAAATACTAGCATTATATTCTCAACACATCCATTTATTACCAACAAAATTTAGTACTCGCTTAACTGATAACATCCTCCTGTGTCTGAATCCAAAAAAAGCTTAATTTTGAATAGAAAAATTTTGTAGTTTGCAGCTTAAGATATGGTCTCTAGTTATAATTTCTAGCAGATAGTTTTCAATATTTACAAGGCTTGTTTTATTGTTTTATATTATTATTTGTATTATTTTAAATTGTTTTTAGATTTTTAAGTGCTTTTTACGGTTTTAAGGTTGTGCATAGTTTAATTGTATTTTAATTGTATGTTTTTCTATGTTTTTAACTACATGTAGTTCTATTTGTAAGCCGCCCTGAGTTCCAGTTTGGAAGAAGGGCGGGGTAAAAATAAAGTTTCAATTCAATTCAATATTTGAGAGCAGATGAATTTAAAACAAATTACATGCTTCCAAACTTAATAGGAAACTGAATATTATTTAATTTTCAGGTAGCAGAGCAAAGGAGGCAGCTGGAGTGGAGGAAATGGACTTTTTAACATCTACACCTTCCCCTCAAGCTCTTTTACTATCAATGCCATTGGGAAAATAGTCAGCTAGGTGTGGGCAGAGGCTGCAAGTAATGGACAGACCTGTGGAAGAGAAGTTTCTGATGCCAGGAATGCTGCTGTCATCATGTTTGCTTGAACTTGAAAGGAGCATGGGAGACCCTAAAACAAGTAGGGATGTAGAGGGATTATTGAAGTCCTGTACTACTGTTTGCCAATGTCAAATGACTTGTGATTTTGCAAACTGGAAGCCTCTCCTTTCCTTGGATAAAGAAGACATTGCTTCCTTCTTCTCCAGTGGTGTCCCTCCACCCAGCAAACACTGTTGCCTTATTTTAGCAAGATGGGGATGTGACCCACCCTTCATTTGCCTTCTGATACTACCTGGTCACTGCAAAGTTTTGCACCACCTTCCCTCTCCAAACTCCTCCATGTGTTGGTTTTAGTGAGAGAATAGTAGTTTGGGCATAGTGGCTAGCTGGGATTTTGAAAATGGTGCTGAAAATGAAGTGGGTAGGGAGGAAGCCACACTGTGTAAACTGTTTCCCTCTTCCCCACTCCATTAATGGCAGGTAGGGATGGGATCCACTGGCTGGTGATGCTTTGAAAGTTTTCCATTGATCTAACAGGCTGTTTTGATTTAAGTTCATTCTTTGTCTGCTATCTATTGTTTTTACTGGTCCACTTTTTTCTTCCTTAAAATGTCAATATTAACAGTTTCAATAAATGGAAAAATCAATATTTTGAAAGGAGAACAGTTTCTCCTCCTCCTCTTCTCTTATAGGCTCTTATAGGTTTGGCTTACTTCTTCCCCACTTGGAATTGGATTATTCAAATGAAGGGAGGGGAGAGTGAGAGAGAGAGTTGTGCTGCAAGTAGAATCAATAAAAGAATATATTGAGGAAATATTCAAGGAGGGGGAGAAGATCTGGTGTCAGGAGAAAGCTGCTGAAATTCAGAGCAAACAGGATTGCTCCACAAAGATGGAGAATATGTGGACCATTGAAAAATCAGTGCTAAATTCAAATTCAGTGAAATTCTT
The DNA here is from genome assembly GCF_030035675.1 of Rhineura floridana. Taxonomy (NCBI): domain Eukaryota; kingdom Metazoa; phylum Chordata; class Lepidosauria; order Squamata; family Rhineuridae; genus Rhineura; species Rhineura floridana. The sequence goes on along the minus strand of NC_084484.1, from coordinate 87,469,017 downwards.
ACCCATCCCTAATGGCAGCTGACCATCCAGCACTCAGTGTGGCTTTGATTCTAAAGTGCTACCATTTCCCTTGTTTGCTTCCACTTTAGATCTGAGTCATGACTCCAGATTATTTTCATGAGTGATAGACAGCACCCTAGGCGCCATCTAGAGCAGGGGAAAGGATCCTTTGGGACCCGCCCAGACATGGAGGGGCTGTGGGGCCTCAGATTTCTGCAGATATGTCTCTGCCATCAGCTAATGGCAGTAAGGGTAGCCTGTGTTTTTAGGAAAATACTGAACCCCTCCTTATTTTAGTAACTTTGGAATATATATGACATGATCTCGAACTGTAAATACAGGAAGAGGGAGCTCTAACCACTCCTGCAGTGAATCATTTGAGCTATCTTGGTGGGGCAAATGCATAAGTTCTCCCATCTTGATCTTCAAGTATCATGTGACCTTCGTGTGAAACTTCCACTTCTGCCTCTGTTGTGTGCAAAAGAGCCCTTACGAGGTTTAATGAGAAATTCCCTCTTCTGTTCCTGACATTCAAGTTCTGGAAGCATTGCTCAATTACATTCTTGGTTTCCTAAAGTGCTGCTGCTGCTATGTTTATCTTCCTGCCTAGAATAGTCCTGCAGTCCCTTCTAAAAAAAACACCACACTTAAATTTCCTTTTTTCCACTTGGTATCATCTTACTGACAGCTCTGTTATCCTCAGATTGCTGTTGGGTTTCTACATTTGTTGTTCTTAAAGTTTCCCATGAAAAGCCGGTAGGTTATGGTTCTAAACTGTGCGTCCGCTTGACATACTATTTTCTATGATCACGGGTTTCTTTATTTTTAAATGCAGGGCACGTAATAGGTTTTTAATTCCCTAAATGTACACAGTAGCACTGAAGAGTAGCATAAAGCGCAGCTAGCATTTTTGCTAAACTTCAAGGACCACAAACCAGAACGCAAAATGGTGGCTCAGAGTTTGGAGACAATTATCTCCTGTGTCCCATAAATCATACACAGGAGTGACTTGCATATATGAGTACAAATCTACATTTGTTATTTCATATCAGGGTTTTGAACACAAAAATAAAACTGGTCAGCAGCACTGCAGAAATTCATGCTTAAATACAACCAAATTATGTTTATATTTTACAGTGACACTGATAAAACCAGCCATGGAAGTGATTTTTTAAAAACTTGCTATGGTTAAATTATTGGGAGTCTGATCTATTGCATATAACCCAGATATGTCCCAATATATCCTGATCTACCTTTTACCTAGTATTACTTTAAATCATACAATATAATCTGCATCCTGAAGTGGTACATTCCAGGATATGCTAGACTGCATGTACCAAATTGCATCTTGTTATGGTTTCCTTCCTTATTAAGGAGTTTTGTCTGAGGGACAGTCATCCAGGCAGAAGTGGCTTGCCTGGTGTGGTGAAGCCGCTCTGCTAGCTTCCAAGCAGGAGGATCACTGTTGTTTACTGGGAGGAGGACCAGCAGGGAGGTCAGTGCAGTGCAAACACATAGGCAGGAGCACAGTATCGACCCTGCCAATGCCTTTGTACCATGCTGACCTCCTCGCTGTCTCCCTCCTGGTAAGCAAGAGACCTGCTGTACCAGGAAGTTAGTGTACTGGCTCAGTCTTCTCAACAAACCACTTCTGCATACAGAAATAGGGATTTCACATGGTGTAAATGAAACAGTATGAGAGCCAGTGTGGTGTAGTGGTCAGAATGTTGAACTAGGACCTGGAAGACCAGCATCCAAATCCCTACTCAGCCATGAAGCTTGCTGGGAGACCTTGGACTAGTCACAATCTCTCAGCCTAACCCACCTCGCAAGGCTGTTGTGAGGATAAAATGGAAAGAGAGAGAACCATGCTCCTGGGAGGAAAGGTGGGATATAAATGTAATAAATACATATTTAGTGTGGAGTTGAAATGTGTCCCACCCAATTTTGCCATCCCATTCATACATTACAATATATATTTTAGTGACTTTAGTTATGAATAAGAGGCTGAATCTTTTCCCCCAATGACTGGTGATAGCTCTTCATTCTCCCTGCAGTAGCAAGGTTGGCTTCCAGGATGTATACAATTGTCTAGCGATGGAACTTCCTGGTTTGTTTTGACCCCCCCCCCCTCTCTGGAGCAGAGGTGAAAACTAGCCATAAAAAATAATGGTGAATTTTAGCATGTTGGGTATCTGTCACTGGATAACAGCATGCCTAGCAAACAAAGGTGAGCCGGAGAGGTTCACTAAACTTTTTTATCTCCTCCGACCCCAGAAACCTTTCATTCTGATGAAAATAATTTGTTGAAGAATCAAGCTGAAAGTACTAAGTTGCAAGTGCTGTCTGTCAGAGAAGAAATATGGGGTGTTACATACTGTTTAGATTGTCATCTGAAAACTTATTTCTGCATGTTAACATTGGTGTACATGAACCAGAAAACAATCAGCTCAATGAAATGCATAGCAAATATGAAACATGTTCTTATGCAAGAAGCCTAAAATGTTGACTAAGTCATCCTTGCAGATTAAGTAGAGAATTCATCCATTGCATCCTCCATAGTTTTATGGTAATTGTGAAGGAATAGGATGTTCAGCCATCTTCTGTTTTTGTTTTTTTCTTTGAACATAGTTGCTTTTTGCTTTAGTAGGAACTGCATAGCAGGGTTAAAAGTACAAGAGGATGTTTTGCTCAGCAAGCTCTCACAGGATGTTCAAAACTGTGTACTTCCTTCACAAGAGCTTTCCCATGAAAAACTGGAATAATATCTTTAGTAAAACATCAGCCCTGTTCAGGCAGTTCTTGATGCGGAAATGAATGTGTGTAGTACAGAGGGTGTAGAGTATACCCATTGCCTGCACCCTCCAAGCTCCATGCATTGAAAGTTCCATTTGCACAGACACTACACACAATCTGTAGTGTGGATAAACAGAGGATATAGATTGTGTGTCTGGAGGTCTATGCATGTGAGCATTGTACCAACAAGACCTGGAGATCAGGAAGGGGGGCAGGGCCACACACACAAGTTTACGTTGCTGATAGCCTGCACAGGCCTATTGTCTCCGAGCTAAAAGTGTACTTATGGTTAATCAGACAACAAGACCTTTACGTAGTTGAAGCTCCAGACTTCTGTAAGCCTGTCCTGGCAAGTTTATGCTAGCTTTAGGTCACCCCTAGGTTATCCATGTCAGCCTGGATCACAGCCTTTAATATCAAGTATAACATAAATATACTGCAGGAAGTTATAAATCCAAATCCAGGTACTACTGTACCATGCAATGTTTCTGCATGAACTCTCTCTCCTCCTTTAATGTATAATGCCTGTCTTCCAGAGGCTGCATTATGCTGTTGTTGGTCTTAAATAACCTTTTGAGAAAGAGTTGCTATGGTAAGAATAGTTGGTTTGCTCACAATCTTATGATAGATCTAAAGAACCTTATGTGAAGTTGTGAAATAGAATTTGTTATGGGTGCAAGAAGAGAGGCAATCAAATATATTTTGGTGCCTGAGGTTTAGTGGGAAAATACAAATGGTGCTTTTCATGGTGAAAAAACAGCAATAAACCAAATGGCTGTCAAGTTCAATGTCTCTTTAATAAGTTCAAAGAACGCTGTCAACTTCAATGTCCCAAAATCTGCCACCTGAGGTAAGCTCACCTTGAGAATGTAATCTTGTCCTTTCTGCTCCCATTTAGTGAATTAGAAATTTGAAATAATCCACTTGAATTATTATTTTCCAATAGGCAGAATAATACTTAAAGCACTTGGGGTTTTTTTTAATACAGCTTTTTTAAATGAAAAGAATTTCAGTACCATTTCTGGTGAGAGAATTTTAGGAGGTGATAGAATTCAGAGCTGTGGACCTACTGAGAAAAAAAACCCTATGTTCAGATATTTTAGAACATTAAGCTCTAGCAGACCTGACTGCTAATTTTACTAGTCCAAACTTATTTTCTACATGACTGAATCCAGAGATTAAGTTTCAGCCTATTACTTTAAAATAAGATTGGGTCTGAAGAACATGCAGAGAGTTAGGGACAAGATTTCACCTTTATCAAACTGAACACCTCTATAGTGCACATTGTGACTTCGACTAGAATAAATTAAAATGTGTTACACTATATTCCAATACTGTTCTTGTATTTAACTTCATATGCTCTCTCAGAGCAAGTTATCAAACTCTACCATGCCTTCATTTATTGGAGGTCTTTTCCAACACGTGCAGGTATATTAAAAACAACCATATAATAGCATTTTGCCACCCAGGGTTGTTTATCCTTGCCTAGAGTATTTTCTCACTATTGGGGTGTTTTGTGGATGTGCCCCTTCTTATGGATAGATACATTGACTGGTCCATTAAGCAAACTGAAGGAGAAAATAAAAATAATACAATATCAACTTTAACCTAGAACTGTTTTATCTGTCTGTGTTCTTGTTGTGTATTTGAAGATTGTTTAGCATCTTTGTGGATGTGATCTGATAAGTTCTGAAGTTAGCAATATACAAAAAGCCTTTCCTTTTGGATATGTTAGGAACTTCAAATGGTTTTATTTGATTGCTAAAATTAAAATTAACGTAGCTATTCAGGCATCATTTCTTCCTTATTATTTTAGAACCTTAACACAAACAGGAAGAGCTAACAAAAACCCCTTGCATTTTTTAACAGAAGAAACAATCTGTGATATTTGCATAAATATATATTAATCAACATGTCAAATTAGGTCTTTAATTGAAGGTCAGTGCACTTAAGCATCTTCTCTTCTTATATTTCCAGTAAAGGATATGGTTGTCATAATCTTGCATTTCATTATTCCTATGCTTGATAAATAAACTCAATTTTCAGTGTAGCAGATAACTCATGATCTTCCTTCTCTAACAGAGCAATCCAAACCATAGGAAGTGAACGTAATAATAATTTACAATTATGCCAGTGTAACTACACCTATTCCAAACTCCATTCAGGAGTGGAGCTACTGTTGGCTGAGCCAGTCTAAGCCTGGCAGAAGGAAAGCAAGCCTTTAAAATAGAGTTACACTGTGAAAGAGGTTAGTGTAAAGTAGCCTTTCTCAACCTTTGGGTCCCCAGATATTGCTGTACTACAACTCCCATCAGCCACAGCCAACATGGCCAACAGTCAGGAATTATGGGAACTGGTGTAAGGTGAAAATTCCACTAGGTTGCTAAGGCATGTGACTGAGCTGAACAGAGTTTAGAATACTGGTGAGTCTCCATCTGACTTGACCCCCCTATGTCCCTGGGATGCCTCCTTTCTGGGACTTGCCCTGGTTGAGCCAGGATGGAACACTTGCACCAGCATATCTCCACCTGAGCTTGGATGAGGGACTTCCCTTGGTGTAGCCCCAGCTGAGTCCAAGCTCACCTTGAGTCCAACCACAGCTGAGTCCAGAAGAACCGCCTATTCCAAACTCCCCTTATCCTGGCGGATCTTGGGTTTGGATTGCTCTCTTACTCTGGCAATATTAGTTAGTTTTCCCATATCCTCAAGAGCTACTTATTCAAATGTCTTCTGTTTAAAGAATTTGTTATATATTCAGCTGTTATCAGTATTTTACATCAAAGTTTTATTAAAGCTCATGCTGTTCTTGAGTTCTGGGAAGAGGACTGAATATGCAATATTGGGATTTGTAGCCCAAAAGTCCACTTTTTGATGGACATAACTTCCTAGTAAATGTACGTAGGATTCACCCTCAGACTGTAATCTTGAGCCCACTTATGTGAAAGTAAACCTCTTTTGAGTCAAGGTGACTTACTTTTACATACATATGATTACATTGTTAGTCTGTTTTTCTTATTCAAAGCTGAAGTCTAAAGCACATTGGCCTGGTTCAGGCATAAACAGAAACCATGATTTTTCTACTATATGAACAAGTGTCAGCAAGACTTGGGCTTGTGCACACCAGTCCCTCTTTTTCATGCACAACTGGCTCTATCATTAGTCAAGTTGAGCCCCTTATCTCAGGTCAGTGGATCAGGAGTGGTGGGCCACTGCTATCTCTGGCTGCCTGCCACTGCTATCTCTGGCTGCCTGCCATGGTGGCCATTGCTTAGGACTGCAGAAGAGTGGCTAACATTGCTCCTATGAGGAACAGTCTATCCACAGAGTGGGGCATTGTGGCAAGGTAGCCTCAGAGCCTTGCTGTAACTGTAGCAAATACAGTTTATAGTTTATTTATTTCATTTGTTAGTTGCCTCATTTCTGGAGGTGTATAGGTAGGTGACTTAAAACAGGAATTAAATTTTAAACAGCATTTGCCAGTGTAGCAAAATGATGGTGGCTCAGACTCTTTCTGGAGCCATGTTGCCCATAATGCTTTACTCTGAGGAAGGACCATACATTTTAATGAGGGATGGCGCTGGAGAGTCCAAGGCCACTCACTCTCCCTATTTAAAGCAGGAGGAGGAAGTTGTTGCAGGACTGGTCCAAGACGTTTTGCTGCTTGAAGTGAATGACTAGATATCACCTCTCCCATTCCATATGCAAAAGCTGACCAGACTGGCAGTTGATTCTTATGTCATCACTCGCAATGAGGCAGCATCTTTCACTGCACCTGAAGCCAATAGGCTAGCTTAGCAGGCACAATGCAAGCCACATGGCACATACAATTTTGTCCACTTTCCTTTAGTGACTATTGCCTATTAAAGTACTGCCTTGTAGTCGGAAGTTGAAATTATGTTCAACTACGATATAGAACAGTGTTTCTTTTGTTTCTGTTATGCACATTCAGTGTACTTTGAGATCATGTCTTTCTGCCCAGGTTGTGATTGCATATTTTGCGTTTGTTATGTATACAGATTGCTGTGTATACCACCTCTGAAAAAGTAAAGAAATGGGTTGGATAATTTAAAACAGATAAGAGAATCCTGAACCTTGGAAAGAAAATAGTACTGAAGCTGAGGATATTGCAATATGTGGTAATTGCTGGAGAATACAGTCATTCAGAATTACAGAATATTGTTAAACTGCAGATATTAAAATAGAAATAAACAATAGCTTCAATATCAGTAGACGTGGAGACCTACAAATGTGCTCATTAACAGAAAGCATATATTTTCGTTGGACACATGCATTTGGAGTGACTGCACTGTGAGAGATGAGAGGGCTCAGAACAACTAGAAAGTTGAGTACTCCCTGTTGGATTTCTGCTCTGCAGGTTGTCACGTCTTGCAGGACTGGGCCCCCAGGTAACTCAGCCAGCTGTTGCTGATATCATCCACCTGTCCCTTCCCTGAAGGATACATACATAAGCTGGCTGGCTTAAGTGGCTCCTGTTTTGCAGATTGCCTGGCTTTTTGCGGGTCTTCAGTCATGTGCCTGGGAGAGAGGACTCAGAGCCAAGTGGGGAGACTTGAGGGGGGCCCAGTTAGTGTAGTGACAGGTAAAGGGAGATATGGCATTATGAGGAGGATTTGCCAGGTTAGGGGCACGCGGCCCAGGCAGTTAACAACTGTGCCTTTTCCGATCCTCCCCACACCCGCAGGTTTGTTGGTTGCCCTATCTGCCAGCTCTCAGACCTCCAGATGCTGCTTCTAAACGCCAGATCGGTGCATAATAAGATCTCCCTCATTTACGATTTAATAGTGGATGAGGCAGCTGATCTGGCATGTATAACCGAGACCTGGGTGGGTGAACAGGGAGGGGTCAGTCTCTCCCAGCTATGCCCACCAGGGTACCTGGTTCAGCATCAAGGTAGATCTGAGGGTCAGGGAGCGGGGTTGCTGTGGTCTATAGGAGCTCCATCTCCCTCTGCAAGCACCCTGTCCATGTGACTAATGGTCTGGAGTGTTTGCACCTTGTGTTGGGTCAGCGGGACAGACTGGGGATTCTGTTGGTGTACCGTCCACCCCGCTGCCCAACAGACTCCCTAGCTGAGCTGACGGAGGTGATCTCGAGTGTACTGTTGAGATCCCCCAGACTGTTGGTTCTGGGGGATGTCAACATCCATGTTGAGGCCACCTTATCCAGGGCGGCTCAGGATTTCATGGTCTCCATGACAACCATGGGACTGTCCCAATATACCATTGGCCCAACACGTGTAGCAGGCTATACTCTAGACTTGATTTTTGCAACTGGATATGGAGATGGTGATCTGAATGTGAGAGGCCTTACATCAGTCCCTCTGTCATGGACAGATCACTGCTTGCTGAACTTTAGACTTACAGCGGCTTTTCCCCTCTGCAAGAGTGGGGGACCTATTAAGTTGGTCCGCCCCAGAGAATAATGGATCCGGATGGTTTCCAAAGGGTTCTGGGGAGTTTTCCAGCTGATAGGGCTGGCGCTGCTGTCGAAACCCTGGTTGAACTGTGGAATACAGAAATGACCCGGGCGGTTGACATGATTGCTCCTGTGTAGAGCTCGTACGGTTCCATGGTATACCCCAGAGCTGAGAGCAATGAAACAATATAGGAGACAGCTTGAATGCAGATGGAGACGAACTCCTGGTGGATGCAATTACACACTGGTAAGTGCCTATGGTAAGCTGTATTTAGGGGCAGTGAGGGCAGCAAAAAACCCAATATTTTGCTGCCACTATCAAATCATCAATCTGCTGTCCAGTGGAGCTCTTCAGAGTTGTCCGGGGGCTATTACACATTGGCCCCAAGGACATGGTAGAACCATCTGTGTAATTGGGTGTAATTGGGCCTTCCACTTTGTAGTTTTACTCGGAGTCTGCAGAACTATTGATTTAAAAAAAAACATTTTTCAAAATATTTGAGAGACTGCATATTTTGCTTTTTTGAAGCATATGGTTGCTTTTTAGATATGCTAGGATTTTGTTGGCTTGATTTGTTGTAAATGGTGTTGTTTTTATTTGTATTTTGTATTTATGTTTTTCTATTTGTGTGTAAGCTGCCTTGGGGGCCTTTTGGGTCAAAAGGCGGCCTAGAAATAAACCATAACATAACATCTGAGGCCCGCTGTAATGAATTTGCTAGGCACTTCCAGGATAAAATCTTTAGCATCCACCAGGACTTAGTCTCCAGTTGAAACAAGTGAGGTATCCAGAGCACAGCCTTGTCCCAATTTCTTGGATGTGTTTCAGTTGGCACATATTGAGGACGTTGACAAGGTGCTTGGACAGGTTCATGCAACCACTTCTGTGCTGGATCCTTGCCCTTCTTGGCTAATAAAAGCTAGCAGGGATGGAACAGCTGGCTGGGCCAGGGAAGTGATTAATGTGTCTGTGCGAGAGGGGGTGGTCCCTGACTGCCTGGTATCCTTCTGGGAAGACTGGCTGAGTTGGGAGTGGGAGGGCCTGCATGGCGGTGGTTCCGCTCCTACTTGGCGGGTCGGCTCCAGAAGGTGGTGCTTGGGAAACATTGCTTGGCACCCTGGATTCTCCAGTATGGGGTTCGGCAGGGGTCAGTTCTGTCCCCCATGCTGTTCAACATCTACATGAAACCATTGGGTGTGGTCATCTGGAGCTTTGGAGTGCGTTGCCATCAGTATGCTGATGACACGCAGCTCTATTTCTCCTTTTCATCTTTTTCAAGTGAGGATGTCAACGTGCTGAACCGGTGCCTGGCTGTGACAATAGACTGGATGAGGGCTAATAAACTGAGGCTCAATCCAGACAAGACTGAGATGCTGTTAGTGGGTGGTTGTTCTGACCGGATGGCAGATGTCCAACCTGTCCTGGATGGGGTTGCACTCCCCCTGAAGCAGCAGATTTGTAGCTTGGGGGTCCTCCTAGAACCATCTCTGTCACTTGAGGTTCTGGTAGCCTCGGTGGCATGGAGTGCCTTTTACTAACTTCGGCTGGTGGCCCAGCTACGCCCCTATCTGGACAGGGATAACCTGGCTGCAGTTGTCCATGCTCTGGTAACCTTCAAGTTAGATTACTGCAATGCTCTCTATGTGGGGCTGCCTTTGAAGATGGCTCGAAACCTGCAGCTTGTGCAAAATGCAGCGGCCAGATTGGTAACAGGGACCAGATGGTTCAAACATATAAAACCACTTCTGGCCCACTTGCATTGGCTGTCTGTATGTTTCCGAGCTCGATTCAAAGTGCTGGTTTTAACCTATAAAGCCTTACACGGCTTGGGACCACAATACCTGATGGAACGCCTCTCCTGACATGAACCCACCCATACACTATGCTCAACATCCGAGGCCCTCCTCTGGGTGCCTACTCCGAGGGAAGCTGGGAGTCTGGCAGCAAGGGAGAGGGCCTTCTCAGTGGTGGCTCCCAAGTTATGGAATGATCTCCCTGATGAGGTGTGCCTGGCACCAACACTGTTATCTTTTCAGTGCCAGGTCAATACTTTCCTCTTCTCCCAGGCATTTTAGCATGTGTTTTTAAATTGCTTTTTTAAAAAATTGTGTTTTTAAATTTGTATATTTGTTTTTAGTTGTTGTAAACTGCCCAGAGAGCTTCAGCTATGGGACGTTATATAAATGCAATAAATAAATAAATAAATAAATAATAATACTCAGACCTGTTGAAGTTAATAGACATGACTAACATATATTCATTAATTTCCAAGGGTCTCCTTTCAATAGGACTTAATTGAATACAATATATTGGGCCTTATTTCTAAACAGGAATAGGATTTGTGTTATAGTTTTGATAGTTGGGGCTGCTGCCAGGCATGCCGGGGCCCTTGGTCACCAGCCTTGCCCTGGCGTACACACGCAAGCACACCCCACCTACCTACCTACCTACCTACCTACCTTACTTAGTGAATGCTGCCCGTGTTGTGCGCGCATGCCTGTCATTAACCAAGATGGCAGCCAAGGCATCCCTAAGAGGTTGATGCCTCTGCCACCATCTTGGTTGATGGCATGCGTGCTGCCATCTACCAAGACGGCAGCAGGAGCATTAGCCCCTTAGGGAAACCTCGGCCGCCATCTTGGTTGATGGCAGGCTTGTGCCCACAGTGCAACCAGGAGTTACATTAAGGGTCAGGTAAGTGGGGCATGCTGGTTGGCATCACAGGCCTATGTGGCAGTAGGGTGTGCCTGGGAGCTCCCTCTCGCGATCTGCAGCAGGGTCGGGATTCGGAAGGGAGTGCTACACACACCCTAAGGAGGGGTCCTGCAGGGGCCTCTTGGGACGCAGGGGCCCTTTACCCTTTACTCTGGCGCCGGCCCTGTTGATACTAAATGAAATTTGAAATAAAGTTAAAGAAAGTGAATTTTTTTCATCTATCCATGTTGTTATTCCTTCAGATGGATTGTTGCTCTTAGTATATAATCAATTTACGCTAAATATTTTCTCCAAATGACTGTTAGTGTTGCATAGAAAAATAATTTAGTAGCCCTTTTTCAAATAACTGACCTTAGTAATAATCCCCCCCCTTTGGGGAAAGTACCAGGAAAGCAATAAGTGCCAGTATAACCCTCATGTTTGAATAATTCTGAGTTAATGGTGTATAATAAAAGGCATAATGTAATCCCCACACACAGACACACACTGGAATTTAAAAGCTCTGTTCATCATGTATTTTATAGACAGCTGCTTTCAGCAATGCATATCGCTATTCAGAGTTGCTACATTAAACCTGCATGCACACAGTGTTTTCCTGATATATGCTGGTCATTGGAAATCATACTGTAGGAACTTCTCTATGGAAATGCATTCAGGTTCTAATCTGACAACTGTATGATTGGGACTTCTTGATCAAAATTGTAGTTGACAGGAAAGCACTGTACCACTAGGAAGAGAGATATGACAAGTAGGGAACTTTCTTACAATCTAATTATTGTTCGTGATCATGGGAGGGAAAGGCAATATTTCTGTGTATGCCCAAGCTGTAAAGTAGCTGTTTGGACTTGCAGGCACAAATAGCAATATGGGATGCATTTGTATTATAGTATGCAAACTCAGTCTGACATATAATTTACCAGGCCATATCAGACGTCCTTTATCAGCGGGATATCCTGTCTTAATGGCAGGATTATTCTTCCTTTTAATTTATACTAATAAATAAAGCTTACAAGAGGCAACTAATGGCATGCAAAATAGTATATTCCTTATAACATTATATTTATTTCATAGTGTAAATGGTTACATTAAAGTTAACTGTCCAGGGAAACATTTAGAAGTAATGTCTCCATTTGCAGCACTTTACAGTTGCAAACTGGATAATTAAATTAGGATTTTATTGTTTGATGTGTGGTTTTTATGAGCAAAGCTTTTATATATATATCATTGTTCTTACTGTGGAAAAAAGAAAATGGTTATATAATAATAGCATACAATTAATATCTAAAACATTTTTCAGGTTGCTCCATAACAACAAAAGACCCTCAGCCAGCAGATATTTATTTATTTATTAAATTTATATCCCACCCTTCCTCCCAGTAGAAGCCCAGGGCAGCAAACAAAAACACTAAAAACATTATATAACATCATAAAACCAGACATTAAAATATAGTAAACATCTTTAAAAAAAATCTTTAAAAATATTTTAAAAAGCAATTCTAACACAGATGCAGACTGGGATAAGGTCTCTATTTAAAAGGCTTGTTGAAAGAGGAAGAGATGGCACCTGTATAAAATTTTAGGTGATGGAATTCCAAAAGGTAGGTGCCACTACCCTAAAGGTCCTCTTTCTATATTGTTCAGAACGGACCTCCTGGTAAGATGGTATCTGCAAGATTCCCTCACCTGCAGAGTGTAGTGATCAACTGGGTATATAAGGGATAAGATGATCTTTCAGGTATCCTGGTCCCAAGCTGTATAGGGCTTTGTACACCAAAACCAGAATCTTGAACTTAGCCCAGTCGCTAATGGGCAGCAAGATATTTATGTCTTGATGGTGAACATAATTTGGTGTGTTGATCTGGGTCCTATTAGTGGGTAATCTGTGGCCTGCCAAATGTTGTTAGGCTACAACTTTCATCAGCCCCAGCCAGCATGGCCAATAGCCCAGGATCATGAGAGCTGTAGCCCAGCAATATCTGGAGGGCAATAGCTTGCACATCCTTGTATTAAGCCATCTGATTGATTCGGTGTCCGCTTGCTGTACTGCACGACTACTGAGGCTGCAATCCTATATTGCCTTACCTGGGAGTAATGTTGAACCCAATGTGGCTTACTTCTGACTAGACATATATAGGATTGCAGTGTCATTTGCTTGCATTTCAGCTGGATCAGCGTGGTGTGACAAAGATCTTAGTGTGGCTGGGAGTAAGGAGAACATTTAGGAAGCTTACTAAGGTAGCCTACAATTGAGAGCAGCTTTTAAACTGACTGAGGGGGGAAACCCGACAGGAGCTGAGAAAGGTCCAGTTCGGAATAAACCTCCCCCCTGGGATAAAAACCAAAGAAATGATGAAATTTTAAAAGGGGTAGGCCTGGAAGTAGGCATTGTGAGAGCAGGGACACAGGATATAAATTCAGAAGAGCAAAATTACCACAGGCCAAACCACAAGTGCCAAAGACACTTGAAGAGAGACACTGCTTACACGTGCCTGTACGCTAATGCTAGGAGCCTCCGAACCAAGATGGGAGAACTGGAGTGCTTGGTCTTAGAGGAGAGCATTGATATAGTGAGCATAACGGAGACCTGGTGGAATGGAGAAAACCAGTGGGATACAGTTATCCCTGGATATAAACTATATCGGAAGGACAGGGAAGAATGTATTGGTGGCGGAGTCGCTCTATACGTGAAAGAAGGCATTGAATCCAGCAAGCTCGAAACCCCAAAAGAGGCAGACTCCTCCACAGAATCATTGTGGGTGGTGATACCGTGCCCCAGGAGGGACTTAATACTGGGAACGATCTATCGTCCCCCTGATCAAAATGCTCAGGGAGACCTTGAGATGAGATATGAAATTGAGGAAGCATCCAAACTAGGAAATGTGGTAGTAATGGGTGACTTCAACTACCCGGACATAGACTGGCCACATATGTGTTCCAGTCATGACAAAGAAGCAAAGTTTCTAGATATTCTAAATGACTATTCCCTAGACCAGTTGGTCATGGAACCGACCAGAGGGACGGCAACCCTGGACTTAATCCTCAGTGGGGACCGGGACCTGGTGCGAGATGTAAGTGTTGTTGAACCGATTGGGAGCAGTGACCACAGTGCTATTAAATTAAAGATACATGTAAATGGCCAATTGCCAAGAAAATCCAACACGGTCACATTTGACTTCAAAAGAGGAAACTTCACAAAAATGAGGGGATTGGTAAAAAGAAAGCTGAAAAACAAAGTCCAGAGGGTCACATCACTCAAAAATGCTTGGAAGTTGTTTAAAAACACTATATTAGAAGCTCAACTGGAGTGCATACCGCAGATCAGAAAAGGTACCGCCAGGGCCAAGAAGATGCCAGCATGGTTAACGAGCAAAGTCAAGGAAGCTCTTAAAGGCAAAAAGTCTTCCTTCAGAAAATGGAAGTCTTGTCCGAATGAAGAAAATAAAAAAGAACACAAACTCTGGCAAAAGAAATGCAAGAAGACAATAAGGGATGCTAAAAAAGAATTTGAGGAGCACATTGCTAAGAACATAAAAACCAACAACAAAAAATTCTATAAATACATTCAAAGCAGGAGGCCATCTAGGGAGGCGATTGGACCCTTGGATGATAAGGGAGTCAAAGGTGTACTAAAGAATGATAAGGAGATTGCAGAGAAGCTAAATGAATTCTTTGCATCTGTCTTCACAGTGGAAGATATAGGGCAGATCCCTGAACCTGAACTAACATTTGCAGGAAGGGATTCTGAGGAACTGAGACAAATAGTGGTAACGAGAGAGGAAGTTCTAGGCTTAATGGACAATATAAAAACTGAGAAATCACCGGGCCCGGATGGCATCCACCTGAGAGTTCTCAAAGAACTCAAATGTGAAATTGCTGATCTGCTAACTAAAATATGTAACTTGTCCCTCGGGTCCTCCTCCGTGCCTGAGGACTGGAAAGTGGCAAATGTAACGCCAATCTTCAAAAAGGGATCCAGAGGGGATCCCGGAAATTACAGGCCAGTTAGCTTAACTTCTGTCCCTGAAAAACTGGTAGAAAGTATGATTAAAGCTAGATTAACTAAGCACATAGAAGAACAAGCCTTGCTGAAGCAGAGCCAGCATGGCTTCTGCAAGGGAAAGTCCTGTCTCAGTAACCTATTAGAATTCTTTGAGAGTGTCAACAAGCATATAGATAGAGGTGATCCAGTGGACATAGTGTACTTAGACTTTCAAAAAGTGTTTGACAAGGTACCTCACCAAAGACTTCTGAGGAAGCTTAGCAGTCATGGAATAAGAGGAGAGGTCCTCTTGTGGATAAGGAATTGGTTAAGAAGCAGAAAGCAGAGAGTAGGAATAAACGGACAGTTCCCCCAATGGAGGGCTGTAGAAAGTGGAGTCCCTCAAGGATCGGTATTGGGACCTGTACTTTTCAACTTGTTCATTAATGACCTAGAATTAGGAGTGAGCAGTGAAGTGGCCAAGTTTGCTGACGACACTAAATTGTTCAGGGTTGTTAAAACAAAAAGGGATTGTGAAGAGCTCCAAAAAGATCTCTCCAAACTGAGTGAATGGGCGGAAAAATGGCAAATGCAATTCAATATAAACAAGTGTAAAATTATGCATATTGGAGCAAAAAATCTGAATTTCACATATACGCTCATGGGGTCTGAACTGGCGGTGACCAACCAGGAGAGAGACCTCGGGGTGGTAGTGGACAGCAGAATGAAAATGTCGACCCAGTGTGCAGCAGCTGTGAAAAAGGCAAATGCCATGCTAGGGATAATTAGGAAAGGTATTGAAAATAAAACAGCCGATATCATAATGCCATTGTATAAATCTATGGTGTGGCCGCATTTGGAATACTGTGTACAGTTCTGGTCGCCTCATCTCAAAAAGGATATTATAGAGTTGGAAAAGGTTCAGAAGAGGGCAACCAGAATGATCAAGGGGATGGAGCGACTCCCTTATGAGGAAAGGTTGCAGCATTTGGGGCTTTTTAGTTTAGAGAAAAGGTGGGTCAGAGGAGACATGATAGAAGTGTATAAAATTATGCATGGCATTGAGAAAGTGGATAGAGAAAAGTTCTTCTCCCTCTCTCATAATACTAGAACTCGTGGACATTCAAAGAAGCTGAATGTTGGAAGATTCAGGACAGACAAAAGGAAGTACTTCTTTACTCAGCGCATAGTTAAACTATGGAATTTGCTCCCACAAGATGCAGTAATGGCCACCAGCTTGGATGGCTTTAAAAGAAGATTAGACAAATTCATGGAGGACAGGGCTATCAATGGCTACTAGCTGTGATGGCTGTGCTGTGCTACCCTAGTCAGAAGCAGCATGCTTCTGAAAACCAGTTGCCGGAAGCCTCAGGAGGGGAGAGTGTTCTTGCACCCGGGTCGTGCTTGCGGGCTTCCCCAAGGCACCTGGTTGGCCACTGTGAGAACAGGATGTTGGACTAGATGGGCCACTGGCCTGATCCAGCAGGCTCTTCTTATGTTCTTATGTTCTTAAAAGCTTCAGTTCTTATTTATGTCATTATTTCAATTCTACAAAAGAATGTGAATCAGTTTTCTTGGGTTGTTTTTTAAGATTAGAAGTTCAGATTATTTTTGGTGCTGAAAGGTTAAAGAACAAGAAGGTCCCTTTTCTCAAAAAGAACCCTAAACCTTACATGTGTTTTCATAGAATAAGAAAGGAGGTCTCTGGGATTTCACTACAAAATACTAAAATCCATAACTGCATGGAATCTACACTTACATTCCAGAATTTCCCAAAGCTCATATTTACAAGCAGCATTTACAAGTCTAATGAATGAGTAAATCCCCTTCCAATCTTAATTGGGAAGAAAAAACAGAGACACTGAAATCTCCGATTCGTCTTCATCATTAAAGTAAAGGTAAAGGTGTCCCCGCACTTGTAGTGCAAGTCGTTTCCGATGTCTTGAGACGTTTACTAGGCAGACCGTATATATGGGGTGGGATTGCCAGTTCCTTCCCCAGCCTTTCTTTACCCCCCAGCATATGCCGGGTACTCATTTTACCGACCACGGATGGATGGAAGGCTGAGTGGACCTCGACCCCTTTTTTACCAGAGATTCAACTTCTTCCTTCCGTTGGAATCGAACTCCGGCCGTGAGCAGAGCTTTCGGCTGCGTTACCGCTGCTTACCACTCTGCGCCACGGAGGATCTTCAAGTGTCAAATGTCACCCTTCTGAATACTGTCTCATGACTTAAATAAACCTGCTATTCAAGATATTTTTCTTTCATCGGTCACCAATGTCCGTCCTGATTTAAAAAAAAAAAGTGTTGCAGCATGGCTTTTTCTTTCTTAAGCACTTTTCTTTTTAGTATATTGGATTTGCACAAGAGGCTGTACTGTACAACAAACCTTATATATTGGAATTTTTTTTGCATAGCTTTATAATTTCTGCTTCACTTTAGTACTGTGTATTCTCTAAGAGCTTTTTTCCTTACCTGAAATCTGAATAAAGCCTTCAGATTTATTTAATTATTTCTCTGTCCTATAAGTCACACTAATAATCATTTTTTAAAAAATTAATAAATCAATGGGGAGAGCTTGATAGGATTTTTGTTTGACTTACTGTGTAATTGCTTTATGTGGTTAGCGTTCTACCTGGCTCCAATTTCTTTCTAATATTATGTAGATTTTTCCACACTGTTCTTGATTGCTTATGCCTAGTGATCTTTACCTCCTGTTTTGTAATAAACTGCAATACTTTACAGCATCCTAGGTGAATCTTACATATTGGAACACTTTATTACGCAATGTGTAACACCAGTATTTTACTAAAATACAGGTACTTTAGTCTCTTAACTTTCAGGCTGCATCTGAGAACTTACAAAAGTCCTGGTGAACTCAAAACTTTGAGCATGTGATTTGAAAAAGCAATAATAGTATTATTTATTTATGAAGTACATAAGAACAGTAGGCTCCCATAAAAATCTTAATACCTAACAGGGAGGATTCAAGTGCAAGGAATGGGAGGTGAACAATTTCTCAGGCCTTAAACCCTCCTTTACAGAGGACTGTCCTGTATTTGAGTGCAGGTCCAGGTCTGTTTCACAGAACCATAAGAAGGCAGAGCAAGGACCTTGAAGTTTTCCATCATCAGGTAGCACCTGGACAGCAGACTGAGTAGGCATGCAAGTCATGTGGTCACAGTATTTCCCAAAATGGTAAGATATATTGCCTTTTAAAATTATTTCTAAATTTGTATCTGTATCTATTAATATGTGCAAATTTTGTGCAAATCTATGTCATCTTTCTCTCTTTTGGTGATCCATTATTTCTTTTTTCTTTGTTGATGTAACATCAACAAAGGCTGTAATCCAGCAAGGGAATTCCCCCCGCCCCAGACCTTGCTGGTTCTGAAACCATTTTGGATATAAGCATGTTCTAGGGCATTTTGTGGGACACTGTGCAAAATCTTACCTTTAATCCCTCGATTTTAGGTCTCTAATCCAGTGAAGGGGATGGCTTTTCTGAATCTACCCCTCATTGAATTGGGGACCTTCTTTTCTGGGGTATGGAGTTCTCCAGATTCCAGTAGAGAACATCTGGGATGTTGCAAGGGACTGGTAAAAACTCTGCTTCTTTGCTAGATCACAACATGGCAAGATCCTTCCCTTGTATCCTAAGGGCCCTCAGTTTCAGCAAGGAACTGGTACATTTTTTAGTCTCCTGTTATTCCGCAGACCCATTGTGATGCAGGGGTTGGTTAAAACCCTGTGCCCTTCACTGTGGAGTGAATTTGGGAAGTCATTTCAGCTTACAGAGGTGTGGTAGAGGGTACTGATTTTATTCTGCTCTCTGTCAGAACTCTGTGAAGTAGAACCAATCAGGTCATTCTATCCATCCCTAATGAAGATATTAGTATTGTTTGAAAATGGCAAGATTTCAAATCCAGTTTATTCTCAGTGCAAAATTTATTTCTAAAAATGTCAGTAAACTTCTTGAAACACCACAGTGGAAAAAATGAACTTTCTCTCTTAGCGTAACTGTCTTAGGGTTCTTAAATGTTTGGGAAATTTAAATTTAATGAATAAATAACTGTAAAAATAAAAATCCCTTGAATGTAAAAGGCTAGTAAATCAGGGAGAAGGGTTTTTGCTAAGTATTACAGTTCTAAATATTTTTAAATGGTGGGTGTGTTTAATCATGCAAATTCCCAATTAACAGTCTGAAATGGTACGGTCCAATAGGAGTGTACCACCGCATCCATGCATTTCTGCTGACATGTAGATCAGCTGCTACTCTTAATGGAAGAAAAGAGAATGCAAGTCTTTGAACTCATGTTAATTTGTGGGTGTATATGCCTTCAAGCTGTTGCCATCCATGAAGGAGGCATCAAATTTCTGTTCTGTGTTGAGTTTGCAGTGTGCAGGTGTGGGTGTACACAGACCCATCATGTTCTAACTTTGTGGTACTGAAACACCCTTACTAGGGAGGAAGTCCCATTGAACTCAGTAGAAAGGTAAACAACATGCGAAGTCTGTATTTCTCTCAAATGCTTATGAATGATTGCAACATCTGAAACATCTTTTCCCCCCCTACTTATTATTTACTGTAAATGTTAAAGCCTGTAGAAACAGCTGCTGTAGTTGTGCTTGCAGGGAGTCAATATCACTGAAACATCAGTTGCCTTGGGTTTAATCTCAACGTTCATATTGACAGCCCAGATGCTCAAGTCCAATACTTGTAAGAGCATTGCTCTAACAAGCTTTAGTTGTGCTCAGTATTACAGCAAGATATAACTTTGAAAATCCTGTGTAGAGTGCAGGGGGGGGAGGACATTTTATTCATTAGCAATGTTTGAGAATATAATTTGAGGCAATGGATATGACTCAAGAAAGCTATGTTCTGATTAAAGAAAAACAAGAGATTGTGATGACTTTTATTTTAAAGACATCACAAGTCAAACACAGGGATGTGTGAGGGGAATTCCATGGACAGATTCATCCTTGCATCTTCAAACAGCTGTTTGTGTGGAAAATCCGTCTGTTTAGTCACAATCTGCTGTCTGGAGCCAGTAAAGTGGAAGGCATTAAGATCTAGTAGGCTGCAGGGATGAGACTGCTGGGACCATCAAGGGGCAAGTTTTTCCACCTGCCTTGCCCCACCCCTCTGCCTGGACCATATCAGGAGGAGCTACAGACTGAGAGATGCTGCTGCTGGGGTGAGACAGTGCTGGGACCATCAAGGGGCATGCTTTTCCAGCTGCTTTGCCCCCTCACCCCTGCTCTCAGTGACATTTTGGGGGGATTGTCCCTTACCAAGAAGATGAATGCTTTTGGATAGCTGTTGATGCTTTTTAGAAATGCTATAATTTTGTTAGTTTGGTTTTTTGTAAATTGTATTGTTTTTATTTGTATTTTGCATTTGTGTTTTTTATTTGTGTGTAAGCCTCCTTGGGGGCCTTTTTGGCCAAAAGGAGGCCTAGAAATAAAACAACATAACATCTAGTAGGTACAGTGGTAGACCGGAAGTTATTCTGGCAACAAGAGGCTTTAAAGGAGGTTAGCTAGCCCAATATGTTTTAATGTCTTGGGGTGAGGAGACAGATTGAGATGTTCACACCTGCATCGCTGTGTGATAAAGTGGCATCCTGCTTCATGCTTCACCTGCCCAGAACTTTAAGTGAGAGGTGTCACTTCCACAGAGTGGGGTCAGGGAACTGAGGATCTTCCTTTATGAGAGAAGCTGTAAGTCAGTGGTGGTACACATACTTTGCATGGATGGGTCCTAGGTTCAGGCCCTGGCTTCTCCAGGTAGAGCTTGGACAGTCTGAAATCTTTGGAGAGCTGCTGCCAGACAGTGCAGACAATATTGAACTTGATGAATGGTCTGGCTCAGTATAAAGCAGCTTCCTTATTTATTTTATTTTATTTTTATTTATTTAATTAAGCTTATATACCGCCCGACTAGCAACAGCTCTCTGGATGGTGAACATTAAAAATACAATAAAAATAACACAAAACTGTACACAAAACTGTACAGTCTAAAATCAAAATATAATAATTTACAATTAACAGGAATTAAAATGCCTCAGAGAAGAGAAAGGTTTTAACCTGGCGCCGAAAAGATGATAGTGTCGGCGCCAGGCGCACCTCCTCGGGGAGACCATTCCATAGTTCGGGGGCCACCACTGAGAAGGCCCTAGATCTTGTCACCACTCTCCGGGCTTCCCTATGAGTCGGAACCCGGAGGAGGGCCTTCGTAGTAGACCGTAGTGTACGGGCCGGTTCATATCGGGAGAGGCGTTCCGACAGATATCGTGGTCCCGCGCCGTATAAGGCTTTATAGGTAAGTACCAACACTTTGAATCTGGCCCGGAAGCATATTGGAAGCCAGTGCAAACGGGCTAGCACAGGTGTTATATGCTCAGACCGCTTAGTTCTTGTTAGCAGTCTGGCTGCCGCATTTTGCACTAGCTGTAGCTTCCGAATCGTCTTCAAAGGTAGCCCTACGTAAAGCGCATTGCAGTAGTCCAGACGCGAGGTTACCATAGCATGTACCACTGATGAGAGGTCCTCCTTACTCAGATAGGGACGTAGCTGGGCTACCAACCGAAGTTGGTAGAACGCATTCCGGGCCACCGAGGCTACATGAGCCTCAAGTGTGAGGGAAGAGTCTAAGATGACTCCCAGACTACGCACCTGTTCCTTTAGGGGGAGTGTAACCCCGTCCAGGACAGGGTATATATCCACCATCCGATCAGAGAAACCATCCACCAACATCATCTCAGTCTTGTCAGGATTGAGTCTCAGTTTGTTAGTTCTCATCCAGTCCATTGTCGCAGCCAGGCAACGGTTCAGCATGTCGACTGCCTCACCTGAAGAAGATGTAAAGGAGAAGTAGAGCTGCGTGTCATCAGCATACTGATGACAACGCACTCCAAAACTCCTGATGACCGCCCCCAGCGGCTTCATATAAATGTTAAAAAGCATGGGAGACAGAACCGAACCCTGCGGGACCCCACATTGGAGAACCCACGGTGTCGAGCAATGTTCCCCAAGCACTATCTTCTGGAGATGACCCGCTAAGTAGGAGCGGAACCACTGCCAAGCAGTACCTCCAACTCCCAATTCCGCAAGCCTCTCCAGAAGGATACCATGGTCAATGGTATCAAAAGCCGCTGAGAGGTCAAGGAGAATCAACAGAGTTACACTCCCTCTGTCTTTCTCCCGACATAGGTCATCAAACAGGGCGACCAAGGCAGTCTCAGTGCCAAAACCAGGCCTGAACCCCGATTGAAATGGATCTAGATAATCGGTTTCATCCAATAGCGCCTGGAGCTGGTCAGCAACCACACGTTCCAGGATCTTGCCCAGGAACGGAACATTGGCTACTGGTCTGTAGCTGCTGACATCCTCTGGGTCCAAGGAAGGTTTTTTCAGGAGTGGTCTCACTGCCGCCTCTTTCAGACAGCCAGGAACCACTCCCTCTCGTAAAGAGGCATTAATCACTTCCTTGGCCCAGCCAACTGTTCCTTCCTTGCTAGTTTTAATTATCCAAGAGGGGCAAGGATCCAGTACCGAAGTGGTCGCACGAACCTGTCCAAGCACCTTGTCCACGTCCTCGAGCTGAACCAACTGAGACTCATCCAACAAAACATGACAAGACTGTGCTCTGGACACCTCAGTAGGATTAACTGCTATTAAATAGGAGTCTAAGTCCCGGCGAATGCATGAGATCTTATGCTGGAAGTGTTCAGCAAATTTATTACATCGAGCTACCGATGTATCTGCCGTATCTTGTAGGCCTGGATGAAGTAGGCCACGAACCACTTTAAAAAGCTCCCGTGGGCGTGAGAGAGATGACTGAATAGTGGCGGCGAAATGTTGTTTTTTTGCCGCCCTCACCGCTCCTACATAGAGCTTAGTAGAAGCACGAACCAGCTCATAATTGCATTCGTCGGGAGTTCGTCTCCATCTCCGCTCAAGCCGCCTCCTGTCTTGTTTCATCGCTCTCAGCTCCGGAGTATACCAAGGAGCTGTATGAGCTCTACATAGGAGAGGGCGCGCAGGAGCGATCGTGTCAACAGCCCGGGTCATCTCTGTATTCCACAGATCGACCAGGGCTTCGACAGGAGCGCCAGTCTTATCAGCCGGAAAACCCCCCAGAGCCTTTTGAAAACCTTCAGAATTCATTAGTCTCCGGGGGTGGACCAATTTAATAGGTCCCCCACCCTTGCAGAGGGAAAAGGCTACTGAAAGTCTAAACTTCAGCAAGCAATGATCTGTCCATGACAACGGGAGAGATGTAAAACTCCCCACATCCAGATCACTATCCCCATGTCCAGTAGCAAAGACCAGGTCAAGAGTATGCCCCGATGTATGTGTTGGGCCACTAACATATTGAGACAGCTCCATGGTTGTCATGGCGGCCATGAAGTCCTGAGCTGCCCCAGACAAAGTAGCCTCAGCATGAATGTTGAGATCTCCCAGTACTAATAGTCTGGGGGATCTCAACAGTATCTCCGAGACCACTTCCGTCAGCTCAGTTAGGGAAGCCATTGGGCAGCAAGGTGGGCGGTACACCAAAAGGATTCCCAGTCTGTCCCTCTGGCCCAGCACAAGGTGCAAACACTCCAGACCAGTGATTGCATGGACATGGTGCTTGGTGAGTGAGATGGAACTCTTATAGACCACAGCGACCCCCCCTCCCCGACCCTCAGATCTACCATGATGCTGAACCAGATACCCCAGTGGGCAGAGCTGGGACAGACTAACTCCTCCCTGTTCGCCCACCCAGGTCTCGGTTATACATGCCAGATCGGCCACCTCGTCCACAATCAAATCATGGACGAGGGAGGTTTTATTATGTACTGATCTGGCATTAAAAAGCAGCAACTGGAGATCTGAGAGTTGGCTGATAGGACAACCAACAACCCTGCGGGTATGAGAAGGACCAGAACGCGGCACAGCCACTACATGTCTGGGCTGCGTTCTCCTTACCTGGCACGTCCCTCTCATATCACCATACCTCCCTCTACCTGTCACTACGGCAATTGGGGCCCCCTCAGGTCTCCCCTCTTGATGATAAAATCTCTTCCTGAGGCACATGATAAACTATAAATACAAAAAACTCATATACATAAAAATACACATTCACTCACAACATACACTCATAACACCCATTCATCCACTTCAAACCCACACAGAAGACACAGTCCCATATTCTGTGCGCCCAAACGCCAGCTCTAAGACCGTTCTTCTTCCCACGTAAAACGCCACCTGGGGCCTGGTCCTGCAAGGTGCCCAAGTGCAGAGCAGGAGCCCAAGAAGGAGAGAGCAGAGACACCAGTCAAGCAGCAGCAGCAAAGCAGGCAGATGGCTCTCCCTCCCTGGGCGGTGATGGTCCTCTTCCCCTTGCAGGCAGTGGGTCTCCCAAGCCCCCTCAGCCAGCCGGCTTATATATTCCCTCCAGAGAAGGGACAGGTGGAACAGTATCAGGCACAGCTGGCTGAGTACCTGGGGCATGGTCCTGCAAGGTGCCCACATGCAGAGCAGGAGCCCAAGAAGGAGAGAGCAGAGACGCCAGTCAAGCAGCAGCAGCAAAGCAGGCAGATGGCTCTCCCTCCCTGGGCGGTGATGGTCCTCTTCCCCTTGCAGGCAGTGGGTCTCCCTTAGTGTTTGTAATTTAGTGTTTCTCCTTAGTTTTTGTAATTTTTATGATTGATTGATTGATTGATATCCCGCCCTTCCTCCCGCCCAGGGCAGCAAACAAAAGCACCAAAAACTTTAGAAGCTTGCCTTTTGCTGTTAAGTTAAATGGTTTCTTCAATCTGTTCGAATTTGCTGGAACAAAATTTTGAACTGAATTTCACTTAAAAAAGAAAAGTATGTGGTATAGGAGGAAGCAAACTATCGCTCTTAAGAAATCTTAGTACAGTCTTGCTACCAGCATCTGTCATGGGTTTTTCTACTTGCAATCTCGCTCAAAAGGAGTATTAAGCAGAGGTGCTGAGGGTTAACAGAAACTTATCTCAAGCTCATCAGCCTGGCATCCATCCTACAAGTGAGACTTAGAAGGTATGAATTAAAATGTAGGGTTTAGTTTTCTCTGCTGTAAGATGCTGTGAGGTAAATAGTGCAAACTTGTATCTCAGCTGTTTTCCTACAGTTCCATCGTGGCTCGGTTTTGCTTAAGGCGAGGGATGAGTGAATCTATCAATGTTTCTCATTTTTCCAATCATACATTTAGTTCTCCGCATCAGTTTGTGATTTTTTATAGTCATTATGAAAATTCATCAACAATTTCGCTTAATATACATGTTTTTGCAAGCAGTTTTTCCTAATGCATTTTTGTATGTTGTTTTCACTAATATATGCATTTTTATGTACACTTTGTGGTAGAATATGCATTTTTATAACTGTTACTTGGCTGGGCAACTGCATTGCAAAATCCAGAGATGTATGAATTTTGAAAGATGGCTGTGTCGGTTTGACAATTGTTCTGGAAAGTGTGAATGAGGTAGGTTCGCCTTTAAATGCAAACTGAACCAAATTTCTCTCCCACCCACCTAAGACCACTATTTATCTACATGTTTGTTCTATATGACTATGACTTCAACGTAGGAAAACTGTGCACACTCTATGTATACCAGTGCTGTGCCAAAACCTGTCCTTCAGTTTCTGGAAAGTTTTCTTCCTTTGCAAAAGAGATTTCCACTTTCTGTTTAATTCTCAGGGCACTTGAGAATTTCTTTAGAATTATAGTTAGTGTGGGACTTTAAGCCTACTGTATTGTTCTGAGGTGGCCAAAGTTGGCGTATGCATTTTTCTTTCCGGTAAACATTTCTCCAGCACTCTGTAGCCTCTTTAGCCTCCCATACTTGCTGATCTGAAAAAGTTCCACAAGAGAGGTTATCTCATGATGCCATTCCTTGGCCTTTGATGCTGAGAAGCCTGCAGAATGCGGATCACTGATAAGATGATTTCTAGAATAACAGAAAGGACCCTCACAAAGATCCCTCATATATAAGGTAAGCATAGCAAAAGACCAGCACTCCATCCATGAGAATTTCACTGAAATTTTCTCTCCACTTTGATAATTTTCAAATGCTATTTCTTTTTACATTAATTGATGGAGAATTGTATAAAAAAGGGAGAAATTTTCAGTACACCTCTTGGGTATACTGTCACATGTGATGAATGCCCATGTCTATTTCTAATTTAGGCAAATCAAAATAAAGTGTGCTTGCTTTAAGATGAGCGACGATGTGCGATGAACAAGAACTAATACTTCATTTTAGGTAGAAGTTTAGTTGCTGTACATATTCCAAACTCAGAGAAGCATGTGGTTTCAGTCAATGCCATTTCATGGTATTTCTGAAGTGTGGGCTATTTAAATTTATTATTGGCTATTTATAATGCTAAGATGTCCATAATTTGAAAAGTACATCTAGGGGGGGAAATCTCTTTGATTGCACATTTTGAATTATATTGCCAGCATATATTCATATAATCAAGGGGACTATTTAATGGTATGTTTTGTTTTTATTGCTGGCTAGAACTTATTGTAGCCCCACAATTCCAGAGATCATAGTCTGTTTACATACTTGAATTTTAAAGCCAAAAGAGGTTTGGGTTCTTTCTGTATTGCTTCTGTATTTGACCTCCAGTGGTGGATGAGCTCTTCTAAAAGACATTTAAGTGACGGCTTTTCTGTATTCATCACTATGATTGATGGGTGTATAAGTATTTGGCTATATAGTATGAACCAAGGATGGGTTTAAATAAAAAAAGTTTGTTCAAAGTATGCCACAAACATAACAGCAGAAATACATGCAGATTTTGTGGTCAGAGTTGCATTTTTTCCTAGTTAAATTGCCAATCAAAGCTATACGTATGGAATCTTATTTGCCCCTGACCCTAACAAACGAAAATGAAGCACATTCCCAAACACATGAAGGTAGAAACATCTCTCTGTATCCACACTGACCCGTAAGCTCTCTTTGACACTCAAATGATACTCTGGAAAACATATCATTTTTTCCTCTATGGCAGTCAATCGGATTTTTCTACAAACAAGAAAGCTGACTCCCTTACGAGGAAAGGTTGCAGCATTTGGGGCTTTTTAGTTTAGAGAAAAGGCGGGTCAGAGGAGACATGATAGGAGTGTATAAAATTATGCATGGCATTGAGAAAGTGGATAGAGAAAAGTTCTTCTCCCTCTCTCATAATACTAGAACTCGTGGACATTCAAAGAAGCTGAATGTTGGAAGATTCAGGACAGACAAAAGGAAGTACTTCTTTACTCAGCGCATAGTTAAACTATGGAATTTGCTCCCACAAGATGCAGTAATGGCCACCAGCTTGGATGGCTTTAAAAGAAGATTAGACAAATTCATGGAGGACAGGGCTATCAATGGCTACTAGCCGTGATGGCTGTGCTGTGCCACCCTAGTCAAAGGCAGCATGCTTCTGAAAACCAGTTGCCGGAAGCCTCAGGAGGGGAGAGTGTTCTTGCACTCGGGTCCTGCTTGCGGGCTTCCCCCAGGCACCTGGTTGGCCACTGTGAGAACAGGATGCTGGACTAGATGGGCCACTGGCCTGATCCAGCAGGCTCTTCTTATGTTCTTATGTTCTTATGTTTCTCTGCATAATTCTTCCACGCCTTGTACATGCACAGATAAAGAATTACTTATGAGGAAAATGTTCGTTCATCCATTTTCTCCTATCACACTAATTTTTGTAAATATTATCACAAATAAAAAGCAGGAGGTGTGCTGCTGTTCAAATAATTTGTGTAATACCCTATTAAAATTGATGATCCTAGTGATTCTAGCCTGAAAGCTGAAGATATTTTGGTCTTACGGTATTTGGAACTTCAAGTGGTTGATATTACAAATATGACAACATTCTATCTAATTCTGTTCTATTGTAGTGTGGGGAAATTTCTGGTGGGAACAAAACAGCAAGGAAGGAGGCATGGCTCAGTGATAGAGTACATGTGTTCCACACAGAAGGTCCCTGGTTTAACCCCCATCATCTACAAATAATAAGGTAACAGGTGATGGGACAGACCTCTGCCTAAGATCCTGGAAAGCTGAAGCCGTAGTAGACAATACTTGGTTAGATAACTACTCTGATCCTAGTACAATGCTAAGGATCATTAGGAAAGGCATTACAAATTAAACTATCAATATACTAATGCTGTTACACAAATCTGTGGTGCGACCATTTTTGGAAAACAGAATAGGGCAACCTGAATGCTCAAGGGGATAGAGCAACTTCTCTGTGAGGAAAGGTTGCAGCATTTGGGGCCTTTTAGTTTAGAGAAAAGGCAAGCAAGAGATGACATGATAAAAGTGTATAAATTATGTGTGGCATGGAGACAGTGGATAGAGGTAAGTTTTTCTCCCCCTCTCTCATAACACTAGAACTCATGGACAACCAATGAAACTGAATGTTAGACAGACAAAAGAAAGCGTATAGTATAACTATGGAATTTGCTTCCACAAGAGGCTGTGTTGATCATTAACTTGGATGGCTTTAAAAGATAATTAGACAAATTCATGGAGGGTAAGGCTATCATTGGCTACTAGGCATGATGGCTGTGCTCTGCCTCCACAGTCAGAGGCTGCACGCTTCCGAATACCAGTTGCTGGAAACCGCAGGAGCTGAGAGTGCTCTTGTGCTTAGGTCCTGCTTGTGGGGTTCCCATAGGCATCTGGTTGGCCATTGTGAGAACAGGATGCTGGACTAGATGGGCCATCGGCCTGATCCATCAGGCTCTCCTGATGTTCTTTGAAGGCAGCTTTCTATATCTATATTGCAGTATGAAGTGTCAAGCAAATAACTTGGATACATTGCTTTATTGCAGGGATTGACAATGTGGTCCCTCCAGGTGTTGTTGAACAACAACTCTTCATCAGTGCCAGCATGGCCAATGGCCAGGAATGATGAGAATAGGGATGTGGTTCACTGTGGTATTTTGTGCCTCTTGTGGTCTGTCAGACCATTTCTATGTCCCAGTCATTAGCAGCCCGCATTTTATTAAATTATGCTTCTTTCGTCCCTGTCTGCTCTAGTTACAAAAAAAATACGTAATTGATTTTGTCTCTGGTAACAATGATGTGATGGTGTCTTACATAGTATATGTTATTTACAGTACTATTGATATTTATTTATTTATTTATTAGATTTATATCCAGCCCTTCCTCCCATATTATCTTCATATGCTTCCTGATTTCATTCACAAGTTATTGAGCCAGGCAATTGCCCATCCAGTAGTCACCTGCCCTCAGGGTAATTTTTGTTTCAGATATGCATGGTGAAAGGACAGGGTAGGGTCCCCCCCCCATCAGTGAGGCTTGAGAAGTATTTCATTTTAGAATTTTGCTATGAAAAGACGATGAAAACAAGCATAGTGATGATGTTGAATGAATGATGAAAGGACAGGACAAGGTTTGTTCCACGTAAAGCAGGTATTTCTTTTTAAAAGATGAAGTATTAAGTGCTGTATGCCTTTTGGAGAACGTCTCTCCTTCCTCAGGAGCTAAAAACATAACATTCAAATAGGCAAGATTAATGTCTTGGAGACAACACCATGGTCATTGCTATGAACACATTTTTATAACAATCTTCATACCACATTTAATGTTAAAACTTAACTTATTAAACTTTTTTTATATTAATGGCAAGTGGTTGCACCCATATTCACATAACATAAAATTTTACTATGCTCTGACCTTTAACTAGAAGAATAATCTGGGAATTGCCCTATTTCTCCACTACATACTCTTGGTTGTACTCTTCGTTTTATAAAATAACTAGCAGGAAGAGGGTTAGTGTGTTAAGGAACAAAGTGAAAAGCTGGCATTTAGTGTCTGTGTTGAATTAACTAGCTTGGATCCTGAGTTGCCCTTCCATGAACAGAAGGATCGTTTCCCTCATGGCAGAGGCTCTAATGCAACAGAGGCTCCCTCTGGCTGAAGGGGGGGGAGGTGTTTTTCACTTATTGTCCCTCCCCTTGGCAGTCTCTTTCATTGCCTCCCACAGGGTTCCAGAGGATCCTCCAAACCAATCAAGCAGATTTTCAGGGAGGAAGCTGCAGGAAGAAGGAGGAATTGAAGAAAATTGCTTCCTCCCTCCTCTGCCAGTGGGAGCATCCTGTGATCCAAGCCATTATGTTTATAATTAAGAATTACAAAGGGAAAAGCATTTTGGAGGCTTGCTGGTGCTGCTTCTCCATCCAAGTAATGCTATCCATCTGGCAGACTTTAAAGTCACATTTCACTTCCTATTCAGAGTATGTGATTTGCCAGGGAGAGAGAAAATGAGAGACTGTAATTGAGCAGTAAGAAGAACCAGCAAAAAGAAAAGTCGAAATATGAAAAGGGGTGTTGTTACCAGGCAGATCTTTATGAGCCTAAGGTGCATGTTTGATAGCTGTACTCTGTCAGAACTGTAGCAGAGCATTGTACAGGCATGCAAAGGAAGAATCCACTGATCATTTTTTTACTACAGTTGATTATAGTTATAGTACTACATTTTTGAGTGGGGAAAACATCCTGTGCCTTTTAAAAAGCAGAATTAACAGGCAGAAGTATTTTTCAACATTGCTTCTTCAGCTCTTGAGTGTCTTCCTCTTATTGAGGTATTTGAAAGTGCAGGAGTCCTGCCAGAAAAAAATCTAATTCTTGTTTCCACTAGTTTTGACCAGAACACATTATAATATCAAAGCATGGCAATGAAACTAAGGGACCTTCTAAGCATGCCTGATTTATTTGGCTTTACTTTCTTACCAATGTGTTCACACTTCTGTTGCACTTTAATTCTGTCAACCACAAATGGTAACCAGTGTTCTATTTAAAGAAGCCTTCAGACTTCAGCTCTTGGTCCATGTTTAAGCTCACATGAAGCAAAGAGGAGATGTTAAATTCTTTAGGGTACAAATCCACTTAAAACATTTTTTTTAAAACCTCAAAAGTGAATGGGAAAAGTAACTTTCTTCCTCAGTGAAAATAATAATTTCATTTGTATTTTATTTTAAAGTGGGGCTACCTTAAATTTCATAGTAACTTAAGGTACTAATCTTACCTCTCCACCCTGAACTAAATATGCACATTTTTGCATTATTTATTTATTTATTTATTTATTTATTAAATTTATATTCCGCCCCATAGCCGAAGCTCCCTGGGCGGTTCACAACAGACAATATCAAAATACAATAAAACACGTATTTTAAACCATTCAAACAACATTAAAAATGGGCTTCCTTAAAAAAATTTAAATTTAAAACGTTTATAACACATATTAAACACATATTAAAACACTTATTAAAATGCCTGGGAGAAGAGGAAGGTTTTAACCTGGAGCCGAAAAGATAGTAATGTTGGCGCCAGGGTTCTTGTGCTTCATTGGACTGCTAATGGATTTCAGCTGCATTTTTGTATTGCAACTTAATATATTTGTGCTAGATGTTTATTATGATTGTGGACTTTTTTATTAATTGTGTTGATTGTACTGGGCCCTGCCCTGGGCTCCTTCTGGAAGGAAGGGCAGGATATAAATTTAATAAATAAGAATAAAATTTTATTCTGTCAGTTGCCTTGGGAGGGTTTTATTCTTAAAGGCAACCTAAAGCATACTATAAATAAATTAGCTAATCTGCAAATGTGTCTGTTTTTGAGTAGCTAGTTCTCCCTTAAATATTTTTTTAAAAATGTTGTGCCTTCCCTTCCCTTTCTGTTACACTTTTTTGGTAGACTCTTCCCCCTCCCCCCAAAAAAAATCCATAAGACATACTGATGTGTTAGCTTGGAAATATACAAGTCATTTTCCTGTAATAATTTCAGATATTCAGGTCAGCAGATAACAAACATACGCTGGTATGCTCAGTTCTGAGATTTTTGTGGTTTCAGTTACACAACTCTCCGTGGTGCAGGCTTCCACCAAAAAGATTTAGCCTGTGCAGAGTTCCAGGCTTGGCAATGTACTCTTGAGTGGTATGACTGGTTCTAGCACATGCTGAGTTAAAGATTATCAGCTGCACATCACAAAATATATTAACTTTTATATCTTTCAAAAATACAACAGTCCTGACTTCCCAGGAGGATCCCTACGCCTGTGCAGCCTCTGAGACGAGTTCCGTCTTGGGTGAAACTTATCCAGTTTAAATTCAGTCAGAAGGCTCTTTTCTGACTGGGAATAATTTCTTCCGGTTAAAGAAGAAACGTGAGATTTCCCACATAGCTTTGTTTTGATTGTTGGAGTCTGGAATTCGTCAGAATTGTCTGTCTTCCAGCAGCTCAGACAGAGCGAGGATTTTTATGCTAGCTCAGCTGGATAAGTGACCCGTTTTTTTTAATACGGATTAACAGGCAAACATCCTCCTGTCTACATTCATCATTTTCTTATCTATACAGCTAAAGAGATTTGTCAAAGTAACAGCAATTGAGATAACCTAGGTGAGGTAAGACTTTCCTTTTTTTATTCACGGAACTAAGGGGGAAGAAAATATAAATAGCTTATCTTTTTTTTATTGCAAAAAGCTGACATGGAAAATAGCATTTTAAAGATTACAACGGACGAGAGATTTCTGATTGGAAGAGATAAGAAATCTTTTTGATTTATGGCTGGGACTATTTTTCCTGATCTACTTTTTTTTTGACGAATCTGCTCATTCTCTCTGCTACTAGCTATTTCGACGCTGTGAACTAAAGCCGTTCTTACACTTTCGGGCAGATAAGAGATAAGGGCTGTCTAGCGTGTGACGTTAGTTTGTTGGAAAGATTAACTCCTTTGTAACTGGTTAAAGAAATAAGCTGCTCTTTGTTTGGGACATTGAAAATTGAAGGAGTTTTGTTCCTTTGGCTTTAAGAATGACAATTAAGAAGATCATGGATGTACAAGACGGGACTTTATCTCTAGACATGTTTCAGAAAATAATGAATGGGATTAACTCAATAAAACAAGAACTGAGAAATAATAGACAAGCGTGGAGAATTGAATTTCACGAAATGAGACAGGAGCTGAAAGAAACTCAGGATTCTATGAGAAAGGAGAATAAAGATAGATCTGGAAAACAAAAAAAGGATGAAAGAGAAATTAAAGGCAAGGTTCAAACTATGGAGATTGGCTTAATTATGGACATGAAAAAAGATTTGGATTTCCTGGCTGTGATGGATCCTGGAGACAAATATTACAGTTTGGAATTCAGCGCTGTCCCTGAAGGAATTGAAGAGATTGGAGATAAAGATATTATCGGTTCAAAAAAATTCTTGGACTGGAAGGATTTGATGGAACTTGAAATGGAGAAAGTTAACAGAATTAATCCCTGTTTTGTGTCAATGGAAAAACCTTCAAGAGATGTACTAGTGTATCATGTGGAAAAGAGGAACAGAGATGCAGCTTTGCAACAATACTTCAGTGATACGTTTGGATTTGATGGCAAGAAAATATCTGTGATGGAGGAAATTCCTATCAGACTTTTATTATATGACTATGACAGCAAGATTTTTGGGTGCGTAAAGATGGAAGATGGACCCAATATGGATAATGACAGAAGAGCGATTTAAAATTACTGGACTTAGTAGATTTGATGAGTTGGATTAATTGGCATGTTTATTTAGAAAAAAAATTGATTGACATATATCTCAAGGATTGGAAACTTCTCTTTGACTTTTTGTGGAAGATTAAAATGATATGATGTTAATGAGATTTGAAACCAACTAAGATAACCGTTGGAGGAAGGTGATTTTATAATCTATTAAGAGATAGGTTTGTTATATATTATAGATTTATAGCTGAACTATGACAAATCGGAAGTCAATATTCTTTCTTTTTTATATATATATATATATATATATTTCTTTTTGTATTGTACTAGTTATTGATTTGTGTTGTTTTCTTTTTGTATTGTTTTGGTTTTGAAAATTGGAATAAAAATTAATTGAAAAAAAAAATACAACAGTCCTGTGTTAAGAGTAAGCCCTTATTTGTCTTACTGGCTGCTGTCCAGTTCTGTGATAACACCAGTTTTACTCTTTCATAGTTTGTGTAGGTTCTGAAACTGGATGCCACAGGACACCACAAGCCACTACAGTCCTTGTAGAATAATGTGAGTTCTAATTACAAACCCACTTAGTTCTCTTGTACATGGAAATGTCCCTTTCAGGAATGTTGAGATAACATCCGGTTTCTCATTCATGTTGGACATGAAACTAAGGCATCTCTCCCTTTTCCAGATATATGGAGGTGACAGCCAAAACCTCAGACACAGAGAATTCTGCCTTTACGGACAAACTTTGATATCTGCCAGGCTGACAAGTCACTTTTTAAAATTCAGCTGTGTTCTCAGCTGGGACCTGTTACCTCCTGATTAAATGCTTGAGAAGCCAGTTCAGAGAGAGATTTTATACCTACAGTGCAAATATTTAGACCTCCCTTAGGGATGCAATTTTTAGTGGCTGAGTCCTATTACAAGTTCTTGACAGTTACTTTGTAAAAAACACAAAAATAGCAGCCCTACCATGGCCTGTTAGCTTACTTTTGATCGGCATAATCCAGCAAGGGAGGCTGAAGGAACAAAATCAATGATTGCTCAAGCTTTTATCTTGCACTTGTACTTCGAAAAGGAAGCAGTTTTGTGTGGTATATAAAAAGTAAGGAGGCGCGGTGTATAGAAAGTTGGCTCTGACATCAGTGTTAAGTGGAATCAGAGAGCTATAGCAAGGAAAAACGTCCTTTTGATATGCCTCATTTGTCATTAATAATTTATGGCAGCAGCATTGGTTGATTTTATTAACTCTCCTATCCTGCATGTATGATGTATAATTCATGGCTTTGAAAATATTTTGAGGGTCTTGCTATGTGCCACAAATATTATATATTCCTATATGAATGAGCAAGAAGATTAGAAGCACAC
The DNA here is from genome assembly GCF_030035675.1 of Rhineura floridana. Classification (NCBI taxonomy): domain Eukaryota; kingdom Metazoa; phylum Chordata; class Lepidosauria; order Squamata; family Rhineuridae; genus Rhineura; species Rhineura floridana. Next base: position 87,434,189 of record NC_084484.1, on the reverse strand, counting down.
ACTATTGTTGAGGTTACAAGTCCTGTTTAAAGATGAAACAGATATAAGACAATTCTCAGTTACTTAGTTTTATACTACTATAATAATAATAATAAAATTTTATTTATGAGTCGCCTATCTGGCCGAATTAACGGTCACTGAGATGAATGATGGGTGGCCTGTGGCAGCGCAGATGTTGTTGTACTCCATCAGCCCTAGCTAGCATGGCTGATGGTCAGGGATAATGGGAGTTGTGGTCTGACTATATCTGGAGGACACCAGCTTGGGAAAGTCTAGTGGTCATTTCAGTGCTCATGTGTGCCTTGAACTTCCTGCTATCTTTCTCTTCTCTAGTCCATCCCAAATGTGTAACCCTTTCCCACTATCTCTTTTTAGAACTATGATTCACTTCCCTGTCTTATCTGCTAATATAGTTGCAGCATAACTTCAAGAGGATGTGTCACAATTTTTTCACACTAGTTAACACTGCTGGATAGCAAAATTGTCACTTTGCTACTGCTCATTAATTTTTTTCTGGCCAGTGATGGTTGTGATCACTTGTATTATAGCATCATGTTAAGTATGATTATTGAGCCATGAATATATATATATATGTAAATTAGAGCTCATTTTAGAAATTCCGATTTTTCACCATTTTCTCCTGCACCATTTGTCCTAGGAGACAAAGGAAATGCCATCACATTGTAGTGAAGAATTATTATATTTAAGAACTAAGGGTGGATGATAGGTGTATCACTAATAGCAGAGTAACTATATCAGAGGTTGGCAACCTTTCTGAATCAGAGGGTACATTTCAAATCTTGAGAGAGTGCTGGGGGCGCCAGTCACAAAATGCCTGCCATGGGAGTGTGGCATAACACAAAATTAGAGAATAATGGTGAAGCTTTTCCCATAATTTCCATACTATAAAAGGCTTGACCTGTTGAATTTTTCCCTGCTATGCAAGCGTTAAAGGCACAAGAATCATGATTTTCCCAATACCTCTAAACCAAAGCCTAAGCTGCCATCTTGTATCCACTTACCTGGAAGTAAGCCCCATTAAACACAACAAGACTTACTTCTGAGTAAGTATATCATTGTATTGTATACAGTGAATTCTTAATGAGTCCAGGTCTTCAGCTCCTACAACAAAAAACATGCCTAAGCCTCTTTGTAAAGTTTCCATTTGCCTTTTGGGGGAAGGGAGATTCTTTAACATTCACCTACACTTATTGTGTAGTAGTATTTGCAGAAAAATTCTGGGCACTACCTGATCTTAGGTGAACCCAGTAAAGGAAATATGCATTTTGGTTGCTGGGGAAAAAAACTAACTAGGGTGATTCCAAGGACTAAAAAAGGACAGGAAAAGTACACTAAAATGAAGGAGAAAACAGCAGCTCTTTAGGACTTCAGGGATTCCTGTTGCCTGGTATCCAAACAACTTCAGCTACAGCTCAGACTTCACTTATTGGCTAATAACACTGACAAGCAGGAGCAACCAGGTTCGCTCATTTCACAGAAATCACTTGGAAGGGTAGCTGCATGTTGCCACTGAAGGCCTTTGTGGGTGCCGTGGCACCCATGGGCAATGGGATGGTGACCCCCAAAATACATCAGTAACCTATTGTTAAATTATAAAATAAAAACATTTAAAACAATTAAAATCAACTAAAGACATCCAATAATTTCAGGGTTGCCAAGAACAGTATATTTGAATCAGCAAGTGCCTGAGTCAACAGGAATGTTTTTAAATTCCTCCAGAAAATTAATGATGAGGGAGACAGTTACACCAGGGGGGCGGAATCCAAAATTGGGAGCCACCACTGAGATAGTCCTCTGATGAGTCAACAGCAGCACAAGAAACAGGGCCTCTCCTGCCAATCATAGGGGCCAAGATGGTTGATATTAAGGAATGTGTTATTTTAGGTGCTTTGGTTCCAAGCCATTTAGGACTTCATATGCGAGTACTAACACTTTGAATTGGGACTGGTAGCTTGCTGACCGCCAGTCCAGTGCTTTCAAGAATGGAGACACATGGTTCTGTTGGGTTTCTTCAGTCAACAACCTAAATCTGCATTCTGGGGAAAGGCCATAGCTCAGTGGTAGAACACCTGCCTTGCATGCCGAATATCCTAAGTTCACTCCCCGGCATCTCCAGCTAGAGCTGGGAGAGCGTGGAGAGCCACTTCCAGTCAGTATGGACAGTACTGAGCTAGATAGATCAGTGGGCCCGACTCAGTATAAAGCAGCTTCCTGTGTTCTATTCTTAACTATCTGCCTTCAGGGGCAGCCACATGTAGACCTCATGACAGCAATCTTGATGGAAGGTCTGCAAGGCATAGATACCTGAGGCTAGGAACAAGGCATGGATATCCCAGTCAAGGAACAGTGATAGCTGGCAAACCAGCCTGAGCTGGGCACAACCATTCCTAGCCAGAGAAGCTACTTGAGACTCCAGTGATAGGCTGGAATCCAGGCTAGTGTCATAGCCCCGTCAGAGGACTCATCAGACGAGGATGACTCGGGAGTAACAGCAGCAGACCCAGAAGGAGAAATGGAGGAAACTCCTGAGAACCCAGCTCCTTCTCCCCCTCAACTGCAGAGCACCCCAGACACAGCTGAAGCCCTTCAGCCAGACGCAGGCAGTGAACAGGATACTCCTCCCTCACCTGCAGAACGTAGACAGCAGAAGGTCAGGCAGAAGAGGGGCAGGCCTGTCCACTTAAGGCCAAAACGCTGATGGCTCACACCTGCTGACAAACCTGCTCCTTAAAAGTCAAACCTTGGCTTCAGCTTGTTGCTGACTACAACATCAGGATTGACCACTGTGTGTCTTCCTATCCCCTGAACCTTGACTTGGACTGATCTCTCGGCAAACTAGACCCGGACCTTCACTGACGTCTCTTCTGGATTTCTGGCTTGGCATGTAAGCTTTGAACGGCCTCTGCCCTTATCTTGCTTCCTCCTTGCTAGACTGGCAGATTTATAGTCAAGCTGCCGGCTGAGGACTTACGGCCTGGCAATTACCAAGGAATCTCCAGCCCTGCCTGCACCCCCACCGACACTGCTGTCTCAGTGAAGAGCTGACAGCTACAGCTCCCAGGCTACAAATCTGTTCCTTCATGGGGAGAGGGCAACCCTTCCCAGAACAGAGTACTCACTTATTTCAAAGACATGGGAACCACTCACCCACAGCACCTCTTTTATTAGGATTCAGCCTCAGTTTACTGTCCCCCTTCCAGCCCATCAGTGTTTCCAGACACTGGTCCACCACCTTCACCACAAGCTCTCTTGATTCCAATGGAAGGGAGACAGACAGAGAGAGAAATGTATGTCATCAGCACACTGATGTCACAATGGTCCAAATAACCAGATGACAGCTCCTAAATGTTCATATGGAACTTGAATAGCATAGAGACAGAATGGACCCTGCAAGACCCCACACCTCAAAAGTTACAGCACTGACAGTCTTCTTGTACCGCATTTTAGTAACAATTCTGCAGCTATCACAATACAGTGCTTTCCGCTCCCCCCCCCCAGTCATTCCAGAAGGACACCATGGTGTCAACAGCAGCTGAGAGATCAATGAGAATCAATAGGGTTGCACTTCTCCCAATGAAGGTCATCAGTAAGCACAACAAAAACTGTTTCAGTGCTAAAATGGCCTCAGAACAGACTGAAATGGGTTGAGATAGCTTCCTCTAGGCATGCCTATAGCTGTTTGGCCACTACCCTCCTGATCACTTTGCCCAGGAAGAGTATATTAGAAATTGAACAATAGTTTTTTAAAACCCCTGGATCCAGGAAGGACATGTTCAAGAGGGACCATAATACTACCTCTTTCAAGGTGGAGGCCATAACTCCCTCCCATAGCGAAGCACTAACCACTCCTTGGACCCATCCAGTCAATTCCCTCCTATTACAAGAGATGAATTGATTCCATAAAGGAAGCCACAGACCTGAACTTACAAGATCTGAACAGCGTGGTTTATAACAGATGCTATTGGTCGCTGATTCATAGGGTCGCCATAAGTTGAAATTGATTTGAAGGCACATAACATTTTACCAGCCATGATGGGCTTGGATGGAGAGGACATGTAGCTGGCTTCAATGCTGTAAGCATCATGCCCATGTTCTCAGGCTGCAACAACTGTAACTGATCCCACAGGCTGTAACTCAGTGGTGCTCATGGATTTCTAATGGACCTGAACTAGTTGCAGCATCAAAATCTGATTGATGTTGCCCGCAAGGTGCTCTGCAAAATTTTCACATGTTCCATCATTTTCTTACATTCAGAGTGGGGTAAGAATTAGACATTCAGAAGTATGTCAACTGGCCCTTGAAACTTCAGTCTCCTGATTCTAACTATGGCACTGTTCCTGTAACTGGGTGCAGTCATGGGGGGAAAAGTGATATATGAAAGCTCATCACTGCATCATGTTTGATTCTGTCCTGTGGCTGCATCTTGAACTTCCCTGGCAGCCAGTCAAGGGAGGGACCATAGCTCAGTTCCACAGCACTACTATCCAAAAGCAATGGAGCATATGTCTTGCATGAATAAGATTCCTAGTTCATTCCTTGACATCTCCAGTGAAAAGGGTCTTGGATAGCAGTGCTGTGGAATATCTCTGCTGGAGATCTTGAAGAGCCATGGTTGGTCAGAGTAGAAAATACTGGAGCGGAGCGGAGCTGAAACTTCAACAGAGAAATTTTCAGCAGAAGTTGAGTTGGCAAGTGGAGAGAACAAAATACACAAGTATAGTAATTTAGGAGGCTAGTTTTTTATCTGGGGGCTTACATGAAAAAGCAGTAGCATTTTATGTGGTTTTTAAATTTCTTATATGCAGTTTTCGTGCCATATCAAGCACTTCCCATTTCCCACTAAGATATTGGGGATGGCCACTACCAGGTTCCCTCCTCTTCGGATGCACACCTTAACGTGGTGAGAGGGTTTGAGTGTGTTGAAGAAACTGAGAGCAATGCTGTCAGGAGTCTAGAGCAAGAGGCTAGACTCCTAACAGGGGCACCCAAGGCGGAATGGTCAAAGCTGAAACAGCAGACTAAGATGCATCCAAACTCAGAGGAAGGCAATGGTAAACCACCTCTGAATATCTCTTACCACGAAAACCCTATGAACAGAGTATCCAAAATGCAACACGAGATAGTGCTGGAAGATGAGACCCGCAGGTCAGAAGGCACTCACCGAGCTACTGGGGAAAAACAAAGGACAAGTACGAGTAGCGCTGTGACTAATGACGCAGCTGGGTCAAAGCCGAAAGGAAGCCCAGAGGCTGATGCACACAGATGCAAAAGGAGAGTCCGGAGTTGTACAACGCACACAATAGGAACATGGAATGTGAGAAGCATGAACCAGGGAAAGTTAGAAATTGTCAAGCAAGAAATGGAACGCATCAACATTACAATACTTGATGTGAGCGAACTAAAATGGATGGGAATGGGACATTTCCAATTGGGCAACTACAAAATATTTTATGCAGGAAATGAGAAATTAAGAAGAAATGGGGTTACTTTTATAGTGAGAAGTGATGTAGCAAGAGCAATTAGGAGCTACAACGCAAGGTCTGAGCGAGTGATATCAATGAGATTAAATGGGAAACCTATCAACATAACCATCATCCAAGTCTATGCTCCAACGGCAAATGCAGAAGAAGAGGAACTGGAGAGATTTTACGCAGAAGTACAGGAAGAAATTGATCACACACCAAAACAAGATGTTCTGATAATCATGGGAATTGGAATGCAAAAGTAGGGAACAGAGAAGAATTAGGAATTGTGGGGAAATGGGGCCTAGGAGACAAACGAAGCCAATAATTTGTTTCTTGTGAATACATTTTTTGAACAACTGAAAAGACGACTATACACATGGACATCACCAAATGGTCAATATAGGAATCAAATTGATTATATAATTGGGAGCAGAAGATGGAGAAGTGCCATACTTTCTGCAAAAGCAAGACCAGGAGCAGACTGCAGTACAGATCATGAACTGGTTGTATCGAAAATCAGAGTAAAGCTACAGAAGACTAACAAAGCAATCATAATGCCAAAATACAATTTAAATAACAACCCAGAAGCATATTAAGATCAAATAAGGAACAGGTTTGAGGCTTTGAACTTAGTTGACAGAGAACCAACAGAACTATGGAATGAAGTCAGAGACGTTATCAGAGAAGAATGCAAAAAGACAATACCTCTTCAAAAGAGAGAAAGACCCCAATGGATGACTGAAGAAACTCTTAAAATGGTTAAAGAGAGAAGGAAAGCAAAAGCAAAAGGAGATAGAAACACAGTCAGAACCCTAAATGCAACAATACAGCAACTAGTACGTAGGGACAAAGAGAACTATTACAATAGTTACTGTATAGAAATAGAAGAGGACAACAAAAAGGGAAGAACAAGAGCCCTATTCCAAAAGATTAGAGAAATGAAAGGGAAATTTAAACCAAGAGTAGGGATAGTGAATAATCAACAGGGGAACACACTGACTGACCGAGATGAAATAAAAGGAAGATGGAAATAATACACTGAAGAACTCTATAAAAGAGATGCAAGGATGACAGATTCATTCACAGAGGAACCATATGATGAAGAACCAGAAATTTTAGAATGTGAGGTGAAAGCTACTCTTAAAATACTTGGAAGAAACAAACCACCAGGCATAGGTGGCATACCAATAGAGTTGCTACAAGGTACTGAAACTGAATCAGTCCAAAGTTTGACAAAAATTTGTGAAGAAATATGGAAAACTAAACAATGGCCCACAGACTGGAAGCGTTCCATATACATCCCAATTCCAAAGGGGAACCCAGGGAATGAAGTAATTATTGAACTATTGCCTTAATATCCCATGCAAGTAAAGTAATGCTCAAGATTCTACAACAAAGGCTCTTACCATATATGGAGTGAGAAATGCCAGATGCCCAAGCTGGATTTAGAAAGGGAAGAGCCACCAGAGATCATATTGCAAGCATAACGTTGGATAATGGAACGGACCAAGGAATTTCAGAAGAAAATCACCCTGTGCTTTATAGATTACAGCAAAGCCTTTGACTGTGTAGATCATGAAAAACTATGGAATGCTTTAAAAGAAATGGGGGTGCCACAGCATCTGATTGTCCTGATGCGCAATCTATAATCTGCATAAGAGGCTACTGTAAGGACAGAATATGGAGAGACCGATTGGTTCCCCATCGGAAAGGGTGTGAGACAGGGATGTATTTTATTACCCTATTTATTTAATCTATACGCAGAACATATCATATGGAAAGCAGGATTGGACCAAGATGAAGGAGTTGTGAAAATTGGAGGGAGAAATATAAATAATTTAAGATATGCAGACGATACCATACTACTAGCAGAAACCAGTAATGATTTGAAACAAACGCTGATGAAAGTTAAAGAGGAAAGCACAAAAGCAGGACTACAGCTAAATGTCAAAATGACTAAAGTAATGACAACAGAAGATTTATGTAACTTTAAAGTTGACAGTGAGGACATTAAACTTGTCAAGGATTATCAATATCTTGGCACAATCATTAACCAAAATGGAGACAATAGTCAAGAAATCAGAAGAAGGCTAGGACTGGGGAGGGCAGCTGTGAGAGAACTAGAAAAGGTCCTCAAATGTAAAGATGTATCACTGAACACTAAAGTCAGGATCATTCAGACCATGGTATTTCCGATGTCTATGTATGGATGTGAAAGTTGGACAGTGAAAAAAGTGGATAAGAGAAAAATCAACACATTTGAAATGTGGTGTTGGAGAAGAGCTTTGCGGATACCATGGACTGCAAAAAAAGACAAATAATTGGGTGTTAGAACAAATCAAACCAGAACTATCACTAGAAGCTAAAATGATGAAACTGAGGTTATCATACTTTGGACACATCATGAGAAGACATGATTCATTAGAAAAGATAATAATGCTTGGAGAAACAGAAGGGAGATGGATTGATTCCATAAAGGAAGGCACAGACCTGAACTTACAAGATCTGAACATGGTGGTTCATGACATATGCTCTTGGAGGTCACTGATTCATAGTGTCGCCATAAGTTGTAGTCGACTTGGAGGCACATAACAACAACAAACTACCAGGTTCATAATTAATTAATACCCTGCCCTTCTTCCCAATAAGAGCCCAGGGCAGCAAACAAAAACACTAAAATCACTCTAAAGCATCATAAAAACAGACTTTAAAATATATTAAAATTAAACATCTTATAAAACATTTTTTTTCAAAAAGCTTAAAAAGTAATTCCAACACAGACTGGATAAGATCTCTACTTAAAAGGCTTGTTGTAAGAGGAAGGTCTTCAGCAGGTGCTGAAAAGATATCAGAGATGATGCCTGTCTAATATTTAAAGGGAGAAGTTCTATTAATTTTTAGTACCGGGGCTTACCAGAAGTGGCTTCTTTTTCTTTTCTGCTGCTTCAAGCAATGGCATAGCAATGGCATAGCTAAAATGTGGACCGTAGACCCATTGGTTTGTGACAACTACTGCCCGGTCACAAATACCCCCTTTTTAGGGAAGGTGATTGAGATGGTTGTGGCACAGCAATTGCAAGTACTCTTGGATGAAGCAGATTGTCTTGACCCATTCTCTGGGTTCACGCCTGGTTTGGGGACTGAATCAGCCTTCGGTACCCTGATGGATGACTCTTATTGGGAGAAGGATGGGGGAGTGCAACCCTGTTATTCTTACTTGATCTCCTGGCAGTTTTTGATACCAATGACCATGTATCTTGGGCCAACTTGGTGAGATGGGTATTGGAGTCACTGTTTTACAGTGGTTCTGATCCTATATCCAGGGTCATTTTCAGAGAACAGCATTGGGCGATTGTCTTCCGTCACCCTGGCAGTTGTGCTGTGGGGTGCCGCAGGGTACCGTCTTGTCCCCAATGTTTTTTAACATCTATATGAAGTCCTTGAGAGTGGTCATCAGGAGATTTGGGACAAGGTGTCAGCAGTATGCTGATGATACCCAGCACTATTTCTCTGTAACATCTGAATCAGGAGAGGCCATGCAAGCCCTGGACCGCTGCCTGGACTCGGTGGGGGGCTGGATGAGGGCCAATAAACTGAGTCCAAATCCTAGCAAGATGGAGGTGCTGTAGGTTGGTATAGGGATGGGTGAGAATTTAGATTCAGTTCACATTCAAGCAGAATTTATCAAATTTCCAAAACAATATGAGCTTTCTTCAGGTATGTCCATAGTAAAAGACAGAGAAAAGAAATGGTGGCACAGCTACTCAATGAGGATGGCAAAATGGTAACAGATGACACAGACAAGGCAGAAGTGCTCAATTCCTACTTTGGCTCAGTCTTCTCCCAAAAAAAGGGTCTATGACCCTCCCGGGAAACTTGAAGTAGAAGGGGCAGGATTGGAGCTTGAGATTGATAGACAAACGGTCAAGGAATACCTAATCACTTTGAACGAGTTCAAATTTCCAGGGCCCAATAAACTGCATCCTAGAGTATTGAAAGAACTGGCTGAAGAACTCTCAGAACCGCTGTCTATTATCTTTGCAAAATCATGGAGGACTGGTGAAGTGCCGGATGACTGGAGGAGAGCTAATGTTGTCCCTATCTTCAAAAAGGGCAAGAAAGAGGAACTGGGGAACTACAGACCAGTCAGCCTAACATCAATCCCTGGAAATTTTTTGGAGCAGGTTATAAAGCAGTCAATCTGTAAGCACCTTGAAAGCAATGCAGTGATTACTAGGTGCCAACATGGATTGATGAAGAACAAATCCTGCCAAAATAATTTCATCTCATTTTTTGATTGGGTAACCTCCATTGTAGACTGCGGGAATGCTGTGGACATAATGTATCTTGACTTCAGCAAAGCTTTTGACAAAGTGCCCCATGATATTCTGATTAGCAAGCTAGCTAAATGTGGGCTGGATGGAACAACTATCAGATGGATCCACGGCTCCAGAATCATACTCAAAGAGTGCTTATCAATGGTTCCTTCTCAAACTGGACAGGAGTAACGAGTGGGGTAGCACAGGGCTTGGTCCTGGGTCCAGTGCTCTTTAACATTTTTTATTAATGACTTGGATGAGGAGGTACAAAGCATGCTTATCAAATTTGCAGATGATACAAAGTTGGGGGCATAGGTAATACCGTGGAAGACAGAAACAAAATTGAAAGGGACCTTGATAGGCTGGCGCATTGGGCTGAAAACATCAGAATGAAATTCAACAGGGATAAATGCAAAGTTCTACACTTGGGGAAAAGAAACCAAATGCACAGTTATAAGATGGGGGATACTTGGCTCAGCAGTACAACATGTGAGAAGGATCTTGGAATTGTCATTGATCACAAGCTGAATATGAGCCGACAGTGTGATGTGACTGCAAAAAAGGCAAATGCTATATTAGGCTGCATTAAGAGAAGTATAGTTTCCAAATCGCGTACTACTTCCCCTCTACTCAGCACTGGTTAGGCCTCATCTTGAATACTGTGTCCAGTTCTGGACTCTGCACTTCAAGAAGGAGGCAGACAAACTGGAACGGGTTCAGAGGAGGGCAACAAAAGATGATCAGGGGACTGGAAACAAAGCCCTATGAGGAGAGACTGAAAGAGCTGGGCATGTTTAACCTGGAGAAGATAAGACTGAGGGGAGATATGATAGCACTCTTCAAGTACATGAAAGGTTGTCACATAGAGGAGGGCCGGGATCTCTTCTCGATCGTCCCAGAGTACAGGACACAGAATAATGGGCTGAACTTGCAGGAAGCCAGATTTCGACTGGACATTCCTAACTGTTAGAGCCATACAACAATGGAACCAATTACCTAGAGAGGTAGTGGGGTCTCCGACACTGGAGGCATTCAAGAGGCAGCTGGACAGCCATCTATGGGGAATGCTTTGATTTGGATTCCTGCATTGAGCAGGGGGTTGGACTCGATGGCCGTATAGGCCTCTTCCAACTCTACTATTCTATGATTCTATAACCGAAACACAGCCATCCTTTGAAATTTGCATTTATTAGACGTTTGGGATGCAGTTCGCCAACTAAACAACATTTACAAAAATACATATATTAGGAGAAAGTGTGCATAAAAATGAATACATGAGTGAAATTACATGCAAAAAGCCATGAAATGATGAGAAATGGCTTGCAAAAATGTGTACCTTTGTCAAAAACTGCCTACAAAAATGTGTTTATTTGGAGAGATTCACACTAAAGTGATGGAGAATTTTCATGAGGATTTTTTTTTAAAAAAAATCACAGATTGCTGTAGAAATATTGAGAACTGAATTTAACATTAGAAAAATGAGAAACTGAGAGAACTGAAACTGACATCCCTTGTTGGTGGTTCCTGGCGTTGGATAATTTGTCAGTTGCTTGCTTTGGATGGGGTTGTACTCCCTCTGAAAGAGCAGGTCCGTAGTCTGGGGGTGCTCCTGGATCTATCTTTGTCGCGAGAGGCCCAGGTTACCTTAGTGGCTCTGAGTGCCTTTTACCCTCTTCAGCAGGCAAGACAGCTATGGCAATTTCTGGACCAGGATAGCCTGACCACTGTTGTCTGTGTGCTGGTAGCCTCCAGACTGGATTATTGTAATATGTTCTTTGTGGGGCTGCTCTTGATCCAGAAGCTGCAGCTGGTACAAAATGCAGCTGTGTGACTGCTCACTGGGGCAGGTTATCACCAACATGTCACCCCGCTGCTGTAAGAATTGTACTGGCTGCCCATTTGCCACTGGGTCAAGTTCAAGGTTCTGGTTTTGGTGTACAAAGCTCTATTCAGCTTGGAACCACGATACCTGAAAGAGTGTCTTACCCCTTATATACCAGTCAATTAATATGCTCTGGAGATGAGGGCCTCCTGTAGATACCATCTTATCAGGACGTCTGTTCCGTATAACATAGGAAGCAGACCTAATTATGTGTTTGGAATCCTGGAATATTCCTAGTTATGTATGTAAAAAAAATTTCAGTACAGGTATCTAGAAGCTATTGTCATAATCTAAAGCCATTTTAAAATAAACCTTGTGACTTTAAACAAAGTATTCAGATCAGAGTTAGAAATTAATAAAGATATAACCAGGAAGAAAGGTAATGCTTTTAATCTCTTAAAGCAGCATCTGAGAACAAAGTGGCTTTTCCCCACCACCCCAAAAATGGCACCCAAATAAAACCTGATACTGTGAAAAATAATTCTGCATAGATTGCAGTATCTTTGTCCCCTCAACCCCCGTTTTATCGCAGAGAGAAAGCCTGTGGTGACAGCAGATTAACCTGTAGCTATATAAATGTGTTGTTGACAGAGGAATTTATTGGTAATGTTTACCACAAAATCAGTTTCTCTGTATTCTACCATTCCTAAACACACACACATCTGTGTATCTGATGTCTATAAAGAAACCGGAGAATTTTGCAGGAAACTTAGATTCAGTGTTCGTATGCTGTATTTTATTAGATGTGGCCAGTGTGAATAAAATGCAAATTCAGTTCAAAAATATTCCAGTCCATTATTACACTACAGAAGCAATAGCTCTTGTATTATGAAAACACTTCAGACAAATATTTTGTGATAAGTGACCTGCCCTGTCTGCTACTCTTGCTTCTATTATTTAAAACATGTGGAAGCAATAACCTTTTGCCAAGGAGTCACTTGTTCCTGGAGAGAAAACACAATTTGTTATCTGCTAGTCTTTAGGATTTCTTTCCATTTCTTCAATGATTTTTGTCCTTAGACCATGCATAGAAACATTTTAAGAACTAAGGGCTCCTCCAAATGACCTGTTGATTCAACATTCCAACCTAAAGTTGAAATATGTGCTTAGTTGCTCCTGCAATATACTGACTAAAATGAAAAAGGTTCATAGACTTCAAGCACATATTCACAATAGGTTTTTCCTATTGCAAATAAATACATTTCAGGGGGGTGGGGGTGGAGGAGGGTTCACTTTTTCCAGTCTTTGAAACAGACACTAAAAATTGTTTCTGTGCATCAACATTATTGTCTTTCCAAAATGTAGCAGTGAATATTAGGTAATGCTTAAAGTACTGAAATAACAGCAACTTTTATCCTCCAAACCTAACTAAAGAGTATTGATGAGATCTAATATTGTTCAGTCCAGGGTAATGTTTTTTTGTGAACAATACATAGTTTGTTTAATGCTACAATCCTGTGCACATTTTACTGAGGATAAGCCCATTGCACTGTAAAATACCCTCCCAAAATCTAGTTTGGAACACAAAATGTGTGTTGAATTCATCCATTTTAGTCATGATGAATGGACAGGTGTTTTTCCATTAACATCATCCTCACATCTTGTTCTGACTAACAGTCCCATTAAGTACTTCCTGGTGCATAGAATCTTCAGCACTAAGACAATGACTATATATCAGTTGGAAGAGCTCCCTCTGGTGGATTATGTCTATTTAACCCTACAATTTCACTTTGTGCTTGGGCGACAAGAAGAGATCAGAAAGCAGAGTAGGATAATTTTAGGAATCCTGTTTTAAGATGGAGATAGTCTTGCAATTATTATTTATTTATTTAACGTGTATACCACTTTATATTTCCAAAAATCTCAAATTGGTTTACATTTCAACAAAAATCAAGCTAAGTTATACATTTGATACAGTTTATCAGGCACTTGATCAGCCCTATGCTATTTATTGACATAGACCATTAAAAAAAAACATTATTTGGTTGAAGATGTTAGAGGCCAGATTTGCTAAAGTTTCTATTAAGGATAGGTGCTACCTGTGTAATCAACTGAAACTTGTTTCCTGTGTATGTGTGTTTTTACTGTAAATTTTATCCAGGGGTCAGAAAATATAAGACCCAACAATCATTGAGTGTTTAAGAGATATTACTATATTCAGAAATATTGCTGCCTGTTCAATAATGAATTTATTGGATCCCTCAAGAAAAATGCTCAGAAGAGTCTCTAAGATTCAACTGGGCCTCATAAGAACGTAAATTATATGTTCTCACCTTTGCTATTTTGATTTTGTTATTAGGTATTTATCCAGTTGTGTACTTTGTAATGGCAGGTTGACTACAATTGAATGTTATTGTTATTAACCTGCTAAAATCAGAATTTTTTTTCATGCAATCAGGAGAAATGTAGAAGTTGGGAAAGGAATTAAGGAAGGGCTCGATTAAAAATATAGTTGAGGTGGTTGGATTAGGACCCTTTTTGGTTTGGGAATAAAATACTTAATTTAAACAGAAGGAAGTGATCAGAACATATACTGTTCCACCTATATGCTGTTCATGTCCAAGCAGTGTATGAATTCTTTGTGAATGTGATTTATTTTAGTTAAGAGGCATAAAAAGAATAGATATATTCTTGAAGACCTGGCTTTTCAGGCAGGCTTTTGGGGCGGGTTAGGTTTTTACTGTCTTTTAATTTTTTTAATTGTTTATGTACTGTTTTTACCTTGTACGTTGCCCAGAGTGGCTGGACAACCAGCCAGATGGGCAACTAATAAATTTAATAATAAATAAATAAATAAAATATATGTATACTGAATAATTTTGCAGGAATATGGCAATCAAAGTGCTGCTTATGATTTCCCACTGTGAAATGACAGGGTAAATAAGCAAAGGTTTGGCTAACAGAGACTTACCATTGAAACACTCTTAAAGATAGGAGCATGGAACTTATAAAATGTAACCAGTTTGCCTTCAGGTGTCAGAGTTATTCTCTTCCCCTCCCGAAAGGTTATAGCTTTTCTACTAATGCAAATTGGAAATTGATGCTAAAATGTTTAAAAATACAAACTTTCACGTACACTGGAAATCCCAAAATTATCTCAGCAAAGGCTATAATCCACAAATAGTGCTTTGCCAGCTAAACTCGTAAATGCAGTAGTTAAATGCAATAGGCTTATGTATATTCTTTTGAATAGTGCATGCTTAAGATGGTACATTCTTAACCTATTGTGCTCATTTGTTCTGTTAAAACAAGTATATTAGTCATGGTTGCAATCCAGCACACAGTTAATCATGATGAGTCCTACTGAAATCAGAGGAAGTTGTATGCATAACTGAAATACTGAATTCTGTGCCCTGTTGCCCAAAATTACCTCTCCTACACATTTTCCCTCAGGCTCAACCAGCCATCAGATACATTGCCATTCATAAAACGAAATCAAGACTGTTGAATGTTAGAATTCCAAAAGCTACTCTCAGATTAAAATTCATATTGTTTTTATTTGACAAGATTTATATGCTACTTAATTGACAAAAACCTCTATGTGGTTTTCTTAAAGCAATATAAAATATTCATGGAAAATGCCAATAAAATCAAGTGTTAAAAACAAATTGATATACATTGTATCAAAATAAAAATAAAGAGTTCCACTCCATCTCCCACCTGGGGTAGTACAGACTCTTGTCTCATTCACAGCGTGGACCAACTCACTACTGATAAGTTCTCACCCTGAGTGATATTGAACAATTTTTGTATCCTCCACCCCACACCCATTTCAATTGCCATTGCTCAGCAAAACATTCTACTAATTGTTCCCCCAGGAAAGCAACTATCAAATTAATGGGGTGGCAATCCCAAAGGCAGCAAGCCATCCATCCACAGCAGTGTTTCCTTTAAGCCCCTGACCCAGGAAGCTGATGCAAGTTGATGAAATCAGGTCTGGTGACTGTTAGTTGCCATTTTGAGTGCAAATCCAGTTGAGGTGTCCAATGCTTCAATTTTGTTGGATCAGTTTTGTTGGTTTCCTTTGTTCAAAATCAGTTCCCTTTTAAGATGTGATGATAGAGCATTTACCTGTATAACTAACTTGACTCATGTTTTCTTTCACGAGATGCTCTCTGCAGACATGCACAAATGATTACTTTAGGTACAATTAATCACCAGTGGGCAATAAGGTTCATGCAGAAGCCCTGGATCTGAAATGGTCATTACTGTCATTGCTAATAATGCCGCAATACTTGGAACTGCTACTTAGTCTCATCCCTAAGCCTAGTTGGGTTCTCCACAGCTGTGGAGGAGAGCAGTCCATCTCATTTCTGTCCTGGAACAGTTCCTCTCATTTTTAACAGATCAGAGTCAGCAGGGAATATCTGAACTGCCGCCCTGGGCTCCTGCTGGGAGGAAGGGCGGGATATAAATCGAATAATAAATAATAAATAAATAAACTCTAAGACAAAATTTAAATTTCAGCAATCCTCAAAAGTTTCTACCTACCAAATCGAACAGCTTAAGGGGTACTGTGAGGAGCAACCTATCTCTAAATGTTAATGACCCAACCCTTGTAATCTACAATAAAGATATTGCTTTTTTGGTATATACAAAATACAGCAACCTGGAATGTACAGAGATTTGTTATCCATTATATAGTACATTTATTAGTGCTGTGTTCTATGTAGAATCATATTTTCTTGTTATTTTACTGAGAAACCATTTCAGGATTCCTGTACAGGTGTTGCTTTGCTTCATTTGACATCTTGAGTTTTTTAACAAGAGATTATAGAGAATGAAAGATTATGCACAATGTTGGCAAGTTGTTTACTTCTACCGTGTAATTTCCTAGGAACCAAATTAAATGTTTATTTTAAAATGTAAAAGGCACTGTACCTTTTTTATTGTTCCTATTGTTCTATTCATTGTTGTCGATTCGGTGTGATGAACAATCCAAAGAGAAAATAATTTAATCATCATCAATCTGGCTTGGGCAACTGCTTTTGTTGATACTCTTTTCATGTAGAAGTTGAAATACAGAATCAAAGTTACAGCTTTGCAGAAATTGTTGTCACATTGACATTTTTACTAGGAACTGTTATTTTTACCCAGCAGTGAAAATGGCTGAAAGAAGACTATCATAGAAATCTGGAATTGAAGTTGGCTCTAATTTTAGTCCTGTCCCTTTTTATTTGCATAGAAGGCTACCATGCATGGAAAGCAGGGCCTGACTGCTGGCACCATCTCTACCATCCTTATGTCTAGCATGTGTATCTGGAAAGGGTGTACTTAAACATAAGTAGCTATCCATACACACATCTATGCTGAACGCACAGCATTGATGGGGCAGGACTAGGATTAAACCCTGCTTCTCATTGACTATGTGGCAGTCCATATGCATCTTTTATTACAAAATGAAGACATAAGAAATTGGCAAATAGATGTTGGATACTGATAGTCTGCAACCTAGCTGCTTGGTAATACATGGAGAGGAGATTGTTAAAAGGTAGTTCAGTGGTAGCTGCTGCTGGCTCCCATAGCTAATCCCCTAATGAAATGTTTTTAACACTCTCTAATCTTAAAATCAACCCCCCAGGCTAATTAAGAAGTACCCACGGGTTTTTCAGATGCCTGATCCTACTTTTCCCATCTGTGTCTTTGCCTGCTGCACAGTGCCAGTAATACTAGCAAAATGTGGCCAGCAGATCATTAATCTCAGAATCTGGAAGATGACAAAATTCCCGAGAAGAGGTAAACCAGGCACCGGGGGGGGGGGAGATGTGACCACATAAATCAGCAGCCCAATTTAGGGCTATCCTAAGCCCTAGTTTTGGTGTAGCTCATGTGATAAAAATCATGTGGAATGGGGGAAGAAGTCTGAGCAATCTGGCTGCACCCACACCATCGTGTCCCTTGCTGGGCAGCCCCCTCCCCTGTCCATGCATTTGGGAGATGGTATGAAGTCTGCTGTAAATACACTGTCTCTCTGAATTTTCTCTGCAGTGTAGAACATCAGTTGCAATTCTCCTTGTAGCAATGGCCTCATTCTCACGGGAGCTAAGGTTCAGATTAAAGATGCAGCTTTTGCCATCGTGATGGAATTTTGAGGTTCACACTTCCTACCTTCCAATTTGCTGTTTCCTATTCACATAGTTGCCATTCCTCTGGAAAGGTTTAGTATCGCTGTTTCCTTGTAGCCCCGCTCCCAAATTTAATGTTTACTCCCTCCAGGGTATTGCTAATGGAGAAGAGGAGGGGTTTTTTTGTTTCATTGTTTCTTGTCAATTGCACACTGAAGCTGGGAGAGCATGGGGAGGTGCAATTAACAAGAAAAACTTTTTTCTGTCAATTTCATTTCCTCCTGACATATTTATAGTAACTCCCCCTTTTTATTAATTACGTATGAAATGCAATTTTTAGTGGGAGAGTGTATGTGTGTGCGAGCCTTCTGTCACATTGCCAATAACTGGGCAATACAACAATATTGGGGTTATACATCAACCATCCTGCAGGGATTAACATTAATTAACATGGAAATGGAGCACATACCTGGTGTCAAGAAGCAAGGGAAGGAACTTAAAGGGGGGGATGGAAGGCTAGAGTGACTGAAAGGGGACACTTTTTGGGGCAGTTTCATTGTTTCTTTTTGCCTTTCTTCACGCCTCTCCTGGTGGAACAAATGAGGACTGTCCCATTTGCTTTCTTGGTAATAGGAATTGATGGGGCACCCCTTCTCCTTCAAAGTCCTTCTCTTCTTTGTGTGTGGGGGGGAGGGAAGGGGAGTCATGACTGGGACCACCATTCTTTCCTCATAAGACAATATGTGTGACCCCTTGTCCTCCTTCCCTCAATGTACATGAGGTAAATCAAACGCAGGCACTCCCAATCTTCCTTTTAAAAAACATTCTTCTTTTAATGGAAACCCCCTTCCATTAAACCATCAACTGCCCAGACGGACAATTCTCTTAAAAGATAATAGGAAAATGAAAGAGCAATGGACACAAAAGAGAACAAAAAAACAGAAGTCCCACGGATCCTGTGACACACCTCGTATGTGTGTGTGTATGCTTGTATTTGCCTGCTTCTTGTGTGGGAAAATCTCCCCCCCCCAACAAGACAAAGGGGAGGCAAGGGGAGACTGCGTGACACTTACTCTCTTGTTTCTCTTCCCTTTCATCCTTTCTTCCCAACTGCAGCGGCTGAGTCAAATCCCAGGCAGCCAGCCAGCTGCTCCCTCTTCTGCCTTCTGCCACATTGCTATAGAAGGCTATAGCAAATGTGGGAGGACAGAGCACAGCCAGAAGTAGCTGTTAAGCCGTGGGAAGCAAAGTTTAGTGGGTGGAGAAAGGGGAGTATCTGAAAGCAAGGATCCACCCGCCCAGCAAAAAACCACGAGACAAAGCACCTACATGGATTAACGCTGCAAAGCAGATATGGTTTTTCCTTCACTTATCGCACTATCCCCAGATTCGTTTAATGTGGATTTAAAGGGAAAAACTCCATCCTACCTTCTCTTTCCCTGCAACATCATGCGAACCATGCGAATTTAACAGGGATGGAAGTAACAACAGACTCACACTAAACCACTGTGTGAATCAACCCAATGATTTGGGCAGTGATAAAAGCCTCCTGCATGGAAGCACCCACCATCTGTATTAGGAACAAGACGCTCCAAGGCACTGCAATTCTACCCCCTGCTGGTTGTCATTGATTATTCAGAAAACACAGTTTTTTTTCTGGATCTGCCATTCATGAGAACGTATAGAACCTTTCTGATCAAACAAAAAACCCACCAAGTGCAACACCTTGTTTTCAAAAGAGGCCAGCCCAATGCTTTCAGGAAACCCACAGGCAGGTCATTAAGGCTACACCTAAAAAAAGCTTACCTCCCCATCAAATTATACTGAGAGGTATAGTCAAGGGTGTAGTCGTCCAGGGACTCAGGAGGTCTTAGACCCTTTACTTTTTTAGGAGCAGGGTTGCAGCAGGGTCCCTTTGTCTTCAGCATCCTGTGAGCCAATCAGTATGAAAGGAAGAGCCTTCTAACATGCTTTCTTGTCCGTTCCTGCTGACTGGAGCCAATCAGAAAGGAGGTAAGTCAGCCACCGCGAAGACTCTTTTCAGTAGCTAACATTCCTCCCTTTCATGCTTATTGGCTCCTAAGGATAGCTGCTGTTATGGGAGAAGGCATTAACAAGGATCTCATTCTCAACTCAGTCGCAAAAAAACAGGGAGGGGGCATGGCTGTAACTAACATGAAGGGACCCTGTACTTCTGAATTTACCACTACACTACTGGGTAAAGTGCCCCTGAATATGGAGATTCCATTGAACTGTTATTCATAGGTTTATCACTTATGAATTTGCCTAACAGCCTTGTGAGACCCTATAAGCAATGTGACAATTATCCTACTGCAGTGAATTCATTATATATTATATAGACTGTTTAAAAAAAACTAGAAAAGACAATAATGCTGGGGAAAACAGAAGGAAGGAACTTACAAGATCTGAGCAGGGTGGTTTATGACAGATACTATTGGAGGTCACTTATTCATAGGGTCACCATAAGTTGTAATTGACCTGAAGGCATATAATAATAACAACAAACAATCCATCCATAAAAATGGGCAATCCTGAGTTCTAGTGTTGCTAGAAAAGGGAAAAAATATTATCTCTGTCTACTTGTTCCAAACATTATAAACCAGTATCTTGTCCCTGTCATTTTATAAAGTAAAATGTCTGAATCACTGTAACATTTCCTTTTACAGAACGTATTTCAATACTTGATCATTTTAGGTGCCTTTTTCTGAATCTCTCTTTTTTCCGCTCAGTTATATACTTTCTGAGATGGGTAGATGAGAGCTATGCACTGTATTCTAAATGCAGCCATAGCACACATTTGTATGCTGCCTTATTTTCCTTTCTTATTCATTCCTGTTGTGCAACTGGAGTTTTTAACTCCCCAGATATTAAAGCTCCACAACTAATTACTTCCAGACTAGCTTGTGCTAATAATTATTGCTCTTCTACATGTAGCTTACAGCAGGGATTGCAAGAGAATTTGGGATGTTGCACTTTTTCTCTCTTTTCTCTTGCTGTGTTTCATCCATAACATGGACATGGCTTAGCTGCTCTGTGTGGGGAAAACCCAGTTTTCCTGAGTGGCCATTTGAAGCTTGTGTTCCCTATAACCTTTGCAGTGGTTTCCACCAAGTTTTTGCTAATTCAGCCTTTTCATTTGCATTAAATGCTTTTCTGGCTACAAACGTTTTTTAAAATATCAACATATAAGTAAAATCCTATTTAAAATGAAACTGTTATATTGCCATAGCTCCTTTAGGTGCTATTTTTTAAAAACAAAAATGATTTTAAAATGTCTGCCATTTTGGTGCAACTTTTCTCTGTAAAACGTTGAACTATCTGTGGTCTGAGGAAAGATATAGGATAATAGTGATCTGATGGTGTAATGTGGATGGTCATAAAAATGAATGAATGTGTGAAGCTTGGCAATTCTACACTTAAATTCTTAAGCTGTGTCTAGATGTATTATCTTGTAAAAGGCTCATAGACATCCAATTTTTCTGTGTGCACAATTGGCACATGAGGGTTCCTTCATTCACCATATCCATTACTATTCTACTGTTTTCCATTCTCACCAATGGGTGGAGTTTGACAGAAATATACCACATCCCTCCCTTCAGTAACCCCCAGTGTTAGCTGACTCAGTGCCAATCTCTGAATCACCCTGGAATGTGTCAGACAAATGTGTGGAGAAAGCTGTCAGTGAAAGACATATTTTCATCCTAGTGTACTACGTCCAGAGCTTAGAAGATTTCAATTACAATAAATTACAATTACTGTTACATGGCCCAAAAAAGGAATAAATTACCATTACAATTACAATTGTTCTGAAAGGAATTGATTACTTTACCATTACTCAAAAGTAATCACTACAAATACACTGAAGTAACTTAAAAAAACAACTAGAGTGCCTATAAGGTGCTGGCCTTGGCTGCTGCACACCTAAGTTGCCTAAAACAATATTAAAAATAAACACAGAGAGAGAGAAAGGTAGTAGAACAATTCTTTTTATACATAAGCTAGCAGTGGTGGTCTCTCTGCTGGTAAGGGTGACGGGAAGGGAGGCAAAGGCCACTACTCAAATCTTTGCACTTCAAACCAAGTGCAGCCCCCCCTCTGTGTGTGCCATCTTTCACGTCCACAGTTCTTTATCTCCATTCTGCGTCTGCTTCCTTCTCCTCCTTTATCCATGTACTTGCCCTCCACCTCCTTTCTCCCTCCACTCCATTCTTCTCCACCACCATCCATTTTTTTAAACAATTGTTTTCTCCACTCCACCCCGTCTCACTCTCCTCCTCCTCCCTCGTCGCCTCCTACCCCACAGAGCACGAGAGAAGAGTGACGCTGTACAGAAGCCCAGTTTGAGGCTCATTATTTTCATCCACAAATCAGAGGAGCAGAAGATTTCCCTTGCTCCCCCCCCAAGTAATGCCCGAAAGTAATGCTGGAAACATTACAATTACTCCTCAAAAGTAATAATGTTACTCCTTGTTCTATTACAATCAAAATGTAAAGGAATTACCGACACGTTCCTCAAAAAAGTAATAAATTGCAAGTAATTTGTTTTTTGTAACATTATTTCCAAGCTCTGACTACATCATGTAAACACTCAAAGACCTGCTGTTTTTTGAAGAATGGGTTTTTTCCCCCATATCAATAATCTTTCTTCTCAATAGGTTTTTCAGCCATGTTAGAGAAAGGGGAAATGGGTTTCTTAAAAGTCTCTTGAATATCATCTTTTTCTCACATTGTCAGCTAGGAAAATGCCAGCTGAAAGTATGTCTAAATGTGGAATCAAGGCTTTCAGGCTCTCTGTATCTGATTTCAGTCACATGCTTGCTTAGTGTGCCAGCACATCATTTTGTGTAAATAGACAAGGGTCTGGTCTGTACTCAAACTGAAGGCTGCCAAGAATAAACAGATGCTGTAGGAGGCAGACATGTTTTTTTTGCTCTGAGTCAGTGTGATATCAATGCCAGGCACGATACTAGCAGGCACCAGTATATTTTTAGATTCAAATTATTTCCAGTTCAGAGTTCAATGTATTCGTCTTTGCACACATGGAGTTATTGCACAAGCAAAAGCTGCCATATTGTCTACAGTGCCAGGGGTAGCTCCTTACTGTATAATGAGGGTGCACGCCAGGGTTCCTACATTACAGAGCAACTGGATCTGGCTGAATGATGATTCAGCCTGGTGCAATTCTTAGTGTCTGAGTAGGGCTCAGAAGACTGAGGTTCAAATCCTCACTCAGTCATAAAGCTCACTAGATGTTCTTGGGTCAGTCAGTCATGATGTCTCAGCCTAACCTTCTTCTCGAGATGGGAAGATCTGTCAATTCCAGTTCTCTGTTTCTCATTTTTCCAATCCTAAATTCAGTTCTCCACATTTCTGCAGTGATTTTTGATGTTTTTAAAAATCCTCATAAAAATTCTTCAGCATTTGAGTACAAGTTTCTTCTAATAAACACATTTTTGTAGGTAGTTTTGACTAATTTACACATTTTTGCAAGCACAATATAATCATACAATGCATTTTTGTACATTATTCTCACTCATATATCCATTTTTATGCACATGCTCCCCTCACGTATGCGTTTTTGTAAACATAGGTTGGCAAACTGAAAAAATGTGAGTTTTGAAGGATTGTTGTGTTTCGGTTCTCATATTGTTTCGGCTTTTTGTGAGGATCATATGGGAGAGAACCATGTACACCACTATGATGATTTTCAAGAAAATAATTGTAATAAATGAAAATTAAATTTTATTTATTTATTTATTTATTTATTTTATTTCGTTTCATTTTTAGACCGCCCATAGCTAATAGCTCTCTGGGCGGTGTACAAACAGGATTAAAATACAATAGTATAATAAAATCAATAACACATAACAGCAAATTAACTAACAATGTTAAACATGAAAACATAAACATTAAACATTAAAATGCCTGGGAGTATAGCCAGGTCTTAACCTGGCGCCTAAAAGAAAGTACCGTAGGTGCCAGGCGTATCTCCTCAGGTAAGCTGTTCCAGAGTTCGGGGGCCACCACAGAAAAGGCCCTAGATCTAACAACAATCCTCCGGGCTTCCTGATGAGTTGGTACCCGGAGGAGGGCCTTAGATACTGAACGAAGTGGACGGGTAGGTTCATAGCATGATTGTGTGCCATGAACAGAAGTTAGCAGCAAAGTCAAAAGTGTAGGGTCCCTTCATGGTAGTCACAGCCAGACTCACCATTTTTTGTTGCTGGGTTGAGAATGAGATCCTTGTTAATGCCTTCTCCTACAATAGCAGATGTCTCCAGGTGCCAATCAGCATGAAAGGGGAGATATTATCTACTGAGAAGAGTCTTCTCAGTGACTGACACACCTCCTTTCACTAGTTTCCTGTCTCTTTGACCTGACACCAGGTGCAGGCTCTCACACCCAGCTCCAAGACAGAGTGGTTTCCTGGTGACAGAGATGGAAGTTCAGTACGCAACAGCAACTCTCCCCACCCCGTCCCTGCAGCCTGTGCTGGTGTTGCACCAAGTATCCAGGTGGGCAACGCTGGGTCAGATCAATTCCTCCTAGCTCACCCACCCACTTGGTAATGCACATGTAACTGACATAAATTTCACGTAATTGTAATCAACACTAGAGATGCCGAACTACTTTTGTTATAGAACACCACCTCTCCATCTCCCAAAAAGAGCATCCTAGAAATATTTTCTGTGTTACTGCTGCCACTTAAATGAGCAGTTCCATTAGAAAACAATTTATGTTTATTGTGAGGCTTTGAGTCTACAGAGGCTGGAAACAATGAGCAAATATGCATGTGTGTTGAGGAATTGATTTGATTAAAAAATATAAACAGAAAAACCAAACAGACAGTGGCATGTAATGCGGTCTTAGTTGACTGAAAAATAACATAGTGTTCATCCTCAATAAATGGGATTTATAGGAATTTGGTTAATGGGATTTCCTCCTGCAAATGGTATTGTATCTTGCTGCTGTGCCTTTCACAAAATATTACCATATGTACTGCTTTTAGTAGTGGGATGAATATGAATTGATTGGATTACAGCTACAAATACTGTTTAAATTTTGGCTCTGTTGGTCAGTGATACTTGAGTGAGAAAAGACAGTACACAAATGGAAGAGTAGACCGATGCTGTTACTGGCTCCATAGGTCAGGCTGTTGCTGAAGTTAAATGAAGGGAACTTTAAAAGTGTTCTTGATGGGTAACTGCTTTATCAAATCTATTTAAGTATTTGGAAAAGTGTTTATCACTTGCTTCCTAATGAAGTGGTAGATTCTGATCTACTGGCCCATGACAAACTTGAGATGAGCTGAAATATTTTTGAAGTTATTTTTCTCTCTCACACCCTAGGGGAAAAAATGGTTTTGCAGAATTCTCTCTAAACATTCTCCACCATTTTTGCTATCAGTGTAAAGAAATATTTATTTAGTATTACTGAAGGTAAAAGTATAGGTTTTTAGAACTATGAATGAGTTAACTTTTCTACTATAGTTATATTCTTCTGCCTGCAATAAAACATTAAGTAAAACTGTATCAGATCAGACCACCACCTCTTTGAAGGTTACATTGTATGGAGGCCTGAATGCTAACTGAAGTCTTGGTTACAGTTGCTAAGGAGGGAAACGCCTTTGGCAGCTAGTAGTACTGAAAGCGAATGTCACTGGTATTTATATTGATGGGGTATGAGAAGGGTCTAATCTGATTGGTGCCTCAAGTATCACTCTAAAAGCTCCTGTTGATCCATGGATAAAGTCCAATAGAAGGAGATCCTGCAAGGTGGCCATGTATTATAGGCCAGAGCCTGTGGTCAATAGAATATACAAGCACTGTCAAGATTCTGCTGGAGTTGGAGCCATGCAGAGAAAAGCCTGAGAAAGGAAGACAGAAGGCTAAAGAAAGCAGGAAGAGCAGACAACAGAATGTGTAGTGTTTAAGAGCAAAAGGCTGAGCCTGAGAGGAAGACTCATGGCTTAAAAAAATCTAGAAGGGGATGGACCTGAAGACAGAAGCTAGTGATAAAGGGTTCCAGAAGAGTTGGGGTCTTTACTGTTGTGGTGCCTCCCCAAACAAGTTCATCAGCCCCATCGCTATATTACTTCAAGTGGCTGATGATGACCTGACTCTTTTAAAAGGCCTTCACTTCAGTAATTATTATTTCACTGGTTTACATCTATGTTGAGGTGCTGGAATTGTAAAATTTGGGCTGCACTCAGATAGCCGTTTATTCCATTTTCTTAACATTTCCTTACCTGATACTTTCTGCATTTTATATGACCTTTCACATGATTTAAAAGCCAATGGAATATAGTGGAAGTTTAGTGTTCATTTCCATATTAATTGCTTCCAGAAAAAAATCAGTTTGCAACCCCATTAACCCAGAAAATCATAGGAATAAAGTGATAAAATTTGGGGCAGTATACCAGCATACAGTTCTTTCATGCTGTTTTAATGGGTGAATCATAGGAGAACAGAAGTGCACATGTGCAGAAAGGGTGGAGCAGTAGTGACATGTCCAGTGATACTCATTGTTGTTTCACACCACACCCTCTGGTGTGAATTAAAGTTAAAGTGATAAAGCCTCAGTTCCATAAGGCAACAGGTACTGCAGAGTGAAAGGAATGTTGGAAATCAGGACAAAAGCAGTCACATGATGGTCACATGATAATCAGTAAAACTAATGTGATAAACCTTATTTCTGAATGCAGCATTTGTTGGATATTGTCATGTTTAGACTGTGTGATGGGGTTTGGGGGGCAGTTGTATTTGGATGTACAGTCTTTATTACTGATCTCTTAGGTGCCTTAAATCTCTTCAGGGAATAAAGTGGAATAGATGCTTTTTAAAGAATAATAAAAAGAGTTGTACTTAAGGAAACAGAGAGGCTTCACCAAACATGCTGCTAGGAACCTGAAATCAGACTCTTCAGGGTAGTGTCCTGACCCAGATTAAAAATTCTCTTCAGAAAGATATCTTCATTGTAGCAACAGCTGAATATCTGGTAAGCCAGTGAGAAGTGGAGGAGGGCTGGACTTGAGAGAAGACTCAACTCTGTTCTGTGAGTGCTGGCTGGGGAGGAGAGAGGTAAAGGAACTAGGCCATATATTTGAACAGGGGTGTGATTAGACAAAGATGACTTCCATATATTGCTTAGTAACTATGCCAGGGTTAAATAGGGCATAACATCTGGAGTTGTAACCTTTCATCTTACTATAATATATTCTCTTGTGATATTTAATTTAGTTACATTTGTGCAAATATTAATCTCTACTAATATAGATATAATAGTATATATTCCTTTGGTTTCCGTTTAAACTTTATCTTAGTTGTGGATCAGTCCACTATATTAACCGGATTAACAGAAGCCCAATGTTGCCCCCCCACACACACCACTTTGTAATGACTCTAGATCTGGGATACTGAGGATGCAAAATGGTGGCCAGGCTGCCAACATAGTTGCTGCTGCTGTCACTTGCAGCTGCAGAAAAATAAATAAATAAGCAAATATTAAAAAATGAGAAGAGCCTTGCTGAATCAGACCAATGGTCCATCTAGTCTAGCATTGTGTTTTCACAATGACCAACCAGATGGTTTTGGAGAAGTCCACAGGCAGAACCTGAGCACAACACTCTGCCCACTTGTGATTCCCAGCAACTGGTACTAAGTGGTGTATTGCCTCCGACAGTGAAGGTAGAATAATAGGTATCGTGCTTAGTAGCCATTGACTTATCCTCCATGAAAAAAACCTTAGGGGAAAAAAGGTGACTCCCACCACTGAGAATTTGATGGAGAATTTCTCCTCCTCCTAGAATAATTCAGTGAAATTGATATCCCAGTTCCTCTATCCAAAAATAGGGTGGAGAAATTTGAGATGCCATTTGTGCATAGCCGTGTAACAAATTGTGCACAATTGCTGCACAGGCAAGATACTCCCTTAAATACCATGAACTGACCAGAGCTTGGAAAAGTTACTTTTTTGAACTACAACTCCCATCAGTCCCAGCCAGCATGGCCACTGGATTGGGCTGATGGGAGTTGTAGTTCAAAAAAGTAACTTTTCCAAGCTCTGACTGAGACTTTATATGTGCCTCTCTCCCCTCCCCCCCAATTTTAAAGAAGTGGGAGAACATTTACTCAGTTTAATGTTTATGTATACAGATAGGTTGAAGTTCTAAAGTTTACTTGTGGTAATAGCAAACATGGTTTTAGCAAGGAAATACCAACCATGGTTTGTTTACAAGAACATGCCTGCAAAAACTTCAGGCTCAGAAGTTCCATTTCTGCTTTGCTGTTACTTTATGCAGGACAGGAGGAGGAGGAGGAAGAGATGGGAAGTTTTCCTGTTCTCTTTTAAATAAAGATTCTTTGCATCTGTCTTTTCACTGGAGGATATTTATTTATTTAAAATATTTCTATCCTGCCCTTCTACCATATAATAGGGCACTCAGAGCGGCTTACAAAAATAAAATCAAACATGTACATAATAAAATTGTAAACAATAAAATCACAAAAACATTAAAATAAATTAGAATACATAAAATGCAATTGACATACAGAAAATACAATTAAAATACATAAAATACAATATTATTGTATTAATTAATATTATTGTATTAATATTATTGGGAGAGCTAAACCTGCTGATGTCTTCATCTGATGGTCCTTTTAAGCAAAACTGCTATCTATTTATTTATTTTATTATTTAATTTATATCCTGCCCTTCCTCCCATCAGGAGCCCAGCACAATCCTACATCCAAAAACATTGGTGCAGTGCCAGGCAAGGCTGCTCTTTTCTTCTAGAAGATATGATGCCATATAGAAACACTTTTATAGAATCTGAAGGACCAGAAATGGGGTGC
The DNA here is from genome assembly GCF_030035675.1 of Rhineura floridana. Classification (NCBI taxonomy): domain Eukaryota; kingdom Metazoa; phylum Chordata; class Lepidosauria; order Squamata; family Rhineuridae; genus Rhineura; species Rhineura floridana. Next base: position 87,405,560 of record NC_084484.1, on the reverse strand, counting down.
CTAAATTGTGCCCAATATGCTATCCTAGTGAAAAGCTGCTAGAAAGCCAGGAAAGTATCAGATTCAATGAAGTAAGAAAGCTGGTAGTGCAAAGAAGAACCTTGTGATTCAGCTGAGTTGACTCCATATCTTAATTGTGGTTGATATACATGCTTAATTGGTGTCTGCTGCTCAGCAGCAATAATCATCGCTATTCTGTGAGGCTTGCTGGTCTGGAAGATGTATGATCCTCACTTTGGATATGAAATGTCCTGGTTTCCAAACCTAGATAAGCCCATGCTCCAGACGAAAGAGGACCAAACTTTTGGAGAAAGGACAATAGTTCATTAGTAGAGCACATGCTTTGCATCTGAGGTACAGTATACATACAGAAAGTTTCAGATTCAGTCTGTAGCATCATCAATTAAAAAAAACCACACAAACACCTCAAGACAGCAAATCTAGAAAATACCCCGCCAAAGAGCTTGGAGAACTACTGCCAGTCAAAAGAGACACAGTGGAACTTGCTGGATCAGTTGACTCGTGCAACAATTTGCATATAAGGGGGGGAAACTCATGGCAAAAAAATCCTTGTCATATAGTAATTTGAAACTCACAATTTGAACAATGTTTTTAAAATATATACTGTGAGCTTCATATAAAGAAAACTTAAGTATAATTTAATATATTGCATAAAATGAGTCCATTCATAATCTGAACAAACATCTCTGTGTAATAAGAAAGTAGTAATTATTTTTTGTGATTTAGGTGTACATAGTCCCACTTTTCTTCCTATCCCAGAATACCCATATGCTTTCCATGCCTCCCTCTCTGTATAGAAAGTTAGAACTAGCATAATAATCTCCTATTAAGAACAGTTAAATGGATCTAGAAGGGCTATAGTAGAGGTAATGCCCCCATTCCAGCCCCAGAATTCTCAAGTCCCCAGTGCTTTTGAAGTATGAGTTATATAACCTTTGTGAAATAACATCAAATCCTTGTTGTTGTCTGAATGTTTTAACAGTTGAAATGTAGATACCAAGAAAATCCTTTTATGTATTCTAAATTTATGGGGCCTTCAAAGCCAGTCTTGCTTTTATTGTCTCTTTTCACCTCAGAAATGACTTGAACCGACAACAAAAAGAAGCTGACAGCATTTTTTTAGATATCCACTTTATAGCTGCACACTTTGCAACTATATGATAGGGCAACCTCTGTTGCCTTGAATACAAAATTAGCTTGTTGATAAGTGCAGCTACAGACTGAGGAGCAGATGTAGTAATTCTAATTCTATCTTATTTACATAAAATCTCTAAAAGGACATGTTATTTCATGGTGCTAAATATATGGCATCTAGTAAAGTCTCCATCTTGTTCCATTAGCCAATCTTATGGTAAATGGCATCAGTGTTCACCCAGAAGGCATCTGATTGCCAGGATACAGATTCCATGCTGCAGAGTTGCGTAAATCTCAAGTGACTATCAGTGAATGTGGAGAAGAGGAGTGAAACGTATGTGTGGGGAGGGATTTCACCTCTCGATCACCATACTTCATGCTTTCTCTTTTAAAATTCATGCAAGGCTAATTTTCCTCTTTGTAACAATGTTGCCTGAAAGTGTTGAGCTCTCCTCCAGAGTACCCCTCCTCCCCATTAGCCATCTTGCTTCATTTTGGTGTATTATCTAATATTCATGGATATTAAGTCTAAATCCCTGCACCCTAACAAGTAAAAAAATATACTGGCCAAATCAGCCTCTAGTGAATCAGGTTCTATAATGGCTTGCTACCACATTATGCACTAAATTGTGGCTACCTGGATGATGAATTGCATAAGAAGGCTGTTCATGAAAGTGTGCATTGTGAGTGCAAAAGAGGTCATGTAAGGGGTTGTACTTGCTGAGAGGAGTAAAAGAGACAGTCACCTCTATGTACAAAGTGTTCAATTTCTATTATTTAGTTTGTTTTAACAAAACTTTATATTAGACTGTAAGCAGCAATACATTTGTCTTTCAAGAAACTCCTCTGATCTGCAAATGCAGCCTATCCTGAAGCCCTAGGCTATGGAAGGCTAGAAAAAGAAAATGCCAATTAGCTTGGCTCACACCTTGGCTATCAAGGTCTGATATGTTAGGTGCTGAGTTAAGGCAAGCTGGCTGTTTTTGAGTATTTATTTATTTAATTTATATACCGCCCTAAGCCCGAAGGCTCTCTGGGTGGTGTACATAAAAGATAAAACAAGCACAGTGTATAAGTACAATAAATACAATAAATCAATAACCAAAACAAACAAACAATAAAAGAACCAAACAACGTCCAAAATACAAGATAATAGTGAAATACTGTTAAAATACACTTTAAAATGCCTGGGAGTATAAAAAGGGTTTTATCTGGCGCCGAAAAGATAGTAGCGTCGGCGCCAGGCACACCTCATCGGAGAGACTGTTCCACAGTTCGGGGGCCACCACTGAAAAGGCCCTAGTTCTAGTCACCACCCTCCAAGCTTCTCGATGGGATGGCACTCGGAGGAGGGCCTTAGATGTTGAGCGCAGTGTACGGGTAGGTTCATATTGGGAGAGGCGTTCCACCAGGTATTGCAGTCCCATGCCGTGTAGGGCTTTATAGGTCAAAACCAGCACTTTGAATCTAGCCCGGAAACAAATAGGAAGCCAGTGCAGACGGGCCAGAACAGGTGTTATATGAGCGGACCTTCTGGTCCGCGTCAGCAATCTGGCCGCTGCATTCTGGACTAGCTGTAGTTTCCGAACAGTCTTCAAGGGCAGCCCAACGTAGAGCGCATTGCAGTAGTCCAATCTAGAAGTTACCAGAGCATGAACAACTGAGGCGAGGTCGTCACTGTCCAGATAGGGACGTAGCTGGGCTACCAATCGAAGATGGTAAAAAGCATTCCGTGCCACCGAGGCCACCTGGGCCTCAAGAGACAAGGAAGGATCGAAAAGAACTCCCAAGTTACGAACCTGTTCCTTCAAGGGGAGTGTAACCCCATCAAGAACAGGATGAACATCCACCATCTGGGCAGAGAAGCCACTCACCAACAGCGTCTCAGTCTTGTCTGGATTGAGCTTCAGTCTGTTAGCTCCCATCCAGTCCATTATCGCGGCCAGGCAACGGTTTAGCACGTTAACAGCCTCACCTGAAGAAGATGAAAAGGAGAAATAGAGCTGCGTGTCATCAGCATACTGATGACAACGCACCCCAAAACTCCTGATGACCGCACCCAGCGGCTTCATGTAGATGTTAAAAAGCATGGGGGACAGTACCGATCCCTGCGGGACTCCACAATGGAGGGTCCAGGGTATCGAGCAATGTTCCCCAAGCACTACCTTCTGGTGGCGACCCACCAAGTAGGAGCGGAGCCACTGCCAAGCAGTACCCCCAACTCCCAACTCCGTGAGTCTTCCCAGAAGGATACCATGGTCGATAGTATCAAAAGCAGCTGAGAGATTAAGGAGAATCAACAGAGTCACACTCCCCCTGTCCCTCTCCCGACAAAGGTCATCATACAGGGCGACCAAGGCTGTTTCAGTGCCAAAACCGGGCCTAAAACCGGATTGAAATGGATCAAGATAATCAGTGTCATCCAAGAGCCCCTGGAGCTGGCCGGCAACCACCCGTTCCAGCACCTTGCCCAAGAACGGAACATTCGCCACAGGTCTATAGTTGTTCAGGTTATCTGGGTCCAAAGAGGGTTTCTTCAGGAGCGGTCTCACTACCGCCTCTTTTAGGCAGTCAGGGACCACTCCCTCTCTCAAAGAGGCGTTTATTATCTCCTTGGCCCAGCCGGCGGTTCCGGTCGTGCCAGCTTTCACCAGCCAAGAGGGGCAAGGGTCCAGCACAAATGTGGTCACCCGCACCAGTCCAAGGATCTTGTCAACATCCTCAAGCTGCACAGACTGAAACTCATCCAATAAATAAGGACAAGACCATGTTCTGGATGCTTCATTAGATCCCACTGCCATAATATTGGAGTCTAAGTCCCGGCGAATGCATGCGATCTTATCCTGGAAGTGCCTCGCGAACTCATCACAGCGGGCTACAGATGAATCTATAATATCCCAAGGGCCAGAATGTAAAAGCCCTCGTACAATTTTAAAGAGCTCTGCTGGGCAGGAGAGAGATGCCTTAATTGTGGCAGCAAAATATCTCTTTTTTGCTGCCCTCACCACTACTATATACCGCTTAGAACAGGCACTCACCAAGGCATAATTGCATTCGTCGGGAGTTTGCCTCCATCTGCACTCAAGCCTCCTCCTCTCTTGCTTCATCACTCTCAACTCCGAGGTATACCATGGAGCTGTATGAGCTCTACATAGGAGGGGGCGCATGGGAGCGATCGTGTCAACCGCCCGGGTCATCTCCGTATTCCACAATTCAACCAGGGCTTCGACAGGAGCACCAGTCTTCTCAGTCGGAAAATCCCCCAGAGCCCTTTGGAAACCCTCAGGATCCATTAGTCTCCAGGGGCGGACCAATTTAATAGGTCCCCCACCCTTGCAGAGGGAAAGGGTCGCTGTGAGCCTAAACTTCAGCAAGCGGTGATCTGTCCATGACAATGCCTAGAAGTAGGCATTGTGAGAGCAGGGGCACAGGATATAAATTCAGAAGAGCAAAATTACCACAGGCCTAACCACAAGTGCCAAAGACACTTGAAGAGAGACACTGCTTACAAGTGCCTGTACGCCTCCGAACCAAGATGGGAGAACTGGAGTGCTTGGTCTTAGAGAAGAGCATTGATATAGTGAGCATAACGGAGACCTGGTGGAATGGAGAAAACCAGTGGGATACGGTTATCCCTGGATATAAACTATATCGGAAGGACAGGGAAGGACGTATTGATGGCGGAGTCGCTCTATACGTGAAAGAAGGCATTGAATCCAGCAAGCTCGAAACCCCAAAAGAGGCAGACTCTTCCACAGAATCGTTGTGGGTGGTGATACCGTGCCCCACGAGGGACTTAATACTGGGAACGATCTATCGTCCCCCTGATCAAAATGCTCAGGGAGACCTTGAGATGAGATATGAAATTGAGGAAGCATCCAAACTAGGAAATGTGGTAGTAATGGGTGACTTCAACTACCCGGACATAGACTGGCTGCATATGTGTTCCAGTCATGACAAAGAAGCAAAGTTTCTAGATATTCTAAATGACTATTCCCTAGACCAGTTGGTCATGGAACCGACCAGAGGGACGGCAACCCTGGACTTAATCCTCAGTGGGGACCGGGAGCTGGTGCGAGATGTAAGTGTTGTTGAACCGATTGGGAGCAGTGACCACAGTGCTATTAAATTAAACATACATGTAACTGGCCAATTGCCAAGAAAATCCAACACGGTCACATTTGACTTCAAAAGAGGAAACTTTACAAAAATGAAGGGATTGGTAAAAAGAAAGCTGAAAAACAAAGTCCAGAGGGTCACATCACTCGAAAATGCTTGGAAGTTGTTTAAAAACACTATATTAGAAGCTCAACTGGAGTGCATACCGCAGATCAGAAAAGGTACCGCCAGGGCCAAGAAGATGCTAGCATGGTTAACGAGCAAAGTCAAGGAAGCTCTTAGAGGCAAAAAGTCTTCCTTCAGAAAATGGAAGTCTTGTCCGAATGAAGAAAATAAAAAAGAACACAAACTCTGGCAAAAGAAATGCAAGAAGACAATAAGGGATGCTAAAAAAGAATTTGAGGAGCACATTGCTAAGAACATAAAAACCAACAACAAAAAATTCTATAAATACATTCAAAGCAGGAGACCATCTAGGGAGACAATTGGACCCTTGGATGATAAGGGAGTCAAAGGTGTACTAAAGAACGATAAGGAGATTGCAGAGAAGCTAAATAAATTCTTTGCATCTGTCTTCACAGTGGAAGATATAGGGCAGATCCCTGAACCTGAACTAACATTTGCAGGAAGGGATTCTGAGGAACTAAGACAAATAGTGGTAACGAGAGAGGAAGTTCTAAGCTTAATGGACAATATAAAAACTGACAAATCACCGGGCCCGGATGGCATCCACCCGAGAGTTCTCAAAGAACTCAAAGGTGAAATTGCTGATCTGCTAACTAAAATATGTAACTTGTCCCTCGGGTCCTCCTCCGTGCCTGAGGACTGGAAAGTGGCAAATGTAACGCCAATATTCAAAAAGGGATCCAGAGGGGATCCCGGAAATTACAGGCCAGTTAGCTTAACTTCTGTCCCTGGAAAACTGGTAGAAAGTATTATTAAAGCTAGATTAACTAAGCACATAGAAGAACAAGCCTTGCTGAAGCAGAGCCAGCATGGCTTCTGCAAGGGAAAGTCCTGTCTCAGTAACCTATTAGAATTCTTTGAGAGTGTCAACAAGCATATAGATAGAGGTGATCCAGTGGACATAGTGTACTTAGACTTTCAAAAAGCGTTTGACAAGGTACCTCACCAAAGGCTTCTGAGGAAGCTTAGCAGTCATGGAATAAGAGGAGAGGTCCTCTTGTGGATAAGGAATTGGTTAAGAAGCAGAAAGCAGAGAGTAGGAATAAACGGACAGTTCTCCCAATGGAGGGCTGTAGAAAGTGGAGTCCCTCAAGGATCGGTATTGGGACCTGTACTTTTCAACTTGTTCATTAATGACCTAGAATTAGGAGTGAGCAGTGAAGTGGCCAAGTTTGCTGACGACACTAAATTGTTCAGGGTTGTTAAAACAAAAAGGGATTGCGAAGAGCTCCAAAAAGACCTCTCCAAACTGAGTGAATGGGCGGAAAAATGGCAAATGCAATTCAATATAAACAAGTGTAAAATTATGCATATTGGAGCAAAAAATCTGAATTCCACATATACGCTCATGGGGTCTGAACTGGCGGTGACCAACCAGGAGAGAGACCTCGGGGTTGTAGTGGACAGCACGATGAAAATGTCGACCCAGTGTGCGGCAGCTGTGAAAAAGGCAAATTCCATGCTAGCAATAATTAGGAAAGGTATTGAAAATAAAACAGCCGATATCATAATGCCGTTGTATAAATCTATGGTGCGGCCGCATTTGGAATACTGTGTACAGTTCTGGTCGCCTCATCTCAAAAAGGATATTATAGAGTTGGAAAAGGTTCAGAAGAGGGCAACCAGAATGATCAAGGGGATGGAGCGACTCCCTTACGAGGAAAGGTTGCAGCATTTGGGGCTTTTTAGTTTAGAGAAAAGGCGGGTCAGATGAGACATGATAGAAGTGTATAAAATTATGCATGGCATTGAGAAAGTGGATAGAGAAAAGTTCTTCTCCCTCTCTCATAATACTAGAACTCGTGGACATTCAAAGAAGCTGAATGTTGGAAGATTCAGGACAGACAAAAGGAAGTACTTCTTTACTCAGCGCATAGTTAAACTATGGAATTTGCTCCCACAAGATGCAGTAATGGCCACCAGCTTGGATGGCTTTAAAAGAAGATTAGACAAATCATGGAGAACAGGGCTATCAATGGCTACTAGCTATGATGGCTGTGCTGTGCCACCCTAGTCAGAGGCAGCATGCTTCTGAAAACCAGTTGCCGGAAGCCTCAGGAGGGGAGAGTGTTGTTGCACTCGGGTGCTGCTTGCGGGCTTCCCCCAGGCACCTGGTTGGCCACTGTGAGAACAGGATGCTGGACTAGATGGGCCACTGGCCTGATCCAGCAGGCTCTTCTTATGTTCTTATGTTCTTATGGGGTAGATGAAAAACCCCCAACCACCAGATCACCATCTCCATGCCCAGTGGCGAAGATCAAATCAAGAGTATGTCCCGACACATGCGTTGGGCCAGTAACAACCTGAGACAGCCCCATGGTTGTCATGGAGGCCATGAAGTCCTGAGCCGCCCCAGATAAAGCAGTCTCGGCATGGACGTTGAAGTCCCCCAGTACCAATAGTCTAGGGGACCGCAACAATACCTCCGAGACTACCTCTGTCAGCTCAGTTAGGGAATTTGTTGGGGAGCAGGGCGGGCGGTACACCAACAAAATTCCCAGTCTGTCTCTCTGGCCCAGCACAAGGTGGAGACACTCCAAACCAGTCGTCACCTGGACAGGGTGCTTGGTGAGTGAGAAAGAACTCCTATAGACCGCAGCAACCCCACCACCCCATCCTTCGGTTCTACCATGATGCTGAACCGTATACCCAGGTGGGCAGAGCTGGGAAAGAGCACGCCCAGGGTGCAATACTATCCTATACATGTCTACTCAGAAGTAAGCCCTACTGAGTTCAATACAATGTGGAAACAGTAGTGTGTGATTGGACTCATGTCCTGCATGTGGGCTTCCCGTAAGTGTCTGGATGGCCACTGTAATGCTGCACTAGATAAACCTTTGGTCTGATCTAGCAGGGCGCTCGTTGTGTTCTTAAATGTGTATAGTCCAGCCTAAAGTTCTGCCTTCTATGAAGGGGATTTTTTTTTCCAGGCCAATGCAGGTTAAGAACAATTTTGGTACAGGGTTGTCATGCACCATGGTGGACAACTGTGTGAAAACCTGTTGAAGATCAAGAATACATATACAGATATTATGTGTGATGCCACAATAACATATGAACATACAGTATAAGTTAGGGGTGTGTGCTTTGGTATTCCTCTACCCATCAGATACAAAATAAAGGAGAGGAAAGAATATGTACTAGGGACTCTTGGATATAAGGGGAGTACTTATGCCTTTCAGTATGATATAATGAATGCAAATATCTACTAGATATCTTCTACAGTATCAATCTACCAGATTGTTTTATACATTATGTGTCTGTCTGTCCGTATTTTTCCCTGTGAGCTATTAATAAAAGCTGTTTCTTTTAAAAATGGACATGTCTCCTCATATCCTTTAGGTAATCCTTATTGATAATGTAGTTGAAGGGGAGGGCTGGTAGTGTTAAAATGAACCTCGCTGATCTGTCACTCACCAGATGGCTTAGCTGTGTCTGGTATCATTTGAGAGATAAGATGCTGCTAACAGAACCACAAAAACTGCTTCCCTCTTCAAGTACATAAATAACAGGTAGAGGCAAGCAATCACCTGCAAGTATAGACAATTTATTAGGTTCAAATTGAGTACTCTCATCTCATTAGAAAGCCATTCATTAGAATGCACAGATATGAATGTAATTTTGCTTTGGATATCATGTTGATAATGAAACATTGCTAAGGTCATGAATAATGTGCCCCCACTACTGTTTTTCAGAAGTCTTTTCCGAGCAAAGTTTGTATGAAGTGATGATGCGGTTTGATAGGAATTCCTAAGTATTTAAAGTACAAATAATAGCAGATAACCTGGACTTGGAGGGCAGGGGAGGAGGAGAGATGAGAAATGAAATCTCCCCCCCCCCAAAAAAATCTTGTTTAAGAAAAGCTGCAAGCCTTAATAATCAGTGTAAGAGAGAACACGAATGCCGGGATTTGGAAGAGATTTGCAGATGCACTGCTCTCTGAGGCAGAAAGAAGGCTCATTAAATGCAGGATGCTGCTGTGTCTCATTGTGTGTTTGCACTAAGGTATAGGTTTGCCAGACTGACGTATCAGATAAAGTCAGAGTGGTTACCACACCACCAGTGTAGCAGCTGCATAATAAATGATGGAGAGAATCATGGTAGGCATGCCCACCTAACCTAACTTGAATCATGCGAAAGGGGAGCTATTGGAATTCAAATAGACTTTCTAGTTCCCAGCAGTCGGCAGCAATAGAATGCTTTCAGGAAGATGACAGATGCATGGGAAAGATGCTGTTTTGCACTATCTTGATTTGTTACCGCAGCCAACTTATTGGCGTGATGGAGTGACGAGGAAAGCAGCTGGCATGGAAGGTAGGATGATCAAAGCCTTTGCATTGTTGTAAATGTCATTAGAAACTGACCATGACAAAGCATATGTTAGAATGAGCCTCTGTTGATGATGGCAGGGGATTTGTTGCTCAGGTCTTGAAACTCTCTGAAAACAGTGTTGCTTCTGCAAGATGGATTTCTAAATTGCATTTATGCTTGTGGTTAAGTCTTTGTGCTTGCTTCTCACCTCAGGGAGCCACTTGCCTGAAAGAGATTGTTATGAAAGGGTAAGGATAGAGAACAAAATGTTTTTGAAGTCTGGGGAAGCCCAGGTAAGGGGAAACAAACAACTCAGAAACCCCAGACATTCCATATGGTGTAGTTGCAGGGTCTTTGACATGGATATGCTGGTGTATACACTGAGCTTGAGGAAATGAAGCTGCATATATTGAACATTCTGAAATAACAAATGTTATTCCAGATTCTGTTTTTGCAGTTGGCTTTGGTAACAGGGTTTCTACCTCCTCTTTTTAGTTCTTGTCATGTATTCACTTGTGTATTATTATTATTATAAAAAGGAAAAGCTTCTATATCTTCTGCAGGGTCTTTCAATAACTCTCACATCTGTATCAGCTTCTGAACTGTATCACGTTTTGCCAACTTGATGTCTACCCACCTGGGTCTATCATTTCTCACTTGATTACTGTTCTTAATTTCTGTGTATCAGCTGGTTTCAGATATTATTTTGAAAACTGCTAATGAGCAATAATGGCAAATGTGAAATAATTTGAAAGGGGGATATGAGTTGTTATTTAACAGAGGGTATTTTTGTTTGTGCATTCCTTAAATTCAGTCTGCAGTGTTCTTTATTCTTGGATAGTTGTTTTATTTATTTATTTATTATTTATTTGTTTCATTTATAAACTGCCCATAGCGAATGGCTCTCTGGGCGGTGTACAAAAGGTTAAAATACTAAATATTAGTACAGGTGAGCAATAAGCCAAAGTTTCAAGTGACTTTGTTAAAAAGTTTTGCGATTATTTGAAAAAAAGTTTCTCTACCCCTTGTGTCATTTTCTTTCACATCCCTCCCCCCCTTCACGCCTAGTGAGCAATATTTCAACAATATATTTGATTTATTCTTATCTGTACAAAGTTGACTCTTGCTGTTTATCCATTATTGGGGATGGATGATTTATTGAGTTTCCTTCTTTATGGGAATACGTTTGCTAACATTAAAAAGTGAGCTGTGGTATCTGTAAACCATATTATTCTATTAACAGCTACTGAAATAAACTTAGTCCCCATAAGGATAATTGAGATAAATTATATTTCTATGAAGATTGCTGTTAGATGTTGAGAATTTGACATCTTGTCAGCTACAATAACACGTTAGTACTTTGATTTCAATATTATAGCATATCTGTATGTTTATGCTAACATAGAGTTGAAGGATTAACTGCTACAATTATTGATATCTAAGTGGCATATTAATAGAGTTTTGTTACCAGATAAGGGAAATGGCTGGATATTCAAAAGTGCTTTTTAAAACCAGGCACAGATTATTAAAACAGACATATTATCTGATCTTTTGGGCATTTCAGTTTCTTTCCTTGAATTAAAAAATGTAGTTTAAAGTCCAGAGAAAAGTATAAAGGTTGTTATTTTTAGGAATACAAAACTGTCCAGTGATTGAACTTATAATATCCTAATCAAATTGAAATACTCTTCAGGCAGGTTTGAATATCTCAAAAGATACAGCAAATGTATTCTCTTTTACTGAAAGCATTTTCTGAATCCATGACATTTTCTTTGAAACTCCTTTTAAGTTGCTAAAATGCATGGTTATGATTTGCTTTTGTAAAGATAATAGAAGGTTGTCGCCATCTAATTGAAAACAGTGATTTTATATTTTGCTTACATTTTGTCAATAAATGTGTGAACTTTGGACTGCATTAAGACAACACTAGGTGGAGCTAGCAGTTGATTATATACAGAAGACAGCATCAAAGGTTTGGATTGATCTGCCTAATGTGCAAGCTGATTTCTATAACAATAATGGTAATAATTTTTCACAAATCTTGTCAAGCTTGAAGTCAAACCTTCAAGTCATGAAACGCTGAAGTTACTGGAGTTTGAAGGAAACAGGATTCATCTAGCATAGACACTTAATGGATGCCATGCAAGTGTTAATGCTACAAGTGTGTGCGCAGGTAGAAGGATTAGAGCAAATTGAAATAAAGGCATAAAATATATGGCCTTTTACTCTAGTGTAAAATTTTAGTCTCAGCTTCTGTTGTTTCAAGTAATGATAATATATTCCCCCATTTTCCAAATATTGGCTTATGTAAGTATTTTGAACTTTCTCCTAGAACTTTGACTAAATTAGTGGCTTTGTTAAAAAATGGTTATTGACATCTTAAAATTCACAAGAAAAAGTAGTGTTCAGAGGCCAAAACTGCATGCATGGCTGGCATCCATTTGGTTTCTGCAATACCTTTGGTAGAGAAGTGATGAAAACCTGCAGATTCATGTAGCTGATCCTGTGCATGTTCATCTGAAAGTGAGTGCCAGTGGGATTTATTCCCATGGAGGTGTGCAAGGAATATAAGCCTTAATGGATGGAGGAAGTGGGAAAGAGATTATAATTTATATGCTTTCTTTCTTAACATTTGGATAGTATTGAAAGTTCAGGAGGCCTAGTTGGTATTTTAGTATTATCCTGGTTCCAAACTTGTGGGGAAAAGTACACCCAGATAGAATGCAAGGTCACATTCACACTGCTAGAAAACTCTAAATTGGGTTTGCTCTGCCTCTGAATTCATTAATACGTTACTGGCCAGTTCTCTCTGTGCCATGATTTTTCCTGCAAAAGGAACTGCAGAATTCCAACAGAAGGAAGAAGAGCAGACTGAGGAACAGGTAGAAACACATCTAAGCCTCTGTGTCAAGAGAGAAAGTAACAGTGTGCATGTACTTCTGCAGAATTATTGAAAATCAAGTCACAAGATCAGAAACAAGAGAGAAGACAAAATAGAAATATTGAAGTGGAAGGGAGGAGATGGCATAGAATGGAGTTAGGTTTTGTGTGTTGACTGGGCACAAATAGGGCAGAGTATCATGTCACACCACTTTCTGTACTGAGACTACAATGTTGTTCCAAGGCATATTGTCTGTATCATGCTTGAAGTGATTTTGGAAATCTTGATAAAGACAAGTTTCCCAATAAGATCTTAAGATCTAGAACTGGAGTCACACACACACACTCTTTAAAAATGTGAATGTTTATTCTCTAACCTGGTGCCATACAGATGTTGTCAAGCTACAACTCCTGTGATCATTGGTGATGCTGGTTGGGCTGATGGCAGTGGGAGTCCAAAACATCTGAGGGCACCATGTTGGAGAAAACTGTTTGATAAAAAACAGCACCAGCTGCAGCTTCCAGACCAACCTCAAGAACATGTTATGTTATGTTATGCTTTATTTCTAGGCCACCTTTTGGCCGAAAAGCCCCCCAAGGTGGCTTATACACAAATAGAAAAACACAAATACAAAATAAAAACAAAAACAATAAAATTTACAAATTTTCAAGCCAACAGAATCATAGCATTTCACCAAGTGAGTTTGTGTGTTTTTTGTTATCAGACAAAGAAATATATATCTCATTGCGTGTTTCTTTATTTGCCCTGGCAGCTAGGAATTTAAGAGCTAAATTTGTGTCTCAGCTTTGGATGATCTACATTGTTAAACAAATAAAACAATTATGATATGGTATGGTGGCATTTCTAAAAAATAATGAGGGAGACAGACACACCTCACCGGGAAGGCATTCCATAAACGGGACCGCCACTGAAAAGGCCTATCATGGGTTAATGTGAACTGGGCAGCCCCGTATATTAATATATGAATTATATTCAGTCATTTTTGTTAAAAAAATAAGGTGCTGATACTCATGTCTGATAAAAGTACCATGGCTACCTGAACAAAATGGCTGACATGGGCAGCAAAAAAAAAAACGATAAGAAAAAAGAAGTGCAGGTACTCCATACCTAGTGAGCACTGTCCAAAAAAAGCCCTGATTATATTTAATATATTAAAAGAGGCTCCCAGGAGGGTGTCTCACAGTCTGAGATCCACTCCCTGCATTAACACCTAAGAGGTTAATGCTTCCTAGTGTTTGAATGGAACCAGACATAGATGCAATGATTTTTCTGTGTACTGAGCAGCTTGTATTGCATAAATGAGTCTGGGTTTTGCTTGACAGGATGACCAGCCAATGTATGTGTGAAAACATGATAAGCTGGCAAGAAATGATGGGCTATTGTGAAAAGTATACCTCTTACTCCCTGAAGGAACACAATTATATTTGCCAGTTAACATTTACTGAGATCCATGGTAGCTGATGTGAAGAATTTTTTTTACAATAAAACCTATTTTAATTAGCTCATTTGAGTCCCTCGGTCTTAATGAGAAATCATTGAGGAGGGAAAACCATTTGAGAGAGGCAATTATGGACAAAACAGAGTTTGTGGAAGTCTTTTGAATGTGGGAGGTGAAAAAAAGGATTACCCAGGCAAATGCTGAGATAATAAGCTGACCAGATATTACACTGGCAATCCAAAAGAGAAGGACCAAAAATGACTTGAGTATGGCACAGAAGTGATAGTACCATGATTCACATAATTCAGATTTGTCATCAATATGCTACTCTCTACCTTTGTAGTGTTGCAAGCAATGTTCTTGATGTCTGAATTACTAGGAGGATGTTAAAATTCTCTTACCATTGTTGGCCAATGTAAGTAAACAAGTATAAGTCAATAACTTTGGGATAATAATGATCATACCCCAAACATTTGAGATTGTTTTGCTCGTTTTTCAAGCTTTTGAATACCTTTACTGGCTGTTACCTTATACTTTATCTCATTAAGGTGCTCTTTAGATGCACCTCCATGTGTGTGCAAAGAACCACTTTTTCATGAGTTGATCCACATGAGAGGCTGCATCTGAATGACACACAAGCCTTGTTCAGGTATTATACTCATAGGTAGGGCCATGCTGAATAGTCCTGTATCCACATTTGCTATTTTTGGGATTATGTCTTTGTATTTTATTGCTAGAACCTATTATTAATTATTAGGGGATTGTGTATTTTATTGTATATTTCTTAATGAGATGCTTTCATTAACTTATTGTTGGTTTAAATTTTGTTATATTTTTTAACTTAGTGAATTGTGTATTTTTTAATGTTGTAAGCTGCCTTGAGCATGATTAACTGTGGAAAGGTGGCATGCAAATAAACAATTATGATGATCTACATGCCAAGTAACCTCTTTCTCTTGTGTCCACGCATACATTATGAATGACTGCAAGGAGGAAGCCTTTGCATGGACAGCTATATGTTTAAAGGCTTCCACATGATCTGGAACCTTGGCAGATCAGGTTCTGGATTGTATCAAACAAAGCCTTAACATGTAAGATATATGTACAAAAGCACTCTCCTTACAGATGTTTCTGTTGTACATGCAAGCAGCATGGAGAAGGGCTAGTCACTGTACATGATGTCAAAGGCAGGGCTACTTGGCACGGCTCCAGTCCCACTATCATGTCATGAGCATAATGCCTAAAGCAGACTAGAGATGGGGACAGGTGTACCTTGAATTGAATTCAGGGAATTAGTCTTCCCCTGCTTCAGCAAGGTGCCATTTCCATGGAAAAATCATACATGATCAGTCTTGCCCAAATGGTTGCATAATTCTGATGCTGCCCTACCATCATGGGTTCAGTTCCCGAAAGATCAGTGCTCCCTTTATGGGGGGAAGGATAGGGTGGCTTAATTAAATAGAGAATAGCCATCCCCTGACTGTCCATTTTTAGCCAAATCATGTCTCACTATAGCCTTCTAAAACAGTAACTAAGGAGGCTATTACAAAGAGTAAGATGGTCCTTCTCTGCTCCTTGTGTTATTCAAACACATCTAAAGAGGTACTTAACTTTCATAGAAAAGCATAAATCACATTAATCTTTCTTGATTAACACACTGAAATGTGTTGTATGGTCTCATCTTTCTGAGACTACACAACTTCAAAATGCAGGTGACAGATTGCATACATCAGGATTCCCACCCCTAATCAGAAACATCTTGCAAATAGAAAGCTAGCCTATCAGGGTTATAGTCCAGCCTTGTACAAGGTCCCTGTAGTTAGGCAACTTGCTACTTTGTGGGGGAAATTCAAATATTTAAGCACCTCCCACCTATATTCAGAAGTGTCAGAGCCCCAGGAGAGCAGTATTACATGATTCTTCTGAATGTCTAGTTTTCATAATGGAGTTTTTTGCCTTCAAAAAAACCCATTTTCATTTAGAATAGGGATAGGAAACATACATAGGTATAGGTCACATCCTGTATCTGTCCACGCTGTAAGTTGATACGGAGAGGTTACAAATTTTCAGGGCAATGCCTTGGTCACCTATTGCTTACTTCAGGTTTAATAAATGCACTGAAACCCATGCTTGTTTACTAAAATTACAGAATTAACTTGAAAAACAAACATTTGTAAAAACATTTTATTTTATTTTATTTATTTATTTATTTATTTATTTATTAAATTTATACCCCGCCTTATGGCCAAAAGGCCCTCAAGGCGGCTTACAAAAGAAAATGAACATAACAATACATCAATAGAACATAATACTTCAATAAAATAATACAATTCTCAAAATTAAATAACAATTCTTAAAATTAGATAACAAATAACATTATTAAAAGCAAATTATTGAGCAAGTGTTACTTTAAATACTTGTATATACATGTCCACAAGGCAAGAACAAGAATAACTCTGGCAACTGTTTTCTTTGTTATCAATCAAATTACTCATCATTTCCACAGTCAGCTGGGTTCTTCCTTTTCAGACATTCAAATTCTTCGGTCCCCCAGGAATAAACAAGGTAGGTTATGATGAAGGGAGGGGCCACCCAGAAGACCGGGGTTCCCACAAGTTCAGTCACATCTCCTGCACCAGGAGGAAGTTCTTTCTTGGGGCTGCCATGGAACCGTTCTGCCTCTTTGACTTGAACAAGTTGTTCATCCAGTGCTTCTTTTTGGAGCAGCAACTTTTGTGTATGGCCTGCCTGGACACCAAGATCTTTCTGCAGAGCAAAAATCACTCTCTCTTTGCCTTTTATCTCATCCATCAGCTTACGGATGTCCCTCTCGCATTCACGCTTCATTTTTCTGCAGGGTTTAGCTTGTTTGTTCGGCTTGGTGGTTGTTATGGCTCAGTCGTGGTGCATGGCGGCAGGCATGAGACTGCTGTCTAAAGAGAATCTTTTGCTAAACTCCTTTTTCACTAGATGCCTTTTGTCCATGGCTGGAGGTTCTTTATTGTGTGGTCTACTAGAAATGCCAGGTTTTTGCTATTTGCACTTAAAAAGCACCAGCTTCCATGCCTGATGTTAGATTCCGCTGAGGCCCTTTCAAAGCACCTCCACCTTCAGAGATAAGGTGGGTGACGACTAGGAAGATGGCTTTTTCAGCTGTGGTGCCCAGTCTCACAAATCCCTCTAGTACAGTAGCTCTTTTGATTTGTCCTTCGGCATTATTGCTTGACTATGTTGGAAAGTTGACCCCTCAGTAGGTCCATCCATCGTTATGTAGTCTTTGTGTTTGTAAAGAATTGTCAAGGAGACATCAACGCTTCTCTGGCATCTTTATGCTCTACAGCAATGGCAAAGCAGAGGCAAAGAAGGTCAGGGCTCTCATTTGACCAAACAGCATTTTCACTTTCACTCTGTTAGCCTCTCATATTCCTGCCTTAGTTTCTTGAACCTCATTTTTAAGAATGGGCAAGTATTTGGGGATATGTAGAGAGTGTTTTCCCCCCACATTTAGATTTGAGACATCCTATCATGCTTGAATGATGTCTGGGAGAGAATGAGTCAAAATACATTTATGGAAACATAACAGAACCTTCCCCCATGCAGCTGAAGGAATTCACCCACTAGAGGAATGAATTCTTAATGTCCACTAGAGACATGTGTTCTTTCATGAGATGAGTGACATTTTTTACATTCTTCAGCATGGCATTTAGCTGCTGTGAGTTATTTATCTTTTTTTATCATATTCACACAGAGATGTATACCAGTAAAATATTGTCTAAATTTTATATACAGATAAGAGAAAGGGATTAAAAAACCCAATCCCAATCACATAATCTAATAGATTATTTAAATGGCTTCTGAGTAGTAAATCAGGTTTTTTTCAGTACCACATCTTCTGAGAATTCTATACATTTCTAAATAATTTGAAATATGCTAGTGAAATGCATTTTAATTCTCTAATATCATAGGTCATTGACAGTTATTGCCAATATATTTGTTAATATATTGACATACTGAAAATAAGACGTTGCTTATTTAAAACAATAGATTTGCTTGTCCTACAGTGCAATCATATACATGCTTTCTCAGAAGCAAATACTGCTATATTTCGTGGGACTTATTTCTTAGTGCAGTGTTTAGGATTGCAGTTTTAAAAATCAACTCAATCTCACACTTAGGCTGCAATCTTATAAATACTTACCTGGGAGTAAGTCCCATTGAACTCAATGGACCTTATTTCTGAGTGTCCATGTATAGGATTGTCCTGTTACAATAAACTTCAAATAGTCCAATGTTGTTAGTAACAGATCTATAGGTATGTGCATTCCAGTAATATGCAACATTATATCTATCTGTTCTCTCCCCACCCACCCAAATCTTAGGTATACCACCTTGCAATAGTCTCATACTAATTTTTAGTTTTTCTACTAAACTAACACATAGTGAAATCCAAATATCTGTTTTTCATTTTGCCTAATTAAGCAGCTACAATAATTATCTACAATAACTTTTAATAAATACAGTAGTTTGTATAGGCGTTGGTATAACCTAGAGAGCATCATCTTGACCATGTTGTCTGATTAGCTCCCTGAAGACAATCTAGTCCCATATGGAAGCAATATGCAAGTCAGGAAAGCCGTGGATTAGGATGCTAAGCTCTGTCCTCCACTGCCCATTGCACTCAAACTCACAGAGGGTGATAGGTATTATGGCAGGGGAAAGGACTAGGAAACTAGTCTGGCCAATGGAGCAGGTTTCTTACACTTCACGATTCAAGGTTATAGGCTGGAAGGGGACTCAATGGAAATCATCCATCTCAACCCCCCAAATCCCATAACAATTCACTAATAGGCAAAAAACCTTGCAGTTTTAAGAACGTACCTATAGCCCACAGATATTTCTATCAAACTTTAAAAAGTAGGGATATTGGGCAGCTATAGTGAATGCACTAGGGGAGCAGGAGACCTGACCTCCTCTCTGAAATATTGTTCTGCTCTACAAATTTGTCAAAATGCAAACATAATTTGCGTTGGTCTTTCACAGTCCTATCCACTTCCTGTGTAGCTTGGAAGAATTTGGTAACATGTGCCTCTGAGCATATGGTGAGTGGTGGCATCACCTGCCACCTTCAAAGATGGAGAATTACATTTGTGTATGTTTGTTGGTATTCTTATTTTGCTTCTTTTCTGTGTTACTACTGTTTCTACAGAGAATCTAACCCTAGAAAATTATATTTCTCTCATTATTCATCCTAGAAATCTGTGTCAAATTTATTTTTATTAATTTCAAAGCCTTTTAATTGTCAATGTCATATGATGGTGAAGACAGCCTTTCATGTTTCAAACTGTAGGTTATGCTCTATTTCTGTTAGTGAATTTCTCTGCTTTTTAATCTGTGAGGTAAGAAATGGGATCCTGTGTAAGTTTGCTGAGAATGGAAAGATGACTTGCATGCTTATTGAGTTCAGTGGGATTTACTCCCCTGCAATCATGCTTGGGATAGGTGAAACTGACCACAGGGGATGGGGAGGGGAGGAGGGAGGAGGAGGGCAGGTTTGATCATTTGCATGTTTATTGAGTTCAGTGGAATTTACTCCTGTGCAATCATGCCTAGGAGAGGTAAAACTGACCATGGGGGTGGAGAGTGAATTGGAAGGGGATGGGGAGGGGAAGGGAGGGGCGAAGGAAGGGGGAGGGGAGGAACAAGAGAGGGGATAGGAAGAGAGAGGAGACGAGGTCAGGTTTGATCATTTGCATGCTCTTTGAGTTCAGTTGGATTTACTCCTGTGCAATCATGCTTAGGATAGGTAAAACTGACTTGGGGGATGGGCAGGGAGAGGAGGATGAAGGCAGGAATGGGAGGGGAGGGAGGAAGGGGGAGGGGAGGAGATTGGATGGGTGGGCACTGAGCAGAGGGGAAGTGCCTTTCCTTTCCAAAAGGAAAACATTGTGAACAGTATCATTCTTTTTCAGGGTTTCCCCCACCTTTTTACTCTACAGCAGGCACATGTAGCCTCCCACCCAAATTTAAACCAAAGCTGTCCCTGGCCACATCCACACCTGACCTTGATTTCACTTTAGACAGTCATGGCTTCTCCCAAAGAATCCTGGGAAGTGTAGTTAGTGAAGGGTGCTGAGAGTTGCTAGGAGATGCCCTGTTCCCCCCACAGAGCTTCAATCAGAGCAGCTGACTGTTAAACTAGTCTGGCCACTGGAGCTCTGTCAGGGGAATAGGAATCTCCTCTCAGCACCCTTCATAAACTACACTTTCCAGGATTCTTTGGGGAAGCCATGACTGTCTCAAGTGAAATCAAGGTCTGGTGTGGGTGTGGCCCCCTGATTAGGCAAGCCCAGCAGCTGTGAGTCTGGTTTTTAGAACATTGACATTTGGTTCTTACTGAGCATGCCCAGCCTTATCATTGAGTTCAATGCTAAATTTCTTAAATTAATTAAAAATCCAGTCAGTTTTTAAACTTTTAAACTGCAGAGGATGAAGGTCAGTGTGGGGCAAGGTCAGTAACAGGATTACAGGTACTCTGTGAACAAGGCTGATTTTTAATTAATTTCAAGAAATTATGAGAACTGTGACAGAAAAAAAGGCCAAAAGGGGTCTTGGTTTTCTCTCTCTCTTTTTAGACTTTGAACTCTCGATTCTCTCTGACTGTTTTGTGTATTGCCATGAAAATTTAAAGGGTTGTTAAGCAAGCGTTTCTGAGTTCAGGACTATAGGTTTGTAAGGTTTTGTTTTGAAATGAGCTTATGGGAAGCATCTGAATGTCATGGGAGGTATTTTCAATTTAACATTGCGGAATGCAACAAATCCATGCTGACTATAGTATACAGCCACTCTTGTGGCTGTTTAATTTACCCAATCTCTAAATTGGAAAAACAGAAGCTGTCTCTATTACACAATTGCATGATGATATCAAAATACATCATTCTATAGTGCTTGGTTATATTTCCCATCATGTCAAGTTAGCAAGTCTCCCGTCTATCATCCTTAGCTTTTCTGTAGAAAGACTCTGACTGATATGCTATGTCTATTTGTTTGTGATACTGTGCTAGCTAGGATAGTATCACAATTTTATGCATTTACTTTGATTAATCGATATACATGGTAGCTATCCTCAAGGTACTGTGATAGCCACTCCCAACCAGTCTCCCATAAAAGTGAAATAATACATTTTTTTCCCCACACCCACTGCAGGAATGACTTCTCAATCTCTACAGGGACTTGTGTTCTTTCATTAGTCTGTGGCATATATTCTTGGATGTGGCATTTTGCTGCTGAGAGTTATTTTTCTGTTGATGACAAGGGATGGGTGAGAATTTTTATTCAGTTTGCATTTTAAGCAGAATTGATAAAATTCACACTTTCCAAAACAATATGAGAACTGAAACACAGCCATCCTTCGAAATTTGCATTTATTAGAATTTTGGGATACAGTTTGCCAACTAAACAATATTTACAAAAATGCATATATTAGGTGAAAGTGTGCATTAAAATGAATATATGAGTTTAAATAACATGGAAGAAGGCATGATGTGATGAGAAATAGCTTGCAAAAATGTGTGCCTTTGTCAAAACTGCCTACAAAAATGTGTTTATTTGGAGAAATTTGCACTAAAATGGTGGAGAATTTTCATGAGGATTTAAAAAAAAATTGCAGATTGCTGCAGAAATGTAGAGGACTGAATTTAACATTAGAAAAGTGAGAAACTGAGAGAGCTGAAATTGACAGATCTTTCCATCCCTATTGATGACTATAAGCAAAGCAAAGTAGATACTCTCCACCTTGTAGTAAACAATGAATGAGCTTCTAGTACAGTCTACACAGTAGCATCATATCAGATATGTCATGGAAATATAAGTGGGGAGATAAGGCAACTGCTCTGCTTTTACTGCAGAAAATCTAGTCTGTACATAAAGACTGTCTGTTAAGGTATAATTGTTTTGATTTAGGCATTCCTATTGACCACAGCCATTTTTGGAAGCTATCAGCCAGTGTTTTGACAGTTGTCACTTGATTCTGGTTGTTTTTTTATTACATAATATTACATAAAAGCGGGAGAGAGTTTTTTCAGCTGTGGCCCCCAAGCTTTGGAATACTCTACCCCAAGAAGTTCGCTCTGCTCCCTCCCTGTTGGTTTTCCGGAGACTTCTGAAAACAATCTTGTTCCAGAGAGCCTTTGGGAAGGATTGAAGGTAGAGCCTGACACTGATTTTATGCCTTCTGCGTTAAATTTTACCTTTGTGAAAAGATGCTCTTGGAGGTTGCTGATTCATAGGGTCGCCATAAGTCGTAATCAACTTGAAGGCACATAACAACAACAACAACAACAAAGTCTGTTTAGTACCAATCCCTATATATATGTACTGTGTCTCTCTCTGTGTGTATAGTGTTTTATATATTTTAATTTTATTTTATGCATTTTAAATTTATTTTAATGTTTTGTAATTTCACTGTTTACAGTTTTATTATGTACATGTTTGATTTTATTTTTGTAAGACACCCTGAGTGCCCTATTATAGGGTAGATGGGCGGGATAGAAATATTTTAAATAAATAAATAAAATGAAATAAAATAAACTCACACTATTTTGTTTGAATTGCTGTTACGTTTACAGCAGTGAAATACTCAACTTCACTTTCCCATGGTGGATGCATTCAGCTCAGAGTTAAGAAAATGAAGATTGAAGCTTTCAAGAAGTCAGATCCTTGTAATCCTGTTTGCATCAATGTAATGGTACAGGTCTGAAGTTTGGTATTAAAATAAGCATTGTTAACCTTGGGAAGTAACCAGCATAGGATGTCACTGATTAAACCTTGTATCTCAAGATCATGGCAAAGTAAAGGAAATATGAGGAAATAATTTATATAAAAGAAATGTCGGGTTCTGTGTAATATTTAACTGGCAAAAAATGTTAATAATGACCACCACAGAAGAAGAAGATGGTAAAGCAATAAGCTATTCACAAAAAAGAGAGATCTTATAACAAGTTAAAACCTACCACTGAGATCTCCCAGAACACTAATTTGTCATGTGCGTTTATAGATAAACCAGGTGAGTGAGACTGAGGGAATGGTCTGAAGTGTGGGCCTGAGCACAATGTGAGGCTGCCTGGGAACACATTTATATCCCTTGGAGCAACTCAGATGAAGGGTAACAAATAATACCTGGCTTGTGAAACTAGAGCCCTGTGGCCACAAAACTGTTTAATACATTGCTCACTTCTGGGGTGTACAGTATTGCAGTCTGTAATAGAGAGGATCTGAAATGGAAACTATGCATTAAATCATTTTTAAAATTAAGTTTTGAATAGAGTGACCTGATGCAAAGGAGAAAAAGGATCCTGTGTAGTACAGAAGATTTAAATCAAGGCAGCTTGTCATGCAGGATCAATCCTCACAGCTATCAAAGTTGCAGGAAGCCTCTTCTTCTTGCTTTAGATCTAGTTAACTAGATATGCAAGAACCTATATTTCATTTTCCTTGTAAATGTGATGGCGTTTTGAATATCAGGACAAGTTGGCTTGAAAGCTAGTTGCAAAGCCATTATCTAGAAATTCCTTGAATGCGGTGCCAGTTCCTTGAATTCATGCAATATATTTGCAGTAATGTTATATTCTATGTGTTGCTGCATTCCTAACACAGTTGGGCTACTACTGGCATATCCTCTCTCATCAAAACATATGATTATTATGGGCCACTATATCCTATTATTCAAAGCGTTCCTGGAGCTTTTTCATGGCTTGCTAACTGCCAATTTATTAGCCATCTTGAGGTGCTTTAGTTTGAAATGTCAGGGCATTTTTTTAAAAAAAATGCAAAAACAAAATAAGCAATGAAAAGAGGACAAGATCATCTAATTTTACTACATACCTTACACCCCCAAAGGTTGTGAAGAGGTTGTGAAGCAGGGTTCTTGGGTCTGCTGCGGGCCAAGAGGCAGTAGACATTTTCAGACATTCAAAAAAGAGACAATGAATGTGCATTGAGGGGGGCATCATGGTGTTATGCTCTACACCGACCCAAGTATATTAATGAGAATGCAGAAAGCTCTTGTGCATTCAGTTCAATGCACATTGGCACATTACAGGTGCCTCAATGAACCTGCTGCTGAGATGCCTCCTAAGTGCATTTATCTCCTTGAATGCCTGAAAGGAGTACTGTGTCTTGGCCCCTAAAACACACATGGACCGAATTTTGTTCTTCTTCTCACCCTTAAGATGGGGAAGAAAATGCTTTGAGTGTTTGGTGAGAGTAAAGAGTAGGCAATTGTACATTTTTAGAGCTTGAGTATACTGAAATGTTGCTGTTTGATGTTGATTTGGGACTAGCATCACTGGCCTGAGTGTTTATGTTTAATTAAATTTTTATATCGCCCCATAGCTGAAGCTGTCTGGGCAGTTTACAACATAAAAATCAATATACAATAAACACTAACACTTCTTACCTGCTTCTCCTGTATGTTTGTTTATGAATATATTATAAAGCACTAATGTATCCAGTACTCTCTCATGCACACACCACCACCTACTATATTGTTATATTACTACTAGTAGTAGTACTGCTAAACAATTTCTTCTCTTCCCTTCACCATGAGGTCCCAGGGCAGGTTACAACTATTTAAAAATACTGTATTTTGAAAAGTTTAAGCAAATTTCAGTCAAGAGAATAGAGTGGGTCCTGAAATATATCTCTCAAGTGTCAAAGGCTAAGGGAAAGAGGTTGATGGATGGGCTAGTACCTCCTACTTGTCATGGAGGTGAGAACCATGAAATGTGTTGTAAATCGACTATCACAAAAATGTAGATGCATCTCCATCCTTAAAGGAAGTGAACAGCAAGAGCAACTCCCTTAGCACTGAAATAATTTAGTTGCTAGTTCTAGCTTTCTGAAGGAGTAGATTTTTAGTGCTCACAAAATAAATTGCACAAACCAAATAATTGACTATTCCACATCTTGAATTATTCAAGGATTGCATCTGCTACAAAATATCAATTTTTAAATGCTCAGCTCCTTGCTATTTGATTTAACCTCAGCTTGGGCCCCCTGGAGTCTGGTAAACTTGGAGAGCCTTGCTTCTCTTACATTACTGGATTCTAAATTAACTGTAACCACTCAGGGAAAAGACCTGAACATCATCTTGTACAATTCAGTAAAAACACCTATGGTTTGAAAATGTTGGGATATATGCGGAACAGAATAACAAATCACACTGAAGAGAAATGTAATGCTATTAGTATTATTTCAATCAATAATAAGCTTTTGCTTGGAATGCAGTGTTCTGTTTTGCTCAACTTATCTTAAAAGACTTAGTCCTGAAAGTGGAGATATACAAAGAGAGGAGCAGACAAAATTGGCTAAAAACAGATTTTGGATATGTACAATGCAGGAGAAATGTTCAAAGGGGGTTGACTTTGTTACATAATATATTAACAGAAACATAGACCTTAAAATGTTATTTTCCATTTCATACTTATGTGTCACTCTTTGGTTTTATGGGATGTAACTTACTGAGAGCTTAGTTTGTATAAGAAACTGGTTAAATTGAATAGAAAATTATAAAGGCCATTATTTACACAGGACATAAACTATTCTACAGTTGATTAAGGGTTAGAGTGAGATAGATGTTTCTATGGGGTTTTGTATGTTTATTTTCTTTACATGTTGATTGCCACATATACCTATGAGTTTTTGCTGCAGTCATAGTGCCTAGAAGTCACTGGTGCTGGGCACAGTGAAAACCAATCTATATACAGAGGGTTGGATCCAGACTTGTGATCAACAATGTTCTGCATTTGGTCAAGAAGGTGATTTTTGCCAGTTCCTTCACTCTCGTGTTTAACATAAAAAACTGCTCCAACAGGAGTGTGGGAGGTGGCTCTGGAGACTGCAAAAATTGTTCCCCTACCTCCTTTCATCAGGGGATCCTCCACTGGATCCTGGTTCCCTCCATAAATGTAAAGAGTACTTCCATTCACAGAGGAGCAACACTGAATCCAACTCAGAATCTTTCCCTTTGCTTACTAATCCAAGGCTACATATATACGTAGAGGTTGCACTCCCCTGAAAAGAGCAGGTATGCAAGCTGGGGATATTCCTGGATCCAACAATGTCATTAGAGGCTCTGATGGCCTTAGTGGCTAAGAGTACTTTCTCCGGCTCTGGCTAGTTTGCCAGCAATGATCTCTTTGGACAGAATCGACTCAGCCACTGTACTCCATGTCTGGTAACTTTTAGTTTGAATTATTTATTTATTTATTATTTGATTTATATCCCTCCCTTCCTCCCAGCAGGAGCCCAGGGCGGCAAACAGAAATGCTAAAAACACTTTAAAACATCATAAAAAGACCTTAAAATACATTAAAACAAAACAACATTAAAAACAATTTTTACAAAAGCTTTAAAAACATCTTTTTTAAAAAAGGCGTTAAAACATCTTTTTTTTAAAAAAAGGGTTAAAAACATATAATAAAGGAAACATATTAAAAGCAATTCTAATACAGACGCAGACTGGGATAGGTCTCAACTTAAAAGGCTTGTTGAAAGAGGAAAGTCTTCAAAAGGCACTGAAAAGATAGCAGAGATTACTGCAATGTAGTCCACATGGGGTTGCCCTTGAAGACAACTCAGAAACTTCAACTGGTCTAAAATACAGCAGCCAGATTACTGGCTGGTGTTCCATTTAGATCTTGTGTAACCTCTGCTTTAAAACAGCAGCAATGGTTTCAAGATTGTTTCTGGGCACAATTTAAGGTGTACAAGCTAATGTGTAAAGCCCTAAATGACTTAGGCCCAAATATCTGAAAGGTATTTCTCCTTCCATACAGACCGTCTCAGGTGTTGAGTTCACCAGAGGGCCCTCCTTGGTAGTTCCAGTGCTCTCAGAAGATATGGGAGGGGTGGCCTGGGAAAGGGCATTCTCTGTGGCAGCCACTAAGTTGTGGAATTTCCTCCCTACAGAGCTGTGTCTGGCAACTTCACTACACCTCTTTACCTTGGCCCTTGACATTTGACATGTAGGACCCGCCCTACTTTTTATGATGTTTGTGATTGTTTTTCATGATGTATTTTAAACTGTTATAAGCCACCCTGGGACTTCAGAGTGAAGGGCAGGTAACTACCACTACCACTAATAATAATAATAGAAGAGATTGCATTGATGGTACAACTGTCACCTCTCTGTCTTTGACAAAGTAAAACCAAGTGTTTTTCCATACAGTTATGGGATTCTGTCCAGTATTCTGCCTCCAGTATCCCCAAATGCCATTGATAATATCTGCTCGGAAAATAAAGTGCTTTTATAGCAAGCTCTTTTGCTTAGTAAGCCATACGTGAAAAAATATAATTGAAATATTAAATTATTAACACTAATGTTTTGATCATTTCTTACTACTATTAGTATCTGCCTTTTAATAGTTAACATAAGAGTATGTACTTAGATACAAATGTGAACAAAAAAAGTTATGAGTGAGCTGGTTCATGTATGTAAACTGACTGCTTTTTTCCCTTTGTGCTCTTTCATTCCATGTATCATTCATCCATTTCTATGAGATCTGGACACTAAACGGAAATAACCTGCACGTATTTCCATAATATCAGTGGCTATAAAAGGTGCTGTCTTGATCACAGCAGTGGCTAAGGTTTGTCTGAGTGCAGCTCACTGTGCATTGATACTTTTTTTCATGTCACCACTGCCCACTCATGAAATGTGTGAGCTGGCACATAGAAGGAATTATTAGCAATATAGGTAATCATTCTCAGTATCTATACTAGGCAGCTACAGCAGGCACATGACAAAATAAACAAATTCCCATGCTTCTTTATGCTAATGAAGCAAAAACAAACAACAACACATTTTAAGGAACCGGTAGGTAGGAATGTGAAGAGGTGTTCTTGGTTTTGTTCTTTCCCCTCCCCCTTTCTTAACCTTTTTGTATTTTCCTGCAGAATTTAGTGTGCTTTCTCACTTCACTTTCTCGATATCTGTCAGGCTATCTTTCTCCTTGCCTTCATCTGTGCTGCTGCATTTCACTCCATTGGGAGTGTTTGAGGAAGTGTTCTCAGGCTCCTGCTTACCTGTTCCAAGCTATCCTGTGATAAGAGATCTTTTCCAAAGATGTAAAAGGGAGCCGACTGACTGCACTTGTCAAAGAAAGGCTGACATGACAGACATGCATTTCAGTCTTCTTTTGCATGCTGCTGTCATCTATTCTAAAGTTGCTCAAGATTAGATTTGAAACAGTGCAAAAAGGCACTGGGCAGGCACATTGCTGTTGCTTTGAACTGTATGTATCAGATTGACTCCCCTGTCAGATATTATTAAACAAGAGAATAGCTGGTGGATGTTAGTGATACAGGCTAGGATTTCTTTTCCTTTTTAATTCAATCCTCAGCTTAGGGAGTGCTTGCACTGGGCTACATTACATGATGCAGCTCAACCTCACTACTGTCTACTCATTTTTTGCAACTGATCACATCATAGAAGGGGCCCATGACTCCATTGAGTCCAATCACCTGCCAATGGAGGAATCCACATTAAAGCATACCCGACAGGTGGCTGTCCAGCTGCCTCTTGAATACCTCCAGTGGTGGAGAGCTCACCACCTCCCTAGGTAATTAGTTTCCTTGTCGTACCTCTCTAACACGAAGTTTTTTCTGATGTTCAGTCGAAATCTGGCTTCCTCCAAATTGATCCCATTACTCATAAGAACATAAGAAGAGCCTGCTGGATCAGGCCAGTGGCCCATCTAGTCCAGCATCCTGTTCTCACAGTGGCCAACCAGGTGCCTGGGGGAAGCCTGCAAGCAGGACCCAAGTGCAAGAACACTCTGGGACAATCGAGAAGAGATACTATCCCTCTTCTGTGTGGCAACCTTTCAAGTACTTGAAGAATGCTATAATATCTCCCTACAGTCTTCTCAGAGCTAAATATGCCTAGTTCATTCAGTCTGCCCTCACTGCCCTTTGCTTCCAGTCCCCTGATCATCCTTGTTGCCCTCCTCTGAACCTGTTCCAGTTTGTCCGCATCCTTTCCTTAAAGTGTGGTGTCCAGAACTGGATGCAGTACTCAAGATGAGGCCTAACCAGTGCTGAATAGAGGGGAAGTAATACATCAAACAATTTGGAAACAATACTTCTGTTAATGCAGCCTAAAACAGCATTTGCCTTTTTTGCAGCCACATCACACTGTTGGCTCATATTCAGCTTGTGATCAGTAACAATCCCAAGATCTTCTTGCATGTAGTATCCCCCATCTTATAACTGCATTTAGACAATTATCTAGTTACCCAACAGGAGCTCATCATTTATGTTCTTGGCATGAAAGCTGGAGATCTTAGCATTATATAATATTGTCCCGCTGCAGTTCAATTCAGTCCCTTACTGACACCAGCTGGCATATGTTTATCTCTGTTTTGTTAGTGGTGGTTATCTTGGTTTCTTATGTTACTTACGGGATCTCTTATAGATTTTGAACATTTAGAGAGAAAATCTGGCCTGGGGCTTTATTTGGTTTTTTTAATATGTTTTTGTCCACATTAGAAAGCTCTTTTCTTTTGGTTCAGTTTTGCTCATTACGGTGGAGGAAAAGAGAGAAAAGGTGTGTTTTTTAGCTTAATTGGCCAGCTTGTGCTAATGATGGTTGTGGCTCTAAAAGTTTTCTTTTAAGTCTAGCACATTGTCATTCTGCCAGCAGAAGCTCAAGGTAACTTTTATTCTGGTTGCAACTCTACCCCTGCAGTTTGTTCTTTCTTGCAGTTCTTAGTGCACTGATGGGTTGGGTCGAGATGGGGGGGAAGTAATAGTTTCATTCATGAAGGTGAGAGAGGATGTTCTGAATAGAACTGGATAGAAACTGAAAAGCAGTTGATATTTCTATGGCAAAATGTATTGCATGGCAAGAATTTTCCTCTGAACTCTGATTTGCAACTCCAGCTTGTCCAGTTATTATATTGGCTATTTTAAGTGCTGAAGAGTTAGTACTGGCATCTGGTAATGTGCAGACCCAAGGAGTCTTTGCATTTGGCCACCTGATTTATGAGTCCATTAGGGCTCAAGACAGCCCTGATTTGGTTTTGAACTTACCATGTATGCTAGTGGTCTGTTGGCCATCCATTGTGTAGCAGCTCCTTGCTGTACACTTGGTGGCTTACAGACATTGAATTCAAAGATCTTGATATTTATTTGTTTGTTTGTTTGTTTGTTTGTTTATTTGTCGCCCATCTGGCTGGCAATCCAGCCACTCTGGGCGACATACAAAATTAAAACATATAGTTACATTAAAATATTAAAATCTCAACCAATAATAATAAAACCTAACCCACCCCCAAAGCCTGTTTGAAGAGCCAGGTCTTCAAGGCCCGGCGAAAGCTCATCATAGAAGGGGCATGACGGAGATAATCTGGGAGGGAATTCCACAGAGTGGGGGCCACAATTGAAAAAGCCCTCTCCCTAGTCCTCACCAGTCTAGCTGTTTTAACTGGTGGGATGGAGAGAAGGTCTTTCAAGGCTGATCTAGTTGAGCGGCATCGCTGGTGATGCTGAAGGTGCTCCTTCAGATAGACTGGGCTGAAACCGTGCAGGGTTTTAAAGGTCAAAACCAACTCCTTGAATTGGGCTTGGAAAACAACTGGTAACCAGTGCAACTCCTTCAGTACTGGAGTGATGTGATCTCGCCAGCAGCTGCCTTTAATCAGGCGAGCCGCCGCATTCTGTACCAGTTGCAGTTTCCATATTTATTTATTTATTTTATTTTATTTATATACCGCCCTAAGCCCGAAGGCTCTCTGGGCGGTGTACATAAAAGGTAAAAGCAAGCACAATATATAAATACAGTAAATACAATAACTCAAGAAACAAAAACACAAAAACAATACGAAAACCAAACAACATCCAGAATACAACATAGTAATAAAATACTGTAAAAATACACTTTAAAATACACTTTAAAATGCCTGGGAGTATAAAAAGGTTTTCACCTGGCGCCGAAAAGATAGCAGCGTCGGCGCCAGGCGCACCTCATCGGGGAGACCATTCCACAGTTCGGGAGCCACAACCGAAAAGGCCCTAGTTCTAGTCACCATCCTCCGAGCTTCTTGATGGGATGGTACTCGGAGGAGGGCCTTAGATGTTGAGCGCAGTGTACAGGTAGTTTCATATTGGGAGAGGCGCTCCACCAGGTATTGCGGTCCCATGCCGTGTAGGGCTTTATAGGTCAAAACCAGCACTTTGAATTTAGCCCGGAAACAAATAGGAACCCAGTGCAGACGGGCCAAAACAGGTGTTATATGAGCGGACCTTCTGGTCCGCGTCAACAATCTGGCCGCTGCATTCTGGACTAACTGTAGTTTCCGAACTATCTTCAAGGGCAGCCCAACGTAGAGTGCGTTAGTTTCCATACCATTTTCAAGGGTAACCCCACGTACATTTTGAGGTGTATCATTATTGTCTTAAAATGTCCCAATAGTATTATTCTTATGACGCAGGTGGAATAATGAACCATTTGATTCAATGGATTAAAATGATAATGGAACTTGGCCACTGATTGGATTCAAGCCCTGATAGGAGTAGACTCATGTGAAGTGGGAAAGAAAGTAGAAATGGGCTGTGGGGCCATTTTTTTGGCTCCACCCACAGAGCGTGTGGTGGTACCCCAGCCTTGCTCCCACTATCATGGCCTGCTGGTATGGGGAAGCTTTTGTGGATTTCCCTCTTGCTTCCATGGTCCAGATGGCTGCTCTAATACATGCAGGAGAGGGCCTGGCTGGCAGGAACTATGTGACATGGTGGCAGGGGCAAAAGCATGGCTCTGCAATCCTTCCTTACACACTTTTCCACTTTGCATAAGTAATGCATGAAGAGGGCTTAAGTTATCATCGTTTTTGCCATTACAATAGTATTTGTAGAGATAGCAGAAAGGTAGTTCTCAGGAGTTCACCTCAAAATCTGAACATCACTCTATGAGATCTTCAGACTTGATATGTTTGTGTGTAAAACCTAGAAGAATGCTCGAACTTTTAAGCATATCTTTTTCTTCTGGAATAGAAGTAGAAACTAGGAACTTGGTAGGTTTTTCACAGTGTCTGGTTTCTTGCCATTCTTCTCTTCATGGTAGTATCCAAGGGTGAGCTAGGAGAGTATGGTTCTCTTTGTTATTGGAGGGATACTTTGCAATTGGCAAGGTTGTGACATCTGCTTTCACCATTGGCTGTTGCACAGAACTGCTCTGCGGCTCTACTGACCAACCAAAGTGTTTCTGCTCCCGTCTGCAGGTACATTAATTATAAACTTTGCCCTATCTGGTTGAATCAACAGCTGGCAGTGGCTTCTCTATGGGGCCCAGGGGAGTTTACATGCAGTTCTTTATTGAGAGTTAAACAGCTGATTGGACAGCAGCTAAAAAAAAACATAGGACTGGTATGAATGCTGATAGATAATGTGAAATCCTCAGGTATTCACAGGTGTCACTTGGGGACAAGCCTATTCATCTCCTGCTGGGAACTAACTTGAAATACTGAAGCACTAATCAAATGAGGATTTTGCACCTTAAAACCATGTAGTTAAAAATAGCTTCAAAGACAGCACTAGCCACAGCCTCGTTCCTAATGCTGCTCAAGACGTTTTAGCTAAATAAATATAATTAGACACAGTGCTGATTGGTATTGGGCTGTGGGTTGTTGAGAGGTCAGGGGCCACAGAGAATCTTGTCTTCTACCATTTTGTTCTCTAATTCTTAAAAGAAAATTATTTAATTAAAGCATGCTGTGAGCATTCGTGCTGGACTAATCCCTACTCATCTGCCACACGTCAGGAAACCCTAGAGTTTACAAAGATCAAGCTAATTAAATTCTTGATCTATGTTTTGTTTTTCAAATGAAAGGAGTGCACCTGCAAGTCATATGTAATGAATAAAAATGTAATTTGTGAAAGTATATTGTTGTTGTTACTGTTGTTAGATTTGTTAGTTGCTAGTTACCCAAAGGTCTCCAAGTGACTTACAATATTGTTAAAAACACAAATAAATATATCATACCATAAAAACAACAACAGTCCTCATAGCAGCCACAGGAAGCTTTGGCAGACTAATATCATCTTAGTCTAGCAGAAGCCTGGGGAAAAAAGATAAGTCTTTACCTGGCACCAAAAAGATGTCAATGAATGTGCCAGGTAGACCTCACTTGGGAGTATATTCCACAGATGGGGAGCCATAATTGAAAAACCCTTTGCCTTGTCACCAGCCTCCAAGCATCCCTCAAAGGGGGGACCTGGAAAAGGGTCTCAGAAATAGATCTAAGGGTCTGGGTAGGTTCATATTGGGAAGGTGTTCCAGAAGATATTAGGGTCCTGAGCCATAAAGAGCTTTATAGGTCAAAACCAGCAGAAGTGTACAGGTAGCCAGTATGAATGGAATGGAAATTGTGTTATATGATCCATTCACCTTGAACCCACCAACAGTTGAGCAGCTCCATTCTGCACTAATAGAAGATTCCAACCCATTTTCAAAGTGCAATGCAGTAATCCACCCTTGAGATTACCAGAGCATAGATTACTGTAGCCATGTTATCCTTGTCCAGATAGGCTCATCATTGGGCCACCAGCCTAAGCTGATAGAAGGCACACTGTGCCACCATGGCCCCTGTGCCTCAAGTGACAGCAATGGATTCAGGAGAACCCACAAACTACAGATTCATAGTGTGACCCCATCTAGAGCAGGCTATGCACTACTCAGCTAGTCAGAGGAACCACCCATTGACAGCATCTTAATCTTATCTGGATGAAGCTTCATTTTATTAAGAACATAAGAACATAAGAAGAGCCTGCTGGATCAGGCCAGTGGCCCATCTAGTCCAGCATCCTGTTCTCACAGTGGCCAACCAGGTGCCTGGGGGAAGCCCGCAAGCAGGACCCGAGTGCAAGAACACTCTCTCCTCCTGAGGCTTCCGGCAACTGATTTTCAGAAGCATGCTGCCTCTGACTAGGGTGGCAGAGCACAGTCATCACGGCTAGTAGCCATTGATAGCCCTGTCCTCCATGAATCTGTCTAATCTTCTTTTAAAGCCATCCAAGCTGGTGGCCATTACTGCATCTTGTGGGAGCAAATTCTAGAGTTTAACTATGCACTGAGTAAAGAAGTACTTCCTTTTGTCTGTCCTGAATCTTCCAACATTCAGCTTCTTTGAATGTCCACAAGTTCTAGTATTATGAGGGAGGGAGAAGAACTTTTCTCTATCCACTTTCTCAATGCCATGCATAATTTTATACACTTCTATCATGTCTCCTCTGACCCGTCTTTTCTCTAAACGAAAAAGCCCCAAATGCTGCAACCTTTCCTCGTAAGGGAGTCCCTCCATCCCCTTGATCATTCTGGTTGCCCTCTTCTGAACCTTTTCCAACTCTATAATATCCTTTTTGAGATGAGGCGACCAGAACTGTACACAGTATTCCAAATGTGGCCACACCATAGATTTATATAACGGCATTATGATATCGGCTGTTTTATTTTCAATACCTTTCCTAATTATCGCTAGCATGGAATTTGCCTTTTTCACAGCTGCCGCACACTGGGTCAACATTTTCATCGTGCTGTCCACTACAACCCCGAGGTCTCTCTCCTGGTCAGTCACCACCAGTTCAGACCCCATGAGCATATATGTGACCCTCATCCAGTCCATTATTACAATCTAGCACAGATTCAGCACATCCTCTGCCTCACCTGCAGAGGATGAAAAGAAGAAATAGAGCTGTGTGCCAGCATACTGATGACAACACACTCCAAAACTCCTCATGACTCCATTCAGCAGTTTCATGTAGATATTGAAGAATATGGGGGACAGAACCAACCCCTGCAGAACCCCATATTGGAGAACCCACAGAGCTGAGCAATGCTTCCCAAGAACCACCTTCTGGAGCTGTTCATCCAAGTAGAAATGGCATCCACACCCAACTCAGACAGTCGTCCCAGAATGGTAGTATAAGATATGTTCGTGTGGTTGCCACCTAGTGGCCAAAAAGATAAAGTGTTGTTTAGAAAAGTTGGATCTGAGCATGCCTGAGGCCTGTGGTTTCAGGGTGTGGTTCCAAGATGGATTCAAAACTGAGAACTGTGTGAATGAACCTAAGAAATAAACCCAATTATTGTTTGCATCTTACTGGTGTAGCCTACATATATTTTAGGTAGTATGGTTGATCCAAAATTGATGGTTGACCCAAGTTAGAAAAGGAAGAGGCACCAGAGATCATATTGCAAACTGGATAATGGAATGGACCAAGAAATTTCAGAAAGAAATCACCCTGTGCTTTATAGATTACAGCAAAGCCTTTGATTTTGTAGATCATGAAAAACTATGGATTGCTTTAAAAGAAATGGGGGTGCCACAGCATCTGATTGTAATGATGGGAAACTCTGGACAAGAGGCTACTGTAATTGGTTCCCAGTTGGAAAGGGTGTGAAACAGGGGTGTATTTTACCACCCTACTTGTTTAATCTAAACGCAGAACATATCATACAGAAAGTGGGATTGGACCAAGATGAAGGAGCTGTGAAAATTGGAGGGAGAAATATCAATAATTTAAGATACACAGACGATACCATACTCTTAGCAAAAACCAGTAATGATTTGAAACGAATGCTGATGAAAGTTAAAGAGGAAAGCACAAAAGCAGAAGATTTATGTAACTTTAAAGTTGACAACGAGGACATTGAATTATCAATACCTTATTTATTATTTATTTATTTATTAAATTTATTTATATCCTGCCTTTTGGCCAAAGGCCCTCAAGGCAGCTTACAAAGAAAAATAAACACAAGTATAAAAATACATCAATAAAAGCAATACAATTTACAAAAATTAAACTAAATAACAAATAACATTAAGGGGAAAAATTATTAACCAAAATGGAGGCAATAGTTAATAAATCAGAAGAAGGCTAGGACTGGGGAGGGCAGCTGTGAGAGAACTAGAAAAAGTCCTCAATTGCAAAGATTTGTCACTGAACACTAAAGTCAAGATCATTCAGACCATGGTATTCCTGATCTCTATGTATGGATATGTAAGTTGGACTGAGAAAAAGACAAATAATTGGGTGATAGAACAAATTAAACCAGAACTATCACTAGAAGCTAAAATGATGAAACTCAGGTATCATTCTTTGGACACGTCATGAGAAGACATGATTCACTAGAAAATACAATAATGCTGGGAAAAACAGAAGGGAGTAGAAAAGGAGGAAGGCCAAACAAGAGATGGATTGATTCCATAAAGGAAGCCACAAACCTGAGTTTACAAGATCTGAACAGGGTGGTTCACAACAGATGCTATTGGAGATCACTGATTCATTGGGTCGCCATAAATCATAATCGACTTGAAGGCACATAACAACCACAATGGTTGACGGTATTGAAAGCCATTGAAAAGTCAAGGATCAACAGAGTCCCCCTCCCCCTGTCTCTCTTCCCAAACAGGTCATCATATAGGGCAACCAAGTACAGTTCCTGTAACAAAAACAGGTCTGAATCCCAATTGAAGTGGATCTAGAAAATCTGTCTCCTCCAAGAGAGAAATGTCCCCCATTTCCAGCTGTATATATTAAATATAGCATAGTCAAATTTTTAAAAAGCATACAAACCACCATCAAATAAAAACATGATCCTACTTTTTTTTTAAGTGAGTAATGAAACGACGAGTTCAAATTTCACATTGGAAAATACCTGTCATCGTTCTATTTAGTTGGGTAGGTTACATGGCTTTCTGTTTCATGCTATGCTTAGTTCATATATCCACTTGGGCTTGTACTGTCCTTTCATGGTGAAGGAAATACCTTACTCCTTTCTCCTCCACCATGTTGATAAATCAGGTGCTTCATGTGAATGCCCAGTCATGCAGTGTCCCAACATGAAATGATTTATTCCCAGTGTGCCTTTAAAGGTTCATCTTCCACCCTTACTTTAGCTTGACTGACACTACTAGATTGGGGGCAGCTCTTTAAACCATGTAAAAGCATCTCTTATGCCACTGCTGCAAAGACCAATCCCAATATGTATGGGCTGGCTCTCCATGAGTTCAGATGGAATAACTTTTTGTGTCACATGGGCCATGGCTGAACTGTAATTTCAGCCTGCAACATGGGCAATTAGTCCCTGAGCATCTGCAGAATACTATTTCGACAAAGCAGCTCTATGCATTAGAAACTACTAAGCAATTCTTGAATAATTATATGTATGGATAATATCTTACAGGTCATCTAGGCCAGCCCCTATACTTACAGGATCTGCAGTGCAGGATGCACAGCATATCTGACAGATGACCATTAAATTTTAAAATTGTGTTTTAAATTGTTTTTAAAATACGTGTTTTAAATTGTATATTTGTTTTAATGTTTTTGATTGCTGTAAACCGCCCAGAGAGCTTCGGCTATGGGGCAGTATACAAGTGCAATAAATAAATAAATAATTCCTGCCTCCACCATCCAAGGCAGCCTGTACCAAGGTCAAACAGCTCTAACTTTTAAGAAGTTTCTCCTAATGTTCAGCCAAAATCTGCTTCTCTGCAATTTTCCCCCATTGGTGCTAGTTTGGTGCAACAGAGAAAAGGTCTGCTTTATCTGCATGATAGCTGTTCAGATATTTGAAGTCCACTATCATGTCTCTCTTTAAACTTCTCTTCTGCCGAATCTTTCAAATTCCCCTCATAGGTCTTGGTTTCCAGACTCCCTCATAAGCCTGGTTGCCTTCTTCTGGACATGTAAAAATAGTGTGTCCCTGAACTAAAAATAGTACTCTAGATGCAGCCTCACCAGTGCAAAATAGAGCAGAAACATTAGACTGCCTTCAAGTCGATCCTGACTTATGGCGACCCTATGAATAGTCTTTTCATGGTAAGCAGTATTCAGAGAGGGTTTACCATTGCCTCCCTCTGAGGCTAGTCCTCCCCAGCTGGCCAGGGCCTGCTCAGCTTGCCACAGCTGCGCAAGCCAGCCCCTTCCTTGTCTGCAACTGCCAGCTGGGGGGGCAACTGGGCTCCTTGGGACTATGCAGCTTGCCCACGGCTGCACAGGTGGCTGGGCACGTAACTCCTGAGCCACTCACTATAGGGGTGATCTTTAGCTGGCTCTTGACACCCAGGAGACACGGGCAGGGATTGAACTCACAGACTCTGGATTCCCAGCCAGGCTGTCCTCCCACTGTGCTATACCAGCTATTGGCAGAAGCATTACTTCCTGTAATCTGAGCATAATGCTTTGGTTAATGCATCCCAAGAGTCCATTATTATTTTTTTAACAGCAGCATTATCCTGCTAGCTCATGTTCATTTTGTGATGCCTAGATATTTTCTTCATGTACTACTGCCAAGCCAGGGCTGTACTACCCTATACTTGTGTTTTTGCTTATTTTTTAAAGTTAAATGTAGGACTTTACATTTATCTTTGTTGAATTTAATCTCTTGGTTTTGGTCCATTTTTGGTTTGGTTCCAGCCTGTCAAGATAATTTTGAACCTCAGTTCTTTATTTTATGTTGTTAGCCATCTTTTCCATTTTGTGTCATCTCCACAACTGATAAGCACCCCCTCTATTCCCTTATCTAACATATATTGGGGGGAAATGCTGAACAATACAAGAAATGATTGGAGTCTACCACCGACCACCCCATCAAGGAGAAGACGAGGGTGAAACTTTTGAAAAGCAAATTGCCACTGGAGGCATGATGAAGGAGTAATGGGGGACTTCAATTACCCCAATATGTGTTGGAAGACAAGTTCTATCAAACACAGCCCCTCCAAGAAATTCCTGATCTGTGTTGCTAGTAACTTTATCCTACAGTAAGTGAAGGGGAAAAACTAGAAGGTCAGCTAAGGGAGGAACTAGACTAGAGTAATGAAGGAACTGGCTGAAGAACTCTCAAAACTATTATCTTTGCAAAATCAAGGAGGATGCATGAAGTGCCATATGACTAGAGGAGGGCTAATGTGGTCCTTATCTTCAAAAAGAGCAAAAAGGAGGAACTTGGGAACTACAGACCAGTCAGTCTGACATCAGTCCTCGGGAAAATTCTGAAGCAGATTATAAAGCTGTCAGTCTGTAAGCACCTTATTCATTTATTTATTTGATTTATATCTCATCCTTTCTCCCAGTAGGAGTCCTTGAAAATAATGCAGTGATTACTAAAAGCCAACATGGATTTGTCAAGAACAAAACCTGCCAGACTAATCTTATCTCATTTTTTATCAGAAAACCTCCCTGGTAGACTGTGGGAATGCTGTGGACCTCATATATTTAGACTTCAGCAAAGCTTTTGACAGAGTGCCCCATGATATTCTGCTAGCTAAATGTGGGATGGATGGAACAACTATCAGGTAGATCCACAGTTCTTGATATTGTTGGGGGTCTCATGAACTTTAAAGCAATTTAATATAGTCATCAGACAGGATGTTGATGATGTGGAAGACTGATGATTGATTTCAAACCAAAATTGCTGATTTTGTGCCCTTCTAAAGAACATAATCTCAAGGAGAGAGTAAATGATTTCTTTAAATTGTTTCCTGCCACCATTCAACCAGTAGTCATTATCTGATGTTTATATGTCTTAGAAAATGTCATGCTAATCAACCAGCTAAGCAGGGAATTTCCACTTGTTCATTTATCTGAAATCTTTCTGGGCATTATTAAGGAAAGATACAAACTTGTACAAATCAAGCTGACCATCCTGCAGTACCGATTTTGTGATTAGTATATTTTAGGGTGTACATTCTAACCATGTTCCATTGTTCTCTGTAAATACAATGTTAAAACGTGAGGGTAGGGTGTGAATGTAACCCCCCCCTCCAAACATTCCCATGCATGTTGGCCTCGTCCTTCCCAGGTTGAACAACAAAGTTTTGTAGGGGTCTTTTACTCACATTCACTAAAATGCAAGTTGAACAATTCAGCTGTTGGGGACCCTCTTTCATGAGGGCCTCAATCATGTGAAGAATTCTACTTCAAGCAGATGTGACTAAAAAAGCCCTACAGACCTTCTCTTTTCAATATGAAAAGGTTGGGGACAGAGTAGGTGGAACTGACACACATGAGGACTTTTCGGGTGGGCCTGAAATGGCACCACTTTTCCTGTCCCTGCTCTTAAACATTATCTGAATATGATTTATAAACATGGTAAAAGGATTTACAGAACAATTCTCTCAATTTTTACTCAGACCACACTCAAGGCTAGCCAAATAGTTTGGACAGCTGAGGCAGAAAATCCCACAAACCTCTCTCCCTGGAAGTAAATACACAGCAATGGCTGCAGTGGTGATGATGATGATGATAGGGTGGTATACAATTATATAATAGCACTAATGCAAGGATTAGCACTAGTGCAACAGGACTCCCCCCTTCTATTCCCCCCTTGCATGTCCTGCAGCATCCTCAAATCTCCTCCAGATGGTTCGGGGAAAGAGGAGATTTAGGGGGCATGGAGGGCAAGGAGAGAGGGGGAAGTCCCACTGTGCTAGCACTAATCCTTGCTCTAGCGCTGTTTTTTAGTTGAATACTATCCTATCATAATCATTATGCTTCCCTTTCATGACACCCCAAATCAGGTTCCTGAAGCAGTTCTTTCACTCTATCTAATAGCAGGACCAGCTCTGGGGGCACACATAGTTGATTTCTTCTTTACATTTGGAATTCAAGCAAGCTGGTAATTTCAATTTTTTCCCCCAGACATTTTCTCATCCTTTATTTTCAGTATGATGAAGGACAGTTAGGTTGGAATCATGAGGTCACAGAAACCTTAAATGTCAAATTACCCAAGGTAGGAGCTTTGTAGACATTGTGCTAAGCATGAATAATGGTTGAAACTATTTATTTGGCCCCTCAACCTCTTCCTTCTCCTTTAAACTATCATTCTGGGTACATACTTGGCAGGTGGTGAACTAATGTAGTGCTATTTTATCCCTTTTATGCAGAGCATTTGGCTGTTAATAGGTAGAGATGTGGAGTGAGAGCTAATACTGTGTTCAAGCTTGTCGTATAGCAGGCTGTCAGAATTTATATCATTGCTTCTATGTAAGGCCAATGATACCTTATAAAAATGATGATGAATTAAACCACCGTTCTGCTGCATTAGTTGAAACATTCAGAATAAAGTAAATGCTATG
The DNA here is from genome assembly GCF_030035675.1 of Rhineura floridana. Lineage (NCBI taxonomy): Eukaryota > Metazoa > Chordata > Lepidosauria > Squamata > Rhineuridae > Rhineura > Rhineura floridana. The sequence continues at coordinate 87,364,315 of NC_084484.1, read as the reverse complement.
CACAGGATACAGAATAAATGCTAAATTTCTCTTACTTGTCTTAATCCATCTCTGCAGGTTGGTAGCGCAGTCCATTTTGAAATACTTCCTTTTTAGGAAGGAATAAGCTCATTTTGTGCCTTGGGAATCACTCTTTTCAATCCTCACCTTTGTATCCATTTAAAGCTACCAACCAAAGATGTGTGTGCCAGAAAAAAAAGGAGGTGTTATGGTAACATATGAGTGCCACAGGCATTTTGTAGTCTGCACAAGGGAAGTGAACATTTCTTGCTCTGTGTATTAAACTGGAAGTCAGTATAGTCAGTTCATAGACTTTGCACTTGGATTTGTGGAATTTGGGAACAAGACTCCACTCAGAAAATTCTGCCTTAGGTTCCTTTGGTTAGCAGTTCCTTTCCACCTTATTTCCCCATCAGAAAAAACTGGAATATTAATTATCTATCTCTTGGGCTTATTTAGATGATGGTGCATGCACACACACACACAAGCCCATGAAGGGAAGGAAGCATGAAATTAAAGGCAATTCAAATCTGTTTATGTTTTTCTTCTAATTAAGGGAATTACACATTCAGGATCACAGGTGGAATGCTGTTGCACAGAGAAAATGATTTAGTTGGCATAGGGTTCAGTGTGTCAGTCTTAACATCCTCATAAGTAGAAAATTAAGAAAATATTTAATTGCAGGGTCAGTGTTTAGTGCACATACGAACTGTTAAAAAGATATTGTTTTTGGTTTTATAGCTGCTTTGAAATATGTCTTATAACACCCATTTCCTGTAAGAGTAACTGTGTCTCATTAAAAACAATAAAGCTTAGTGCAGAAAAGAGCAGTTGTAATGGCAGCATCAACAATTAGCATTTGTATTTGAAAACATTTGCAATAATATTGTTATTTCAAGGAGATAGGTGGAATCCAGCAATTGACCCTTTAATGCCCTATATAAGGCATGTAGGGGGCTGAATCTGCTTAATGATATGCTTTTATATGTATCTATTATTTATTTTATTTATTTTTTAAATTTATATCCCACCATTCTTCCCAGTAGGAGTCCAGGGCAGTCGTGCCATTGCAATTAGAATCCTTTTAGGCTGGGTCCTTTCAGGAGTTAAGTCTGTTTAGGAATGCAGGATGTCAGGAGATAGAGCAGGAGCAGTTGTGGGCTGCATGTCAAAGCCACAGAGAGGGGGAAGGGAGAGAGTGCATGAGGGGGGCTGGGGGTCAAGCATTATATGTGAATGAGACCAGCACAGAAACATGCAGTTATTTTTACCGGCTAATGGGCATCCCCAGGGCCGGCTCTAAAGGGCAGCCCCACGGCCCACAGGAGCCCTGAAGGAGTAGCACTCCCCTTTTGCGGCAGGCTCCCTGCTGCAGATTGCAGGGAGGGAGCTGCCCACCCTCTCGCCGGCCTACATGCTCACACTGTCCCGAGGGCTCCTCATTATTGTGAGGGGAGTAGGGCTCCTGCCGTGGATCACAGGGAGGGAGCTGCCCACCTGCTCGCCACCTCCTTCTCCCTCACTCGCTTGCCCTCTTCGTCCCTCCCTCCCTTGCCCTCTTCCTCCCTCCCTCCCTTGCCCTCCGCCCCTGCTGGCTCCCTTGCTCGTTCCTGCTTGCTCACTCAACTTCCCATCCGACCTCCAGCTCCTCCACCTGCCTGGGACAGGTAGGTGGGACATGTGTGTATGTGCCAGGGCCCAGGGCAGGCTGATGCCCAAGGGCCCTGGCATGCCTGTGGCCATCCCTGGCCATCCCTCTGAAGTGAAGTTATCCTATGGCCTGACAAGAATATTAGTAGCACAGCGAAATAGTATATAAGGTTGATAGCGCTCCCTGCTCAGCGATATGCCACTGCATATCTTGAGGAGAATGATGCATCTTGACTGCCAGAAGTTGCTTAGAATAGAGAGGGGATTCTCCAGCAACTAAAAGGACTATATTATTAGCTGCTTTTGTTTTAATTTGTTTTTTTCACCTTCATACTATTAATAAAAGCTGTTTTCTTTCATTGCCTACGTGAATCCTAGAAAGAACTTCTGCCCCTTTGGCAGAACAGCATTGTTAGAAAGGAAGTGTTCTAATAGTGTAATTGACCAATGTTATGACTGCTTTTTTCAAGAGCTCTTGTGCTCCCTCTCCAAAAATGAGCTCTAGGTTTCTTTTTCAGCAAGTAGATTCTCCAACCACCCTGTTCTTGTTTTGCCTGGGTTAATATGAGTATTCTACTATGGGTTCAAATTATCATTCAGTTCAATGCAAAATTTACTAAATTAATTAAAAATTAGCCAGGCATTTATTTTTAACTTTTAAACTGCAGAAGATGAAGGTCAGAGTATGGGGCAAGGTCAGTATTAGGATTACAGCTACTCTGTGAATTTGGCTGATTTTTAATGAATTTCAACAGATTATGAGAACTCTCAGAGAAAAAAGTCCAAAAGGGGACTGGTTTTTTTTCTCTCTCTCTCTCTCTAGACTTTGAACTCTCAATTCTTTCTGACTGTTTTGTGTATCGCCGTGAAAATTTAGAGGGTTGTTGAGCAAGCGTTTTTGAGTTCAGGAATATAAGTTTTGTAAGGTTTTGTTTTGAAATAAGCTTATGGGAAGGATCAGAATGGCATGGGGGCATTTTCAATTTAACATTGCGGAATGTGAAAAATCCACGCTGGCTATAGTATACAGCCACTATCATGGCTGTATAATGTTTCATTCAGGATACATTTTAAAGGTGTTTGTGTGCTGCAGCATCTTCTGTTGTAAACATTTCTTTGCTTTAGTTTACTTTTTTTAAATACCCAGCAGGGCTATTAATTTTCATTTTCTTCTGCTGTAAATGGGCAACTATCCAATGAATGACCTAAAAAATCTTCCATGTACTATAAATTGTACACTGTCACTGCTTATGCCTGTTCTTTGCAGTTTGGAGTGATCAGGCGGTGTCAGGTTAGTTTTTCCATTTGAGATTGTGTCAGACCTGGTTTTTGAAGCAAGGTGAAGTCTCCTTTTATCAGAGCTAAAGAGAGAAGATGTGTCATTGAAGTGATTCACTTGGTCACAGAAGAGCTGCTGCTGTTCTTTAGGATTTAGTGATTGACCAAAGTGATCTTGATTAAGTGACTGAAGCCTCACAAACGTGTCCAGATTTAACTCACTCTTTAGTTTTTATTCCCAGGTATGGATTTGAGCTAGTAATGTGGCCATGCAAGTATACTGCTGTTTCAACCTTAATTATCAATAGTGTTATTTGCACTTATTAATAACAGTATACAAATAATATATTTAGGTTTCTAGCTTATCACTTCTTGTACATTAGGTTGGATAATGAATGATACATGAAACAACCTCCAATAAAATAAATACTGGCTAAAATATTTCATTATATGTGACCTATAAATTGCACCTATCCTATATCTCCTTAACTTTGACCATTCAAAGCTGCACAGAAGGTGCACGAATAATACTCACATATTGAATCTGAATATTCATGCCAGCAACTGAGGCTGCCAAATGACTTAAAAATAAATGGTCTGCTTTTGTGTCTTTGATCTGAAATCAGGCAAGACAGTATCATCTGTTAATATCTGTAAGTTAAGCTGCTACTAAAAGCAAAGGAGCATAGGCTCGTAAAACAGCTACAACCCCAACCGGAACCTGTAGTTATTCATGCAAAAGCTCATTGAATCCTACAATCATAGAGTTGGAACAGTTCTTATTGGCCGTCGTCCCATCCTTTGCTCCAGGACCGACACCAGAGGGCAGCCAGGTTGGGCCCTGGCTAGGGGCCCCTAAAGCCCAGAGAGTCCCCTGAAAGGCTTTTCCATAGGGTGGGAGGGTGGTACTCCCATTCCATGATCCTGCAACCCAACCCTGCCACAGATCATGGAGCGGGAGCTCCCAGGCCCCCCCTTTACATACAGGCTTCAAAAAGCCCACTCACCCCACCTACCCCTCCCATCAGTGTGAATGCCATGTGCACTGTGAGTGCATGCTTGCCATCACCCAAGATGGTGCCCAGGGTTTCCCTAAGGGGTTGATGCTCCCACCATCTTGGTTGATGGCAGGCATGTGCCCTACACATGTACATCATTCACACTACTCAAGAGGTAGGTGGGGCATACAGGCAGGCTTTTTAGCCCCATGTTGCCTGTATCAGAAGGGTATTGAGCTATAGTGGCATAGGCCCAGGGCAGGCTGGTGCCCAAGGGCCCAGTCATTCCTGGCACCGGACCTGCTGTGCTCAATGCACGTGCTGCGTGGAACAATGAACAGCTTTACTGCAGGGCACACTTAGGGTGGCCAATCACTTTCTTCCCATCAAGCTGTGATGGCAATAGTTGTGTTTCTTGCTTTTGAGGAATCGGGCGTAGATCAGTGGTGGAGCACAGGCTTTGCTTGCAGAAGGTTCCAGGTTCAGCCTGTGGCACATCTAGGTATACTCCTGTCTGAAACCCTGAAGAGCCATTGCCAGTCTACATAGACATTACTGAGGTAAATGGATCAGTGGTCTGATTCTTTATAAGGCAGCTTTTTGTGTTGCTTAGCAGTTCAAGATATAATCCAGGAATTGTTTACACTAGACCTGTTGGCCATCAGTGGAGAACAGCAAAGTTGTAAATGTCATTACTTAGATACCTACTGGCATTTATAATATATACGTATGTATAATATATACGTAAGAGTGGCTGTATACTGTAGCCAGCATGGATTTTTTGCATTCCGCAATGTTAAATTGAAAATACCCCCATGCCATTCTGCTGCTTCCCATAAGCTCATTTCAAAACAAAATCGTACAAAACTTATATTCCTGAACCCAGAAATGCTTGCTTAACAACCCTCTTAAGTTTTCATGGCGATACACAAAACACTCAGAGAGACTTGAGAATTCAGTCTAAAACAAGAGGGGAAAAATCCAGACCCCTGTTGGACTTCGTTCTGTTAGTGTTCTCCCAATTTGCTGAAATTAATTAAAAATCGGCCATGTTCACAGAGTACCTGTAATCCTATTACTGATCTTGCCCCAAACTCTGACCTTCATCTTCTGCAGTTTAAAAGTTTTAAAAATGCCTGGCTGATTTTTAATTAAGTAAAAAACAATAACACTGGAGTCCATTATAAGGGTGGGCATGCTTAGTAAGAACCAGCTGTCAGTGTTGTAAAAGCCAGACTCACAGCTATTTGGCTTGGCTAATAAGGTGGGCACACCCACACCATACCTTTATTTCACTGTAGACAGTCATGGCTTACCCTAAAGAATCCTGGGAAGTGTAGTTTGTGAAGGGTGCTGAGAGTTGTTAGGAGACTCCTATTCCACTGACAAAACTCCAGTGGCCAGAATGGTTTAACAGTCAGCCTCTCTTCTGGGGATTGTAACTCAGTGAGGGGAATAGGGCCTCTCCTAGCAACTCTCAGCAACCTTCACTTCAATTCCCAGGATTCCTTGAGGGAAGCCATGACTGTCTGAAGTGAAAATAAAGGTATGGTGTGGATGCGGCCAGTGACAGCTTTGGTTTAAATTTGGGTTGGAGACTACATGTGCCTGCTGTAGAATAAAAAGTTGGGGGAAACCCTGCAAAACAATGATACTGTTCACAATGTTGTCCTTTTGGAAAGTAAAGGGGCTTTCATTCTGCCCAGTGCCCATCTCCTCCCTTCTGTCTCTCCTCCTCCTCCCCCTTCCTTGCTATGCATCCCCTTCCTCCCCTTCTCTCTCCATTCTCCCCTCTCCCTGTCCATCCCCCAGGTCAGTTTCATCTATCCTAAGCATGGTTGTATAGGAGTAAATCCAATTGAACTAAAAAAAAGCATGCAAATGATCAAACCTACACTACCCCTCCTCCTCCTTTTCCCTCCATCTTGCCCCTCTCCTCCCCTTCCTTCACCCCTCCCCCATGGTCATGTAAGCATGATTGTATGGCAGTAAATCCTACTGAACTCAATAAGTATGCAAATGATCAGACCTACCTTTCTCTTCCCCCTCTCCTCTCCTGTCCCCTCTTCCTCCCCTCCCCTTTTCCTTCTTTTTCCTCCCCTGCCCACTTCAGCCCTCCTTCCCTCCCACTACTCTTTCTCACCCATGGTCAGTTTCACCTATTCTAAGCATGATTGGACAGGAGTAAATCCCACATAACTCAATAAGCATGCAAATGATCAATCCATTCTCAGCAAACTGGCAGAGGATCCCATTTCTTACATCCTGGATGAAAAAGCAGAGAAATTAATTAATAGGCAAAAAACAACAACCCACACTTGCTGTTCAAGAACGTACCTGTAGCCATTTCTATCAAACTTTAAAAAGCTGGGAAATTGGGCAGCTATAGTGAATGTACCATGGGAGCAGGAGACCTGACCTTCTCTCTGAGATATTGTACCACCCTAGGAAATCTTTTTTTTTGTTTCTGTTTCTGTAAATATGTGAAGTACAGCAACACTTTGCAAAATTTACACTAGAAAAACTCCAGAAACAATTGTGGGGTAATGGCACAGACTATTCTGCAGAACAGTCTCCAATGGACATGAGGAGTGTCTCAGTTTGCATAAGATAAAACAGTGGGAGGTGAAATATATTCTAGCAAATTTCTAGGTGTGCTCTATGTTTTTAATTGACCATGCCCATCTTTCCTTAAGTGGAGTGGTGTAAGCATAGCAGGCTGAACACATGCATCTTTGGCAGGCCAATTCCCCCCCCCCAACAGCTAGATTTATTGCTTAAGTAGCAATATATTGTAATCAGTGTGATTTTACATCAAACTGCAGTTTCAGATTCAAGTGTTAATGTGCCCAAAATAGAAACAGAACTTCCAGTTTGAAACACAAAAGGCTGTCTTCACCATCATATGACCAATAAAAGGCTTTGAAATTAATGAAAATAAATTTGACACAGATTTCTAGGATGAATAATGAGAGAAATATAATTTTCTTGGTTAGATTCTCTGTAGAAACAGTAGTAACGCATGAAAGAAGCCAAGTAAGAACACCAACGAACATACAAAAATGTAATTCTCCATCTTTGGAGATGTAAGAGCTGATTGCAAGTGTTGCCACCACTCACCATATGCTCAGAGGCACATGTTACCAAATTCTTCCAAGCTACACAGGAAGTAGATCGGACAGGGAAATACCAACGCAAATTGTGTTTGCATTTTAAAAATTGGTAGGGCAGTACGATATCTCAGAGAGGAGGTCAGGTCTCCTGCTCCCTGGTGCATTCATTATAGCTGCCCAATTTCCCTGCTTTTTAAAGTTTGATAGAACTGTCTGTTGGCTATAGGTATGTTCTTAAACCACAAGGGTTTTTTGCCTATTAGTGAACATTACCTATGCTTTTACAGATGAATTATGCATGCTGTTATAGCTAACTGGCACATTACGTTTACTACAAGTAGATATTCTGGCGTAGGTGCAAACTCTGAACCAGCTTCACAAATATAATAATGTGGTTTTAAATTTCATGAGATTTTAAAAGCAGGTTTGGACATAAGAATACGGAGCACTTATACAGTGCTTTCTAGATGTTCAAAGTGCTTCATGCAATCATCAATAGTCCATTCAAGAGCCATTTAAAGTTAGTCATTGTTGTTATACCCATATTTTAGATTAGAGGCTCAAGATGAGAGAGAATAACTTGCCTGGTGTGTTCATAGCTGAAGTAAGATTTCAGTTCAGAACCTTCTGGCTTACAGCTGTTGCTCTTAGCCACATTTGGTTTCTTGAACAATCTTTTAGGTTAATTATATTACCATCATATTTCATGCTTTGGGATCACCTAGCTGGGAAATGAGCCTGTATCTGTCTGAATGTACACCATCAACTTACTGTTTACTATGCTGGCCAGTAATGAATTGAAGCTTGTTGCAATTGATTAAGTGGCCCACTGAAAGACATAAGGAGATGGTGAAGAGTTTGGGCACAAAGTATACTCTATTTCTAAATTACTAGGCACTTACCATGAGGCCAATGTAAGGTAAACTCACTGCACTTTAGATGTACAGAGATGGATAATAGGGAAAAGATGTTCTGAGCTTTTGGGTTGGTGAAAACAAGGCATTTTTACTTCTCTCTTATTTTTCTAATGTACACGTCCTTCAAATATATAGATTTGTATGTACCATGATGCATCATTATTAAAGGTGTGGTTTCCGTTAGTTCATTGTTTCAAGGGCACTGTCTTTCTTTCACTTCTTATATGTGCCCTTTTTGATTATAAGCAAAAGCAGCATCAGTTTCTAAGATTAATTCAGGAATTGGAGCATGCACAGTTTTCAGTTTCTTCAATTCCTATGCATAATTTATTACAAAAAACAAAATATATCTCTTGCATGCATGGATGGTGCAATATCTTTCTGATGCACAGATGCATTCCTGTACATACATGCAAAACTGGATAACACCACATAAATAGTCACATCAAGTTTTGCTTTTCTGTGGTGTTTCAGTGCAGACATGTGCACAAGCAACTTGGTAAAACACTGCAGGAGGGGGACTGCAGTCATATGTGCGATCACCTTAAAACTGCTTTTGGTAGTGTTTTATCAATGTGCGCATGAACCTTATTATGCAGAGGAAATGAAACGTTCTGAAGGAACTGAAAGTTGCCTCCAGGATCAGAGGTACCATGTCCTGAATACCAATCACTGGGAAGAAAACAGCTGGACAGTGCCATTGCACTCATACCCTGCAAGTGGGCATTCCATTAGTATCTGGATGACCACTGTGAAATGCAGCATGCTGGGCTAGATTGGTTTTTGGTCTGATCCAGCAGTGCTGTGCCTGCATATATATACAATGTTGTATACAAAATTTAAAAATGGAACAAAAGATTATTCAGATTGCATCAGGTCCACTTAGGAAACAAGTCTAGGAGCAATTTAGAACTCCAAAATTCAGGGGGAAATTCGCATGGAAAAGAATGTCAGAAGCAGCCCAGTGGGAATTATCCAGTTTCACATTATTTTTCTTCAGCTATAATGTTGACCAATGCATGAACCAAAGAGAACCTTCTGAGTTTTTTCTAATCATTTCTGCAAGTTTAGCTAGAAAAATAACTGATTTATCCAACAGTATTCCCAGTTAAACATTTAGTATTCAGACAAAGGGTAAGCATAGCTTCAGCATCCTGTAAACCTTTCCTTAGAGTTAAACTAGAAATCTTTGGTTTGAGTTCACTCAGGTTAGTTAGTCAAGTCAGGAGTCAAAACATGCCTCTAATATCAAATATAATGTGAGCCAGTGTGGTGTAGTGGTTAAGGTACTGGACTACGACCTGGGAGACCACGGTTTGAATCCCCACTCAGCCATGAAGCTCACTGCCTGTCAGCCTCAGAGGAAGGCAATGGTAAACCACCTCTGAATACCACTTACCAAGTTTTTAATTTTTGGATGCTTTAACAGGATAAAAAGTAATTGAAATTTACTTTATGAAAAATCTTGACTTAGTATGTGTTTTAATGCTTAGAACTTATATTTGCTATATTTGGACTAAACCTACAAGCCACCTCTTGGCTTTTGGAACATTCCAAATCTGGCTAATTGCCAAACTATAGACTATATTTGATTCCTGCTATTATTTCGTCCACCTCCCATTTACAAGGTTGAACATAAAAGGGAGACTCTCTTATTTGGCAGGTGTACCTATGAAGCGAAATAGTAGCCTGTTCATGCTCATTTCAGGTTAGGAAAGGATTATGCCCATGAGAAATAGCACCATAAATATTGATTTTGGCCTAGCCAAAGCCTGGGCTGTAGCTCAGTGGGTTGTATTCAAAAGGTTCCAGGTTCACTCTGTGGTATCTCAAGATAGGGCTGGGAAAAATCCTGTCTGAAATCCCAGACACCTGATCCTAATTAGTGTAGACTGGAGCCCTCCAGATTTACTACAGCTCCTTTACTACAACTCCCACCATTTCTGACAATTGACCATGCTGGCTGGGGCAGATGGGAGCTGGAGTCCAACAACATCTGGAAGATACCAGGTTGAGGAAGGTTGGTGTGGAGAGTACAGTGGTCTGACTCAGTATAAGGCAGCTTCTACATTCCCTTTCCAGAGCAAGATTACTCAAGAAGCAGTGCTGACCAGTTCAAAAGTAGACACAAACGTCGTTTCTCACAGAGCTGGCAGATGCCCTTCTCATCATAGAAGAACTGTGTCTTCTTGCTTGGACAGTAATCATCCCTGCCATTGGGACAGAGGTCTCTGGGATTTCCCATTTCCATTTGGGTGTTGTTGTTTTTCTGGCCAGCTGAGGTGGCCTGTGAAGTTCTGAAAAGCTAGACTCTACCTGGCCAAATTGCTCCCAAGCTGGCTATAGAGAATATGGAACAGCAAACTGCAGAAAATGGCCATCAATGAACTGATCAGAATAAGCTTCAAATCCACTCCTTCCATGAAACTCAATGGCCAGTCACTATCTGTCAGCCTTACTACCTCACAGGGTTGTTTGTGCAATAAAATGGGGGGATTTACACACTGCTTTGGGGTCCTTATAGCAAAGGCAGGAAATCAATAGGATCTTATTGTTGCTACATTGAATCACTAGCAAGATCACAAGTGTTGGTTTATTGAAATTAAATATGGACCATGGCCACTACAACAAAATTAACTGTAGTAGCTGTTAACACCGTTTATTTACTTATTTATTGCATTTGTATGCCACCCCATAGCCGAAGCTCTCTGGGCGGTTTACACAGTTGCCCCTGAGTGCCCTGTCTGGCATTGTGGAGCCTGGTTTGCACCTTGGTAACATCAGTGAACTAAGGGCCATGAAACAGGCTGGAGAACGGCTAGAGCAGAAGTGGTGAAAGAGGCCTTATCCCAGTCTGTGTCTGTTTTGTTTTAATATGTTTTAAAGTCTTTTGTTTTTAAGATGTTTTAAAGTGCTTTTAGAGTTTTTGTTTAACACCCTGGGCTACTTCTGGGAGGAAGGGTGGGAAAGAAATTCAATAAAATAAATAAATAGATAGATAAATAAATATGAGGTGACAAACACTAAGAGATTTAACTTGTGTGTTTCAAGAGTGTACATATGTATTACCCATCACTTTTATTAGTACTTCAGGCAATTTTATAAAATGCACTGATGGTACTTCAGTGTGAGTCTATTGTAATTCAAGTCAAAGTAACGAATATTAAAGACCAGTGCACATATTTCTGTAAAATTGTGTGCATTCATCTACAAATGTTAGAACAAAACATTTAGGACTAAACTAAGTCCCTCAATACTTGTTCCGAATAATGGAGCAGTTAGCTGTGCAGCTTTCAGCATAAATTTCTTGAAAACCTATTATATTTCCTTCCTAAAAGTGAAGAAATCTCATATCTTCCTGGTACCAGGCAAATCTTAAATTCCTTTTTCAGGATTACTTCTGTAGCAATCAACTTTTTTTAATAAGAAAAGCCTACTTCCACAGTCCCTTTAACCACTGCATTAATTATGCATAGTTGCTGCAAGGTTTTACTTCCAGATGCAACCAGATGGCTGCGTATCTGGCCTAATTGTCTCGAGACATGACTGTCAGCTCCTTTGACTCTTTTCTCCCTGCTTCCCCCTTCATCACTTTGTTGCATAATTATTGGGAGACTAATTGCCTATCCTTTTATACTGTCACACACACACACCCCGATCTATGCCTGCTAATAAGTGCATCTGGCTTTGGAACTGAGGCCTTCCTAACCCAATATCACATCTGGCTCTCAGGTTGTAATATATTCTATTAACAATATCATTCTACCATGGAGATTTTGCAGTGTCGTTCATAATGGGCAGCCACTGATCCCAAGTGGACTGAACACCAGCACTGTGGAGTCGGAATCGTAGAGTTGGAGTTGGAAGCAATTATGGGTGGAGTCAGAGTCGGTAGAAATGTACTGACTCCGACTTCAAAATAATATTAATATTAATATTAATATTAATTTATTAATATTAGTATTAATTTATTAATATTAATACATTAATATACATTTGCCATTTATGAAGGAGTCAGAGTCGGAGTCAGAAAGTAGAAAAATTAATATAGATTTGCCATTTATGAAGGAGTAGGAGTCAGACAGTAGAAAAATAGAGGAGTTGGAGTCGGACAGTAGAAAAATAGAGGAGGAGTCGAAGGTTTGACATACCGACTCCACAGCCCTGCTGAACACCACAAGAAAATTAACAAAACCATGTTTGCCTTTATCACCTCCTCCAGATGGCAGCAATATCTAGTACCTGACTCATCCTTCAAGCAAGCATGTGTTCTACTGATCCAATGCCATCCAGTTTTCTGACTTGGGCAATGATATTTGGCTTTCAGCTGTTTCTTACAGGTTGCTGGATTGGCTGCAGATTACAGTCATTTGACTGTTGCCTCCGTATGGTGCAAGGGAATCAGGCAGGATCCTTACTCAAGAACTGAATGGAATTGGGCTGCCTGCTCTCTCATTCAAAGTGTGGGCAATCCACACATTGCCATGCGCTTGATGTTTGGGCAGCAGTCTCAGGAACAGCTCAAGCTGTTGGAGGCTGTTGCTTTCCACTTTCCAATGCCTACTCTGTGGGTGGGCTGGTCTGCTTCTGACAGAGTTCTATAATGCACAGGGACCTCCACAAATATAGGATGGATAAATATACCAATTTCACTTTCTAATTTTTCCAATTTTAAGTTCAGTTCTCCACGTTTCAGCATCAGTTTGATTTTTTTTTAAAAAGTTTACAAAAAACATAATTTTAGTGCACATTTTTCCTAACGTACACATTTTGGCAAACAATTTCTCCTAATATAATGCATTTTGTATGCTATTTTTCAGTAATATTTTATTTTTTGTGCAGTCTTTTTGTACATATTATTTGGTTGAAGAACTGCATCACAAAATTTGGAGAAGTGTGTATTTAAATGGATAGTTGTGTTTTGGTGCATGTATCATTTTGGAAAGTGCAAATTCTGTAGGGTTTCATTCAAATGCAAACAAACCAAATGTCTCCCCCATCCCTATCTGCTTCAGAAGCTCTCTGTCCAGCAGTGAAGGAGCAGAGCCAGTACACTTGTTGCAATACCCCTCATCATGAGTTCAATTCACACAAATACAGAAAGTCTGATTTAGGTTATTGGGAATGTGTTTTTTTAATCCTTCCTTAGTAGGAAGTGCATTAATGTCATCAGAATCATTGTTTCACCCGTAGATGGTTCTGCCTCTCACATTCTCTTCCTGCCTCACACTGCCAGTGTAACAATAAAAAGCTCCAACTTAATTTTGATCAAAGTCATAGTGTGCAGCTATCAGATTTATTGGCTTGGGGTTATTGTCTGCATTACTTTGTAATATCCTAAGAGATCTTTTACCATTACAAGGGCCATTGATCCCAGTTTCACAATTTGACATAGAGTCATATTGACAGTATGACTCTATTGACCTTGATATATGGCATAAAAGTGAAGTAACAGGGACGAAAATTGTTTTTGAGTAAGCAAGCAAACATAATAGATTTTAATCCTGAAACCTCTGATTCAAAAGTAGCCTGGCAGAGTTTGTGAGATTTCCTGTCATAAAGTAATTTTAGAGTGGCAGCTGTAACCTTTCAGATTGCTCATTCACTTATTCCAATGGTAAAGTGTATCTCTCTGGATAGTGGCAATATCTTCCAGTTTAGCTCCCACAAAATGCCTCACTGAGTCTTCAGGTAAAGAGAGATTGACTGCAAAGGAATTCCAACGAGGAACCAGAAGCAATCTTCATTATGATGCCAGTCACAAGGTACAACTCACCATATTAAAGTAAGATCTTGTGATATTGGTCAAAGAAAAACTTGCAGATAATGGCACATTAGGCTTCTTTGGTGAAAATGGCTATTTTCTGGTGGCCTACAAGTACATGCTGCTTGGATAAATTCATGCATATTAGAAATTGAGATGGTGTTATATAATATTTACAAACCCAAGTATTCATGGAGTGTTTGCCATGTATACAGTAGAACAGTAAACGGAGAGCTTGGCATTGTTGGGTTGCTTGTAGTGGCTATCGCTCAACTAACATTTCTAGGTAAGTGTGTCCTTGGCTGTTCCAACAATTGGCTGGAGTACAGTTAGTGTGTTCACCAGATTGTAAGCAGTGTAACTGGCTGCTGCTGGTAGGCCACAATGAAGTCATTCATATTGGCATTGTATTGGCATTAAAGAGGACCTTGGCATCCCCATTATGGAACCATTGGTAGATAAAGATGCCTGTAATTATTAATTTTTGGGAACTCAAGTAAGTCATGATTTTGCCAAATATATTGGTGCTGACAGCAGTGAAGCTTCTTGACAGAAAATTGGGTGAGATGGTTTGATGGAATGAGTATTCCAGGTCCTCAGGAGATAAAGCTGATGGCAGGACAAGCATGACAATATATTAAGCACAAGTAGACACTACAAACACTAGAATCCAAGGGACCCTGTGAGTGAGGCTGCATTTCAGTTTACTTTAATGTGTCCTAGAGAAGGAAGGAAGGCCCCATGAGACTACACAGCTACAGTGTTGGAACAACCAAGGACACATGTAGATGTTGGAGCTGGACATTGTTAAAGTGAAGGTGTGTCTGTATGCAGCACTAGCTTATCAATGGAAAATTCCAAGAGCCTCTGCTCCTGGCCATTGTCTCCTGGGCCTGTCCATTGGCTTTGTGAAGAGCATGTCCTGCAGGCCTATTCAATATCTATTCTGGCTTTATTTCCTGCACTGCTGTAACATTTTCAGTTATTTTGGCGTCTTCATTTATTTCCTAAAACAAGTGGAGGAATATAAAATATGTGGATTAATTCACTGAAAGCAAAATATTTGGTACCTAATATAAATAAGAAAAAGTGATTGAAATATTAAATAAATAAATAAATAATCTGGATTTCAGTCACGTTAGTAACCATATTAGATCAGGACAGTCTAGATCAGGGATTGATCCTCAGTACTCTAAATAGGCTAGCAGTAACTTTGGGGAGTGTACTCCCTTACCAAGAAGGATGTGCCCTAGCTGGCCATCTCCTGGTTAAACAGTTCCTCTGAGGAGAATCTGTATGTTCCACCAATGATACGCAAATTTCCCACATGGGGATCTTTCTTTCATCGTCCGAGCAGTCATACCACCCTCCAAGCTCTGTGCTCCATTTCACTTGGGGATCTCACTTAAAGCAGTGTTCCTGGGGTGTGATAACATCAGCCAGAAAAGTGGATGAAATTGGGGTCCTGTCAGTCAGGGAGGGACTATGTATCATCAATCCAGACAGGATTGACTTCTGACCTGATCTCTGTTTTCTGCCAAAGGTTACTCAACCTTGCACAGGGTTCAAGAGATTTTGGATTTCTGCCCACACCCAGTCCTCCATCAGGGGAAGTGGTGACATAAATTCGATGGCAAGAGAACATGTCAGAGCCTACCTGAGCCTCATTGCACCCATCAGGAGATTGGAGTCATTATTTGTATCCTATAAACAAGGAGTTGAAGCCATAACATGTTGAGGTCCACCATTATCTAGTGGGTTCCCAAATGCATTGTCCAGCCAAGTCCTCAACCCCGCCTACTTGTACAGTAGCCCACTCCAGCAGCTACAGCAGCTCTGTGTACCAGTGCTCCTCTAAAGGACCTTGGTGCATCCACCTACCTTCATCGGATACATTTGTCTCAGCAAATGCAGCCTTGGGCAGGAAGGTGCTTCAGCAGGTTCTGTAATTTTAGTTCTCCCACCTTTCATGGTGGGGTACACTACTACATCAACTTTTGCCTGTACGCTCCACTTTTCTGCTGACTGAGAACAGAACGTTGGACTTACTGTGAAATGTTCTTCTGAGAACAACATGGTGTACACATGCAAGAAGTGCAAGCTCATGGCACTGTTGGAAGAAAAAGTGAGAGGCCTGGAACTGTGGGTGGCCACACTGAGGACTATAAGAAGATGAAGAACACTGGAACAACAGCAGCAAAGAGAAGTGGAGGTGGAAGAGCAACAGCATGTGGTAGCAGAAGAGGAGACTGCTTTGGAGAGGAACAATGAAATGGAGGAAGCTCTATGGGAAAGGGTAATAGGAGCAGAAGAGCGCTCTACGTGGGGCTGCCTATGAAGACGGTTCGGAAACTGCAGCTTGTGCAGAATGCAGTGGCCAGACTGCTCACGGGGACCAGACGGTTTGACCACATAACACCAATTCTGGCTCGCTTGCACTGGCTGCCTATCTGTTTCCGGGCCCGGTTCAAAGTGCTGGTTTTGACCTATACAGCCTTACACGGCACAGGACCACAATACCTGTTGGAACGCCTCCCCCGTTACGAACCTGCCCGTACACTACGTTCATCATCAAAGACCCTCCTCCGAGTTCCCACTCATAGGGAAGCTCGGAGGGTGGCGACGCGGAAAAAGGCTTTTTCTGTGGTGGCCCCCGAACTGTGGAATGATCTCCCAGAGGAGATACGCCTGGCGCCAATGTTACTATCTTTTTGGCGCCAGGTTAAAACATTTCTCTTCGCCCAGGCTTTTTAACATGCTTTTAACATGCTCTTAACTTGCTTGTATGTGTGGATATTGTTTTAATTTTTAACATTTTAAATTTTTAATGTGTTTATATTGTTATAGGTTTATTGTACTTCTGATGTTTCTTGTCTTGTGAACCGCCCAGAGAGCTTCGGCTATGGGGCGGTCTATAAGTTTAATGAAATAAATAAATAAATAAATAAATTATTCTTCAAATACAGATGATAAGGAAAGATGATGAAAATGAATACATCTTAGAACAGAGACAGCACTTTCTGCAAATCAAAGCATATTCTATATGAATAAATTTAATTACAGAGATTTAATTTGGCATGGGTGATGATATGGGAAAAATTTACACTGAATTTACTGATGCTGAATTTATTAAATATATATTGGGGCTGCAAACAATTTAATACATTTTTATTGATCAATCATTTGAGTTTTGGTCAAGTTAAATATGGGTAAATTTATTACTGTTATTATTTATTAAATTTCACAAGCGTCTTCCACAAAAATCACCCCAAGGTAACTTGGAGACAGTATAGAATATACAAACATTTAAATCATAGAACAAAATATTTAACTATAGTGAACTGTACTGGCAACATCGCACCGCATATCTGAACCAACCAACCATGAAAAAGTGCAGATCAGAAGTAATAGCCAACCCACTTCATAAACATATTTCATAAACAGGAGGCCACAACTTAAAAGACCCCCTCCCTCACTGAATGTTAAATTTTTATATACATATTTTACTTTTGTTTCTTCGTTGTTTCTGCTTGAATGTCCCACACAAGACAATTAGCAACAATGGTGCATGAAACAAACATTTCATCCTTGTTTTTAGTATCCAATTAGCTACCAAGCTAGGTTTAAGGTGCTGTTATTGGTGTACAAAGCCTTATACAGCTTGGGACCAAGATATCTAAAAAATTGCCTCACCCCTTACATATCTAACCAATCTCTGTGTTCTGCAGGAGAGGGCATCCTGTAGATACCATCTTCTCAGGAGGTCCAATGTCAGGATCAGATCTGTAGTGTAGTGACACCTACCCTTAGAACTCCCTTCCCATTATGTTTCAGACAGACAACTTCTCTATTTTATTTTTGGCACCTGCTAAAGATGTTTCTCTTTCAACAAGCCATCTAAAATATCTGTCCCAGTTGGTATTTGTTTTGGATTTGAACTGATTTTAAGTACTATCTAATCTTTTTGCTTTGATCTTCTTTCTTCCCTGTGTAAGTAAACAAGTACATTTGTAAGTAAATTTTAGTTCTAAGAAAATACACATCTGAGTATTTTAATCATTTACATTTAATTAGTATTTATACATACCTTGCCTCTGTGATTTGTTGGATTGCCAGATATTTAGAAAATATCTATACTTAACTGTGTATTATGGCAGAAAATAAATAAAAGTTGGATTGTTTCCAATTACGGCTTTGCTTTAGCAGAAAGCATTCCACTGACATGAACTGGAACACCAATTTTTGCTGATTCCTTCCCCCCTCCCCCATCCACTTAAGGCTCTTATTCCCTCCAGAACAGAATTGGGGTATGGTGCAGACGGATGCACTAGGTAACGGGAGGAGGGGAGGGGGGACTCACAAAAAATATGCCTCAACTTGTGCGAGCAGAAAGACTTTCCACCAAGACAAAGTCCCCATTGGATCAAACCCAGTTGTTAAACAGCTTGTATGCAGGATTTCAGCCTTAGGCATCAATAAATGTGGCTGTATATGTAACATGAATGAGCTTTGAGCATGTCAGCTCCCTCCTTTTTTCCTCTTCTGTCACAGCCATGAAGAAGGGATAGGAAACGTTTGCTTCCATTTTTAACTAAACTTGGTTTAATATTATGTTTAAACTTGGGCAAACTGTGCTTAATCTTAAGTATGGTTTATTGAAACAAACCAAGTGGTAGTTTACAAAGCTGCTTGTTTCAATAAACCATAGCTAACATTTTCTGTAGGTTAGGGTTTGGATGTAATACTAAACTGTGGTTAAATGAAAATGAAAACCTTTCTTGTGGCTCCACCAGAGGAGGTAGAGGAGAAACACACGAGTCCTCATTATGCTTAGCTGGTGCACCATTGTTTATTTTCACATCTGAATGCAGGCATTGAATCAAAGCTTTTATTCTGAGCTACTTGGAGTTCTCTAGTATCTTTTATAGTAAAGACAATGATCATATATAGTTTCTGGATTTTGAAAGGTTGCATTATAGTGCCATTCCCAATTCAAGTTAATATCCTTCTTTACCTCACAATTTTGAGTTGACTTTTCAAATTGATAAAATAGTACTCTGCTAACAGGCAAGATACAATGGCTTGGTGTCAGACATCATTCAGAGTCTAGTAATATTCTGCAATGAAGCTTACCAACTACCAATTAGAGCTGTACTTCCATTCTGTAATCTTTGTCTGGTGGTGGCATGTGTTTTTTGAATCATTCAACTTGAGTCTGCTATTCTACCTTTAGTTCTTTTTAAAACTAACTGAAAATTTCATAAACCAATAAAAAAACCCATTTTTATATGCCTTGTTTGTTAAAAGAACAAAAACAATATTTCTGCACATAGTGGTTTATGCTATAAAGGCTTGTGTTACTTGTGCAGGATAATGATACTGTATTCCTTTTATGACTCAGGATTTAATTGATTTCCAATAACACTGGAGAAAGGTGAGACTAACAACATGCAAATTCATTCCATCTGTTTCTATGGATTTGGGAGTTATTTACTTTGCTGCTTAGATGATTTGATGCAACAACAGCCAGTCCTGGTTGTATAAGTTCTGTTTCAATCACTGGTAGGCTAGAACAGCATTAGCTAATAGCCATATTCAGATCCTACCTCTGTATGTGATATTACTTGTTTGTTGAAGGCTTTGAAATATCCCATTCATCAACTATCTCCTGGCATGATGACCTCTTAAGATCCAGACATTTAGCTATCTTAATATACCTTGCAATACAGTTATTTTCTATCCTTAAATTAGAAAATATGACGGAGAAAACAAGAGAACTTTATTCACAGTCCTAGGATGCTCTGACACATCTGAAAGTTAATTATTTTTCTACCCATCAAATAAGATTTTCTGCCATAAATAACACCAAAAGGTCTTAACACTGTGTTAAGGATTACAATTGATTTGCTACAGTTATTGATGGTTGAACAGAACAAGAATGGTATGACAGCTGCAAAAATGAAGACACTATTAGTGGACTCAATCCAAGTTGTCAGTAGCATGTTGAAAGATTTAAGTATTATTAACATTGTAACTCAGGTTATAATGAAGGTTATTCAGCTTTGAAAGCAGCAAGTACAGTGAACAGTAGTAATGAACAGATACAGTAATACAAGGTTCTTGTGTACAAAGGAGACTAATGAAGGGCTAAACCCTGCTCCTGTTGTTTCTCACAATAAGGGTTTCAATGTCAACCCTTTGGAACTAACACTGGAATAGACCGAAGTGGGGCGCAAGTAGTTTTTGAGGGATGTGAGGCACAATCCCTACCCTTGACATAGAAGATTCATTCATATCTCATCTCATCTCATCTCACATTATTTCTTCCAATATGAAATTCAATCATCATCTCAGGAAAAGTATATACAGAATGTCATAAATGTGACTCAACTGATTTCAGAGACACTGTTGGCATGTCTGTTGGAAATTCTCATTAGATAGCCAATAGTTTTACCAAAAGTTATTCAGTGGTTCTTCTACTAAGGTGATCTAATACTGATTTTGGTCAAAGCCGAATCATCCATGAACAAAAGGGAGGTACTGGTAGACTTGAGGTAACAAGAAATATATACAGAAATACAAGAATACTTATTTTTAAAATCATAAGGGAGATGGATACCCCAAGATCAGCCCTATAATAACTCCACAGCATGGAAAGTTGAAACACTGAGGAATAAAAGACAACTGGATGGGAGGGGAAATAGAATACATTGGCTAGATCAAGAGAACTGATAAATTTAATGGATAAAAGGAACCTTCGCATTGTCTGTATAGGTCACTTCCTACTTCACACTGAGAAGCTATTTTTAAACATGCCATGGAATGAAAGTGAGACTTGATCTACCCATAGACATCAATAGAAATTAAACAATTTAATGTGATTAGGATTGGCACAAATCTGTCCACTGTCTCACAAAACCCCAAAACATAGAGCAGGGGGAGCCCAAATGGAGAAAATAAAAACAAAACAGGACAATGGGAACTGAGTATGCTCAGTGGACTCAGAATGTTGACTGACAGTTGTGGAAGGGAAGGAGATCTGAAGAGGGGGTTGAATGGAATGGAGTGGCTGGGACCCTACATGGAAGCACATCACACTGCAACATGAGCGACATGGTGTGCTGGCTAGCTACCAAGGGTTCTCTTCTTCTCTTTTAGGCACAGATGCTACTGGCAAAAGCTGCTCTAGTTCTAAAATTAATAACGTTTCCCAAGTGTTCATGCTTACGCAGCCAAAATTCCACCACCTGAAAAAAGAGGGAGGTATTGGTAGACTCAGGGTAACTCTGAGGTTTGCAGAAGTGAAAAATAAAATGTATGGAGGGAATCCTAAAACAGCCACATAAGAACTCAGTGGCATAGAATGTTGAAAGACTGAGTGGAGATTAAACCCTGGGCACAAGCACAGCATTAATTTCACAGTCCTTCAAACCATAGTTGAGAAGACAGTGTGAATTCAGGCTTTGATTCTATGACTCCAGCTAAGCCATGCTACAGAGAAAAGACATGCTCTTCCTCATTCCCAAAATCATCAGGCTAATTTAGAGAATCCTTAACCAATTTCATCTAGTATAACATTGTACACTGAAGACATCTGGTTGTACACTGAAGACATACAGTTTTACCATACTGCTGACTGTATTTACAGAGTTGTAGGAAAATGTGTGTAGGCAGTTCTAATATAGCTATAGCATAGATATATACTATGGATATATGCTATAGACACTTAAATGCATACACAATTAAAATTGGGTCCCAACCAAAGTTTTGTATATTTTTATTTTTTGTTGTTGAAATACACATTTTCAACAAGGTAGAATCTTTCACTGAACAGATAGGCATGTTATATACAAAAAAAAGGTAGTTTCCCAAGGCTGGTTATGGTGGGTTTGATGAGAGATGTCACAGCTTCCTAGATCCTTGCAGTCAGCCCTTTGGGGTGTTTGTATGACTCTCCCAGAGTAGCACTTCAGAACAAACAAAAAGATGAGAAAACTGGAGAAAACACAAAGGGAAAGGTGCTTTTTAGATAATAGCCAAAAAAAGAAAAGAAAAGAATGAGATCATTTTAGCTCAGCTTCAGCTCTGTTTTAAATTATTTTCAGCAATCCATAGCAATCACCATAAATATCCTACAACATTCTTCCAAGGCTAGGGGTGAGTAAACAAAAGTCAAGCCCATGGAATTAGAATTATTGGAATAACCAAACACTTTATATAACTCCAGCATTTTGTAAGTGAGAACAGTTACCTTTGTTTCTAGACAAATGCTGTGCCTCAACAGCTAGACATAGCCATTTTGTTTCAAATTGTCTAACTCTAGAATCTTGTGCACCTGGGGAAACGTCACACAGCAGTGAATATGGAACTGATATTTAAAGAACTTGGCTGTAATGTCACAAGTCAAGCCAATAGATGTCAATCTAAATTCTAAGGAGAAAAGCAAGCTAATGATTCAGAGAAACATGCTGTGTATTGCCCCCCAGACTCGAAAACATTCCAGTGATCCTTTCTGAGAAAATTTAATTCCACTAAATCACTGTATTCAAGATGTTTCCTTTAATTCTTAAAAGAAGTTGAGATGGCTTAGCTGTGAGCAAAAAGAGACCTGCAGTTGGGTGATAGTTAAATGGTGATCTTCTTTGTAAGTTTTTCCTCTGTTAATGGATGCTATATTCAAGCACTATCTTGGATACCATATCCATTAATGAAAAAAATGGAAATGGACTGCCTTCAAGTCGATCCCAACTTATGGCAACCCTATGAATAGGATTTTCGTGGTAAGTGGTATTCAGAGGTGGTTTACCATTGCCTTCCTCTGAGGCTGGAGGCCCAAGATCACCCAGTGAGCTTCATGGCTGTGTGGGGATTTGAACCCTGGTCTCCCAGATTGTGGTCCAATACACTAACCACTACACCACACTGGGTCTCTATTGCATAGGTCAGGTAACCCATTTTTATGTGAAATGGGACTGAAGGCAGTGTAGTCTGTTTGGCTGAAGGAAGAACTTGGTTTTAATATTGTCTTATACGCCACAGTTTAATATTATTGCTTATATGTTGGACTGATTCAGACAATCATATCTCAGCTTAATAAGCCAATATATAAACAAGTCATGTAAGCCCCTGCATGGAACAAAAAATCCCAGGAACTCTTCGATTAATTATATTTTCCCATTTTGTTCAAACTAGGAAAATGTGATTAATGACTTTGAAACAACAGAGAAAAGTCAGGACCATCAAAAAACTGTATATTTTTCTTAATAAATCCTTATATGTATGTAATACACAAAATTAACAATATTATAACTTCTAGAAACAATAATATAATATGTATATTTAGAAACAAATGTAAACGCAGCTTGACAGCCTAATTTAATAGACACTTTCAATTGCCAAAAAAATGAGATAAAATGCAATGTATATTGAAAGATAGAAGAACAATGAGTAAATGGCCTTTTGCAAATAACAGTTCAGTTGCCAAACTCAGTTTGGATATGTGGCTTTCTTCAGTAATGCATATTGAAAAGTAAAATTATTGTTCCAAAGTAAGTTGCTTTGAACAAAACTTTTTGTAGCAAGTGACAAATAAATATAACAAATAATAATAAATGAAAAGTATATTTAGAGTATACATTATCTCAGAGGGTTTTTTGTACTAGGGCAACATGCGCTCCTGAAAAATAAAAGTACAAAATCATTATATTTACTTTCATTACCCCTATTTTTGAAAGATATTTCAACCGTATTGTAGACAGACCTCACCTTATTTGTGGCAAAACGCCTTGAGTCAACAGACTTAAGCAATCTAAATTCACAATACTTTGGTTAAGATGTCCAAGCAATCTTTGTATATTTATTAAAATATGAGTTGAAACAATTTAAATTCATGGGTTTAAGCAGATATAAAACTTAACATTCAAATATCTATCCAGTGTACACCATCTAGCCAACTGTCTTTTTGGATTCTGGAGAAACTTTCTGGATGCTGGAGAAATTCAAACTTATGCAGAAACAAAACGACTGATTCACCTGAAATAGATTACTATCAAGCCTACTTTAAAACAAATAAAACTAGACTTCTAATTTGAAGCACAATGATCCTTTAAAGATATATGGTTAAAAACAACTCAGTACATAATCCTACAAAGGCTAACTAGTCTTACAATAATGTGGTAAGACCATGAGGATTCAGAAGGAAAAGGGTCATAGCTGAGTGGCAGAGCACATGTTTTGCGTAGAGATGCTCCCAGGTTGAATGCCTAACCTCTCTAGGTAGGGCTAGGAAAGACTCCTGTTTGAACTTCAGAGCCATTGCCAGTCAGTGTGGACAATACAGAGGTAAATAGACCAGTTGGTCTGATCTGGTGTGTCAGCTTTGTATGTTGTACTGGAATTCCCTGTAGGTGCACCTCAGTTTCAAAGCTATCCATGAGAAATTTCTGAGTGATTTGAGGAATCTGTCTATGAGTGGTATTGAAGGCAATACACACAGAACTGGGTAGGGTCTCACATATTGTATATTTCTAGTATTAGATAAAATGATAGGAAGTGTGGACCGTGTATATATATCACTTTTGCAATGTCCATAATTTTATCAAAACAGTAACTATAAAAAAGCTATGCAGTTTATTTAAAACTACATTTATGACTTCATAACTTCATAGTATGCTTTTCATCAGTGCTCAGTTGGAAGGAGTGGGGGTCCATCAAAGAAGGATAATTACAAATTACCCATTTTAAAATTGATCCCACATGGACATTGTCAAAATAATAAAAATGTGCTTGGATCACATACAAAAAAAATTTAAACAAAATTTCCCTTAAATCTTCTGTTATCTTTTTGGCGCCTATTGAAGACCTTCCTCTTTCAACAAGCCTTTTAAGTTGAGACCTTATCCTAGTCTGCATCTGTGTTGGAATTGCTTTTTAAATGTTTTTAACCTTTTTTCTTTTTTAAGATGTCTTTAAAGCTTTTTAAAAAAATGTGTTTAAAGATGTTTTGTTTTAATGTATTTTGAAGTCTAAAATGTTTTTAGTGCTTTTGTTTCATGTCCTAGGCTCCTGCTGGGAGGAAGGGCTGAATATAAATTAAATAATAAAATAAAAAATAAAATAAAATTGCAGTTAGAAACTGAGAAATACTAGCATACCTTTCTGAAGATGCTCAATATAATAAATTATCCTTATGAGCCAATCCATGGTAGTACATGAATTGTATTTGTTTTAAACAAAACAGTGAATATTGAGGATTGTGTAAATAATATTCAAATAATAAGGCATGGTAATTTTATTTCCCAACTTAACAAATTCTTTTCTGTTTGATTTGAAGAAGTAGCTAGCACATTATGAACATCTAAATGAGCCACCACCCAAAGTCCCAAGGACAACTCCAAAATGTACCTACAGCTCAGTATGCGCAACAACAGCTCTGTTCTCTTCAGTATCAGGAACAGTTAACCACTGGAACTCCTTCCCATTACCACCATTCAGGGGAATGTAACTTTGGCTCAGTGTGAACCACCTTTTGTTCCCAGTGCTTGGGGGAGAAGGCTGCAGACTATCTCGGCAGCATGCCCAATACTGCTGGATGGTTATGCATTGCTTAAATGGTATGGACATATGCCATTCTCCAGCCAAACATCAGAACCAAGATGCTGCTGTGAGAGTGGTTTAAGTGCAAGCCAGAGGTTCAACCTCTCCACTTCGGCTCTTTTAAAAACTATTTCTTTTTATTTATTTTGATCAAAAACATACAATTCAATAATAACATATAAGAGCTTTGTTTCTCACCTGGGCCATAAATTGGAGGCCCACTGTGATCTGAATACATACCACTGGAAAAAAAATACTTAAGATCTGGTACATATTTGCTACTGTTTATATATATTTAGGAATGGGCCATAGCTCACTAGGAGAGCACAAGTTTTATATGCAGAATGTTCTGGGTTCAATCTCTGGCTTCTCCAGTTAAGATCAGATAGCCGGCAATAGGGAACCTAAGACCCCGTAGAGCAGCTGCTAGACAGAATAGATAGAACTGGGCTATGCAAAATAAATAGTCTGAAGTGGTATAAGACAGCTTGCTATGTGCTAGAAGGAGATTTCTTACAGAACCCCAATGCTTCTTCACTTCTTTGTCTTGTTATTCACTTATTATTTCTGCTTCCTCTTTAGTGTCATTTGTGCTTGATGATTTAGCTTCCAATGAAGCTTGTTCTCAGGTGAATGTTAGGAAACATTTACAGTCTGCTTCAGAACTGCAACACTCCAGGCTCGTTATATCTGTGCAGTAAATGACACTAGGTAAAACACATCAGATCCTTCAGAATTAGATGACAGAATGACAGTACTTTACTCACTGTTCAGACTACTGCAATAGGAAATGTAATGAGCCATAATGCCATTATTTTTCACTTTATAATTTTAATATTGTGTTTTCTATGGCTCTTAAAATATCATGCATAAAACATGCTGTAAACCTCACTGAGTTAAGTATGCATAATATCATTAGGGATTGCATTTTCTAAATGTCACAAAAAGATGTAAAATCTTTTAATTATTTTTATCCATAGTGGTGGTAAAGAGAAGCACAGCGGCCTGAAAAGACCTAAATCTAAAATGCAGTGACGATGTATCCCAGAGATAATTTGATTCCCTGTGCTGCTGTCTGGATCACAAACATAACTCTATACCAATACAGTGAATTTATGTACTGTACGCAAGGTGAAAGGGTTAGTTTGTATTCAATCGTACAAACTAAATTCTACAGCTGATGTTCTGCCCTTGATGCAGCATACATTCACCAGGGAAACCCAACTGGGGAGAAGCAGGTGGGCATGAACTCCAGCATGAAATGGTATAAAGAACGAGGATTAAGCAGCAGACTCAGCCAAATCTCCCACCACCACCGACACCAAAGTTGCCAAAACTATGCCTGTTGCTGAACATTTAGATTGGTCCCATTTATCACATTTGAGATCAGAAATTATTTATTCTTTCTGGACTAACTTTTCCTGAGGGGGGATTGTGTTTTCCTGCAACACTTGCTTTGTTGTTTTTTTTTCAATTAATTTTTATTCTAATTTTCAAAACCAAAATAATACAAAAAGAAAACAACACAAATCAATAACTAATACAATACAAAAATACATATATATAAAAATATTGACTTCCGATTTGTCATAGTTCAGCTATAAATCTATAATATATAACAAACCTATCTCTTAATAGATTATAAAATCACCTTCCTCCAGCGGTTATCTTAGTTGGTTTCAAATCTCATTAACATCATATCATTTTAATCTTCCACAAAAAGTCAAAGAGAAGTTTCCAGTCCTTGAGATATATATCAATCAATTTTTTTTCTAAATAAACATGCCAATTAATCCAGCTCATCAAATCTACTAAATCCAGTAATTTCAAAACACTATAATTCAACTATAAATCTATAATATATAACAGACCTATCTCTTAATAGATTATAAAATCACCTTCCTCCAGCAGTTATCTTAGTTGGTTTCAAATCTCATTAACATCATATAATTTTAATCTTCCACAAAAAGTCAAAGAGAAGTTTCCAATCCTTGAGATATATGTCAATCAATTTTTTTTCTAAATAAACATGTCAATTAATCCAACTCATCAAATCTACTGAGTCCAGTAGTTTCAAATCGCTCTTCTGTCATTATCCATATTGGGTCCATCTTCCATCTTTACGCACCCAAAAATCTTGCTGTCATAGTCATATAATAAAAGTCTGATAGGAATTTCCTCCATCACAGATATTTTCTTACCATCAAATCCAAACGTAACACTGAAGTATTGTTTCAAAGCCGCATCTCTGCTCCTCTTTTCCACATGATACACTAGTACATTTCTTGAAGGTTTTTCCATTGACACAAAACAGGGATTAATTCTATTAACTTTCTCCATTTCAAGTTCCATCAAATCCTTCCAGTCCAGGAATTTTTTTGAACCAATAATATCTTTATCTCCAATCTCTTCAATTCCTTCAGAGACAGCGCTGCATTCCAAACTGTAATATTTATCTCCAGGATCCGTCACAACCACGAAATCCAAATCTTTTTTCATGTCCATATTTAAGCCAATCTCCATAGATTGAACCTTGCCTTTAATTTCTCTTTCATCCTTTTTTTGTTTTCCAGATCTATCTTTATTCTCCTTTCTCATAGAATCCTGAGTTTCTTTCAGCTCCTGTCTCATTTCATGAAATTCAATTCTCCACGCTTGTCTATTATTTCTCAGTTCTTGTTTTATTGAGTTAATCCCATCCATTATTTTCTGAAGCATGTCTAGAAATAAAGTCCCTTCTTGTACATCCATGATCTTCTTAATTGCCATTCTTAAAACCAAAAGAACAAAACTCCTTCAATTTTCAATGTCCCAAGCAAAGAGCAGTTTATTTCTTTATCCAGTTACAAAGGAGTTAATCTTTCCAACCAACTAACGTCACACGCTAGACAGTCCTTATCTCTTAAATGTCCAGAAGTGCAAAAACAGCTTTTAGTTCACAGCGTTCAAATAACTGGTAGCAGAGAGAATGAGCAGATTCGTCAACAACAACAAAAAAAAGTAGATCAGGAAAAATAGTCCCTTATATATATTACACAAAAGTCTTGTAAATCAAAAAGATTTCTTATCTCTCCCAATCAGAAAGCTCTCATCCGTTGTAATCTTTAAAACGCAATTTTCCATGTCAGCTTTTTGCAATAAAATAAATAAAAAAAAGATAAGCTATTTATATTTTCTTCCCCCTTAGTTCCGTAAATAAAGAAGGAAAGTCTTACCTCATCAAGGTTATCTTAATTGCTGTTACTTTGACAAATCACTTTAGCTATATAGATAAGAAAATGATAAATGTAGACAGGAGGTTTGCCTGCTAGTCCGTTAAAAAAAAAGGTCACTTATCCAGCTGAGCTAGCATAAAATCCTCGCTCTGTCTGAACTGCTGGAAGACAGACAATTCTGACGAATTCCAGGCTCCAACAATCAAAACAAAACTATGTGGCAGATCTCACGCTTCTTCCTTATCCGGAAGAAATCATCCCCAGTCAGAAAAAACCCTTCTGACTGAATTTAAAACTGGATAAGTTTCATCCAAGACGGGAGCCCGTCTCAGAGGCAGCACAGGCGGAGGGATCCTCCTGGGAAGTCCCTGCAACACTTGCTTTGGATCATTTGCATGCAGTGGTGGGTGGTAACATTTTGATTTGATAGGGCTGCAGTTTTTAACCGTGCTGTTTTCGTCACAATAGGACCTTTACAGCACTTTTTTAGGAAAGTGTGCCATTACACATGTAGAGAGTGCCACTGTTTCCTCACTAAAAAACATTTATTATTCTCTGCAAACTATGGACAGGGGAAAAGAGCCCATGTAAAATTTTCAGACAAGATGGACTCCATACCTCTTATTTAGAAATTAAGCCATACCACATGACATATAAGTTTTTGAATTTATGTACTGATTACACCTACCTAGCAATTGCCAAGAAAACCCCTAAACAAACACACAAAAACTTAAAATGTAAGGAACACTTCCTTCCAATTGCATGCAGTTTTCTTCCCGAAACACCAATTTAACTTTTTATTATTTAAAACACATTTTTCTCTAAATTTAAAGAACAGAGTATTCCTACAGACAAATAAACAATATTCATTTGTGGCTAGGGCACACCAGAGCACAGCAGGACATTTTGTAACATATTTGCAATGCATAGCTCAGTCCTGGAAATGTGAAGGGATAATCTCTGCTCATGTGCAGAGTACATCACACCAGCCTAATTATCAGCCTCTTATGTTTGAGATTAAGGAGAATGTTTTCCAGATCTGGGAAGGATATGGAGTCAGTCAGTGTCATATCCAGACAGGCATAAAGCCCAAATTTTACTTTTTAGGAATTCACTGGCAAAGTAACAAAAAGCAAGCTGAAAATAATAGAAACAGCATTTTGCTCCATTCCCCAACATTTAAGATTTTCGGAATTTCAGGTAGAGGAGGGACTTGTTGGAAGCAGAGCAACACATATTTTCTGGAAATAATATGTAAAACACCCTGGAATAGCATGTGGCTCAGATCAACCTGCCCTGCTCCACCCAGCAGCTGTCCCAGCTTTTAATGAGTGAATACAGGGAAATGGTTAATACCGTGTATGTTCCAACATATAAACAAGCCATCCATTTTACTCTCAATCCTATTCACAAAAATGAATGCAAGATGAATGCAAAATTAAGTAAAAAAATAAATATTTATTATAGAAAGAGACTCACTCTGTGTCCATTGTTGCTTGCTTGCTCTCTCTCTA
The DNA here is from genome assembly GCF_030035675.1 of Rhineura floridana. NCBI lineage: Eukaryota > Metazoa > Chordata > Lepidosauria > Squamata > Rhineuridae > Rhineura > Rhineura floridana. The sequence goes on along the minus strand of NC_084484.1, from coordinate 87,334,271 downwards.
GCAAGGTCACAAAACAAACACTGAACAAAACAACAAAAGCTTCTCAAAGTAGTAAACATCCCCTGTTGCTTCTCCAGTTACCAACATACACTAAAAGGAGATCTAGTCTTCAGGGAAACAGCTCTGAGCATGCTTAGAACAATGTATGGTTCCTGTAGGGCTTCAGAGGCCTTCCAAGTCAATGTAGATTGACCTCATAATAACAGGAGAAAGAGGGAAGTTCCTCAACTAGGGCTAAACAGTTGGCAGGCCTCTGAGAGACATATGGGAGGGACCTCTTTTCCATTGTGATTTTTTTATTAGGATTGGCTGAATGATGCAAAGAGCTGATTGGCCAGAGAACAGGAGATTGAAAGAAAAGCTTCCACAAGACTTTTTAAGTTCATAGATATATAAAATGTGTGTCAGACAGGAAAGAGATGAGGGATTTAAAAATGGCTTGACATTCTCATAGGGAGGGCTGTGCCCCGGTGGAATATTCTCAACTGCTTGCAATAGCATCTGCTCACTGCTGGTGCCATGCATTGGATTGCATAGCTCAACTACTGAATGTACACATCTCTTTTAGCAAAAGTTTGATGTTGTCCAGGTTTTTGGAGTACAACTCCCACCAGCATCAACAGTGGCCAGGGAATATGGGAAATGTAGGCCAAAAATCTAAAAAGTACAAAAGATGAGGAAAGATGGACTTTGTTGTTGTTATGTGCCTTCAAGTCGATTATGACTTATGGTGACCCTATGAATCAGTGACCTCCAAGAGCATCTGTCATGAACCACCCTGTTCAGATCTTGTACGTTCAGGTCTGTGGCTTCCTTTATGGAATCAATCCATCTCTTGTTTGGCCTTCCTCCTTTTCTACTCACTTCTGTTTTTCCCCAGCATTATTGTCTTTTCTAGTGAATCAGGTCTTCTCATGATGTGTCCAAAGTATGATAACCTCAGTTTCATCATTTTAGCTTCTAGTAACAGTTCTGGTTTAATTTGTTCTAACACCCAATTATTTGTCTTTTTGCAGTCCATGGTATGCACAAAGCTCTCCTCCAACACCACATTTCAAATGAGTGGATTTTTCTCTTACCCACTTTTTTCACTGTCCAACTTTCACATCCATACATAGAGATCGGGAATACCATGGTCTGAATGATCCTGACTTTAGTGTTCAGTGATACCTCTTTGCATTTGAGGACCTTTTCTAGTTCTCTCTCAGCTGCCCTACCCAGTCCTAGCCTTCTTCTGATTTCTTGACCATTGTCTCCATTTTGGTTAATGACTGTGCCAAGGTATTGATAATCCTTGACAAGTTCAATGTCTTCATTGTCAACTGTAAAGTTGCATAAATCTTCTGTTGTCATTACTTTAGTCTTTTTGACATTCAGCTGCAGTCCTGCTTTTGTGCTTTTCTCTTTAACTTTCATCAGCATTCTTTTAAAATCATTACTGGTTTCTGCTAGTAGTATGGTATCTGTGTATCTTAAATTATTGATATTTTTCCCTCCAGTTTTCACACCTCCTTCATTTTGGTCCAATCCCACTTTCTGTATGATATGTTCTGTGTATAGGTTAAACAAATAGGGTGATAAAATGTACCCCTCTCTGACACCCTTTCTGATAGGGAACCAATCAGTTTTTCATATTCTGTCCTTACAGTAGCCTCTTGTCCACAGTATAGGTTGCTTATCAGGACAATCAGATGCAGTGGCACCCCCATTTCTTTTAAAGCATTTTTCATGACCTACGCAATCAAAGGCTTTGCTGTAATCTATAAAGCACAAGGTGATTTTCTTTTGAAATTCCTTGTTCCGTTCCATTATCCAACGTATGCTTGCTATATGATCTCTGGTGCCTCTTCCCTTTCTAAATCTAGCATGGATGTCAGGCATTTCTCACTCCGTATATGGTAAGAGCCTTTGTTGTAGAATCTTGAGCATTATTTTACTTGCATGGGATATTAAGGCAATAGTTCAATAATTACTGCATTCCCTGGGATCCCCTATTGTTGGAATTGGGATGTATATGGGACGCTTCCAGCCTGTGGGCCATTGTTTAGTTTTCCATATTTCTTGACAAATTTTTGTCAAAATTTGGACATATTCAGTCTCAGGGTGCTTTCACACTGCACTTTATTCTGTTATTCTGACGATTTATTTCCTGTTAATTTGCGCATTGAATTTGGGCTTTCACATGACATAACGGGTAGCTCCAGAATTCTGGTGGAATGTACTTGAAGTTTAGCACTAATTTCCTCAATAAATGATACCAGAAAAATTCCGATAGCAGGCTGGGAACCCAGAAGATTGTGGGAGTTTTGCGCTAGCTGCCGCTGCTCACATGACAGCCATCCCAGCATGCAGTGCGTTCCCGCCCTTACCAACAGCCCTCCCAGTATGCAGCCTTCGCTCAGCCTGTGCTGCTGCTGCTTGTGCTCAACCAGAGCCTCTGCTGCTGCGCTGCCGCACCTCAGCTGATCACAATCGCGCCATTTTCAAACCCCCTCCACGCACTGAAAGAACAGGCCTCAAACCAAAGGTAGATGAAGACCTGCTTATCCGGTGTTGCGTGAGGCCAAATGAAGGAGGGGGGGAGAAAAACTCTGCTCTGTGTGTGAAAGACTGTTGCGCAAAATGCCGGTATAACAGGTACTGCAGTGTGAAAGGGATTTTTGAAATCCGGAACAAAGCGCTACCTTTTTAATCTGTTAAACTAGCGCTATTAGCCCCATGTGTGAAAGCATCCTCAATAGCTTGTAGCAACACTATTGGTGTATCATCTATTCCTGGTGATTTGTTTCTTGCAAGTATTTTAAGAGCAGCTTTTACCTCACATTCTAAAATTTCTGGTTCTTCATCATACGGTTCCTCCATGAATGAATCTGTCATCCTGGCATCTCTTTTATATAGTTCTTCAGTCTGTTGCTTCCATCTTCCTTTTATTTCATTTCGGCCAGTCAGTGTGTTCCCCTGTTGATTATTCAATATCCCTACTCTTGGTTTAAATTTCCCTTTTATTCATCTCACCTTTTGGAATAGGGCTCTTGTTCTTCCCTTGTTGTTGTCCTCTTATTTCTATACAATAACTATTGTAATAGTTCCCTTTGTCCCCAACAATACTAGTTGCTGTATTGTTGCATTTAGGATTATGACCGTGTTTCTATCTCCTTTTGCTTTTGTTTTCCTTTTCTCTTTAACCATTATAAGAGTTTCTTCAGTCATCCATTGAGATCTTTCTCTCTTTTTAACTAGAGGTATTGTCTTTTTGCATTCTTCCCTGAAAAGCTGAACTAGATTTTGCTTTATTCCTTACAAGTAATAGCCCTGTATTTGTTTATGAAAGTAGTTTTCATGTATAAAGTCTCAATGATAACTTGGCCTTTCAACAATGTAAGGTGAACCCCTGTATAAATGGCCTTACTTGAATTGGTTTGGAAGCAGGAGACCATTAATGTTTTCAGTGCAGTCATATAGAGCAGAAGCTAATTGCAAAAATATAACCATTTTATCTCCCATGTCTATTGATCGTGACTCATCAAGTATTATTAGTTAATCAATACGTTGACTATATAGTTGTTATGTTGAGCCTATATCAATTTCAGCTTGTAATACCTGAATGAAGCAATGATAACTGTATATTAGGGATGTAGAACCTTTGCACCTCTCCTACATATTGTTGGATTTCGACTCCCATCACCCCTGACCATCAGCTATGCTCATTGGGGCTAGGGATGGGTGAGAATTTCAATTTAGTTCGCATTTCAAGCCAAATTTATCAAATTCACACTTTCTGAAACACTTTCTGAAACAGCCAAAACACAGCCATCCTTCACAATTTTCCCCATTTGAATTTTGTGATCCAGTGTGCTAACTAACCAATGTTTACAAAAATGCATGCGTTGGGGAAAGTGCATAAAAATGAATGTATGAGTGAAAATAACATGCAAAAATGCATCAAAACTCCCTACAAAAATGTGTTTATTGGCAAAAATTCGCACTAAAATGCTGGAGAATTTTTATGAAGATTTATTTATAAAAATCGCAAATTGCTGCAGAAATGTGGAGAACTGAATTTAAGATTGGAAAAATGAGAAACAGAGAGAATTAAAATTGACAGTTCTTTCAATCCCTAATTTGGGCTGATGGGAGTTGGCATTGGGCAAGTGACATGACAGACTATTACAACCTTCATTTAAAGAATGATAGCTTGCTTTAAAAACAGGAGCAATTTTTTTTTAGGAACCTCTGAAAAATCCAGTGAATAAGACAGGGCCAGTGTACAACAAAAGCCTCATCTAGAACAACCCCCAAAAGTCTGCTCACTCAAGACTTTCCTTCACTGAGGGTTGATTTTTTCATTATCAGTCAACCTATAATTACTTAAGTGATCCTGAAAAAAACAGCCTGTATAGTATTATGACTAAGGTTGCCAGGTCAGAACCATCCCAAACTCTGAGATTTCAGGGCCATCCCCTAGTGATGTCATAGGGGTGAGCCCTAGTGCCTTCATAGGGGACTGGCCCTAGTAATATCATTAAGCATTATACATTAAGTATCAACCACAGTTGCTTGGAGCATACCACTCAAACAAACAAAAATCTAGGATTGGAAATTAAGATAGAAATCTCAGCTAAATGAGGATGTTTTCAGGTCCAGCTGAAGTGATGGGAACATTCCTTCTCACCTGTTTAGGAAGCCTGGGTAAGGAACATTTAATCTAGCCTACTTCTGGCAAGGGTATAAGTGCCCTCAGGCCAGGCCAGGCCAGACCAGTCACCAGAAGGCCATTGTAGGAAGAAAGCCTGCTGTTGTGGAGATGTTAGATGGGAGCACTCAGGAGTAAAGATGATGCCCCTGAAGGCTGCAATTCTAAACACACTTACTTAGGGACTAAGCCCCATAAAACTCAACAGGACTTACTTCTGAGTTGATATTATTAGAATTGTGCTGGTGGTAAAGCTTGACTAGGGATCCTCTGTCATGATACTCATATCAAAGCAGTGTTGGCAGCCCCCTGCCTGGAATCCCTGCCCCTGCCTTTTAACGTGACTGCTCCAAACTTCTTTACAGACTTGACCCCTCCCTGCAGAGAGAGGTTTGCAAAATGAGTAAGAGTTAAGAGGAGTTTCTACTGTCCTGCCTACTCTGTGAGCTGCTATAAACGCACTTTGACAGCCAATGCAATTCCAGTGAGTAATAATTGACAGAAAGAAAAAACACATGGTTTGGTCTACCTTCACAGGCAGTAGCTTGGGAACAACAGCAATTGAAGGTACACTTCCCAGTATGTGAATTCTCTTTTACCACTATTGGGCAAGAAGCAAATCATCATGCAAATAACAAGGTGCATCATCAGTGGGTTTAAGGGGATTGAGCTGACCAAATGGAACCACTTTTGTTGCTTCTATGGGTGTAAGGAAGTAAGGTCAGAGGTAAATGAAATGCAAATAGAAAAACAAAGACAGAGATGATTCCCTAAATGCAATACAATACCAACCACAACAAAATTCCTATGAGTAAGGCAGAAAACGCTGCATCCCACAACCAGTCAGGGTTCCTCACCAAAACTACAAAACTGGCAGCCAGACAGCCAAGGTCACAGAAATCCCCATGCAACACAACCTGACCTGGGGGCTGCAGTTAGTGCAGAATGCTGCGGCACAATTGCTAACATGAGTGAGAAGCTATCAGCACGTAATACCTCTGTTCTGAAATCTGCACTGGTTGCTGATTTACTACCAGGCCAAGTTCAAGGTGTGTTTTCCATGTTACAGGTGCCATATAGTTCTGCTCTTGTAAGAAATCAGTGCTTTAGTGTGGCAGTACCTACACTTTGGCACTCCCTGCTGGTTTCCATTAGGCAGGTGCCTTCATTGTATTCATTTTGGCAACTGCTGAAAACATTTTGTTTAGGCAAGCCTACTCAGGCATGTAGAAGCTACTATGTTTTTTATCTGTTTTTAACTCATTGTTGGTTTTATTATTTTGAATGTTTTAAATACCTGCCTTTAACTGTTTTTGCCAATAATTGTATTGCTTTAATTCCTTTTATAAACTGCTTTGAGGGGTTTTTTTACAATAAAGTGGTATATCAATGTTGTAAATAAAATACATAAATAAATGTTGGAGTCACTGTGGCCCTTGGGTCTCTTTCCTCTTTTATACCGAGTCAGGCCATTTGGTGCCATCTAGCTCAGTACTGATGACATGGACTAGCATTGGCTGACCAGAATTCCAGGCAATAGTCTCTTGCAGAGATTGATTTTTGGACCTTACCATGCACAGCATGTGCTCTACAACTGACCTACAGCCCTGTTTTAAAAAGTATCTTTTAAAATTGTTCTTTTCAATTCACTAATGAATGCACAGCATACTAGGGCAGATCCACATTCTAGTGCAGCACATTTAACATATGTTTGAAGCACATGAATCCCACCACAGAATCATGGGAACTGTAGTTTGTTAAGGGTGGTGGGAACTATAACTGTGAGGGGGAAACTACACTTTGCAGGATTCTTTGGGGGAAGTCATGCACTTTAAATGTGAGTTGGATGTGCTTTAAATGTATTATGTGGATCTGCATTACTTTGTAAACTTTGCCTGCATATAAGTCATTTTAATTAAATTTTAAAATTGAAATAACCTACAAAGTTTACTGGGTGCCCATGGGCTACTCACCATCTCTCAGCCTAATCTGTTCCTCAGGGTGAAAACAACAGAGGGGAACCATGACCACCCCAAAGAAGAAGGGCACATCTAAAATGTAAAAGAAATAATCATTTGTAAATAATAATTTACAACCATAGTATGAAATCAGATACATATCAAGATATAGTATGAAGAAATATTTATATAAGCACAAATGTCAAAGATGTATATTATTTATATAACCTGTAAAGATATTTATAGTGCATTCCTATGTATGTTTACTCAGAAGCAAGTCTCAATGTATTCAACAGGGCTTACTCAGACAGGGAAGCATGCACAGGACTGCAATTCAGTGATAAGGAACTTCACTCACCCAATCCAAAATTCAGAATCATGCCACTTTAAGCAGTTTTGCATCTGTTTTATACTTTTTTAAAATCGTGATTGGATTTTAAATGGCTTTATTTCTTGTTGTGAGCTGCCTTGGTTTCCAACCCTATCTCACAGGGTTATTGGAAATATCCCATGTACACACACACTGGAGATGTAAAAATACATACACCCCATATAATAGTTATTATCAAAACCAGTTGGCCATTGCAGAACATTTTTGTAAAAAATTAGTGTGTTTCCTACCAAATAAAAACAGTGACACCTAAGGAAGCACCTAAGGATCAGGAGAGAGATTTACAACACAATACTTTTCTGTGTTCACTCAAAAGTCCCACTGATTTTCAGCACTATCCTAACCACGTCTACTCAAAAGAAAGTCCTACTGAATTCAGTGGGGTTAACTCCCAAGTATGTGGAATTAGTATTGCAGCATTACTCCCCAGAAAGCTTCATATTGGGAAGGTTTTCAACAGGTTATGAATAAAAAAAATTAGCTGCCATCTTCCACAGTCCAGTAAAATTTAAACTTGTTTGACTCCTTAATTAGAAAAGGATAACACTGCATCATGTACACTTTTCAAAAATTATTTGAAAGATAAAACATATATGCAATTTTTGCAAATAATTAAAAAAGACGTGCATGTACACTTTTATGCCTACCAAGATCCTGCTGTGATCTTCTGTTGTAGTACAATCTTATGCATGTTTACTCAGAAGCAATTCCAATCCTGTACAGAGAAAATAAGCTGAAAGAGATATATTTACTGAATCCCTGATGTAAGACAAACAGGAAAAGGAAACTGTTCTCAGAACTCGAAATGTGGTTTAGGTATTGCTTGGGGGGGTGTCAACAAATCTTGTCAATCACAAGTCTGACTTCACTTACTGGCTAAAAACCTGAAAGAGCAGGAGTTAGAGCAGCCGGTACTAACAGGAGTTGTGGGGGGGGGGCTGACATTTTGGTTTATATCTTTTGAACCAGACCACCTAGAAACTTAATTTCTTTAAAATGAAAGCTAAGAGTCCCGGAGACCTAGAGAGGATCCCCAAAAACCAGAGTCTCTGGCTGAAAACAAAGGCCTGGCAACCCTAATTATGACCCTTGAAAAGTTAGATATTAGAACGTTTTGTTATGAGCTAGAGTTAGACTCCACCCTTTCAAGTTTCCTTTGCTCTGCTTTTCAGTTTCAGTTGTGCTTTCTACACAGTCAGCAGTAAAGAAGCATGTTTGTTTGCCTGTAGTAGGAAATAAGAGTTTGTTTATTCTGCAGTTACTGTAATGAGTAGAGCAGGATTGGGTGCTTATTGTTAAGGGTGAAATAAAGAGATAAAGTGATCTGGAAAAAATGTCTACCCTTTACTCTTTAAAAGCACTCACTATACTCACTATACTGGCTATTTTCTTATTTTTCTTGATTACTTGATGGCAAAGGATGAAAATAGATGAATTGAAATATTGCTGTGTACACTACGATTAGCTAGCTGGCTGGCTTGACACCTAGGCTGTAACTCAGGTCCAAGTTCTGATTTCCCCAGTATGTGCAGCTAGCATGAGGCCTTTTCAGGATTTCTGGACAGAAAGATCATCCCAATAGCCAGTGAAAAAAATCTAGTTGCTTTCCACAATTAGTTTGCAATTGTTTAGCTTGTTGTTTATGTAGCAGCCAGTTAAAAACTTTTCCCTTGATTGTCCAGCAGGAAGGAAAATCTAAAGGAAGGAGGGACTCTCACGGAGGAGGTAACAAACACACCCTATAGTATTTATTTTCTCTCTGCCCTTCTGTAAACTTGTAGGTTGTACAAGTTTGTTTTTCAGGTGGAATCTAAATCTGAGATACTTAATGCAGCATCAAATCCAAGCTCAGGAGTTCACTGTCTTTACCAAAGTAATTCCCTTCATGAAGAATCATAACACAGGGACAGACCACAGATGAAAGAGAACTGAAGCTATAGGCAAAGTCAAGCTTTTGATTCTAGTATTTCTGGGGATCTCTCAAAAAAGGATCAGACAATTCAGCAGATTAATGTTCTTTCATGTAAATTAACACACTCTGGATAGAGGAGGAATGACAGGAATGTCACTGGCTGCCTTTCCCTTCCCCTGGCCTGGCCCTCACATCCGCTCCACCAGTGAGGTGGAGGATTGGCTGGCACTATGCACCTCTCCCCCCAATGCCCCACCTAGAGATATGGCTGCCCCATCTAACAAGGAAGGCTGCTTACAGGGCTGTATGAGCCTCCCCCCCAAAGTGGCCCATCTGGAAATGTGGCTGCCCCACCTAACAAAAAAGGCTGGCTACAGGGCTACTGACATTACTGAATTGATACATGTTTGTTGTCATTTGAATATACCACCAGGTCAAATGTGGAAGCAAATTAGATGTGTGTGTGTGTGCACACTTTGAATCCCTTTTTAGTTCAGTGGTGTTTACTTCTGTGTGCTTAAAATTGGAATATGTAGAAGTATAAATATATATGTACAAATGCAATCTTTCAACAGCAGAAGCCTTTATCAATTTATGAGCCACCTCAAGAAATGCACAATTAGAACAGTGTAGCTGAAATTCCAATTTTATATAGCTATATTCTTGGACAATATGGACATTCTTTCCATATGTAAATTAAGAGCAGTGGGCACAATCCACAAGGAATATCTGCAAGATTTACTTTAAAATGAATGGGAATTCATTCAACTGGAAACAGTGTAGACATTTCTGATACAATATATTCACAATCATTTCTCTTTTCTCCAGTCACCACTCCCAGTGCCATGCCACTAAAAAATTTCCTGCCATTTGATCAAAGCAAAGCTCCCTGTGACACTTGGTGGTGGTGATGATGGGGGAAGGTAAACACTGGTGGTGGCACAAAATACAAGAAGAGAGCCTGAAGCCGATCTTTTGCATTCTGCCAGTAGAAGGCCCATCACATGTGCTCTTGCTCTTTCAGTCCACAGATTAACAGCTTTCAAGTAAATGATTAGAAACCTTTTAAAGTGGGCAGCTGCTGTCTTGTCCAAGGAAAATAGTCTAAGGCTACAGGCAGACAATAGTTTTTATAGGAGCTACCAATGGCTTGTGTATTCTTTTTTTATTTCATGTCCATCTTTGATTAAACAGGTTTTGAAAGACCTACAAAACCCTCTGAAACCTTCTAGCCAAACGCAAAAGGTGAACAGCAATCCTGCTTTCAATCCACCTTAAAAAAAAGCTATTCTATTTCTCAAGCCTACAGGATACCAAGTTTTAAATGTTTACGAATAATATTTTAAGTTTTATGCTGCTGGACACATTTTATCCAAATCCTTAAAATGGTTTCCATTATTGGGAGCGGACTACCTTGTTCCACAGAATTATGGGTATAGTATCGAACATACTTTATGGAAATTCATAGAAGAGTCCGTTTAGTGCTGCCTCTTCTGTTTCATGGTCCTTTCCTTGGGTTCTTCCTTTGCCTAGAGTTGTCTGCATCTCCTTTATACACAGGAATTAATGACAGGTGTTTATATCCTTGGTGAGTAATTTTTGACAGGGAGGTGCAAAAATAAAGCATTAAAAGGTTCAAGGACTGGATAGTCTGAAAGGCTGAAACTGACAATGAGGTTTGGCTGATCAGTAGTTGTTGAGAAATTGATTTGTTCAGCTGGATAATATTTGTGGTATCCCTTGTGTGTTGAATTTGAGGATATCTGTAAGCACTGACTGGCATGCACTTTATGAGTATTTTAAGAATTAAAACATATCTGATTGTGGATCTAAAGTAGAGTAACCAAGTATTTCTGTAGTAATAGATATTTTATATATGGAATAACTGATTTTTAAGTACTTGGGCAAGCTTATGCATTTCCTGTTCATCGCAGGGAGCAATGCCTCTGGCAACAGCAGGCCTTTGCAGCTATGCTTTGAAAAGAGGCATGACAGCAGCTACGCTGCACGCGAGTGCACACAATGCTGCTGTCAGGAGGCAGGGCTCGCATGCTCTATTTAAGCATGGCACGCCCCTCCCACCAGCCTCTTCAGTTTTGAGCTGTGCAGTCTCTCCCTTCCTCAATACAGTGCAGGTTTATCTGGTTGCCTTGAGAGGGACCAAGTAGGAATTTTTTGCCGATCTGCTTTTTAGCCAATCAGTTGTTTTGCCTACTCTGTACTGCTTTCTCCCAATTTGGTTTTGTTTGGCTTATCTGGGTGTTAAACAGGTTGTCACATTTTAGTGGGTATATGCAGGAACTGGTCAGGTTAGGGTTTTGGTGAGTGAGCACCCTTTGGCACATTTAAGCTGATTGATGAGACCTGAGACCTGCCTTCCAGGTGTGTGGGACCAGTTGGTAGGGTGCAGCTCACCTTTGGGGCTACCTGTGACCCACCTGGAGTTATGGGGCCCTGGGAGAGGAGGGGAGCAGGAAGGCATTGCAAACCACTTCTAAGGGGAAGAGGTGGGGTTTATAATCCCCTTTTTACTGGGCAGGGTGGTCGTCACCCATGTTGTTAGGATCCATTTCCCCACATATCAGCGCTGCAGATAATTGGCTTTAATCCAAAATAAACATGGCCCATGTTTCACCTAAACCTTGCCTGTGTCATGCCTCATTATTTCATGGCTGTGGTCACAAAGTTGATATATCCCCTATGTGTAGCTAAAATAAGATTTCAAGGCACACATTAAGAGACAAAGTACAGAGCTTCAGAGTGAAGGTCACCTCTCTCAATGTTGCTATTTTAGTAATGAAAACATTTCAGGAAAAATTAAAATGAAATGCAAACTAAAATGCAAACAGCAACTGGCTTACCCGACTTCTGTTAAGTTATTCATTTTCTTCTCTACAGCATATGGCAGTTTCAGGCATCTAGGGCCTATACCCACCTGTTAAGCTGAAGTCCACAAAGTACAAAACCAGGGAAAGTTTAATGATGAAAGATAACGGCATGTTTCAAATACTTGCAATGTAATAAATCAAATACTGATGTTAAAACATAAGGTTGTTTATTTCACACTATTGAAGCTTGAAACATTAAGACATTTCCATACATAATTTGGATAAGAGAAAAATCAACTCATTTGAAATGTGGTGTTGGAGGAGAGCTTTGCGGATACCATGGACTGCGAAAAAGACAAATAATTGGGTGTTAGAACAAATTAAACCAGAACTGTCACTAGAAGCTAAAATGATGAAACTGAGGTTATCATACTTTGGACGCATCATGAGAAGACATGATTCACTGGAAAAGACAATAATGCTGGGAAAAACAGCAGGGAGTAGAAATAGAGGAATGCCAAACAAGAGATTGATGGATTCCATAAAGGAAGCCACAGACCTGAACTTACAAGATCTGAACAGGGTGGTTCATGACAGATGCTCCTGGAGGTCACTGATTCATAGGGTCGCCATAAGTCGTGGTCGACTTGGAGGCACATAACAACAACATGCTTAATTTAACAAATCAGCCAGAGAAGTTGCAAACACTTGTGGGAGTAGAAGCTTTTTTAATGGAAACTTGTTAACAATTATGTGGGTTTTTTTCCTAGTTGGTAGTAGTCAGATATGTATTAGGAAGGGCTATAGCTATGCAGTGTCTGCCTTACATGCAAAAGATCCTAGGTTCAATCCCTGGCATCTGCAGGTAGAGCTGTGGATGCCCACGGTCTGAAACTCTGGAGAGCCATTGTCAGTCAGTTGAGACAATAATGAAGTAGATGGACAAACGTGTCTGACTCAGTACAAGGTAGCTCTTGATCTTCCCGCAGAATAGGGGCACTCCTAAACACCCTGGTATCAGCAGAGCACAAGAACACACTGATGAAAAAAAGTTTCACTAGGGTAGGGATATAGTTGTGGTGGTAGAAAAAAGGCTGGCACCCTTTTTTCTTCTCTCGTGCTGTTAGAACTCATTCCATAACAATAAAAGCCGTGACTGACTCAGCTCTGCCATGATGTTTGGCAGATAGGAAGCCACCATCTTTCCAGTTATACACACTGGCTCATTTGTTTCCATAATAAATCATGCACACTTTAAAATCAAGTCAGTGGATTTTGCTGCTGCTCCTATTCAGGAATAAGGATCTTCATCTTGCCCATGCCCTTTGCCATTGAAGTACTAGTAAGATGGCCCCAGACATTCAATGTCCTCTTACCCAGATCCATGAGTTGGGGCAGTTGTAAAAATAAACCCTGTAGTTAGGCCACATACATTTGAGGATAGGAAGTGATAGCAATAGAGTGATGGCAGACGTGCCTCCTGCAGGACCAGGTCCCAGGCACCCAGCCAGCTGTGACTAATTTCCATCACCTGTCCCTCTTTGGAGGGATACATAAGCCGGCTGGCTGAGGTGGCCTGGGAGACCCAGTGCCTGCAGGAAGAAGGAGAACATCGCCACCCAGGGAAGGAGAGCCTGCTGTTGCTGCTGCTGTTGGAACACCACCTCCACCACCCTTCCCAGTGGGACTGCTGTCTGGCAGACGTGCCTCCTGCAGGACCAGGTCCCAGGTACCCAGCCAGCTGTGACTAATTTCCATCACCTGTCCCTCTTTGGAGGGATACATAAGCCGGCTGGCTGAGGTGGCCTGGGAGACCCAGTGCCTGCAGGAAGAAGGAGAACATCGCCACCCAGGGAAGGAGAGCCTGCTGTTGCTGCTGCTGTTGGAACACCACCTCCACCACCCTTCCCAGTGGGACTGCTGTCTGGCAGAAGTGCCTCCTGCAGGACCAGGTCCCAGGTACCCAGCCAGCTGTGACTAATTTCCATCACCTGTCCCTCTTTGGAGGGATACATAAGCCGGCTGGCTGAGGTGGCCTGGGAGACCCAGTGCCTGCAGGAAGAAGGAGAACATCGCCACCCAGGGAAGGAGAGCCTGCTGTTGCTGCTGCTGTTGGAACACCACCTCCACCACCCTTCCCAGTGGGACTGCTGTCTGGCAGACGTGCCTCCTGCAGGACCAGGTCCCAGGTACCCAGCCAGCTGTGACTAATTTCCATCACCTGTCCCTCTTTGGAGGGATACATAAGCCGGCTGGCTGAGGTGGCCTTGGAGACCCAGTGCCTGCAGGAAGAAGGAGAACATCGCCACCCAGGGAAGGAGAGCCTGCTGTTGCTGCTGCTGTTGGAACACCACCTCCACCACCCTTCCCAGTGGGACTGCTGTCTGGCAGACGTGCCTCCTGCAGGACCAGGTCCCAGGTACCCAGCCAGCTGTGACTAATTTCCATCACCTGTCCCTCTTTGGAGGGATACATAAGCCGGCTGGCTGAGGTGGCCTTGGAGACCCAGTGCCTGCAGGAAGAAGGAGAACATCGCCACCCAGGGAAGGAGAGCCTGCTGTTGCTGCTGCTGTTGGAACACCACCTCCACCACCCTTCCCAGTGGGACTGCTGTCTGGCAGACGTGCCTCCTGCAGGACCAGGTCCCAGGTACCCAGCCAGCTGTGACTAATTTCCATCACCTGTCCCTCTTTGGAGGGATACATAAGCCGGCTGGCTGAGGTGGCCTTGGAGACCCAGTGCCTGCAGGAAGAAGGAGAACATCGCCACCCAGGGAAGGAGAGCCTGCTGTTGCTGCTGCTGTTGGAACACCACCTCCACCACCCTTCCCAGTGGGACTGCTGTCTGGCAGACGTGCCTCCTGCAGGACCAGGTCCCAGGTACCCAGCCAGCTGTGACTAATTTCCATCACCTGTCCCTCTTTGGAGGGATACATAAGCCGGCTGGCTGAGGTGGCCTTGGAGACCCAGTGCCTGCAGGAAGAAGGAGAACATCGCCACCCAGGGAAGGAGAGCCTGCTGTTGCTGCTGCTGTTGGAACACCACCTCCACCACCCTTCCCAGTGGGACTGCTGTCTGGCAGACGTGCCTCCTGCAGGACCAGGTCCCAGGTACCCAGCCAGCTGTGACTAATTTCCATCACCTGTCCCTCTTTGGAGGGATACATAAGCCGGCTGGCTGAGGTGGCCTGGGTTTTTGTCTTTTGTTTTGTTTTTGTTTTGCTGCTTTTTTTTTTCTTTTTTCTTTTTTCTTTTGGGTGCCATTGGTTTTAGCTATGGGTGGGTTCGGTTTCGTTTTATATTGTAGTTCTTGGGTTTTTATGTAGTTTGTATGTTGTATTTTACTTTATCTTGTACGCCGCCTAGAGTGGCCGCTTGTCCGGCCAGATATGCGGCCTAGAAATAAAATTTATTATTATTATTATTATTATTATTATGTCTTGGGACAGCACAAATAATTAGGTGATTATCCTAATGAGGATGTGTTTTAATTTTTGTACAACAGAAGTTTTAAGTGGTTTATAATAATAGTGCCACTCACTCATTGTGTCTTCTGTGCATGGCTACCATGGATGGGAGTACACAACATCATGATTGGTGGGTTGAAGCATTATCTCCCGATAAGCTCTGGATGTGGCTATCAAATGGTACATGTACATTCATTTCTACAGCTGTAGTGCTCTTGACACTGTAGCTGTTTTAGAACTGGCTTTTCATTATGTTATGCTAGCATTAGTCCTGACTAGAGCTGAGCGACCCCGCAATTGCCATCCTTTTTGGGAAAAGGGTGTTTGCGGATGGATGAGAGAGGATGGACCCCCTTTCACATTTCAGGGAGGGGAACAGTTCTCAGCCCTTCCTTTTTCTCCATTTTCAAGTCCCTTTTTTCTAGAAAAGATGCCCCTCTTCAAACAGAATCTCCATAGAATCACCGTGTTAGTATGAAATCTTATGCTCATTGCACTCATTAGACAATAAGCCCCCTGGATACTGTGGAAGTTACTTCTCAATAAATACACATTGTGTAACCTGAACAGGATGTATTATCTAAAATATAATGCATGAAAATAACAAATTGAAACTAAATTCTAAATTGTGTGAATTGCCTTCCAGTATCAATCAATCAATCAATAGTTTATTGCGGTCATTGACCAGTGTAACCTTCCAGTAAAAGAAAGCCATGTTCACCTTATTAAGTCAGAGTTAGACTCCCTTTTATGAGTTCAAATTCTGGGTATTGATGTTCATGTAATAATTTTTCAAAACATTAAATTGTACAGTCTTCTTAAAATGCAAAAAATAAGATGCTTAATGCAGATATTGGTTCATATGTGGTTATAACATCCTGTATGACTTAACTAGTTAATATATGTGTATGAACTGCTGGAGGTTTTATCCCTTCCAGATGAATTTGTTGTAACAAGCTTCGTCAGGCCTTGAGATACTCAATGTTTTCATTCAATCTGCATTTTAAGAAAACTGATCTAATGAGCACTTCTTGGACTAATATACAGATCCGAGTGCAATTATCCTTAGGTTTTGGTCTTCTCTTAATTTGTACAGTTCTCGTACCAAAATACACATTTTAGGTTAAAATGCATACGAAAATGTGTATTTTGTGAAAAAAATAATGTAATAATAAGGTAATTTTCATGCAGTTTTTTAAAATGTTGATTGATGTGGAAACAGGATGGAACAGACTTATGAACGAACACATGTGAAACTGATACCGACTGGAAAAAGACAGATCTGTCCATCACTAGCAGCTCCAGGTGCTGATTTTTATGTAACTTTGAACCAGAGGGTGGTGAATCATGCTACCTAAGTGTTTTTTTGGGGTGGGTGGAGAACCGCCGCATATTTTTATAGTCAAAGCTATTAATCTTTCTCTCAGCTTTTCACATATTTATATACCAATCAAAACCAACAATAACCCCTCTCTAAGCAGCTTATATAAAATAGTATGAAATTCACAAGAAAATGCCCTTAAAATCAGCAGACTTTAAAATCAAGTAAACATTATAAAATTACCACAATATAGATAAAACCAACTCTTTGAGACAGGTGGTGTGCCAAACCCTTCCTCAGCAACCCTCATGTAATCTGTTAACAAGGATCTCTCTCCCTACCATATGTTTATTTCATCATTACAGTTTAAAATCGTATCTAGCTGACCAAAACCTCTCTTTTGGATGGAGAGGAATGTGATAATTGGAGTCTCTGGGTCTCTGACCCAGTCTTTCTGAAATATAGGAGTTCAAGCTGGCTGGACTTTTTGAGACTGGCCAGGTTTTGAGCAGGATAGTTAGCAGTGTTTGGGATTGTGTTTTTAAATTTCATTTTCATTTCAAAGAGGTTTCTATTGACATAAAGGCAGTGCTTGGACATCTTGGCAAACTATGGTTTTTCACAATGGGAATAAGACTAGCCTCCTCTGGGATTACATGCTTCCCTTAAATCTCCTCTGATGCAGAGGAGAAGTTTTTTTCTTGCTTTTGACAAATCAGTTTATTTTTATGTTCAAAGCCTAACATGTAGTTATTATTGCTATTGTCGTTGTTTTAGTTCATTTATGCATCACTTCCCATGAGGTATCTCAAAGTGATTTACAATATAATAACAGATATAAAACAGACACCAGTATAAAAACAGTTAAAACAATTGCATATGTATGTTAAGGTGAATGTAAGTTGAGCAGTTAATGTGCATAATAACTAGCCTTTGTACACATGCACTAGGCCTCATATAGAATGTGCACATTAACCTTTCATGAAGAAGGAATTGTACACATTTCATGGTCAATATACATAATCTCCAACAGGCCTTGGGGAATGTATATATATTGGCTGAATTTTGTGCATTCTCCAACCAATATGCATAATCACCAGCAGGCAGAATGTAAGTATTCCAACTGCATTTTGTACATTCTCTGGGCGATATGCAAGTTATCCAGTCAGTATGCATAGTCTCCAAGAAACCTGTACTTTCCCAGGCTGCTCCTGGCCCATTTCCTAATCTTACATGTCACACAACATACACTATTGATCAGCTGAGCAGTTGGAAGAAGGTATAGGGCTCAAGCAAAATATTAACTTTTTTCCTGCAGTCTAGCCCTCTTTTTACTATTCTCACCTGTTCCCCAGTCAGATAAGCAGCATGGGGGAGGGATTGCAGGGAGAGGACAGTTTTGAACCTTTGCTCCCACTCCCTTAATTCTGATCGAAAGTGCCCCCCACTGCTATTAAGTTAAGTGTAATATCACCATAGGGTCAATCATCATTGGAATCGCAGGGGAGGGAAGATTTAACCACCTGTAGAAGGGTTACTAAGCAGAGAGGGCTGGGAGAGAAAGAGTGTGAAGTGATTTGACTGCCCTCCCCCACTGTCACCTTCTGCAATGGCTGGTGTAAATAGGGGGGCTGCAGATGCAATTGTGGTCCTGCTGCTCTGTTAAGCCATGATGTTCCCTGGCTGGAGTTTGTACTATGCATATATAATGTATATGATGTATTTCTGACCTGCTAACATCCAATCCTAAAGCCTTGAAAAGCCCACATCAGTGATACCAGGAGTCGGCACCCTTCTTTTCATCAGGAGATGAATTCTCTTTGGGTAATCTCTCAGCAGTGTGTGGGGCCAGAAATGGCAGTGGGTAAGCCTATGTTGTCTCAGCTAATGCAAAAGTTTCACAGAAACATAAAATCAAGTTTTTTTATATCTCTAGAGGCAGCATTTCAAATAAAATTAATAGGGACAACAGCTAAATAAATAAGCTCAACTCTACTGGCTAAGACTATGAACTGAGAGGTACTGATGTTCTGGGCGTAGCCTGGTCTGGTTCATATGGCAAGGCAAATACCCTCATTTGGCTAGCCTCACATCTTCGGTGTGAGAAGTGTAACCACTAATTATGGGCTTATCCACATGTGAGCAAATCATCATTTTAAAAATGCTACTTTTACCTCTGTTCTGTTTGCACAATCCACACAGGGGGCTCAAAGCCAGCTGCAAACACGGTGCTTTTCATTCACACTGAAGGGAAAGATCAATCACACAGCTTCCTAATGACCACAACCTCTTAAGTTCAAGATTTCACTTCCGCTGGTTACCTTGGCAACCGAGCATGTTCAGTTTGTTCCGGAGTTTCATAACCCCCCTTCCCAAAGTGTGATTATTTGTGTGTTCACTGCTACAATCCAGCTGGAATGCAAATATTTGCTTGAACAGAGTTATGCTTTTGTGCACATATTGCACAAAAAGGGAAAAGAAAAATAAAGCACTGTTTGCACTAGGCTTGCAGAACTGGAGTCATCAGCCAAACAGGAAATGACATGAACAAAGGGAGGAGGAGGGAGTGGGTGTGGAGAGGGGAAGCATCGGAGTAAAGCCTCTACAAGCCCTTAGATTAGTGGTTCTCAAACTTTTTTGGTTCGCAGTGCACTGTAAAACATATAAAAAAATTCTGGCGCACTTCATGTACAAAATTAAAAATATATTAATATATTTTAAACTATGAATAAAAATAACTTAAACTATAGAAAACTATTACCCTATACAAATGGGTTTCTTCTCATTTTTAAAATATACTTTCATAATATTTGAGGCACACCTAGCCACCTCTTAGGGCACACCAGTGTGCCTGGGCACACCGTTTGAGAATCACTGCCCTGGAGATACGAATTGGAGATGTATTTACCTTCCCTTTTTGGAGTAAAACAGCGTGTTTTTACTGCAGATTTAAAGAGGAAAACTGAGTTTTAGCTGCTGATTGCCTGTCATGTGAACCATGCAAATTAAAAGGGGCTGTGAGTAGCACCAGACCCGCACTAAAACTCTTTGTGAACCAGCCCTACGACTCAGGGTTGAAAGACAGAGATAACATGAATTCATTCACAAATTGATGTGGGAAGAAAAGCTGTGGGCAATATTGCAGGTGATTTTTGCCCCACTGTCAGCCTCTTTCGAAAAACATGATCCCATTATGCTCAAAATATGCTTCATTATGCAATCAAGGATGCAGCAATATGTGGGCAGTGGTGGAGGGCAAAGGACCATTAACGTAAAGCCGCATTTTGTGAAATGGGGAAAAATAGTTAAAACTATGTTGAACTTACCCAAGTCTGTTGATTCATTAACTGGAAATATTTTTGCTACCCTTTGGCAGAATCCATAAAAGAAACCTCCCCCACCCAGTTTTGTACACAGGCTGAATCTTTTTGTCTTCTACCAGCTCCCTGCTACAGCCAGTTTCTTGGTAATTACATGAGTGCAGACAAGTCAGAGACAGGTGGATATAAGGCCAGCTGCACAGTTTGCTTTGCACAGTACAGGAGGGAGGGAGGAAAGCCTGTTTTTCTTTTTAAAAAATCAGTGAGGGAAACAGCTGCCTTCTCTTAGGCTCCCAGTTGTTGCCTTAGTTGGTACTGGCTTAGGGCAGAGCATGTGAAATAGTGCCAGCATACATAGTGTGAGTGGGAATTAGCTGAATTTAGTTTGGATATTTTCTTGGCTGCCTATTAGCTGATTTTGTTTGGGGCTGGGAGGATGATGTCTATTCTTAGGGAACTGCTTGCGTCATGGGTACAATCTCCTTTTTTGGATAACCCTCCAAATATATCCTCTGTCATGTCAGTGGCGTGGCTGCTTGATTTGCTTGGAGGAAGACAAAATCTTTCCTGCATGGAAATTGGGGGATGCATATGAAATAAAAGTGCTAGCCAAATTTGGTTGAAACTGGATAGCATTCCACACAATAGATTTATCTTAAAGTGTGTGTTTCATGTATCTAGGTATGTGTGTGTTCCTTTATGTGGAAAAAAGGTAGAGCATTAAACTTCACAACAGATCCATGGTTCTCTGAGGCTGTATCTTAAAGGCTATAGCAAGAATCAAATATCTGCTTTTCATAAGTGAATACACCTTTAGCTGTGTCTAAGTCCCATGCCTTTCAGATGTAGATGATAGCCAAAAATTGCACATGGATGCTGCCATTATCTAGCACCACCATATAATAATTAATTTTTTTATCATACTTCTCTTGCTTTACAGATTGGCACTTAGAGCCTTGAACACTAGAATTTCTGTGCAGATATAATCTGAGAGGTGCAAAACAATTTGTGCTGAGTTTGTGTGATTGCCAAGTGGCCAGCTGTTTTGTGTCAAACAAGATGGGTGGCTGTTGACATAACGCATGTTTGTACTCTTGGGTAGCTCTCAACATAGCTGAAAGTAAATACAGTAAATTTTCCCATGCCAAGCTGCACACTATAAAAATGATTGAATAGCTTTGTCCTTTAGCTTGACAGATGTGAGACATGCTTTAATTTTCTCGCTTAAATAAATTAGAAAGTATTTGCTATTGTGAAATATTCATACACAGTGCAATCTTTTTTTCTTCTTACCTTTGTTGGTATAATTTAAATGTCTTTAAATTCAGCTCTTAATTGTCTTCAATCTGCTCTTTATGGGATTCTAACTGGCTTCCATCTACTGCCACAAAAAAATGGGCTTTTAACATACCAACAACCAATAAAACAGGATTAAGTTCACAGATTTTCTGAAGAATAAAAATGCTACATTGATGTTTTCTCACAGATATCGAGTATGAGTGGCAATCAATGCCTTTCTTCTTGTGTGCCTGCTTTTTCTGCAGCTTGAGTCTGATATCAAGGGCTGGTTCACATAGGCATGCTCTTCCCTAGATGATAGTGCATGTGTGAATAAGACATCCTAAATCTAACGCCATAGACAACATTTTCATATCCTCTCAGCCTCAGACAACCAACTCCCAGAGGCAAAAAAGTAAGAAATCAGGAGGACCAGTCCCAAACCTTCTTGCCCTTGGTTAGTAGACTAACTATATAATGTTTGCCAATATTACTCAAATTGCATTTACTGGAGCCATGAACAACCTCTACGTCTTTTTCACTGCCTGTCTCATTAAAAAGGATGTTGATTTTTGAACACCATTTTCCACAAGGCAAAAGTATATAAACAGTACAAACATCTCTGCTTGGGAAGATCCACAGTACTTGAAATGAACAAGAAATGTGTGTGGTGTTGACTCTGGCTTGATAAATAACACAAAGTATATGGTTGAAACTTTAAAGGTAAAAAGTGCAGATTGTTAACAGCCATAGCTGTTGCAAGGTGTTTTTTAAAAAAATATTCTCTGGATTTGTTGCTTGTGAGTATGTAGGATTGTCCCTTCCTCTTGGCATGCCTGTCTGCTATATTGTCATCATCATGGTTTATTTGTATGCTGCTTTCCATAGTAATCTATGCTCAAGGCAGCTCATAACATGAAAAAGGTACATAATTCCCTGTTACAAAACAAAATTGAGATAAACAATAAGTTAAAGAAAGCATCTTATTAACAAATATACAATAAATTGAAACAATACTCTTATAATTCACATTAAGGTTCAGCAATAATACAAAAGCCTAATACCAATAATAGGTAGTACCCCACCCTCCCAGGACAAGTGGAAAGAGGCCAGCAAACAGGCAGAGTGCTTGCAACACTCAGTCCTGATGGTCTCTATATCTAAGGTGGATATAGTGAGCATCATAGATCAGCATCTTAAACCTGATGGCTATTTTCAGATTATTCTAATATGGATCCTACTTTTGACAAAAGCTTTCAAAATAAGTATTTTGTCCATAATATTGTTTATATCTGGACTCAGAGGGGAAACTTACGCATACAGTTCAGTTTCCAGAACGTCTGTTCTCAGAGTTAAGAACTGGGAAGGTGCACTAAAGACTTAACAAAGCAGCAGTTCTAATTCCAACTATGTACATAGTCTAGATTATAACATGACTGATCAAGTGAGTAAAACACGTGAGAGGACAGGAAATGGGTTTCTTAAATAATCACTTGCATACTGTATATTTTCATTTCATTTTTAGAACTTCTGTCTCTGTTTTTACGCATAACAACAGATCTCTACTAGATCATTCAATAGTTCCTATTATGCTCAACATGTGTGCAGGATTTTGTCAGAATCCTGTCTGACCCAGACCTTGGAGAGACCTCTTCAAATGAAGTAGCTTGGGGTCTTATGGAAACCTTATTCCAACTAAAGACCAGGAGAAACCCATGGTAGTTAAAAGGCAGCCTGAAGAACCCCATCTAAGGAATGCCTCACCTCCCCGCACCCCTGCAAGAACCCCTTCGGAACCCCTTCCTGAGCCCTGTCATGATCCCTGATTCTCCCCATCACCTCCTGGGCCTCAGGAGCAAAGTGGCAATGAAGGTGATGGGAAGCTCAGAGTCTCCAGAGGATTGCCTGGTTGGCTGCCAGACAGCTCTGTCACCAGTGTTACAAAGAAGGATTGATTCAGGAGAAAATCCAGCTGCAAGCAGTGACCCAGCGGAGGACAAGGTATTAGAGGAGCTGGCAGTTACTATATCTGGACCTTTCCTGGGTTAATAGCTTTCTTTTGATCTCGTTCATATCCAGTTCCTTTGTGCCAGCTCTAGCTCCTGCTGTAGATCTTCCTGGCTCTGCTGCTGTTCCCGCTACAGCTCTGACTCTGGGCTCATTGAAGCCATACTAAAAATCCATGTTTTCCTTATTGGAATTATCCACTGGTAGTCCAAACCTAATTGTTTTGCACTTTCTTTGTACTCGAATCAAACTTTTTCCTCATCCATTCTTGTAGGTGTCATTCTTTT
Organism: Rhineura floridana; assembly: GCF_030035675.1. Lineage (NCBI taxonomy): Eukaryota > Metazoa > Chordata > Lepidosauria > Squamata > Rhineuridae > Rhineura > Rhineura floridana. Next base: position 87,310,811 of record NC_084484.1, on the reverse strand, counting down.
TGTTTAAAAATTCCTCATCCCTCCTTTTCACCTTGTTGTGTTGCTCAGATCAGAATAGAGAGGAGTGAGGGAACAAATGAGAACCCAACAGAAGCAGGAGTTGTGGAAGGAGGTGAAAATGTGAGATAATGCAACCAACATCCCTCCTCAGCAACTCTTTGTAATAGCTGTTTCTCTTCGCAGTATAGCTGGTAAGAGAAACTGCAGATTAAGGGAGGAGAGGTTGGGAAGGCAGTCATTAGAGGCAAACATCATATGGAAGAGGGTGAATTAATGGAGAAACAAGGGACTTAGGTTGCAGATTTAACGAAAGTATGTATGAGTCCTCTGGCTCCAGCTTCCATGCCAGATGCTGGTCATGGATATATGTGATCATCAAACTATTCTTGACCTCAGTAGAGAAGTTATTTTATTTTTAAAAAGGGCATTATTGATTAACCAAAGTAGTTTGCTGTTTATGCAACCCCCCCAGACCAGATCTAAAAGTATTACAACCTAAGCCAATGTTCTCTCTCTCTCTCTCTCTCCCCACACACACACACACACACCACACACACCACACACACCACACACACCACACACACCACACACACCACACACACCACACACACCACACACACCACACACACACATTTCCCAATTCTTATGGGGGGATCTATTGAACAATAATTGACCAGATATTGTCTAGTCACACTTAAATTAAGGTTTGGAGTCCTGTATAAAGTGGCATTGCCTTGAGAAAGTGAAAATTATCTACCTCATAATTTCTTCAATAAACTGTATATAGGGAAATACATTTTTCCCACATGCAAGGAAAATTTACTACAATTTGTTCATTGAACTGGTGTGTTGAAATAATGACTTGTTTCCTGATTATGTAAATTAAAAAAAACTTCCTTAATTCATGGTAAATATTCATGAACTCTTATATAATGACATGGATAAGAAGAAAAAGGGAATACCAAACCAGCTCACCTGTATCTTTAAACCAGCACTCCCTCTGACAGATGGAACTCTTCCCATAGGAACCAAAATAACTCCAGCAAACACAGTTTAACATATTTTAGGGGATAGTTGTCCTAAGAGAAACATTTTTAACTTGTCAATTATTTCATAAATGTCTTGTACGTGCTTAGGCCTGTAGCTTTACTTTTAAGGCCCAAGGACAGAACATGTGCATGCTTTTGTAAAAATTGTTTCAATTTCTAAGTAAGTAGATCTACTCAAAGCCACGTTACTGGGTTTCTGTCAATTAGCATTGAGGTGGAACATCAGATAAACATTGTAAATTTTAAAATGCATAAATGGAGGGAAAAGAAAGGGAACAGGGAATCATGATTTTAGGTTCTGTACAGGGTGAACTTTCTGTACTGGCACTTCTCTGTAACAGTATAGATACCTTAGAATCTTGTAGAGCTGGTGACTTCTTCAGCAATTATTCAGCAAGGACAATAATGAAAACTGAATGGAAAACCATTTACATCAGCCAGTTTTCCATGTAAACAAGTAGTGTTATGTGATTTTGACCTTGTATGTAGAACTGAATAAACTATTCATAGTAATGGACATTTAATATGATTGTACCACATACCGTGCCACTGAATTTGCCTAAAAGAAAATTAAAAGTCAATTTGAAGTGTCATTTCCAGATGAAGCACAGTGGAACTTGAAATGTCTGGATGAAACATCCATATTAGAGTTTCAAAGGCAATTCAAGACTTTGATTACTGACACTTCTCAAGAATGTCCATAGGGTATCCTGCTAGGCACTAGTAGGCATCAGGCAAAAACATTTCTCTTCTTCCAAGAATTTGAGTGTTATCTGCCATCTGTCGGGAATGCTTTGATTTGGATTCCTGCATTGAGCAGGGGGTTGGACTTGATGGCCTTATAGGCCCCTTCCAACGCTACTATTCTATGATTCTATGGTCTCTGCTATATATGCAAGAATGTTGCTGGGTAATGTGACGTCCTCCCCTGGTTCTCCCTGTCAGGTTCCCACCTGCTTGTGGCTACTGCCTTTCACTAGGCACCACCAGGGATACCACCAGTCCGGACCGTCCTTTATATGGTTTCTCACTCTGCTCTAGCACAGATCTCACTAGATCCCCCTGCTAGGCAGCACCACCAGTCATGTCCTATAACCAATACTCCCAGAGACTTTGCCTGAGTCTCTCTCTAGCTGGTTACTTTTGTGACTGCGTGCTTATGCTGTTCCCAACCCCCTTGTATCTTTATAGATAACTCATACAACTCTGGGTTGCTCTGGATACTTGAATTGTTATTATTCCTCCCTTCACCGCTGCCACCATTAGATACTGTTTCTGTTCAGCCTTGGTAATTACCTTGCCCTCCCTTCTGGTATGTATATCCCCCAGCCAAGGATCAGGCCTTTGGTAAACCAAATAAGTATTTATTAAATATCAGAAATAACAAGATTAGTTTTAGAATGTTTCACAAGCGTATGGTTTCATCTATTCCTGTTTTGTACTCGACTTATTATTAATCAGAACTCCAGCTCCCTCTTTCTCCACACTCCTAACCTCCACCCTCAAACACCTCTTTCTCCACACTCCCAACATCCACCCAGATTCAACTGTCATTCTTCCATTTATACTCCCAGCCATTCAAACGCTCAGCCAATCATCCAGCATTCTACTGCTCATGTACTCCCCCCTCCTCTTTCACTCCACTTACCATATGTCTTCTATATAAACTGCACTTACCATATTTACACTATAAGCAGGAACATCACAGGTAACTCTTTGGTAATCATGTCTATATTGTGGGGTTGAGGGAGCATTTGCTCTTTTTATAATTAGTATATGATTGCTTTTAGTGTGTTGTTACATTGGTTTGGTTTTTGTATTCTGTACTGAATTTTATCTCTGTAAATCACTTGGAGATTGCATTGTAGTAAACGAATTAACTATAAAACATTTTAAAGAAAAGCATAGTAGGCTGCACTTGGTCTCATGAGTTCAAAGCCAGCAGAATCCCTGTGACTTATACCTTGCCTCCAAACTTGATCTTTGGGAGTGAAAAGCAGTCACCTTTGGGATATTATGGTTAGGGCGGTTCAGGGGTAGAGTGGCTAAGCCTGATCATTAACAGGACCTGTTTTGTGGGTCATGGAATAAACCACAAGCAGAATCAGCTCTGCTTATTCTCCTGGTTGAATGTGGAAAGAGGGACTGACTAGTTTTGGAGCAGGGGCATGCTCAGTTTATCTTAGCCCCACATGATTTTGGGGCTCATTCACACACCCATTTTACAATTATTTTAACATTCAAACTTCTGCACTGAATACCAATGATTTATAATTGCTCTATAAGCCACAGGGTACAATGGTGAAACTAGCCCAATTAAGGTGGTGATATGATACAATCATATTCAATGTATTATTGGTCTAGTGTGGAATAATGTGATACTGCTCATTTATTACTGTATGTTCAATTAATAAATACCACCACATTCAACACGGCATGTTGATTCCTGCATATTTGTTTCCTTGTATCTACTTCATCTTTTTCTGCAATAGAGCTTCAACCCATTTTTCTGTGACCTTGTGTCATCATTATAACTACTGTTACAGAAACAATGTATGACCAGATTTTGCCGTTCTGTCCACCCACAGCTTGGAAAAGTTACTTCTTTGAACTACAACTCCCATCAGCCTCAGCCAGCATGGCCACTGGATTGGGCTGATGGGAGTTGTAGTTCAAAAAAGTAACTTTTCCAAGCTCTGTACTGTCCCATAATATATTCCAAGAAGCCACAGTAAGAGAACTTTCCATACTGACAATATCTCCACAGCAGCACCATATGGTGAAGCAGAAGGTCCTATTCTCACAGTGGTCAACCAGATGCCTATGGCAAACTCACAAGCAGGACCTGAATGCAAGAGCATTCTCCCTTCCTGTGGTTTCAGAAGCTTACTGCCTCTGACTATGGAAGCAGAGCATAGCCATCATGGCTAGTAGCAACTGATAGCCTTATCCTCCATGCATTTGTTTAATTCTGTTTTAAATCCTTCCACATTGGTCACCATAACTTCCTCCTGTATGAATGAATTCCATAGTTAACTATGTGCTGGGTGAAGAAGTCCTTCCTTTTGTCTGTCCTGAATCTCCCAACATCCAGCTTCATGGGATGTCCATGAGTTCTGGTGTCATGAGAGAGAGAGAAAAACTTTTCTGCATCCACTTTCTGTAGGCCACACATAATTTTATACACTTCTATCATGCACATCTTACTTTTTCTCTGAACTAAAAAGCCCCAACGGCTGCAACTTTTCCTCATAGGGGAGTTCATCATTTTGGTTGCCCTTTTCTGAAACTTTTCCAACTCTACAATGTCTTTTTTGAGGTAAGGTGACCAGAACTGTACACAGTATTCCAAATGTGGTTGCACCATAAATTTTTATAATGGCATTTTGATATTGGCAGTGTTATTTTCAGTTCCTTTCTTAATGATCCCAAGCATGGAGTTTGCCTTTTTCACAGCTGCCACACACTGGGTTGAAATCTTCATTGAGCTATCCACGACAACCCAAGTTGCCTTGATCAGTCAGCGCCAGTTCAGTCCACGGGAGAGTATGCATACGTGATTTGAAAGGAAAGGGCACTGTCCCTCTTGGTTACTTGCTGTATAACTTTGTAATATGATTAGAAATATGTGCAGCTGCCTCAGATCATACTATTAGTACAGTGTTATCTACTCTGATTGGGAGAGGTTCTCCAGAGTCTTAATTCGTGCACATCATCTACTATCTAGTCCTTCTGAGATACAGGGGTTATACCTGGAAAGTTTTGCATACAAAGCATGTGCTTATCATATAGTCCCTTCCCATTGTGAAGGAGAAAAAATGTTTAAGTAAAGATTATTAAGTCCCAGTAAAATCAATGATCAGGGCTAATTTAAACTAGATTGAGGTCTGTGTTTATTGACTGAGTGTAAGAAAATGTGTTAAGTGAACTTATTTTGCCACAATAGGAGTGGGGCTCCTGGTGTCCCTTCTTCTGCTTCCTTATCTTTAAGCTAGACTTGGACTGGGCAGTCCTTCAAATAAAGGACTCCTTGAGATAGAAGACTATCCTCTGTAAAGTTGGGCATGTGGCCACCCTAGCATTGTCATATGTACAGCTGTGCCACCTTAGCAGCTCACAGGGCTGCTATTAGGTTTGCATGCCTTTCATTGAGGTGGTTTGAAGAATAATATATCTTCAAAAAGAAAGAAAAAACTACCACAATGAAGAAAGCAAATTCAAATTGATTCAGTTCTTCTGTTGATGAGTTCTGGGAAAACAATTAACCTCTTGTTGTTCTTGCGCTATATGAATTAAATTGTACAAGCTAGACCTAAACATGTGTTACATTCATTTGATAGTCCAGCCACTTGTAGTTCTTGTTCATTTGCTGAAGGAAACCCTATTAAAACAAGTGTCTAACATTTAAAACCTTGTGAGTTAATAAGCTGGTAAATTTAAGTCAACGATTTACAAATGAGATATGCAAATAGTGAATTTTGTCGTCCTTCAATTTAGGAAACCACTAACAGCTGGCAAAGGGGTCTGTAAAGGCAGAAATGGCAGATTATGTCATCCATATCCTTCTCCATTATTGCCTAATTTGAGACTCTTAATCAAACAGATACGAAAGGAAGAATTATGCTTTACTATATCTTCCTGCCAGTGGAAGCTGCTCCATTAGAGCAAACTGTCCCACCAACCACAGTCTTCAGTCACCCTCACCTACCTGCCTTCTTCCCTACAGCCATTCTACCCTGAACATGGCCAATCTCGGAAGCTAAGCAGGGTCAGGCCCGGTTAGTACTTGGATGGGGGGCTGCCTGGGAACACGGGGTGCCGTAGGCTTAGAGGAAGGCAATGGTAAACCACCTCTGAATACCTCTTACCATGAAAACCCTATGAATATATCAGAAAGATTCACAGGGTTACCATAAGTCATAATTGACTTGGAGGCATATTATTACTGTTATTGTTACATTTGTATACCGCCCCATAGCTGAAGCTCTCTGGGCAGTTTACAATAACTAAAAAAATTAAAAACAAATATACAAATATACATATTTAAAACACATTTTTTAAAAAAACAATTTAAAAACACATGCTAAAATGCCTGGGAGAAGAGGAAAGTCTTGACCTGGTACCGAAAAGATAACAGTGTTGGTGCCAGGCACACCTCATCATGGAGATCGTTCCATAATTTGGGGGGCACCACTGAGAAAGCCCTCTCCCTTGTTGCCATCCCTTGGAGTAGGCACCCAGAGGAGGGCCTTTGATGTTGAGCGTAGTGTACGAGTGGGTTTGTGTCGGGAGAGGTGTTCCATCAGGTATTGTGGTCCCAAGCCATGTACGGTTTTATAGGTTAAAACCAGCACTTTGAATCGAGCTCGGAAACATACAGGCAGCCAATGCAAGCGGGTCAGAATCGGTTTTATATGTTCAAACCGTCTGGTCCCTGTTACCAATCTGGCCGCTGCATTTTGCACAAGCTGCAGTTTCTGAACCATCTTCAAAGGCAGCCCCACAAAGAGTGCATTGCAGTAATCTAACTTGAAGGTTACCAGAGCATGGACAACTGAAGCCAGGTTATCCCTGTCCAGATAGGGGCATAGCTGGGCCATCAACCGAAGTTGGTAGAAGGCACTCCGTGCCACCGAGGCCACCTGAGCCTCAAATGACAGAGAAGGTTCTAGAAGAACCCACAAGCTACAAACCTGCTCCTTCAGGGGGAGAGCAACCCCATCCAGGACAGGTTGGACATCCACCATCCGGTCAGAAGAACCACCCACTAGCAGCATCTCAGTCTTGTCTGGATTGAGCCTCAGTTTATTAGCCCTCATCCAGTCCATTGTCGCAGCCAGACACCGGTTCAGCACATTGACATCCTCACCGGAAGAAGATGAAAAGAAGAAATAGAGCTGTGTGTCATCAGCATACTGATGTCAACGCACTCCAAAGCTCCGGATGACCGCACCCAACAGTTTCATGTAGATGTTGAACAGCATGGGGAACAGAACTGACCCCTGCGGAGCCCCATACTGGAGAATCCAGGGTGCCAAGCAATGTTCTCCAAGCACCACCTTCTGCAGCCAACCCGCCAAGTAGGAGCGGAACCACCACCATGCAGTCCCTCCCACTCCTAACTCAGCCAGTCTTCCCAGAAGGATACCATGGTTGATGGTATCGAAAGCCGCTGAGAGATCAAGGGGAATCAACCGAGTCACACTCCCCCCTGTCTCTCTCCCAACAAAGGTCATCATACAGGGTGACCAAGGCTGTTTCTGTGCCAAAACCAGGCCTGAAACAACAGCAACAACAACAAACTGCCTTCTTACTTACAAATAGTTGGGGTTTTTTTACTGGTTTTCAGCTTCCTTCTCCTTAGTCTCAGTGTTGCCCTGGAAGAACTCAGCAGGGAGATGGATGGGGATAAAATTGGCTCTGCCTGCCATTGGCTCTGGCTTCACCTACTGTTGTGCTCCCTGCTTTCTGCTCCACCAGTCCCAATCGGCACAAGCCACCACTATAGTCTGAAAAACGGTTTGCCTTTTAAGGCCTATTAGTTGCCTTTCCAATAAGAAATCCTTATGATAGCCAATACAAATTGCTTATGATAATTGTGAGGAGTCTTTTAAAATGATCAAGTATTTGTAGAGTTGTCCTTCAATGCGTGGAAGGAGGATCCCTAAGAGTAGGTTTTGTGTATGGTTGCTTATCCTCTCATGGGATCCTGATTTAGGGTCAGTAGGGAAGGTTTGCACTGTTAGTGCTTGACTAATCAGTTAGGCTGAGCCCTAAATCCAAAGTGTAGTGGCTTATAACAAGTAATGTGTCAGTGAACTAGTTGGCACGTAAAGGCAAATTATAGTATGGCTGCTGTACTTGAGCTTTGGGTTTGCACACTGCCCCCTTCTAATGCATGCTTGTTCATGCAAGTATGATTTCCAGTCTCTTTTGGAGAGCAAGTGCAAACAATAGTTGGCAATTTGAATGTAAAAGCCAACTACGATTGGCATGAACAAGGATGTGAGGATGGGGATTGGACCATTCAAAGTGAGAAAAAGGAAGTGCACATGTTTGAGGCTTGAGCATGGATGGAAAAACCATAGTTTGTCATTACTTATGAACTGTCCAGTCAGTAATGTGGATTTACTGGTGTTACCTTCAAATTGTCAATATGAATATACTGATCTGAACTGATCCAAACTGTGAAAATACTCAAAGATTGGACAGTGCCTGTTTAGATGTGGAATCACTTGTATGCACATGTAGATAAAGAAGCCAATGTTCTTCTTAGATTCTACCCATTGTTATGTTTTATACAAATATTGCTTTCATTGAGATCTCCTACATCATACCATGTTCTATATTTTTGTTGTTATCAGGATAAATGGATGCCTGATATAGGGAGAACAAAACCTAATATTGCCATCTATTTTTTGTTTTCAGTTTCCTTGTTTTGCATAGGTTTTTTACTTCCTCATAGGCAGATGACTCATTTATTTATTTTTTAAAAGGATAATGTTTTCATTAACATAGATAACTTGTCCAATACACAATAATAAATTCACAAAAAATGTTTTCGTCCTTTTTTTCCGTTCTAGACAGATAGAAATCATTTGTTTGCAGTGTAAAGGTCACATACTATCTACTCTGTTTGAAAGATAATTTCAGTCATAAGCGTTTCTGGTTTAGCAGTGTAATTGTCAGGAAGCTGAATATAACAGGTGCAGCAAGCAAACCAGATAGACTGTATAATTATACACCTGTTGCTGTTTTATGTGAAAATGTATAAAATTATAGGATTTTAAAAGGACTCAGACATTCTAGAGAGTTTGTGTAGCATAGTGGCTAAGATAAGGACCAAAGTAGACATGAAATCGGGTATGTGTAAATAGGGTCTCCCATGAGCTTTTAAAATTTCATACCAAGCTGCCTTAGACCGAGTTTGACTATTGGACCATGATCTAGCACAGTACACTGACTCACAGCAGCTCTCCATGGTTTCAGACAGGATTATTTCCCATCTTTATCTGGAGCTGCCAGGGGTTGAACCTAGAAATTTTGTTTTCAAAGCATGTGCTCTACCACTTAACTACAGCCATGTCCTATATACATTTAATGTTTGCAGTAAGAAGTACTTGGCCTCATTGAATCTCCAGAAAATGGGTTAACTTTGATTGTGACTGTGGTGCTGGTGAGAGGGATTGGACCACTATTTGGCAGCAAGATATTACTGAGTCCTCATACATGGATCCTAGTCAACAAATGTGTCCGTCCAATCGGTGAAGGGAGTAATTCCCAAACTTTGCTGGACCATACTAACATGCAATGAAAAAACTGCTGGTGTTCCATGAGAAATAATCAGTAATGCAATCATTAAGAGCTCCTCTGAGTCCAAAATACCTATCTATCGAGGAGTTTGATTGTTGTGTCCCTGCATGTCACTGTTCTTGCCTTCCAATCAGCTTGCATTGCAGACAGGTAATGTGTTTCTCCAGCAGAAGCAAATGCATCATTCAGTCAGGATGTCATCAAAGAAGGTGTATCCACAGGAGTGAACCACACAGAATCACTATGTGGGATTATTTGAAGTAGTTCTTATTCATTATATATACTGTAAGCCAGTGGGTATGCCTCCAGTTGTCAGTACAGATATGCTGCAGTTGCTAGAAATTTGGATTACATGGAGTCAAAGGGTGTGTAATCCAAAATTAATTATATTTAAATGTGTTGAGATCAGTGGCCTGTAAGCTCATCAATGGGAGTTTAAGGTCACCTTAATTTTGCTATATAATTTGTACAGAAAGTCATTAATTGGAGAAATTATGCTATGATAGGAAACAGATTCTACCAGTAGAGTAACTCAGATGGTTAACCTCCTTTAGAGATGAGCATTGCAGTTCTCAGTGGGATTTTTAGAACCCAGGCTGTAGTCTACGATCATGTTGTATTAATCAATTAGCAATAAGCCTTGGGAAGTATATTGGGGCATGGTTAAAACTGCAAGCAGCTGCACTATCTAACTCTGCTTTTTCATGTGCTTGTATATTTAGCTAATAATGAGAAATGTAACTAACTAAGATTATAAAAGCTCCAATAATGTTTCCATATGCTGGCTAGCTTGCTGTAGCTATTGTGGATATTCTTGAAAGTGACAATTTCAGTTACAATAGCACAACAATCCAACCAAATTCACACTGGAAATTCAAAATGCTTTGCACACATTGTTTCAGGACATTGTTACAACAGCTCTCTAAGGTAATAATTATCCCCATATTGCAGATCAAGGGTTGATGATGGGAGAAGGCTACATAAAGACAGATGTGAGGTCAAGCTGGGATCATTCTCAGTCTCATTCTCTCATTCCAGCCATTACACTCTAGTAAAATATACACTTGCAATTGGAGATTATCCAAATGTATTGATATTTTCCAAGGTGAAGTAGTTGTAAAAATATTTCTACAGCATTCCATTTTAATTTCTGTTACAACATTCTAAAATATAGCTGCAGGATTCATTAATACCCATATCTGTTTTAACGTGGACTAGCATTGCTTTTAGTTTTGTCTTAATGTCAATTTGTTTTTTTCCTCTTAGCATATTTTTGTAATTATTTCCCTATATTTAAACCATTCTAAATTTGCAGCATCACCATTTTGTGATCATCTTGACATTTATAATGTCAACTCTGCAGGCTTGTATTAACCTCATTTTGCCATCAGTATGATGTGCCATAAACCTGCACAGAAATAATTTAGCATTCATCATAGCACGTGCAGTAATGTCTCATTAGACTTGAACTAACAGAATTTTGTCTTCATGATTTGCCATCATAATAAGCAGGTCTTCACAGATTTAACATGACAATCTTTTGCCTCTCTTCCTAAAGCTGTGTAATCATTCTGATCCTGGGAGAGTTCAAATGAAGTCAATGTAATTAAAAGGTAGTTTTCTTTAAGTATCCCAGAATATATACACACACACACACACTTTTTCCTTGGCTGAGTTATATGAAGCTGCATTGTACTGAGTTAGACTTTGGTCTAACTCAATATAACTTCTGTGGGCATCAGAAGTTCTTGTTGTTGTTTATTAAATTTACATCATGCCCTACCTTCCAGGAGGAGCTCAGGGCGGCAAACAAAAACATTAAAAACATTCTAAAGCATCATAAAAACAAACTTGTTGGAGTGCAGCTCGCATCATCCATACAACTGACCGTGCTGGTTAGAGCTGATGGAGTTTAACAGCATCTTCAGGGCACAGGTTCCCCATACTTGGTCTAGTTTAGAGTTTTCCAAACATCTGAGTTAATTGAATCCTGATTGAGCTTCTAAAGTTGTCACCAACCCCAACTCAAATTCTTAGGAATGTAAATTAAATGTAGTCAATAAATTTAAACAGATAATCAATATTTATTAATCAACAGTCACCATTGGGAATCATAAAATGTAAAAAATAAGGAAGCAAAAAAGGTGAAAATTATAATACCATACTTTTTAATCTTCTATATTGAGAAGGATGGCCTGTAACAAGCATATGAATATTCACTAATAGGCAAAACAAACTTATGGTTTCAGAATGTATTGATAGCCAACAGATATTTTTGTAAAACTTTAAAAAGCAGGGAAATTGGGCAACAATACTGAATGCACCAGGGGAGCAGGAGACCTGACCTCCTCTCTGAGATATTGTTTCTTGTTATGTGCCTTCAAGTCGACTACGACTTACGGCGACCCTATGAATCAGCAACCTCCAACAGCATCTGTCGTGAACCACCCTGTTCAGATCTTGTAAGTTCAGGTCAGTGGCTTCCTTTATGGAATCAATCCATCTCTTGTTTGGTCTTCCTCTTTTTCTACTCCCTACTCTTTTCCCCAGCATTATTGTCTTTTCTAGTGAATCATGTCTCCTCATTATGTGTCCAAAGTATGATAACCTCAGTTTCATCATTTTAGCTTCTAATAATGGTTCTGATTTAATTTGTTCTAACATCCAATTATTTGTCTTTTTTGCAGTCCATTGTACTGCCCTACAGATTTGTAAAAATACAAACACAAATTGGGATGATCTTTTGCAGTCCAATCCACTTCCTGTGTAGCTTTGAAGAATTTGGTAATGTCCCTCTGAGCATATGGTGAGTGGTGGCAACACTTGCCATCACCAAAGAACAGAGAATTACATTTTTGTACGTTTGTTGGTGCTTACTTTCTTCTTTCCTGTGTTACTACTGTTTCTACAGAGAATCTAACCTAGAAAATTATATTTCTTTCATTATACATCCTAGAAATCTGTGTCAAATCTATTCTTATTAATTTCAAAGCCTTTTCATTGGTCAATGTCATATGATGGTGAAGACAGCCTTTTTGTTTCAAACTGGAGGTTATATTCTATTTCTATTTTGAGTGCATTAACATTTGAATCTGAGACTGCCGTTTGATGTAAAATCAGATTGATTACAATATGTTGCTTCTTAAACAATGACTCTAGCTGTTGGAAAAAACAAACTTGGTCTGCCCAAGATGAACATGTTCAGCCTGCTATGCTTAAACCACTCCACTTAAGGAAAGGTGGGCACGGCCAATTAAAGACATAGAGCACACCTAGAATTTTGCTAGAATATATTTCACCTTCCACTGTTTTTTCTTGTGCAAACTGAGACACTCCTGATGTCCGCTGGAGACTATTCTGCAGAATAGTCAGTGCCATTATTCCACAATTGTTTCTGGAGTTTTTTTAGTGTAAATTTTGCAAAGTGTTGCTGTACTTCACATATTCACAGAAACAGAAGAAAAAGAAAATGATTTACTATAGAACACTAAAACTGCAAAATAAATCAAACATATTTAAAGTAACTATCTGAACAATATCAACTGTCTTAATAATGTTGCTTCCTCCCTGCTAAAACAAGATCAGCACAGTACATGTCTTGCTTCTGTTATTTGGGCTGATTATAGGTGTTGCCAACACTCACCATATACTCAGAGGCACATGTTACTGAATTCTTCCAAGCTACATAGGATGTGGGTTGGACTGTGAAAGCAACCCAAATTGTGTTTGTATTTTTACTAATTTGTAGGGCAGTCCAGTATCTCAGAGAGGAGGTCAGGTCTCCTGCTCCCCCGGTGCATTCACTATAGTTGCCCAATTTCCCTGCTTTTAAAGTTTGATAGAAATATCTGTTGGCTATAGGTACGTTCTTAAACTGCAAAGCTTTGTGGGGTTTTTTTGCCTATTAGTTAATTTCTCTGCTTTTTAATCCGGAAGGTAAAAAATGGGATCCTCTGCAGGCTTGCCGTGAATGGATTGATCATTTGCATGCTTATTGAGTTCAATGGGATTAACTCCCCTGCAATCATGCTTAGGATAGGTGAAACTGACCTTTGGGGGGATGAGGAGGAGGAGGAGGGAGGGCTAAGAGGAGGAGTGGGATGGGAGCAGGGGGGAGGAAGGAGGAGGGCAGGTTTGATCATTTGCATACTTATTGAGGTCAGAGGGATTTACTCATCACTATAGCTGCCCAATTTCCCGGCTTCTTCAAGTTTAATAGAAATACCTGTTAGCTATAAGTACGTTCTTAAACTGCAAGGGTATTTTTTGGCCTATTACTGAATTATATAAAGAATTCCAGAGGTTAGCATACTAAGATGCTGGTGCTATGTCATTGCTCATTTTATTAACATACATGATAAAATCAAATCACCCCAGCCAATCATATTTTGTTAGTTAATTTCTCCACTAATGCAATACCACTAATGTATACCAATAATCTTTTGAAGACCCTGATGTGCTCCTCCAGAATTTTGCAATTGTCAGTCTGGCTAATAAGTAATAGATCAGAATTTGGCTTTTTAAAAATCTGTATTGTTTTCTGAAAAGATATTCAGTGATGCTAGATCTATGTGTTCCGAATACTAGAGACCAAAAGATTTGTACCTAACATATGTTAGGTCCCTTTTGTAGTATAGCCACTCCAGCAGTTAGGAGACAGCTGTCAGCTCTTCACTGAGACAGCAGTGTCGGTGGGGGTGCAGACAGGGCTGAAGATTCCTTGGTAATTGCCAGGCCGTAAGTCCTCAGCCGGCAGCTTGGCTATAAATCTGCCAGGCTAGCAAGAAGGAAGCAAGATAAGGGCAGAGGCTGTTTGAAGCTTATGTGCCACGCCAGAAATCCAGAAGAAACGTCAGTGAAGGTCCGGGTCTAGTTTGCCGAGAGATCAGTCCAAGTCAAGGTTCAGGGGATAGGAAGACACACAGTGGTCACGCCTGACATTGTAGTCAGCAACAAGCTGAAGCCAAGGTTTGACTTTTAAGGAGCAGGTTTGTCAGCAGGTGTGAGCCCTCAGCGTTTTGGCCTTAAGTGGACAGGCCTGCCCCTCTTCTCCCTGACCTTCTGTTGTCTACGTTCTGCAGGTGAGGGGGGAGTCTCCTGTTCACTGCCTGCGTCTGGCTGAAGGGCTTCAGCTGTGTCTGGGGAGCTCTGCAGTTGAGGGGGAGAAGGAGCTGGGTTCTCAGGAGTTTCCTCTGTTTCTCCTTCTGGGTCTGCTGCTTCTGGGTCTGCTGCTGTTACTCCCGAGTCATCCTCGTCTGATGAGTCCTCTGACGGGGCCATGACAACAGCTGAGAGTTGATTTTGGAAAGCTTTAGTGGGGTAGAGTTCCATCTGTGGGACACCTTTAATGTGGTTTCAATATGTGTGGAAATGGATTTAAGGCCATCCATTTTAAAAATTGTTTTTTTGTGTGACAGAGCCTTCCTACAAAATAGTGACAGTCTGGAGGTGACCTAAATTTCTGTTCTGCCACTTATTAAACATTAAAACAGATTATCTTGACCCATCCCAGTGTGGCTTCAGGCCTGGTTATGGGACTGAATTGGCCTTGGTCTCCCTGATGGATGACCTTTATCGGGAGAAGGACAGGGGGAGTGCAACCCTGTTATTCTTACTTGATCTCTCAGCGGCTCTTGATATCATTGACCATGGTATCCTTCTGGGCGGACTTGGTGAGATGGGTATTGGAGGCATTGTTTTACAGAGCCGATCCTATCTCCAGGGTCGCTCTCTGAGAATAGCATTGGGTGACTGTCTTTTGGCCCCCTGGCAGTTGTGCTGTGGGTTGCCGCAGAGTACCATCTAGTCCCCCATGCTGTTTAACATCTATATGAAGCCCTTGGGAGCAGTCATCAGGAGTTTTGGTGCGAGGTGTCAGCAGTATGCTGATGATGATACCCAGCTCTATTTCTCCATAACATCTGAATTGGGAGAGGCCCTGCAAGCCCTTGACCGCTGCCTGGACTCTGTGGTGGGCTGGATGAGGGCCAATAAACTGAGCCTGAATGCTAGCAAGACAGAGGCACTGTGGGTTGATGGTTCCCGAGTTCAGATAATTGGTCAGTTGCCTGCTTTGGATGGGGTTGTACTCCTTTTGAAAGAGCAGGTCTGTAGTCTGGGGGTGCTCCTGGACCCATCTTTGTCACTAGAGGCCCAGTTGACCTCCGTGGGTATGAGCACCTTTTATCAGCTTCGGCTGGTAAGACAGCTGCAGCCATTTCTGGACCGGGATAGCCTGACCACTGTTGTCCATGCACTGGTAACCTCCAGGCTGGATTACTGTAATGTGCTCTATGTGGGGCTGCCCTTGAGGTTGGTCTGGAAGCTGCAGCTGGTGCAAAGTGTGGAGGCGAGACTGCTCACTGGGGCAGGGTATCGCCAACATGTCACCCCAGTGCTGAAAGACTTGCACTGGCTGCCCATTTGCTACTGGGCCAAGTTCAAGGTTCTAGTTTTGGTGTACAAAGCCCTATACAGCTCAGGACCAGGATACCTGAAAGACCATCTTACCCCTTATATACCCAGTCGATCACTGCACTCTGCAGGTGAGGGCCTCCTGCAGATGCCATCTTATCAGGAGGTCCGTTCTGCACAACATAGGAAATGGACCTTTAGTGTGGCGGCACCTACCCTGTGGAATTCCCTCCCTTTGAATATTAGGCAGGCACCATCTCTGTTATCTTTTCGACACCTTTTGAAGACTTTCGTCTTTCAACAAGACTCTTAAGTTGAGACCTATCCCAGTCTGCTTTTTTAACCCTTTAAAAAAGATGTTTTTTAAAGTTTTTTAAAAAATGTTTTTAAAGTTGTTTTGGTGTATTTTAAGGTCTGTTTTTATGATGTTTTGATGTGTTTTTAGTGCTTTTGTTTGCCATCCTGTGCTCCTGCTGGGAGGAAGGGTGGGATATAAATCAAATAATAAATAAATAAATAAATAAAAATGCACAAGCCTTTTTTTTAGCTTCTGTGATTCTATAATGAAAGGTTTTTTTTGGGGGGGGGGGTTCCAATCAAGAAAACCTATTCTTTTACCCTTAATCCCAAATTTCTTTCTGCTGTGATGACACTGAAGTATGCCTTTGTTCTATGGAAACACTGCCTATTTGTTGAAGATAAGATGATGATAAGTCCAGCTCATTATATAAACAAGGAAATGAGTCCCCACATTCCCAACATTAGTGCTCAAAGAATCACATATCAATTTTCCCAATCAAATGCCACTAAAAATGTTCTTTCTTCAGAAAAAGAGGTGATCTAATGTGCAGATTGATGAGAAGACCCCTTTCCTGATGTTCAAGAATTCAAGAAGAAATATTTTATTCCTTTTATTTAAGATCAGCATCAAGCTATAGAGTCTTCCCCTCCCCTGAAATGTAGTGTAAGTAGCTTTCCAAAAGCACAGCCAAAAATAGCATGCATATCATATTTATTCCAAGAGAGTTTCCATTTTTACTGAATGTCGTCATATAGATGTAGTGTATGTATGGTTTCAAAGGTTTACAGGCACTATAGTGGCACTGTGTTTTTTTTTAACTGAAGAAGCTAGTTGAGAGAGTACATTTGAAAATTGGAATTGCTCTGAGAGGCTCTTGCATGAAAGGGGAAAAAAGGGTTTTAGAAAGAGCAGTCCAGACTGGTAAGAGCAGACTCTGAGGCTACTACATGTAAGAAGTGAATTGTGAGCTAAGGACCATTTACTTAGCTGTAAGTGCTCTCAAGATGCAAGTGAGACAGAGTGATTCATAATAGAGCCTTGGACCTTGTCACTGGCCACTTCTCTATCTGAATTTAACAAACAGGACTATGAGGTTTTCTCTTGGTGGTGACATAATTTTAAATGCCAAAAAAGTGTCTGGATGAAAGGCCAAAAAGTGTCTGAGGATAATGCTAAAATCATAAAAGGCCAAGCCTACCTGTTACAAGATGTGCATGTGCAGAATTTATCTCCATTTCCATATAATTTCCTGCTCTTCTACACCATGGTGTTGGGTGACTTCAGAAACTCCATGAAATGTCCCAGATATCAAGTGTTTTTCCAAACAGCTTATGAATGCATGTATTCCCCAAACCCAACAAACATGTGTCCTGGTTTTGACTTTTCAAATCCTGTTTCTAAAAAAAACTTTCTAGAGAAGTCCCTTCATTGTACTAAAGGAACTTCTTATTATCATGCTCATCATTATAATTCTCATTATTTCAATTTATTTCCCGTCCTTCACCCTAAAGTCCCAGGGTGGGTTACAATAATTTAAAATACAACATTAAAGACAGTTTAAGGCAAATTAAACACTAGCAGCAGCGGTGTGTATGTGTGGGGAAGTTTTGACAGTTTTATGACATGAATTTCCAAGCTTCTGCAAGCATGAACTGCATTTTTTTTCTGAGAAGCATGCACAAAAGTTTGCATAACTAGTGATTTGTTTTATTTTTTCTGACATCAGTTAATTCATGCAGAATCAGACATAAGAAGAATCAAAGATACTTGTCTGAAATCAAACCTGCAAGATTACCCCGACATTTCTATTAAACATCAAACTCTTTAACTTTTGACGTGTTTGGATACAAAGTCCAACTGCAAGATAAATGCAGTATTGAGTAACTCTTTTTGATAAGACTGATTATAATTCAGTTAATTCATAATTCAGCTTAAAATGTAGGAAAACATGTTGTATAATCAATCCTCTGAGTGTGGGATTTTTTTTTATCCTATTAACATTGTCGAGACGAACCTTCTCAGTCAAGAATTCAATATCATAAGTCATTACACAATCTCCAGTGGCGAATTCTCCAAAATGGTTTCTTGGATCAAATAAGTTGTATTAGGGCAGGTTTTTTAAAAATGCAATAATATAATATTCCATTAGAGTACATTACACTTATCCTGTGTTGTCTGATAATTTTTAAGTCATTTGAGCTCCTCACCATCTGCATTGCTCAAAAGTCCTAATAATAATTCACAGCAGTAAAGACTACTGCCTACATTGCCCACTTAGAATTAATTTATGTCTGTGCAGCTCTGTTATTCCCCCACCTTTACAGGAAAAAAAAATTACTTCAACATCCAGATGACAATGAAGTTTACTCAGAAGTAAATCCCACTGAATCCTGAGGGCATGCTTGAATAGTCTGAAGTGATGCTTTATTGATTTAGGATGCAATCCTCCTGGTAGTTACGCCAGGCTGAGGGGCTTCAGGATGCAGTATAGCTGTGGCAGAGGAGGAAAGGTGTCAGTGCCTCTGGGCTCCACCAGCAGAAGCCCCCCTCCCCAAAGTAGTTGCAGCAGAGCTGGAAAACTCCACCACCATCTGGGCGCAGCCAGTTCAGCCAAGCTGAGCACATGAAGCAGCCTAAGGACCCAAAAAGGGGGCATTCAGTGTGTGTGTGGGGGGGTCAGGGCAAAACCTTGGGGAGAGAAACTTATGCTGCATCCTGAGCCTGTTTGGCTTAGTACTTTGGCCCTCCATCCCAGCAGCTGACATGCTGGGAAAAGGAATGGCAGTAGGAAACTTGCATTTTGTTTCCTTCCGCTGAACCGTGCTGGAGCAGCCAGCATCTTCCCCTTCCAGCAGCTCCTGAACAGACGTTGCATGTGGCAGCTGCTTCCACCAGCTACGCTTCCTCCAGCTTCAACAAGTGCACCCTGTAATTTACAGTGCAATCCTATGCATGTCTATTGCAAAGTAGATCTCATCCAGTTCAGTGGAACTTCCCAGGTCAGTGTTATAGGACTTGTGAATGAAACTTGCTTTGCTTTAACAATGCAACAGACTACTTCAGTACTCCTGCGCTGAAACTGTCTTCCAATTTATCAAAAGATTATTCCCCCTGCAAAAAAAAGGCTTCTGTTCCCCCCCCCCTTCATTCTCAGGAAGCTTTTGAATTTCTTTCGAATTTCTCCAGTATTATGGTAGGTGTAGGGTTGAGCATACTTTCTTGTTGCAAGGTGCCCATAATTGGGGTATGTGTGTTCTTTTCATTAAACATTTTTCTCACATTGTGCAGCTTCCCCTGGCTACCCATGCTTCCTCATCTGAAAAAGTTCTATGGAAGAAGTTACCCCTCAACATCTTTCCCTGAACGTTCACTGAAGCACAGAAAAGTGATGAAGCTGGCTACCAAGATCAGCACGCTCGCCTGACATCAGCACACTTGCTGATTTTGTAAAGGAAGTCCTTCCCTTTATCTTAAAAAAATCAGGTGCACGGTAGACAGTCTCCTCACCATCCTGTGCTTACAGGAAAGTCCACCTAAAGATGCCATGGCATTTTCAGGAAACATTGGCTCTGAGGAAGGTTGGTGAGGGCAGACCACTAGAAAGGTGATATGCAGAATTAATGAAGGGCATTCACAAACACTTGTTGGCCACCTTGAAAATAAGCTAAGTGCAACAAAAATCCTGCATCCTGCCCATAGGAATTTATCTTTTCCCCTTAGATGATTTTTGACTGTAATTTCTTTTCTCATTAATTGGTGGGGAACAGTCAGGAAAAAAAATACAGGAAACTTTCCCTCACAGTGCTAACATCACCATGTGTTCCCAAATAATTCTCTGGAACAGGTAGCAAAATATTTACCTGCTTTATTGTTGATATGGAGGAGAAACAGAAGGACAGTTTGAATTGGAGGGCACTCTGGCAGATTTACATGAATGCAAATATATGTGAGGTATTGGAAGTAAAAGCTGAATGGGAAATGTGCCTATAACACATCTTGAACAGCATTACACTAATTACCTGTATGATCCATTGCATCCTTGGGAAATGATGACGTTTTTATTCTAAGGAGCTCATTTTCCTGTCTGACTCAGGCTTAAAGAAGAGGGAAAACTTAACTTTAGACAGTTGGTGTGGTTAAAGAATCTGAAGAGTCTCTTGAGGGTTTGGAAATTAATAAAGGAATGTCATCTTGTGAAACCTCACATGTGAGGTTGTATGTAATAAGCAATTCCTTACTTAGGGTCCTAGTTTTCTCAACCTTTTTTGCTCTCAAATTGCTACTGTCATTCTCTCTTCTCTCGACACTGTGCTTCATTATTTTCAACATCAATACGTGACTTTTGGACTCTGTGGGTTGCAAATTAATCCTTTACAGGCAGCCATTCACTGAGGGTTTGTCAGGAATTAATTTGACTACTAGTATGGAAAATAATAGGGATTCTAATCTAAAGGATAAAGGAGTGTATTAAAATAAAAATCAGAATGTTATTAATGTTGTGTTTACATACCCAACATACCCAAGCAATTATTTATTAATTTTAATTAAATACAGATAGCAGAGGAAAATGTGACAGAAAGCACAACACACTGATCATAACAAATAAGAAAAAAACAGCCTGTAAACAAAATCTGATCACTGAAAGTTGAGCCCTGCTGCAAATTACAGTCTAGTAGGTTCCTGTTTATGTCCTTGGGAGATCATTTCTTGTTTGTTCAAAGCATATAGAAATAATGCATTAACTAAGCTTTGTTGGAGAGTGGTTGGACAAAATCAGTCATATCAGTGTTTTTCTGGTACTTCACTAGTTAAATCACTAGCAATTTCAGAAATGTAATGCAAAAAAGGGAGAAGAACCCAGATAGGGTGATACCCTATGTTAGCCGTATTCAGAGTAGACCTATTGAAATCAATAGAATTTAGTAACTTAAGTCTATTGATTTTGTTGAGCCAACTCTGAAGATGACTTAGTTAAACATTACTGTAGTCTGCAAAAGTGCATATTTATTCTTAATAGAAACTTTTGTAATCTTTTGAACAAGTTTCTCAATATAAGGTATATTGGAATAGGCATGGAAGCCAAAATATATACCTTGATTTTGTCCAAATAAACATTATTAAAAAATTATCAACAGAATTCTTTTGATTTTTGTCCTGTTGGTGTGTTCAACTGCACTCTTATGAGTAAGGTATATTAAACACAGAAGGTCATCTTATGCCTTCAATATTGTCTATACTGATGGTGGTGGCTCTTCAAGATTTCAGACAGATGTCTTTCTCAGCTCTACCTGGAGAAATTAGGAATTGAACCTGGAACCTTCTGCACACAAAGCATCAGATCTACCACTGAGCTACTTCTGGGGAGAGGGGAGGAATAATGTGAACATTTTAAAATGTTACTAGTTTACAAATTTTAATTCCTTAGCATAATAATCAGCATTATCACTAAGCCACTGAATCAACTGAGTGTTTTGGGGAACATAAGCTTTGGAGTAATGCATATATTGCACAAGGCTTTGTTTCTCACCTTAGCTTCTGTATGTGTGTGTGTATCTGTGTGTCCACTGCTAATTTCATTAAGTAACAGCAGCAAGGATCTTTAATTCCCATGCAAATGAACATTAGTGCTAGCAGGGGTGAAGCAAAGGAGACTGGCAGTCTCAAAGTCCAGGAGGACTGCACTGGTATAAAACAAGGACATGGAAATGTGTTATACAATGCCTGTGCAGTGACAAGGCCAAAGGGTTATAATGGAAGAGAAGACGACTGGACCTCTGCAGTCATTCATGATAGCACTATTGACTTCACTATTGCCTATTACTGTCAGGCTCCATAGAAACATTATTTATAAGGGGTGAAAATGTGTGATGTGTGTAGCATGGAGAAAGGGGGGCAATGAGGCTTGGCAGCTTTCCTGACTTTTAATTTATTTATTTAGTCAGGCGGCTGGCAGGAAGTGCACCTGCAGTGGAACTGTGTCAAGCCAGCAAATGGCTGTTTCTGGGGTTTGCTGAAGATGAATTGAGATCATGCCTGCCTTTTTCTTTTCTTTTTTGTTTTACCACAGTTAAATAAATCTAACAGGTACCACATGTGGGAATTCCAAAGGAGCTATATTGTCTTGAATATGATGTAATTTACATTCATCACCCATTTAGACAGATTCATGGAGGATGAGGCTATCATAGTCTACTAGCCACCACGGCTATGTTCTCCCCCCACAGTCAGAGGCAGTATGTTTTTGAATACCAGTTGCTGGAAACCACAGGAGGGAAGAGTGCTTGTGTGCTCAGGTCCTGCTTGTGGGTTTCCCACAGGCATCAGGTTGGCCACTGTGAGAACAGGATACTTGACCAGATGGGCCATTGGCCTGATCCAGCAGGCTCTTCCTATGGTTCTTATGTTCTTATTTAATCATTATGCTTTGGTTCACGCATTTGTCTCTTAACAAGGGCTGGTTGGTAAATAAATTTAGCAGAAGCTATAGTGGACATGGGTACTTAAAGGAGCTACAGACAGCCATGACTCAGAACTGCTGTTCTAGTCAGCTCCTCATCATACAATTTGATCAATGAGAAAACTCAAACTACCATTGCTCATCATTGTACAATCCTACCATTTTTTATTTTTTTCTTATAATGGGAACAAGAAAATCGCTCTTCTAACCTGATTTTCTTTTCTAGCAAATACAGTGACACTCCCCTCCCAAATGCATCTTTATATATGATGACTTCTTAAGGAGAATTGGATTTCTTGAATCTGATCAGAGAGCCATGCAATACAGGCCATCCCTTTCTTTCTTACATGGCTACACTCACACAGATTGATTATATGGGCAGATTTGGGAGTGATGGATCAATATCAACCTTTTTATTTATTTATTCAAAATATTTATTGGCCACTTTTGTGAGTAAAAGTCAATCATAGTTGACTAGGGATGGCTGATTCTACCAATTTTGGTTTCTCACGATTTCTCATTTTTTGAGCCTTAAGTTCAGCTTGCCACATGCCACATCAGTTTGTGTGTGTTTTAAAAAAAAATTCTCCTGAAAGTCCGTTAGCATTTTAGAGTGTATTTCTTCTAATATGAACATAATGCATGCATTTTTATTCAAAGTGTCCCTAATAGATACATTTTGTATACATTATTTGGTTGGATGACTGCGTTGCAAAATTCAGAGGTTTGTGACTTTTGAAAGATAGCTGGGTTTCAATTTACATATTCTTTCAGGAAGTGTAAATCAGGTAGGTTCACATTAAAATATGAACAGAACTGAATTTTTCCCCCATCCCCACACCTTACAAAATATCGAAAAAAATATTCCAATGCATGCTGAGATTATGACTTACTTTATCTTTACTATAGAAGGGTAGTATAACTCAGTGGCAGATCACATGGTTTGCATGCCAAAGGTCCAGTGTTCAATCCTAGGTATCTCCAGAGAGGGCTAGAGAAGACACCTGTCTGAAACTCTGAAATCCACTCAATGTATACCAGCTCTAGGGAATCTGCAGCCCTCCAGATGTTATTGAACTCCAATTCCCATCAGCCCCACCCAGACTATCCCTTATCAAGAATGATGAGAGTTGTAGTCCAGCAACATCTGGAGGGTAAGTTTCCCCAAAGCAGGGTAGACAATACTGGGCTACAGTGGTTGGACTCTTGGTCTGACTCAGTATAAGGCAGATTCCTATATTCCAGTGTGCACCTGGTCTCCCAGCACTGACTTCACTGTGGCTTACTGGAAGGGAGAGGGAGAAAGGTGAGGCAGTGGGGAGGTCAGTGCTGAGCAGACGCACCAGCAGAGCCAATCCAGCACTCACACTGGTGTGTCCACACGATACCAACCTCCCTGTCACACCCCATCCCTCCTTTTAAGCCTCAGCAACACCAGTGCTAGGAGGCCAGGAACATGATGATGCTGGACTACCAATATTCTGTCCTGAATGATCTATGTAAAAGGAGTTAAATTGAGACATAGCAGAAACATATTGTGACAGCTATTACTTGACATGTCCAGTACGCATGAAGTTGCTGCAATTTTTTTTTAAGTCATACACCTTTAGATTTGTAGGTGTTTGTTTCAGGTTGTTATCTTGATATTATATTTCTCAGTTTGGGAGAGTTACTGTTACTTTTCTGAAAATGTTTCCTGAGTGGTGAAGTTAGATTTGATAACTATTGAGGCCCCTTTTGGCTCTGGCATTCTTATGATTGCCAAATATAAATATGGCCATAAGGGGATTGTGGTGGGGTTGAAATTCCCCCCAAAGCAGGAAATAAAATAGCAAAGCATAAAATAAATGCATAAAATAAAATTCAAATTAACACAACTAGATGCTGATAATTTGGAACCTATAATTATTATTGCAAAGTTTTCTCAGTCTGCAAAGCCTTCTCATCTTCAGAGTTAAACGCAATCTGATCTGTCCAGCATACTAAGCCATTTATAAGAGAAGCAGTACTGTGTGTACTGTACAGTTGTTTTGAATGTTATCCGGAAAGCTGCTACACATCACTTAAATCCGTTATACATGCCATCCTGAAAACAGAGCCTTATATGTAGAGTTCATCAGCTGGCCTATTATGGGAAGCCAACTTGTTCTGAGTGAAGGGTGTTTTATTGCTTCTGCGCAGGTCCTGGAATTTGAAACATCTTGGGGCCTCAACAGAACCCTGGCATCAGTTACTATGTCAGCTTACTGAAAGTTAGAATCATGTTTTTTCCCCTTACGGGATCCAGATCTGAAAAGATCTGACTGTATGCTGAAATTAACAAGGGAATATTAAGGAGATGAGTGGATTTTTGTTTGAAATGCTGTGGCTTGTTTAGTAGCAGCCATCATAATTCTGGATGTTTTGTTGGCTTTTTAAAAAGGGCATTGGAACATTGAGATTGGATTGTAGTACTTTGGGAAACTCTTTGTTGGTGTTTGCCTTGGACTTTCTTTTATGCTTACATGCTGTGGTATGAGGAACAGGAAGAATGTAAGTACAAAGTGTCTGAAATGCTTTATCATTGTATTTAAACCGGTGACATAATTCAACTGAGGTCCCTAAGAAAGCCCTTTAAGAGGGACATTTCCTCCCTTCACCCCATGATGCAAAGGTAGAATACTAGAAAGCAAGAACAGGTGTCTGCATTTTAGATTTGCTAAAACAGTTACATTTAAGCTGAAATTCCTAGAAATAAAATGCTATTGTATGAGAACACAAAGGACATTTCTAAGATTCATTATTTACTAAAGGTTCCTGGGCAAGGAGGAGAGGAAAGTTACTTGATAAAAATAGTTTTTTTCATTATTATTTTTAATAGTCTGGCAACAGTACAAAGGACTATCAGCTGCTTTGAATTATAATGCCATATGCTGTTTCGCTGCCTTGACTGACGAACATGGAATGGGATCTTGTTCATTATTTTGTAGTGAACTAGTTGAACTGTCATCACATCTTTTTCCCAAGAACAAAACAAAGAGGTCTACTGTTGCTCTGATGTTTTTATTTTTCCCCTCTCTGTGCTACAACTTAGCCTTGTTTTCTTTAAAAAAAAAGTCATGAAGAGATAATCTAGATAAGATTGATAGTTCCATTTTAAAATTTATGGAAGGATGACCATTTTGATTTCATACTTGGCCTCAGCATATTCTTCATATTCAGGTATAGAATCATTGCCTGAACACTCTTGAGAATGGTTTTTTTAAACCTTTTCTCTTTTTTAAAAAAGCAGATCTGCACAATTCATAAACTACCAGTCCAAGATCACCCAACCAGCCATTTATTTTAGCACGCCAAGTGGTCACAACTCCCATGTTTTTGTAGACATAGACAGGCAGCAAATCAAGGAGGTTTATTAAGCCTGTAGAGGACTAATATATAAGTTTGGTGGGTTGAGCTCAGCTTGATGGGGCGCAAGTTGAGCAGGCTTCCTTCTGAAGTCTGTAATAAGACTTCCCCCCACTTAATGGTCCATTTGTCTTTTATTTCTTATTCAACAGATTCTTCTGTCACAGTGAATCTTGTTCACTAATGCTCTCAGCATGTATGTACATTGTACAATGTAATCTGGACTATTTTATGTGAAATGTTTCCATGTGGCTTTGGATGATTAAAGAGGAGTTGAATTAGGTCCTAACAGCTCTTCCATCTTGTGTCTGTGACAGGCAAAACCTATGTGTAGTAGATGTGATGTTGGTTTGCATATCACACTAAACCAGGGGTGGGGAACCTCAGGACTGGGGTTTAAATGTGTCCCTCCAGATCTTTTTGCCTGGCCCTTGGGACTCTTCCCAGATCCCACCCCTTACCAGCCTTGCTTCATATCCTTCCTAAGTGTTTTTGCTTGGTGGAATGATGTTCCCTTGAACTATGAAAATGACTCTTGCTTGACTGAAAGATAGAGAGGGATGTGTAAGTGCTTGCAGAAACTAGCCTACTGTCCAAATGTGAAATTTACATTAATTACTCCACCTACTTTTATCTCTGGCCCCACCCACCACTGGCACATGGCCCCCAGATAGCTGCCCAGAAGGGAGGTGTGGCCCTTGGGATGAAAACTTTCCCACCCATTTAATTAAATATAATTTAGTGTGACATACACAAGCTGGAATGACCCACATTCAACCATAATTTAGTGTGCATTAAACCATAATTCAGTGTGACATGCAGTCCCATAGGTACCTATCTGAACTTTAACGCACTTTACAGGCCTTGGTTTAAGTGTCCCTGACAAATGAAATGAGGCATTAACCAGTAGGGACATAGCCTTTTCAGTTGTGGCACCCTGGTATAGAAATAATCTTCCCAGAAAAGTTTATCTGGCAACACATTTCTGGTATTTTCAGAACCAGAGTAAGACCATTCAGTTCTCCTAGGCTTTTAACATTACTTAAATTGTGCTTTAATTTCCACTTTTAATTAATTTGTTAATAGCTTTTATTGTTTTATAATGCATTTTAAAGTGGGTTTTGTTTGCTTTGTGAGCTGCCCAGATATGGCCAGCTATATAAGTGTGGTAAATAAAGAGAGGGAGGGAGGGTTACAAGTCTAGACCAAATAGCAAACCAAAGTGCACACAGGAATGTACCAGAGTTTAGGAAGATCTTGTTGCTCAAGCAAGGCTTAATTCACCATAGGAAGTCCTTTTATACTTCCAACTGTCCATGAAGTTCCAATAGAGTGGGTGGACACAGCCAGTGGAGGGCCTGGGGGTGCTTAATTGCCAAGGCAGATGCTCCCATCCAGGTTCTATGGTTCACCACACAAGGCAACTGTACGCAGATCTGAAAGCTCCCAAGTTAAGCCCCACCATCTCCTGGTACTGACCCATGCGGGCATCTCATGGGAAAAGCCAGTTTTGCTTTACACTGAGCTTTGCTCAGGACCAGAAAGAATATATTTGGCTGCAATTGAGTTGTCTCCAAAATCTGCTCGAGTCTCAAAGTCTGCTGCATGTACTAGAGGACATGTACTAGTTTATTGGAAGAGGTGAAATAGCATGATGTGGCTATTAATTGGGAAAGTAAGTGTTTTTGCCATTTATCCAGTGAGACCATCATGTTCAAACTGGCTTTAGTGCAGATTTCACCCAAGTGAAAGTAGCTTTCTTTTAAAGTAAATGTTGCTTGTCTTGGAAGGGTAGTTAGGAAGCCTTGTTGGGGGAGAAGGGTCACTTGCTGTTGGGATGTCTGACAGAGAGTACATGAGAGTTTTGGTGCTCTAGAATTCATAGTATGGTTTTAGGCAACTTGTTTCAGTGTTAAGTTTCAAGAGGCTTTCCCCTCTTTTGTCATTGGTGTCTGTCTGCTTTGGCTGTGTTTAACATCACTATGTTTTTGTCTATGAGTCTTTCAACTTTGTTTTTAAGGTTTGGGTTGGGTTTTTTAAAATCTTGGTCACATCCACACTGTACATTTGAAGCACATGGCTTCCCCAAAGAATAATGGGAAATTGTATTTTGTTAAAGGTACTGAGAACTGAGGCTCTGTGAAGGTTAAACTACAGATCCCAGGATTCTTTAGGGGAATGTCACTGGCATATCTTATACATTTATATATTATTTCATTGGTATATCTTATTTTATTGTAGACTTATTTGTGTACTACAGTAGAAGAGAACTTTATATATATATATATATATATATATATATATATATTACTCAATGTGTTTCTAATGAGTGACTCTACTCCCACAAAATCTTACAAATCTTTTACAAAAATCAATGTAGAAAAATATTATACTCAGACAATGCACATATTTGCAACTGCCCAATAAACCATGGAGGCACCTCAGTGTCTTGTGTGTGACTCTACAGCCCCAGACCTCATTTAACTTTTCTCTTTTAGGGTGTGGGAAGAAATTAAGGATATCTGGAATCTGAAATGTTTGTAATTTTTGTTTTAAATTCTGAAAGGTGCTTTGACTAAACTGTGAGGAACCTCACTTAACGAAGGCAGTGCTACTATTTCAGATACAAGGGCTAAGCAATTTGAAGGCAAGCCAAAGCACAATGAGAAGGGATAATGATGACCTTGGTTTATTTTTTGCTCAGTACATTCAGGTTTTGATTGGGTTCTGAACAAGGCAACAGCTTTCTCTCCCAGAAAGCTTTGCCATAGTCCTTGGAGGCTTCACATTCTTGTTATCAAAGCAGCTGGCTCATATTGGAGCATTTTCTTGTGAAGGTCATGGGGTGCAGTGTGGGGGAAAAAAGAAAGATTTCTTCATTGAACCCAACCAAAGTATAAGCTTTTCATGAGAACATTTCTATGCAGAGACCTATTGGCCTGTTGACCTGCCTAGCATACTACTGATGATAAATAAAAAGCCTTCTACTGAAGTGCAGCTTTTGTTGTTGTTGGCTTGTTTGCCCTTTTTATTTGATGTTGCTCTTGCTGATGCATGTTTTTTTATTTGATGTAAGAATACCTTTGGAAGAATCCTGCATATCTAGATAAAGGGAAGAATGGACAATGATTATATTATAGTATGATTATTCAGAAGCTTGTGATCATTCTGTGGTTTCAGTTGAAATTATTATTTCCCCTTTTTAGTAGTGATAAGTTTCACTGCTGATATAAATAAGGAACATAACCTTTTAATAACTGATATGTTCCTTTTTTGTCAAGTGAATATGAACTATTTTTTTAAAAAAATCATGATAAATACTTTGTTATATTGTTGTTTTAGTTATATAGTGATTACAACAAACAAAACGGCTCCTAGTGGAATACTGAATTCTAATCCTGTTTGTTCAGAATTAAAAAACATTGATTCAGTTGAACCTACTCCCAGGTAAATAGGTGATTGCATATATTTGTCATTCAGTTGTAGGGATTGACATGCCATACAACATGTTTTCACAAATCAAAAAAGTCATACAAGATTCAGCAGAAAGAAACTGCCTTTCTCTGTATTTCCTGATTGTCCTTTTTTTATCTATTATCCATAATCACACCTGAACTGTCCCCATGTAATGCTTCTGTAGTTTAGCTGTCCACATAGCCAAAATCCCATGACAATGATTAATAATTCAAGAGACAAGGACATTAAGTGGAAAAAAGTATTGACCAATGTCATCCAAATCCCGGTTGTTTTCAGCATGACTGGATTCTGTGAAGACTTGTGCTAAATCTGACTCGTGAAGAGGCACTTGCATAGCATTCTGGATCTGGGAAATGTGGCTAGTGACTCAGCTTCTACCACAAGCTGCTTTGAAGTAACGATGTGGCAAAAATCAACAAAACTCCCTCTGGGTGCCTAAATCAGAAAGTTTTTCTAATTTTCCCCGGATGAAGAAGGAAATGGTGGAGAGAGCAGATGGAATGCAGGAATATTGAATACTTACCAGTTTCATAGTACAGTAGGGCCCCGCTCATACAGCGGATTACATTCCGGACCCCCGCTGTAAAGCGAAAACCGCTGTAAAGTGGATCCCATTGACTTACATTGACCAAAATGGCTCCCGGCGGCAAAAAAACGCCATAAAAGTGGAACAAGCGCTGTAAAGCGGGGCGTTTCTACAATTCACAACCGCTGTATTAGCAGAATGCTGTAAAGTGAAGCGCTGTAAAGTGGGACCCTACTGTACTTCTCTCTGTTCTACCATGAAGATATGCTGGCAGCATATCTGATTAATGTGTGTTGAGTAGCTTTTTTATATTGACCCAGTTTGCATGTAATGCTAAGCAAACCATGGCTTAGCAGGAATGGGCAGGCTGTTGGCAGGAGATAATGGCTGCTTTGCTGTTCCTCCTCTCCTACTGCTGTGAGCTAAGCCATGGTTTGGTTTAGTGTGTTGTTTGAACCCAGACTTGTGGTTTGTCTTGCTCCAGAAAAACCATGAGCTAAAATGCTAAGCTAAAATCATTGTTTAGGACACAGAAGCAGCAGGATAAGAGGAGCAAAGCAGCCACAGTCTTTATACTGTAAGTCTTTATATATGTTGGTTTTATAAACAATTGGAATATTGATCCATCAGATGGATATTTATCAAAAAGTTGATACTTTTTAATGTATTAAAATGAAAAGAAAGGGCTAGACTAACTACTAAAACCTCAAAGCACAAATGTTCTTCTCCACTACATAACTTAAATATGGCATGGAAACAATCAAGATTAATCTGAAATGTGATAAAGTCATATGACATTGGAAGAATGACCTAGTAGACTCATTCTTTCTTTATTACTCAATCTATGAATAGCCGTCTTTTGGGATTTAAACAGGAAATGTCCTTATTTTTAGCTCAGTCGTTTCTCTCTGCTGGTTCTGCTTTCTTCTGTCAGCTGTAAATATGTGACACAGAAGGATCTGATAAAAATATTAGCCATTATACAAATAAACTCATCATTTGAACTGTAATGGTGTTTAGGATAACTTGAGAGCTCATAGATATATATTTGATGATCTGATTGAGATGGAATATCTGGATGTAAATCTTTTTAGAGCACAATCTGCTACAGGCATCTCTTGCTGGAGACGCTAATCTTTAAAAAAGTGGCACATACATATTATATTGTTCAAATCTCATTCATCTTAATGGGGTCTACAGAAGCACACAACTTTGATGATCTTCTGTTTGTAAAACTTATACTGGTTCTCTGAGTACTCTCCAATGAGATGACATGTTATGCGGGTGAGATTGTGCCTCCCCCTCCCATTTCCAAGCCACCAGACAGCCACTTGTGGGCTTAATGTTCAAATAGAGATAGGATGTCTGTGTATTTAAATCCAATGTCTGTAGTCCTGAACAGTGCAACTGATATCCTGGTAAAATCTGTGACTCAATTACTCATTCTGTCTATGGACATTCGGTTTTATGTGCATATATTCTAATAGAATCATTATATCCCAAATGGATGTCTGGTGACTTCAGAGCCAGGAAAAGTGCATGTTCTCCTGTCCCCATGAAGGAATTATTTTTAAGTCTAATTTCTCTAAATGTGTGATCTCAATTTAATTATAAAATCTGACCATGGATAGTCCTTCAGCTATCACAGGCTAGGTTCATGAGGGTGGGCTAGGCTTTTGAACAAAACCATTGGACACCAGAAATAGATTAAATAATTCATCATAAAAATAATTGTCCCTAATACAGAATTAATAGGCATAAAGGTTACCAGCACTAGATCACTATACATGCTCACACAGTCCAGAGCACCTTAAAATGACAGAACCCCGTGTGAAGACATTTTGCACCACTAGAGGTGGGACCTCTCAGATTCCAAAGACCCTAGTTATTTTGAAAAATGAAATGGACTGCCTTCAAGTCGATCCCAACTTATGGCTACCCTATGAATAGGGTTTTCATAGTAAGTGGTATTCAGAGGGGGTTTACCATTGCCTCCCTCTGAGGCTTGTCCTCCCCACCTGGCTAGGGCCTGCTCAGCTTGCCGCAGCTGCACAAGCCAGCCCATTCCTTGTCTGCAACTGCCAGCTGGGGGGCAACTGGGCTCCTTGGGACTATGCAGCTTGCCCACGGCTGCACAGGTGGCAGGGCACGTAACCCCTGAGCCACTCACTGTGGGGGTGATCTTTAGCTGGCCCTTGACACCCAGGAGACACAAGCGGGGATTTGAACTCACAGACTCTGGACTCCCAGCCAGGCTCTGCACTTAATTAAATATCCTTTCCAGTTGCCTTTGCCAAACCCATTGTGGCAAGACAATGAGGTGAACTTCTAGCTATCTTACTGGTTCAGCACAAATATACGTGTCACCTGAACCTCCCCCTGAGATCATCCCTATGTGTGTGTGTGTGTTCCCTGTTCTTGTGGTCATCATGAAACCTTACTTCTCTGTCTCTGGTTAGCATGTCCCCTGCTGCTAGCACATGTTTTCCCACTCATCAGACAAGGATGTTGCCAGTCCTCTATTTTGGATAGTTGGTGTTATCTCACTTCTCCTTTTAAGGCTTGAAGCAGCACTTTAGCAAAAACCAGCTTTTTCTTTTGTAAGCAAACATTTTGCCACTTGTTCACCCAGAATCCCTTGATCAAATGTTATCACACATTGGCCTGTTCCAGTGACCACTATACTGAGGAAACAGTGTAACCCTGTTATATATCAGCAGTATTACCTGTCTGTTTCCTTTGGGGTGTCAGTTATGACTGGTGGGTTGTAAGAGCTGACATATTGGTTTTTGTCTGTACATTTAAAAGTTCAGCCCATTTTCTGGGAGAAGCTATAGTCTATAAACACCACAAAACACCACATATAAATGTATGTAATCAAATAAGCACTGGAGATTAAATGTTTATTAGACTGTTTCAATCAATTCCTTCTTTTAAGCATTTTTAGATACTGCTATAGCAAAGCTAGCAGTGGATCAGTAGTAAAAATGTGTTTCATGTTGTTAAAAGATTCAGCACTCATTAAAGAGGTACCCAGTATTCTTTAGGAGCCATTAGTAAATTGATTTTTCAGAAATTTGCACTTCCAACAAATATTGCAAGAGGCTTGTAAGCAATTTACTTAAAAGATGAGAAGGAAGTTGTTCTAATAATAGTGCAGAACGTTCAGAAGCTTTAATTTTAGAGATTTTCTATTTTAATTAATATGCTGAATAGCACTCATCTATAATGAAACTGGGTGAAAGAAATATGCTGGCCAATCAAAAACTGATATATTTTTAAACTGATAATTCTGTTGGAGTTTTTCATGTTTCATTTTTAATTTTCTTTTTATAGTTTTACTTCTCACAGGGAAGCCAAAGATATTTTTAAAAGCTGATTTCTGGAACTTTGTTTTTAATACCATGTGTTTGCTTGTTGGCAGCTTCTTTATGTATAAGGCTAGACTGAGACTAAATTAGATGAACATATCCGGCTTAGATCAATGGGATAAGTTAGTTATGATTTAGATCGTATTGATTTCAGTGGGAAATAGCTTCAACTGATATAGTCTGGAACTGAATTAATACCCATAACGTTTTGGATATACACTTAAAATATTTTAAAGTGTATTTCTAAAGATATACAGTGATAAATGGGTATTTAAATGTATTCAATAGATATACTCTTAGACCCGAGTTTGGCTGTGACCTCTGGTCAAGTATATATTTGTGTTTGCAGAGCCTAGTTTATTGCAGCATAATGTGTGAAATAACAGTATTTCTTTAAAATGTCAGATAAACATAAGTGAAGAGCATGAGGTTAGGACATAGAAATGAAAAGGGGATAATGCTGTTAAAGGTGGTTAAAAAACGAGACAGAAAAATTATACTTAAAGCATACCGGCTTTTAGCCCACAAGGATCTCTTCAGTAATGATTATTAAATGGTATCCTTACAAGTATGAAGTTGGGCACAGATCTGCAAGAGCACTCAGATTAAAAAATTTGAGCACTCAGATTAAATGGCAGGCAGCAGAAAATAAATAGCAATTTATAAATGTTTGCTGAACTATAGCTCCGATCATCCCTGGCCATTGGCAGTGCTGGCTGGGACTGATGGGAGTTGGAGTCAAGCAGCACTTAGAGGCTCCACACCCCTACCTTAACGCATCCCTTAAAGTCACCAACTCATACTATTCACATTTTACAGATGGAAAGCCAAGGCTGAGAGAAAGTGACTTTCTATAGGCTTCCAATGTTCACAGGTGAGTTGGAGTGGAAGTGCAGAAAAAATATATGTGGTAGACCCCAAGAAAGGACAAAGTGCATTTTAGCGGGAGCTTTGTTTTACATGTGACATTTCTTAAACAAAGAAAAAAATGGGGAACAAGATACTTGTCTGATGAGCACTTCCTTTTCCTGCCCTTTCTCTCATGCTAGCTAAACTGGGCAATATTTGACATGAGAGTTCTCACAGCAATAACCGTGTCCTTAAAGCACAACAGTCAACAGGGTTTCCCCATTATTTAAATATGTTGAACAGATCTCGCCATCTCTGCCCTGCTTCCCTCCCACAAGATACAGGTTCAGTTTTTATGAAGGGACCAGAGACCTCCATCACAACAGCTAAAGCTTTTTCAGCACCATCTTGTAGTTGTCAATTAAATATATTAAAAGTACATTAAAATGAAGATGGGTATCTTTTTTTAATTTCACTGGGGCACTGTGTATGATTACAGAATTCCTCCTCCCCTCCAAAATGGGGGAAAAATGAAAAGAGGAGAAATGCTGCTAACCTTACAAATTAAAGAAATGAAGGAAAATGTAATTTTTACTTTGTTTTATTAATATACTTAATGTGCCAAACTGGCAAAATGGTCTCATAATGATATTAGAATGAGCAAAGCTATAAATTCTCTATATAATAGGAAAGTCTAGAAATATACTACTGCAATTATATTTAAAAAGAATTCCATAACACTTTACATTAAATGCAGTGCAAATGAGCTTTAAAAAGCGTTTCCTTGGTTGTATATCAAGAAACATGTCTGACTTCAATCCTAGACAACATCATCTGAAAATCTTGCTGTCCCACTTATACAAATGGATTTTTGTTCCCATCTTGTTCCTTGATCTCAACAACTTTCGCTAAAAATATGAACTATTATTGCATATTTCTCTGTAGTGTTCAAAACATGAAATGTGCGGAACATCATGGAGCTTGATCTGGCAACCTCACAAAGGCTGCTATCTTGTGAGAATGTCTACAGCTGGATGCTGTCTCAAGGACATTTCAAATTTTAATTTTCCTCTGCTTAGTTGCACACAAATTTAATTTTTTAAAAAGTTGAAGATGCTATAAGTGACGTACCATGGGCTGGTGTGTATACCAGGTATGGGAAACCTGTGACCCAGCAGATTCTGTTGACTACAACTCCCATGATTCCTGAGCATTGGCCATGCTAACTGAGGCTTAGGGGAGATGGACCACATTTGGTAGCAAATGCCTTGCAAGTGTACACCAAGCAAAATTGATGATCTTCACAAGTGAGCTGGAAGATAATTTTTCTTTGAAGGAATAATTGACTAGATTGATGGCATCTTTCTGTAGATACTCAAATTGATGCCATCAATTATATTTAGCTATGAAGCTGGAAACAGAGCAAGAATCCACTGAGTGGTATAACACAAGGACATTCTATGGGTAAAAAGATGGCTGACCCCATAGGTACTCGGAGGCAGCCATCTTTTTCCTTAAAATTACCCAGGAAGGCACGTTATGTCAAAATGTACAACTAGCTAACTTAAAATGAAGCAGTAACTTCTAATTTTTGTCCTCACAGTTATGCCAGAAGGGAAGTCAGATTAACACCAAATGTATCTCCAGTACAAAATTGATGACTTCATGCCATCCCAAGGCCTTTCTGAACTCTGGAGAGAGATTAGTTTGAATTGCTACCAAAATTTTGCCTGAAGTGAAATTTGAGGTGAATTTGAGAATTCTCGATCAAAATATCTGAGATGCGCTAAGCTAAACTGAAAACAGAGCTTTAACAAAACTTGCAAAATGTATTGTGGGGACAAATCAGCACATCACCAGTATTAGTCCCTACATTGTTCCATACCACATGACATTTAGCTTCCTAGCTATAAAGAGATTTGAAGCCCTGCTTCCTGCTATTTCAAAGAGGCAGCAGTTGAAGGTGTAGCTTTACCTTGTTGCTTTGATATACTTTTTGATATACTCAAAACAATCTTCTGCCACCTAATTGTCTTTTCTATGAGTTATCCCTTGTCCCATTACTCCAATAAAGCCAGGGCTGTGTGTTCTGATCAATTTAGTGAAGAAAAAAACATTAATGTTTGGAAACAGGGTGAAACATGCTAAATTAATCCCAAATATATACAAATGAAATCAATCAATTAAGGGGGCATGAAAAGATGTAAAAGAAATTGTCAGAATAAAAGTGAAGATTCTTCTAGTTAAATAATAGCAAATGGTTGAAACCCCCTTGTTAATATCTGAGACCGACATTTTCTACAAATTCACTACCAAACTGGGAACAATCCATAAGGACCAGGTAACTTTAATACCTGCTTTTCCAAATTCTGTTTTGACCTTTTGATTATAAAAGGCAATTCCTTGGAGTTTCTAAAGGTACACTTCATTGATCTTTGGGTACGAGCTACTACAAACTCTTGTGTTTCAATAATAGACCTTATTTGACTGGTTTTTCCCACTTGTACCAGGTATTATTATTATACATTTTTTCCTTTATAAGATGAAGATTCAAATACATCTTACATTGCCAATATTAATTTCTGCTACTAGATTTATTTAATCAACAAGTAATAGAACTGTGATTTCCCTAGTTTTATAGTGGTACTCATTTGATTTTTTTATTCAAATGCTTTATCTAATTTCCAAACATACTGGTGTATCTCTCTTCAGTAAGCTACTATTGAATGTCTCTAGCCATCCACTGGTGTTGTTTTTTTCTGCCCACTTTTGTTTATTGTTAGGTACAAAACTGGAAATCACAGTAATGTAAGTTTTAAAAAAGTAAAAGTATTTTCAATAACTGCCATCTATTTGGCAGCCTGCTGAATTCAGCCACTCCTTTCATTGGTTTCCAGTGGCATGCCATGTAGGATCTTTTCTTCTGTTCCTTTTTTTAAAAAGTAGGGATTATTGTGATCGGTTCACAAATGTGTCCTTTAATGAATAGAACAAGTTGAACTTCCAAGTTGCTTTGCTAACAGGCAGTCAAGATACTTTGCCAATGCAAATGCTACATTTATCCTAACACCCAATGTTGGATGAATTCAAATAATCATTCCAGATCTCATTTTGTATAACATGAGGATTTCAAAATAAATGCTGTTTTAGTTTATTTATACACAGCATTTATTTGTGCCACTGAGGAAACGTATGAGACTAAACAGACTAGTATTCAAGGCAGATGCCATAGTACTTGCCAGGCAAGCTGCCTTGGTCACAAGTTGTGCAAGCCTGGCTTCAAGCAAAAGAAAAGATGTTGGGACTTACAGTACACTGTTTTTGTTGATTTTACTTGGGAAGCACTGGATTAACTTCTAACCCTATCTAACCAGCAGAAGCAGCCTGCTTCTTTCATCACCTTTGGCTGCAAAGAAGGGAAGCAGTACTTTCCAGCGACAAGACTGTCAACAAAGCTTAAAAGAGGGGATGAACAATGGTTCACCCACAATTTAATTTAGAATAGAAAATTTGTCTTACTCTCAATTCTCCTTATATTTGTTGTCCATTCTTGGAGCTCTTCACTCCATGAACAGTTACTACAGCTTGGATCTCACTTGGAATCCACATTTTTTTTCCATTTGAATTTGACCTCATTTGTCTCCACTAGGATGGAGTTCAGTAGCTGGTTCCTATCCATTTGAATTCCAACAGTCCGGCATTCAGGACCGATCCACCAGTTTTTTCCCAATTGTTTGCGCAATTGCTGATTAATGGGGGTTTTTTCCAACAGAAAAAATAACGTAATTGCTAACAAAAATGCTATGAAAATGCTTATGCTGTAGGCACTTGTTCCATTGAGTTAAGTTCAGAATCCATCAGCTTAGAGAAAAGCTGACTATGAAGACAATGACATAAAATTCAGAGTGGATTTTTAAAAAAACAAAAAAACCTGTGCCGATGATAGCCATGAGCCTCTGCAAGAGATAAATGCCAATCCTAAACAATTTGGATTGTTGGATTATACCAAAATCCATTAATAAATCTGATTTAGCAAATATTCTCCCCGATCCCTAGTCTCCACACACACACACATTTACAGTTGAAGTTGAAGATCAAATCTGCTTGTTCCAATCCATTCAAATAGGGGGGTTTGCCTTTGCCCTCCCCTTTCCACTGTATTCATTTTAATGTATGGATTTTGCACAAATTGGGCATGAGTGCAGTAATCAACTGTGTCACATCCAGTAGTTCCCAATTCAATACAAGCTTATGTGTGCATAATTAATGGTCAAACCTAAAACAACAGGCATTTCCAATTCTAAAGCGGGAAGATGGTTGTGGGAGAAATCAATTCAGTAATATATAGTGAAATCAATAGGGGGAAATGAAGCAGGGAGATCTGGATAAATAATTGTTTTTCAGTATTCTTGTATTGCACAAATCTGGTTGTTGTTGGTTTCCCCCCCCCTTTTCCAAACACAGTGCTGTAGAGCTTGCGGGAAATGGGCACTGCCGTAGCTAGAACAAAACTGGTGTTGGGGGTGTAGAGGGAATGCAAAGGGATTTAGTGAAAATGGATGCTTGATCCACCCCCATGGGGAAAAAAAAACAAGGCACTATGTCCATTGTCTCTAGTGAAATGGTTTTGAGTCACATTTTCCAAAACCTATTGAATTATTGGATAAGGGAAATCCAGATTTTCAGAGGGAAACCAGTAGGGTAGTATGATCTGTTTGAGGGGGACATAATGTAGACAACACTACTTAAATGGGAATGCAAACAGCTTAAATACACATTAAACAGGTGTGGGCTGAGATGTTTCATTTTACATGTATTGTTATCCACAGTTAAACAGGTAATGTTTTGGAATGGGCTTGTATTAGAGTAAATATGGTATGGAGGGAGGGAGGGAGGGAGGTGGAGGGAGGGAGTTAAAATGCTGAAGAATGCTGTGTGCTGTTTGGGTGAGTGAATGGGTGATGCTTTGTTTATCTGTGTGTGTGGTGGAGTTCTCAGGGCAGAGATCTTGAGGGTGAGAGGGTTGGATTTTGAGGGAGGTGGTTAGGT
The DNA here is from genome assembly GCF_030035675.1 of Rhineura floridana. Classification (NCBI taxonomy): domain Eukaryota; kingdom Metazoa; phylum Chordata; class Lepidosauria; order Squamata; family Rhineuridae; genus Rhineura; species Rhineura floridana. The sequence goes on along the minus strand of NC_084484.1, from coordinate 87,271,618 downwards.
GGGTAGCATAGATAGGATTGTATTTTTATTATCTGAGGAGATTTAGACAAGTGTAACATAGGGTCATAGGGTCACCATAAATTGGGATTGACTTGAAAGCAGTCCAGTCCAACATAAATGAAACCAGTGAACAGTATCTTGCAACCACATTCTTTCAGAACCTAAATATTAAATAAACTTTTAACAGATTTATTACATCTGTTAACTAAATAAAATCCATTTGTTTAACACACACCTGATTCTTGGCCTAATTACCTCATAGAACAAGTCTTACTGTAGCTGATGACAAAGCTACTGCAGTAGGTTGGCATAAGGTAAATAAGGGTGGATATAGTTATTTATGGTAGCAATGAAATATCCAGTAGAGAGAAACAGTTACCAGTATCAGAAGAACATCTCATAGCTTTGATCCTTAGAAGTAATAAAGTATCCAGAAGGGTTGAGGTTTACTATTGCTAGGGCAGTTTGTAAACAAAGAGGGGAAGAAAACAAGGATCCTAGAAACAGCTTTGCTTTACTCTTAATGTGTGATAAAACCAGAGCTTGGAAAAGTTACTTTTTTGAACTACAACTCCCATCAGCCCAGCCAGCATGGCCACTGGATTGGGCTGATGGGAGTTGTAGTTCAAAAAAGTAACTTTTCCAAGCTCTGGATAAAACCATATTTCCCTCTGCAAGGCAGAGTGTGGACAGGGGAGATACAACATGGGCAAGGCCTATTTCAAGTCTGTGTCAACTTTTTATGTGTTCACTCATAAGTAAGATCCATCTCATTTTTGCATTTAACCTGCAATGCTGAGAAGTGTGAGATCTGAAGAAAATTGCATTCCAATAGATACTTTAATCCAGAAGTGCAGATCAGGTCAGTTCACATCAGAATTTACAAAATGAATTCCTCAAGCATCCCTGTTGTTGACATAATCCTAAAATTAATGCTAAGAAATTAGCAGAAACAGAAAGTAAGGATTGACTGGGTTGTAAAACACCATCAGAATAGACAGAAATAAAGATGGCTAAAGAGAGTGAAGTAGTCTTGGAATTGTATGAAACAGAATAATAGACACATAACTGAAAACTCACACGTAGTGCAATCATGGGCTCCTGCCGGGAGGAAGGGCGGGATACAAATAAAATAATAAATAAAATAAAATATACATCTCTACTCAGAAGTAAATTATATTGCATTCAGTGGGGCTTGCTCTCAGTAAATGAGTACAGCATTTCAGCCTGAGTATCCCTCGTTTTAGTATGAATCGACACTCTGTTTTTATCAGCAATAGTTTAGAAAGCTCTAATGTAGTACTAAAATTGTAGTCTGTAGAGTATGTAGGTAAAATTAGGAATATTGACAAATCCTTGGCTAAGTCATTAATTTTTTTTTGTTATGTGCCTTCAAGTCGATTAAGACTTATGGTGACCCTATGGATCAGTGATCTCCAAGAGCATCTGTCATGAACCACCCTGTTCAGATCTTGTAAGTTCAGGTCTGTGGCTTCCTTTATGGAATCAATCCATCTCTTGTTTGGCCTTCCTCTTTTTCTACTCCCTTCTGTCTTTCCCCAGCATTATTGTCTTTTCTAGTGAATCATGTCTTCTCATGATGTGTCCAAAGTATGATAACCTCACTTTCATCATTTTGGCTTCTAGTGACAGTTCTGGTTTAATTTGTTCTAACATCCAATTATTTGTCTTTTTTGCAGTCCATGGTATGCACAAAGCTCTCCTCCAACACCACATTTCAAATGAGTTTATTTTTCTCTTATCCGCTTTTTCCATTGTACAACTTTCACATCCATACATAGAGATCGGGAATACCATGGTCTGAATGAACCTGACTTTGGTGTTCAGTGATACATCTTTGCATTTGAGGACCTTTTCTAGTTCTCTCATAGCTGCCCTCCCCAGTCCTAGCCTTCTGATTTCTTGACTATTGTCTCAATTTTGATTAATGACTGTGCCAAGGTATTGATAATCCTTCACAAGTTCAATGTCCTCATTGTCAACTGTAAAGTTACATAAATCTTCTTTTGTCATTACTTTAGTTTTTTTTTATATTGAGCTGCAGTCCTACTTTTGTGATTTCCTCTTTAATTTTCATCAGCATTCATTTCAAATCATTACTGGTTTCTGCTAATAGTATGGTATCATCTGCATATCTTAAATTATTGATATTTCTCCCTCCAATTTTCACACCTCCTTCATCTTGGTCCAATCCCACTTTCCGTATGATATGTTCTGCGTACAGATTAAAGAAATAGGGTGATAAAATACACCCCTGTCTCACACCCTTTTCTATTGGGAACCAATCAGTTTCACCATATTCTGTCCGTACAGTAACCTCTTGTCCAGAGTATAGGTTGTGCATCAGGACAATCAGATGCTGTGGTACCCCCATTTCTTTTAAAGTATTCCATAGTTTTTCATGATCTACACACTCAAAGGCTTTGCTGTAATCTATAAAGCACAGGGTGATTTTTCTTCTGAAATTCTTTGGTCCGTTCCATTATCCAACATATGTTTGCGATATGATCTCTGGTGCCTCTTCCCTTTCTAAATCCAGCTTGGACGTCTGGCATTTCTCGCTCCATATATGGTAAGAGCCTTTGTTGTAGAATCTTGAGCATTACTTGCATGGGGTATTAAGGCAATAGTTTGATAATTACTGCATTCCCTGGGATCCCCTTTCTTTGGAATTGGGAGATATATTGAACGCTTCCAGTCTGTGAGGCATTGTTTAGTTTTCCATATTTCTTGACAAATTTCTGTCAAAATTTGGAGAGATTCAGTTTCAGTAGCTTGTAGCAACTCTATTGGTATGCCATCTGTTCTGGTGATTTGTTTCTTCCAAGTATTTTAAGAACAGCTTTCACCTTACATTCTAAAATTTCTGGTTCTTCATCAAATGGTTCCTCCGTGAATGAAGCTGTCATCCTTGCATCTCTTTCATAGAGTTCTTTACTGTATTGCTTCCATCTTCCTTTTATTTCATCTTGGTTAGTCAGTGTGTTCCCCTGTTGATTATTCAACATCCCTACTCTTGGTTTCAATTTCCCTTTCATTTCTCTAATCTTTTGGAATAGGGCTCTTGTTCTTCCCTTTTTGTTGTCCTCTTCTATTTCTATACAATAACTGTTGTAATAGTTCTCTTTGTCTCTAGGTACTAGTCGCTGTATTGTTGCATTTAGGGTTCTGACTGTGTTTCTATCTCCTTTTGCTTTTGCTTTCCTTCTCTCTCTAACCATATTTAAGAGTTTTGTCAGTCATCCATTGAGGTCTTTCTCTCTTTTTAACTAGAGGTATTGTCTTTTTGCATTCTTCCCTGATAACGTCTCTGACTTCACTCCATAGTTCTTCTGGTCAACTAAGTTTAAAGCCTCAAATCTGTTCCTTATTTGATCTTTATCTTCTGGGATGTTATTTAAATTGTATTTTGGCATTATGAGTGCTTTGTTCTTCTTCTTTAGCTTTACTCTGATTTTCGATATTACCAGTTCATGGTCTGTACTGCAGTCTGCTCCTGGTCTTGTTTTTGCCGAAAGTATGGAACTTCTCCATCTTCTGCTACCAATTATATAATCAATTTGATTCCTATATTGACCATCTGGTGATGTCCATGTGTACAGTCGTCTTTTCGGTTGTTCAAAAAATGTGTTTGCAAGAAACTAATTATTGGCTTCACAGAATTCAGTAAGTCTTTCTCCTGCTTCATTTCTAAGCCCCATTTCCCCACAATTTCTAGTTCTTCTCTGTTCCCTACCTTTGTAGTCCAATCCCCCATGATTATCATCATATCTTGTTTTGGTGCGTGATCAATTTCCTCCTGTACTTCTGCATAAAATCTCTCCAATTCTTCTTCTTCTGCGTTTGCCATTGGAGCGTAGACTTGGATGATGGTTATGTTAATAGGTTTCCCATTTAATCTCATTGATATCACTCACTCAGACCTTGCGCTGTAGCTCCTAATTGCTTTTGCTATATCACGTCTCACTTTTAAAGCAACCCCATTTCTTCTTGATTTCTCATTTCCTGCATAATTTTTTTTGTAGTTGCCTGATTGAAAATGTCCCATTCCCATTCTTTTTAATTCACTCATGCCAAGTATTGTAATGTTGATATGTTCCATTTCTTGCATGGCAATTTCTAATTTTCCCTGGTTGATGCTTCTCATATTCCATGTTCCTATTGTTGCGCGCCTCCCCATTCTCCGAGCGGTGAGATCTCAGGGGTCCCTGCACTCATCCAGGGTTTGGTTTCCTTTGGGAAGAAGGTCAGCGGAGACTGTGGTGTCTTTATGAAATATGGCTTATTTATTTACACACATTCCAACCTGAGCTTAGGATGGAGGGGTTCAAGGCATCAGCAGTCCAGTATCCAGCTTTTCCATCTTGGTTGCCTGAGGCATCCTAAAGCGATGGTGCAGAGGGATAGCCTCTCTGCCGGCCTCCAGTTCCCAGGAAGGGGACTCACATGGATCATCCATTCCAACCCCCATACTCATAACACTATTGTGTGCATCATACAACTCCGGACTCTCCTTTGTCATCTGTGCGCATCAGCCTCTGGGCTTCCTTTTGGCTTTGAACCAGCTGCGTCATTAGTCACAGCACTACTCATACTTGTCATTTGTTCTTCCCTAGTAGCTCGGTGAGTGCCTTTTGACCTGGGGGTCTCATCTTCCAGTACTATCTCATGTTGCATTTTGGATAGTCTGTTCATAGGGTTTTCATGGTAAGAGGTATTCAGAGGTGGTTTACCATTGCCTTCCTCTGAGTTTGGATGCACCTTAGTCTGGTGTCTCAGCTTTGACCATTCTGTCTTGGGTGTCTCTGCTAAGAGTTTAGCCTCTTGGTCTAGACTCCTGACGGCATTGCTCTCAATTTCTTCAACACTCTCAACCCCCCTCACCACTTTAGGGTGTGCATCCTAGGTGGAAGTCAATAAATAGAAAATAGAATACACACTTGCCAAATTTTCATGCAGGATCACTTGTGTTTAGACAAAGGTATAAATTACCAGTTCGAGTATGTCTGTACAAAGCAAAATTTGTCAATTTAATCAGAGAGAAATTCATGGGGGAAATACTGTATTGGAATTTAAATTCCACATATGTAGGACGATATATTCTTGCCTGCCAAGATGATATTTGGGGGGCAGGTACATCATATATATTCAGGATCACCTATGGAGTTTAATGTCTAGTCATGTGATCTATCCCTACAGTAGGTCCACTTGCAGCCTTCTTCATCAGTCGTTCACTTAAAATCTGCATACAATTTGAGTTCTGGTGTACCTTTTTCATAAATAATTTTCCACGTAAGTGTTATTTCCATGGAGAATATTCTTTCATATGATGAGATTTTCTCACCGTTTAGGGCCATGAAAGTGAAATTATGAAGTTGTATAGTCTAGCAATTCCAGACATGTGTTTGTTTGATTCTTCCCTTGCCTGCAACCAACTTAGGATTCAATGGAACTTTAAAGATCGGAAAAAATCATGTTGTACACATGAAAAATGGTAGCATTTAATGGAAATGACATTTTCATTAAATATAAATCCAGGAAAGATGAGAGAAATTGCATCATGTTATGAAAGTTGCATAGAAACACATCTTTCCAAATTCTCAGTTTGGCTGAGTAGTAGGACAAAAAGAGGCAGCATCCTCCCAGTGCTAATCATATCTTATATGTTCCATTTACCACTTTCAACTGAACCCAAATGAAGATATATTACAGAGGTGCTCTGCTCAGGGATGATTCTTCAGGCAAGAGAGTTGAAGAAAATAGTTTAGATAAGCTGAATGTTCTTCACCATGAGATGTACTTCCTTTTTTCTTCCATTATTCAGGGACAGTATCTACAGAAAATTGGGCATGGAAGAATCCCAGTACTGGGACCCCAATAGTTCAGTCTTATTGACAAATATCACACTGGGTGGAAAGATCTTCCTGTCAAAATTTGATAGTTTTATTGTAGGTTTTATTGTATTTTGATATATAATGTGATAAGGCTGGTTGGGATATACATCATGGAAATAAACACATTGGAGATGAGGTGGGGGATTAATTTGCTGTGTGAATGAATGTGATTTAATGTTTTGAGAATTCTTCCCTAAAGCAGAGAGCTAGAATAGCTGAACTGTGAATGAAAGAGGGATTTTATGAAACACTACATATGTAATCCAGACTATTCTTTTTCTGGTTTGTTTGTTTTTAGTTGTTTAGTTACTTATTACATATACATACTCTTCTGATTCATTACAGGACTTCTGCATTGTTTGGTACTATTGTTATATAAATGAACATTTTTAAAAAACAATATAATCCTGGTACTCTATCAATAGTAAAGAATTAACAAACATGTGCTTCTAGTTATTTAGAACTAATCTCAGAGTCATGTACCATTTCTCTTCTGAGAACTAATGAACCTTTGCAACTGATCACAATCGCATTCCCTAGTCCTTTTCATTGATTGATATATTTGCATTCAATCTACAAGGCCTAGTTCCTATCAGGTAGGGTGGTTTGGGATAGTCAGCAAGGTGAAGCAATTTTTTAAAAAAAATCTGGTAAGTCCCTATATTGCTCTCACCGCTGTAGAACCTGATCTGGAAGTTTTTGTGGAGGTAAGGAAGTTTCACTCCATCTACTCTGGCCTATTGTTATACTGGCCACCCTTTTGTGGCCAGATCTGCAGGAATCACACCTGCTGAATCTGTTACTGACATCTCATATATACCAGATGTCTCTAATCATAGGCTTTATTTGACCTCTGTAGCCCTATGCTGCCACCATGAGGCAAATGGCATGGTGGTTGTTCTTTGTAGCAAAGGTTTAATGGGCAAGATTATCTAGATCTGTAAACTGAGATTAGTTTGGCAAAAGTGACAGACTCATTCTGACTCTTTCCCCAGGGTTTGATATTGCTGTAGCTAAAATGGCAGAGCTACTGTTTTGTTAAATTGGTTAATGGGACCATACATTAATCTATCATCCAGAAACCAAGAGTGCCTTTATTTAAGCCAGTTCTGTTGTTTTAGTTGAGCTAAATTGATTTAAATTCAGATAATCTGGTTCACTTGGCATGGTTTTGTTTCATATCTTACTGCCTTCTTTTTAAAAAAAACCCTTATAGTATTAGCTGAGTCATCATTAAAAGTTATTCTTTACATATAAATTGCCTTGGAAAGAAAAATGGCAACTTGAATAAAAGCTTTCTGCCATTCTGAAGTATTTAAGAGTTTGAAAACGCTTGATAGAAGAGATTATTTCCTCTTTTTGTGCAGAAAGAAATACCCAAAAGCACATAAGAACATAAGAACATAAGAAAAGCCTGCTGGATCAGGCCAGTGGCCCATCTAGTCCAGCATCCTGTTCTCACAGTGGCCAACCAGGTGCCTGGGGGAAGCCCGCAAGCACAACCCGGGTGCAAGAACACTCTCCCCTCCTGAGGCTTCCGGCAACTGGTTTTCAGAAGCATGCTGCCTCTGACTAGGGTGGCACAGCACAGCCATCATGGCTAGTAGCCATTGATAGCCCTGTCCTCCATGAATTTGTCTAATCTTCTTTTAAAGCCATCCAAGCTGGTGGCCATTACTGCATCTTGTGGGAGCAAATTCCATAGTTTAACTATGCGCTGAGTAAAGAAGTACTTCCTTTTGTCTGTCCTGAATCTTCCAACATTCAGCTTCTTTGAATGTCCACGAGTTCTAGTATTATGAGAGAGGGAGAAGAACTTTTCTCTATCCACTTTCTCAATGCCATGCATAATTTTATACACTTCTATCATGTCTCCTCTGACCCGACTTTTCTCTAAACTAAAAAGCCCCAAATGCTGCAACCTTTCCTCGTAAGGGAGTCGCTCCATCCCCTTGATCATTCTGGTTGCCCTCTTCTGAACCTTTTCCAACTCTATAATATCCTTTTTGAGATGAGGCGACCAGAACTGTACACAGTATTCCAAATGCGGCCGCACCATAGTTTTATACAACGGCATTATGATATCGGCTGTTTTATTTTCAATACCTTTCCTAATTATCGCTAGCATGGAATTTGCCTTTTTCACAGCTGCCGCACACTGGGTCGACATTTTCATCGTGCTGTCCACTACAACCCCGAGGTCTCTCTCCTGGTCGGTCACCGCCAGTTCAGACCCCATGAGCGTACATGTGAAATTAAGATTTTTTGCTCCAATATGCATAATTTTACACTTGTTTATATTGAATTGCATTTGCCATTTTTCCGCCCATTCACTCAGTTTGGAGAGGTCTTTTTGGAGCTCTTCGCAATCCCTTTTTGTTTTAACAACCCTGAACAATTTAGTGTCGTCAGCAAACTTGGCCACTTCACTGCTCACTCCTAATTCTAGGTCATTAATGAACAAGTTGAAAAGTACAGGTCCCAATACCGATCCTTGAGGGACTCCACTTTCTACAGCCCTCCATTGGGAGAACTGTCCGTTTATTCCTACTCTCTGCTTTCTGCTTCTTAACCAATTCCTTATCCACAAGAGGACCTCTCCTCTTATTCCATGACTGCTAAGCTTCCTCAGAAGCCTTTGGTGAGGTACCTTGTCAAACGCTTTTTGAAAGTCTAAGTACACTATGTCCACTGGATCACCTCTATCTATATGCTTGTTGACACTCTCAAAGAATTCTAATAGGTTACTGAGACAGGACTTTCCCTTGCAGAAGCACATGCGAGAGACTGAAGTTATCATATCCCCTTTTAAAATATTAAATATGGAGGAGATTTTTAGTGTCTTTTTCATTCTCACAGATATACTTTTACTGTATTCAATAAACTGAGTGTGATCCCTCTCCCACCCCCACTCCCAGTGCAAAGCTCCAATTTGATTGAAACTTGGGTTTGATAAAAGCACATTCATCATAATGACACTGAGATCCACTTTAAAATTTTTGGAAGAAGGATTGCACTATTCATTACTGCTTAAATGCTCACAATACCCAGTTTTATAGGGACAAGACCTTTTCCTTGAAGAGCTGATCTGATGGTAGGATCTGCAAAAAAACCCCCACATAATTCAGAATAAAACTTTCCCAAAGTGTTTTGAAGACTACAGTTTTAAGCTCTGAGCCTTTGGTGATCAAATCAACACAGGGAAAATGTTGATCTATATGGAGTTGCATTAGACCATATACATTTTGCTGCACTAGCTTCGCTATAAGGCAAATGAATGTGCCAACAACCACCTGTTGGTATTACTGTAGCTTTTTCAACTATTTTGCTATGTCTTGGCATTAAGTTTGCTTCTGTAATCTTTGTTGTAGCAGTCACTGAACATTTCAGAATGTACTGTGTAGTCTGTTGTTAATATGCATGTTCATCAGTTGATGTACAGAAAAATCAAATAGGTAAACCACAAAGTAATAATGTATCATTTAAATGGGCATGGATCTTTCCAAGCCCAAGTTTTTAACTTCCCATTTTATTCCTTTAGATGTCAACTGTCCTCTTTTAATTATGTTAGAAACAAACATAAAGCAATTAGTTTAAATGGTTTATTTTGTAAACCCTCTCTCCCCACCCCAAATCACCTAAAGCAGCCTTTCCCAACCGGTGTGCCTCCAGATGTTGTTGGACCACAACTCCCATCAGCCTCAGCCATTGGCAATGCTGGCTGAGGCTGATGGGAGTTGTGGTCCAACAACATCTGGAGGCACACTGGTTGGGAAAGGCTGACCTAAAGATATTCCAAACAAAAAGGATTTGTAATTTCAACACACACACACACACACACACACACCATTCTTCTTTATGTCTTGGCAAACTGAATTAAACGGAGACAACAGTTTATGAAAAACTGAAGTTCTGGACCCATGGTTCATGGTTTCCCAAGTGTACCATGTAGGGTTTTTCCCTACATAAAGCCAATAGGGTGTATTAAACTAAGTCCTACTATGAGAAAACTCACTGGAATGAAATGAAATGAAGGAACCTACCCATTAAAATTAAGGAACCTAGGTTAGGCTGCAATCCAATACACATCTGGAAGTAAATCACATTGAACCCAGTGGAGCTTGCTTCTGAGTAGACATGTGTTGGACTGCAGTCATAGTTGTCTCTATTAATTTAAATGGGTCTACTTCTCTGAGCAGACTAATACTGAATTGTACCCCATGAGACAGCAAGGGCAAAGAAGAAGGAAAAGATGTGAAAAGTAATGGTGGAATATAGCAATACAGCAGCAGTGGTAGAGAATATGTGCAGCATGTGTAAGAAAAGAGGAATGTCAGTAGGCTCATCCCAAGCATGGAAGCTATTAAACACTTGGAGGGAGATATGGGGGCATTTCTGAGTGACAAAATATGTCTCCCCCTAATAACGTATTCACCAGGCTGCCACGGCAAAGCCAACCTATTAATCTCCTATCCTGGAACATCGCGGGATGGAGGAACAAATTGGTGGATTTGGATTTTACCCTTTATCCAGACTTTTGATATTATCTGCCTTCAAGAGACCTGGCTTCTAGAGAAAAAATCCTTAAATCTTCAAGGTTATAAGATCTGGGAACAACCTGCCCAGAAAACTATTCTCCTAGGCCGTGGAAGTGAAGGCCTGGCTATCCTGATCTCTTCCACCTTAGACGTGCTTGGAATCGAGTTAGCTGGGGCAGGCAGTTGATGTGGCCTGGAGTAAACTTAACGATATGCTTGATAGCCTTTTCACAGACTATCCAAATTACTTCCTTCTAATTTGTGGAGATTTTAATGCCAGGAGGAGCAATGATTATCCTGCTTTGGAAAAAGCCCTAGGTATAGATCTGGGGGAAGCAGTGAGCATTCCATGAATTTCTCAGGATAAGATAATTAACAAGTATGGACAGGCCATCTCCTTTTTAATTTTTAAATTTCAGCTGGTGTGCCTTAATGACACCTATTTAGACCACTTTAAGGGGTATTATACATATATAACTGATAAGGGAGCCAGCGTCATAGATTATATATTAGGATCCCCTTCTCTCATTCCTTATGTGAAATGTTTGTCAATAGAACATAGATCCAAAAGCGACCACCTTCCAATCAGATTGATCCTTGATTTACAGGAAATACAATCTGGGGTGCTGACAGATCTAACTATGGTGGGCCACTTATTAGGAGAGAGGCGGCTTAAATGGTCTTTGGAAATCGGATCCAACATTAGGCAGCTCCTGGAAACAAATAAGCTTCAAGAGCTACGACAACTTGCTCTTGAAAGAACCTGGAATATTTGTGAGATTTACCAGGATATAATTGGCATACTTAGACCCCTCTTAATCACTACCCTGTCAGACATAAACCCTGTAACGCCTTGGTCCTGGTTTGATAGGGAATGCAAGCTAAAGAGAAAGGAGCTGCACAAACTAGTAAGGCAGATAAAGAGTATTGGCACTGATGAAGCTACTCTCTTTCTGCAACAGCAGCGGAGAGATTATAAAATAATGCTCAGGAGGAAAAAAAGGGGCCTTTTTTGTTAATAACTGGAAATCCTTGGGTCTTGCCCTTACTGAGGGGAACGAGCGCAAATTCTGGAACATTATCCAGGGAGGATTTGCTCATAATTTTTCTGTGATTGCCCCCCCAATTACACCTGAAGCATGGGTTTCCCACTTCAGTGGCATTTTTGGGAAAAGAGTAATGGATAAGAGGAGTCATGTTGGCTTTCACCTGTGACCCTGGATACTCAGGCCAGACCAGCACAAGAGTGGCATATAACAGGACTTCCCAAACTGTGGTCTGTGAGCTTCATTCAGATGGTTCATGGCATGTTTGTAGATTTATGGTTGAAGACAGGAGACAGCACATCCATCAAATAAAATATCCATACTGATTTTTTATTATATTTTATTGCTTCTTGTTTTTCTTATGTTGTATTTTATTGTGTTACAGTTTCAATTCTATGGAAACCACTGGCATATATCAATATTCAAAGGTCTACTCACAGACAGTAGCGTAGTGGCAAATTTAGAAGTCCAGGGTCCCTTCATGAGTCACAAGGATCAGCCTCACAGGCCAAATTTGACAGGTGATTAGGAGCACAGATCTGTTAATCACATGACATTGTTATCCAACCCATTTATCAAAACACCTTGCAGGGGGTTCCGAAGCCACAATATCCTGCTGACAGTCAGCTGCATTGAAAGCGCTGTATATGGGGTGCTGCTAGCCCTGTGTTCAGCACTTCCCAAAGCACTGAAGCACCAAGCAAAGTAGTTGTTTCTCCCCTCCCCATGTGGGGTGGGAACACAGAAGCTGATATTTTACAGGCGTTGCTGCCTGCAAGAAAGTTACCTCTCCCAGCTGAACTGCAAAAAGCAGGTTTCTTCCCCCTGCATTTTGAATAACAGCTGAGAAAAGGACTTCTGTTTTGTACATGATGACTGTAAAATACAAGGGGCTTTGCTTGACAAGTGTTTCTCTTTACACAGATTCGCTGAAGCCAAAACGGAGGGTGTATGGGGAGAAACAGAAAGAGGGCTAAGAAGAGTGGGTGGAGAGTGAGGTGACATGGTATTCTCTCACAAAAAAGGGAGCAAAAGAAGGCTGAAGAAAGGGAGAAGGAAGGTTGCCTGTAAAATACAAGGGGAATTGCTTGTAAAGCAGTTCTTTTCTCCTCAATTGTGCATTTTGTAGATTGTGAGAAAGTAGAGGGGGGAGAGAAATCTTATGGAGGGTGGGAGAACACAGAAAGAGCAAAGGACTAAGAAGAACTAGGCTGCTTGTATTTTACAAGGGGAAGAAACCTGCTTTTTGTAGATCAGCTGTGACAAGGAGTTCTATCTCATACAGTGATGTCTATAAAATACCCCCACTCTTCTTAGCCCTTTGTCTCTCTCTCTCTCCACCCTCCACTTTCTCCCAGACAATCTGCAAAAAGCACCATTAAGGGTAAAAATGCTTTACAAGTAACTTTCCTTCTTCCAACCTTCCTTCTTTCATCCCCCTTCTCTGTGAAAAAATGCTGCTTTGTCTCATTCTTAGCCCCCTCCTCCCTCCCCCCCCACCTTGTGTGGCTGTCTTCACCTACCCTTCGCTGGTATATGTCTGCGTGGAACTGAGAGCCCTTTGTTTTAGTAAGATTCTCATGCAAACCACATCTTAAATCAGGCTTGGCTGTCCCTACTCTTCTCAGTAAACTTCCCTCTCTTAACTCCTGTAGACTCTCTCTCCTCATGTTTCTCTCCTCCCCCAAACAAGAAAAGCCAATTAGCATACAAGGGGATTCATACTGACTGCTGATTAGCTGTAGTGACTCCTGACCTTACTGGATTCTCCGGCTCTCCTAAGGCAAGAGGAAAGGGCGTAGCTTTTAAATGCAAGCATACACTCGGTGTTTGGGAATTGCAGTGGCTTGATTGGCTGTAGCGACAGACAGAAGGACTGCAGGAAGGGGGCAGCAGGAGGCTGGCTGAAAGAAAAGAGTCTGTGTCCCAGAGTGTGCCCCCAGGAAAACATACCTGCTTTCAGGGCTGATGGTGATATATTGGTATTAGGCAGTGATCCATAATGTATCACACACTAAACTCATTCCAGGTAGCATTGCCTAAGGAACAAACAATGCATCTGAGGAGGGATGGTAGCCTCCTGGATGAGGTCCTCAAGCAATATTTTTTTTATCTCACCAGAACCTACCAATTTTGCTGGAAGTAGTATTGGGGGCACAGAGAGGTTTAAACCTCTCCTTCCAACCCATACCATAATAGGGGTGAAAATCACATCCTTCCAGATGGATAATATGAGCAGGGAGGGAGCATTACCACTAAACCATAGACTGGGTTGCCAATGTGAAGTTAAGTTTGTCTGATTTGTATTCAAAATAATCAAGGTGTGTGAGTGGGCAGAAGGAAAAGAACAACATAGTAACAAATTGGCAAAACATTCTGCTTTCAGTTTCCATCTTCATAGTTCAGAAGCTTGTAGACAGTTTACTGTAGGCATGTACATGTACTGTAGGCATTAAATTAGATTAAGAATGTTGGAAGAATTTTTAAGCAGCAGCACCTTTGTACAGGTACTTTGAGACTCTTTGTTCCTCTTTGGATAATGACATTTTTGTAATCCACCAGACACACCCGACTTTCAAAGAAATCCAACATATTTACCTGGTGCACTTGTGAAATGCCTCCTTTGCAGAAAGTTAAACTCTTATTTCAAGCCCCCACACTGTAAAAGCCTATTTAAAATTCATATACATAACCCCTGCAGTATGTCTTCCACTATCTCAAGCCCAAAATTCTGCTTGAACTTCATTTTTATGCTGATTGTAGGGGTTCAACATGCATAACATTTATGAAAGGCTGTTCAGAGACATAAAAAATATCTCAAAAGAGATCAAAAACCACTCTTGTTATCTTCAAGGTGATGTTTCTATAATGGCCTACTTATCCCCAAGCTTGTAAAACTACAAAGTGTTCTGGAAATTTAAGCTGGAGAAAAAGAATTCAGGATGTATTGTCCAGGTTCAGTTCTTATTCAGACTTATCTGCTCTTCTGTTGGACATTCAAGAGCCACTGGAGGCACTCAGGAGGCAACTGGACAGCCACCTGTCCGATATGCTTTAATTTGGATTCCTGCATTGAGCAGGGGGTTGGACACGATGGCCTTATAGGACCCTTTCAACTCTATGATTCTGTTCCATCTACAATATAAAACTATTGGACAAGAGGGATTTTTTTTAAAAAAAATTGTCCGTACTGGTATTTCTATCCAACTGTAAGTTACAGCAGTGGCGTACCAAGGGCGGTGTGGAGGGAGCCCTCTGCCCTGGGTGCAGGTAATAAGAGGGTGCCACTACAGCCACCGCTCACTCCACCATGTTTTCGCCCCCTGCTTGCATTAGCCACCAGAATGCAGGAGAGCAAGGTCCCCTGGGCTAAATCACTGGAGCGGGGGCCTCAGCAACAGCCTCCCCAAGCAGGGCCAGATCACGGAAGAGGAAGTGGAGGGCCATACTGTGGGGAAAGAGACAGGCTGCAGGCTGGGATGTGCAAAAAACTGGGGACGGGAGGAATTAAGTGGGTATTTGCCCACCCAAGCAGGTAGCCTGTGTCTTGCCCCACTGCGTGGTGCCTCCTCTTCTTGTTTCTCCTTCTTCTCCACAGCATGGCCCTCTTGGGAAAGCTATTGCCGAGGCTTCCACTCTATTGTTTGGTGTGTGGGGGCTCCTCTCCTGCCTCCTTCTTCTCTGTGGTGGCATTGGCAGATTGCCGGCAGATCCATAGGTGCTGCTGATCTCATCCCCACAATCCCCTTGCATGCTGATTGCCTCCCACCATCTGTTGTGGGAAGGAGAGAGTCAGGAAGGAGAGAGTCATGAGCAGTTCAGAATAAGAGATTTAAAGAGAGGCAAGGAGGACGGACAGTCAAGCCCAGGTATTTACTTTAATTCTTTAGGCAGAGGTTCTCAAACTGTGGTCTTTGCCTCCTTTGCCCTGTGGCTTGGAATTACTTTAAAAAAGCTGTGCTGAGGTCTGGGGCTAGTTGGCAGGATGGGAAGGGATATCACTGCAAGCTCAGGCTACCAGCCAGCAGCAAACTTTTGGTGAGATGGGGGCTTGCTTTTAAAAAAAGTTATGGAGGGAAGGATGGAGCAATGGGTGGGTCCCTGCATGCTAAGAATGCTGTTCGTTGCTAGCAAGGTGGAGCTGGTGGCAGGTGCTTCCTTGCCCCAGGGAGGATCTTTGCTGAAGGGGGTGTGTGTTCAAGTAGAGGGAGGGAGAGGTATGTATGCAGGTGTGCTTACTTACTGAAGGGGGGTTGCTCAAGTAGTGTGTGTGTGTGTGTGTGTGTGTGTGTGTGTGTGTGTGTGTGTGTGTGTGTGTGTGTGTGTGTGTGTGTGTGTGAGTGAGAGAGAGAGAGAGAGAGACAGAGACAGAGAGACAGAGACAGAGAGGCTGTAAGGGGGCATGGCTCATGAAGGGACCCTGCACTTCTAAATTTGCTACTACACTACTGTTTGAAATTAATAATAATAATAAATTATTATTATTGTTGTTATTATTATTATTATTATTAGCAACAGCAGCAGCAGCAACAACAACAACAGTGTAGTGATTAGAGTGTTGGAGTTGGACCTAGGAGATTAGGGTTGAATACCCACTTGGCCATAAAACTCACTTGATCTTGAACCATCCGCTTCCCCCGCCTGCCTGCCAGAGAGACAGAGACAAGTCCCCGTTTCCCCCCATTGACACAGCAACTGCCATGCGAGAAGACATGGAGGCAAAAGATGTCTATAGGAAGCAGTTGGTCCCACCTCACTAGGGCCCCACGCAAGGTCGTATAGAGGGGGGTGTTAAAAAATTATCTGCTCTGGGTGTCAAATACGCTAGGTACGCCACTAAGTTACAGCATACTGGGACAACTTGTGCATCACTATATATTTTCTCATGTGTTAAGATTTAGAATCTTTTTATTTACAACAAAGGTCAAGTAAATTCTATTTTTAATCTTTTTAAACATAATGACATCTAGTTTTCAATAAGATAAGGGCTTTATTTGCCTCAAGCAGCTAAGGGGTAAATGTGTGCATTGGAAATTGGGGGACAGAATATTGTGGGGGCTTCAGTAGTGTCCCTAGCTCTGCCTAAGGTAATGCCCCCCCAAGCAATGATAGATTATAACTTGGGTGCACCTCACTCCTAAATTTCTATAGGAAGCTAGCATATGTACTCAGGACCCTGGCCTTTCATATATATTGGTGATATCTGCTTCAGCATGTTGTGCATACCATGTGAGTGAGGTAGCGGCAAAGAAAGCTTTCTTCTCTGTTTCCATTGTGTCCTCAGTGAACTGCCCAGTCAAGCTTTTCTGAGTGGTGAAGGTGTAGTACATAAATCCTATAGAAATCTACAGTTAATTTTACTTGTGTGTGTGTGTTGAACAGAAATGCTTATTCGCTGACTGGCATTGTTTGTATAAAGCTGTGTTTGCAAAATAACTGGGAAAATCAGGCGTTATTGCAATGTATCAAACTATGTTGCAGATGTACAAGGTCAATATGAACATAACAAGTGTGAAAAACAACTTCTAAATATGGTTATTAGGAGGAAATGGGCATGGATTAGTGATGTAATTATGATGATAATGATGCATGCATAATTAGTAAAACAAAGTTGATAAAAAGACCAGCAATGCATAGTTTTGCGAGAACCAGCCCTGACTGCTTCTCCCTTGCAAGTGTATTCAATAAACCTGTTGCATCCACTTCGGTTGTTCTCAATTATTATTAGGCAAGTTAATTGGGGATACGAACCCAGCCTCAAGGCCCATGCCTTAGGGGCGTTTATAACAAAGGGACTGGTTAAATCCAGTACTGAGGGAGAGATAGCAGACCACTCAGCAGCATGCTGTGAGAGTTTTGTACAGCATTTTGAGAGCAAAATCACTTGCATCTGTTTGAAACTTGATGCCACAGTGGAGGCAGATTTACTGTAGGTTTTAGACAACTGTCCGGTCAGAATTCCTAGGAACAGTGTCATCTAATGCAACCTGATGATATGGACCAGATTCCTGCAGGAGTCAAGCCGAACACATGTTCTTTCAATCCTTGCCCGTCCTTGGTTATTGAGATCTAGCAGAGAAGGATTGACTGAGTTGGTCCAGGGAATAATTAATGCTTTATTATGGGATGAAGTGATGTCCTTCATGAAGAGGCCCTGCCTGGACAGAGTGTTGGACAACTACCAACCAGTCATGAATGTCCCCTTTTGCTCTTTTGTAACTGAAAAATTCTCAAATAATATACTTAAAAGCAAAATAGCGAAGTATCACTGAAAGTTGCATTTGGGATGCTATTTAACAATTGCGGATGACAAAACATTTTACCACTAATAAACTCCTAGCATAGGGCTTGTTCCAAAGGGTCCCTGCCTTCAATGGCAGGAGTGCTACCATTGTAAGGAAGATCCAACCCATAGAATAATTCTATCTACAGAGGAAATACTCCTGGTAATCCACCCATGGAGTGAGATTCATAGTGCAGGAAGTTGGAGGAGGGCTGTCTCTGTGATGGACCTGCAGCTTTGGAACAGCCTGCTCTCTGAGGTGTGTCATGCCTCTCCATCATAATGAGGAACCTTTTTGGCTCTTCAGGCCAGATCCGTATAGGATCCTAGCCAGAGCTTGGAAAAGTTACTTTTTTGAACTACAACGCCCATCAGCCCAATCCAGTGGCCATGCTGGCTGGGGCTGATGGGAGTTGTAGTTCAAAAAAAGTAACTTTTCCAAGCTCTGATCCTAGCCAAATCTGCAGGTGGAATTTGACAGATGGGTGGGGCATCAGATGATGACATCACAATGATGTCAGGTGATTTTGTTAACTGAAGTCAGAGCTTCAAAATACCAGAAGGGGCTTTCAAAGAGTCCTCCTGCACAGTGCTTTAAAAAGCCTGATGCTTCGGCTGTACCACAAGGATGAAGGGAAATAAACTGGGTTCGAATCTTGGCAAGACAGAGGCACAGTGGGTGATTGGTTCCTGTGTCCAAGAAATTGGTCAATTGCCTACCCTGAATAGGGTTGCACTCCCCATGAAAGAGCAGGTATACAGTATGGGGATGCTTCTGGATCCAGCTGTATCAATGGAGGCCCAGATAGTCTCAGTGGCTAGAAGTGCCTTGTATCAGCCGCACCTAGTGAGACAGCTATGATCATTCCCAGACTGGGAGAGCTTAGCCACAGTAGTTCAGGCACTAGTGACTTCAAGTCTGGATTACTGCAAGGAACTCTGTGTGGGGCTTCCCTTGCACCTGACTTGGAAAAATACAGTTAGTGCAGAATGCTGTAGCCAGACTGCTGACAGGAGTGAGATCCTATCAGCAAATAACACCACTGCTCAGAAATCTGCACTGGTTGCCAATTTGTTACTGGGCCAAGTTCCAGGTGTTACTACTGGTATATAAAGCCCTTATCAGCTCAGGACCAGTTTTCTTGTGAGAATGCCTTACCCCATACGTACCCAACTGAGCACCTCAATCTGCAGAACAAGCACTGTTACAGGTGCCACATAATATTTGTTCTGCACTTGTAATAAATCATTATTTTGGTATGGCAGCACCTATGCTTTGGAACTCCCTGCCAATGGGCATTAGACAGGTGCCTTTGCTGTATTCCTTTAGATGCCTCTTAAGTTTTTGTGTTTAGGTAAGCCTGTCCAGACACACAGACACCTGTTTATTTTTTTTAGTTAGTAGCTGTTGTAATATGTTTTCATTACTAGTTTTTAACTGCTTCATTGATCATTTTAATGATTTTGTAAACAACTTAGAGGTTTTTACATTCAAGAGGCATATAATGTTTGTTAAATATATAAATAAATAACAATAGAAGCCAAAGCCTGCTTTTTACAGGTATTGTCTGTGTGCTTGCCAATGTACAATTGGGAGCACACATATAATATCAGGTATGGGGCAGGTGGATGTGGTTCAGGGGGAAATGGCCTATTGGGCCAAATTTGGGTGAAGTTTGACTCACGGGCTGGAGATTCCTACCCCTGTTCTACATTGTTTTCACTCAGATGATAGGTAAACACATACCTTTCTGTCTAGGATTTTAGGGAAGGATGAATGAAATCCATAGTTATAGTTTACATTTGCTTCTAGTGCCTGGTTTATTTGTGACAATTATTAATTGTATAATGCTGATTTGTTTTATTTTAAAATTTTATAGTCAATTGTGATTTTAATGTTATTGCATGCCACCCTGCCATTCTTGAAGGGCAGACTATAAATATAATTAATTAATTAAATGAAATAGTTGCTCAGAGCACAAAGGTTTTAAGTCAGTGCCTGCTGAAACCTATTGAAAAAATAATATTGACATTACTGAGTTTTGGATTGGGACCTGACATTTTTGAAATGACATTTGACAATCCCTTATTCTTATAGAAAGGGCAATGCAGCTTTAACTGCTCATGCAGAATAGACGAAGATTCACATTCTAACTCACTTTTCAGAAATCCTATTTTGATAAAACTCTGTTTATCTAAAAGCTGACAGAGAGCAAACTAGGTTAGTTCAACTGGGATTTTGAGCTGTGATGATATACCTATGAAGCACTAAGCTATACTTGTTTCCTTCATTTAGAAATAAAATCCTGACAGCTTAGAAATCAATGGCAAAATTTTCAGTCCTTGGAGGAGGGAAACTTCTTTTCTTGTTCTCTCTGTTGAAAATGCTTCAGATTCTCTGTAGCTATCCAAAACCATACTATGTATCCTAAAAACAGAATTATCTGATCCACTTGAAGCTGAGTCTTGCCTGTTAATTACTTAAGCGTTACTTTGCCCCTGGTATTCACTAAAAGCATATGCTGTTCCATGTTATGAGCTGACAGCATGGCAGCCACAACTGGTTACCAACGGGTAAGTGTTTAATAGCTGCGGTGAGAAAATTACCTAGAGTGGACAGACCCCACTGGCACCATCATTATTTATTAGATTTAACTTTGGATGGTTTTTTTAAATTGTCCTTTGACTATGGGACTCCTTGACCTGGTATTATTTCATCTGTATTTATGTGTTTCAGGATTGCTTATTTTTTAAAACAGAACTGAAAATAAGCAATGTACCCATGCACTTGTATGCATAATCACTACAGAAAAATGCCAAAATGTTCATCACTAAAAAAAAAACAAAAAAAACCACAGATGGTGGATTTTGGGGAGATTACAATGGGTCTGTAGAGTAGTCAAGAGTTGTACAAGATGAGAAACCAGGATGGTGTTTGTGGTGGTTATACCCAAATTCACATAAAAGACAGGAGGAAAGGCTCTGATAATAAATTACAAATGAGTGAATGAGCAGGCATGTGGAAAGTCAGCTTTCTAAAAATGAAAAGGACTTTGTTAAAGAAATAAAGATGGAGGGAGAGAGAGAAAAGGTGGAACAGTGGAGAGCATGAGGGAATGGTGTCACAATTTTTTTGAGCATAAGCAGAGGTCATCAGAGGCAACATGTGTATCTGTTCAGTGAGGTACTAACTTCTGCCCTGCGGAGAATAGCAAGACAATGCTTTTGTAAAAAAAATATATATAACATGCATATGATTGCGCTCTGTGACTTGGACTTCTTGTAATTCTGAGAACCTGATTTAAATTGAAAGGCTATCCAAGAACAGAAGAACTTAATATGGTTGCTAATGAAACAGACCATTAAATGAAAGAGAGGTGAATATATTACTGCTCTTCGCAGTGTCCTGTAATATTAATTCTAGTGACAGTTCAGCTGCTACTAGACTCAGTGAGACATCTTGAATTAGTAGATTTGCCTGCTTGGAGATCTGATTTCTTTATTATTAAAAAAATTAAAAAGTGAATGTCATGGGAGGGGGGAATGTTTGCAACTGCCCAGCAACTTCAGGAGTGTTTGAAGGCACTGACTGTTGTTCAGTGAGTTTCCTTGCTTGCATTTGTTCATTTAAGCACTTCCAGTTTCAAGCATAACATTTTGCTAATATTTCATGCCACTCTTATCAATGACTTTCCTTCTGTTCTTATTTAATAGAATATGTTTTGGGAATGAAGTAGCTTGTTATGTAGGAACTTTCACTTATTTTAAAAGGCTGTTTTTACACCCATCACTGTATAATAATATTTTTCACAAGTTAAACTAGTGTGAAAAAATGAATTCTCTTATGTCACTGGTACTGAGTGCTAAGCTGCATCTGGGATTTGTCCTACATTTAATGCTAGCAACTGCAAAATTAGAATATAAAACAAATTTTGAAATGCAGAAATGAAAAAGGGTTTTCAGAGTTACATTCTTCTTATAGTTCACCCATAGTCAAGACACAGAGGTGTTCATCTAGACTGGAAGTTGTGTAAGTTTCACTCTCAGTAATGAAAGGATGATGATTTTCTGGGCTCTGTGACCAACACTGGGCCAAAGGCATCCTGTTCAAGCCTCATATTCCTGTCACTTAGGGGGCTGAACAAAATTATTGTATTCCTTACTGCCCTGTGTAAGAGTTGTAGTGTCTCACTGACCCCCAAAATGTAATGTTTTACTCTACTTGTATATGTTTTTCTTGTGAGAATGGGAAAAGGTTCCATTCACTGCAGAGTGATTATATAGGAAAACAGGATGCCTACTGGACATAAGGGAACCATCTTGGCTAGAATCAAAAGAAGTCCCGCTCTGACCACCCAAGAGAAGCCTGGATGTGCAGTGTGCATTTGCGGCCTGGGGTTGAAGCCCCAGCCGCCATTGGAGGAATGGGCAGCAGTTGTGCGTCACGCTGCATCAAGGGGAGGGGTGGCTTTGGGCTATTTAAGCCTGTGCCACCCTCCTTACCTTCCTCTTAGCATGCAACGCCCACCCCGCCCTCCCGTTACTATGGTGTGTTTGTGGTCACTTCAGGGCCGAGTAGGAATTTTTATCCTACCTACCCAGGTTGGCGGGTAGGATTTTTGCCTACTCCACACGGTAGTGGCTGGATGGAATTGGTTAGGGGGCATTGTTTTATAATAGGTCATTTCGGCTGATTTGGCGAATTCGACAAGTTAAGGTTAATCCCTTGAATGGGGTATAGTTTTGGTCACTTGTGCGGATAGGTGCGGGAAGGGAAGTAGGTAAGGACAGCTTGGTGGCCCACTTAGGCACCTTTGGAGGTGATTGGTGGTTCCGGAGGCCTGCCAGGAAAGGCTTTACGGCCCTAGGGCAGGATATGGACTGCTTCTGGGGCCTTCTTAACTCATCCATCTGGAGTTGTATGGCCCCGGGGGGGTGATGTGGGTAGGCCCCCTTGTTCACCTAAAGGTGTGGCTGGGGTAAGGGGTAAGATAAACGGGCTTACACTTGTCCCAGCAGGGGCTGGTCATCCGAGAGCTGTAAACAAAGTCTTGCTTATAGATAGTTCCGCACCTAGGTTTCCCTCTGCAGGTCAGTTAAAGTTTTGGTTTTTTATAGTTCAATAAAGTGGCCCTTTGTTCAACCCAGTTTATTGTGTCTGTGTCTTATTTCAACCCTCAGCCGCAACTGTACACCTAATTCCACATGTCGAAAAGAGTTTTATACTTTCTTCTTCCCAAACAGCAATCTGACATTCATTCAAAAGCAGGTTATAACAAGGCATAGGCATCTCATGTTCAAATGAAAGGAAAAGTGTTTACAAATCTCACAGAACATGCTTAGTGTATATGCTTTAAGTAGCTCTTTGGATCTTGGTCTTATATTTAGCTCCTTAACCAGATATTTAAATATCATTGTGTTTTGTCTGTTAGTTTTGCTCCAAATTCTTTAATGTGGAAAGGGAAGTGAGCTGTAACCCCTGAAAATTGCCATTTCAATAATTATTTTTGTAGCTTTGGAGAAGGAAGAGGAATGGCTTCAGACATTAATGTCTTTAAGGACTCAGTATATTTATTTTTGTAGCTATTATCCAAAAGGAATTTCCTTAACACTGTTTTAAAGTGATTGATCCACTTAAAAGGGCACCATTTGGTATTCTGTGAGATATTCCAGGAAGTTTGCTTCAAGTTAAAAATGACAAGCATGTTCTTTTCAATTTCCATTTACTGGCTGATGCATTCATAATTTAAAGAAAGAATGGAGCTGAATTTCAATAGCTACTGTGTATGCTGAGTATACAATATGGGCGTGGGGAGGTGGTAAACTTGTAGAAATTTAACAGAATATACTTCAGGGATTAGATGTTTTAATATGAGATATACATGGTTATTAAATTATTAGACTTTGAGAGTTGTACTAGCTGCAGCACTGGGCATAAAATAAATAATAAACCACAGTGACAGTAATAAGAATGCCTGGTCAACTTTTGATAGCAAACAGACCTTGGCATTTCAGAGATAATTGATCCAGCATAAGGTGTTCCTTGGAAGGATCATTATTAGAGTTCCACAAATGCAAATAAAGGTCCTGATGCTCCTATGCACCAGTGTTGCCTCTATAAGACCACTTTCAATTATCCTTCTTTTAAAATGTATTTTCCCAGCTCAACTGTGTATGCCAAATATAACAAGGATCACCTCTATTTGTATGCTTGCTGACATGTACACCAGCTCTGCACATGCTTCATGGCATTAGTATTATTATTACCAACTTTGCACATTCCTGAAGGCATTATTATTATTATTATTACTTCACATATTGCAGGATTCAACCCTGTTGTAAAAACAGATTTATGCAGTGAGCCATGGCTCAAATCAAGTTGTGATCACATCCTATTCTGCCAGTTACACCCTGCAGTATATATGAAACATTATTTATCATTTTCTATTGCAACTGTATCAGGTAAAAAATACCACCCTTTTTACTCAAAACAGACCATGGTTCTTTCTTATACAAATCTCATGTTCACCTAGAGGCATGCTTTGAAACAAGGGGCATGTGTATGTGTGATGATTGACTTGCAACACTGTTTGCCACATTTATACTGATGGATTGATGGTTATTACAACCAAAGGTGTCTAAAACAATATCCGTGGCCATTTGTATGCATCCTTTTCATACTCTATTCTGTGAAGTGTACTAATATCAGTATATAAGTTTTGTTTTGTCCTGTTAAGCCAGAAGATGGTGCAAGGGGGAGAAATTTAAAGGAAGCTATTCTGATTGTGAAAAGCATTCTGCATATGTTCAGAAGGACTCTAATCTTAAATTTCATGCATTTTAAATGTAATTGTGAAGATCTGATGGGCAGGGGCAGAGATTTGTTTTTGTTTGTATGTACGTTTCATGTATATGTGTTTGAGAGCAAGTTTTCTGGGTCTGTATGGGGAGACAGTATATGTCTCTGAAAGGGCAACAGATCCAGCTGTACTACTATCATACTGATTATAGAATAGCTAACTCAAGCACATTCAGCAGCATTTGATATCAGGCTAGGCAGTTATGTGTTGTACAAGGACACAATAATGGAATATAAGCACCCACAGAGATGCAAATAGTGAATTCATGCTGTGAGTACAAATCCTCATGTAGCAAAAACAATGCCACCGTCATGCAAGAAGAAGGTATCAGCAACCTCAATGTTTGCAGAAGTACAAAATACATTTCGGAAGGGGGGGAAGCGTAAGAAGGGGAAACCCCCCTCCCCCACATACACAGCATACTGACTGGGGAAATTTATTCGACTTGGATGGCAAACTGGTTTTGGGGGTAGGGATGGGGGAGAAATTTGATTCAGTTTGCATTTCAAGCCTCATCTACCAAATTCAGACTTTCAGAGACACTATGAGAACTTAAAAACATCCATCCTTTGAAATTTGCACTTACACAAATTTTGTAATACAGTTCTCCAACCAAGCAATGTTTACAAAAAGTGCACAAAATGAATATATTGGTGAAGATAGCTTACAAAAATGCATTATATTAGGATAAATTGTTTTCAAAAAATGTGTACAAAACGTCGTTAAAAGGAGAAATTTGCACTAAAATGCTGAAGAATTTTTATGAGGAATTTTTTTAAAATATGCAAATTGCAACAGAAATGTGGAGAACAGAATTTAAGATTAGAAAATGGGAAACTGAGAGAAACAAAATTGACAGATCATTCCGTCCCTATTGGAGGGGATGAGGAGGTTCCAGAAAAGGGCTTAACTGATTAGGCAGAACCCTGAATAAGACCATTCTACATTGCAGGGGTTTCTTTTGTAGGTCTAATTTGTAAGCTAGAATTCAGGGTAGTACTCTGGGTTTTTCTCTCTCTCTCTTGCTTACGCTAATATGTAAGTTGGAGTGGAGAGAGGGCAGGAAGGAACATAGTATTTACATTTTTCTTCTGGTGTATAGACATATGAGTAAACTGATTAATTTATCTCCCTCTCACCCACTTCTGAACTTGCAGTTAGTAATATTTATAAGAATCCCATCTACATTTAGCAGCATACATTGAAAAATATAATAAATTCATTCATATATATTACCTTGTTATAAATTTGAATGGGTATTTAAAGGGAGTAACAAGACAATTTAATCTGTGCAATGTGATCTTCAGTATGTACTTCAGTATGTTGCCAGGCTGATTTGTTTGTGGTGCCATTTCTGTTACCTACCTTCTATGATGAGTATTGAGCAAGAAGGCAAACCGATTCCTGTCCTTAGTTGCCTGACTTCCATATGAGCTTAACATGGCCAGTTTTAACTGTGTATTACTCATTAGGGGGTAATAGAGAGATGGTCCTGGAGTGTTTTGTGTAGCTTATCCTACTACTTCAGCTTTGCGAATAAGTCCACAAATTAGCCCATATCACCATGTTACAGTTTAAAAGAAGTTGTGGTACATGAAAGAAGGAAGAATTATATTAAAATTATAATTACATGAGAAGAAAAAGGGAAGCCAAACCTTTTTTCAGCATATACTTTTTAAATCACTTAATATGACAAAAGTGGCACAAACGTTAATACCTGTGCTGTTTCAATATAATGAAGGTTTATTTGATTTTTTTTTAAATTAACATTTTATTTTCTGCATGCAACTGCTTTGTATACATTTTCCAAGCTTTTTATAATCCAGGCACCATTTTGCACAAGTATTGATGATCCCTTATATTTCAGGCCAACTCAGGCAAATGCATTTTTTTCCTTTCCACAAACTCTCTCACACACATTATCTATCTAAACACCAAGCAGGAGCTATTACCAGCATAAATCGTTATTCTCCATTTAGAGGCATCAGCCTCATCCTCTTGATGTCCTCTACTATCAATATAGTCCAAAGATCAGGAGGTCAGTGACGGGATTTTCAGTGTTATATTTGGTCACTGTTATAGATTATGAATAAACTTTTAAAAAGTAAACTTATATACTAAAGGGGGGGGAAGCAGACAAAAATGGATGTTGAAACTTTATAATAACTATGTTCACCTCCTAGAGGGAGTTTTCCTTTGGGAAATGTATTCTAAGGCTACATAACCCCTGAAAACGAAATTAACTTCAGCTCAGTGCCTCTGCAGACGAACGTACTGGGGGCTGTGTGTCTTTGTGAGATCCCAGAGTGAAGTCTTTGTAATTGCCAACTGAGCACAAGCTTCAGGTAAACTGAAGCTTTCTTATTACTGCAGCCCAGCAAAACCTTCTTATAGTATTGAACCAGCCCTTCAAATCTCTGCTCTTGACCAAAGTTAGTGCGGCAGCAGAGTTCAGGTGAAACTCCAGTTATTGTTGAAGCCTTGGGGGAAATTGTCTGAGCTCATGCACTATATTTCAGGGCTTTAAATCTCATTTCTTCTACTTCCTTTGTGTTTTGTAGATACAGTCAAGCTTTTACTTCCAATTTACCACCATAGAGATGGTATATTGTTTTCAGCATGTTGTTTTGACCTCTGCATGTGAAAAAGTGAACACACCAAACATATTTAATAGTGCTTTCTTTACCGGTCCCAAGAGGTTCAAATGTCTCTGAAGGTAGAGCACGAGAGCTAAAAGGCTGTGCCTAGCAGATGTGGGGGAAGAATCAGAGGCCAAGGGTGGTAGTGGGTGGCACCTGATCAAGTCATGGGAACACTTCATGTTCTGGGGTAAAGTGAATAGCAGAACATGTAACACTAAGTAGGCTACAGCCGTAATCCTATACACACCTATGAGTATGCTCCAAGGAACTGAATGGGGCATGTATCTGAGTACCCATGCATATGATTGCACTGTAAAATTTGAAAACTTCAGGGATCAGAGCCAGGGCTGGCACCAGCGGGTGGCCAGGTTGGGCCATGGCTGAGGGCCCCTGAAGGGCCCCTCCTTAGGGTGGGTGGGTAGTGCTCCCTTCCATGATCTGCAGCAGCATCGGCTCCCGACCCTGCTGTGGATTGCAAAAGGGAGCTCCCAGGTACCCCCTACTGCTGCACAGGCCCGCAACACTCACCTACCTCTCCCTTGATGTAAATGCTGGTTGCCCTGTGGGCGCAAGCCTGCCATCAACCAAGATGGTGGCCGAGGTTTCCCTAAGGGGCTGATTCCCTGCCACCATATTGGTTGATGGCAGGGATGTGTGCGCGTAGAACGTACACGTGCAATTAACCAAGATGGCAGCAGAGGCAGCATCCCCTTAGCGAAGCCTTGGCCACCATCTTGCTTGATGGCAGGCATGCATGCACAGTGCAGGCACCATTCACCGAGGGAAGGGTAGGTAGGTGGGGTGTGCGTGCATGTGCTGGGGCCTGGGGCAGGCTGGTGCCCAAAGGCCCCAGCATGCCTTGTGCCAGCTCTGATCAGGGCACTCCTGACATCCAAGGAGACTTGATGGGAGCAAACATTAAACCTCTGGTGACTTATAGTTAGAAGTTATTCACATTATAGAGTAGGGTTGCCAGGTTCCTGGCCTGAGACTGATCCTGTATCTTTAGGAGAAGAGAAAGTCAGCCAAGTGCAGGTGTTCTTACAACACTGTAATGGGAAAAACCACAAGGTGGAATTCTCCCTTCCCCCTGCACAACTTTTAAAGATATAGAAGACCTCTTGGAGGCCGGGCCTGGCAACCCTAGTTGTCCAGCCTCCAAGAGGTCTTCTGTATCTTTAAAAGTTGTGCAGGGGGAAGGGAGAATTCCACCTTCTGGTTTTTCCCATTACAGTGTTGCAAGAGCACCTGCACTTGGCTGACTTTATGTATTTTTCACTGGAGAGACAACTTAATCTGATCAAAATTGCTTTGTTTTAAATCCAAGTTCATTTTTACTCAGTTGGATAAGTGTTGGGAGATAAAATTTGGAGGAATATTCAAACACAGCACAAAGAGTATGAGGTATGAGAAGGAACTTATTGTTAGAGGTGAGGGTAGATACTTATGAAATGATTTTGCATTTTATAGTTGCTTTTGTAATATTTACTCTGAGCTACTCAGTAAGATCTCTGAAGGAAACATAGTTTCAACAAGCCTGGCAAAACAGGATATTTAGCCTTCCTCAAAACCACAGGGTCATATATGCAGTATATTACAGTGCTTAAATTAAGGACAGACAAGCCAAACACTTTAAGGTGTTGCTGTTCCCCCTCCCTCCACTTATTTCTGCCCTTGCATAGCATTGCAGCTTTGTTACTGTGCTGTCTCCTTGCAAAATTCCTATATGAGCAGAAGGTTCAGCAGTTGCAGTGAAAACAAAGATTACTGATTAGAAAAGAACATAATCAGGTAGATTGACACTGTGTTGGAAGAAACCATTGCTTGGAAAAGGGAGGGAGAGTGACACAGATATTCTAACAGCATGCAAGTTGGGAGTACATTACTGTTACTGTTTACAACAGCATCAGTGGATGTAATATTCCTGAAGGGAGCTAAAAGGATTGTGCTATTTTCTGTTTCTTGAAAATTATACAGAGTATATGTACAGGCATTATCTTTACAATGTTAAAGGGATTTTAAAAAAATCTTTTTTCATGGAAGTAGCAAGAACAGTATTTGAAATGTCTGGTGATTCATCTGGTAAGTAAAAAAAAATCACAATCTTGTCGATAAATATGACAAGCATTGAGAAGAGTTAACATTTTTACAATGTAATTCCCTAAAGATAGCATTTGGGTCAGTTTGTCTCCTCTTCTGATATGTTTGTGTTACTGCTGTGCTCTGACCTTAAATGGTAGCATTTTAAGATGTCTGAAGAAAAAAGGAAGAAGTTGAAAACGGAATTTTTCTTTGAGCATGGTGGCAATAACAGAATTTATTTTGTAGTTACATTACATAACTTTGATATCAGCATTAGTTTGATTATATTGAGTGAGAGCATGAATATAGCAATGCAGAATAAAATAATTTTGTATTCTAATGAACTTAAACTCATGGCCTGGTTGGCATGATTTCCCACAGAACAATGCAATGTTTATATAAATGACACTAACCAACACGATGTTGTGTATTTTTGCATATTATGGAATAGTGATTTTTTTAAAAAGATGAGGCCTTCATAAAGAACAGAAAAATCAGTCTAATCCTGTGTTTAATTTTCAGAATTAAGACCTAATGAGTTCAATCTTGATTTGTTCTTAAGTAAGTGTGGATTATATAAAGCCTTGCTGTATATGCTACTTTTTAAGAGTATCAGGGAAACTGGGTTAAAAAAATCTTCTATGTTTTTAGCAACTAGTGGTTCATTGATTCATTGTGAGTGGGTACTCTAGCAATCTATAAGTCTTCCAATTGCAGTGATGAAAAGTTATGTTAAATATGCTATCTGAATTAATCTGGATATTGTTAAGACAAGGGTGTTACTGCTTACATATATATTCCCTAAATAAAATGCATACAGCTTAATAAATGGCTATCTCTATCCAGTGTTGTTTTAAGGAACACACAAAGGACATAGTTTAGCAAACCTAAGTTTGTTTGTGGTTAAAAGTTATATCCCACCCTTCTTCCTAAGATCTCAGGCCAGGTTACAGCACTAAATACATATAAACAATAAGGTGAAGGGTCATAGCTCAGTGGCAGAGCATTTGCCTTGCATGAAGAAGGTTCTAAATTCAATCCCCAGTATCTCCAGGTGGGACTGGGAAAAACCCTTATCTGAAACCCTAGAGAGCTACTGCCAGTCAGTGTAGACAACACGGAGCTAGATGGACCGATAGTCTGACATGGTATAAAGGTGGCTTCTTAAGTTATTATTAAAGCAAAATACAATATCAACAATGCAATAAAATTTGAAAATAAAGGTAAGAATTATTTGTTTTCAAAGGAACATGCAGATCAAACTAGGGTTGCCAGGTAAGAAACATCCCAAAGTCTGAGATTTTTGGGGGGAGGGCAAGTGATGTCACAGGGCCGGGCCTAAGTGATGTCATTAAGCATCAACCACAGTTGCTTGGAGCATACAATTCAAACAAAAACATTTCTCTGGTTGGAAATTAAGATAGAAATCTTAGCTGAAAGATAAAGCCTGGGCAGAGAACATTTAATTAGCCTACTTGATTCTGGCAAGAAGGATTTAAGTGCCCTCAGGCCAGGCCAGCCACCAGAAGGCCATTGTAGGAAGAAAGGAGCCTAGTGTTGTGGAGAAGTAGATGGGAGCACTCAGGAGTAAAGATGGATGCCCCTGAAGGCTGCAATTCTAAACACACTTACTAAGCCCCATAGAACTCAATAGGACTTACTTCTGAGTAGATATGGTTTGGATTGTGCTGTTGGTAAAGCTTGACTAGGGATCCAACTGCAAAGATATCCATATCCAAGCAGGGTTGGCAACCGCCTGCCTGCAATGCCCTGCCCATACCTTTCAACATGGCTGCTCCAAACTTCTTTACAGATTTGACCCTTCACTTCCGAAAGAGGTCTGAGAAATGAATAAGTGTAAGAAGATTCTCTACGCTTTTCTCTCTTCCTTGTGGGCTGCTATAAACTCACTTTGACAGCCAATCCAATTCCAATGAGTAATAATTGACAGAGAGAAAAAACACATGCTTTGATCTACTTCACAGACAGCAGCTTGGGAACAACAACAGTTGCAGCCACCCTTCCCAGTATGTGAATTCTCTTTTGCCACTATTGGGCAAGAAACAAACTGTCATGCAACCAAGAAGGTACAACATCAGTGGGTTTAGGGGGGTTGAGCTGAGCACATGGAACCACTGTTGTTGCTTCTATGGATGTAACAGAGAGAGGTTAAAGGTAAATGAAATGCAAACAGAAAAATAAAAATAAAAGACAGTGGTGATTTCCTAAATGCAAATGAATTTTAAAGGGATTTATTTCTTGTTGTGAGTTGCCTTGGTTTCCAATCAGCAATCCTACCTCACAGGGTTGTTGGGAACACACACACACACCACACACACCACACACACCACACACACCACACACACCACACACACCACACACACCACACACACCACACACACCACACACACCACACACACCACACACACCACACACACCACACACACCACACACACCACACACACAGTTGAATTATATAGACCCATATAATAGTTTATTGTCCAAATGAGTTGGTCATTGCAGAACTTTTTTAAAAAAAACAACACCAGTATTAGTTTCCTATATAATAAAAGCAGTGATATCTATGTAAACCCTGTCTAATTACTTTAAAAATAGGATTGCAGGGGGG
The DNA here is from genome assembly GCF_030035675.1 of Rhineura floridana. Lineage (NCBI taxonomy): Eukaryota > Metazoa > Chordata > Lepidosauria > Squamata > Rhineuridae > Rhineura > Rhineura floridana. Next base: position 87,239,623 of record NC_084484.1, on the reverse strand, counting down.
AGAGAAAGAATTACAACACAAACACAGTTCTTTACTATGTTCACTCAAAAGTCTCATTAAGTCCACCGGGACTTAGACTCCAATATTACGGCAGTTGAACCTAATGAGGTATCCGGAGCACGGTCTTGTCCTCATTTATTGGATGAATTTCAGTTGGTACAGCTTGAGGACGTTGACAAGGTACTTGGACTGGTGCGTGCAACCACTTCTGTACTGGATCCTTGCCCCTCTTAGCTAGTGAAAGCTGCCAGGGTTGGAACAGCCGGCTGGGCCAGGGAAGTGATAAATGCCTCCTTGAGAGAGGGAGTGGTCCCCTGCTGTCTGAAAGAGGCGATGGTGAGACCACTCCTGAAGAAGTCTTCCCTGGACCCAGATAATCTGAACAACTATAGACCGGTTGCGAACATCCCATTTTTGGGCAAGGTTCTAGAGCGTGTGGTTGCCAACCAGCTCCAGGTATTCTTGGATGAAACCGATTATCTGGATCCATTTCAATCCGGTTTTAGACTCGGTTTCGGCACCGAAACAGCCTTGGTCGCCCTGTATGATGACCTATGTCGGGAGAGAGATGGGGGGAGTGTAACCCTATTGATTCTGCTTGACCTCTCAGCTGCTTTTGATACCACTGACCATGGTATCCTTCTGGAGAGACTCACGGAATTGGGAGTTGGAGGTACCGCTTGGCGGTGGCTCCGCTCCTACTTGGCGGATCGTCTCCAGAAGGTAGGGCTTGGGGAACATTACTCGATGCCCTGGACTCTCCATTGTGGAGTCCCGCAGGGATCGGTCCTGTCCCCTATGCTCTTTAACATCTATATGAAGCCGCTGGGAGCGGTCATCAGGAGATTTGGAGTGCATTGTCACCAGTATGCTGATGACACGCAACTCTATTTCTCCTTTTCATCTTCTTCAGGTGAGGCTGTTAATGTGCTGAACCGTTGCCTAGCTGCGATAATGGACTGGATGAGAGCTAACAAACTGAAGCTCAATCCTGACAAGACTGAGACGCTGTTGGTGGGTGCCTTCTCGACCCAGGTGGTGGATGTTCAACCTTTTCTGGATGGGGTTACACTCCCCCTGAAGGAACAGGTTCGTAGCTTGGGGGTCCTTTTCGATCCATTCCTGTCTCTTGAGGTTCAAGTGTCCTCGGTGGCACGGAATGCGTTCTACCGTCTTTGGTTGGTAGCCCAGCTGCGCCCCTATCTGGATAATGTTGACCTCGCCTCAGTCGTCCATGCTCTGGTAACGTTGAGATTGGACTACTGCAATGCACTCTACGTGGGGCTGCCTTTGAAGACAATTCGGAAACTACAGCTAGTGCAAAACGCAGCAGCCAGACTGCTGACAAGGACCAGACGGTCCGCACATATAACACCTGTTCTTGCGCGTTTGCACTGGCTACCTATTTGTTTCTGGGCCAGATTCAAAGTGCTAGTTTTGACTTATAAAGCCTTACACGGTACGGGACCACAATACCTTGCGGAACGCCTCTCCCGCTATGAACCTACCCGCTCACTACGTTCAACATCTAAGGCCCTCCTCCGAGTCCTGTCCCATAGGGAAGCTCGGAGGGCTGTTACTAGATCTAGGGCCTTTTCAGTAGTAGCCCCCGAATTGTGGAACAGTGTCCCCGATGAGGTGCGCCTGGCGCCTACTCTTCTATCTTTTCGGCTCCAGGTTAAAACCTTTTTATTCTCCCAGGCATTTTAATTGCTTAATGTTAAGTTAATTTTATATCAAGTTGTTAAACGCTTAAGCTGTCTGTTTTAGGGATTTTATCTGATATCTTTTTTACTGTATTGTATTTTATTCCTTGCTGTGAACCGCCCAGAGAGCCATAGGCTAGGGGCGGTATAGAAATGGAATGAAATAAATAAATAAATAAATAAATAAATATACAGCACAATCCTAACCATGTCTACTCAAAAGTAAGCCCTACTGAATTCATTGAATTCACTGCCATCTTCAACAGCCCAGGAAAATTTAAACTTGTTTTACTTGTGAACACAAGAGAAAAAAAGACTTGGTAATTACTCAGTTTATGAGATTTTCAGATAAACAGGAAAAAACCAATCCTTTTCTACCTTTGCAATGGAGTCTAAGGACTGCCTGGAGGCCCAGAAATCTCTTGTCAATCAGAACCCTGACTTCACTTACTGGTTTCAAACCTGAAAGGGTGGGATTACAGTAGCCAGCAAAGAGATCATTTCACATAAGACTTCATTTCACATAAATTGTGGGGGAGCAGCTGATGTTTTGGTGTATATCTCAAGAACCAGACCAGCTAGAAACTTCATTTTTTAAAAAATGAATGTTAAGAGTCTAGAGATTAAGCTGACTCACCCAGAGAGGACCCCCCAAAAGCCGGAGTATCCGGTCGAAAACTGGACATCTGGTAACCCTAGATCAAAAGTATGTGTTTTTTTAAATTTCTACTACGTTCAGTGGATTTACAGCCTTTACTGGATTGTGCCTATAACATCTATGTTGTAGTGCTGCTTTTTTTTTTTTTTTAGGAATACATAATGCTTTTGAAGGGTTTCCTTAATTATTTTTTCCTGGATTTGAAATTATTAAGTGGATAATTTGCAATAGATCTGTAATATCTGAAATACTTGTGCTACAACTTTTGTAAAATTTATAAATCTGTACCCTGCATCTATACACAGACTGCATCAGTATTGGAATTGCTTTTTAATGTGTTCTTAAACTTTCTTTTTTAAAATGTTTTTAATCTTAGAAGATGATTTGATAGCTTTTTTAAGTAACATTTTTGAAGATGTTTTGTTTTAATGTGTTTTAAAGTTTGTTTTTATGATGTTTTAATGTTTTTAGTGCTTTTGTTTGCTGCCCTGGGCTCCTGCTGGGAGGAAGGGCAGGATATAAATCAAATAATAATATACTCAGTATGACTTGTAAGGTTGATTTTCTCTTCTTTTGTTTCTCCATGCTTTCAGTTCATAAGAATCTCTGGAAAACTAGAATGACAGCTAATGGTTTCTGAGCTCAAGTGAAATTTCTTGCTTGCTTGAAGCTGTTGTTTTGAAATGCTTTTGAACGATTTCTTGAATCTTTCAAATTTACAACATAGCACAAAACTGGTTGAAGGAGTTTTTATCTTTGAGTATGCGATCCAAGAAGAAAATTTTAGACCAAATGTGATGATAGTTTTCAGCTTAGCAACTTAGGCCCTGATTTAGAAAGATGTGCACAAGAAACTGCATGCAGTATCCATATGAGAATACTCATTCTGCATCTATTGAGAAACTAATGGGAATGTACATATTTATTTGCACTGTACAGCAATAATACTAGACAGATTATAGCTGCATACACATTTCACCCAGGCTCAGTGCCAGTGGACAGCCAAGTTGGGTCCTGGCTGAGAGCCATGTGGCCCAGGGGTCCCTCCTTTAGGGCAGGAGGGTGAAGCTCCTGCTCAGCAATTTGCTTTGTCAGTTAAACTGTTGGAATGAAAATAAACTGAAATTAAATCAGGAATGTGTGTATTTTATATAGCTTATTGGTAGAAAAATGCTTGGGAGAGGAGAGTGTCCCCATAGCATTGAAAGCAACAAGTACAAATCTTGTAACATGCATTTTCTTTTAAATCATGTTTCAAAATGCTAAACCTGACAATCTTGGTTCCAGGCTGTGTTCTCATGAGCAGGAACATTCCTTGAGTGGAGTTTTGCCCAGAGGATCCTCCCACTGGCAATTCTCTTCCCCAGTTACCCCAACCCTCCAGAACATGTGGTACTAGGTTTGTGGGGGAGGGTGGAATTAGTAAAAGTCATCTCCCTTCCCATTCAGCAGCATCCCTCTGCTAGATCAAAAGCCTTCCGTGGACAAAGGAGCCTTTCTACTCATTGAAAGTGAAGTCTAGATGCAACCTAATATGTTTAAACATCACAGATACATTCTTGTTTCTAATTGCATGGCTTTGATAGAAGATGGCTGCTTAAAGCTTTTGCTCTGTGTTTGATGCCAGAATTATTCTTACCCCCATGGAGCTCCTTCAGTTCAGGACTGTTAAAAATAATACGTGCATGTTGGGGAATGTCTCCTCCACCAGGAAAGTCCAAACCAGGAGAAATTTCAGCATACTTCAAGCAGTGAGATAAGGAAGTTGAATCAGAAGACTCCCCTGCTGAGCCGCAACAGATTGATATAGAGGCAGCATCCCCCATTTCAGAGATGGGAGAAAGTATGCAAAAATAAGAGAATGGCTAATTTAATCTGAAAAAAGATTTCACTATGCAGCTTACGTCAGTGAAAGAAATGTTAGCAGAAACCTTCAAAGAGTTGATGGCTCCAGTGAAAGAGAAACTTTCAGCAATTACCTCACATCTTGAAGATATTGCTGGAATGGCTTCTGCAGCCTTGGATACAGGGATTCAAAATGAAAAAAAAACTGCAGAGGGAGAATAAAAAAAAAAGAAAAGCTGATGCACCTGGAGAATAGGGTGTGCACATCAAACCTACATTTACATAGCTTCAGAGAATGAGTTAAAATGAATGATGTAATTGACTTTTTAATAAAATAGTTTATAACCCTTCTCCCAGACCTGGAATTAAAAAGGAGGATATAGACCGAGCACACAGGGCAGTTGGTCCCAAACCTAGGAAAGGGGCTTCCCCTTGAGACTTTGTTATGAGCTTCACTTGTTATAGGAAAAAGGGATATGGAGACGCCTCAGAGAAATCAAAACAGTGACTTATGAGAATCAACAGATACAGGTTTTACAAGACTTAGCCTCGGAGACCCTTAGAAAAAGACGTGAATTTAAGCCATACACAAGCATATTCCAGGAAGCAGGAATTCGCTATTGATGGGCCTTTCCATTCAAACTAGTGGTAATAAAGGGAACATCTATAAGTGCAACAACAATAAAGGATGGATGGATGAATGAATGAATGAATGAATCTTTATTTTTACCCTGCCCTTTTTCCAAAACTGGAACTCAGGGCGGCTTACAAAAAAACCCCTACACATAGGTAAAAAAAACATACAAAAATATACAATTAAAATAGAATTAAACTATTCGTGACATTAAAACCATGAAGCATACACTTAAATTTAAAACATTAAGAATAGGACCATAGTACAATACAACAGACCTTATGAGGCCCTATCTCATATGGCAACAATAAAGGAGCTGGGGGGAAGGGCGGGATATAAATCAAATAATAAATAAACAGAGCACTTAGTGCAGCTGGATATTGACCCTCCCACGTAAGCTCAGCAGTCAGAGCACATAGCTGGAAGAGATGAAGAAGAGAGGGGGAGACAGAGCCGCCCCTAGGCATCAGGAAGTGGGGCAGTTGCCCCGGGCCCTGCGCTTTGGGGGGCCGTGCTTGGTGATCTGCTCACCAGCCGGTTCCTCTCTGCCTGCCTGCTCACCTTCGCCAGGCAGGGTGCAGCACTCGCTCGCTCTCTTTCCGCCTGGGATGGGGGCTTGCTTGCCTACCCACCCGCCCGCCATGCTGAAGCTGCTACCACCGCTCCTGCTGCAGTCAGTGAACGGTAGCTGCCCCGGGGACAGCAAGCTGGGCCGGCAGTTCCGGGACTGGTGCCTGTACACCTATGGCGGCAACTTGGCCAAGACCATGACCCGGATCAAATGTGGGGGCCCCCAACTTTGCTTTTGCCCCGGGCCCCACACATACTAAGGGAGGGCCTGCGGGGAGACATGTGATATTGGATGGGAATCGGTTGTGAAAGGACCGCAAACAAGGAGAAAGTGAAAGGAAGACAGTACATCAGACTTAATAGGGCCAAGCCACTCCCTGCATTCTAATTCAACACAAAAGAAGTAAACACTAGTATTGAAAAAGGAAGTGAATATCAATTTATTATCCCAGTTGACTATAATGAACAGAGAGAACGTCCCAACAATTTTGTAAGGAAAGAGAGGGTTTGAATTTTGAAATTAGCAATTATATATCTTGATTTATGAGGGCATCGAGACAGCAAATGTAGAAACCCAAAGGTAAATTTTTGAATTCCCCCTTGAATGTGCTTAATTTTACAAATATGCATTTAAACCTGAAACATAATGCTAGAAGCAGACAGTCTAGGAGTGGGAACAGACAACTGATGTTCTCATGTACTTTTCCAAGGAGGGTTTTAGAGGTAGGTTTTAGGGAACAAACAGTAAGGAAATTTGTGTATGAGTTCACTCTCAACCAGTACTTCAGGACAAAGATGGTTTTACTGAAAACAGAGATTATTGATTTAATGGTTTTAATATTAGCTATGGCAGACCTTAAACTTTAACTTTAAATCTCAAAGGTATGGGTGACTCAATTAAATGTAAAAGGATAACAAATTATATTTGGGAGGTGGATCCTAATATTACTTTTCTACAAGAAACACATAAAGCAATGCAGAGGGAAATGTTACTTCATAGTAGATGGCTTGGTTCACAATATGTAGCAAGCAGTTCCTCCAAATCTAGAGGAACTGCAATAATATTTGACACCAATCTTGATTTTAAGGTTTCTAAAGTTTTGAAAGATAAAATTTATTTATTTATTTATTGTATTTGTATACCGCCCCATAGCCGAAGCTCTCTGAGTGGTTTACAGCAACTAAAAACATCAAAACAAACATACAAATTTAAAACACATCTTTTAAAAACAATTTAAAACACAATTTCAAAATTTCAAAACAATTTCAAAAACACAAACTAAAATGCCTGGGAGAAGAGGAAAGTCTTGACCTGGTGCCAAAAAGATAACAGTGATGGCGCCAGGTGCACCTCATCAGGAAAATCATTCCATAATTTGGGGGTCACCACTGAGAAGGCCGTCTCCCTTGTTGCCACCCTCCAAGCTTCCCTTGGAGTAGGCACCCAGACTCCTACTCCCGAAAGCTCTGGACTCCTACTCCCAGAAGCTACAGGCAGCAAAGCCAGTAGGGGAAAATGATGGGTGTTTCAATCCAACAATATCTGGAGGGCAATGGATTAGCCACTCCTGCTCTGTAGTTTCATAGTTCATATCGGAAGAGTCATTCCATCAGGTATTGTGGTCCCAAGCTGTGTAAGTCTTTATAGGTTAAAACCAGCACCTTGAATCGAGTTCGGAAACATACAGGCAGCCAACGCAAGCGGGCCAGAATTGGTTTTATATTTTCGGACCATCTGGTCCCTGTTACCAATCTTGCCACTGCATTTTGCACAAGCTGCAGTTTCAGAACTGTCTTCAAAGGCAGCCCCACGTAGAGTGCATTGCAGTAATCTAACTTGAAGGTTACCAGAGCATGGACAACTGAAGTGAGGGTATCCCTGTCCAGATAGGGGCACAGCTGGGCCACCAACCAAAGTTGGTAGAAGGCACTCCCTGCCACCAAGGCTACCTGAGCCTCAAATGACAGAGATGGTTCTAGGAGAACCCCCAAGCTATGAACCTGCTCCTTCAGGGGGAGTGCAACCCCATCCAGGACAGGTTGGACATCCACCATCCAGACAGAGGAACCACCCACTAGCAGCATCTCAGTGTTGTCTGGATTGAACCTCAGTTTATTAGCCCTCATCCAGTCCATTGTCGCAGCCAGACACTGGTTCAGCACATTGACAGCCTCACCTGAAGAAGATGAAAAGGAGAAATAGAGCTGTATGTCATCAGCATACTGATGGCAACGCACTCCAAAGCTCTGGATGACCGAACCCAACGGTTTCATGTACATGTTGAACAGCATGGGGGACAGAACTGACCCCTGTGGAACCCCATACTGGAGAGTCCAGGGTGCCGAGCAATGTTCCCAAGCACCACCTTCTGGAGCCGACCTGCCAAGTAGGAGTGGAACCACCACCATGCAGTCCCTCCCACTCCTAACTCAGCAAGTCTTCCCAGAAGGATACCATGGTTGATGGTATCGAAAGCCGCTGAGAGATCAAGAAGAATCAACAGAGTCACACTCCCCCAGTCTCTCTCCCGACAAAGGTCATCATACAGGGTGACCAAGGCTGTTTCCATGCCAAAACCAGGCCTGAAACCCGACTGAAATGGATCCAGATAATCGGTCTCATCCAGGAGTGTCTGGAGCTGGCCTGCAACAACTCTTTCGAGGACCTTGCCCAGGAATGGAACATTTGCTACTGGCCTATAGTTATTAAGATTTTTTGGGTCCAGGGAGGGTCTCTTCAGGAGTGGTCTCACTACTGCCTGTTTCAGGCAGCCAGGGACCACTCCCTCTCACAGGGAGGCATTAATCACTTCCCTGGACCAGCCGGCTGTTCCATCCCTGCTAGCTTTTATTAGTCAAGAACGGCAGGGATCCAGCACAGAAGTGGTTGCACGAACCTGTCCAACCACCTTGTCAATGTCCTCAAGCTGTACCAACTGAAACTCATCCAAGAAATCGGGACAAGGCTGTGCTCTAGATACCTCACTTGATTCACCTGCTATAACACTGGAGTCTAAGTCCTGGTGGATGCTAAAGATTTTATCCTGGAAGTGCCTAGCAAATTCATTACAGCAGGCCTGTAATGAAAAATGGGTGTTTTATTTTTGTTCAGGAAATAGAAAAAACTAGAATATTAACAGTAGGATCAGTCTATGCCTCTAATTGAAACCAACTGACATTTATACATACAATGCTTGGAAAATTTGTTTTCATTTGCACACGGAGAAGTAATCTTAGGGGGAATCTTAATTGGTTTAATCTTAAAGGTTTAGAAAAGGCCAGATCTGGCAGATCACTACAGAAAGAGATACGTAAACAATTTAAATTCCTTTGCATATTAAAGAAAGGGGTTACATGATATATGGAGTGAATTCCACCCTTGGGATAAAAGTTGTACATTTCATTCAACCCATTATAATTCAAAAACAATTATAGATTGTTTCCTCTCATGTCTTACAGTCAGTAACAAATTCTGATATAGGCCAGATAAGGATAACTGATCAGGCGCCAGTAACGGTAGAACTAAGACTGCAGAATCTTAATCCTACCTCATTTTCAGGGGCCTCCCCTCAGCTTTGTTCACAAACCAATTAATTAAAGGTAAAATTCAGAAAACAATACAGGATTATTTCATGGGGAATGATAAGGAAGGGATTTCAAATGAGTTGCTATGGGAAGCTAAGAAAGTGGTAGTGAGGGACGTAAGTATTAAAGAATATAGTGTTTTAGGGAAAAATAGAAGGGAAGATGTTCAAAACTTGGAAAAAGAAATAGAAGCATTGGCAAGGGAATATAAAAGAACAGGATCAAACAGGAAATACAGACAGCTATAATGAAAAAGAAGGGAATTAGAACTTTTAGACACAAACAAAGTAATATTAATTTACAGTATAAGAAACAGAAATATTACAAATATGAAGGAAAGTATTCCAGGTTATTAGCATGAAGAAGTAAAAAGAAAGGGGGGGAAAGCAAGAGTACATTGTTTAGTGAGAAAAGATGGAACTAATTTGTATTCTGCAGCAAACATAAATAGTTTCTGAATTTTTATTAAAAACTTATATAGATCTACAAAACCCACTCCAGAAAACATAGTTAAATTTTTAGATTTTATATTTTACCACAGGTATTACAGGAGGATAAAGAAATGATAGAGAATCGGATATCCAAGGAGGAGACAGGAGGTTATAAAGCAATTAAAAACTGGATGGGTTCCAGGTGCCTATGGGTGTGGGTACACTACAGAGTATTACAAAACATTTAAAAACCTCCTCATTTCCTATTTAATAAGATTATGTAACAATATAATGGAGGGGTCCTCACTACCAAGAACATGGTTAGAATCAAAAATTGTTACAATTCCGGAGCCATTTAGGGATCAAACAAAAGTTTACTCATATCAGCCAATCTCATTAATTAATAAAGACTATGAGATATTTGCCGCAGTGTTGGCTAAGATATTAACAAAGGTGATCGGCTTATACCAAATGGGATTTGTCCCTCATAGACAAATGGCAGATTCTATTTGTAAAATATTAAATATTATTCATTATACCAAAATGTCCTCCTCCCCACTGACAGTATTAGCCCTAGATGTATTTAAAGCCTTTGATTGTCTGGAATGGGGGTTTCTGATTGAGGTGATAACAAGAATGGGGTTTGCCCAAAATTTAAAGGGTTGATTGAAAATATATACTCAATTTCTAAGGCTGAAATAAGGCTAAATAATCTGGATTCAGAGTTGTTTGAAATTCAGCAGGGGCACAGCAGGGGTGTGGATTGGATTATTAAAAGGTCCAATAAATGAAGGGATAGGAATGATCAAAAATCCTGCAGGAAAGGAAAAGAACAGGAACAGTATTAATGTATGAATTAAAATTGTGTTAATAATTCACCATGGATAATCAAAATGTAATATTTACAAGCAATATGATTATGATCTACATAGTGTGATATTTAGGGTTTATTTTGTTCAATATGTTTATATTTTGTTTATTTTGAAAATAAAATTTATTTTAAAAATATTAAGAATTTAGCTTTAATGAAAATATCAAAAATTTCCAAAATTTCATAAAACATTGTCAAAAATCCTGTTTATTTCCTTTTCATCAAGCTAATCCTGGTTTATTAAGTTGCTTTTGTTATGGAAGCAGAATAACTGGAGTTGTGTAACAGGCTAATTTGTTATGTTGTATGGAATAATGTTTTATGAGCAGGAAACAATCTGTCTTTATGGTAATTGTGGGGATGTTCATAACTCATGAAGACTGATCAGATTATATAATGTGATTAGCCTCAAACAGCATTGTCAGGATGTTATCAAAGAAAAAATATCAGAGGTGGGTATACTGATGCACTTCCTTACTGCAGATTCATCATTACTGAATATAGTTACTTTTTTCACAAGTTGTTTTCTTGTAAATTTTTGCTTTGTTTGGGCCAAAGCAATGTAGCATAAGTATCTACCAGATTGTTTTTCATAGAGATGTTAGGTACAATGTTGATGATAAAAAAGGAAGCTGCATGCCGAAATCATCATGTTGGATGTCATTCAAATTCCTCCCTATCTAAGTTTCATCTAAATGGTCTTGGGCAAGTAGCTATTAAGTTTTAATGCCCCATCTTTAAGATGAGCAAAATAACAATATTTGAAAGCCCCTGTGTGGACAGCAGACACCCTATTCCCCTCACAGTGCTATAATCACTACAAGAGGTCCTGACTGGTAAACCACTCTGATCACTGGGCTATGTCAGGGGACTAGCATAACAACTCTCAGCACCCTTCACAAACTACACTTCCCAGTATTCTTTGGGGGAAGCCATGACTATTTAAAGTGGAATAAATGTCTATTTTGGGTGTGGTCTTTAGAACACTTACAGTAGGTTTTCACTGAGCATGCTGTGCTATCATAGACTCCAATCTTAATTTTCTTAAATTAATTAAAAATGAGCTATACATTTTTTTAAAATAAATTAAACTGCTGAAGATGAAGGTCAGGGTACAGGGCAAGGTCTGTAATAGGGTTACAGGTACTCTGTGAACATGGCAGATTTTTAATTAATTTCAACAAATTATGAGACCACTGACAGAAAAAAAAAGTCCAAACAGGGATCTGGATTATTTTATTCTTGTTTTAGACTTTGACCTCTGGATTATCTGAGTGTTTTGTGTATCGCTATGAAAATGTAAGAGGGTTGTTAAGCAAGCATTTCTGAGTTCAGGACTATAAGTTTTGTAAGGTTTCGTTTTGAAATGAGCTTATGGGAAGCATCTGAATAGCATGGGGGTATTTTCAATTTAAGATGGTGGAATGTGAAAAATGCATGCTGGCTACAGTATACAGCCACTCTTGTGGCTGTATAATTAATGCATTGAAAATATTCCTAACCATTGCCATTTACAATTAGAATAGAATCTGAGTGACTTCTCTCTTTATGTAATAATCAACATAAAGTTGTTGGTAGTCTTTCATTTGCTTAATGAAATAACTGTCAATGGCACATCATACTCTATTTTCTCTGTGTACTGTAATGTGAATTTGAAAAAAAAAACCTTTTGCTTCATCTAAAATTGATTTGTGTTTTGTTTTCTGCCATAACTCCTGACATGAAAGGTTCTTGTTGCTGTTAAATCTGCAAGGCATTATTAATTATCTATATAACAGTGAGTTGTTATGGAATTTAATATCCTACTGGTGGCTAAAGGTTGGTTTTACTGTTACATTCTGACTATATCTGGTTCAATCATGGATAAAGTAAAACATCTGCCTACAGAAACTAAACATGTATTCTCCTGACATATTAAATCTAGGGAAGAATATATGCACATTGACACCTGGATCAATATTTTTCAATGGGGTGGGTAACCAAGATGTTGTTGGACTATAATTCCCATTGTCCCTGACTGTTGACAATGCTGTGTGGGGCTGGTTGGAGCTAGAGGCCAACAACATCTGAAAGGCATCGGTTGGCTATCCCTACCGATGTCATAAAATCATAAAGTTGGAAGGGGTCTATACGCCAACCCCCTGATCAATGCAGGAATCCAATTTATTTATTTATTTATTTATTTATTATTTGATTTATATCCCACCCTTCCTCCCAGCAGGAGCCCAGGGCAGCAATTTTAAAACATACCCCACAAGTGGCTATCCAGCTGCCTCTTGAATGCCTCCAGTGTTGGAGAGCTCAGCACCTCACTATGTAATTGGTTCCATTGACATATTGCTCCAACAGTTAGGAGGTTTTTTCTGACGTACAGTCGAAATCTGGCTTCCTGCAACTTGAGCCCATTATTTGTTGTCTTGCACTCTGGGACAATCGAGAAGAGATTCTGACCCTCCTCTGTGTGGCGACCTTTCAAGTACTTGAAGAGTGCTATCATATCTCCCCTCAGTCTTCTCTTCTCAAGGCTGAACAAGCCCAGTTCTTCCAGTCTCTCCTCATAGGGCTTTGTTTCCAGTCTCCTGATCATCCTTGTAGCCCTACTCTGAACCTGTTCCAGTTTGTCTGCACTTTCTTAAAATGCAGTGTCCAGAACTAGACAGAGTACTCAAGATGAGGCCTAACCTTTGCTGAATAGAGGTCAACAAATACTTCACGCAATTTGGAAATTATATTTCTGTGAACACAGCCTAAAATAGCATTTGCCTGTTTTGCAGCCACATCACACTGTTGGGACATATTCAGCATGTGATCAACTATAATCCCAAGATCCTTCTCACATGTAGTATTGCTGAGCCAGTATCCCCCATCTTATACATGTGCATTTGGTTTCTTTTTCCTAGATGTAGAATTTTGCACTTACCTCTGTTAAATTTCATTCTGTTGTTTTCAGTCCAATGCCCTAGCCCATTAGGATCCCTTTGGATTTTGTTTCTGTCGTCCAGGGTATTAACTGTCCCTCCCACTTTGGATCATCTGCAAATTTGATAAGTATTCCCTGTAATTCCTCATCCAAGTCATTAATGAAAATGTTAAATGCATTGGGCCCAGGACTGAACCCTATAGCACCCAGCATGTTACCTCTCCAGTTTGAGAAGCAACCATTCTTTGAGTATGATTCTGTATCCAGCTGTGGATCCACATGATAGCTGTTCCATCTGTTGCATTGTGTGTAGTTGTGTTGCTTAATTTCGTTTAAAAGCAGCACCACAGCAGCAGAGAGTAACAGCAGATGTTGAAATGCGAGTGTGCCAGCGTGTGCATGCGTTTGCCTAAGAAAGCAGGCTTTTGCCCTGCATCAGCATCACTGAGACTGGAGACTTGGTAAAATAAGAAAAGTTGCTTTATTTATAGAAATACATAGTAGATAGAAAGGGATACCTAGTTGTAACTAGCTAAGTTGGAGGCATAATGCCCAGGTGTGGGAGTTAGCCCCATGCTCGTAGAGAAAGCAGAGACAAAGGGATGTCTCCTCTCATCTGGACAGCCTGAGAAGAAAGGAGTGGAAAGGGCAGAAGGAGAAGGGGCAGGTAAGCTTCCCTAAAGGCGTCACAGTCTAGTGACAGAAGGAAGTCAGTCAGAGCATCACAGGTAAAAGGTAAACAAAGCCTATCCATCTGGAGGACCCTAGCCCTATCTTCCCTCTGGAGCTTAAACAAAAGAACAAAACAGGAGTTGCTCTTGCCCCACTTCCAACACCATCCAGCCCACATTTAGCTAGCTTGCTAATGAGAATATCATGGGGTGCTTTGCTGAAGTCAATCTATATTATGTCCACAGCATTCCCAGAGTCTACCAGGGAGGTTACCTGATCAAAAAATGAGATAAGATTAGTCTGGCCAGATTTGTTCTTGATAAACCCATGTTGGCTTCTAGTAATCACTGCATTGTTTTCAAAGTGCTTACAGACCTGACGGCTTTATAATCTGCTCCAGAGGTTTCCCAGGGATTGATGTCAGGCTGATAGGTCTGAAGTTCCCAGGTTCCTCCCTTTTGCCCTTTTTGAAGATAAGGATAACATTAGCCCTCTTCCAGTCTTCTAGAACTTCACCCATCCTCCAGGATTTCACAAAGATAATAGACAGTGGATCCGAGAGTTCTTCAGCCAGTGCCTTCAGTACTCTAGGAACGCAGTTCATCTGGCCCTGCAGATTTGAACTCGTTCAAAGTGATCAGATATTCCTTGCCTGTTTGTCTATCAGTTTCAAGCTGCAATCCTGCCCCTTCAACTTCACATTTCCCAGGAGGATCATAGACCCTTTTTTGGGAGAAGACTGAGCCAAAGTAGGAATTGAGCACTTCTGCCTTTTCTTTGTCATCTGTTATCATTTTGCCATCCTCATTGTGTAGTTGTACCACCATTTCTTTTCTCTTGTCTTTTACGATGGATGTACCTGAAGAAAGCTTTTTTTTTTGTTGCTTTTGGAATCTCTCTTTAACCTCAGCTCATTCTCAGCTTTACTTTTCCTGATGCCAGGAAATTCCATGCTACCTGTCTGTACTCTTACTTTGTGGCCTGGCCTTTCTTCCCAAGTCTGGCACCAGAGGGTGGCAAGGTTGGGCTCTGGCCCTGTGGCCCAGAGAGGCCCCTCCTTAGGGTAGGAGAGTAGTACTCCTGTTCTGTGATCCAAGACATTGGCTCCTGAGCTTACCACATGCAGAGAAGGAGCTCCCAGGCATCCCCAGTAAAGACAGAGTGCAGGTTTCAGTAAGCCCGCATGCATGTCCCACCGTTGCTGTGAATGCCATGTGCACATGCCTGTCATCAACCAAGATGGGGGTGGGAGCTAAGGGGCTGATGCCCCCGCCTCCATTTTGGTTGATGGCAGACATGCACATCATTCATGTGGGACAACACAACATGAGATAGGTCGGACGTGTGGGCGGGTGCTGTGGGCGGATGCTGTGGGCGGGTGCTGTGGGCCCAGGGCAGGCTGATGCTGGCCCTGTTCCTTCCACTTCCTGTATGTGTCCTTTTTTTTGTTTTATTTTCAGGTCATATCTAAGCTTTCTGTGAAGCCGCATAGGCTTCTTCTGTTGTCTTCCCACTTTTTTCCTTGATCGAATTGTTTGCCATTGTGTGTTTAGAATTTCCTTTTTAAAGAAACTCCCACCCATCTTGGACTCCTTTTTGTCATTAGGGTTGCTTGCCAAGAAAACATACTTACCTTTATTATGAGTTTATTAAAATCCGCTTTCCTGAAGTCCAGGGTACGTGTATGGCTACTCTTAGGTTTGATTCCTTTAAGATCAAGAACTCAACTATAACATGATCACTTTCCCCCAGAGTTTCTGTAACTGCCACTTCATCTGCCAAGTCATCTTTGTAACCAATAAGTTACAAGTCAAGTCAAGGATAGCTGATCTCTAGTTTCTTCCTCCACTTTCTGTAGCTGTTCTTTAACAGGTTAACTGAATGGAATTTCTCAGAATGGCAACCAGTTTATTCAGAAGCAAACTTGAAGTTCCTCTGTGGTAGGGGTAAATAACCTATGTGGCCTCCAGATTTATTTATTTATATTTATTTATTTATTACATTTATATACCGCCCCATAGCCAAAGCTCTCTGGGCAGTTTACAGCAATTAAAAACAATAAAAACAAATATACATATTTTAAAACACAAAAAACAATTTAAAAACACAATTTAAAAAAAATAAAAACAATTTAAAAAAACATGCAAAAATGCCTGAGAGAAGAGGAAAGTCTTAACCTGGTGCCAAAAAGATAACAGTGTTGGTGCCAGGCACACCTCGTCAGGGAGATCATTCCATAATTTGGGGGCCACCACTGAGAAGGCCCTCTCCCTTGTTGCCATCCTCTGAACTTCCCTTGGAGTGGGCACCCAGACTCCTACTCCCAAAAGCTCTGGACTCCTACTCCCAGAAGCTACAGGCAGCAAAGCCAGTAGGGGAAAATGATGGGTGTTTCAATCCAACAATATCTGGAGGGCAATGGATTAACCACTCCTGCTCTGTAGTTTCTATGCCAGGCTAATGGCTGCTTTATTTTATACTGAAGGAAGAGCAATAACAATAAAGAGATTTTGGCTCCAAAATTTATCTTATGGCTCTTATTTATTGACTTATCATACCACACAAAAATAATGTATGTTCTTTCTTCAAAGACTAGTTTCTTTTTCTGAATCTTTTCTTTGAAATATTTAAGTAAGCACAACTCCATTAATAACATCTCATTCTGCTTTCAAGCCTCCTTAGGTCCTACACAAGCAGCTATACGAACTGACAAACAGGCATATGAAACTGCTTTTTCACACTGAAATGGCAAGCAATTTTATTAATGTGGGATGTAATCTTATCTCAAGTGGCCATTTCAGTGTTTGCTTCTTCTCTCCCCCTGACTAGTCACTTAAGTTGTAGAAGGAAATTTACTGATGTGAATTTAAATCTTATTAATATCCTATCATTATGCTTTCATGTACCCTTATGACTTATTGTTTCCAAATAGCTGCATCACTACCACATGAAGCACATTTTCATACTGGAACTGCATAGATCTTTGTTATTTTGGGAAATAAAATGTTTTTCCCCAGAAAGTTTATTTCATGCACATCAATGTAAGGTATGAATATCATGTTTTAATATAATTTAAAGTACTCTTTCTTTCTCATGATATAATCAGGATGTGAGACTGGTTCTTTTTCCTGTTGGCAGTGATCTTTGGGGCTCTGGTTTTTTCCTACTTTGTTGCACGCCTTTGAGGATAAAGATCCAAAAATTGTTTCTTTAGAATTAATATAATTGACACAAAGATATTGCTGAGATATTACAGGCTACATGTAGGAGGTGTTTGCCGCTTCTGTTTTTTTATCACTATAGTTGTTCTTTGGCTATTTGGTTGACATTACTTTTTATAAATGAGTATTCGAGAGAGCTAATTCTGTCTGTAGCTTTACATTGAAGCATGCTTTCAGTATATATGACATGAGGTTAATCCTATTAAATTCTTTGAATCAGACCTTAAATCAGCTGCTGACAGTTGCTTGTCAACTTGATATATTCTCTATTAGCAAATATAATTTTAATTCATTCTGTAATATTCATGATTCTTAATTACCTTTGTTAAATTACCTTTGTTAGTTAAGAAACACTCTGATATGGTCTGTTTGACAGGTAAGCAACATTAGCTTCTGAATGAATTGGCACTTTTCCAGGCTGAAGTAAGCTAGTGACATACTGATCTAACCAACAGATTTCACTTGAAATTAATTGTAATAGACTATCCATTTTATTGGCAGAAATTGGATTAGTGACAATGGTCCTTATGCAGGAGTAGGTTTTATAGGATTAGATTGCTAATATAATGAATTTTTCTTCTTAAAGCATTTAAAAACTGATTTGGTGGATTTCAGAAAAGAATTTATGTACTTCTGTACATAATTATGTATTTTAAATAAAGGTAAATTGCAATGATTAATGTGAAACATGGAGTGTCATACAAGGTGTATTCTATGGTGGCCTGACGTTTGATGCCTGCTGAGGGAGAGTTGGGTAAATAGCAGCGTCAGTTAGTGTAATATGCTGTGTGACTGACATGACATGTAGCATTTTAGCATGTGTGCCCACTCATCCACTGTAGGTTATGAACCTTAGCGCCTATATTCATAGTTAAAAGCCATGTGTTGTAATCACAAAGACTGAGCAACATAAGGCGATGCTAAGTCCTACTTTCTGTAGTGTAATGTAAGATAATAAATAGTAGTGCCACTATGGACCATCTCTATGAACAGCCAACATTGCAAGATGTGGTATGGTGTACCTCACATGCTCAGTTTTTTACAT
This sequence comes from Rhineura floridana, assembly GCF_030035675.1. Lineage (NCBI taxonomy): Eukaryota > Metazoa > Chordata > Lepidosauria > Squamata > Rhineuridae > Rhineura > Rhineura floridana. The sequence goes on along the minus strand of NC_084484.1, from coordinate 87,221,465 downwards.
CCCTTTTTATGTGTGGCGACATAGCTTTGGTGCAACACTCTGTTTGGGCCACTATATTATACAGCCACAAAAGTGGCTGTGGACTATAGCCAGTGTGGATTTTTCACATTCCACAATGTTAAATTGAAAATACCCCCCATTGCCATTCTGATGCTTCCTATAAGCTCATTTCAAAACAAAACCTTACAAAACTTATAGTCCTGAACTCAGAAACGCTTTCTTAACAACACTTTCATTTTTATGGTGATACACAAAACAGTCAGAGAGAATAGAGAGTTCAAAGTCTAAAAAGAGAGGGGGAAATCCCAGAGCCCTTTTGGACTTTTTTCTCTCAGAGTTCTCATAATCTGTTGAAATTCATTAAAAATCAGCCATGTTCACAGAGTACCTCTAATCCTAATACTGACCTTGCCCCATACTCTGACCTTCATCTTCTGCAATTTAAAAGTTAAAAAATGCCTGGCTGATTTTTAATTAATTTAAGAACTTTTGGCTGGCAGCCTATGATAATGCGGCGCATAAGAACATAAGAAGAGCCTGCTGGATCAGGCCAGTGGCCCATCTAGTCCAGCATCCTGTTCTCACAGTGGCCAACCAGGTGCCTGGGGGAAGCCCGCAAGCAGGACCCGAGTGCAAGAACACTCTCCCCTCCCGAGGCTTCCGGCAACTGGTTTTCAGAAGCATGCTGCCTCTGACTAGGGTGGCACAGCACAGCCATCACGGCTAGTAGCCATTGATAGCCCTGTCCTCCATGAATTTGTCTAATCTTCTTTTAAAGCCATCCAAGCTGGTGGCCATTACTGCATCTTGTGGGAGCAAATTCCATAGTTTAACTATACGCTGAGTAAAGAAGTACTTTCTTTTGTCTGTCCTGAATCTTCCAACATTCAGCTTCTTTGAATGTCCACGAGTTCTAGTATTATGAGAGAGGGAGAAGAACTTCTCTCTATCCACTTTCTCAATGCCATGCATAATTTTATACACTTCTATCATGTCTCCTCTGACTCCTCTGACTCCTCTGGCATGCTCAGTAAGAACCAACTGTCAGTGCTCTAAAAGCCTCACAGCTGCTGGGCTTGGCAAATCGGGGCCACACCCACACCAGACTTTGATTTCACTTGAGACAGTCATGGCTTCCCTCAGAGAATCCTGGGAAGTGTAGTTTGTGAAGGTGCTGAGAGGAGACTCCTCTTCCACTGACAGAGCTCCAGTGGCCAGACTGGTTTAACAGTCAGCCGCTCTGATTGAAGGTCTGTAAGGGAAACAGGGCATCTCCTAGCAATTCTCAGCACCCTTCACTAACTACACTGCCCAGGATTCTCTGAGGGAAGCCATGACTCTCCAAAGTGAAATAAAGGCCTGGTGTGGATGTGACCAGGGACATCTTTGGTTTAAATTTGGTTGGGAGGCTATATGTGCCTGCTGTAGAATAAAAAGGTGAGGGAAACCCTGAAAAGCAATGATACTGTTCACAATGCTTTCCTTTTGGAAAGGAAAGGGTTTCCCCCTCTGCCAAGTGCCCACCCACCCAATACCCTCCCCTCCCCCTAGGTCAGTGTTGGACTAGGACCTGGAAGACCAGGGTTCGAATCCCCATACAGCCATGAAACTGACTGGGCAGCCTTGGGCCGGTCACTGCCTCTCAGCCTCAGAGGAAGGCAATGGTAAAACCACCTCTGAATACTATTTACCATGAAAACCCTATTCAAAGGGTCACCATAAGTTTGGTCGACTTGAAGGCAGTTCATTTCCGTTTTCAAACATGATTGCACAGAAATAAATCCCACTGAACTCTATAAGCATGCAAATGATCAAACCTGGCCTCCCCTCCCCCTTCCTTTGCCCCCCTCCAATACACTCCTTCCTCTCCTCCTCTCCCATGGTCAGTTTTTCCTATCCTAACCATGATTGCATAGGAGTAAATCCCATTGAACTCGATAAGCATGCAAATGATCAGACCTGCTTTTCCCCTCCTTCCCCTCCCCTCTCCCTTCCTCCTCCCCTCTCTTCCTTCTTCCTTTCTCCCTTGCTTCTCCCCTGCCCACTCCAGCCCTTCCTCCCTCCCCCGATCAGTTTTACCTATCCTAAGTATGATTGCACAGGAGTAAATCCCACTGAACTCAATAAACATGCAAATGATCAAACCTGTCTTCCTCCCCTCCCCTCCTGCCTGCTCCCATCCCAGTCCTCCCCTCTGCCTTTCTTCCCCTCCCTCTTCCTCTTCCCCCCTCCCCATCCCCTGTGGTCAGTTTCACCTATCCTAAGCATGATTGCAGGGGAGTAAATCCCACTGAACTCAATAAGCATGCAAATGATCAATCCATTCTCAGCAAGCTTACACAGGATCCCATTTCTTACCTCCCAGATTAAAAAGCAGGGAAATTCACTAATAGGCAAAAAACCATGTGGTTTAAGAATGTACCTATAACCCACAGATATTTCTATCAAACCTTAAAAAGCAGGGAAATTGTGCAGCTATAGTGAATGCACCAGGGGAGCAGGAGACCTGACCTCCTCTCTGAGATATTGCCCAGTGCCTTTAATCTTGGCAAAGTTAAGTACTCAGTTGTCCTAGGAGTTGATTAGATTTAGAGGTAATGAACTTAAATGTGAAGGTCAATTGATGTGGGCTGGCAGTTTTGAGTATATTTGGACAAGAATTTTGTTTTGCCATTCCTTCTCAATAGTGAATTGTTATTAGCATAGGGAAAGAGAAAGAACCTAAATTAGAATGTTACTATAATGTAAGGCAGCTCATGAAGTGAGGACTTTGGTTGGCTTCTTACCAGGCCCCACCCCTTCAGATGTTATATTGTATGTCTTACTTAAAAACAGTATGGTGATTGTGATGAACCTTTCATAATATAAACCATAGAAACTGAGGCTGGAATGTTTTGCCAGAATGTTATTTGTCACATTCCATTACCAATGCATGATGTGACCTGCATATGCAAGTTAGCCAGCTTTTTATCAACTCCTATCTGTTTATATCCGTTAACTTTATTTGTACCTGAACTATAGACATTAGAAAGTGAGAAAATGTATGTCTGTTCCATGAATAATTTTATTTTAAATTTAACTGTAATTGTATTTTTATTTTAATTTGTATTCTAATTTTGTTTTTAAATATGTTTTATATTGTATGCTGTACTCCACACTTGTTTGTTTTTAAATGTGGTTTTATCTTGCTGTACACCGCCCTGAGAGCTCGTTGCTATAGGGCGGTTTAAAAGCGTAATTAAATAAATAAAATAAAATAAATAATATTTTCTTCATGATGCGTCCAGCAACGTGTCCTCTCGACCCTTGCCCTTCTTGGCTTATTAAAGCTTGTCAAGGGGGTTTGAGCGAGTGGATCCAGGGTGTGGTCAATGCATCATTGCAGGAGGGAGTGGTTCCAGCCACTGTGAAAGAGGCAGTGATCAGACTGCTCCTGAAAAAGCCCACCCTGGACCCATTGGTTTGTGACAACTACCGGCCGATTGCAAATACTCCCTTTTTAGGGAAGGTGATTGAGAGGGTTGTGATGCAGCAATCACAAATACTCTTGGATGAAACAGATTATCTTGATCCATTCCAGTCTGGGTTCAGGCCTGGTTATGGGACCTTGGCCACCTTGATGGATGACCTCTATCGGGAGAAGGACAGGGGGAGTGCGACCCTGTTATTCTTACTTTGTATCTCAGCAGCTTTTGATACCATTGACCCATGGTATCCTCCTGGGCTGACTTGGTGAGATGGATATCAGAGTGTTTTAGTGCTTGTAATTAATTAATTCTAATTAATTAATTAATAATCAGTCTGTTAATATCTGCAGGTCTGAGGATGGAAACTGTCTGTGTGAGAGTGAGTGAGTGTGGGGTAGCCACACCCACTTTGGGAGGCATGCATCACTGGCATGCAGCCCCTGGATGGTTGGTCAAGGGTAAACGTGTCCTTCAGTCTTAAAAGGGCTTGCCACACTGTGCTATAGGCTCAAGAGTAGTATGATAGTTTCTCACTAGTTGGCAACCTTGTGTGTGAGAGGCAAACTTCACAATCAGGTTGCAATTTTTTTGTCATAGGTTGGGCTTTAGGACCCCTTCATATGTTGCCACAGTAGCATGGGATCTTCTTCCCCATTGCTTCTTTCATTACTTGTTAGAACCATGTATTTACCACTTGCACTATTGCAGACATCTTGAACATTCTGACCACTAAACAGTGTACTGCTATGCACCTTTAAACTTAAATTATCTGTGCACACTTAAGCTTAAATCATAACAGGTATATTGAACCATGAATTTTGGATCAATAAAGCATTAGAATGGAAATATGAGTTTGCACTTGTGAAATATGTGTCTTTATCATAGAAGATATCTTTATGAATACTGCATAGGTTTTAAAGAGATTTACAATCAGAGTATGGTAGCTTTACACTGTGGATCTGATAGTCAAGTTTATGGTGTTATGTTGAGTGTCTGTTTTCCTGTGGAGAATTTGATTCAAGCTTTACATTTCTTAAGTTCCATTCCTGTGAAAGTGATTTGAGGATGAATCTGTGCATTATATTTTGCATAGTGAATCTGACTAACAAATTGTTGGACTAAAATGGACTGTTTGCAGCAAAGACTGTGAATTGTTAGGGGTGAGGACTCACAACTTTCCCCATAAAACCAATTCCATGTCCACCTACAATGGTGTCTTGGGGAAAGTAACAAAATAATGAAGCCCTATCTTATGAGTACAAGTAGCAACATCAACACATGTAACTCGAACAATGCTTTACTAGTAGGCTACTGCAGTGCATAGCCGGGAAATGAAGAGGCAAGACAAGATGAAGTGTGGGTAAATCAAGGGCCACGTTTATTGAAATAAAGCCAGTTAAATGCTTGATTGCATAATAAATGATCTGCAGAGACAAGTGCAGGACCTAACTCTTACCCAATCGGGCAAGGGCACCCTGCCATGGGAAAGGGGTTGGTTCAAGCCCAATCCCCTCTTCTGGACCCCATCCTCGCAGGGTGGTTAGGGAGGCCTTCCTGCTCCAGAGCTTGGAAGATTACTTTTAAAAAGTAATAAATTACAGTTACAGTTACATGGCCCAAAAAAGTAGTAATTACCGTTACAGTTACAATTGCTCTGAAAGTAACTGATTACTTTACTTTTCCTCCAAAGTAATCACTACAATTACATTTCAGTTACTTTTTAAAAACCGCCTACAAGGTGCTGGCCTTGGCTGCTGCACATCTAAGTAGCCTAAAACAACATTAAAAATAAACAAACACATACAGAGGTATTCATAAGTTAGCAATGGTGGTCTCTCCGCTGGTAAGGGTGGTGGGGAGGGAGGATGAGGCCACTACTCAGATCTTTGCACGTCAAACCAAGTGCAACCCCCCCACTCAGCCAGCCAGCATAATCTCTCTCACTTACCCACCTCCCAGACCCTGCCCTGCCACCAACTAAGGGACACTCACTCAAGCAAACATTTTCTCCTGAGATGCAAAAAAGTTAAAATACTGCAAATGCAACACAGTAGCCAGAGAGGGTGGTGGAGGCCACTTTGTGTGCCAAGTGCAAACACAGTATTCTCTCTCTCTCTCTCTCTCTCTCTCTCTCTCTCACTCACTCACTCACTCACACACACACACACACACACACACACACACGTGTTGTCATCTTTTACCTCCACAGTTCTTTATCTCCATTCTGCTGCTGCCTCCTTCTCCTCCTTTATCCATGTTCTTGACCTCCGGATCCTTTTTCCCTCCACTCCATTCTTCACCACCACTATCCATTTTTTAAAATAATTGTTGTCTCCACTCCACCCTGTCTCACTCTCCACCTCCTGCCCATCCACAGAGCATGAGGAAAGAGCGACACTGCACAGAAGCCCAGTTTGAGGCACATGATTTTCATCCACAAATCAGAGGAGCAGAAGACTTCCCCTGCTCCCCCTGCCCAAAGTAATGCCCAAAAGTAATTCTGGAAACATTACAATTACTCCACAAAAGTAGTAAATTTACTCCTAGTTCTATTACAATCAAAATGTAAAGGAATTACCCATTCGTTACTCAAAAAAGTAATGAATTACAAGTAATTCGTTACTTGTAACTAGTTACTTCCAAGCTCTGTCCTGCTCCACTCCCCCTCAGGGCCACACAACCTCTGAATAGGTGTTACAGGTTAGCCCCAAAGGTGAGCCTTATCCTGCCAACCAGCTGCACAACCTGGAAGGCAGGCCTCAGAACCCACCGATCACCTTAAAGGGTGCCTAAGGGTGGTCACCAAACCCTATCCTTTGAAATTCCCACACCTATCCGCCAAACGTGACCAGATGGACCTATTTACAATATTAAACTACCAGGCCAGGCAACAAATTAGCTGAATTACATTAAGCCCGAATAGCCAAATAAGCAAGAGCCAATCAGCCGAATTAGAAGAACAGTACAGGGTAGGCAAAAAACTTGTCAGCAAACACCTGGCCCCAAGGCGACCAGTCAAACTTGTACTGCCCTAAGGCAGGGAGGGTGGGCGTTGCGTCAAGCCAGAAAGAGGCCGAGGGGAGCTGGAGCAGGCCTTAAATAGCCACCCTGCTTCATCCCCTATGTGACAGGCATGCGTGGCCATGTCATGCCCAAAAGGGGAGGGACGTTGAAGCCATGCCAGGTCTTCCCCAGCATGACTGCAAAGGCCCACCATTACCAGAGCTCTTGGGTCTGACAATGATGGGAATTGTGCCAAAAAATCCCCCAAATGGCTTTTATTTTTGAAAACTTGTTCTACTCATTCTGCACTCTCTTTTTACAAAATAGCAAATGACTAAAAAAAACCCGTATCATAAAGTGAAGGCAAAACCTGAAATCATCCAGGTCATCAAAGAGATTTTATTCATTTAAAATATTGTGTGTGTTTTCCAAGCAAGCAAGAGCCCAATCAAAGCAGTCACTTATACTGTCAAGTAAAGAGAATGTTACTGTCATTTTTCTGGAATAAAACTGGTCATTGCTAGTATACAGTATACTGGACTTTACATTTTTGCAGCATCTGTTTGATTCTGAACCTTTGTAAATCTCCCTTCTCCTTATAATTATATTGATTAGATAAGGTTTGGTTTTCATTCTTTACCATTTTTTTTGTTCTGTTTCTCAGTGGAACCAAAGGATGTGCTAAGTGATCTGTTATTGATTACACATTGGCGTTTCTGCTTTCAGAGACCAGTTATAGGAAGAAGATTAATTGTGGAATATCAGGATTAATATTAGTATAGAAATGCCATTTTAATCCAGTTTAATGAAAAATAGAAGCTGTACAAATCAATACATTCACAGATATAGACATGTCTGCGTTTTATACAGTTGGGACTAGTGAGGAAAGAAGCATGGCCTTTTAGTTGGTAATTGAAAGTATAAAATTTTAAAGTGTAAAGGGTTTGTTAGTGCAGACATGTCAGTTTATACACAAAAGAATACACAATAAAGAAAATAAGACACAATATATGATGATGATGATATGGCTATAAATACAATTCTTGCAATGACTGTCATTGATAGCATGCCTTGTCATTTCCTAAAAACTATTTACCTGCTTGATAAACTGATTACTGGAGATAATATGTTTTAGAGCGTCTGCTGAATTGATGATGCAAAATAGTACCTTACCTTAAAAAGCTCAGGGATTAAGATCAAACATTTATAGTTTCTCCTAATATTTATATGCATGTGACATTCAGTCTTGTAAATGTTTTGTCCGAATTTTTCTTTTATTTGTATTTTATCCATAGCAGCTGCAGCAAGCTACATATAGGGCAGAAAATCTCACAGGGATAAAGTACCCCCCCCTGGGGTCATGGCTGACATCACCACCTGACACGCTTGGACTGAAGCCCCAATACCCTGGCAGGGCCCATTACTTACACTTACCTTCAGCCCACTTGCTTAAAAAAAAATCCTGCACATTAAATTTCCCACTGAGCATTGCTGCAAGGCACTGTGAGAGATTAAAATGGTAGTTAGATCCAGCAACCTGGCACTGTGTGAAGTACTACTGCCTCCCACCAGGCTTGCTAATAGGAGGGAGAACCTAGCCTCCCTCCCTAAACCTAGAGCCTGCCCTGCATGGAATAAACAGCTAGGAGATGGTGTGATTGTCACAGGTTGTCTCTTCCCCCAAGTTACATTTTGATCCAAATTGCAATCTCACACAGCTACTTTATGTGTAAAAACAAAAAAAGGCATGGAAAACATACATGCAACTGAGCATCATGTACTGTTTATAATCCTTCACTGAGGACAAATGGAAACATATTTCCTGATTTGGGCAGTGTGTGGGAGCTAAGCATATTTCTAAACTAATCTGATTTGAGACAGGTAAAGCTTGATCATCATTATATTTACTTTGAAAGTAACTTTGCCACATACCCTTTTTAAAAAGATGCAGATAATTTTAAGTTTGCATTCATGTTTGTTCACTCCCTTTTGAAATATTATTATTGTTAAAAACCCACAATTAAATCAAGGCTAAGAAATAATCAGTTAAGAAGCCATAAACAAAAGCCAAATATTATTAATGCATAAAATATATTCATCTCCTCTTTAAATCACTTACTCAGTCAATTCATTTTCATATGTCAGTAATGACTACATATTTTTGTTGTGTGGAAAAGCTGGAATCCCTATCTTAAAATAGACTGTTTGGAGCATAAATGTTTAATTTTCACCCAAAGATTTACCCTTCTCTAGGAAGAAATATTAGCTTAGATAACTTCCATTCCTCAAATAATATATAGCTTTTTGGCAAGGACTGAGATATAAATCTCATTGACCTGGCTCAGATCTATGTGGAGGAATTACATTCATACTGCTAAAGCTCTACTAGAGCTGAAAGAAAACACCACATACATTCAAAACAATTTTCTAGAAATCAGTGTATGAATTCTGAGATGTTTAAATTTAAGGATTTAAGAAAGAATCTTCTCTTTCCACTGTCTGCCCCAGATCACTTAATCTTTTATATGCATGCTGAGATACCTAGGAACAAATTAGTGTACCTAGTAGTTACTGACGTGGTTCATATGTCACACTAAAGCAGCTTATGATTTGGCGGGATTGTGCAGTTCGCAGAGAGGAGATTATAGTCATTTTGCACTTCCCTGATCCTTTTTGTCACTATACTATGCTGAGCTAAGGCAATGTTTGGTTTAGCGGGTCATCCAGACTGAGACATAGTTAAGCTCTCTGTCCTCACTAACCATGCGGTGTAGCCAAGATTTGGTTATTTTCATGTTTAGTGGTCTAAATGTTTTGTGAAATAAGTAACAGTATGCAATGTGATGTTCAATAATTATTGCTCACTTAGTCAGGCGAGCACCTTCTCACACATAATCCTGCCTGGCCATTAAGATGAGGCTTGAAGCCCCTGTTCCATCTCCCCCTATCATTTGAACTAAGGTGAATGGTGACCCAGCCTTTTCGATTGCAGCACCCCATTTATAGACTTTACTTTTCAGAGAGGTATGTGTGGTACTGTTTGTCTTCTCTGCAGCACCAGATGAAAACTTTTATTTCCCCAGGCCTTTTACTTTTCCATTCATTGCATTGCTGATTTTTTTTTTTAAAAAAATCTTAATTTGTTCTTGTTGAATTGTGTAAGCAACACTGAGAGCTAGCACTGAAGAGTTGCTGGTAAATGTTTTAGTCAATTAATTAATTATCATCCTCCTGTAATGTTATGCATTTTAAGCAGCAAGCACTTATTAAGTGTTAAGCAATAACTCCATTTTACTTTTGGAGAACTACTCATAACGACATAACAATTGCATGGCAAAGTAGGGGCTTGAACTATATTTTTGTCATAAATGTAGATCCAGAATCAAAACACAGCAGTTTCCTCTATTCCAGACCTGAAAGAAGGTTTGATGATAACATTAAGCTAATTTCTAAAGTAGGAGAATAGAGTGGCAAAAATGTTGTCATGTCTACAGTAATCCTTGAAAGTAAGCGAAAATCTGATCATTTTCTTGGCCTGTTCTGATATGGATTTTCCTTCTGGAATGTGAAGTAAATCCATAGAAGCTAATTCCTAGTAAACAAAGAGCCTCATTCCTTTTTTATTTCTGTTGTCAATTATTTACACACACGCACACTGTGGTGTGCTTGTTTGAGTTTCATGAAACTTGTCTATCGCACATGTATCAGTAAAACTAAGTAAATAAAATAAAAATATCTCTATCAAGAGATGATACAATTTAGCAATATAGCATAATCATTATTTTTTTCCTCCTCTGTGTTTCTGTATTACAGGAAAACTTAATTTAGTTAATTTTTTTCCTGAGATTGGAGTAGTTAATTTTTGTTACAGGGATAGTGTTTCTGTGCAAACCTATGTTCTTTAAGATCAGAATTGTAGGACTTCTGAGTTTGTCATCTGTGTGCCAGGTTCAGACACATAGAGAGACATTCTAAAAGACTGTTTTCTAGCATACCAAATACCAAGCCTGAAATCTTATGGCTTTTATATTACGGCTTTTAATAGGTTTGCTTCTATAGAAAGGTGGCCTCTTAGTATTATTAATGTATATGACTTAATTAATAAAGTGAATACTATGGGTTTCAAATCATTATGACCTTTCTTAGCCTTTGGGAATGGATAAAACACACATTTGAATGCAAACATATTTAACATGATCTGATTTTATCTTTTGGGTTCAACTAATCAATCGGAACAGGGTGGTTTATAACAGATGCTATTGGAAGTCGCTGATTTATAGGGTTGCCATAAGTCAAAATCGACCTGAAGGCATACAACCACCACCACCACCATGCCTTTCTGGGCACTTCCATGTAGCACTTTTTTGTGGACTCGGTGCAGCTCATGCGTGCAGGGTTTTTTGCAGCATCCATGCAGTATCATCCTTGTCAAAATGCCACCCCATATCCCCCTTTAATCCAAATTTACCATTTCTGCAGTGTTGTTTTTTTTAAGTTACCTGATTTTCCTCTGAAACTGTGAATCTGGATTAAATGGGTGTGTGTGTGAATGGAATGGAATTTTGATGAGGACAGCATCACATGGACACTGCAAAAAGTACATGTATGAGTAGGACAGAGTTCAGAATAATCTGCTGTGTGGAAACACACTCATTCATCTTATTGCATCCAGATTTCCCAGAGATTAATAGAGATGGACGAGAGAACAGGAGCGAGCGAGCGAGCGAGATCTTGACAGTAAGCAACAAAAGTTAATGTGGCTAGCTGTGAAAAGTTGTTACATGAGTCTAGTCTGAAAATCATGAAGCAAATACATGTTGACCCTGTTTCAGTGTTTGCAGTTTGCGCTGAAGGTATTGCATAACCTTTCTCATGTAAAATTGTTTTTCTTTTCATTTCACGAATTTGGATTAGTTCAAATTAGAATTCTCAGTTGTGGTTTTCAAAAATACTACTCTGGGGAGATCCCACCGGTCTGCCACCAAAATTCTGGAGGATCCCATGAAGCTGCCACAGTGTTGTTGCAAATCCCAACTGTCCTCCAATATTATTATTTCTTTTATTTGTTATGGAAGGGTGTCTTGCACATTAGTTTTTATCTCTTTACTTAAGCTGTAACCTTTTAGTTATCTTTCTAACCAGGGCCAGTTCTAAAGGGCGGCCAGGTGGGGCACTGGCCAAGGCCCTCTGGGGGCCCCTGCACTCCCCTTCCACAATCCGCTGCAGGATTGCTGCCGCGGATAGCAGAGCAGGAGCTTCAAGAACCACCCACCATTCCCCTGCTTCACCTACATTTCTCTCTGCTGTTTTTGCAGCCGCATGCACTGCGCGTGCAGGTTTGCCATCAATCAAGATGGCGGCCAAGGTTTCCCTAAGGGACTGAAGCCTCTGCCGCCATCTTGATTGTGGGCAGCAATGTGCATGTGTAGCACGCATGCATGCCATCAACCAAGATGGCAGCAGAGGCTTCAGCACTTAGGGAAACTTCAGCCACCATCTTGATTAATGGCAAACTTGCACGTGCAGGCGCACAGCCAAAAAAACAGCACAGAGAAAGGTAAGTAGAGCTGGGAAATGGGGGGCGGCTTGGGATCTCCTGCCCTGTGATCCGCGGTATCAATCCTGCTGCGAATCGCAGAAGGGGAGTGCCGCGGCCTGGGGCAGGCTGGTGCCCAAGGGCCCCGGACCGGCCCTGTTTCTAACCCTTTTCTTGCTGCCACCATGTAACTAAATACCAGGTAAATCTTATACCAACCAGTAGCTATGGATAAGCATGGGACAAAACATCAGAAATTCCACTTTAAATTGAAAAACAAAGTAATTATTATTAACAAGATGGTGATGTCAGCTTGTATGGTTACCATATGCTGGATTTGAGTTGGTTACTATGTCTGTTACTCAGAAGGTTACAATCTAAGGTTATTTTTCTTTAAGTTCCTCCTCCTATTCAAACCTATAGCCAGTTACCCTAAACTTCTCCTCCCCAGTTAACCCTCATCAACTAGGTACTGAGGACTATACTTGCAGTCTTCACTCTAGTTCACAACCTCCTCCCTCTGGGGTCTCTCAAGCTTCTAATAGGGGTTCTGCAGTCTTTGCTCTTTGCCTGATTCATGCTTCCAGCTCTTTCCTCCTCACACCTGCTAACCCTCTACTGCCTTTCTGTGGCTTGAGGCCAAGCCCAACCTTTTATTTCTGCCAGGCCATGAATCTGGTCCAATGGAATAAAGCCAGAATGTCCACTGACTGACCAACTATACACTGGTCAACACTAATTTTATTGCTAATGATGTTTGATCAATTTTAGGGTAACTTTATGTCGCTGATTCCAAATATGGCATCAGTTTTGCTAGATTGGCTCTAATTTTTGAGATAATGGATGCCCCCATTGAAAAACATAACAAATTCAAAAAATTTAATGGTCAGGCATAGCCCACCCACAAATGACATGGAAACTGTCTCAAATCATACAAAAGTAAACACATGGAATACCTAATGGCATTGTATTCAGTACAATAACATTAAAACAAAGTAAGCTGATTCAGATAATCACAATTAATGCATAGAAAAACGCTGTGTGTACGATTTTCTTTTATGTGGGGCATCAGGACAATCACGTTGAAGGCTCCAGCAGTAGTCTGCCATCATGTTTCTGTCCCATCTGCCTTGATACCTTTCCTCCATCACCTTTATATCCTGATGGAACCTCTTCTCCCCTTGCTCCTCACTAAAATCACCAAGATTATCCGGAAATCTGTCTAAGTGGCTATGGAGGTAGTGTACCTTTATGCTCATATTAGTACCCAAATGTTTAAAGTTAGCGAGCATGTTTTGCACCAATTCTTCATAATTGTCTGCTTTGTGGTTACCCAAGAAGTTCTTGACAACTGAGACATAACTGCACCAGGCAGAAGCTTCAACATCATTCATAAATTTAGTGAAATTCAAATCATTGATGAGTTTACGAATTTTAGGACCATCAAAGATTCCTGCTTTTAGTTTTTCCATAGTCAGTCCAAGGAACGATCTACAAATGTATTTGAAGCAAACACCATCTTTGTCCAAGGCCTTAACAAATTGCTTCATCAGTCCAAGCTTGATATGGAGTGGTGGGAGAATTGTCAGCCAATGGCTTGTTAATGATGTTCGCTGCACCTACAATCATGTGTTCCCTTGAAGGCCATGTCACTTTTTTCCAGTGATCTCGCTTTGCCCCACTATCCCACAAGCAGATGAAACAAGGGTACTTCGTGTATCCATTTTGCTGCCCAAGCAAGAAGTTCACCATCTTTAAATCAACACAAATAGACCACTGGTGCTCATGATAGCAGAGCTTCTGCAAGACCATTTTGATATTTTCATATTCTTCTTTAAGTTTTGTTGAGTGAGCAATTGGAAGAGATGCATAACGGTTACCATTGTGCAATAAAACACATTTCAAGCTTCTGGTGGAGCTGTCTATAAAAAGCCGCCAATCTTCTGGTCGATATTCCGGTAGCCCCATTTGGAGAAGAAGTCCAGGAATGTTATTGCAGTATACAAGTTCTTCATCTTGGCTGAAGTATGAAAGAAGTCCCTCCTCTCTTGTCTGATAAGCTGTTATGTTAGCTTCCGGCTGTAGACAGTTCTTTTCCGTTAGCCTGGATTCTAAAAGTTCAGATGCTTGCTTTGACAGACTGAGGTCTCGTATCAGATCATTGAGTTCTTTTTGAGAGAACAGCTCAGGTGTTGAAAAGCTTTCTTCATATCCACTTCCAGGGCTACCACCTGTGCTACACTCCACGTCCAGCATTTCTTCAACATGTGACAGACAATGGAAGGTCAGGCAGTGAGGTAAACACTGGTATGGGAACGTCTTCACTGTGTGGCACAGGTCACCTTGCTGAGTCCAAATCAGGATACTCCCACTTATGTTTCTTGTAGCGATTGAAGCCTTTCACATTCACAACACAAAAATAACAATCATCATGATGGTTTTGCGGCTCTCTCCACACCATAGGCACACCAAAGTTTAAATGTTTCTTTTCTCCATTTTTCCACTGTCGTAGGCACTCTACACAGGTTTTGCAAACCTTGTGGGGAGCCCAAGACTTATCTTGATCTCCAAGCTTCACTCCAAAATAAGCAAGATATGCTTGTTTTACAAAGTCAGTGATGTTTTTTATTTGTTTTTGCAGAGTGTATTCACCACAAATGTAGCAGAATGCATTAGGATTGTTTAAGCAGCCTCTTCGTGACGAACTCATATTCCTCTTAAAAAAAAAAAGTATCAATATGATGTTATATGCAATGGATAAACTTGCAAAACAATGTTGAAGAGTAAAAAGACAGACCAAACACTGCTGCATATCTCAGCAGCTACAGGTCGTATTGGGGTACAATCGTCATTTGAGGGGTATCCATTATCTCAAAAACTAGAGCCAATTCAGCAAAACTAATGTCATTTTTGGATTTAGCACCCCCAAAATACCCTAAAGTCATTCAAACATCCTTGGCAACTGTGTCTGTATACAAAGACAGAAACTTTGGACCTAGAACAATTTGTTTTGACACCATGTAAAGTGTCAGTTAAATCCTGCAGCCCTCCTGCTGATACCTTGTATTTCCACAATTCTCAGCAGAAAGTCAAGACAGTTTACATACAGTTAACCCTGTACAATTAACAGTGTGAATTCTATTATACACTTATTTAAAACTAATGTTTACCTCAAATAAAAAATGATTTCTCCGCATACTTCATGGGTAAGATTATGTCAGAAGCCTGGTGGGACCCTGATCATACATGGCAGGATTAGAGATGAAGCTAAGGCTTTTTACTTTAGATGTGAATAGGGAAATGTTTTCTTCCCTTTGTCGTTATACTAGATCTTATGGTCATAGAGCAAAACTGATTTTTGGCAGAAGATTCAGGAAAGTTTCCAAATCGTGTGAAGTACTAGTACTAGTTCACCTCTACTCAGCACAGGTTAGGCCTCATCTTGAGTACTGCATCCAGTTCTGGACATCACATTTTAAGAAGGATGCAAACTGAAACAGGTTCAGAGGAGGCCAACAAGGATGATCAGGGAAATGGAAACAAAGCCCTAATAGGAGAGAGTGAAAGAACTGGGCATGTTTAGCCTTGAGAAGAAAAGACTGAGGGAAGATATGATAACACTCTTCAAGTATTTGAAAGTTGACACACAGAGGAGGGCCAGGATCTCTTCTCAATTGTTCGAGTGCAGGACATGGAATAATGGGCTCAATTTACAGGAAGCCAAATTTCAACTGAACCTCAGGAAAAACATCCTTACTGTTAAAGTGGTATAACAATGGACTCAATGACTAGGAAAGTGGTGGGCTGTCTTACTGGAGGCATTCAAGAGGTAGCTGGACAGCCACATGTGGGGTAAGCTTTAAGTTGGATTCCTGTACTGAGTTAGGGGGTTGGACTCGATGGCCTTATAGGCCCCTTCCAACTCTACTATTCCATGATTCTATGAAATGCTTCTTCACTCAAAGGAAGTGTTCTTTGTGAAGGGTGCTGGAAGTTGTTAGGAAATCTATATTCGCCTTATAGACATGTAATTCCTAGAGTTGTCTGGGAAGAGGGACTGACTGTTAAACCACTTGGGGAACTGTAATTCTGTGAGGAGAGTAGCAGTCTCCTAGCAACTCTCAGCACCCTTTACAGGATTCTAACACTTCCCAGGATTTTTTGGGGGAAACCATGACTGTTTAAGGTGGAATAATAGTGGAATAAATGTACAGTGTGAGTGTGGCCATAGATGGCAGCAACTGTAGTAGTTCAACTCAAACTGACAGAAGACAGCAGAGAAGCAAGTCATTCTTCATGTCTTCATTTGTAATTGTGAGTTTTCCTTGAGTTTTAATATAGCTATTACATTTATATTTAGCTTAATTTCCTTTCAGGTTTGACCAACATTTTAAAAAGATAAATATGGCTATTTATAATATAGTGCTGCTTAAATGTTGGCATCACGTTTTGCTGTACAGAATAAATAGTTGGTGGTTAATTCAAAAGGAAGATGGTTCAGCTATACCATGACTCCCATTGCTTACAGCAGTTATGAATTTTCTAGGCTTGAAAATGATTGCTGAAGCCTGCTGCTAAAATCTGGCCATGCCTACAGAGGGAGGCAGGAGTGGGCAAGGCTTGAGGCAAATGAGGGCAGTAAACTGAGCCCCCAGTATCTCAGACCAGGTAGTGAGCCTATATTAATCTGGCTTAATAGAATGAACATAGCACATGCAGTGATTATTTCTCATTTGAGGATAGCTCTGCCCAGCTCTAATGATGCTAGTGTAGGGCATAACCATGTCACCAGCTCCTTCCCAAGGTTACCATGACAAGGGACCATGCTCCTCTCTTCCCCATCACGTACTGGGAATTATGTTTGGGGCCAGAGTTCTTATCTTCTAAAGTTCTATGGTGTCTCAGAAATGATTACACGTTGAGCTGTAGAGAGAGCAGTTGGGAACCAAAATGATGTTAGAATGGGATGGTATTGTTTGTATTAGTATGCTGCCAACACTTCCTGTGGCTGTTATTGGGAGGTTGTGTTGTGTATACACATGTGTGTCTGTATTGTATTATCTATATTTTAATGAATAGTAAAGGTTTTGTACAATTTTTAATGGTATAATCTATGTTTATGTTTTTAAATGTTTTGTAAGTTGCTTGAAGACCTTTGGGCAACAGGTGACTAACACATCTAACAAATAATAACATAATAACTTGGCACACACCTGCATTGCCACAACTTCTCTCATCTGTCTATGTTAAATTCTTATAAATGGTTGGCATTGGTCTTTTCAATTTGATCAATACAGGGCAATGATCAAAATAGCAAATACTCATCAATATATGAAATGACTTCTGGGCTAAGAACATAAGAAAAGACTGCTGAATCAGGCTAAAAACCACCTAGTCCAGCACTCTGGACCATATGTCTATAGGAAGCCCACAAACAGAACCTGAGCAGAACTTGGGCTATTTGTGATTTTCCATAACTAGTATTCAGAGGCATGGGACCTCTGACAGTGGAGGTAGACCATAGCCATCATGGCTACTAGTCACTGATAGCTTTATCCTCCATGAATTTGTGTCATCCTGTTTGGTCTAGCTAGCAACAGAAATCACTTGTTTGCATCCATTCGCTATCCTATTGTTCTATTGTTGTCTTTTGTTGTATGAGTTGTCAAATCTTTGCCTTTTGGTTATTGACAATAGAGTAGGAAATAATTTAGTTAGTGTGCAAGTGAATATCAGTGTGGTTTTTTCTAAAGCTACAGTGCTTTGCGTTCTTTGCTCAAATATGCCAAGGGGCTCTATTTTCTGCATAATATTGCTCTCACACATGTTGATATTTGTGCTTGGCTTCTTAGTAACTGGTTGGGGGGAAAGGTTTAATTTAGTTTGGTTTTTATCTCTTTGCTACCTTTTACAACTCTGATATCATTAACAACATTAAACAAAATCTTTTTTTGCTTTTATCTTCCCTTGAATATCTTCTATTTCAAGGGAATAAGCAAGATTGATTTGAACATGAGATGCTGTGTTGGGCACTTCTGTGGGAAAGTCACAGGTGATGAGACTTCTTTAATGAATTGTTCTAGTGAAGCATGTGACGGAAGGAGCACACCTACTTGAATGTACTCTAATTGTCACAGGTGGCATAAGCTAATTAGCAAAGCCTGCTATAATGTCAAAGACGGATGTTTCTGACCTAGTCCAAATACATCTCAGTAATTTCCCTGCTGCTGTTATAACAAAATGTCAGGACTGAGACGTAGAGGCTAATCAGAGTACTCCATGTCTTTAATTAGATTGGATATCAAAACACCAGCTACTTTTCATAGCTATCCTGTATGTATGTGCTTATTGCCATCCCTAAATAAATGCTCTTATAGATACATGGTTGCTGATGTAAACTGTGGTGAAGTTTTCTTGTTTACAAAACTAAGAGGTTGGCTAGACACACACATCAAGAAAGTTCCTGCATCTTTAAGACCTGCATAGAATATCACTATTCCTCTCTCCACTGCTCATTGGTTGAGGGCTGCTTTTCTTTTCTTCATAGTTTTTGTAATTTTGCTCTGCCAGATATGAGTTTGACAGCCCTATTGATCGTGTGGGGCCTCTCAGACCTATGCATTGAATAACTCAGACCTTTAATTGGAGTTTAAGTATTGGCCCTCAATTAGATTTAATCCATTTGCCTTGGATCAGGTTGTCATTGGGGACACTAGCTGTACTTCATTTGGATGATGGTATTACACAAGGTCAGTGTTAACACTGATTTTATTTGATATTAAACCAATGGGAAAGATCATCTCTAGTGCTGGAATAGTAATGAAATCTAGCTTTATATGTCATTTGCTAAATATCTAGGAGCTTCTGTGTCTACTGGATCAATGTCTGGAAGTACTAGTCAGATAGATATGTGTAAGCACACTGAAACTGATGTCCTAGCAAATCAGAAGTGATTGTTGGGTCCTCAGATCTTTGAATGGGAAAGTTTGCCTGTGATGGATGTAGTGCTAATTTACTAAATTACAATTGAAAGCAGGTGTGAAGTCTAGCAAATTTTCACAGTAGTAGCATCAGGATGATCTCTGGATCAGCTTCCTCATGTGATTTGGTGGCCATAGATGCAAAGCCCTAATATTGTAATAACTGTTGGTTAGTTTCTATATAGAATTTACATTGTTGGTGGTTATCAATAAAGTCCTATATGGTTTGTTGCTATTGGAGGTCGCTGATTCATAAGTTGTAATCGACTTGAAGGCATATAACAACAACAATCCTTTTTATATTCTCTTATGTGTATGGGGTGGTTATTTGTGTGTAGCTTCCACACAGTTGGGAGAACGTTTCAAATATTTCAAACGATGTGAGAGAGTGCTAAATGGATGCATCTTTCCCACTGAATTGCCATTTCTAGTGGATGTTGATTGCATGATTTTAATTCACATGACTGGTTCTTGCTTACATAGTTGAGCTAGTTAAACTGTATTCCAGTAATTCACAGATAAACAGCTCCTACCTGTTTGGGAGAACTTGAAAAGGACACCCAAAATAGGAATTAGAGTGAACAAAAGTGCGTCCTTTTCTTTCTTTTTCTTTGAAGAGGAGTACATTCATTAATTGTTTATTCATGTGGGTGTAACCTTGAAAAGGGCCATTGCCTGCCAGCACACCTAGTCTGTTCCTGTGTTATACATGCAATTAAGATACACTCATCTTCATGTAAAATAGCATTTCTAGGGAACAAAATTGAGATAATACATTTCAGGTCCACATACTTTCATCTGTACTAACTTTGCAGCTATTGTCAATCTGACGTATATATACGAATGGGGTGGTGGTGACATCATCAACCCAAGATGGTGTGCTAGCCTAATGCTCCCACAAACCCCTCACCAAATTCAGGAATAAACCCTATTTATCTAACCTTAGCGATCCCCAAACAGAATATTCTTAGACACCCGGGAGAGATTGAATTTGAGGGTCAAAAAATCAAAATATTCCAGGACCTAAGCTAAGAAACTCTGGAATGGAGGAGGGATTTCAAAAATTACACAGAACAACTGTGATAAAAAAAAAATACAAATGGAGGTTTCTTTTTCTAATAATATGGCATGAAAACATGCAACACTCAGTTTCAATGCACGAAGAGTCACAGGATCAAATGAGATATCTAAAACTGGAACCAGGGGAAAGCAAATAATCAGACTCAGAAATAGAGGGTGGTAAAGAGAGGGAGAGAGGGGAAGGGAGGGAATGGTTTGCTCGAAGGAAAAAGAACAAATGCCATAGTAAAAGCTAAAGGGCTCAAGTGGTAAAGATCACTAGCAATCAAAGGGAAGTATCTTTATAATAACAAATACAAAGAGCAAATCTTTTAATCTAGTTTGAGTAAATATCCTGTTGAGTCAGTTAAATGGGGGGCAAGATGAAGGGGAGAAAGAACGGGAATATATTATTATTACTTCTTGATAGTCTAAACTGAACTACCCAAATGAATTACCTAAATGAATTTACAACAAAAAACACCATGTATAAATTGTTTTAAAAGGGAAGGGGGGGAAGAATAGAAGGGGAAAAGGGGGGAAATTTTAAATTGACTAAATAACATTAATGAATTACTCCAATGAATTATTCTAATGATACTGATAAAAGCTTTCTGAACCCTTTCTGGAGAGAGTTACTAAGATTATGACTGCGAAACATTGCCGGTATGGTTACAACTTACTACTTTTACAAAATATTTCTGATAGCTTGGGTTTTCTAAATCACAACCAATGGTATGTTCTGAACTGGCCTTTTCTCCTAGGCATTTTAGCATGTGTTTTTAAATTGTTTAAAATTTTTAAATTGTGTTTTAAATTGTTTTTAAAAGATGTGTTTTAAATTTGTATATTTGTTTTTAATGTTTTTAGTTACTGTAAACCGCCCAGAGAGCTTCGGCTATGGGGAGGTATACATACAAACAAACAAACAAACATTGAATGTAAGGGGTTTATGAACAGTGATTAAAAGAAAAAACACTTTAAAACATGCTAATAGCAAAGTCATCTTTCTACAGGAGACACACCAGAAGATAATAAGACACTGCTCCATACTATCAGCGAATGGGCAGTGATATGAGGCTCCTGGATCCTCTAAATCAAGAGGAGTGGCTGTGTGGGTTAGTAATGATTAGGGCTTTATTTTGAAAGATACACTAAGAGATGACCAAGGCAGGTACCTTTTCCTTAAATCCACTCTAGGACAGGGGGGCTTTGCTCTAACCTTGGGAATAACTTACGTTCCAAACAATCAAATTGGTTTTACTGAATCATATAATAGTAGAGTTGGAAGGGGCCTATAAGGCCATCAAGTCCAACCCCTTCTTGTCACAAACTCTTGAGACACCTGATGGCTTTAAGGAAGGCTCAGTAATACTGGGGGTGGGTGGGGATTTGAATTTAGTTGCTAATCCAGATATAGACAAAACAGGTAAAAAATCCTGGATATCTTTTACCTCAGGTGAGAAGCTAAAATATCTCTTCCTTAAGTATGATTTTCTGGATGTTTAACATCTGGATCATCCAGTTAGTAGAGACTACACATCTTTCACTTATAAAAATAGGGTTTTTACTATATTTGATTTCATTGTAATTTCCTCCTCATTTCCTTCTCATTTGAAGTCCACCAATATTGGTCACATACTAATATCAGATCATGTACCTGTACATATGACATTGGAACTGGCACTATCAAAACCTTGTTCATACACTTGGCATTTAAATCCATTACTCTTGGAAAATAAGGAAGTTAGAGATGAAACACTGGAAACAATCAAAATGTTCTTTGAGATTCTGCTCATTCACCACCTACTCTACTTTGGGATACCTTAAAGGCAGTTCTGAAAGGAACATTCATTTCAGAAAATAGCAGACTCAGGAAAGCTAGGGAACACTCAAGGAAATTACTTCTCAACAAAATAATTTCCCTAGAAAATATGTATAAGAGGAACAATGGTATGAGGGTATATCACATTTTGACAAGGAAAAAGGCAGAATATGCCTTAAGTACAAGTACAGTACGAACCTCTCTACAATATGTTAATCAGACTTTCTATGAATTTGATAATAAAAACCAAAGAATCTTGGCAAATAATAATAATAATAAAATTTTATTTGTTAGTCGCCCATCTGTCTGACTTAACAGACACTCTGGGCGACTTACACAATATAAAATACAATTTAAAACATATTCATACAACAGTCACCATATTAAACAACAATACATCTAAACCACCTGTTAGTAATACAACATAATAGCCTAACCCACCCCAGAAATCCCATAGGCCTGCCTGAATAACAAGGTCTTTAAGGCTCGACGAAAAGCCATCAGGGAGGAGGCATGTCGAAGGTCAAAAGGAAGCGAGTTCCAGAGGGTGGGGGCCACGACCGAGAAGGCCCTCTCTCTGGTCCGCACCAGCCTAGCTGTTTTCACTGGTGGGACCGAGAGAAGGTCTTGTGAGGCCGATCTTGTTTGGCGGCATATTTGGTGATACTGGAGGGGTTCCTTCAGATAAACTGGGCCAAAACCGTTTAGGGTTTTAAAGGTTAATACCAACACCTTGAATTGGCCCCGGTATACAACTGGCAACCAGTGTAGCTCCATCAACACTGGGGTGACATGATCCCGGCGACGGCTTTGCTTTATTAAGCGTGCCGCCGCATTCTGTACCAGCTGCAATTTCTGGACCGTCTTCAAGGGTAACCCCACGTAGAGCACATTACAGTAGTCTAAGCGAGAGGAGACCAGGGCATGTATCACTCGTGGAAGCAGATGTACAGGAAGGTAGGGTCGCAGCCTCTGTACCAGATGAAGTTGGTACCAGGCTGCCCAACTTACTGCAGATACCTGGGGCTCCATGGACAGTTGAGAGTCCAAAATGACCCCCAGGCTGCGGACCTGGTCCTTTAGGGGCAATCTCACCCCATTAAACACCAGGTCAAAGTTTCCCAACCTTCCCTTATCCCCCACCAGTAACACCTTGGTCTTGTCGGGGTTCAGCCTCAGCCTGTTCTCTCCCATCCATCCACTTACGGACTCCAGGCAATTGGACAAGGTTTCCACAGCCAACTCTGGTGAGGATTTAAACGAGAGATAGAGCTGCGTGTCATCCGCATACTGGTGACACTGCAGCCCAAAACTCCTGATGATAGCTCCCAGCGGTTTCATATAAATGTTGAATAGCATGGGGGCGAGGATAGAGCCCTGTGGCACACCACAATTGAGAGGCCAAGGGTCTGAAACCTCATCCCCCAACTCTACTCATTGATATCTGTTGGAGAGATAGGAACGGAACCACCGTAAAACAGTGCCTCCCATTCCCAATCCCTCCAAGCGATTTAACAGGATACCGTGGTCAACGGTATCGAAAGCCGCTGAGAGATTCAGGAGGACGAGGAAAGTATGTTCTCCCCTATCCAACGCCCTCCTCATATCATCCATCAGAGCGACCAAGGCTGTTTCAGTTCCGTGTCCAGTCCTGAAGCCCAATTGGAAAGGATCTAAATAATCTGCTTCCTCCAAGTGTGTCTGTAACTGTTTAGCCACCACACGCTCAATCACCTTGCCCAAGAATGGTAAATTGGAGACTGGGCGAAAGTTGTTTAAATCTTGGGGGTCCATGGAGGGCTTTTTCAAAATAGGTCTTATCACTGCCTCCTTGAGGGCTAATGGCATTGCACCCTCCTCCAAGGATGCATTTACCATTGCCCTGATCCCTTTGCCCAGTCTCTCTTTACAGCTTACAATGAGCCATGAAGGGCAAGGATCAAGCAAGCAAGTGGTTGGTTTCACAGTAGAGAACACCTTGTCCACGTCATCAGAGAGAAGAAGCTGAAACCGATCCCAGCAGACCGGTCTGCAACTGTCCGCCTCTGGACCACTACTTGTAACCACGACATACAGAATCTTGCCCTTTAGGCGCTCGACTTTATCGGCAAAGTGTTTTACAAATGTGTCACAGGAGGCTTTTGAGTGTTCCATAGGTTCCTGCGCAGCTGGACCGACCAGGCTTCGGACCACTTGGAACAACCTCCTGGGACAGCACTCTGCTGACGCAATAGAGGCAGCAAAAAAATGCCTCTTTGCTGCCTTTGTTGCCCGCTGGTAGGCCGCTATTGCCGCTCTAACCAGTGTTCGATCGCCTTCAGCGCGCAACTTCCGCCATCGGCGTTCTAGTCGTCTCACCTCCTGTCTCAGACCGCGTAACCGTGGTGTGTACCAGGGTGCAGTCTGAGTTCTGTTCAGGGGAAGAGGACGTTTCGGTGCCACCCGGTCTATTGCCCTAGTGATCTCCTCATTCCACTCCATCACCAGGGTTTCGACCGGGTGTCCTTCAGTAAGCTCCAAATCACCCAGCGCATTCAGGAATCCTTTGGGCTCCATCAGGCATCTGGGGCGGACCATCCTAGTAGGTCCTTGTCCCCTGCGGAGGGTATGTGGCAGTGAGAGATCCATATTCACCAGGTAGCGATCTGACCATGACACAGGGCTAGAAAAAACATTCCCCATTTTCAGATCACTTCCCTTCTCTCCCGAGACAAACACAAGGTCAATAGTATGGCCGGCTACATGGGTGGGACCTATATTACTTAGGTGCAGTTCCCATGAAGTCATGGTTTCAATGAAATCCCGAGGGGCTCCAATGAGAGCGGCCTCAGCATGCAGGTTGAAATCCCCCAAAACCAATAGATTTGGGGTAAACAACCGCACAGCCGAGACCACCTCAAGCACCTCGGTCAGGGAGTCTGCTGTGCAGCGGGGTGGGCGGTACACAAGCAGAATTCCTAAACTGCCCTTTGGTCCCAACCTCCAGTACATACAATCAACAAACTTGGTCTCGCGGAGAGGAGGTCTGGTGAGAACCAAGGACTCCCGATAAATAACTGCCACCCCCCCTCCCCGCCTACCAATCCTCGGCTGCTGTGCATATTGGAAACCCGCTGGACACATGGCCTCAAGTATGGGAGCTGAGGCCTCATCCAGCCAGGTCTCCGTAATGCACACCAGGTCCGCGTTCTCATCCAGGATAAGATCGTGGATGAGCGATGTTTTCTGAACGACAGACCTGGCGTTACATAACAGCAGTCGAAGGTTGGATGGAGTCTTACATCCCCCAGTTATCTTCTGGTTTTGGGCAGGCCCAGAACAAGGGATGGGTATAATACATCTATCCCTTGTTCCCCTAAATTGGTGTGGCCTGCCACTCGCGCCCTTCCAGGATCTGCCGCCAAGCCTCATATTGCAGTGGCTCCCCACCACTCCCACAATATTCCCTTCTGACCTGCACATGACCTCCTCCCCGTCTGTCAATCAGGCAGGCCCCCCACCCCAAAAATTAAAATTAAAAAAATTAAAAAATTGCCCCCATCTTCCTGGGGAGAGACATAGGCTTAAAAAAGAAAGAAAGCAGGCATGTTGTCTCCTCCATTCTACTAGAAGGGGAAATTAGAACTTTTGCAAGAGATAAAATTACACAGCACTTCCAGAAATATTATGAATCATATTCATCGGTGGATGTAAATGTTGATAAAGTAAATGAGTATTTACAGAGAGCAGGACTGAAAACTATTTTCACAGAACACAAAGAGAGGCTTAATAATTCTATCATGACTGAGGAAATAGATTGGGCAATTAAGAAATTAAGGTTGGAAAAGTCACCTGGAACTGATGGGTGCATTGGACTTTTTTACAGAGTATTTGGCGCTGAATTAATGCCATTTCTGAAATTGCTTTTTAATGACATTTTGAGAGGAAGAGCAATCCCAGAAACCTGGAAGCAGTGACGTCTTACGGTTATATTAAAGCCAGATATAAATGGCGAAGTAGTAGAGTCATACCGCCCAATATCTTTAATTAATATTGATGCAAAAATATTCACCTCAATACTAGCGGACAGGTTGGCAAATGTGATCCCTACTACCTGCACCAAGATCAAGTAAGTTTTGCAAGGGGTAGGACTATAGTGGACCCGATAAGCAGGTTGTTTAATGTAGTACACTATAGTAACCATACATACATACATTGGCAATCTTTTCACTTGATGATACCAAGGCTTTTGATAAGGTTCTCTGGAAGTTCCTTTTCCAAGTCTTGTTTAAAATGAACCTTGGTGAGAATTTTATAAGCACAATACAGAGTCTGTATGAGGGCTCAGGAGAGTATGTTTGGGTAAATGGAACAGATTCTCAGATGTTTAAAATTAGGAGAGGTACAAAACAGGGCTGCCCACTATCACCCTTACTCTTTGCTTTGACAATGGATCCATTAGCCCAAATTTTGAGGGCTGATAATGTTATTAAGGGATTATGCGTAAAGGTTAAATCGCATCTGTTAAATCTCTTTGCAGATGATGTTGCTATTCTGGTAACAAACCCTATGCAGGCTATTCCTAGGTTAATTGAAATTATAAAGGAATATGGATTTCTGGCTGGCTTACAAATTAATTTTGATAAATCAGAAATGTTATGTTTTAATTTGCTCCAAAATTACAAGCAATTCTACAACAGGAAACTCAATTAAAACTTTGTGTTTCTACACTCAAATATCTTGGGGTTTTCATCCTAAAAATATAAGCAAAACGGAATTGCTTAATTACACTTCTTTGATAATGAAGATAAGAAAATTGTTGCTGGATTGGAAACACTTGCCCCTTTCATGGATGTGCTGAGTTGCAGCAGTGAAAATGATGGTTCTTCCAAAGTTGTTGTTTCTCTTTAGGACAATCCCAATTGCCATCACTACCAGAAATTAAGAAGTTTGCAAAATTTGTTACTGAGGTTCATTCACCAAGGGAAAAGGCCTAGACTTGGTTTATCTATTTTATATAAGAGGGCAGCACAGGGGGATGTAGGAATACCAAATTTGAAACTGTATCTTGATGCTGCTCACTTGAAAATTTGCTGCCAGTAATTCAGAAAGATATAAATTGTTCATGGTTGTCTATGGAATGTCCAGCCTGCTGGGAATCGAAAATTAGATTTTTACTATTTATGGCATACAAGGAAAAATACCTTCATTTCCTAGATAACCCCTTCTTATTAGCAGACTTGTCTGTCTGAAGGTTGTGGAGGAAGTGTTTGATATCTCAGCCAACTCCTATTCTATTTCTTCACCGTCCACTATTTAATTATCAAAATAAGCTCTCAGACTTTGCTTGTTGGGAGGTTAAGAGGCTTTACACATTACATGACTTATACATTAATGGAGTTCTACTTACTATAAAACAAATTCAGGAAAAACTATGTTCACATCAATGTACTTGGTATCAGTTACTTCAGGTTCAGCACTTTATAACAGTACCTTTTGTGGTGGAGCAGGGAAAGAAATCATTTGAGAAGTATTTGGTGGGAACATCATGTACTGATAAGGGTTCTTTATCACTTTTATATAAAATATTACTAGATCTAACTACTGGGACTTTAGATAGCCTACAGCAACAATGGGAGGAAGATGTTGGTATGGAGACTGAGTCTGTAAAATGGGAAAATTTATGGCATAAATTCCCATTTCATTCAATATCAGCAAAACTACAAGAAAATTCATATAAGATTATTCATAGGTGGTATTTAACTGCGTTAGTTTTGCATAGAATCAATAATACTGCTACACATAAGTGTTGGAGGGAGTTGGAGAGCTTGGAAGTTATTTTCATATGTGGTGGACATGTGCTGCTGTTCAGGTATTTTGGAAAAAAGTGTTTCATGAAATTGGGATGATTACAGGGCAGAACATCAAGTCTGATCCTGTTATGGCTCTCTTGTTGATTTTACAAGGAGATACTGTTTCACTGCACTCTAAGGATCTAATAGTAACCTTACTAGTGGCAGCAAGAATTGCATTTTCTTGTCATTGGAAAAAGATTGATTACAATTTAATAGAATGATGGTACTCTCAGATATGGAACATAGCTTTAATGGAAAAAATTAACGCAATAAAGATTGGTGAGGTGGGATCCAAATAAAAAAGACAACTTTCAAATTAAATAGTTTATGTTTATAAGCTATGTAGCAGTGGGGGAGCATAATTCTTATCAGCCATCAACTCATGCCTCATTATGGAGGAATGTCTTCGGGTAGTCTATGGAGTTTATTGCACTAAATTCATCTACCAAAAGTGAATTTCTAGATCTCTATGGCGTTCCAGGTATTAAATGTTATGCTTTTTAAAGCTGACATTAATCTCAGTAATGCTGTTCTCTTTTACTTATTGATTTCTTCTTTTTATTATTATAATTCTGAAACTTTTAATTTTTTCTCTCTTTTTAAATTTATTTATGTATATATGTTTTGATTGTTTAAGCTTTATGTCAGTGCATTGTAACAGGCATTTAAATTGCTATGAAGTTTTTGATTTGTAAACGTAAGAAGTTGATTTTAAAAAAAGGAAAGAAAGAATTTAAGAAATGCAGTAGACACATTTTGAGAATCTTGGTTAAGTTTTATTGCATATGGGGGGTGTGTGTGTACATGGACCACTCTAAAAAGACTGTAAGGAAATTTCACTAAAAGTGGAAAAGAGAACAATTACTTTAAAAAGGGCAATTAATACCAAATTGACTTCTTTATATGCAACAATGTGAATAACGCTTCTTTTTTTCTTTTGTTGTGTGTTATGTATTGTTTTATACTGTTCCAATATTTATATGGCAAAGAAGAATTTTTTTAAAAAAAAATAAAGAAAACTAAATGGAATTGTCATTGCAACATATACATTCTGGCACAAGAGTGTATAATAATAATAATAATAATAAAAATAAAATTGTATTTGTTAGTCACCTATCTGTCCGAGTTAACGGACACTCTAGGCGACATACAACAATGTAAAATACATAAATCAATATACAAATCAACAAGTCATAACATCAATTCATCTAAAACCATCCTTTAATTAATACACCATAAAATTAGTCCACCCCAGAAACCCCATAGGCCTGCCTGAATAGCCAGGTCTTTAAGGCTCGGCGAAAACCCATCAGGGAGGAGGCATGTTGAAGGTCAAAAGGAAGCGAGTTCCAGAGGGTGGGGGCCACGATCGAAAATGCCCTCTCTCTGGTCTGCACCAGCCTAGCTGTTTTAACCAGTGGGACCGAGAGAAGGTCTTGTGAGGCTGATCTTGTTTGGCGGCATAATTGGTGATACTGGAGGCGTTCCTTCAGATAAACTGGGCCGAAACCGTATAGGGTTTTAAAGGTCAATACCAACACCTTGAATTGGGCCTGGTAAACAACTGGTAACCAGTGTAGGTCTACCAACACTGGGGTGATATGATCCCGGCGGCGGCTCTGCTTTATCAAGCGTGCCGCCGCATTCTGTACCAGCTGCAATTTCTGGACCGTTTTCAAGGGTAACCCCACGTAGAGCGCATTACAGTAGTCGAAGCGAGAGGAGACCAGGGCATGTATCACTCGTGGAAGCAGATGTACAGGAAGGTAGGGTCGCAGCCTCTGTATCAGATGTAATTGATACCGCTGCCTGGCTCACTGCCGAAACCTGAGCCTCCATGGACAGCTGGGAGTCAAGAATGACCCCTAGGCTGCGGACTTGGTCCGTCAGGGGTAATCTCACCCCATTAAGCACCAAGTCTAAATCTCCCAACCTTCTCCTATCACCCACAAGCAACACCTCGGTCTTGTTGGGGTTTAGCTTCAGCCTGTTCTCTCCCATCCATCCACTTACGGACTCCAGGCATTTGGACAAGGTATTCACAGCCAACTCTGGTGAGGACTTAAAGGAGAGATAATAATACAGCACATCCTAATCATGGTCCTGTTCCACACACACACACACACACACACACACACACACACACACACACACACACACACACACACACACACACACACACACAAGCATGCTCTGCTTATTCTGGGTATCTTTTGTGTCAATCTTGATCTGACATTTGCAATAATTTCTTCTATGCTTTTCTTTTCTGCCTTCATGTGGAGCCTGCGCTCTTTCCACATAGAGATAAACAGTTTACTTTGAGACACTGTGTTGCCTTTTGAGGAGCTAAAAGAAACTGTAATTCTTGCTGCATTTTTTTAAAGCATGTCAACTGTTTGCATAGATAGGATTTTAAATTATTAGCCATGAACCAACAACTGGAGACCAGTAGTAACTCAAAGAAATAGGATTTATCAGCCATAACATTTAGTATGTGCATGCTGTTTGCTTTAGATAAGTAACTCTTTGATTTGTGCATTGTACAGTAAAGTATTTTTTTTCAACATAATGGAAAGGTTTCATTAAAATTAGCATCACTGTAGTAGTTTAGCACTCTTTGCTGGGTGTTCTCTCCCCACTTGCTTGCTTGCTTTGGTTTTCAACCAAGAGACTTTGTTCAATCTGTTGATGCAATTAGTGCCACATTATCACAAGACAACTCATAGAGATTGAAATATAGATTCATTAAGTCAATTGTGTTACATATACCCTTCGCAAATAAATACTCATTCTGATTAGGATCTTTTTTTCTGTGTTTTTTTCTTTGTGATGTTAAATTTATCATTGGGTTGTCAGAAGTGGTAACAATTCAGCTAAGAACTTTGTGGATGGACATATTCTCTTAGATAATTTGTAACAAATGACTCTAGAGCTCCTGGCATTTGAAGTAACAGCAATGTAGATTTAACCTTAAACCACACAGCTTTGTCAGCTGATAGCAAATTTACTCCAGACTGTTTTGTGAAGCGTTTTAAGATAGTTAATATGCTATATGAAAATCTATGTGTAGATAGTAATACTGAATGACATCTTGCATGTAGGTATTTTGCTGTGTTTATGCATACAGTTGGCCATATGGATGTTTATAAGAGTCTGTTTCTAGAAAAAGGTAGTTAACAGCCAAATTTTGCTTAACTTTATTATCCTCTAGGAATTTCTGATTTATAATTACACACATTTATGCTTTGCATTCTACTTTAGTATGGCTTGCTATGTTACAATGTACTATCTTCAATTCAAGATGCTGGTGTTTGCCTTTAAAGTCTTAAGATGCCCTGGATACCTTAAGAATTGCCTCCTCCTGTACCTTCTTTCTTGCATTCTCCAATTATCATCTGAGAATCTGCCCCAGATTTCTCAAGCTCATTAGGCATGGTTGACAGCAACCAGGGCTGGGCATTCACTGTGGTGGTGCCAAGTCCTAAATGACTTAGGTCCTAGCTCCCAACCACAAAAGCAGACTCAGGACTTGGTGACTGGATTTTACACAAAGCTTTATTTCAGAAGTCAGTATAGAAATGCAGCATCGGGTTCTCTAAGCATGATTTAGTACACAAAACATGAACAGACTAGGCATATCTCTGAAACAGGCTAGGCATCACTCATGATATAACTAGGCAAAATGGAAACAACAGCAGACTAAATGTCAGTACAAGCTAAGTATGTGGAGGCAATAGCCGACTGTTGTCACAACACCTTAATCTCATCCACTCATCTTAAATATAAGAGAAGTTGGTGGGCACAAACTTGTCAGAGCATTCTCTAGTACTTTCTGGCTTTAGCTGCAAGGGAGGAAATCCTTTGAGGAACTGAGAGCAATTTCTGAAGCTACCAAGGTCTTTGTAATCTTGGTGAAAGTGTAAATTCAGGCTTTGACAGATTGCTTTTGCTTCCTCTATCTGAACGACTCCAGGTTGTTGATTAAGTGTTACCTTTTCAGCAGCTAGGTCTGGCCTGAGTGCCAGTGAGGGAACTTTGTCAGCCATCAGAGAAGAGGTTAGGGCAATGGGGCTACATTAACCTCCCTAAACTCAAAGTTGCCAGAGTCTTCTGGAAGCTACCTGGAAACATTTCTCCCATACTGTCTCCACCCCCTCTGTAACATCTATAACCCACACTTCATCCTTCCAAACTTGCCTAACGTTCCCCTTGGGGCCCATGACAGTGTTGAGATCAGCAGAAGGGACTCTCTTGGTAGTTCTGCCATCCTCAGAAGCTTGGGGGAGGGGCTTGAGAAATGGCACTGTCTGTTGCAGCCACTAAGTAAGTTTATTTGTTTGTTTGTTTGTTTGTTTGTTTGTTTGTTTGTTTGTTTGTTTATATCCCACCCTTCCTCCCATCAGGAGCCCAGGGCAGCAAACAAAAGCACTAAAAACACTTTAAAACATAAAAAATACATTAAAATACATTAAAATACATTAAAACAAAACAACTTTGAAAACTTTTTTTAAAAAGCTTTAAAGACATCTTTAAAAAGGGTTAAAATATTGTTTTTTAAAAAAAGTTTTTTAAAAAAAATATATTAAAAAAGCAATTCCAACACAGATGCAGGCTGGCATAGGTCTCAACTTAAAAGGCTTGTTGAAAGAGGAAAGTCTTCAATAGGTGCCAAAAAGATAACAAAGGTGGTGCCTACCTAATATTTAAGGGGAAGGAATTCCACAGGGTAGGTGCTGCCACACTAAAGGTCCATTTCCTATGTTGTGCAGAACAGACCTCCTGATAAGATGGTAGCTGCAGGAGGCTCTAACCTGCAGAGCGCAGCGATCAACAGGGTATATAAGGGGTAAGATGGTTTTTCAGGTATCCTAGTCCCAAGCTGTATAGGGCTTTGTACACCAAACCTAGAATCTTGAATTTGGCCTGGTAGTAAATGGGCAGCCAGTGCAATTCTTTCAGCAGTGGGGTGACATGTTGGAGATACCCTGCCCCATTGAGCAGTCTTGCCGTCGTATTTTGCACTAGCTGCGTATTCTGGACCAACCTCAAGGGCAGCCCCACATAGAGTGCATTACAGTAATCCAACCTGGAGGTTACCAGTGCGTGGACAACAGTGGTCAGGCTATCCCGGTCCAAAAATGGCCACAGCCATCTTAACAGCCAAAACTGGTAAAAGGCACTCCTAGCCACTGAGGTCACCTGGGCCTCTAGCAACAAAGGTAGATCCAGGAGCACCCCCAGACTATGAACCTGCTCTTTCAAAGGGAGTACAACCCCATACAAAGCAGGCAGCTGACCAATTATCTGAACCCGGGAACCACCAACCCACAGTGCCTCTGTCTTGCTAGGATTCAGACTCAGTTTATTGGCCCTAATTGAGCCCACCACCAAGTCAAGGCAGTGGCCAAGGGCTTGCACGGCCTCTCCCGATTCAGATGTTACGGAGAAATAGAGCTGGGTATCATCAGCATAATGCTGACGCCTCTCCCCAAATCTCCTGAAGATCGCTCCCAAGGGTTTCATGTAGATGTTAAACAGCATGCGGCACCCCTCAGCACAACTGCCAGGAGGCTGAAAGACAGTCACCCAATGCTATTCTCTGAGAGCGACCTTGGAGATAGGATCGGAACCACTGTAAAACAATGCCTCCAATACCCATCTCACCAAGTCGGCCCAGAAGGATACCATGGTCAATGGTATCAAGAGCCGCTGAGAGATCAAGTAAGAATAACAGTGTTGCACTCCCCCTGTCCTTCTCCTGATAAAGGTCATCCATCAGGGCTACCAAGGCTGATTCAGTCCCATAACCAGGCCTGAACCCAGACTGGGATGGGTCAAGATAATCTGTTTCATCCAAGAGTACTTGCAATTGCTGTGCCACAACCCTCTCTATCACCTTCCCTAAAAGGGGGGTATTTCCAACTGGTCGGTAGTTGTCACAAACCAGTGAGTCCAGGGTGGGCTTTTTCAGGAGTGGTCAGATCACCGCCTCTTTCAGGGTGGCTGGAACCACTCCCTCCCACAATGATGTGTTGACCACACCCTGGACCCACTCGGTCAACCCCCTTTGGCAATCTTTAATAAGCCAAGAAGGGCAAGGCCACATCATCGCAAGTACCTTGTCTACGTCATCAGGCCACATCAACTGAAACCATTCCCATGAAGTTGCAGCAGAGGTTCCACTGGACACCTCACTGGGGACTACAGTAGATGTGGATGGGGCATCAAGACTGCTACGGAGGCGAGCAACTTTACCCTCAAAGTGCCTTGCAAACAATTCACAGTGAGCCTCCAAAGAGTCTAAAACTCCGTTGCCTGGAGTTGATGTCAACAGACCCCTGACAACACAGAAAAGCTCCACTGGATGGCTAGTTGAGGATGCGATGGAGGCAGAGAAGTGGGCTTTCTTCGCCGCCCTCACCATCACCCAGTAGGCATGGTTATGATGTTTTACTCGTGCCTGATCAGCACGTCTAAGTTTTGAAACTCCCTCTCCGTTAAAAACAATTAAAAACAACCTAAAATAATAACATCACAAAAAAATACGGTAAGTCCAAAAATATACAACTCAGGTATCAAAGGCCAGGGTAAAGAGGTGCATCTTCACTGTTCGCTGAAAACTGTGCAGTGAACTTGCCAGATGCACCTCTTTATCCTGTCCTTTGATACCTGAGTTGTATATTTTTGGACTTACTGTATTTTTTTGTGATGTTATTATTTTAGGTTGTTTTTAATTGTTTTTAATTGTGTATTTTAAACTATTATAATCCTCAGATTAAAGAGCGGGTAATAAATTAAATTGATGATGGTGATAACAACCCAGTGGAATGCCTTGTCAATTTTAAACTAGATTTGAATTTGAATGAGCACCATACTGGAGCATGCTGCTCCAAAGTTCCTGAGTCTGTCCTCCAACTCCTGGTGCTGCCATGCAGGGGTAGGTCCATGTGTCACATGAGAACCAGTGCTCACTATTTGCACAATCAGGAAAACAAGGTTTGTTCTTGGTTTCCTAGTCATAGTTTGGTTGAGGGGAGCAAGACACAAGTGCTTGTTCACAGGTACAGCCTCTGATTTGTGTCCATCCACTCTATGTAGGAGCAGCAGGAACAGGGGAGGAGTGATTGAGGAATTTTTGAGCAGCATGTACCAGCATGCCTGTTCATATTAATCTGTAGTTTAAAATAAAATATGGTTCAATATGATGTATGAACTAGACCCAAAGGTTTTCAGGTGACTGGTAAAGAAGTGATTGTTCAGAAAGGACTTTGGCTGATTATTTTTTCTGTCTGGTGTTTGGCTATGACTGAATTATACAGTGGTTTTTGTTTTTGTAGTTTTTATTATTGTGGAAACTGGATTGTTTTATATTTCTCTGGAGTTTTGATTTGTTAGCTGTCTTGAATTCTGTGGAAGGTAGGCAGGCTATACATGGTTAAAATAATAAATAATAATAAATAAAATGTGTTCTAGACCAATTTCACACAAAGTTTGGTTCAAATTTAGTTTTCTTTTTCCATGAACCTAAACTGAGAACACTAATTAATTAACTAATTAACAAAAGCAACAATTTATAAAGAAAATTTGTTCACCTCGGTAGTCTTTTAAAAGTAGAACAGTAAATTTGCAACATTATATTGGTTATTGTTAGTACTTATTTCTATTTCATTTCAAAGGGTCTGGTGTTTCCAAATTCAATACAAAATGTAATGTACTCCTGCATTTTTAATTAGCTTTAATTAAACCAGTATTAATTTTACAAATACCACTTAAGGGACATAATCCCTGTAGGCTGAAGTTTAAAGAGATTGAATCTGAGAGATATTCAAGTGACAAGACTGAAAATTGTGTACCCAGTTTTTTGAAGAGCACTGGTGCTTTCCATTATGTCTGCTATGACACACTTATGAGACTATAAATAGCAATAGCAAAACTGGTAATTTTTGGCAGTAAAACTATGGATTTTCTGATGAATTAATACCCTAATGCCGATGTATGTTAAATCATTCTGTACAGGATATACTGTATATATAAACAAGTGTGAGCTTGTATATTCAGAACATAGTTAACCTAGTAGAGCAGCCCATATTTCACCATTTGTATGACACATGTAAATTATTTCTGTAAAAATGTATCCAGTTGTTGCTTCTGCATCAAATGATCCTACATTTCACTACCACAAGCCCTGAAAGTCATCAGTTCAAATAAATTGTAATATGATAAAGGATGCAATTTCTAAGAATCCGATACACTAGAGGCATCCCGTTATCTTTATTCTGGGTTAAATATGAGTTAAATATGGTGTTGGAGAAGAGCTTTGCGGATACCATGGTCTGTGAAAAAGACAAATAATTGGGTGTTAGAACAAATTAAACCAGAACTATCACTAGAAGCTAAAATGATGAAACTGAGGTTATCATACTTTGGACACATAATGAGAAGACATGATTCATTAGAAAAGATAATAATGCTTGGAAAAACAGAAGGAAGTAGAAAAAGAGGAAGGCCAAACAAGAGATGGATTGATTCCATAAAGGAAGCCACAGACCTGAACTGACAAGATCTGAACAGGGTGGTGTTGGCGATTGCGTGTATAGATCAAACGTGGTTTGAATTCAAGCGCCGTATAGAACAGGAATAAGACAGGCCAGGCAAGTTTCTTGTAAGAGTCTTTACTAGGCAAAGACATTAGACACAGCTCTCTCCATTGACATTTCTTCCCCCACTCTCATTTCCTGCAAGTTTCCCACCTTATCACCCTCTCAGCCAGCCACTGACCTTGATAGTCTGGCACTCTGTTCTCACAGCTTAACCCTTCTGCTTCAGGTTTCTCTCTCTCTGCTAAAAACCTTGTCTGTGAGTCTCACAGCCTGCGTCACTGACCAACAGCCCCCACCTGAGACTTACAGACTACAAAACTTCATGTTACAATTATTACATTTCTACAACATTAACATTTCATCACAAATACATTTCAGTACATGGTTTGGTTTCTTACAGTTTACATTTACATTTTCAGTTCAGTTCAGTTTCTCTTTATTCTTTATTTACACAAGTTTCACAGATTCATGTTTGTTCACTTTTATTTGATAATACATTTATTTCATTCCTCAACACAAAACTTCCACATTAGATCCATTGTTTCTTTATCTATTGGTCCCTCTTTTTCCCATTCTACTGGGAATTCATCTGTTTCATTATTCTGTTGTGTAACATTAAATGCAAATCTCTGAGGAGGTTGACCTTTCGTTTTTCTCTCTGATTTCCTGACATTATCTATTTCCATTTCTTCTTCACTTTCAATTTTATTCGGACCTGCACCACTAGTACTTGGCATTTCTGTATCATGTGTTGCCATGTCTTCACTTCTCAGCCTTTTAACAGTACGTTTGCCACTGTGTATTAAATCTGTTAATGCAGTTTTTAATGGAATTTGTTGTCCAAAAGGAACATCCGCAGCTTCCTGTTTGCTTTCACTATCTAGGATCACTGTTTGACTGTCTCTCCAAGGTTTATCTATCACCTTTATGCTTCTGCTTAACACCACTTGTTGTTTCTCAGGCAACCAAACTCTATAATATGAATTCTGAAATCCCAAAATGCGTCCTGCCTGCGCTCTTGAGCCTAATTTACCATGTCTTCTTTGTTTTACTACATGTACCCAGCATTTTGCCCCCAAACGTTCTATGTGTTTCACCCTGGGTTTTCTTCCAGTCAGTTTCTCATAGGGAGACATGCCTATTGTTCTGTGCATTAGGCGGTTCTGAATATAAACAGTGTACAGAATACATTCACCCCAATAAGTGTTATTCATATCAGCATCTGCTAGCATTGCTCTCAATGAATCCTGCAATGACCGGTTCCTCCTCTCTGCCGTTCCGTTGGAGGATGGGCTGAAGGGAGCAGTGAGACTTTGTATTATTCCCTTATTTTCCAAATATGTTTGAAATGAATTACTGGTAAATTCACCACCTCTATCTGATCTGATATTTTTGATAACAACCCCATGTTGTGTTTCTGTTCTCTGTATGAATGCCTTTAATTTCTCTTCTGCATCACTTTTCTTTTTCAATAAGAACACATGTGTAAATCTGGAGAAATCATCCACAATCACTAAATAAAACCTTGCTCCACCTTTTGAGCACTGAAAAGGTCCAGCTAAATCCACATGTATGAGCTGATAGGGTTCAGAAGTCGTGCTTTCACAGATCTTATTTACTGGAGTTACTGTCATTTTTGTTTTATAGCATACCTCACACTCATCCACATGCTCACAGTGTGTTAACTTCAAATCTTGACTATGCTTTGGGGTGTTTATTATCTTTTGGAAATGTGCGTGTGCCAGTTTTCTATGCCATTCATGGACACAATTATCATGTTTCTCTTTATTTACTGCTATCCAAGCACACATGTGTTTATCAAGCTTGCACTCAACCATAAACATTTGATTCTGTAATTTCCCTTGCATGCATATTTCTCCATCTTTTCTCACAAAACATCTATCCCCTTCAAATGTAACTTTGCAACCTATTTGAGCCAATTTTCTCACTGATAGAATGTTATATTTTAAACCAGAAATCAATAATACATCTGTTAAAATCCCCAAATTACCCATCTTCAGCGTTCCTCTCGCAGTCGCGTCCTGAACCGATCTGTCAGCCAGATAAAGCTTCTCCTGCGTCGGCTTTGAAGTGTAAAATAAACTAGAGTCTGTGATTAGGCAATTAGACGCTCCACTGTCAAGAAGCCATTTAGAGTTAATCAGTTTATTGCTCTCCTTAGAAACAAAGTTCACGCTTGCTCGCTGACTTTCAAAGCCTCTGTAATTCCTCTTCTTTAAACAATGTCTCTGTATATGCCCACGTGATCCACAAAAATAACATGTTTTAGTCTCTTGCTTGCTTCTTTGATTTTGGTGTTGTACAGACACAGTCTCAGTTTCTTTTAATTCTATTTTCTTATTCTCTTGCCTCCTATTCCACTCTTGTTGAAGTTTCTGTTCCACAAAGTCCAAAGTCAGATTCCCATCAGGTTGGGTTTCAAGACTAGAGACCAGCACTTCCCATTTTTGATCCAATGAAGATAACAGGAGATAAACCATCTGTAGGTCATTATGATGCACGTCTCGATCTTGGAGCTCAGCATTTAATCTACGAAATTCAGCCAAATGCTCTTCCATAGTCACATCATCTGTAAAACGCATCTGATAAAGCTTCCGTGCTAAACACAGCCTGCTCCCCGCAGTTTGCTGTACATGCGCGGCTCTTAACTTTTCCCACATCTGATTAGCTGTCGGCTCATTACTCACCAGCAACAGTTGTGAATCTGATAGCCCCAGAGTAATAAAAGCCTTCGCTTTCTCGTCTTTCTTCAGCCACGCTGCTGAAGGAGCTGCCGGAGGGGTTTTTTCCACGACATCATTTAAATCCTCTTTAATCAGAACTGCTCTCATTCTCCATTTCCAGCTGGAGTAATTAACAGCATTCAGCCTCTCCATCGGCATCCCGGAAGACAGATTTACAGCTATGTTGCCCACTCTTACTTGCCTCTCACTTGCGCTTTGTTTCTCTCTGCAACAACGCCACTTCACCGGCTCTTGAACCCGCTACCATGCCTGATAAGCTGGGCCCATAACCCCTGTTGGCGATTGCGTGTATAGATCAAACGTGGTTTGAATTCAAGCGCCGTATAGAACAGGAATAAGACAGGCCAGGCAAGTTTCTTCTAAGAGTCTTTACTAGGCAAAGACATTAGACACAGCTCTCTCCATTGACATTTCTTCCCCCACTCTCATTTCCTGCAAGTTTCCCACCTTATCACCCTCTCAGCCAGCCACTGACCTTGATAGTCTGGCACTCTGTTCTCACAGCTTAACCCTTCTGCTTCAGGTTTCTCTCTCTCTGCTAAAAACCTTGTCTGTGAGTCTCACAGCCTGCGTCACTGACCAACAGGTGGTTCATGACAGATGCTCTTGGAGGTCGCTGATTCATGGGGTCGCCATAAGTCATAGTCGACTTTGAGGCACATAACAAAAACAACAAATATGAGACTGAAACTAACTTGTTTGACCTGGTGGATGACTTTCATTCAAGATGGATTGAAGGATGCAACTCCGAACCTCTGGCATTCAGGATCATCATTTACGGTATTCTTATGAACCACATTGCCAGAGTGGGGCTTGGAGGCATGGTGCTACAATGATTCCATTCTTTTCTGGAGAGACACGTCCTTTTAAATGTGTCACCAAGCCCCACTGGGATTGGCTCAGACCTGTATTTGGCACTGAATTTCAACAGTTGGCCCTGCCAACCTATAGAAAGAGGACAGATTGGAATAAACATGTGAAATTGGCACAGATTAAAAAATACAGTGATCCATCCATCCCTGGTCCACCCCCTTTGCTTGGACTGTGGTGCCGTTCTCTATATGGTAAATGTATGTGTCAAACTGCCCTTAGGGTGATAGCCAAAGCACTTCTAAAGTAGTCTGATTTGCTTTACCCAAACCAAGTTTGCTTTCTTGAGGATGCAGTCTTAGTAAATCCATGTGCAGAGAATCCTCTTCTATGGTCCTTCATCTATATGATGTGTATATGTATTATAAATAATATTGGGCACTAATGAAAGAGATTGGTAAACGAGAATAGTACTAACACCATGACAAGTGCTAATAATTCCATGAAAGGAGAGCACATTGGGTGTTAGGATATCCCTGTAACAGTACAACCGACAGCTTTAAAGAGGCCATCAAGAGCATAGTTGCCATGGCAACATTTCCTGCAATAAGCAGCATTACAAATCTTATTAGGGCTGAGAACGGGACAGACAAAAACAGATGTCATTTCTAGAAATGCAACTTTATTTTATTTTTTAAAATAATGCTTTCATTAAAAATTACACTGTTATTAATGAAGAAGTACACAAGCAAAGACCTGAATAGTGTTCTCTTTTATTCAACAAGGTTTGAAATCTTGATTGCAACATACCAGCTGAATGATAGAACAGAAAAATAGGTAATTTTTATTGTGCACTTTACAATGTGGCATACAGTGCACATATGTACATATCTACCCAGAAGTAAGCCTCTTTGAGTTCAGTGGGGCTTACTCTCAACTAAGTGTGCATAGGACTAGAGCCTTGGTAAGCTCAGGGACTTACTTCTAGCATATGATTGTACTTTAAATGTACCATTTGTATATTATTTTTATTGCAAAAATAAAGGAATATTAATGTATTAAAGTTTCATCACTAAATTCAGAAGTTTAATAGACTGAATGTAAAGATTAACTTTGCACATCTGTACAAAGTAATGAATAATTATGTAATCTATATGTTGTTCGTTTTAAAGAGTACATAAATTCCAAAAGCTGGTTAAGGAACATCTCTTCCAAAGCTTAGGAGAATCACTTATCAACTGCAGAAGTGAACAACACTAAACAGAACTAGTAATTTCCTGCACTTCTGGTGCTTCTAGAATTGGCCACTTAGCGGAGACAGGAAATTGGAGTAAGTAGACATAAGTGATATGGACAGGTTGCTATTATGTTCTGAAGTATGAGAAATGCATTGTGCAACACTGGTGTTGGAAAGGTATAGGGCCTTTGGTTATTGATACATTGAGTACTGCTAATTGGTGAACTGCTAATTAATACTGTTCCATTCATTCCATTAATTAATTCTGAGCACTATCTAAAGACCTGCTTTCACTCATGTGAGGGACTCAGACTAACACAAAGTTTAATACAGTTTTTAGTTTTCTCTTATTGTTTTAAGGCTTCTTTTTGAATGG
Source organism: Rhineura floridana (assembly GCF_030035675.1). Lineage (NCBI taxonomy): Eukaryota > Metazoa > Chordata > Lepidosauria > Squamata > Rhineuridae > Rhineura > Rhineura floridana. Next base: position 87,179,973 of record NC_084484.1, on the reverse strand, counting down.
TATTTTATGGCTTTAATTTGTTTGTTTTATGCCACCCAGAGAACATTAGTTACTGAATGGCTAATAAATACTGTAAGTAAATAAAGTATTGGTTTGGATCCATTGTAAGATCCCATTGTAATAATTATGAAAAGCTAGGAATTACAGGAATACCCCGCATTAACGTACGCAATGGGTCCAGAGCGAGTATGTAAACTGAAAATGTACTTAAAGTGAAGCACTACCTTTTTTCACTTGCGCCGCCACTGTGCCACCTCTCCTTCATGCAGAGCCTCAAAGCCCCGCTCTAAAGCCTCTGCTGCTGCGAGTGCCGCCTCTGCTGCTGCGCCGCCACGCCTCCCAGCTGATTGCGATTGCGCCTCCCAGCTGATTCGTGGTCGCATGACCACGTCTCTTTCCACCACTCCCCACGCACTGAAATAACAGGCCACAACCAAAGGTTGTGTCCGTTCTTGTGAAGCGAGCGTACGTAAACAGGGGAATGGTGCTACTGTAAGTATGTCTGTACTCACGAGTGTCCTTAAAGTGAAGGTCCATATAGCGGGGTATTCCTGTACCTAAATCCTGTTGATTTCTTCATCCAGCCAATTGATTCCCCCCCCCATATGCTCAGAGGCACATGTTACCAAATTCTTCCAAGCTACACAGGAAGTGGATTGGACTGTGAAAGACCAACCCAAATTGTGTTTGCATTTTTACAAATTTGTAGGGCAGTCCAAAATCTCAGAGAGGAGTTCAGGTCTCCTGCTCCCCTGGTGCATTCACTATAGCTGCCCAATTTCCCTGCTTTTTAAAGTTTTATAGAAATTTCTGCGGGCTATAGGTACATTCTTAAACCATAAGGTTTTTTGCCTATTAGTGAATTCAGTATAACGTTAAGCAGATCATTCCGTCAGTGCAAGGATTTCTTTACTGTGTTTAGTTTAATCTAGGTGCCCATAGTAGTCTAATATCTTTGATCTATGGGATAAATACCTTGGAATTGTAGCCATAGGTTGTAACCTTACAAACATATAAGCTTGTAGTCATTGTATTGTAGCAGTTCAGCAGTGTTCAGTGCTTTCTTAGTATTTTGCTTCTGCACAAGCACAATATACAGGTCATCCTGTTGGTTTTAATATTAAGTACACAATTATATACAAGGAGCATTTGGAGGATTAAACCCTATATTAATAAACATGTTTAAATATTTTAGTGCTTCCTTTGTGCACATTTTTTTCTTTATTTCCTGAGGCTGTGGCTTTTAACAGGTTATTCATCCCTTTTGAAAGGAAATAATTGCAGTTATGCTTCATTATGAGGGTTTGTGCTGCATTGCTTTGCCATTACTAGGGCAACTAAAAAAACAATATTGCAAGTATAATTACATCTACATTTTAGCTTGATCAGTAGCTAATGTTTATTGTCTTTTTGGTAATTGTTTATTATGATGTGCTTAGAATGGCAAAGTATTTGAGTCCTTAAAGCATTATGCATTTTTAAAAGGCACTATTTTTCCCATTACTCAGAAGCAACTCAAAGCATGTAGTTTGGAATATACTCTATCCAGTTTTCCAAGGCAAGACTGTGCAATTCCATTCAACTCAATCTCTCATTCAAAGTCTTTCATTGTTCAACTGTAAGATTCCATGCTTTGGACAACAAATTATCTTCCTGGTGTCTGTGAGACCAACTTCTTTGGACTTTTTAATTACTTTTTTTAATTAATGCTTTTTAATGTTCTGTCTCAGCAACAATAGGAGTTTCAGGTGGCTTCACAAGATGAATTGCCAGTTTTAATATAGTTATTACATTAGAGTGTGATTAGAAGTTCATTGAAGTTAATAAAAAGGTAAAGGCATCCCCGCACTTATAGTGCGAGTCGTTTCCGACTCTTAGGGTGACGTCTTGCGACGTTTACTAGGCAGACCGTATATATGGGGTGGGATTGCCAGTTTCTTCCCTGGCCTTTCTTTACCCCCAGCTTATGCTGGGTACTCATTTTACCGACCACGGATGGATGGAAGGCTGAGTGGACCTTGACTCCTTTTACCAGAGATTCGACTTCCTCCTTCCATTGGAATTGAACTCCGGCTGTGAGCAGAGCTTCAGCTGCATTACCGCTGCTTACCACTCTGCGCCACGGAGGGTCTGAAAGTTAATATACATATTAATTTTCTTTAGAGTCTCTGTCTTTTAAAAAGAATTGATCTGTAAATTAAAATAAAAGTTATTATCAACTGTTTGCTTAGGAAACCTCCTTGCTCATGGTTACTTTGTGTCGGAAGGACACTGTTTTAATGGACTACAAAGGACTTCCATGTCTACTCATGGTACTTCTGTCCTATGGACCTTTGTCTAACACAGTTCTCAGGCTAATTAATGTTATAAGAGGTCCAAAGTCCATTGCTTTTAATTCTGGTAATGTATGTACTAAATATAAGAAACTAGACATGCAACATGGAATATATTATTTGTATACTACTGTGGCTGCTTTCACTCTGCACTTTATTCCTTTACTCTGATGATTTCTTACCTGGTAATTTGTGCATTATATTTGATCTTTCACACACTGCATAAACTAGTTCTGGAATTCTAGTGAAATATAGTGCAAGTTTAGTGCTGATTTTCATGATAAATAATACTGGAAATAATCAATTTGCAAGCTTGGAAACCCAGAAAATTGCAGGAGTTTTTCACTAGCTGTAGCCACTAAGGTAACAGGCATCCCAACATGCCATGCACTCCTGCCCTTTAGGCACTTTTTTTTTTTTGCCTAACTAAAATTGTACCGATATTCTGGCTTAGGTGCAGGTAGCAGCAGCATTTCTCACATAGACACCTATGTCTATACAACTTTGTTTTTAAATGCCAGATGCTAAAGGGAGAGGGGTTGCATGGTGACTGGATGAGGTCTTAGACCTCCTAAAGTGGGTGAGGAACTAAAGTGGGTGAGGGACAAAAATAAGACACTAATTGCAGCCGTGTGAAACACAGTTGTACAAAATGCCGGTATATTGGCTGAAAAATCTACTGTTCCTTAATGCAATAGTGAAAGGAATTTTACAAATTGGGACAGAACCACTACCATTTTAGTCTATTAAACTAACACAATCAGCCCCATGTCTGAAAGCAGCTCTTATGTTATACTATTATATGTTCAATTGAACAGGCAAAGAAAATATGAAGAGAGTGCAAGGAGTATAGCTTAGAAGGATGAGAAAATGAAAAAATAAATATAGGAAATCCATGCATGAATTAAATACCTTGGGTCTGCAATATAGCAGTAAATATTAAGGAGGAGACAGATGTTAAGAATGGCCTGCAAAAGGCTTGATTTTTATCTAGAGAAGACTCACTGAAATGTTGTGTGATAAGAGATTGATAATAAATTTGAAACTTAAGATTTTGAATCAAATGCACCCTGTTCAGCTAAGGATATGGAAGGGGTAGATCAAGGAAACTTGGAACATGATGCCACATCACATTATGAAAGTGCTATATGCATTATTTTGGGAGTTAAGAAATCTTGCTGCTATCTATGACAAATGTAGCACAGCACCCATCCTTTAAGTAGACTGTGTTAATGAAGAAGGAGCCATGATTCTACCCTTCTGTGTGTAGGCCAGAAAGTGGAGATATATAGCAAGTCATATTGGGCAAGCACTGCCAAGATGAATGAAGCATCTCTTCACATCCTGGGAGAACCAGAGTAATGGAAGTACACAGCCAGAATAGGTCACATACTCCACAGTACCTCTGACAACTAGTGCATCCATGAACTGATGATATCAAACCATATTTATGTTGGATCAGTAGCTTTGTGTGCCAAGCCAAAAGAACCCTGAATAATCCTTGCAGTCATGGGTTATGGTATGGTAATACCCACTGGCACCATCTATGTGTTTTGGGTGCCACCTTAAAACATGGTTGTTCTAGCAATTGTCTAGCAATTGCCTATATTGTATTTCTGTGAACCTGTGTGAACATGCTACATTTTATTGTGTTTTCTATACAGATTTGTTGGTTTTATTTTCTGTTGGTTTTAGACGTATTTTGTACACTGCCTAGATATATGTTTATGTGGCATAAACAAAAAATATGAACTGAGAGGTGGTAGAACAGCTTTATACTGATTGTGGAAGAAAGCCAATAGGAGATGAGGAGGGTCCTGCTCAGAACAAATCTCCCAACGGCATGAAGATGAAAAAAAAATGATAAAAATGTAAATGGGAGAGGCATAAAACTAGGTATTGTGAGTCAGGGCCAGCGCCAAAGGATGGCCAGGTTGGGCCCTGGCCAAGGGTCCCATGGTCCACAGGGACCCCTCATTAGGGTGGGGGAATAGCACTTCCCATGGATCACAGGGAGGGAGCTTTCAGGCCACTCACCCATTTGCTCGCTCCACCTACCTCTCCTGTCTTCTGAGGCTGAGTGCGCAGGGTTGCCATCAACCAAGATGGTGCTGGAGTCTTTTTAAGGAGCTGATGCTTCTACCACCATCTTGGTTGATGATAGGCATGTGTGTGCCATCAACCAAGATGGCGGCGGGGATGGCAGCCCCTTAGAGAAGCCTCCGCTGCCATCTTGGTTGATGGCAGCCCTGTGCACACAGTGTGCGCAGCAATAGGAGACAAGAGAGAGGTAGGTGAAACAGGCAGGAGCCATGCACCTGGGGAAAGCTGGTGCCCAAGGGCCCAGTCATATCTGGCACCGGTCCTGTTGTGCGTGCATAGGGACAGAACAGCTGTTCATTGAGGATGAAGTACCACAAGCCAAAACAGAAATGGCAATACTTGAAGAGAGTCACTGTATACAAGTAGTTACATGCTGATGCCGGAAGCCTCCAAGCCAAGATGGGAGAACTGGAGTGTTTGGTCTTAGAGGATAGCATTGATATAGTGGGCATAACAGAAACCTGATGGAATGGAGAGAACCTGAGGAACATAGTTATTTCTGAATATAATCTCTATAGAAACAACATAGTAGAGGTGATGTTACTCTGTACATCAAAGAGGTAGTTGAGTCCAGCAAGCTAGAAATTCCAAAAGGGACAAACTCTTCAGCCCTAAGAATAATTTAGTACTGGAGGCATGCTATCCACCCACCCCTGATCAAAATGCTCATGGAGATCTTGAGGTGAAGAATGAAATCCAGGAATCCTGCAAAATAGGAAATGTTATAGTAACAGGTGACTTCAATTACCCTCACTGGATACTTATGTGTTCAAGTCACAAAAAAGTAAAAGATTCTAGAGGACTATACCCTAGAATAGGTGATCATGGGACTGACCAGAGGAGCCATGACCCTGGACTTATTAAGTAGCACCCAGGACCTGGTGCAAGATGTGTTGTTGAACCAGTTGGGAACCATGACTGTTGCGCTATTAAATTAAACATACATGTTACCAAGAAAATCCAACATGGTCACATTTGACTTCAAAAGGGGAAACTCACAAAAAATGAGGGGATTGGTGAAAAGGAAGTTGAAAGGCAAAGTCAAGAGGGTCAAATCACTCCAAAATTCTTGGGAGTTTAAAAACACAATATTAAAAGCTCAAGTGGATTGTATATCACAGTTAAGGAAAGGTACCAGTTTTTATTCCTGTAAAGTGAAGCACATTTGGGAAGGGTTCTAAATATGCATATGCACTGATGAGGTCTAAAATGGTTGCGTTTGTTGTCTCCCTGGTTATTCCCTCATCAGCCTGAAAATGCATACAGTTACAATGCAAATGAGTAATATCTCAGTTAAGGAATCCTCCAGGAACAAAGCTCCTTTTAACTAACCTTTTTTTAACTGTGAAACTGACCAGCTTTGCTTTGCTGTGGATAAACTTGCAAGCCTGGGCCTTTGCTTTAAGGTGAAACTGACCAGCCTGTGCCTTTGCTTTGCAAAGGGAGAACCCTGTGCCTTTGCTTTGCTAGGGTGAAACTGAGAAGCCTGTGTTTTTGCTTTGCATTAAAGAGAGTATGTGTTCAGGGTGGGGAGGGAAGGATCCAATGGGATTTGGAGGGGGACGCACCCTTTAAAATTCCTGTTGAAGTGGCTGCCACCATCTATGAGTGGATGTAGGAACCTATTCCTATTCTTTCCACATTATTCCTACCCCTGGGTACCAAAAATCCTTAAAGATGTCCAGGAACATATCTACTTTGTTAACTGAGGTATTACTGTATACAGATTTACACTGCCCTGGATGCCTCCATCTATCAGCATGTTTATGTAATGGACAAGGGGCACCCATTCTGTCAGAGTGTGCATCATTTGTCTCTTATGTAAACATGGTGTTGGGAGCAGTCTCCCCTGATTACTTCCCTGGAATAGTAAAGGAGCAACTATGAGGGCACCGGTAACTATTCAAGGAATGAAAAGTGCAACTGGTGATATTGCTCAGTTCTGGCAATCTCTTCCAGGCCCATGAAAGAGCTGGGAGGAAGCAGATCCAGCAATATGTGCTTTGCTCATAGCAAATACATATAAAAGATCAGAGTGCAAATGGCCTTTTCTCTGGCTGGCTTTTGCTTACTGATGAAGACATATTCTAGCAGACTTTTGCCTTGCTAAGTACCTGAGGATTTTAAAGTTTTAAAGGCTGTATTTTATCTGTGGTCTCTGTTTTTGTTGTATTTTTAACTGAATGTAATTGTTTATGGTATTGTGATTTTAAATAGTTATAAACCAGCCTGAGAAGTTCACGTGCATGATAAGGTGTAAACAAACAAACAAACAAACAAACGGGGATAACAAAAGCAGATACGGGCTCTCCACTATTTTGGACAGAAAACCAACTATCTGTTCTACTGTGTTCCTGGGTGTGGCTGAGCTGTTATGTCCTCCTGACTACCTCCCCCATGCTCTGCCTCCTTATGGATGGAGAGTCTGAAAGGGATAGGCCTCTTGCCTGGAATCTCTTATTTCTTATTTCTCATTGAGGACTTGCCTTGACTCCAGGATTTCTGGTTGTTTGGTTTGGGTGTGTCAGGGCCCATGGGGATGCCTTTGTCACTTAACTCTTTTTTTTTTTGCTGTTCAAGCTTATAGGAGGTGTGTATGTGTGTGTGTGTGTGTGTGTCCAACCTATAATATCTGTGCCTTGCTTGGCTTTTATTACAGTTTGTTTGCTCTTTTCCAACCCAGAACTTCCTCCAGGCATCAGTTCATCACCCTCCCTAGAATCAGAAGATGGAAACAAATGGTAGAATTGAGGGTCATCCTCGTGTTGGTGACACCATAGCCCAAACCCTCATATAACTCCCCCAGCTGTTTCACATAAATATTGAACAACATGGGTGACAATATAGAGCACTGCAGGACCCCATACATCAGTGGCCATGGGACAGATTGTAAGTTCCTCGGCAACACTTCTGGGTATGATCATCCAAGAAATGGAACCACTTAAAACAATGCTCTCCAAGCCTAATGAGATAGAGAGAGAGAGAGGGCTCATTCACATGGGAGCTGAACTCTGTTTTAAAGATGAAGCTTTTTCCATTGTGATGGGAGTTTAAAGATTACCCTTCCTACCTTCCAATCACTGTTTTCCATTCATACTGAAGGGAAAGAGTCAATCACACAGCTTCCTAATGACCACACCCTCTTAAGGGCAAACTGTTACTTCCTCTGGTTACCTTGGCAACTGAGCATGCTCAGAAAGTTTAATAAAAAAAGAAAAATCATCAAGTCTGATTATTTGTATTTTCAGAATCTAGCAGAAATACAAATATTTGTTTGAATTATGTTATGCTTTTTTGCACAAGTTGGGGGGAAGGAAAAAAGCACTGTTTGCAGCAGGCTTGCAAAATGGGAGGGAGCCAGCAGGAAATGACATAACAAAGGGAGGAGGAGGGGAGTGGGCATGGACTCACAAAAGCATTGGAGCTAAGCATCTACAAGCCCCTAGAGATGCAAAGCACAGACAGCTTTTCCTTCCCTTTTCAGATTAAAATTGGATTGATTTGCTGCAGGTTAAACACACCAGGATGCCTGCCCTTTGCCTCCTGCATCATATTATTGCTTTAATTAAACGGGCATGCAAGTAGAACCCATCCCAGATTAAATTGCCATGTGAACTGGCCCAGAGATAAAAGAGGAATGGGTTAAAAAGACATCAAGGATATCCTGCCATGTGTGGTTTGATACCTAATCACTGTCATGGTCATATCACCCAGGTCTGAATTTGGTCAACTTTGTCTTTAAATATGATTTAAAACACAAAAGTGGCTCTTTTTTTAGAGTGCTAGTTTCACAGTGAAAATTGTTGAGACCACGCACAGAAGAGCTGCTCTCTAGAAATCCTTTACTGCAACAACAGACTGCAAGCAACATACAGCATATCTTCAGAAGAAAAACAGAAGGTTAGAGGAAATGTTGCTTAGGTCAGAGAGAGAAAGATAAACAGCAAGCTTTAAATTTAAATTTAACAAGATAAGTTATGCTTCCACCTACAGTTGGAACAGACTAATTACACCCTTAGTAGGTAATGCATTGATCATTTTATACACATGATGTATCTTCTTCAACATTTTAAAAGTCTGTGTGACTTTTAATAGTATTTGTTCAAGAAAATAAACCATCTACTTTTTTCTCTGATTTTCTGATACTTTGAATCTATTTATAATACAGTGTGTATGAATTGAACTTTTCATAGCTCCTTTTCATTGTCAGTCTCATAACTAAACTGAAAGGAGTTTAAGATCAACAGTGTTCTGCTCATCACTCTTGCACAAATATAGCAGAGAAATGACAGAATTATACACTTTTAAAAGTCACTGAAAATGTGATGGCTGCTCCTCAGATGGATTTGCAAAATGAGTGCTTCTGTATAATCTGAAATCTGAAATCATGTTATAAATCCCACAGTTGATTGGGTTTTTTTAAACACACCAGTGTCAAAAGTTTGTGATAATAGAATTAAACAAAGTCAGATTTCTGCTCTGAAACAACCTGGCAAAAAGCAGGCTCCTTCCTTGCCCATTTTGACCCATGATCTGGTCAAGACAGTGCTGGCTGCAGGTTTTGGATGCCCTCAACAGGATGTCTTAGTGGTTTTCCCTCCACCTTGTCACTGTCACCATTGCACATTTATCTGATGTGAAAAAAATAAATTGAAAATTTTAACAAAGGATGAGAGCAGAGTTCTAATAAATAATTTTTCTACCCTAACAGTTGCTGAAATTTTCTTTCCTTGAAATCAATAACAAAACAATAATCATGAAGAACTCTTTCTTCAGTATTCTTTAAGAATATATCAAGCTGTCCTGTCCCTGCTGTTTTTTTCATTGTTTCAGATAGGCCTACAGAGGCTTGTTATACATGATTAATTATGAAGGGTTTGGTAGCACCAGAAGAAAATAACTATTATAATAACAACTGATGATTTAAAGTCATCTGTTATTAATTTCTACAGTATATTCCAGAGTGCAAAGTACTTTACAAATCCTACCTAATTTAAAGCAAAGGGGTTGAGTTTGACCTTGCACATGACATAAAAGCAGGCTAGAACTGGAAATAATTTAACATTTCATATAACAGGTAAACGAGAAATTTGGAGAATGACCCAAATTTGGAACCAGTACTGACTATATTTTCAGGAATAGGTATTGTAAATGATTCACATTTTCTCAGTGAATGAGCCATCAGGTAGCAGCCTTTTATAAGATGAAACTGGAACTTTGGAAATTGAATTTGTGAAGAAATTTCAGTGGCACACTAAAAGAAGAAAAAGAAATAATGTTAAATAATCCATGGTAAAATAGGAATGTGCCACACTTACAAACTTATAAATACATATAAAATCTTGTTTTGCGTGTTCACGTTTGCAAAGGAAACACATGCCATTTTATTACAAACTATACTACCCATTTATACTATTTTTCACATATTTTAATCTCCAGATAACTCTCTGTTAACATACACCTACTGTTATTGTTCATAGGGGGAAAAAAAGAGAAACATTACTGTGGGAGAACTAACATAACCTTGCGTAATTCAGTATGATTCTTTTATTGGTGCATTATGTGATGTCTCCAGAGGTCCTCTGTTCATAAAATAGAGAGGGACCTGCTGTGTTCAATGGGAATTGAATATTTTACGTATTTGAAACCTATAAAGTGATGTGAGTCCAGCATGAAAAAGTTTTTCAACTTGTAAAAAGCTTTATATGATGGTGGTGACCGACTGATTTAAAACTAGCAGTAGTTTTGCTATTTAGTTGTATTATCTAGCATCTGCCCCCTCCTTGCAGACAAATAAAAATAAAGAGAGATTGGATGTATAAGGAGAAGGGAGGAAGTCAATTCAAAATGAAAGAGTGAAGATATGAGTTTTTAATAAATGTGTAAGATCAGAAACAGAAGGAACAAGCTGAAGGTCACAAGGTAAAGCAACAGGAGATGAACCATCATATAGTGACAGAATTACCTGCCTTGTGTATGTTACATGGTTTAGAGTCAAGCAATGGCCTTCAGTTCAGTTTTAAGGCTGTATTCATTGACTGCAGCTCTTGGTACATCAGCATGATTTTATGTATGTTATAGGGTTATATTTCTCTATGAGTCCTTGCTGCCCGGTGGAATATATTTTATTTTTATTTTATACTCTGAGAAGAGCTTAAAGGCATCTTGCTGAAACTTAAAGAAAAACTCAATTTGATTTTCATTCTAACTGTCCCCTAAGTATGAATGCAAGTTTAATGCTTGTGTTATGTTGACTGTAAGAGCTGGCAGAAATATTGGAAATGAAAACCTAGACGACATTTCTTTTTGCATAATGAGGGGTTTGCTATACATTCAGATTGTGATATATTTGCACAATGAGATTACTATCTCAGAGTTACAAAGGGATTCATTGTGAATGTAAAGAGTTGTCTCGCTTATTGAATTTATACTAAAGCAATATGACAGGGTTTTCCTCAATGGAGCTCTTGGTGTGGACCTCCAAAGGGAGTGAAATCAATGTTCATTGTAGCTCGCTATCAAAAGAGCAATATGTATCTTAATGAACTTGGACTGTAATATAGCTGTGTCCTGTTTTCACAGAAGCATTGAAGAGTATTCGGTATGAAGGTCAAACTAAACATGATGGTATCAGTTCTATCTGTTAAAATAAATGTCTGCTTTTCCAGCCCCTCTCCTTAGGCACTTTGCCTTTTGAAGGTTACTTTGGCCAAGGAGAAAAGATGCAAAGAGATAAGGTGGGAGGCAGGGAACTCTTTTCTCATTAAGGTTATCTCAATAATTTGAGGAGGGGTGATCTCATAGCTGTGTTTACCTTGATCCTGAATCTCTAGAAGAATCAGGGTTTCTCAGAGGAATTTTGGCTTCACAAGTTTGATCTGCAGCACAAGTGAAAACAGGGACCCCTGTAGTGCTTCAAGATGCCTTGACAATCCAGACATGAAAAAATGCTGCAGACAAATCAGTGCTGAAAGTGAAAGTAATATCTCCAAGTTCATAATGCCAGGGTAGGGTGGTGGAGGAAGGGGAAAGCAAGCACCAAAGTGAGAGAGGGCAGAGGGAGTACACTGTTGTGAGTGACAGGTCAAGCCTGTAATCAGTGAGAGTGATTTAACCCAGAAAATCCCTTTTAGTTCTTCATATCCCCAAATCAACTTTAAAGGTGCTCAGAACAGAGGGTTCTCGACCTATTTGGCAGGGTTTATCTATTCTGGAAGGGCTAGTCAACCTGTAAATTTCTTCTACTTCTGTAGAAAGTTTTTTAAAAAGTGAATTGTAAATGGAGGGGCTCAGATGGATCCTGAGCTGAATCTGGCAGCCTGTGAAATGTCTTGGACTGATGAGGGCTGGTTTCCAAACTGCAAAATTGGAGTCTGAACCAAAACTTGTGTGTTGTCCCCACCTCTACTATATACATGGGTCCCCAGTCCTAAACACCAGAGTAAATAATAGGAGCAATATTTCTAACAGCATAAGGAATTAGGATTTACTAATATCATTAAACTTTATGTTTCTCCGCCATCTCTTTCTGATTGATTACTTATTTTGCCGTCAGTTTATAATTTTAGAGTTGAGGGTGTGAGGAAGGTGTAATTTACATGTTGCAGGGAAAGAATTAATGAGGCATTTTTGTATTCTTTTTGTGGGAGGAAGAAAAATGTTGCAGGGAAAGACTGGTAGATGAGGAATACCTTAGTAGATAAGTCCAAACTAGTTTTTACTACATTTACTTTGATTAAAAAGGAACAAGAAACCCTTGCAGGCTTTTGCATTGAATACACATGGCTTAAAGCAGGTATGGAGGCAGAGACATGGGCGCATGTTCCATCCGTTGCCCCCTGGTATGTGAGTTTCACTTTAGATAATGAGGGGTTTTTAAGCATTCGGATATGAAAAGTACAATAGTTACAGAAAATAAAAATTTTAGAATAAAATGTGTACATTAATTTCATGAACAGCACCTGGACTAATAGCTTATGCTTGCTTGTTTCTGTGATAGATAGAGATGGAGAATCTTACTGTTGCTACATAAGGAGCAACAGGATCAATGTTATAAATTTGGCAGACTTCCGTGGTGGTGTGGGGTGGAAGAAAACTAAAATACAAATAGTAGGGGCTTGCGCCATAAGAGGGTGGAAAGGAGAGGAAGATCTGGGAAATGGAGGAGACAGAGTGAAATAGAAGGATTGAAATGCTAATATTTTACTATTCCAAGAAAAGGGTAGGAATGTTTTTTCCTGATTTCCACAGTGACCAGAGAGAGTCTAAATATCCTAATGTCTAGAAACATCCAGGAAAAGGGCTATTACGAGAGGAATGAAGGTAGGCAAGCTTTCATACGTCTCCCATGAACCTCACATGACATGGTTTCAAGCAAACAACCCTCCCCAAATGGTAAAATGTATAAAAATGCCCTTAAAGCATAACATGTGGCTTTGTGTTCTCTTGAGAGTCTTGTCTAACCCAAATAAAACAAAAATGGAGTGGGAAGCAAAGGAATGGAGGGACGCTAGGTGTGGTTGGAGAAACCTGCTCTGGAGCACCCCATCAAGTGGTGAAGCAAACTGAACAGTCTGAATTTATTTTGTTTTTATTTGTTGTTGTTATGTGCCTTCAAGTCGACTGCGACTTATGGCGACTCTATGAATCAGCGACCTCCAATAGCATCTGTCATGAACCACCCTGTTCAGATCTTGTAAGTTCAGGTCTGTGCCTTCCTTTATGGAATCAATCCATCTCTTGTTTGGCCTTCCTCTTTTTCTACTCTCTTCTGTTTTCCCCAGCATTATTGTCTTTTCTAGTGAATCATGTCTTCTCATTAGGTGTCCGAACTATGATAACTTCAGTTTCATCATTTTAGCTTCTAGTGATAGTTCTGGTTTAATTTGTTCTCACACCCAATTATTTGTCTTTTTTGCAGACCATGGTATGTGCAAAGCTGTCCTCCAACACCACATTTCAAATGAGTTGATTTTTCTCTTATCCACTTTTTTCACTGTCCAACTTTCACTTCCATACATAGAGATCGGGAGTACCATGATCTGAATGATCCTGACTTTAGTGTTCAGTGATACATGTTTGCATTTGAGGATCTTTTCTAGTTCTCTCATAGCTGCCCTCCCCAGTCCTAGCTTTCTTCTGATTTCTTGACTATTGTCTCCATTTTGGTTAATGACTGAGTCAAGGTATTGATAATCCTTTACAAGTTCAATGTCCTCATTGTCATCTTTAAAGTTACATAAATCTTCTGTTGTCATTACTTTAGTCTTTTTGACATTCAGCTGTAGTCCTGCTTTTGTGCTCCAATAAAGGCCTACAATTAGTTCTTTTGTGCTTTCCTCTTTACGTTTCAACAGTATTCGTTTAAATCATGACTGGTTTCTGCTAGTAGTATGGTATCATCTGCATATGATTTTCACACCTGCTTCATCTAGGTCCAATCCTGCTTTCCATCTGATATTCTGCGTATAGATTAAACAAATAGGGTGTTAAAATACACCCTTGTCTCACACCCTTTCCGATGGGGAACCAATCGGTTTCTCCATATTCTGTCCTTACAGTAGCCTCTTGTCCAGAGTATAGGTTGTGCATCAGGACAATGAGATGCTGTGGCACCCCCATTTCTTTTAAAGCATTCCATAGTTTTTCATGATCTACACACTCAAAGGCTTTGCTGTAATCTATAAAGCACAGGGTGATTTCCTTCTTAAAACCCTTGGTCCGTTCGATTATCCAATGTATATTTGCGATATGGTCTCTGGTACCTCTCCCCTTTCTAAATCCAGCTTGGATGTCTGGCATTTCTCGCTCCATATATGGTAAGAGCCTTTGTTATAGAATCTTGAGCATTACTTTACTTGTATGGGATGTTAAGGCAATCGTTCGATAATTACTTCATTCCCTGGGACCCTCTTTCTTTGGAATTGGGATATATAGTGAACATTTGCAGTGCATGGGCCATTGTTTAGTTTTCCATATTTATTGACAAATTTTTGTCAAAATCTGGACAGAGTCAGTCTCAGTAGCTTGGTATGCCATCTGTTCTGGTGATTTGTTTCTTCCAAGTATTTTAAGAGCAGCTTTCACCTCACATTCTAAAATTTCTGGTTCATCATACGGTTCCTCCGTGAATGAATGTCATCCTTGCATCTCTTTTATACAGTTCTTCATTATATTGCTTCCATCTTCCTTTTATTTCATTTCGGTCAGTCAGTGTGTTCTCCTGTTGATTATTCAACATCCCTACTCTTGGCTTAAATTTCCCTTTAATTTCTCTAATCTTTTGCAATAGGGCTCTTTTTCCCTTTTTGTTTTCTATTTCTATACAATAACCATTGTTATAGTTCACTTTGTCCCTAACTACTAGTTGCTGTATTGTTGCATTTAGGGTTCTAACCGTGTTTCTATCTCTATGGTATTTACTTCCATGCAATCATGCTTAAGACTGGTACAACTGACCATGGGGAGGAGGAAGGGGAGGGGGAGGAGGGTAATGGAAGGGGAGGGGGAGGGGGAGGGAAGGGCAAAGGAAGAGGGAGGGAAGGGGCAAGAGGGAGGGGATAGGAGGGAGAAGGGAGGATGGGTTTGATCGTTTGCATACATTTTGAGTTCAATGGGATTTATTTCTGTGCAATCATGTTTGAAAATGAAATGGGCTGCCTTCAAGTCGATCCCAACTTATGTTGACCCTATGAATAGGGTTTTCATGGTGAACAGTATTCAGAGGTGGTTTTACCATTGCCCTGCCCTTATCTTTTAACGTGGCTGCTCCAAACATCTTTACAGATTTGACCCTTCACTTCAGAAAGAGGTCTGAGAAATGAGTAAGAGTAAGAAGTATCTTTTTAAATTGTTCTTTTCAATTCACTCTTGAATACACATTATACCTAGGGCAGATCCACACCATTCATTTAAAGCACACTCAACACCCAGTTGAAGCACATGAATCCCACCACAGAATCATGGAAACTGCAGTTTGTTAAGAGTGGTGAGAACTATAACTGTGAGGGGGAAACGGCACTTCCCAGGATTCTTTAGGGGAAGTCGTGCGCTTTAAATGCAAGTTGGATGTGCTTCAAATGTATTGTGTGAATCCACTTAATAAATTTTGCCTGCATGTAAATTGTTTTAATTAATTTTTCAAAATGCAAATGAGCTATAAACTGTAGTGGGTGACCACGGGCTACTCACCATCTCTCAGCCTATCTGCCCCTCAAGATGAAAACAATGGAGAACCATGACCACCCCAAGGTATACTTAAAATGTAGAGGAAGTATTGTACAATCATAGTGTGAAATCAGATACTTTTTGGAACACAGTATGACAAAATATTTATATAAGCAGGACTATCAAATATGTTTATTATTTACACAACCTGTAAAGATATTTACAGTGCAATCCTATGTTTGTTTACTCAGAAGCAAGCCCCAATGTATTCAATGGGGCTTATTCAACCAGGGAAAACTATATCCTCAAGTGATAAGGAACTTGTTCTTTTAACAAGCCTTTTGAGACCTTATCCCAGGCTGTGTTTGTGTTGGAATTGCTTTTTAATATATTTTTAAAGTTTTTTAAAGTTTTTAAAGCTTTTAAAATGTTTTTAAAGATGTTTTGTTTTAATATATTTTAAAGTCTGTTTTTATGATCTTCAAAGTGTTTTTAGTGCTTTTGTTTGCCCCCCCTGGGCTCCTACTGGGAGGAAGGGTGGGATATAAATAAAATAATAAATAAAAATAAATAAATAAACTTCATTCACCCAACCCAAAATTTGGAATCATGCCACTTTAAGCTGTTTTGCAACTGTTTATACTTGTTTTATGGTTACTGGTTTTTAAAGGGATTTATTTCTTATTGTGAGCTGCCTTGGTTTCCAATCACCAACCCTACCTCACAGGGTTGTTGGAAATGCTTCTCTCTCTCTCCCTCCCCCTCTCCCTTCCCCTCTCCCTCTCCCTCTCCCTCTCCCTCTCTCTCAGGTGTAAAAATACACCCCATCAAATAGTTTGTCAAACCAGTTGGTCATTGAGGAACATTTTGTAAAAAAATCAGTATTAGTTTCCTACATAATAAGAACTGTGATACCTAGGTAAACCCTGCCTAATTTCTTTAAAAATAGGATTGGAGGGAGACAGAAAGATTTACAACACCAACACAAGTCTGTGCTATGTTTACTCAAAAGTCCCATTAATTTACAGCACAATCTTAACCATGTCTATTCAAAAGTAAGTCCAAATGGGGTTCAATGGGGTTTACTCCAGGTACATGGAAAGCAAGTATTGGATTAAATACTTTCATATTTCATAGCCCAGAGTCTGACTCTTGCACACAAGAGAAAAAACACACATTAAGCCACAGTTTACTTACACAAACTGCAAAATCTCAAAGCCACAGTTTCTGACATTGAAATTAAGCCTAGGTATGGCTGGATCAACAAGTCACAACCCTGGCTTCATTTATTGGCTACAATCCTGAAAGGGTGGGGTTAGAGCCAGAGCTTGGAAAAGTTACTTTTTTAAACTACAACTCCCATCAGCCCCAGCCAGCATGGCCACTGGATTGGGCTGATGGGAGTTGTAGTTAGAGGTAGGAGCTGTTATAAAGATCTTTAAAATAGATTTAACAGTTGTGCGGGGGCGGGTGACATTTTGGTGTATATCTCGGGAACCAGACCACCTAGAAACTTAATTTTTTTAAAATTGCTGAGAGTCAGGAGATTAAGGGGTGCTAGCTGGAGAACCGAAGGGGCCCCCCAAAAACCGGCCAAAATATGGAGACCTGGTAACCCTACCGTGGATGCTGCCTTGTTTGGTTGTGGCAGCAACTAGGCCCTGAACCTGACAGTTACACTGCTAGAAGCCCTCACCACCACCACCTCTAACCTGGGTATCTTTTGGGGAAAGGAGAGGGTTGGCAGCAGGAAGTGTTAGTGGCATACAATTGAGCCCATTTCAAACCAGCCCCAAACCATCAGAGCCTGGTTTGAAATGGGCTTAGGGTTCAAACTGCAGGAGTTTACTGCTCCATACATGTACCCATTTTGAAGTTCAATACTATTACTAGTTTGTACAAGTGTCTTTTGGTCTCTCTCACCTTCTTTTTATTCAGGATTAAATAAAAGGCATCAGAACTCAATGCGACATTTAATTTTTTTTGATGTGAACCAGAACCAAAGTAGTTCAGGTATTCCAAACTGTTTACTTAACCTTTATTGGCCTGCACTACATCCAAACTGGAATAGCTTTGATTGTAGTTGAAGCCAGAAACTGAACCAGAACCTATTATGGTTTAAATTTCTTGATTTCTACCCACCGCCAGGGCTTGGGCATGACTTATACCATTAAAATCACATATAAAATACCCAGTTAAACAAGACGCCTCTTAAAAATCATTTCCAACAAAACCTTCCTTGAGGTGAGAAAAGGTCTCTCTCACAGGGCTTCCAAAAGATGCTTGGATTAGATTTTGAATTACTCTTTAGTGGAAATTAGTTCAGTTGTCTAATACCAGCCATTAGGAAATCCTCTCTAGTTAATCAAACTTGGGATGGTTGTGATAATCCTTTTAGCCAATCTGATAAATGGATCTGTGGCATAATTGAGGAGCCAGCCTTCCAAATATGGAAGTCACAAGAAGGCACTGAAGAGCATGAAAAAAACCAACTCTTTGATCCCTTATTGGCAAAAGCCCCAAAGATGGATTCCGTAATGAAACCAGAAGACATTTATAAGCATACAGTGTAAGAATGAAGAGAAATTAGTAGATTATATGGGGTCATAATAAATACAGATACAAGACCCTGAAGCACAATCAGCTTGATATGAGCATTCTCATTTAATTAAATTCACTAATAGGCAAAAAAACCTTGCCACCACCCACCATATGCTCAGAGGCACATGTTACCAAATTCTTCCAAGCTACACAGGAAGTGGATTGGACTGTGAAAGACCAACCTAAATGGTGTTTGCATTTTGACAAATTTGTAGGGCAGTACAATATCTCAGAAAGGAGGTCAGGTCTCCTGCTCCCCTGGTGCATTCACTATAGCTGCCCAATTTCCCTGCTTTTTAAGGTTTGATAGAAATATCTCTTGGCGATAGCTACATTCTTAAACCTCAAGGTTTTTTGCCTATTAGTGAATTTCCCTGCTTTTTAATCTGAGAGGTAAGAAATGGGATCCTGTCCAAGTTTGCTGAGAGTGGATCGATCATTTGCATGCTTATTGAGTTCAGTGGGATTTACTCCCCTGCAATCATGCTTAAGATAGGTGAAACTGACCACAGGGGATGGGGAAGGGAGGGGGAGGAAGGGGAGGAGGAGGACAGGTTTGATCATTTGCATGTTTATTGAATTCAGTGTGATTTACTCCTGTGCAATCATGCTTAGGATAAGTAAAACTGACCGGGGAGGGGGGAGGGCTGGAGTGGGCAAGGGAGGAGGAAGAAGAAAAGGGGGAGGAAAGGGGAAGGGAGAGGAGAGGGGAAGGAAGGGAAAAGCCGGTCTGATCATTTGCATGCTTATTTAGTTCAATGGGATTTACTCCTATGCAATCATGGTTAGGATAGGAAAAACTGACCATGGGGGAGGTGGAAGGGGAGGAGGAGGGGAAGGAGCGTATTGGAGGGAGGCAAAGGAAGGGAGAGGTATGGCAGGGTTGATCATTTGCATGCTTATAGAGTTCAATGGTATTTACTTCCATGCAATCATGCTTAAGACTGGTAAAACTGACCATGGGGAGGAGGAAAGGGAGGGGGAAGAGGGGGAAGGGAAAGGGAAAGAAGGGTAATGGAAGGGGATAGAGATGGGGAGGGAGAGAGGGGCAAAGGAAGAGGGAGGGAAGGGGCAAGAGGGAGGGGATAGGAGGGATAAGGGACAATGGGTTTGATTGTTTGCATACATTTTGAGTTCAATGGGATTTATTTCTGTGCAATCATGTTTGAAAATGGAAATGGACTGCCTTCAATTCCATCCCAATTTATGTTGACCCTATGAATAGGGTTTTCATGGTAAACAGTATTCAGAGGTGGTTTTACCATTGCCTTCCTCTGAGGCTGAGAGGCAGTGACTGGCCCAAGGTCACCCAGTGAGCTTCATGGCTGTGTGGGGATTCAAACCCTGGTCTTCCAGGTCATAGTCCAACACTGATCTGGGGGAGGGGGAGGAGGTTGGGTGGGTGGGCACTGGACACAAGGGAAGCCCCTTTCCAAAAGGAAAACATTGTGAACAGTATCATTGTTTTTCAGTGTTTCCCCCACCTTTTTATTTTACAGTAGGCACATGTAGCCTCCCACCCAAATTTAAACTGAAGCTGTCCCTGGCCACATCCACACCAGGCCTTTATTTCACTTTGGAGAGTCATGGCTTCTCTGAAAGAATCCTGGGAAGTGTAGTTAGTGAAGGTGCTGAGATTTGCTAGGAATAGCCCTGTTCCCCTCACAGACCTTTAATCAGAGTGGCAGACTGTTAAACCAGTCTGGCCACTGAAGCACTCTCAGTGGAACAGGAGTCTCCTCTCAACACCCTTCACAAACTACACTTCCCAGGATTCTCTGAGAGAAGCCATGACTGTCTCACGTGAAATCAAAGTCTGGTGTGGGTGGGGCCACCTGATTAGGCAACCCAAGCCAAGCAGCTGTGAGGCTTTTAGAACACTGACAGTTGTTTCTTACTGAGTATGTCCCGCGTTATCATAGGCTGCCAGCCAAAATTTCTTAAATTAATTAAAAATAAGCCAGGCGTTTTTTAAATTTTTAAACTGCAGTAGATGAAGGTCAGAGTATGGGGCAAGGTCAGTATTAGGATTACAGGTACTCTGTGAACATGGCTGATTTTTAATGAACTTCAACAGATTATGAGAACTCTAAGAGAAAAAAGTCCAAAAGGGCTCTGGGTTTCCCCCCTCTCTTTTTAGACTTTGAACTCTTGATTCTCTCTGACTGTTTTGTGTATCACCATGAAAATTGAGAGTGTTGTTAAACAAGCGTTTCTGAGTCTAGGACTATAAGATTTGTAAGGTTTTGTTTTGAAATGAGCGTATGGGAAGCATCAGAATGGCTTGGGGGGTATTTTCAATTTAACATTGCGGAATGTGAAAAATCCACGCTGGCTATAGTATACAGCCACTCTCGTGGCTGTATAATATGGCTAGAGGAGATATGGGATTCTAAAACAAAAGGTTGATATGCTAAGAAAACAGTGGTTGAATACTTTACATTTTCCACCACAGAGTGGTTGGGGTGGGCTTAGAGATCAAATAGGAAGGCTGTGTGCAAAATTGAATAGGTTTCCTAAGTCTAGGCTGTACCCTGCCTTTAGTGGCACCTGGCAGTTTTGCACTCAGCAATTGAGTTCCATATGTGAAGCAGTTGTTTAGGGTCCTAACCTTAAGAGATGCAAAGAGCTATTGATTAGTTTATCTATTGCAACAATGCTCACTAGAGAGACACTTCTGTTCTCATAGGGTTACTGATGGCAAAATAGAAGTGTGTGCATGGCTGGCAGTTGTCAGATAGCTCAAGTGCAGAGCAAGGCATTGGCATGCTACTAGGCTTCTACTGGGAGGATGGGCAGGATATAAATTAATAATAACAACAACAAGAACAACAACATACATCCACAGCTCTTGCTCCTTCCAGACAAGGATAGTAGCTATGGTATGACAAGATGTGCTTCCTCTGTCATGCTTGCCATAGCTGCGTATCTTGCACTGCCACTTCCAGAATGAAGCTAAAGGAACCAAGGAGTTAAGGAGTATGCTAAGGATGCCAGCAAGATTGGATACCTGGATTAACAAGGGATTCATTGTTGTTGTTTTCTTTTACCATCATCAGCCGTAGGTTGAGTCATGAATTCAGATTGAGCGCTATCCTTTGTCAGGGCTACAACATGAGAAAAGAACATTTAAGTATTGCACAAAGCAAATGCATATATTGTGATTTACTCTATGCATGTATTATATCCTCGTTAATTGTACCATTTCTATGGATATGTGTCACAGAGGCTGCTCAAATTAAGAAGCAGAAACTAATTGGGTCACATGCAATGAAAACAGAGAACCAGTCAAGCAGATTAAGATTGTCTCTGTGATAATCACTTTAGAAAGGAACAAAGAAAGACAAGTTATTTGGAAAAATACTGGCTTCTATTAGTTATTAATAATATTCACAATAAATAGATTCTCTCAGGATTGATACGTGCCTTGTTCTTCTTAGGATCAAGACCAGTAGTCAATTTTATTTTCTCTGACCCCAGGGCTTTCTTTTTTCTTTCTTTTGTTTAAAAAATAAATAAATATAACCCTTGCTGTCTTAATGCAAATGCAATGTTCAATTTTTATCATTGCTATTGGATTAGCAAATTTTCCATTCCAAAAAATTGCCACCCTGGGCTCCTAATGGTAGGAAAGGCGGGATATAAATCAAATAATAAAATAAATAAATAAGTTTTAAAGTCAACACACTGTTTGCTGAAGGAGCGTTGATAAAATTAATCTCTTGAATTCATTTCTACAGAGGCCATTGCTTTGTCAGCACAGAAGCCTCTTTTGTACTCTGTTAGTGTATGAATGTAATATGTGCAATTTGGCTTTTCATAGTGATAAGAACCAGAAGTTTCCAATGTCTACTTGAATAATTTCTCAGTTTTCACCCAGGGGTTTTTCTCTTAAGTCCTTTTTATGATATCTAAAGCCTTATAATTTTAAAGGAAAATTCCCTAATTTGACATTATTATTATTTTCATTTCTTGATGCAGTTTCACCAAGTTTGGTGACAAAGCAGCTCTGAATGGGAGCCTGGGATGAATCCTAGTTGTAAATTATGTCTAAAACACAGTCTTATATTTGGAAATATAATTTAATCTTACAAAGTACATAACTTATAGCAGTGTGGTGGAGACAACTGGGCAGTTTGAAAGCGTCCTTATCACATCACATTCAGCAATAGCATACTTTTCAATTTATTTTTATTTTACTTAAAAGCATTTTTAAGCTGCTTTTGTGGCCAGACCCATCCAAAGTGGCATACAAAATGTCAAACCCCCACAATGTGTGAACAGTAAATAGACTATCAAGAAACAAACCAGTGAAAACAAAACAGCATAATTAAGCCAATAAACCAATATCATGTCTGGAAGGCTAATATATATTTTCAGAGCCTTACAAAATCCAAAGTTGTGGGCCACCACAGACAGACCCTGTTCCCTCAAAGCCACCCACTTCAGTGACCTAAGAGATAAAAACTCAAGGAGGGCATTCAATGCTGATCTTAATGTGTGGGCAGGAGTATATGAGTGCAGGTGGTCCAACAAATAGCTTGGACCCAAACCATTTAAGGCTTTAAAAGTTAAAACCAGCACTTCAAATTGGGCTGGGAAACCTGAGAGGCTGGTATAAAATGATGTCACTAATCTTGCCCCCATTAGGATCCTGGCAGCCACGATTTGGGCCAGTTGAAATTTCCAAACCATCTATTGTAATGCACTCTAGTTTAATCTGGATGTGACAAGGACATGTATCGATGTGGCAAGGTCAAACCTCTTCAGATAGGGCCGCAGTTGGAATATCAGCTGCAGCTGGTAAAATACATTCCTGGCAACCAACATCACCTGGGCTTCCTCAGTCAGTGCTGAATCCAGGAGCACTCCCAAACTAAAAATGTGCTCTTTCAGGGGAATGCTATCCCATCTAATACCAGTGGTGAACCTCTTTCTTGAGTTGGGGTGTGTGTGTGTGTGTGTGTGTCCCACAGCTTGGAAAAGTTACCTTTTGGTACTACAACTCCCGTCAGCCCAATCCAGTGGCCATGCTGGCTGGGGATGATGGGAATTGTAGTTCAAAAAAGTAACTTTTCCAGGTTCTGGTCCAACCTATTATATCTCTGCCTTGCTTGGCTTTTATTACAGTTTGTTTGCTCTTTTCCAACTGAGAACTGCCTCCAGGCATCAGTTCACCAGTCTCCCTAGAATCAGAAGATGGAAACAAATGGTAGAATTGAGTGTCATCCTCATGTTGGTGACACCATAGCCCAGACCGTCAGTAAACTCCCCCCAGCTTTCACATAAATATTGAATAGCATGGGTGACAATATAGAGCACTGCAGGAACTCATACATGAATGGCCATGGGACAGATTGAAAGTTTCCCGGCAACACTTCTGGGTATGTTTATCCAAGAAGTGGAACCACTATAAAACAATGCTCTCCAAGCCTAATTTCAACAATTAGTCCAAAAGGATACTATGATTCATGCAGAGCTTGGAAAAGTTACTTTTTTGAACTACAACTCCCATCAGCCCCAGCCAGCATGGCCACTGGATTAGGCTGATGGGAGTTGTAGTTCAAAAAAGTAACTTTTCCAAGCTCTGGATTCATGGTATCAAACACTAATGAGAGGTCCACAGGGTAAAGGTAAAGGTGTCCCCACACTTATAGTGCGAGTTGTTTCCGACTCTTAGGGTGACGTCTTACGACGTTTACTAGGCAGACCGTATATATGGGGTGGGATTGCCAGTTCCTTCCCCGGCCTTTCTTTACCCCCCAGCATATGCCGGGTACTCATTTTACCGACCACGGATGGATGGAAGGAAGGCTGAGTGGACCTCGACCCCTTTTACTGGAGATTCAACTTCCTCCTTCCGTTGGAATCTAACTCCGGCCGTGAGCAGAGCTTCGGCTGCGTTACCACCATTTACCACTCTGCACCACAGAGGATCCCACAAGGTAGCACTCCCCTTATACATCTCCTGGAATAATAATCTAACAGGGTGATCAAGGCTGTTTCCACCCCAAAGCCAGGCCTGAAGCCAGACTGGAATGGATGCAAATAATCAGTTAACTCAGATTGTTGCCAATTGTATAACAAATGTCTTTTTATGGTAGGTTCAAGATTTTTATCTTGTATATACAAACTGCAGCTACTCATTATGGGTGATAAATTAAGAAATTAAATGTCTTATAGCCCATAATAAAATGCAGTTTATGTGATATTTGCTGAAATATCATTCATGATGCTACATAAACCCCTGTGCTTATCAGTAGTCTTTCTAAATTATCATCTTTAAATTGATAACCCTGGAATGGTTTCCTGATTGTAAATTTCAGAGTAGTCTTAAAATTGAGTGTGACTTTAAGCTGATGTGTGATGGTAAAATTTAAGAAAAGCATGTGAATAAAACTCAGAGGATCCTTTAAAAGTAATTTTAACTAATAGTTTTCTTGTACAATAAATTTAATTTGTGCTTAGAGAATGAGCGCATGTAAAAAGTTGGAGAGGAGGCCCAGTGTAAGCCATGCATATAAAAGAAATGGCTTTCTTTAACATGTGAATCCTAAAACTGACACACCACTAGATCTATTACAGAACCTCAGTCATCACCTCAACAGAGAGTGCATGAAACACTGCATTAAACATCAATCTATCAAAATAAGAAATGGCAAGTTGGGTTTTCCATAGACACTTGCCAGTTTTATCATGTTGAGTAAAACCAATAGATTTGTGAATATTCTTTCACTCTTCACTTACTTTGAGGACTTCCTTTATATTACTTGTGAATATTCAGTATGGTTTTTTTAGTCATTGAGGAAACATAATTTGAATGTAGTTCTGCTAATCGGATTTCATTTTATTGAAAATGCATCTTTTGTTGAATTGAATAATAGTGAAAAATGTTAGATCATTCTGTCTATAACCTTTCTGTTGATTTTATTTCGTCATTTGACTACTGTGTGAACAGCAAAGCTGCTATTGCAATGCAGTCTTTTCCACCAAGAAACTGCAATGGAACAATTGGTAAGGTCATGCCATTGATTTTGTTAGCGCTTCTGCCAAGCTATTCCGAATAAGATAGTGTAGCATAAAAGTAGGTCTTATTTTCTTCAGGTTTTAGCCGCCGGTATGTGTATACTTCACTCTTACAAAAAGAGAATTAAAAATCTTAGGATTTTACATGTTATTGAAGTCCTGCCCATTTGCTACCGGGCCAAGTTCGAGGTTCTACTTTTGGTGTACAAAGCCCTATACAGCTTGGGACCAGGATACCTGAAAGACTGTCTTACCCCTTATATATGCAGTTGATCACTGCGCTCTGCAGGTGAGGGCCTCCTGCAGATACCAACTAATCAGGAGGTTCATTCTGCACAATATAGGAAACGGACCTTTAGTGTGGCAGCACCTGCCCTGTGGAATTCCCTTCCCTTAAATATTAGGTAGGCACCATCTCTGTTATCTTTTTGGTGTCTTTTGAAAACTTTCCTCTTTCAACAAGCCTTTTAAGTTGAGACCTATCCCAGTCTGTGTCTGTGTTGGAATTGCTTTTTAATTTTTTTTTTAAAAAACAATGTTTTTAACCCTTTTTAAAATATGTTTAAAAGATGGGAGTTGTAGTTCAAAAAAGTAACTTTTCCAAGCTCTGGTACCTCATCTGTTGAATGCTTTTTTGCCAAGTCTGATGTCATTTCAATGTCAATTAAACCTTTTTATTTGCTCAAATATTTTAGCAGCTACAATGAGCAGAGTGAGGTTTTTTTTAATTATTTCTTTCTGCTGAATATTATTGTTTGTATTCAGGCACTGCTGATTATCTCTTTTGTTTGTTATACGTTTATATTTATTCATCATCCAGGGAGTTTTTACTGAAAGGCAACAAAGAAATCTTAGACAGATATTAAGTTATAAAATAAATAGGCATAGTTAGTGCTGACCAGGAAGTGATATGTAGATGCTGCTAGAAGTTGCTGGACTTTGAAAGAAGCTTGATTAACATTGTGTATTTCCTCCACCACAAAGCCCAGTGTAAACATTTTGCTGCCATGATGATGAAATTGGCAGTGGGCCATAGGCTTCTGCTCCCAGTTTTTCCATGTTTTCTCCCCTCTTCCTTTATTTCTATTGAACATGGTTTAATGTTTAAACTATGCATCAACACTGACCATGGTTAATGCTATACAGGTTCCTTGTTACCTATGGTACACAAATCATGGTGAGCAGTTGGGGCAAATTAATGGTTAAGGCTGACAAGCAAAGAGCTGGGGAATTTTACTGCAGAGAGGGAAGGAGAGAATGAGTATGATCACACAAGCTCACAACTTGTTCCTGATCTCTGAAATATGTTTAAGAGATCAGCAGCAATAATGGTTTCACTGGGCCTAACCTTGAAAGATATGAACAAGAGCACATAATATTCCCTGTTGCTTCATCATGGTTCAATCATGGTAATGGGTTTCAAAGCTATTTCTTTTATTCTTAGAGTGACATGAACACTGTTTGGTTCCCCTTTGGTTTCTATGAAAGTCCCCTCCTCCCCAGCATTATATAAAGTAATTTATTCAAGAGATTATCCTGGAGTATTTGCCAAAATTGTGGAAAATATGAAGATTTCCCAATAAGTAGAAAGGTTACAAATGTAGAATATTACATAGCGATGACAATTTTTGGTAACCACTCATCATTAATTCTTGATCTACTAAAGGCTGATTGCATATTACTAAGTATCCTTATCTTGGCCACTTGTGCATCTGTTATGCTACGTACTCTGATTATCTCTTGGAATCATCCCTTTCTTCTATGATTACTTCCATTAGCTTGATGCTATCTTTTCTCTTCGAGAGAAAATTCTCTGTGAACTGTGACCTACTAAAATGCTGGTTTTTTGTGTAATATTTAGTTTAGAAAACTTCAAGAGGTTTTAAAAAGATATAGCCTAAAACTGAATAGCTTGAATTGCTTAAAAAGCAAGAGGACAACATGTTGGCATTGGAAGCCCGTCATTAAGAGTCATACTAATTGATCTGCCTACTTTTGCCTTTGGCCCAGCCCACCTCCAGTGTATGGCCCCTGGAAGGTTTCTCATGGGGAATGTTGGCCTTCAGGCTGAAAAAGTTTCCCCACCTCTGGATTACACACTGGGTCAGTGTGAAGGCAGAAATTAATCTTGGCTGCTAGATAACTCCTGCTCAGGAGTACAACTTAGTAAAGAAGGGAAGGAAATTCACCATATCAAGCTAATGCACTGTTCTTCAACCTTGGATACCCAAATGTTGGATTACAACTCCCACCATCCTTGACCATTGGCTAACCTGGCTGGGGTTGATGGGAGTTGTAGTCTGACAATATCCAGGGACCCATAGTTGAAGAGCAGTGAGCTAATGTGTATATTCCTGATTATTTCAGTACAAGTATTGCTTAGTGGACAGACACTAATTCCTTCTTGTCTTATGGTATTTGCAGTTGAAGTTACATATGATTAATTATACAGCCTATTAAAGTGTACTGGGTCAAATAGATGTGAATGCTATGTTTTTTTAAAAGTACTATATTAATAGTATAGACAGATATTAAGTTATAAAATAAGTAGGCATAGTTAGTGCTGCTAAGCCACTATTTAAATTATTTTTGAAAAGCTACAGTACATAACTCCCTCTCAGTTCTCTAATGTGTGAATTTCATAGACTGCTGGCAGTGCATTTGATCTGGCCATCACCTTGAATTATAACAAAGTTCCTGAATCTGTGAACTGCAAATCCCAAGCCTTAGTGTTCAAGAGCCACAGGCTTTTCTCTCTCTAATAATTCCCCCCAATGAATGCCATGTCATCAGCCACTCTGCTGATCCTGCCACCAGGTTTCTTCATTCCTCAACAGCAGCCTCCATGCCTTTTTTCTTCCACTATTACCACTCTTTGTTTTCCCCATCCCCAGTATTCCTGTGATTATTCTCCGTTGCTCAGCTGACACATGATACCTGTCAAATATTTTCATGGGGCTCTTAGTAGTAGTTCCTGCGCAGTGTGTGTAGGGAAAGGAATGGGGAATAGGAGAAGAGAACAGCTCTTGAACTCCTGGCACACATGCATACTAGCAGCATGCTCTTTTTGAATATTATTTGCACACTGCTCAGGAGTCACAGTTTATTCATCTGTATATATATATTTCACAGTCTGTATATATATAGTTCACAGTTTTCCACACTGGTAACATTTCAATTCATAGCATAAGCTGAAATTCCTGAAACACAGCCTATAGACTTGGGGCTGGCCCCAACCATTTTGCTGTCTGAGATGGACAAGATTTATAGAATGGAACTGGACTAGCAGTGGAATTTTTGTTCAACACTGGTGTACCAGCCACAGTTGGCCAGATTAGGAGAGCTAGGACACAGTATATAGTATTTGTCCACTGGGACTCCAGAGGAATAGCTGGGATTTGCTAGTGCTGCTCCCCCCCCTATACTGTTAGGGCCAGCCCTGTATATTCATAAACAGGTCTATTTCAGTGAATCACTCATATAGTAGTGAGCCATATTCATGTTTCCCCACTAGAACATATGGACCATTTGGACCATTTTTCTGGTCAGAAATGCTATTTTTGACTGCTGGTTCTGGCCACCATTTATCCATGAAAGTCAGCAAAGGATAGGTAAGTAGTATAGTGATGCCTGAGGATCAGACCTCCATTAAATTCTGGGGGAAAACTGACTTCATAAAATAATAATGTTCAGAGAAACCTGCGAGGGATGAGCCATAGCCAATAGTCTGAGATTAGCCAGGAATTGTGCCAGACAGTAAGAGAAAAAAAAGCACAACAGGAATCAGAGCAGAACAGGAATAACACACTTGAGCTCATAACCCACTTGGCCTTGCTGATGCTGATGCAACTTGTGTAGTATCACCCAGCAGCAATACAGAAGCAGGCCTTCTGCATGATGGTGCATATGCTCTTGAATGCCCTTCCATCTGGAGGCATTGTTGGGTGCTTCTGCTGCTTATTTACATAGGCTTTCCTTGGCCATTAGAGAGCTATTCGCTATGGGCAGTTTAAAAATGAAATAAAATAAATAAATAAATAAGTATTGGATCCTGTTGTCCTATACTTTTAGTAATACCTGTGATACTGGGTTGTAGTTTTTTGTTGAAATGGGTTTAAAACTCTCTCTTTTCTAATGGTAAGCAGTTTACAAATATTATTAAATTCAGAAATAAATATCTTATTGTTCAGATGATACTTGACTGAAACAGGAAGCCCTCTTGTACTTCTTTCTACCCAGGGGGTTTCAGTGGCCAGTCTGGACAGCAGGGCTAGCCCAGGGCTTGAGGGATTTATTGTCTGACCTAAAGGTAGTCCACATATAGTCCACATGAAACCCTCTCCCTTATCTGTACTCCCTGGTTGCCTTTGAATTCCACTGTCACCCCCAAATTTGCTGCTGGCATAGCTAAGAGCTTAAAAAAACCTAGCACACTTAAGTTAAAGACTGTTTCAAACCAAACTAAAATCTGGTTCTAATGGCAAACATTTGTAGCTTGTTTGATATTCTGCAATAAGAGGTTTTACATTTGTTTATTTGTTTGTTTATAAGTCCTAGGTTCCCTCATTAGTGGCTACTGATGTAATCATAGTGCTTTAAGATAGCTGGGGAAAACCTTCTCTCTATGTTAAGGCAGCATTTGTGTCAACGGAAAGATATGCAGTGTTTTGCATATTTAATAGACCCAGCTTTGTACCAGTATGGGGCGGAGTTCTTCGTCTAAGTCATAAATATGACATGTCAGGGTTGATGTTTGAATCAATACTGAGTCATTTATTTGTATCTTATATAATCTAGTTGCAAACCAGGGTTGACATGATTATATTTAATCAGTTTCTCTTGATTTGTGAATGAAAATGTTGATTTGATGAAGTGGTTTTTTTTCTTTTACTAAAGATAATCTCTTTGACCCTAAGATATTACTGTCATGGGTTCATATTGGTTTCTGTAGCCTACTGGCCCAAGAACCTTGCCTGCTTCCCTGAACTATTTTGGATGTTACATGAATTTTAAAAAATATGAGCTAACAGCTACCTCTGTTTTGTGGGGAAGGTGGGGGATGTCTGTGCACTCATCCTCTTGAACTCTCCAAACATACCACTTAAAATTGAAACAAAAACATGTTACTGTTTCTATGGCAAGACTAAGCCTGTATTGGAAAGTCCCCTTGTTTTCAGATTGAAATGTATCTGAAATGGTTTATTTGAAACAGAATTGAAAAACAATTATTATAAATATAATAACCATTAGCAGACAGTGTGGTGGGAAAGAGGTGCTTACCTGACCTCCTGGTGGATGAGTCACTACTGCTTTCTAGGAGAGGTCAGGTCAGCATGGTGCAAATGCACCAGCCAAGCCAAGCCGGCACTCCTGCTGGTGTGTTTGCCCTGAGCCACCCTCCACACAACTTCCTCCTCTCCTTCCCAGTAATCAGCAGTGACTCCCCTGCAAGAAGTTCAGGTAGGCACCTCCACCCCACCATCTGCTACTGATAATAACTATATAGAACCATACTTTTGAATAAGGATTTAAAACAAGGTAGTAGGTACCCAAGGTAGTAGTAAATTTATTATGGTCAAAGACCAGCATATAAATACACAGCATTAAAACAATAGGGTGTAATTAAAATTCAAACATCCACAAAACTAAACAAATTCTGATAAAAAGCCAGTTATAAATCCTATGTGTGGTATTGATTTATCATTGCTCTCCAGTATATAATGGCCATTGCACAAAAACTGGCCACCTTAACTGTGACCTGAGGATTCCTATCAGACAGAAGATACTCCAGATAGAATGGAACTGGACTAGCATAATCTGTACCAGGAATGTTTTGTAAAATTGGGGTAATGGGAGAGAATCGAAGGTCACAATAAAAGACACAATAAAGTAAAACATGACCCACTTTCTCTACTTCCCCCGCATCACAAGGGCATACTCTCTCTCTACAAGGGATTTTTTTGAACCTGCCATCCAAAAGTGCAGATGATAAGACATTAAACTTAGCTAATGTAAACACTTTTATCAATTTGGGAATGGTCAGATTAGCCAAATAACGAGCAGGTACAAATGCCCCTATGTTATGTCTAAAATCAGGGTAGGATGCTGCCAAACTTAAATGATTTTGGAGTTCAATGTTCTGAATTCGCTGGAAAATGCGCATTTTTGCTTTAATGCAACCTTATGCTAGAATAGTGGTAGGAGAAAATCCTAAACATAGTAATTTCATATTTAGAGTCTGTTTCCATTTTGACTGGAAAGCATTGATTAACGTGAGTGGATACTGTTGTAATGAGTTAAAATTAAAAATGTAATAGTGGAATAAAATCAAATAACATTAAAAGAAACATATGTTTGCCTCCCTTATGAGAAAAGTACGGGAGTTTTTCCGCTTATCAGCTTTATTTGCAATTAAAAATGTTGTTCCCAGCTTACCAGACCAAAGGTCAAGGATAAAGGAAGTTTGGAGGGAGAACAGAGAAGTGGACCAGAATAGACAGATGCTGAGAAATCAAATAATGATGTATTTCTGATTAGCTATGCTAATGATAATAACTATATAGAACCATACTTTTGAATACGGATTTAAAACATAAGTCAAGAAAAGTTCTTTGTGTCCTTATATCTGTTTCCTAAAATAACATTGCTCAATAGCCAAATACAAGTTTATGCTTTCATCGGTAGCATGAACTGAACTGTACTTTCTCTTTTATAGATGAAAGGGAAGATGTTCAAAAGAAAACATTCACAAAATGGGTAAATGCACAGTTTGCTAAGGTAAGATAATTCCTTTATTTTGCATTAGAATTTAAATGTGTGTTCATCCCAAAAGTGTTCAATGCCTGCGAAAAGAAAAGGAAGATTATATGAAAATCCTCTAAATAAACCTACAGTTTGTAGATGATTAGCCAACCTACAATGGTCAAACTGAAATCTATTGTTTCCCTCCCCACTTTTTTACTCTGTGCCATTTAAGTACATTGTATTTTAGCAGAAGGAGCTTGATCTGGATCAGGGCCCTAAAAGGTGGGTTGGAATGGGAAGCTTTAACCCATTGCTTCTGCTCTGGATCTGATCCAAATCAAGCACCCACACCTAAACTCTGCATGAGGAAAAAAACTCCCATTGAAGCAAAGAAGGGATTGTTTTCAAATGCAAATTACAGGTGTAGGGGTCCTATCCAGTCTGGGACTGGTGCAGGGAAGTCAAACCCCCCCCCCAAGTCTCACACTAGGTTCGCAGTACAGCAGGGCTGTGTGTGTCCTGTACTAGAAATTTGTGTAAAAAACCCTGTCTGCTAAGGACACATGTACATAGCTAACATATCTAAATTGGGCCTAAAGTTGGATTCTGCTCCAGCATGCCAACTATTATTGGGTTTAACCAAGTTTCTGGATCCTTTTTAGTTTGGCTTTAGTCCAGATCTGGGACCTGAAGCTACATTTTTTTACTCTGTTGATAGTATTCAACTAAAAATTTATTAGCACTGGGATTTGATGGTAGTGAAACATTTTTCCCTAGAGTGATTGTGGTCTTGCCTGTTTTTATAATAACAACTCATTTCAGTGGTGATGATTTAGCAGTGAACAGGCTAGTGATAGGATGGTCATTAATTTGTCATCACTGGCATCTTTGTTTGCAGAAGATTATGTATGAATATTTTTTAAATGAATAGCCTTGATTGCAGAATTGAGTCAGATGTAGTTTCAGAAGTGTTTCTTGGTAAGATTAGCTTAAAGGGTCTGCTTTTATTGTAAACAGATGGTGAAATATATGATGTCACTGTGATCTTAGAAAAACATAAGAGTCCATTAATGAAGAGTAAAATAAAGGATGACTGGATTGTGTGGAGAAAAGAAAGCTATACATATAACTGTAAGAAACTTTGTTTCTGAAGTTATTATAATTGCCTCTGGAGAAAAGAAGATCTTCATACAGTTCACAGTGACTGCTCTGTACCAGCAATAAGGAAAATATTATGTGAAGTTTTGATTATATTTGAGTTGAACATTCATATCCAAATTTTAGAAAACGATTTAACAAATCATCCCTATTTTAGATATTTCTTGAGTTTTTAAAAGCTTTTAAAAATATCCCCCCCCAAGGGTCTTTTACAAAGACTTTCAAAAAGGGGATTTTAAAACTCACCTGCACAATACACGACCATTCATCCGAAGGTTTGGTATTTAATAAAAACAAACCATGATTTCACATGGAGGAGGGCAAGATATAAATTTAAAAAATAAATAATCTATCTTGGGGGGGGGGTCTACTAGTGAGTTTAGCCAGGCACCATCCCTGCCTGGTGCTGTGGTCCCCTCCACTTACTCATCCTAATTTGCCAGGCAGCTGCAGTAGAGTACTGTCAGTGTGATGCTTCCACTTTACTGTGGCTGCATACACACAGCATTATATTCTACATTCAATGCACACCAATATCTTGCTTTTTCTACCTAGTCCACACACAGTCTGGATCTATTGTCTATGTTAAGCCCCTGAAAACACTTTTTCTTTCTGGAAATAAAAGCTCAGTACAGATAGATTCTGCGTTATCCAAGTGTATCCATTTGAAAACAGATGGAGGCAGTTCCAGCAATGAGGGTTATCTACACCAGCCCGAAGACGAGGGTGGGTGTATACCAAGGTCACAATCACCACTTTCTTCTTCATTCAAATGGGGTATGTGCGGGGAGGAAAAGGCGTGGATAACCTAATCAAAGGGAGGGATTTCAAATGCAAATCAAGTAACCACACCCACCCTTGTGGTCAGCAGGATCTGGAATAAACTCTAGATTGAAAGCAGAATGTTGAGGATGAACATGCACAATTTGTATTGAGAAAAACTTTCTTTGTGCTATCAATGGGTAAGTGTGTGCGTAGCTTGATACTGCTAT
Organism: Rhineura floridana; assembly: GCF_030035675.1. NCBI lineage: Eukaryota > Metazoa > Chordata > Lepidosauria > Squamata > Rhineuridae > Rhineura > Rhineura floridana. The sequence continues at coordinate 87,145,850 of NC_084484.1, read as the reverse complement.
CATAGCAGCATCCTGACTGCAAGGGTCTGTGGGAGATGTAATTACCATGGGTCCTGACTACATTTTCCTTGAATCATTGCACTGGGAATACTGCTGGTCATGACAGCTTTTCAGATATTTCAGCAGTGCATTTTGAACAAAACCTAAAGACTTGTAAGCCACATTTGATTTTCCAGTGAAATATTTTTAGGAGAACTGAGATTTAAATGGACTAAGGCTGCAATCCAATACACACTACCTGGGAGTAAGTCCCACTGAACCCAATGGAGCTTACTTCTGAGCAGATATGTATTGGATTACAACAAGAACTGTGAAGTTAAAATCTACCTTAACACAAAAACAGTGCTCCAAAGCAAAATTAAGGTACAGACATAGAATGCATTATTATAAAATAATATCAAAATTTTAATATATATATAAACAATCAATATAAAATCCTTAGAAGTATTCTCATATAGTAAAAAAAGATGCCCAAAAGATATGTAAAAAGTTCAGTGCCCAAACACAATAAAATACAGAATATATAATATAATCAAGGCAATATCAGTGTGGAAATCAAGGGCAACTTGTAAACAGTGGCCAATATACATAAATCAATGCCCATAAAATGCACAATGTATACCATAGCCAGATGCATTTCGATAATTAGTCTTCTTCAGTGGCTTTCATGATGAGTATACATTTTGTATATTATATTCTAAGATATGAACTGGTACGTGGGCTGTTTATTAACTCAATTATTCATTTCCTTCTGTCAATCAGTTGTAAAGAATATATTGAGAATTTTGCCAACGTAACATATCCCAGAGATGTTGCTGTATTTTAAATGTCTAATCAGCTAAGGTTGTGGGAGGGTGAGCATTTAAAATACAGCAACATCTCTGGGATATGTTATGTTGGCAAAATTCTCAATATATTCTTTATAACTATGTATACATAGTTGTAAGAGATGGTGAGGAGTGAGGACAGAAGAAAATGAAATACAAGTACAGACAGTGATAATTAATTATTTAAAAATCTAAATGGTAAGACAAAATCACTAGAATGAAAGCAGTATTAATGGTCACACAAATTAACTAATTAACAGATGCTGTATATTTTTAATTTCTTTTTCTGTATGGTATTGTTTTATTTTATTTGTTGTTTTGGTTTTAATTGAGATTCTGTGTATAACACACACACATATTTGTATGACTTTGTGACATAGAAATGAGTACAAAATAATAGTGGGATAATACTGTATCTTGATTCAAGCCACAGGTGACAGAACAGAATTTCTTGGTAAAGTTGTAATTTATGTCCTGCTCCCTTTTGAAGTTCTGTTGTTCAAGAATGCTAACTCTCTGTTTTCATATTCTCCTAAAAAAAAGATCAGAAACAGAAAAAGTGAAAAAAATGTAGAAGGAAATGTATTTGTGATAGAAACGTGTTTTCTTTATGCAATCATTTGCACTAATTTTACAGGAAACTATCTCGCATGCTTTAAACTGCAAACTACTTGCAAGCACCACTGAACTGAATGGATTTTTTTCTGAGTGGATGTAGGTATAGGATTTGAAGGTTTCCTAACTCACACATCTAATCCAATAGTAAGCACATTCGTTTGAGAAGAATAAGTTCATTACTACTGTCTTTCCAAGCTGGTTGCATACTTAACTCTCTCACACACACATTGTTAAAACCCATGTATGTGTGAATCCCTTAGATGCATGCACACTGCAAGAAGTCCAGCATGTACTTAGTGCTAGCGAGACGTTTTACTGGAGTTAAAAACTACATAGAAACAGGAAAGCATGCAAAAGATAAAATAAAGGTTGGTTTTATTCAATGAGGAAATAGGAAAAATATAACATGTATTCACAGTGAAACTCTGAGCTATCTCTAGCTGACCGCATTCCTTCAACTGATAGAGTTATAGAGACTAAAAGAGACGCTGTGTTCTCACATCCAAGATTGCATAGACTTTCCTCCAAGAGAAGGAAAAAGAGAGAAATAGAAGTGTTAGAGTAATACCTTTCCTGTAGAAATGTTGAGACTCAGAGTCAGGAATGAGGTTTCATGCCACCCGCAATGTAACCTAGAGCAAGATACGACAGATCTCATCCTTCCTTGGTCTGGTTGTCCTGTGCTGCAGTGTGAAGTAGGGAGGAATTTGTGGAGGCCCAAAAGATGTGCCCCTCACTCCACGGAATCTTGATCCTAAATACCTTTCCTGCCCATGTAATTTTGGGAGGGGAAATGAATGACACTGCCTATGTGATTAGTGGGGAACAAAGAACTTCCTGGAATGGGCTTTGAAATGGAAGGGCTGGGGTCCTGATTGTGCCAGGTGTGAGACGCATGCATTCAGTTAATCATCCTGTTATTTACAATATACTCAGGCTGCTTTCACACTGCACTTTATTCCATTATTCTGATGTTTTCTTACCTGGTAATTTGCACACTATATTTGATCTTTCACACAACGTACAAGCTAGCTCCGGAATTCTAGTGGAATGTAGTGCAAGTTTAGAGCAAATTTCTGTGATAAATGATACCAGAAACAATCCCTTAGCAAGGCTGGGAACCCAGAAGATCACAGGAGTTTTTTGCTAGTTGCAGCTGCTCATGTGACAGGCATCCCAGCATGCACTGCGTTCCTGCCCTTTAGTTGCGTGGGTGGGTTTTTTGGCCTAACAAAAATTGTACCAGTATTCTGGCATCAGTGTAGATACTAGCAACATTTTCTACACGCACCCCTGTGTCGATACAACTAAAATACTTTAAAAAGTCAGATCCTAAAGGGAGAGGGCTGGCATAGTGATGGGATGAGATCTTAGACCTCCTACGCAGTGGGGAATGATGTGCATTTTTATAATGGGTGAGGGACGAAAACAAGTTGTGTGAAAGACAGTTGTGCGAAATGCCAGTATATTGGCTGAGAAAACTGCTGTTCCTTAATGCAACAGGTACAGCAGTGTGAAAGGGATTTTAGAAATCAGGACAGAAGCGCAATCTTTTTAATCTGTTAAACTAATACAATCAATCCCATATGTGAAAGCAGCCTCAGTGTAAAGTCCTATTATCATTGTCAGATATGTAATGCAAAAATCTTGTTCTTAAGAAATCTTTTGGCAAAGTACTTAATATAATGATCCTATTATTGGGATGACATATCCTTATCCTTTGTATTTCAAAAGGCTATAGACCTACCTAGATAGCAGTGTTGTTAGTGTGAAGCTCTTTTCCTCTGGAGATATTAAAGATTGGAATTTTAGTTTAACACGGGCTAGCCCCTGCCTGTCACAAACAACTCTTGAGAATATGGGGAGGCTGGTTTCCCAGAATGCATTGCTACTTTGGCTCTTATGCCAAGGTCCACTGTAATGGATCAAGGAATAGGAAATCCAAAAATCATAGCTATTGCCATAACAACATGCGCGCGCACACACACAATCACTTCCAAACACCAGAACTAAGATTAGCATGAAGTACATTTTTAAACAATGCAAATTCCTCAATGATTTTCAAGCAAGGCTTTAGGGAATTATTTAGATATCTGCAGTGATAATGAAGTACATAGACAGTATAAAATACAGACTTAATGGTGGGAAGAAAATTCTGCTTGCAAAGAAGAAAAATAACTGGATATGCATTTGTCGAGGATTTTTGTCTCTTGGTTTTTGCACCATATTGGAAATAATGCAGCAAACAATTGATTTGGACTCAATACTAACAACTTTTTGGGAGCAGTGTAAGCAGGCTCTATGTAAAGATCTCATATTGTCTTTGCTTGTAGTGACCACAATGAAAATTTGAATGATTTTGGAAATGTAAGAAAGGGCTGTCTATGAATGAATGCTTTAATAGACTTTGGTAAATGAATCTCGCCAATAGTTTAGACTGGCTAGAGGTAGGGATGGAAAGATCTGTTAATTTTGATTCTCTCATTTTCTCATTTTTTTCCAATCTTAAATTCAGTTCTCCACATTTCTGCAGAAATTTGTGGGTTTTTTTTTAAATCCTCATGAAAATTCTTCAGGATTTTAGTGCAATTTTCTCCTAATAAACACTTTTTTGTAGGCAGTTTTGACTAATGTACACATTCTTGCAAGCAATTATTGTATGTTATTTTCACTCATATATTCATTTTCATCCCCACTTTCCCCTAACATATGCATTTTTGTGAACATTGGTTGGTTGGTGAACTGCATTGCAAAATTTAGAGAAGTGCAAATTTCAAAGGATAGCTGTGTTTCAGTTCTCTTGCTGTTTCAGAAAGTGCAGACCTGATAGACCTGAAATGTGAACTGAATCAAATTTCCCGCCCATCCCTAGCTAGGGATAATATACAAAAGACTACATTCCTGGAAAAATGGCTTCCTTTAATTTCATTAGGGAATGTTAACAGGGTTTTCAGTCTCCAGTTCTCACAGAGGTGATTTTTGAGGGACTCTCTTATGTAATGGCAGCTGGAGCTTGGATCCTACAGAGACTGCAGTGCAGCTATTTCAGCATTGTATTAATATAATGTAACAATTAGAAACTTTCTCTGTAATCCAAGGTTTGATTGTTTATTAAGTTCGTGTTACATTATAAATAGTTCAATAAAAGTTATAGAAAAAGAAGCAGCTGCTGCCAGTAAGTGTTTTTTGGGGGGCGGGGTAGCCTAGTCTAAATCCTACCATTTATTATGAGAGGGGCTTGTCCTTAATTTAACAATCCTTAACTGGGGTATTTTTCTTAGGAATGGGAGGGTTTTGGCGGGAAAGAGTGGCTTGATATTCAGACTAGAGATAGGTGGCTGAGATTCAATTAGTTGTTCACCTTTTCCTCATTTTTTCCCCAAATGGCATAACGTCTTCATGGATTCCTGCTTTCATTTTAAGACAGATTTTTATCTTCAGTAGATTATGTGCCCTTTCTCGAAACTACAGTAAAGTATAAATATCTTAGAGGAACAAAAGAAACAAGCTTAATATAGCTCTGGGATATTGGTTTCAGTAGTGCATATGTCTGGCTTGCCAATTTACAAACATTGGCATATTTGCATGATTGTTGCTGGCAGAAGATATCATTGTCACTGTGATTAGAATTCATTGTTGCTAAATCAAGCCATCTTCAGAACATTTAAAGCAAGAGAAAACTTAAAAAAAAATACACACAGGAAATTTGAATACTGGTAGATTTATCTTCCATATATAGATTGAAAAAAGGAACATATTTTAAAATACAAGTTGTTTGAATTATATGCATGCAAAGATAACAAGCATATTTGGAGGGTAGTTATTTTTCCATGATGCTTCACTGTCAGGTAGTCTTAGTACAATGAAATAGGGTTAGGGGAATTGAATGTGCAAACTATCTGAGACTGGGATCCATGCCCTGGATTTCATTGACTGTTTGAGCTTGCTCTGTGGTTTTTACTTTTCTCATTACATTAGCTAACCTTCCATATGACAACAGGTAGGGGTTGAGTGAACAGGAATGGAAAACATCTGGTTAACAAAAACTAACATTTCTAGATCTTTTGGTCACTTGAGCTGACTATGCATCACATCATGTGACTGGGGATTTGAATGTTCTACACTAGCTAGCAATCTCTTTTTGTGAAATGTCCAAAGCGGCAACTTGCACACCCACCCACACCCCATGCAGATGAGTACAGCGCTCCATCTTAACTGTGGAGAGGGTATATGAATCATTGTTTTGGATAGCAGACAGGAAGCACCAGACATTAATGCTTCTCTTCCCCCCCCCCAGTGAAAATTCCATTCCGATAGTGACACAATTTCCGATCGTATTAAACATGAAAAGTAGCCTGAATGCTCTTATAATAAACTGTCAAAGTGGACTTTCTCAGTGCTCAACAAGGTTTTCTTTCCCAAGAATTTTATTTATTTGTAATGGGTTGGGTCCTGACTTTCTTCCCACAAGCAGAGGAAGGAAGGAATTTCTCTGCCTCCCACACTGTTTTGGAGGATTGGAGGACTCTCCCTTGAAAGACAGTGTGCGGGACTGTACTGACTTCTGTTAAAGCTGATATATGCAGACATGATCAAATCAAATGTGAAGTGCAAAATACATTACCATTTAGCAGCTTTGTCTAAGGTTTTCTGCATATAACACCACACATTCTCAGCATACAGTTCTCATATTTCTGGAGAATAATACAAATTGATGGCTTTATAATTTAACACAAATATTACATATTCTCCAAAGCAGCTATTTCACTTGTATCTTTATACCAGTTAGCTTTTTTTTAGCTCTTTGCTTGTGTTCGTCTTCTGAATAACTAGCCTTTTAGCAATTAAACTCTCTCTCATTTTTCCCTTGACTTTATTGACTTTATGTGCTGTGCCTATTTTAAGTATCCAAGGACAAAGAATTGCTTGGATCATTGAGTAACTCTGTGTCTCTAATCATCTTAATTTATTTTACTAGTTTTCAATCACTTTCTAGATTTAATATGTATTTTAAGCCCTTAGTCCTGTTTGCAACTGATACAGGTGAGTAGGAGGAGAAAATTCTCTTCTAATCCTTTCTTACCAATATAGGTAGAAAACTCATACATGTGCTTCCCCCCCCCCAGTTTTTCTCCTCTCCCTGGTTTAGATGTTGGCCTTTACCTGGCTAGAATAAAAGCGTTAATGCAACAGAAACAAACTTAAAACAATAATTTAAATTTACTTAATTGTGCTTTGTATTACAGCACTTGTGTTAAAATCTGCACTGATGTATTAAAGCACATTATTGCATGGTGTATCTCTGCCTCCATTTTTGACATTGTGTGTATTTAGTGTTTTGTGTAATTGCATCTTGTCTGCATCCTGCTTCTTGTCACAACTGTTAATGGATGGAACATAGACACCAATTACAAGGTGCACAGTTTTTGAGTCATTGGAAGTGCATTGAACAGGCTCTAAAATAAGTAATTCTAAAGTATGCTGCATCAATAAATGCAAAGAATAGCTCTGTACCGTTGATTTATTACAATGAAACTATACCAATTCATACTCAAATTTATAGTGATTTGCATGTTCTCTTTGTAACATCTTAAAATGCTTAAAATGTTCCTTAAAAGCAGGCATTGAGCTTTAAAGCAACTACACAAAATGTTAATCAGACACATTTTATTCTCTTTATGTGCAAAAACTATTCACACACTTTGATATATTCAATATCTTTTTAATCTTTAAATTTCAATACAAATTGATTTATTATTTCTGTTCACATCTTTCATAGTTTAAAGTATGTGTCACATTTCTTATTTTGGGAGGACAAAAATATAAGACTGGAGGAAAGGAGATAAGAATACATGAAGCTTTGACACTGTGTTTCGTACACATCTTTGTTAGTCATGAAAAACATGTCTGTCTCTGAATCCCGTAACCCAATCCTATGGATGACTATGTAAAGCAAATTGTGGTTTGGGTTGGGTCTTTGGCATGTTGTATTAATGCAATATTGAGAGGACTTATGAAGGTATATCTATGTTGCCAAACTCCCAGGACATTGTTGTAGTGCAGCAACTCAGAATTGCACCATGCCAGACCTTGTGTAAGTTATGTTTGGGAAAAGAGGGAACCTCAGTCACAGGACAAGGTTCTCTTGACTCGAACAAAGAACCTATCAAAAGTATCAAGTCTGCCCTCCCTCTCCAACTGTTGTCCAATATTACAACCGCAATCCATAAGAATTTTTAAGAATTCTCAAGTCTTTCAAGTCCATGAAGGAGGTGTTTTTTTGTTGTTGTTTTGTTTTAACTCTGAAAACATTGAGCTACAGTAGAGAGTTTTGCATCAATGAGCACCAGAACCTGTTCTCCTTTTTTCCCTTTCCAAACTGCTTAAGCCACATGGGGAATGCCAAAGAGACCTGCCCACCCCCTTACGAGATGTCTCAGGATGCCTATCAATTGTGTATCTACATTTACCCTGCTGTGCCCTATCCCTGTGACAAACTCTAACACTGCAAAGCCAACTTGAGCACCCTTTCAGAACACTATGAGCTGATAGGCTTGTACTAAGATTTTGTGGAGTTGGCTCCCAAGACCATTAAGGGGGATTTGGTGTGGGGGAGGAAATCCTGCTTGCTCCTATCCCAAAAAGCAATCTGCAGTAGAACACTGATGCAACTGCAAATGGGTCACATGAGTCAAATCCTTTAAAGGAGGAGATATGGCCACACCGGACCATTGACAACATTCAAACATGAGGTTGTATTCTTCCTGTTTTCTAAGAAGAAGACAATTTGATACACTGTAACTGAGAACATCTTACTGTCAGGATCTGTTTTAGTTTAGGATACCATTCTTCCTCAACAACCTTTAGATGATATGTTGATAGTAAGAACCAGTATCCATTGTACCTTAGAGCTGTCTACGTAGCCTTTGTGGAAGCAAGCCTTGAGCTTGCATGTTCTTCCCCACCATCTCTAGGACAACTCCTGTAAGAGTGGGGCTTATGCACATAAATGTCTGTGTGCTCCAGTTATATGTTTACTCCATTAACCCAGATCATGCTGGAGGTCCTACACAACTTGGAGGATGCCATGTTACCTTGAAACTAGCTACGAAGCCTAGATATTCAGCTACCTACTGGGGCACATTGCTAATTATATCTCACTACTGCCTTTCCTCTGACTCTAAAATGGCACTTGCATTAAACTGTTTTTAAAGCTTTGAGGATCTTAATAACTTTTTTGCAAGAAGCTGTATTAGCTGCTGCATTTCCTACAGATATGCTTTATATTGTAAGCCAATGGTATATAAACATACAAATGTGATTTATTCATAAACTATAATATTCTGTGAAATAGGTGGTGATATCTGCTACATTGTGAAACTTTCAGATGTTCTTTTAGCAGAACGTATGAAGTGTTACATCTGCACAATATAAAACAACATTTAGATATAAATTATACCTGAAGATCTAGAAGTGTGTGCCACTTACAGCAAAAACAAACAATAACTTCAGAGGACTGAAATATGCTGTATAAGTAGGCTGGCTTGAAAGAAAACTTAGTTTGTCAAATGAAGACTCCAAATTTGCAACATTTTTGTGTCACTGATTGACTTGTGAGGAAATGAATCATGAATACTCAGCTAAACAGCCATATAATGTGCATATCTAATGCACAAAGTTGGTGGTTCTTTAGAAAAGCATAAAAATGCTTATATTCATGCACTATGACATTCACTTAGATAAGACTAAAAATGCATATTGCTCTAGTAAGTTCATTGTTATTAAATCTCACAAAAGTAATAGATGCTAGTTTGGAAAAATTGAACCTTTTTAACCAGATCACATAAATCAGATGAAGCATGTAGTCGTGATATAATGGGTCTGGCTGCTTTGGTCAAATGCTTCTGTGACCAAAACTAATAAAAATGTGTATTAAAAGTATGCCCCTTGAAAATGGATGGGTTAGCGCTGGCTGTAAGAGAACACTTTACAGCATATATGAAGAAACTTTGGTCCTCCAGATTTTGCTGAACTACAACACTCATCATCCCTAGCCCATTGCCTTTGCTTGCTGAGACTGTTGGGAATATAGTTCAACATCATCTGGAGGGCCAAAGATTCCCCACTTCTGTGTTACAGCCTTGCTGCGTATTCTGAGAAACAGCACAGCAGCAGCAACAAAAGCAAATCCGCTTACCTAGTAATAGTATTGTATTGTATTATAGAGATGAGTCCCACGCTGTGAGCATACTAGTCATCTACAGCAAAGCATTTCCATTGGCCACACCTGGAGGGGAAACAGGTTGATCTGCCAATCTGTTGCAAAATCTCTTTGAAGCTGAATTAAAAAAAAAAACACTCAAGCTGCTCCCACCAGGTTTTTACAGTGAAAAGGGGCAGGGTTTGACCAGCATCGTGTGCCCCTCTTTTCGGAAGAGGGAGGTGGAGATGCGCTGGAACCAGCAGAACAGTGAGTGTGTTTCTACCCCCAGGCACCAAAAAAAGGGATCAAGGGTTCTCTTGTGTTCTAGTTGAAACACCTAGGAACTGTTCTTCTCAACATGCTGAAAGGCATAATCATTACATCACAAATAGTTGAAACAAAACCTTAATATCCTGTGGCTGTTATGGGAGTTGTCTTGTTTTTATGCCTTTATGTATTTATGTTTATGTTTTTCATGTGTTGTAAGTCGCTTGGAGACCTTCAGGAAACAAGCGACTAACAAGTCTAAATAGTAATGCATGGTAAATGAATTTCCTGATATGAAATAGTTGAATGGTTGCTCTAGCTGGTGATGGCAGCACCTGCTTATTCTCTAGAGGATGGCTTGAAACTCACTGAGCTTGTACAGGAAAATGGCCAATTTAACCAATAGCAAAATCAGTCTGTTTAGTCAACTGTGGTATATGATCAACTTTCCAAAACAGAACTGCTTGAGCTTGACAGCCTGAAAATGAGTAATATTGTTGATGTGTAAAAGTGGTTGCAAGGAGATTTGCACATCCTTAAAAAATTTTTTATCACCTTCTCGTCACCATATTGGCCTCATATTGTATTAAAGCTGCAACTAGAATTTCTATACATAAAACTTCTTTGATGTGGTACCCACTATTATTTTAAAAGGGAAATGTTTTTTCCATTTTACATGCGTCATCATTAATCCATTGACAGCTACCTTCACATAGCAAGTAGAGCTTTTTCCTGACTACTTTGGGGTGCTTTTGTGCTGTCCTAACTATTCTCTGCTGTGTTTAGAGGAAGATGCATATTACAGATGGGAGGGAAAGAAAGAAATGTAGACATCAGTAGCTGGAATTGACCAGGCTACAGGTGTATTGAAATAACATGGCATACAGATATTGGCTGAGCCCTTTGTGTGTGAAAGTGAGGAGAGCTCTAATTTCTTAGGGAGCTCAGGGACACTGGCATGACTAACCAGCTGCAATGTTTCCCTGAGACTGAGGTCAAGCCTGATGTACACTTGAAGGGCGGTAACCCATTCCCCATGCAAGTGTGAAGTGGGTTCCAAGCAAGTCTCCTAAAACTCTTCTGGTTGTTCCCTATTGCTACAACTCTGGTTAGCCTCCCCTACTCTTGAGCCATTCCATTCTTGTGACTGTCCTCCTGCTATCTTCCATGCCACTGAGATGAATCTCCCAGGCACCCTCCTACTCTTACCAAATTCATTGCATTTTCCATATCCTCACTGGTCCATATGCCAAAGCTGCAAAAACCAATTAGAAACAGCCCAACTAAACCAAATTTAACATGTAAAAAGAAAAAAAGTACCAGCCTAACATCTTATCAGAGTTAGCATGAGTTCCTTCCTGGCCCCCCAAAATTGGGACCAGCCAAAGCCTGATGTGCTTCACTGCTCAAGTAGTTTGCTGTGTAAACTGCCCCCAACTTAGCAAAGACTCAAGGTAGGAATAAGCTTTATTTATATGGTCCCAGTTCTCACCCCCAAATTTCAGTAGACTTCAGGCCAAGATACTGGGTCTTGCGAAACTTCCACCAATTCCAGGCAAAGCACCACTGTGTGAGACTGAAGCAGGACACTCTTTGCACCAGCAGTTTTGCCCTTCCTGCAGGCTCATTCACAGACAACAAAGGACCCCTTATGATCTGAATAATTCATTGAGATAATTCTAGAGTGACAAATTCTGTAATTCATTTTATCCTTTGTATTCATGCAGTTTTTTGTCTTTTGATCCCCTCTTAATGTATTTTATTTTATCATATCATTATTTTATCATAACTTTATTTCGGGGTCGCCAATCTTTTTGGACCAGAAGGCACATTTCAAATTTTGAGAGTGCTGGGGGCACTAGTCACAAAATGTCTGCCATGGTGACAAAACTAAAGAGCAGTCATGGTGAAACTGGAAGTAAGCTTCATTAAACACAAATAGACTTATTTCTGAGTAGACATGTATGCCAGTGTACTCTAAGTTAAGTATACAGTGAATATTTAATGGGTTCCTAGTCTTCACCTCCTGCAAAGCAGAAGGCATGCCTAAGCCTCTTTGCAAAGTTTTCAAATTTGTCTTTTGCGGGGAGGGAGTTTTTTAACAGTCACCCAAAATTATAGTGTAATAGTATTAGCAGAAAATAACTTCTAGGTATTACCTGATCTCAGGTATCAATGAGTTGGAGATCACCATTTCCTTGAGTTGATTAGTGGTGCTTTCTGAGCAAGTATTTCGATTGTAAAACCTTACTGCAGTGAGCAGTGTGGCAAGTCATCCATCACACCTGGGCAACAGATACTGCTACATTTGTTATAGTCACCTTTGTCTAATAAATCTGGTCCTGGTTTTCTATTCTGGGTTGTAGATGGAGATTTCCCACTGCTGTTTCACAGCTTGGATATAATGAGGAAATTTAACAAACACCAAATGTTTTTGCATTACAGTGTGTGAGATAAGAGAAGAGGACAAGGAAGTGTTTGTGCACAAAGCTGGATCTTAGTTGAATAAACCATGATGTTTTAGATCAGGCACTGCCAATCTTTTTGAACCAGAGGAATTCTGAGTAGACTTGTATACCATTATACTGTAAGTTAACTACACAGTGAATTCTTCTTAATCAGTCCCTGGTCTTCAGCTCTTTCAAAGCAGGATGCACGCCTAAGTCTTTTTCACATTTGTCTTTTGAGGGAGGTGTATTCTTTAACATTCACCCACGTTTACTGTGTAGTAGTACTTGCAGAAAATAACTAATAGGCACTATCTGATTCCAGGTGAACCCAGCACAGGAAAGACACATCCTGGTTGCTAGGGGAAAAGGAAGGGCAAACTATGAAGATTCTAAGGACTAAAACAAAAAGACAGAAGCAGGACAAGTGCACTAAACAGGAGGGGAAAACAGCAGCTCTTTAGGACCCCAGGGATTCCTGTTGCCTGGTTTCCAAACAACTCTTATCAATGGTCTCACTCATTGGTCAAAATCACTGACAGGAAGGTGCAGCCAGGCTGGCTCATTTCACAGAAATTGTGTAGAAGGGTGTGTGCACATTTTGCTCTATAACTTTCTTTCTAGGAGAGCTAGGGACTTATTTTTTTAAAAAGAAGTCTTGGCTACTTGCTCGGGCCACCACTAAAGGTCTGGAAGCTGCAGCTGGTGCAAAATGCGGCGGCAAGACTGCTAACTGGGGCAGGGTATCGTCAACATGTCACCCTGCTACTGAAAGAATTGCACTGGCTGCCCATTTGCTACCGGGCCAAGTTAAAGGTTCTAGTTTTGGTGTACAAAGCCCTATACAGCTTGGGACCAGGATACCTGAAATACCCTCTTACTCCTTATCTACCTAGTCGATCACTGCACTCTGCAGGTGAGGGCCTCCTGCAGATACCATCTTATCAGGAGGTTCATTCTGCACAATGTAGGAATGGACCTTGAGTGTGGCGGCACCTGCCCTGTGGAATTCCCTTCCCTTAAATATTAGGTAGGCGCCATCTCTGTTACCTTTTTGGCACCTTTTGAAGACCTTCCTCTTTCAACAAGCCTTTTAAGTTGAGACCTATCCCAGTCTGTGTCTATTTTGGAATTGCTTTTTAATATGTTTTCTTAAAAAACAATATGTTTTTAACCCTTTTAAAAAGAAAATGTTAAAGCTTTTTTAAAAAAATGTTTTTAAAGTTGTTTTGTTTTGGTGTATTTTAAGGTTTGTTTTTATGATGTGTTTTTAGTGCTTTTGTTTGCTGCCCTGGGCTTCTGCTGGGAGGAAGGGTGGGATATGAATCAAATAATAAATAATTAAATAAATAAATAAATAAATAAAAGGCCTTTGCAGGCACAGTGGCATTCACAGGCGATAGATTTGTGATTCCTGCTTTATTTTGTTCAGGAAAAATGTATTTACGTTAAGAACAGGTACTTAATGTCCTCGTATTATTGTAGCTGTGGTAGAAACATATATGAGGATGATATCCTTATGCTGTTAGTATAAATGAAAGCAACACTACAGTGGTGATAACAAATAAAAAGAGTGAAATGGTTTCGAACAAAAATGGTTTGGAAAACTGGCCTATAAGATGCTATAGCTATTTTATTTTTAAAGGAAATGTCTCTGTAGTCTTCAAATATTATATCATGTGATTTTTTTTTGTATTGAAGGACACTTCAGCTGAATTTTTAGAGAGCCTTCTGTGAGTGTCCTTCATTAATGGCTCTTAAATGCTAAGGGGTTCCTGGAATAAACAACACAAGCACCAAATCTGGTATTGAAGTCCATTCTATTTTAATATATTAATCTGTGTTCTTAAAAGTGGCACCACTACAGCAGATGGCAAACTCAGGATCACAAGTTGGTAGTGCATTCACTGTGAATAAATGCCATATAATGCAAACAGAAAATAAGCTGAAAAGTAATAATTGCTAGATATGAATTAGTTGTTTCTAGCTACAAAAGGATTCTGGAAAGCTTCCTGAATGCAGCCATCAGCGAGGAAAATAAATGTTACCACCTGTCAGAAACAAGATAGCAAATAATTTTGTCAATATTAATATCACATCATCAATGCATTTATAACTGATGGAGGGTGACATGCTTTGTATGAAGAGTTGCTTAAAATAATTTTCAGAATAATTAGTCAGGTGTTAGCATAGATAACTCTTAATCCTAGGAAACTGTGGAATTTTTAGTCTTTGGTATAGCAGCAATGGCCAACTATATAACAGAGAACTAAGAAAAACCCACCAAGGACACATGCATGCTGGAATGAGGGTGGCTATTAACTAAGATTGTCAGCCATAAATATTCACATCCAAGGCAAACAAGATTGTCAGACCATGAATATTCATGTTTAAAGCTCACTAAATGGTTGACTGTCAGAAGATGTCAGAACCAAAAACAGAATAATTAAGTACTGCAGTTTACTATTTTATCTTCTGTAGAGTGTGAATCAGGCACATGTTAGAGAACAGTTGCTGAAACTGGATGACCATCCCAAGCGATTATGAGCTACAATTTTTTTAAAAAAATAAATTGTCTGTTTGGCCATACATTGACACAGCAAGAAAGTACCTTTGCTTACCGAAAACAGTGCAGAAGCCCCTGCATGTATGGAGTTTCATGTGTATATTTTTTCGGATTTCTACCTGAATATGTTTTCAGGGAACTGAAAGGTAGCTTGCAGCTTCAGAGTTTTTATACTTAACCTATACATGAACATCCTTTGATTGTATTCAGTGGAAGCAATATGGGGATGGTGTCCTTTCACTGATGAGAGAAACCTGATACAGATGAAGCTGGGGCACATGGTGGCTGCTTTAAATGTACTCGTACATTGCTGTGAAGTGGCCACTTCAAAGAAAATATGGTTTGAAAACAACAACAAAAATTGTGCGCCTGGTTATTTCCCTCTCAGAAATCTTCAAGCTGAGGAACACTGACTTAATAAATCCTTGAGGGTAGATGCACATGCCCACATGTGCGTACAAACACACACACACACACACACTTGCATAGTATTTAGTTCAAGAGCAATAGAAATTAAGAGACATGCAGTCCTGTGCATGGATATTTCCACCCAATGCTTGCAGCCGTCTTGATTAAGCTGCTGGCTCATTTTAGTGTTTTGAGACAAAGAGGGGTTTTGGAACATCATAAACGTTTTATGTAATTCCTGAAAGGTGCAGACTTCTTGCTACATCCATAGTATGCTGGAAAGAGCTGATATTAGAAGACTAATTCTAGATAGTCAATGAGTGAGAGGAAAAATTGTAGTTAATAACAAGGTAGTTTGGTTAGGCTGTATGCAAATAGAATAAAGGGGAAGGGCTGTAGCTCAGTGGGAGAGCATCTGCTTTGCATACAGAAGGTTCCAGGTTCAATCCCTGGCATCTCCAGGTAGCCTAGGATGAGACTCCCTGTCTGAAACTGGAAATCCGTTGCCAGTCAGTGTAGACAGTACTGAGCTAAATGGACCATTTGTATGATTCGGTTCCTAATGCAGTATTTGATGGATGGCAGAATCCAATTTGTGGTTATGACAGATTTATAGATCTAGGCCATCAAATATCAATACTTTTCTCCACATGGAAACCGGTTTATCTTTGCATTACTGTCAAGAACTTTGCATTTTATTTAACAAAATGTAGATACCCCTTGATTATAATAAAATGTCTAAGCGGTTTACAAGAAATAATAGTTTAACTACTCTAGTTAGCCAACAGGTAGGTAACCTAAGTGGTAAGCAAGGCATCTTCTGGGATACTGCAGGGAGAAAATAATCATTAATAGAAATTACCTGTGTATGTCTTGAGCTTTCCCAAACCATTGAGCAATGTAATATAGGTGATCTCCTTTATTCCTATGTTTTGTAGGAATTGGCTAAAAGAAAATCCCCAACAGCTTGTGATATTAAAGAACAGACAGAGCAGTCCCTTTTAAAAAAAATGCTACCAGGCAGGAGTCACAAGCAGAGTTGTTTTTCAGTAGTCTTCCTGGATTATTTTTTGCTTCTGGCAGAACTGCAGTTTGAGAAATCACTTTTTTTTTATAAATCAGGTGTGAGTTTTTTTGCTTCCAATAACTCCTGTCATAGGTAAATATTCTTCTCTCCATATGTGGCCTAAGTCTGTGTGCATGTGAACTGTTGAGAACACAAATTGGGAGATTATGTTGCTAGTTGTCGTCATCATCATCCCATGAAGATCAAAATTAATCTGCAAGCCCCTTGAAAACTTGCGTCGTACCAGCCAGCCCTCTATAAGAAAAGCCTGTTGGATCATGGCAATAACTCATCTTGTCCAGCATCCTGTTCTCGCAGTGGCCAACCAGATGCCTATAAGAAGCCCACAAGCAGGAGGACCTCAGCGCAACAGCACTCTACCCACTTTTGTGATTCCCAGCAACTGGGTGATCTTTCTCCAGGTGCTCCTGCTATCCAGAGTAGTGCAGCTGGTAATGAGAGAGAGAGAGAGAGCCTTCTCAGTGGTGGCATCCTATTTGTAAAATTACCTATCCAAACAGGCCTGCCTGCTGCCACCATGGTAGGAGGGCACTGGATAGGGGAGAATTCACCTTCCTTGACCTCCTGGATCTCTCAGCGGCTTTTGATACCGTCGACCACGGTATCCTTTTAGATCGCCTGGAGAGTTTGGGATTGGGAGGCACGGTTTTACGGTGGTTCCAGTCCTTTCTCTCTGATAGGTGCCAACAGGTAGCATTGGGTGACGAGGTTTCAGACCCTTGGCCTCTCAATTGTGGTGTGCCACAGGGTTCTATCCTCTCTCCCATGCTATTTAACATCTATGTAAAGCCGCTGGGAGAGATCATCAGATTTGGGCTGCAGTGTCACCAATATGCGGATGACACTCAGCTCTATCTCTCATTTAAATCTTCACCAGAGAGGGCTGTGGCGACCATGTCCAAGTGCCTGGAATCTGTGAGTGGATGGATGGGCAGGAACAGGTTGAAGTTGAACCCTGATAAGACCGAGGTACTACTTGTGGGAGACAAGGGAGGGTTAGGAGATGTTGACCTGGTGTTTGGTGGGGTGAAGTTGCCCCTACAGGACCAGGTCTGCAGCCTCGGGGTTGTTCTTGATTCCAAGCTGTCCATGGAGGCTCAGATTTCGGCTGTGAGCAGGGCAGCTTGGTATCAATTACACCTTATACGTAGACTGCAACCCTACCTCCCTGTTCAACAGCTCCCGCTCGTGGTGCATGCCCTGGTCACCTCTCGATTGGACTACTGTAATGCGCTCTACGTGGGGTTACCCTTGAAAACGACCCGGAAATTACAGCTTATACAGAATGCGGCGGCACGCTTACTTACCAACAGCCACCGATGGGATCACATCATGCCAGTGTTGTTTGACCTACACTGGCTGCCGGTTGTTTTCTGGGCCCGATTCAAGGTGTTGGTTTTAACCTTTAAAACCCTGTACGGTTTCGGCTCAGCTTACCTGAAAGAGCGCCTCCACCGCCACCAATTATGCCGCCCAACTAGATCAGCCACACAAGGCCTTCTCTCAATCCCTCCAACCAAAACAGCTAGGTTGGTGGGTACTAGGGAGAAGGCCTTTTCTGTGGTGGCCCCCACTCTCTGGAACTCCCTCCCATATGATCTTCAACATGCCCCTTCCCTAGATGTATTCCGCAAGGCCCTGAAGACGTGGCTATTCCAGCAAGCCTTTGAGGTCATTGGGTAAATCACCATGATTCTGTCATTTATCGTATGTTGTTATTATAATTGCTTTTATATGTATTGATGACTGTCCAGTATTTTACCTATTGTTATTAATGTGATTACATCTGTTATTGTATTTTATCTCTTTTAATGTACGTCGCCTAGAGTGGCTAATTGCCAGATAGGCGACAAACAAATTAATTATTATTATTATTATTATTATTATTAATAATAATAATAATAATAATAATAACAATAATAATAATAATAATATTTCACTGCCAGGCAGTCTTTTCTTATTATTATTCCAGCCTTTTCAATGCATTTTTCTCTCTTAATGTGTTTATTAGTATATAAATAAAATATATCTTGTTTTTGTAAACCATCCTGGAAGCTCTGTTTGAAGAATGGCATGTAAGTCTTTAAATACATAAATTAAATAAAGAAATGCTGCCCGATGTTAGTGCATGTCTGCCACTGAGAAACCACTCCAGTGAGCTTTCACTTGAGAGATAAATTTGGCTGTATCCAGGAGCAGCATATGTGGTGGGATGGAGCTGGTTCCCAAAACCAGCTTTGCTGCGCTTACCTGGATGGGGCAGGGTTGGTGTGAGTGCACTGGAAGGAGCAACAGATTACTCCTGCTGGTGCACCTGCTTAATTCTGACCTTGCTGCCACTCTGCCCCACCCCAGCCCCATTCAGACAAGCAGCAGTGATGCAGCTGTCAAGAGGGCAGCTCCTTAGCTTCAGCCCACCAAATGCACTGCTACTGGCTGCATTTGTCTGTGAACTGTTGAATTCCCACAGGTTAGATATAGTAAAGTGAAAGAAATAAATGGTTTACAGTAACTGTTGTTAAGGAGACTGATGTGAAAGTGCTACATGAGATGCTTTTGTGCACTTGTTCCATTTAATCTGTTACAAGTTTGATAATAAAGTCTAGACCTGTTCTACCATCATGGATGCCTGTGTATTTTTTTTCTTCTGACTGCAGCAATGAAGATCTATTTTCCTTATGATGCCCTGTGGGAAAATTTGGCACGTCCCATGCTTGCTCCCCTAGTGCCAACTACATTGCAGATAGGTAATTGGTGAGGAAGATCTGATCTCTGGAATTCTGTCTTAAGCTATGAATAATTCTAATAATTATTATTGCTTTCCAATTCTCGAGGTGGGAAAGATTAGACCCAGAGTATCTATTGCCCTGTGGCAGTGGTACTAACCATCATCTGAATACAAGAATTTGTATGCTTGTTTAGGTGGGTTTTCTGCAGCAGTCTCTGTCATGTATGTATTCTGTAAGACCTGATTCAGGGCAGCCTGTCTCCAAAATGAATGGAAAGGGATTTTTGTGTGTGGGGAGGGGGTGTTTAGAATGTACTGGTTCTGTGGCTTATTTCCCTCACTTGATTACTGTTCTTGGAATTTTGACTCAGGTTTTGTTCTGAGTTTGTCCTTGAGATATGCCTCTGGCAGCTGTTGGGAGACTAGACAGTTCCTTATCTGTTGGTCTTGAGAGCTGCTCTTGCAAATTGTGGGGGATAAAAAGGGAATAGTGTAACTGACTCAGTATTTTCAAGCCTTCACAAATCTCTTTGTGAATCAAAGTCTTGAAACATGCCTTGGGCAGTTATATCCTTTGAATATTCCATGTTGAACCAATGCCATTTTGTTTAATAAATGCTAGCATTTTTCACTTCTTCGTGGACAATGGGGTTGGAATGAGCTTCTAAAATGGAGCCTTTTTCCTTTTCTTTGCCACACAAATTTTAAAAGGTCACGTATAAACTTTACTTGCAAGAATACATTTTTTATCTGTACAGAAAGCTTGAGAAGTTGCTGGAAATTAGCAATAGAATTATATAGTCCTTTGATTTTTCTGGATAAGAATAAGGGGTATCTGATAGGAGAAAAATGTGTCATGTAGAAACTTTAAAAAATACTCTTCATGTAGTATGTTGAAAACCTCTGCAGACTGTTTTTGCTTAAAAAATAACATTATAACCCAGTATTCTCCTAATTTCCCAGTTAGCTTTAAATATATGTCAAGCAAGCACTAAAGACCCACATCTCAATGTAAAGTATATATAATAATGACTTAATCTATTTTCTGTATTAAAATGTTTAGATTTTTAATGCAAGCAAACTGCAGATATGAAGCAGAATATACCCCTGTAGTGGTGTCCTAATGAAATTTAGACTTGAGCAGTAAACTCCATTATGTTCAGTTATGAGGTTCTAAGCTCCACTTAAGCTTAAGCACAGTATAACTCAACCCAAGATATATATTTTATAAGTACGGGTATAATTGATAACATGACCATAGCTACTTCACTGAACCTAGACCTGTGTTGCGTAACTTGGATCTACCAAACAGTTGTTTCTCTCTACACACAACCCCTCCCTCAATGTTATTCATCCAGGTGTAGAAAAGTGGCTGGGGAAGGGGTGATGGGAAAGGTTCAGTACCCTCCCCTATCTGTTGTTTCTCCATTTGCAATTTCCCCCCATTCTATTAGTTTACAGTTGTTGGGTCTCCCGCTGTAATATGTAGTTGGACCTTTAATTTAAACATAACATTGTGTTAAGTATACAATAGACCAAAAGCAATTAAGAAGGTGTCACCTGTCAAGGAACCTAAAGTGTATGGTTGGATCTGGAAGTACAACCCCTTCTACGTCTCCAGGAGCCGTGACTGGATGTGACTTTGATTTGCTGTGTCATAGTAAAAAAGAACCAATTAGCCTTGGATAGACCCTCCCCCCCCAGATACACATACTTTTTATTTATTCAGAATTTATAATGAGGGCTATATTTGCAGGGAACAGCAATTCCTCTTTTCCCTTCAGTTTCCTGAAAAGTTTCCTGGAGAACAGCATGGGAGGTGCCCAGGGTCTGCAGATGGAATTGGTGAAAATCACTTCTCTCCTTCCTCCATGAGAGAATCTGCTGGGTCTTAGTCCCTTTTACAAATATAAGGTTTGGATCCAATCCTTATACTCAGCTCAGGCATTCATTTTCTCTCCCCCCCCCATTTTAAAATACAGGTTAGTTTGATATCACATTCAAATTATGAGTAATGATTTGTGTCAATTCTTAACCCTTTAAATATTTGTTTTAAATTATGCAGATCTATATCCTTAAGTTGAACAGTGTCCAAGACCTACTTTGTATGACTCTATCATTAGCCTGTAATTGTATATTGTATCAAATGCTATGTTTTTATTACTTAGAGAAAAGGCATAATGACTTTGCAATTGACTCCCATGTTTTCATCTCGGCTGAACTCATTAAATAACTGCTTGCCTTGATCACATATGGAGTCACAGAATCATTGTGCTCCCGTTAAATCTAATTCACTTTCAGGCCAGTGAAGTTAATAGTAATTGGTGATTTCCCAAGTTAAACACAAGAAGATCATATCTTTAGTGAGAATTGCTGCCCTGTAGCTTGAAATTGGCATTGAGATTAATTGCAATATTCATTCCTCTGCACTGCTTCAACTTCTGATAGCCAACAGAAGATATCTTTAATTTTGAACATTAAGGCTTCCTTGGTTTACAATGAACAGTTTCATTAAATCAAACAACTGGGAGAACACACAACCCCTTTTTCCCATGAAGGACACCATCCTAAGCCTGAAACCATTTTAAGATTCAAATTTCTTTACTCTTATTTTATATATTAAAAATATTTTTATTAAATATGTTGCTTTCATCAGTTCCCAAAACAGGGCAAGACCCAACTTTCTTTCAAAAAGACAGAAGTCCTATTCAAGCCTGTTGCTAGTGTGTAATGGCTACAAGTGAACTAAACTCCACACGCATGTCACTATACCCATCGCTCAGCTGTGAGTTGGAGGATGAATTCTGATGTGGGGAAGCCATTTCGTCTCTTGGCTCCCCACAAGATTTAGTGTCCCAATTTTTCAGGGTTCTAAATCACTCAAGGAGCATCCATGAATACAGCAGGCTCCCTGCTTCAGATCTGGCCCTCCAACTTGTGTAGACAAAGGTCACAGGGAAATGCAGGAAAGGCACCTAGTGCACTTATCCTTGCTTGCTCTGCTTCTGTAAAGCCTTTATACACGTGTAGCATGCCTGAAAAAGAGCTCAGGAGGTGCAGAAAAGTAAGAAATGGGTTGAAAGCACTGACCATTTTTAAGTTTCAGCAGATTAATTGGCAAGGCCTATTTTTTAAAAAATAAACAATTCTGGTAGGTCTGCCAAAGAACAAATATCATGTGCTTCAGTTTTGCATGAGCCAACTGCAAAGCTGATCTATAGGGATTTAAGCCGAGGTATTTTATATTATAGATGTCTCAAGGTGAACTAGTAATGGCACCTCCGGCTCTTGCTTTAGCATCAAATGGGATCTGAAATGCAAATGGATGGTGTTAGTGCTTTATGTGTTCTCTGCCCCTTTATGCCTGCTCTCACAGTGAAAGGGCTGGACAGGGGTACAGAGTTTTACTTGGCAGAGGATTCCCTCTGATTTCTTTTAATGCTACCTTTAAGCATACGCCCAATATGAAACATTAAAATAATGGGCCAGTATAAGCAAGAGGAAATATCCGGCAACAAAAGTAAAGTGGTATTCTCAGGATTCACCACCATTACTTTTGTTGCTGGATATTTCCTCTTGCTTATACTGGCCCAGTAAAAGTCTGCACCCCTGTCCAGCCCTTTCACTGTGAGAGCAGGCATAAAGGGGCAGAGAACACATAAAGCACTAACACCATCCATTTGCATTTCAGATCCCATTTGATGCTAAAGCATAGATTCAAAGCATACATTTAAACCCCACATACAGTCAGTACTT
This sequence comes from Rhineura floridana, assembly GCF_030035675.1. NCBI lineage: Eukaryota > Metazoa > Chordata > Lepidosauria > Squamata > Rhineuridae > Rhineura > Rhineura floridana. The sequence goes on along the minus strand of NC_084484.1, from coordinate 87,122,943 downwards.
GTACAGGATCTATAGCAGTTGAATTGGAATGGGGAGGGGAATATTAAACACAAAAATAAGACACCATGTTATTTCCTTATGGCTGCACTGTGTGATTTCTCACTGCAAGCAATTAACATATAAAGCATAGTAACACAGGTGACGTGTAATGTAAAGAGCAGTTATAAGTAACAGTGGTCAAACAACCTAATGTATTTTATATGAATAAATAACACAGGTGAGGATGGGTTAATTAAAGACAAGAGCCTGTGCCAGTTCCTTTACTGGAGCAAGGCTTAATTATTTCTGTCCTTTTAAACCTGGGCTGTAAACATACTAGTTGCCAGATCAAAGTGTTTCCATTAGCCACACCTGGAGGGGGAACAGATTTATCTGCTGATCAGTTGGAAAATCTCTTAGAAGTGAATTAGAAAAAAACCCACCCAATCGGCTCCCACCAGGTTTTACAAGAAAAAGGAATGGGGTTTGAGTAGCGTCATGTGTCCTGGTTTTCAGAAGAGAGAGGTAGAGAGGCTCTGGGACCAGCAGAACAGTGAGTGTGTTTCTACCCCTAGATTCCTGGCTCCATGATGAGAAGGAGAAGGCAGCTTTGGAGAGATATTGTCTCCAGATGTTGGGAGCCACCACAGATGTTGCCCAGCCTGCAGAGAAAAAGAGGGAGAAGGTGGTGTGGTGTAGCATTGGCAGAAGCAATGATGGTGGCACCAATTGCTCTCCTTTGGCTTCCACCACTATTTATTTCCCCCTAATGTTCAAGACTCTGCATGCTTCCAGCCTTTGCTAGAAAGCACGGGGACTGTTGAATACGGTTAAATCAATTGCCAGTAGGGTATTCTGTGCACCATGGCTAGTTTCTCCTGAAAAAACACCCCACTTTCATTGATGAACACAAGAAAGATATTATGCCACTAACGCACAATAGGTTAGTTGCACTTTAGCACTGTTGCTAGTATAAATACATTTTTTTCAGATTTTATCCGTATGTGAAAATACTATGTAAAAAATAATTTAAGTAAGAGGAAGAAGTAAAATTTGAATTTTATAATAGTTTAAAAAGAGCTCCTGCCTGCTTGTTGTGCAATCAGCTAGATGAAATCTGGGTCATCATCCCACGTGCAAAAAAAAAAAAAAGATATAATACTGGAAATGCATCCCCCCCCCCAAAAACCTCATATTTGAGACCAGCATGTTGCCATACTTCCCATTGTTCATGTTTTAAACTGATAATTAAGCTCACTGGTAGATTACTAATTATGTCACCAAATAATTTAGAAATTCAGGCTACTAATATTTCTGTGATCAAAATAGCTTTTGATGCTTAATTAACATATACTCATTCCAGAATATAAGATATAACATTTGTTGTTTACATAATTAAAGGAATTAACAGTGCTTTAATCAGTGCTTTTCTTTGCCAGTAAGCCATCTATCAGTTCAGTCACAGTATTTTTTGTGTTTTGAGCAGGACCCATAGCTGATATCACTTCTCACTCTGGTTCATGATGGAAATAACTGTAGGCTGTTTAAATTTATATACATCAAGCTATTGAGTTGGACAATGGCATTTAATATGAATAAAAATAGCTGTTATAAATCAATTGTAGTGAACATCATAGAACACTGCAAATGTTTTGCATTTTAGTAATTTTTCTTTGCTGGATTTCTAAGATGAATTTTCAAAAGAAAAGATATATATGCCATTAATGGCTTTGCAATCAGCAGTTACAACAAATATTCACTAATAGGCAAAGAAAACCATGTGGTTTAAGAATGTACCTATAGCCCACAGATATTTCTATCAAACTTTAAAAAGCAGGGAAATTGGGCATCTATGGTGAATGCACCAGGGGAGCAGGAGATCTGACCTCCTCTCTGAGATATTGGACTGCCCTACCAATTTGTAAAAATGTAAACACAATTTGGATTGGTCTTTCACAATCCAATCCACTTCCTGTGTAGCTTGGAAGAATTTGGTAACGTGTGCCTCTGAGCATATGGTGAGTGGTGAGGAAACTTTACTAAAACTGCAAAGTAAATCAAACATATATAAACTGACTATCTGAACTATATCAACTGCCTTATGATTGTTGCTTTCTCCTTGCTAAAACAAGATCAACACAGCACATGTCTTGTTTCTGTTATTTGGGCTGATTGCAGGTGTTGCAATCCATGCTGGCTATAGTATACAGCCACTCTTGTGGCTGTATAATAGAGTGACTACTTGACAGTTAGGAGGAGGAATGTGTAAAGTAATATATTTCATATTTTTTGCCAGTGAGGCACATAGTTTCTTTCTAAAGCACAACTGAAAAATGGAGGCTTGCCAGTTTAAGGTGCTGCTATGAACTTCATTTTGCCAGTTTCCCCTTACTTGTGAGTAAGACTGCTGAGAAATGCTATTAGTGTCTTTACACATGGGTAGCATAATCACCCACATTTTAATACTTTACTCTGAACCTGTGGACCATTCAAACTCATGGAATCATAAGGGGCAAAAAGGCAGACCTAAGGCTGTCACCCTTTCAGCAATTCTGTAATGTTAGGCAGAACACTTGTATGAGTGAGATCCTTGAAGTAAATGCCTCATTATTCCACTCCAAATTTCTAATTTAAAATATGTAATTATTCAAGTGTAAAACATGAGAGAAATGGTGGGATAAATGAAAATGAAAAGCAATAACAATATTGTCTAACTAACCCTTACACTTCATACAGATCTGACCTTAGTTCAATAGACTTAACACCTTCTAGTGATGAAGGATGGGACCTTGCACCATTCCTGAGACAAGCTTCAGATGAAGAAAAATGGAATTTCAAAAAAAGCCTATTAAATAGGGTTGTCAAGTTCCCTGCCTGAGACTGATCCTGTATCTTTAGGAGTAGAGAAAGTCAGCCAAGTGCAGGTGTTCTTGCAACCCTGTAATGGGAAAAACCACAAGGTGGAATCCTCCCTTCCCCTGCACAACTTTTAAAGATACAGAAGACCTCTTGGTTGCCAGGCCCGGCCTCCAAGAGGTCTTCTGTATCTTTAACAGTTGTGCAGGGGGAAGGGAATTTGAATTTTGAATTTATTGTTTACAGCCATCGGCCATCACAAATAAACACATGATTTAAAAAGAAGACAAATGATTACATATCTCAATGAGTATATGGGCAAATACATGATTTAAAAACATTTAAAATATGATTGCATACCTAAATAAATAATTTTTTAATATATGTAAAGTGTTGGGCCAAGGTCTTCCATACTTACTTAAAAATGTTAAAACCTGAGACTAAAGGTCTTTTATTTCCCCACCAGGGTTTTTAAATGTTTGGCTCTGATCTTTTCTGCAGCCAAGGCAAAAGAAGACACCTGGGAAGTTAAATAAATATCACTACCTACTAAGAGTGTACAGATTTGTTTGAGGGGAGATCTGTCTAATATTGATTGAAGGATATACGAGAGGTATTTAAACCTCGGAGCATTATAAAGAGGGCATTTCAATAGGTAGTGAACAATGTCTTCGACTTCCCCTAATTTGCATATACATAGCCGAAGGTGAGTTGGAGTTTTAGAGTATCTTCCTTCAATCAACGCTGAGGGCATCGACTGGAATTGAAGAGCCATAAAAGATTTTCTCAATAACGGAATAGTTAAAAAATTAAAATATTGCTCCGTGGCAAAGGTGGTTTTAAATAAAGAATACCATGGAGAAAAGGCCGAGAGAGTAGAGGCTCTAAGGTCCCATCTTTTAGCGTATAGGAGAATTCTTTCTTTCAAAATCTGCTTCGCTCTCTTAGAAGGGGTGGAGGGTAGGGGATCTATATTTATCCCATATGCAGCCAATGATTGTTTGGAACAGCTAAGCCAATTATCATCATTTGGATTTCGAAGCTGTTCTGTGAGACAAATTTTTGGTAAACGAGAATCACACATACAGGCGAGCCTCAACTAGTAATTAGCTATGGCAACATGTACCAGGGACTCTATAGAATGTAAACCAGACTCCAACCTTAAAAAGGAAATAGGGGTGCCTTTTGGGGTTACCAAGATTGAGTGAATAAAGGCATTTTGGATTTTCCCTAGTGGGGCAATATTTACATGTCCCCAGATCTCTGCCCCATAGATGAACATGGGTATTGTCATGAACCTGTAATGGTCATGAGTTATTAAAAATCTGCTGACAACACTTTGGCTCCAGTAAGGGACTCTGGGAGATGGTTACAGTCAGAAAAGACAAGCCTTGCCAATTTGTAAAGTTAAGTTTCATTTTTCCAGCTGAAGACGGTTAGAAGAAGCCTTAACAAGCTGCACCTGTTTATCTTTGCTGATTAGCAAGTGCCTGGCACCCAAGGTCATCCTTGGCCTATGCAGTTGGAAAACACCGTTGGGAGGGGGGCCTGAAGGCGCGAAAATGTGAGAAACATCGAGAAGAAAGTTACATCAGTCAATTCCTGATTGGTCAATTAATCTTGGACCGTTAGGATCCTTTTCCCTTAAGTATAGGGCTAGGGACCCATAGCCTTTGTTCTCTGTTCTCTGCCTATGCTGACTGGCACCAGAGTTCCAAACCTTTTCTGCCTTATGGTTCCTGGGGTTGCTTATGGGAAGGCAACCTATGTCTGGTTCCATTGCTTTATGTTGAACATCCATCTCTCTTAGGAGAGGTGCCACGCAACCAACTACCTCGTATGTAAGTAGTTAGGTGAGCTAGTTTATTATTTTCTTGTTGTGTGTATGAATTCTCTTGTAAGAACCTAAACCCCTGTTGGGTGAATGGTCTTAAAGGATTACTTGCTGCTATATGATATGTGCACTTATATATTTTTTAATAAAGCTACTTCTATTTAACCTGGTGTGTTCATTTGAGAGAAGGGGTGGTTCTAAATTCAGTGTTTTGACCCAACCTCAGTCACTCACTACCAAAGAGGGTTAAGAAGTTAAAAGCTTGGATTTTAAGTGTTAAACCAGAGGTGCCTGGCAAGGAGTGTAACTGTGACTCTTGCCTTTTAGGACCTTGGTTTTATATACCTTCTGGGCTCAGAGATCCCCTGGCTCTGAGTGGACCAGTATACAGGGGTGGTGGCAGCCTACCTTCTATCTTGCAGGGTTGTTGTGAGCGTACACAGCCTTGGCAAGGGTGAAGTAATAGCTTTTCGGTTCCAGTCTCATTTCCCTAAGGGTGGGGGTCTGAGCCTGATGCATGTTCCCGGGACCCTGAGGGTCGGGCGGGCATGACATGGCTGGCAGTGGTGAGGATCGAAGCCATTCCTGCTCTTAAGTGAACACGCTGTGTGAGATAAGTGCATTGCAGCAAGTTGTAAATTTTAAAGAGACTTCTGACACAATTGTTTGTTACTTTGGGTAGTAAGGTTAGTGCAGAATGTCGCAAAAGATAAAAACCAGATCTCAAAAGAATGGAGCCGAGGATGTGCTCCTGGCAGACACTGCGTTGCCTAGTCAGCTTGCTCAGCTGGAAGAAGGCGCTGCTGCTCTGTCGTTTATGCCTCAGCCTTCTGTGGATGACCAGGAGTTCGTGTCTAAGCAAACTGAGGATAGCGAAGATGAGGAGGAATCAGATTTGGATGAGGAAGAGTTGCCTAGGAGCATGCAGCGCTACCTGGCTAAGCAAATGAAGCTGTTGTCCCTGCAGTTCAAGGCTATGGAGGAAGATCGCCGGAGTAGGGAAAGCTTTGCTCGTGAGATGCAACAACCGCGAGGAGGAAGACCAGACCTCCATAAAAAATCCTTTCCGACCTTTCGTGAGACAGATGACATCTTTACCTTCTTCCAAGTTTTTGCTCACTCTTGTAGAGATCAAGGTGTGCCTAAAAAGTACTGGATGAGTGCTTTACGCATTAATGCTGAAGGCGAGTTGAGAGAATTGTTGAACTCTTTGCCACTGGAGTATGCAGATGATTTTGACTACTTTTATGCTTTAGCCAAGTCTCACTTTGCGCTAACATCAGAGGATTGTTTTCGGCATTTAGAAGCAGACCAGAAGAAGTCTCGGGAAAGCTTCTCAGCCTTTGCTGCACGGATGGGCAGAAATGTGGAACGTTGGGCTGACACAGCCGAGGCTGTAACCCGAGAGGAGGTTTTAGATCTGTTTGCAAAAGAACTGTTTTACAGACGCCTCCCTCGAGATTTGATGGCTCTGGTCAGAGACCAGCAGCCCCGTTCTCTGACTGAAGCAGGCATGCTAGCAGATCGTATGTTTAAAAACAGAGCTGGAGAAAAGTATACTTTGTTTCGGAGACCGGAGTACGTTCCTGTGAAACCGCCGAGGCGAGAGACCGCAGGTATGCAGAAACCAGGGCAACCGGCGAAGGAAGAGAAAGGGGGGCCTGCTGGCTACTTCAAAGTGTCTTCCGCCCGGCCCGAGGCTGCATTGCAAGAGAAGCCCCGTGGAGAAATAATTTGTTTTAAATGTGGGCAAATTGGTCATAAGGCTAATTCCTGTTCTAAAACCTTGTCTAAGCCCAATCCTGCTGGAAGGAAGAACCCAAAGGTTGCTCCAGTTGCACGCGTGAGAGACTTAACGTCCCCTGGAGCGGAACCTCCTGAACTTTCTTCATGGTCGTCAGCCGAGGAGAATGAAGGAGCAGAATCGGATTTTGTATTTTCTGCCCCAAATTCACAAGACCGTCCTGAGGCTCCTCGTGGACCAGTTGTTAAAGCCCTGCCGGTGAGTGTTGTACAGACTGTGTCAGGGGATCGAGAGGGAGGAGTAAAGAATAGTTTGTTTCCAGAGAAAGACTCTCCAGGACCCCTTTCATCGGAATGTAAAGAATGGGTTCAAACGCAGTTTTCCGAATCCATATATGTAAACTGTATTAAGGTCAAGGGAAGAATCGATTCAGGCTCAGAAATTACCAGTATTGCGGAACGGCTGGTTAAGCCGGAGCAATATGTTCCAGAGTTACAAGTGGCGGTCACAGCGTATGGCCAGCAGACAGTGCAAGTGCCTGTAGCTGATGTGGTGCTTTCATACCGAGGCTGGACTGGACGCCATAGAGTTATAGTTCATTCGGATGACCATTTATGGGATGTTTTAATAGGAGTTGATCTGTTGTTCCTAAGCCATCAAGAGACTGTACGTGAAGCGGAAATAAACGCTCTTACCAGGTCTCAAACTTTGTCACAACCTATGGAAGACTGTGGGGAGAAATGGCCTCTGGGTGGCGAGGAAGAGAGGGCTGCCGTTGGGAGGGCTGGGACCCTGCCCGAACAACAGGGAAAAAACTCCTTTCAACCCAGTGTGGGGGAGACGGAGGAATGTAAATTACCGGCAGCCAGCTCCCAAGCCTTTAAGGCAGCTTTACTGAAGGATGAGAGTTTGCAAAACTGCAGAGAAGAAGCCGAGAGAAGCCCTCCTGCCTTATCAGAGACTGTGAAAGTGAGATTTTATTGGGACAAAGGCTTGCTTTATCGAGAACATGTACCTGGGGGGAATTCTACGGACTGGCAACCAGTCAGACAATTAGTTGTGCCAAAACCTTTTCGCCTGGATGTATTGCGGCTGGCCCATGATGTTGTGACTGCGGGGCACCTGGGTGTGAAACGGACTTTGTTTTCTGTTACCCAGCATTTTTATTGGCCCTTAGTGGCTAAGACTGTTAAAGAATATGTAAAATCCTGTGATATTTGTCAACAACTTGGGTATGCGCGTGATCACCCCAAGGCACCCTTACAAGTATCCCAGATTGTGGCAGAACCTTTTGCTCAAGTGGCTGTGGATGTGATCGGCCCTTTTAATCCGACTAAGACTGGGAGAAGATTTATTTTGACTGTAATTGACTTTGCCACGAGATTTGCTGAAGCTATTCCTTTGAGTTCCATCACTGCCCCAGTCATTGCTAAAACCTTGTTAGAGCTATTTTCGCGTTGGGGGTTTCCCAAGACTATTTTGTCAGACCGAGGGCCGAGTTTTGTGGCCAAGTTAACTAAAAAACTTTGGGAACTTGCTGGCATGGAACATCACATTACGACTGCTGGTCACCATTCCTCGAATGGGCTATGTGAGAAAATGAACGCCACTATTAATAAAATGTTAAGGGCGTATGTGTTAGAACATCCTAGAGAGTGGGATGTAGCTTTACCTTTCCTGATGTTCGCCTATAGGGCTACTCCCTCTGCCAGCTTGGGCTATAGCCCCAACCAGCTAGTTTTTGGAAGGGATCTGGTGGGGCCTTTGTCATTACTCAAGAATGAGTGGGAAGGAAGGTTGGAAGCTATGCCTGTGTCGGTAGTAACTTACCTCCAGAAGTTACAGAATATTTTAAGAGATGTTTTGGCTGTCGCTCATGAGAATTTGGGGGAGGCTCAACAACAGCAGAAAGCCCATTATGATGCTCACGCTAAAGAAAGACACTTTGTTGAGGGGTCAGAAGTTTTGGTACTAAAGGCCCAAGTAGACAATAAGTTGTCGGTGGCCTGGGAAGGCCCTTTGGTTGTCAAGGCCCAGTTGAGCGACACCAACTATCTGCTAATTGACCCTAAATCCCATAAGAAACCTAAAGTATACCATGTGAATATGATGAAGCAATATTTTTCTAGGAAACACCTGGTTTTGACTTGCACTCCTGCTGTGGAGGTTGCTGAAGATGCCCTATCTCGGTTACCTGTTCCAGTTGACTGACATTTGATTCATGCCTATTCCACGGACTGATTTTCCGGCTCTGATGACCTCTGGATTGTTTTTAGACCTTGTTTTACTCTTTTACGCTTTTAATATGTTTTATGGACTTTTATAAGATTTATGGCTTATGACCTTTTTTGAACCTGGACCAGTTTTTGGATCACCCCATTTTTTATTCTATCTCTTTATTTTTTAATAAAGTCTTCTTTTCTTGGGTGTTTTAGGGGTCCCTTAATTTTTTTCCCCTTTTGTTGTTATTTTGTAATTTAGTATATATTAAGAAGGCATAAGTCAAGAAGTAGCTCACTTGCTTAAAAATGTATTAACTTGTTCTTTTTTTTTTCTTTCTTTTTCTTTTCTTTTCTCTCTTTCTTTTTTTTTAAATATATGTTGTATATAGTGTAATGTTGGTGGAATTTTTTTTTTATTATTTTTTTTGTTATTATTGTTCCCTTATCCCTGGTTGCTGTGGCGATGACGCAGAACTATCCAGAGTTCTGACATCATCTTCCCAAAAAGGGGCGTGTCATGAACCTGTAATGGTCATGAGTTATTAAAAATCTGCTGACAACACTTTGGCTCCAGTAAGGGACTCTGGGAGATGGTTACAGTCAGAAAAGACAAGCCTTGCCAATTTGTAAAGTTAAGTTTCATTTTTCCAGCTGAAGACGGTTAGAAGAAGCCTTAACAAGCTGCACCTGTTTATCTTTGCTGATTAGCAAGTGCCTGGCACCCAAGGTCATCCTTGGCCTATGCAGTTGGAAAACACCGTTGGGAGGGGGGCCTGAAGGCGCGAAAATGTGAGAAACATCGAGAAGAAAGTTACATCAGTCAATTCCTGATTGGTCAATTAATCTTGGACCGTTAGGATCCTTTTCCCTTAAGTATAGGGCTAGGGACCCATAGCCTTTGTTCTCTGTTCTCTGCCTATGCTGACTGGCACCAGAGTTCCAAACCTTTTCTGCCTTATGGTTCCTGGGGTTGCTTATGGGAAGGCAACCTATGTCTGGTTCCATTGCTTTATGTTGAACATCCATCTCTCTTAGGAGAGGTGCCACGCAACCAACTACCTCGTATGTAAGTAGTTAGGTGAGCTAGTTTATTATTTTCTTGTTGTGTGTATGAATTCTCTTGTAAGAACCTAAACCCCTGTTGGGTGAATGGTCTTAAAGGATTACTTGCTGCTATATGATATGTGCACTTATATATTTTTTAATAAAGCTACTTCTATTTAACCTGGTGTGTTCATTTGAGAGAAGGGGTGGTTCTAAATTCAGTGTTTTGACCCAACCTCAGTCACTCACTACCAAAGAGGGTTAAGAAGTTAAAAGCTTGGATTTTAAGTGTTAAACCAGAGGTGCCTGGCAAGGAGTGTAACTGTGACTCTTGCCTTTTAGGACCTTGGTTTTATATACCTTCTGGGCTCAGAGATCCCCTGGCTTTGAGTGGACCAGTATACAGGGGTGGTGGCAGCCTACCTTCTATCTTGCAGGGTTGTTGTGAGCGTACACAGCCTTGGCAAGGGTGAAGTAATAGCTTTTCGGTTCCAGTCTCATTTCCCTAAGGGTGGGGGTCTGAGCCTGATGCATGTTCCCGGGACCCTGAGGGTCGGGCGGGCATGACAGGTATTATCTTCTTTCTAAACACTTCTATAGCTGGGGACACCAAACTTCCTCCTTTAAATTTAAAGAAGCGAAAAAACGTATGGATCAATTGGGAAGTTTTCAACTTGGTTGAATCAAAATGGTGTTTCCACGAGAAATTAGAGGTAAAATTAAGTCCCAGATATCTAAAACTGTGTCCTTGTTTAATTGGTTTGTTGTTTAATTTCCAAACATGGGGTTTATTCTTTTTCCCAAATACCACCACGTTTGTCTTGGAATAATTAATTAATAGATGTTCCCTAACACAAAATGCCCCCAGACTAGTCTCCTCATGCCTATTTGGGTAATCGAGATTAAGGCCAAGTCATCGGCATATAACAAAACCGAGAGCTTGACGTTCAAGATCGATGGAGGAAAGTAAAATGACCCAGACAATTCCTGTGTTATGTTATTGATATAAAAGTTAAAAGGAAAGGGAGCCAAAAGGCAACCCTGCTGCACCCCTCTATTAGTAGGTATAGCCTCAGAAAGGAGGCCATTTGCTCCTAATCTCACCTTGAGAGTAGTGTTCGAATGGAGCATTTGAATTAAGAGAAGCAGCCGCCTATCTATATTTGTGGTGGATAGCTTTTGCCAGAGGCGGTCTCTATCGATAAGGTCAAATGCCGCCGTGAAATCAACAAAAGTAACAAATAGTTCTTTCCTCATATGGCTTGCGTACTTCTGGATTAAATGAGAAAGTACAAAACATTGGTCGATAGTGGATTTTCCTTTAGTAAATCCAGCCTGCTCCTCTGAAAGATCATGTTACTAGTGGCCCAAGAGTTTGGCTAGTAAATATTTGGCATAGATTTTAGCTGCCACATCAAGCAGACTGGTCTAAAATTATTAGGGTCTGCCTTGGAACCCCTTTTATAGACTGGGACTACTATACTGACACCCCATCCTTTGGGAGTTTTGCCATAGTAGTTAATAAAGGTGAACATTTTGGCCAGTACCGGGGCCCACCAGTTCGAGTTGGCCTTAAACAGTTCAGATGGCAACATGTCCTCTCCTGGAGCTTTCTTATTCGGGAGGGGGTAAATCAAAGCCATGATTTCTTGAGATGTTATGGGTTCCCACACCGGACCTGAGTGGGGTAACAAGTGATCTACCTTAAGATGTAAATCTGTGGATATAGAGGAGGTGGTTGTGTTAAAAAGCACAGTAAAATGTGTGTGCCATTGGGCTGACGTTATTTGATTATCTATAAGGACACGGTTCCCCATCATGCCCCTTGTGATTAATTCACAGAATTTAGCTGTATTCCATTCCAAGGAGGCAGATCCTAAATTCTTCATTGCAAGCAATAGTAATTAACCTTTTTTTGGCGTAATAAATTCTTATACCGCCTTCGCAACTGTATATAGATATTGAACTTTTTTGGGGAATCAGCCTTTCTAAATTTTCTTAGGGCACGCAATAGGTTATGTTTAGTCTCCACACAGTCATTATCAAACCAACCATACTTCCTCACCAAAAGAGGCTGAGAGCTGGTCAGCAACGGCCTTAAATCACTAATTATAAGATTATAAAAATCAAAAGGCTCTGGTGCGAGCCTGCTCCACGAGCTAGAGGGAGCCCCAGCTGACGAAGCGTCAAGGCCCCAGCTGACAAAGCGTCAAGGCGAGTTAAGCAGCAGAGCGAGTTCGGCAGCAGGGCGAGGAGGCCAGGGCCCCCTACTCTGCCCGTCTGTTCCCTGACCTCAACTAAACCGCAGTCTCCAACCCATTGACGTAATAAACCTTAAACAAAACTATGCAGGTAAGAAGCCAGCAGGGGTGTGGGGGCTTTCCAGTGTTTTGCACCGCCTGCAGCATGTACGACTATCTGCCTGTTGGACAGAAGTCGTGGGTGTGCTCTCGGTGCAATGAGCTCCTGGCTCTCCGGGAACGACTTCATTTCCTTGAGGCCAAGGTGGCTGACCTGGAAAAGCTGAGAGAGGCAGAGAGGTGTGTGGAGGAGGCCTTCAGGGACGTTATAGCTGTGTCCCACTCCAACGATGATAGCTCTCCTGCTATCATGGAGAACGATGGTCTTGGGGAAGGAGAGCATCCAGCTGAGGAAGAGGGAAACGATCCCTTAGAAGGGACCCATTCCTTGGGGGATGAGCAGCTATCCTCTCGTGCCAAGGATATATCTTCAGGGGGTGGAGGGATCCTTGTAGTGGGTGATTCGATCATTAGGAACATAGACAGTGGGGTGTGTGATGGGCGTGTAGACCGCAAGGTGTTTTGCCTGCCTGGTGCGAAGGTTGCGGATATCGCCCGTCGTTTAGATAGTTTGGTAGACAGTGCTGGGAAGGAGTCAGTGGTCGTGGTGCACGTTGGCACCAACGACATGGGGAAATGCAGCCGTGAGGTCCTAGCAGCAAAATTTAGGTTGCTAGGTAGGATGCTGAAAGCCAGGACCTCCAAGGTGGCTTTCTCTGAAATGCTACCGGTTACACGCGCAGGACCAGCCAGACAGGCCCAGCTTCGCAGTCTCAATGCGTGGATGAGACGATGGTGTCAGGTGGAAGGGTTTGGATTTGTTAGGCACTGGGGAACATTTTGGGACAAGCCGGGCCTGTACAAAAGGGACAGGCTCCACTTGAACCAGAATGGAACCAGACTGCTGGCACTTAAAATTAAAAAGGTAGCAGAGCAGCTTTTAAACTGACTGAGGGGGGAAACCCGACAGGAGCTGGAAAAGGTCCGGTTCGGAATAAACCTCCCCCCTGGGATAAAAACCAAAGAAATGATGAAATTTTAAAAGGGGTAGAAGTAGAAGTAGGCATTGTGAGAGCAGGGGCACAGGATATAAATTCAGAAGAGCAAAATTACCACAGGCCTAACCACAAGTGCCAAAGACACTTGAAGAGAGACACTGCTTACAAGTGCCTGTACGCTAATGCTAGGAGCCTCCGAACCAAGATGGGAGAACTGGAGTGCTTGGTCTTAGAGGAGAACATTGATATAGTGAGCATAACGGAGACCTGGTGGAATGGAGAAAACCAGTGGGATACGGTTATCCCTGGATATAAACTATATCGGAAGGACAGGGAAGGACGTATTGGTGGCGGAGTCGCTCTATACGTGAAAGAAGGCATTGAATCCAGCAAGCTCGAAACCCCAAAAGAGGCAGACTCCTCCACAGAATCGTTGTGGGTGGTGATACCATGCCCCAGGAGGGACTTAATACTGGGAATGATCTATCGTCCCCCTGATCAAAATGCTCAGGGAGACCTTGAGATGAGATATGAAATTGAGGAAGCATCCAAACTAGGAAATGTGGTAGTAATGGGTGACTTCAACTACCCGGACATAGACTGGCCGCATATGTGTTCCAGTCATGACAAAGAAGCAAAGTTTCTAGATATTCTAAATGACTGTTCCCTAGACCAGTTGGTCCTGGAACCGACCAGAGGGACGGCAACCCTGGACTTAATCCTCAGTGGGGACCGGGACCTGGTGCGAGATGTAAGTGTTGTTGAACCGATTGGGAGCAGTGACCACAGTGCTATTAAATTAAACATACATGTAACTGGCCAATTGCCAAGAAAATCCAACACGGTCACATTTGACTTCAAAAGAGGAAACTTTACAAAAATGAGGGGATTGGTAAAAAGAAAGCTGAAAAACAAAGTCCAGAGGGTCACATCACTCGAAAATGCTTGGAAGTTGTTTAAAAACACTATATTAGAAGCTCAACTGGAGTGCATACCGCAGATCAGAAAAGGTACCACCAGGACCAAGAAGATGCCAGCATGGTTAACGAGCAAAGTCAAGGAAGCTCTTAGAGGCAAAAAGTCTTCCTTCAGAAAATTGAAGTCTTGTCCGAATGAAGAAAATAAAAAAGAACACAAACTCTGGCAAAAGAAATTCAAGAAGACAATAAGGGATGCTAAAAAAGAATTTGAGGAGCACATTGCTAAGAACATAAAAACCAACAACAAAAAATTCTATAAATACATTCAAAGCAGGAGACCATCTAGGGAGACAATTGGACCCTTGGATGATAAGGGAGTCAAAGGTGTACTAAAGAACGATAAGGAGATTGCAGAGAAGCTAAATGAATTCTTTGCATCTGTCTTCACAGTGGAAGATATAGGGCAGATCCCTGAACCTGAACTAACATTTGCAGGAAGGGATTCTGAGGAACTAAGACAAATAGTGGTAACGAGAGAGGAAGTTCTAAGCTTAATGGACAATATAAAAACTGACAAATCACCGGGCCCGGATGGCATCCACCCGAGAGTTCTCAAAGAACTCAAAGGTGAAATTGCTGATCTGCTAACTAAAATATGTAACTTGTCCCTCGGGTCCTCCTCCGTGCCTGAGGACTGGAAAGTGGCAAATGTAACGCCAATCTTCAAAAAGGGATCCAGGGGGTTCCCGGAAATTACAGGCCAGTTAGCTTAACTTCTGTCCCTGGAAAACTGGTAGAAAGTATGATTAAAGCTAGATTAACTAAGCACATAGAAGAACAAGCCTTGCTGAAGCAGAGCCAGCATGGCTTCTGCAAGGGAAAGTCCTGTCTCAGTAACCTATTAGAATTCTTTAAGAGTGTCAACAAGCATATAGATAGAGGTGATCCAGTGGACACAGTGTACTTAGACTTTCAAAAAGCGTTTGACAAGGTACCTCACCAAAGGCTTCTGAGGAAGCTTAGCAGTCATGGAATAAGAGGAGAGGTCCTCTTGTGGATAAGGAATTGGTTAAGAAGCAGAAAGCAGAGAGTAGGAATAAACGGACAGTTCTCCCAATGGAGGGCTGTAGAAAGTGGAGTCCCTCAAGGATCAGTATTGGGACCTGTACTTTTCAACTTGTTCATTAATGACCTAGAATTAGGAGTGAGCAGTGAAGTGGCCAAGTTTGCTGACGACACTAAATTGTTCAGGGTTGTTAAAACAAAAAGGGATTGTGAAGAGCTCCAAAAAGACCTCTCCAAACTGAGTGAATGGGCAGAAAAATGGCAAATGCAATTCAATATAAACAAGTGTAAAATTATGCATATTGGAGCAAAAAATCTGAATTTCACATATACGCTCATGGGGTCTGAACTGGCGGTGACCAACCAGGAGAGAGACCTCGGGGTTGTAGTGGACAGCACGATGAAAATGTCGACCCAGTGTGCGGCAGCTGTGAAAAAGGCAAATTCCATGCTAGCGATAATTAGGAAAGGTATTGAAAATAAAACAGCCGATATCATAATGCCGTTGTATAAATCTATGGTGCGGCCGCATTTGGAATACTGTGTACAGTTCTGGTCGCCTCATCTCAAAAAGGATATGATAGAGTTGGAAAAGGTTCAGAAGAGGGCAACCAGAATGATCAAGGGGATGGAGGGACTCCCTTATGAGGAAAGGTTGCAGCATTTGGGGCTTTTTAGTTTAGAGAAAAGGCGGGTCAGAGGAGACATGATAGAAGTGTATAAAATTATGCATGGCATTGAGAAAGTGGATAGAGAAAAGTTCTTCTCCCTCTCTCATAATACTAGAACTCGTGGACATTCAAAGAAGCTGAATGTTGGAAGATTCAGGACAGACAAAAGGAAGTACTTCTTTACTCAGCACATAGCTAAACTATGGAATTTGCTCCCACAAGATGCAGTAATGGCCCCCAGCTTGGATGGGTTTAAAAGAAGATTAGACAAATTCATGGAGGACAGGGCTATCAATGGCTACTAGCCATGATGGCTGTGCTCTGCCACCCTAGTCAGAGGCAGCATGCTTCTGAAAACCAGTTGCCAGAAGCCTCAGGAGGGGAGAGTGTTCTTGCAGTCGGGTCCTACTTGCGGGCTTCCCCCAGGCACCTGGTTGGCCACTGTGAGAACAGGATGCTGGACTAGATGGGCCACTGGCCTGATCCAGCAGGCTCTTCTTATGTTCTTATGTTCTTATGCTCTTGTAGAGTTAATAACTTGGGCGTAAAAAGATGCAAACTTATTGCATCTTGTAGATTCGCATTCCAGCGAACCCTTCTTCCATTCTGGGTGATTATATTTTCAGTTGATATAAAAACGCTAGTGGAGATATGACCTGGAGTCAAAAAACGGGCACAAATCGGCATGTGATCACTCTCTGGCCTGTCCAATACGTCGAAAGCCTTAAAATATGAGACAAGTGGGGGAGAGAGCAACATAAAATCTATAACGCTCTTGCCTCTAGGCCCTATATACGTATATAGGTCTGAAGTTGGGTCTCTGGATGATCCATTACATATATTCAGATTATATTTATATATAAGGGTAAAAAGGGAAAGACCCGAGG
The DNA here is from genome assembly GCF_030035675.1 of Rhineura floridana. NCBI lineage: Eukaryota > Metazoa > Chordata > Lepidosauria > Squamata > Rhineuridae > Rhineura > Rhineura floridana. The sequence goes on along the minus strand of NC_084484.1, from coordinate 87,106,423 downwards.
CATTTATGACTGAGTCTTTAGATCTCCTAACACAGAAATGTAAGAGATCTTCGGGGGATAATCCCAATTTGTCACCTATTATGTAATTGTTTGGCCCTAGTCTGGCATTAAAATCGCCAGTTAATAGAGTTAAAGGATCTTGAGACGCTTGGTGGAGCGAGGACATCACCTGATCTAGTTCAGACCAAACTGAAATGTCTGCTTGATTGGATTTCAGAGGGGGGACGTAAACATTTATCAAAGAAATTTTCAAGTTCCGAAACCAGGGAATTTGGGTGACTAGGATATTACTAGATGATAGCCCCGGAGGCTGAATAATATTCGGATTAAAATCTACAGAAATCAGCGTAGCCAGGCCACCTCTCGGCCTACCGCTGTGAGTTGACTTAATGGCAGGCGAGGAGAAAACTGCAAAGCCTGGTAAGGATGGAAACGCATTTGATAAAACCCATGTTTCTTGTATACACAGAATTTGGACTTGAGAACAAAAATCTTTAAATCCTACGTCAGCTAATTTGGACAGCCACCCCGCAACATTCCAAGAGAGCACCTTTATAGAAAACTTAGAGTTATCAACTCTAAATGAAGGCAGTCAAATGCTAGGGCCATCATTTAGGTCTTCCAGAGTGGGGTTCTGATTTTGGGATTCTCCTAAGTTCATTATTGCCTCACATAGAATCTTTGGTCTGCTGACATCAGAGTAAAATGGTCTGGGCGAAAGTAAGGGCATTGCGGGACATTGAGATGGAGAGCCCATTTCAGCCTTTTCCAAGCATCTTACGTCCCTCCATGAAGGAATGGAGTCAATGTTTAAACAAACCCTTCGGGTTTTATCAAGGGGTGGGATGCTACTAGGATGCTACTAGGATGCTACTAGGATGCTACTAGGATGCTACTAGGATGCTACTAGGATGCTACTAGGATGCTACTAGGATGAAAGGTCTCTAGATGATGATGTTGGTGGGGAAGTTTATGATTCACCATTAGTACCTCACTCTGGACATCACTGGAAGGTTCAATGGAGGCCATATTACAATTAAGTTGCGTTTGTATCGTCACGTATGTAGGCAGATCGTCCAAGGACATCCTGGATTGCAGCAGCTTGGTAAGTCTATGAAGCCTAAAGATAATATCACGCTGTTCGAATTCTGAAAGAGAGCTAAAATTTGTAACTAAGGTTTCTTCTTCTTCAACAAAAAAGCTGAATGGTTCTTCCTTATTTCTGGGATCTAGTTCGGCTTCTTGGGACAGGGTTACACATTTTTGTGGAAGAGTCTTAGAGCATAGGTTCTTATCATCCTCAGCTGAACGACTTATCTTGTTTGGCGCCTTTGTGGTGGAGATTATACGTGTCGTATCTGAGGTTGAGACCTCCATGGGAAATTTCCCTTGAGATTGTCACCAACCGATGGTTAAATTCCATCAGGAAATGCTCTTTGGGAGAATGTGTACTTTGCTTGCTTACATCTCCCACTGGAGAATCCATCTTTATCTGTGACTTTTTCTGAGACAGGGCCTCGAAGGAGAAGTTGTTAATAGCAGGCATATCGGGGAAGAGAAATAATTGCTGTTTTGATAAATCTTCCGCTTCCTTTAATTCCGAACCCAAGTTTTGAGAGGGAGAATGAGAGAGGGCCATACCAGCTATTAGAGATCCCTTCCTGTTAATTGACCAATCCAGAATAGCCTCGGGATCATAGTTGGGAGGTGGAGAAACTTCCAGGGTGGGTCCTTGAAATTGTACTCTCTTCTGTCGAAGTGAGAGTTTCAATATCAACTTTCTGCTCTTTCAGAATGGGCGGGAAGAAGTAAGTCATTTTTAGCTGTTCTAAATTTCCTGTAAGCTCTGCGGGCTTCTTCTCAATGACTATTCCTTGCTCTTTACGCATTTTCCTGGTTAGAACCATTTTGTCGGTTGGATTACTTTAGAGTAAAGTAGGTTTTGCCTTAAAAGGATATGAGGCTAACTAAATAGTGATCGGATAGATAAATACTTTGGCCTCTTAGGCTGCAATTTTGAGACCAGTGAAGTTGAATGAGTGGAGTTAAGTTACAATTCTATTACACGGAGGAAAAAGAATGTTTGTAGAAGCATTCCTTATCTCTCCTTACCTCCCCCAGCGTCGCATAGAGGCTTCAGGCAATAAATCTAGGTGCAGAAGGCTGTGGAGTAAAGAAATTAAGGCGACTCTTACTTCCAGACTTTAAAAATCTTCAGAGGCAGATTTGAAGGGAGGGCAGTTCAGAAAGTAAGCTAACAAATCACAAAACAAGCGATGGTGTCCAGACAACAAACACAACCATCCGTCCTGTCGGCCATCTTTAAAGGGGGAAGGGAGAATTCCACCTTGTGGTTTTTCCCATTACAGAGTCGCAAGAACACCTGCACTTGGCTGACTTTCTCTTCTCCTAAAGATACAAGATCAGTCTCAAGGCCAGGAACCTGGCAACCCAACTATTAAACTACTTATTTAAAAGTTTTAAGATAGGTATGAATGGACAAAGGGTTCAGCTTCCATTCAGAGGTTCTTGGAATATCCATGGCCATTACTGGGTGTGAAGGCTGTATCCTAATTAACAATTGATTGATTGTAGTTGAAGCTGAGGCATTAATAGGCAGCTAACCCTGTAAAGTCCAGAGGAGACTGAGGAACTTATATACTGGGTCTTCTCCCTCCTCCTGAGTAGACCTCTACTGATAGAGCTGTCTAGAAGCCAAACAGTTGCTCCTCCTGTAATTTTGAGCTTCCTGTCTGACATGCCACCACCTTCGTTTCTGAGGCCCATGGGTGCTAGAGGAGAATCACAGATCATGGCATCATTCAGGATAGGATCATTTAGATGCTGCCCAAATGAAGTACCTGTGAGATGGAGTTCTTCAGGCTACCTTGGGACTAGTGTAGGTCTCTCCATGGGAATAGGGTGCTAAATGGGGCCCTAAGCCTCATCCTGACATGGAAATTTGCCAAGTCCTGCATGTACACAGAATGTAAACACAGAGGTGTAAACCTTTTTTTTTTTTGCCAGACAGGAGGAAACATGTCTGTGAGTATTCTGGCAATGTTGCTTACATTGGCCTGCTTTGGCCATTGTGGATGAAGATGGTTTTTGGACAGAGTTTAAGAGTTCTGGAGAGAATATGGGGGAGCTGATTTTCTGTTACTGATGGTTATTGGGAGGGGGACAAAGCAACACAATGGAATCTCAATATAATGTATCTCACTGTACCATGGAATTGGATATACTGTGACTATGACCATGTTGCCTGAGTAACATACTATATACCCTATTTTTTTGTTTGATATACCTCATTTTTCCATCTTCTGTGTTCCTTGTCCCTGGTGAGTGAATCTTCAGTTTGGTTTTCCTGGGTGTTTCTGAGTCTTCTTTTCTCTCTGGTTTTTAAAAATTCTCTTTCTTGACATCCACCTCCCTCCTGCCCTTTTCCTTCCTGGCATTTTTTTCCTAAGGGATGCTTATCTCTCGAGCCTTCTCGACGTTCTTAAGTTATTTCTTTACTGCCTGTGGTGCTTTATTTAACTTGTTTTTCCATGTCTGTTACCCTTCCAGCTTCTTGCTTCTCGCTCTGATCCTCAGCCATAGGTGCATCTTTCTTTCTTTCTTTCTTTCTTTCTTTCTTTCTTTCTTTCTTTCTTTCTTTCTTTCTTTCTTTCTTTCTTTCTTTCTTTCTTTCCCTGTAGGAACCAGTAGTACTGTAGTTCCTGGCTTTCACCTTTCAGTACAGGTTTCTTTATAATGCAGAAGCCCTATAGTACAGTGCATCCTTTGTACCTCAACCCCTGTATTATAATGAGCTTTCACTGTATTTTCTTTCATAGTGGGATTGAAATAATAATAATAAATAATAATAATAACAACAACAACTATTTAACGTCTATCCCAACTTTCCTCCCAGAAGGAACCCAGGGCCGCAAATAAAGGATCAAACACTGAAACCATCTTATAAACAAAACCTTTAAAAACATATTAACAAGCAATTCCAAAACAGGCATAGACTCGGATAAGGTCTCTACTTAAAAGTTGTTGAAAGAAGAAAGTATCCAATTGGTGCTGAAAGGATAACAGAGATAGCGCCTGTCTGATTTTTAAGGGGAGGGAATTCCAAAGGGTAAGTGCCACAACACTAAAGGTCCATGTCCTATGTTGTATGGAATTGACCTCCTGATGAGATTGTATCTGCAGGAGGCCATGCAGTGTAATGATCGTCTGTATAAGGGGTATCATGACCTTTAAGGTATTCTGATCCCAAGCTGTATAGGGCTTTGTACACCCAGACCAGCACCTTAACTTGGCTTGTAGCTAATAGGCAGCCAGTGCAATTCTTTCAGCAGCAGAGTAAGAATTGGCAATATCCTGCCCCAGTAAGCAGTTGTGCCACCGCATTTTGACCAGCTGCAGCTTCCGGACCAACCTTAAGGACAGCCTCACATAGAGCGCATTACAGTAATCCAGCCTGGAGGTTATCAGTGCATGGACAACAGTGGTCAGGCTATCCCAGTCCAGAAATGGCTGAAGCTGGTAAAAGGTCACCAGGGTCTCTAGCGATAAAGATGTATCCAGACTACGGACCTTCTCTTTCAGAGGGAGTATGATCCCATCCAAAGCAGGCAATTGACTAATTATCTGGACTCAGAAACCACATACCCACAATGCCTCCATCTTGTTAGGATTCAGAGTCAGTTTATTGGCCCTATCCAGCCCACCACTGAGTCCAGGTACCACTCCAGGGCTGGTACAGCTTCTCTTGATTCAGATGTTACAGAGAAATAGAGCAGCATATCATCAGCATACTGTTGACACTTTGCCCCAAATCTCCTGATGATGTCTTCATATATATGTTTAACAGGATTGGGGACAAGATGGTACCCTGCTGCACCCCATGATAAAACTGCCAGGGGGATGAAAGACAATCACCCAAAGTTATTATCTGAAACCAACTCCAGAGATAGGATCAGAACCACTGTAAAACAGTGCCTCTAATATCCATCTCGCCAAGTCAGCCCAAAAGGGTATCATGGTCAATGGTATCAAAAGCTGCTGAGAGATCAAGTAAGAATAACAGGGTTGCACTCCTCCTGTCCTTCTCTCGATAAAGGTCATTCATCAGGTCAACCAAAGCTGATTCAGTCCCATAACCAGGCCTGAACCCAGATTGGAATGGGTCAAGATAATCCAAAAGAATACAGTTGCTGCACCACAACCTTCTATATCACCTTCCCTAAAAAGGGGGTATTTGCACCCAGGCAGTAGTTGTCACAAACCAATGGGTCCAGGGTGGGCTTTTTCAGGGCAGTTGGGACCACTCCACCCTCAAAGACACATTGACTACACCCTCGACCCACTCGGTCATACCCCCCTTGGCAAGCCATTTAGGTTGTGAAAGATAAAAGTTTAAAATAAAAAATGCTCCTTTTCCAAGGAGCCCTTGCCCCTTGAGGCCCTGCTGATTGGTCCCCTACCATCTGAAATTTGGCACGGGGGAAATGAAATGGGACCTAGACTGTGGTACGTCCCAGATAGGGCAGTCTACTTTTTGGCAGGCAACTAAAAAGTGTTTGGACTGAATTTGTTGTATTTGCTGCTCCTGCAAATTCTCTTTAGGCTGATTTAAATGTTCTCTTCTGGCTGTTTATATTGTCCATTAATATTTTTAATTGATTGATCTAGATTTTATACTACAAATTCTCCTTAAAGCCATTATGGGAATTTAATACATTAAAGAAGAACACATACATTTCAAGAAATATGAAGGTAGATACAATGCAATAGCAAAAAATATGAACGTGAATAAACTGAATGCATTTAAAATAGAGTCTGCAAAGGTAAAAAATATTGCGAGTGAAGATAGTGCAAAGTTCATAAATTGTGTCTGGCAAGCTACAGTGTTATTCCTTAAATAATTCAACAAGCATTTAGAAAACTGTCTGAATGTAACAGGGCCCTTGTGTTCTAGAAAATACACTTTTTTTCATAGTGAAAACAATCTGATAACAACTGAGGTGGACAAAATGCAGCCTTTTTAGGTTTGTATGCCTACCAGCATCAAGATTGTATCCAACAGCGCAATCCTATCCTAGAATTTACCGTTTCAAAGGTACATTCCATTAAGTTCAGTGCAGCTTTCTCCCAGGTAAGCAGGTTTAGAACTGCAGCATAAGTAATTGTTTTCCATATTTCTTATTAGCTGTCTGCAGGCACATCAGTGATATGCATAATAAGCCTTCTTTGCAAAGGTCAGAGATTTGGGTAAGTTATGCTATTTAGTTGTAGCACTGTAGTTGCTTTCACTGTAAAAACTGTTGATTCACTTCCTCATGCCAATGCAAAAAACTCAAGTTTGAAAGACTTCAGATGTATCAAATTATGGATTCTCAGATTTGTAAGACTGCAACAGTCTAGGACTATTAATCCTTTAAGAGAACTAAAGAAGTTTAACAGAAAAGTTGTTTTTTTACATCCTTGCTGCTGAGGCACTTGTTTAATGTGATGGTAGGAGATTCCTGAATGGGTATTTTCTTTTCTAAAAGGCCAAATAAAGCTCAGACAAATGAGATTTAGTTACAGATTTCTAGCAGACTTATCTACTTGCAATCTTTATAATAGAGGAAAGATAGTATACTACTTAGTGCATTACCTATTGAATCTCAAGGATTGGAGTCAGGTTCCACACAGGGGCAGGAGAGTTATGCGATTTATTTATAACGTTATATGCTGCTGCCTGGCATGGCTTTTAATACTTAAAGCAAGTGTGTCACTTGCTCTGTGGTTGGCAAGTCTTGCTAAGTCTCTTAGCATAGCTTTAGTATTTTTCACTTGAGTTCAATAGACTGATGTTCTATGTAGCAGTCCTACTGGAATGCATATTTGTAACAGTTGCACTAATGAACTGTGCTTCCTTTACTTTTGAGGAAAGGAAATGTAAGGAAAGCAATGTGGAAGGTTTTTCTGCATCTGGAGCTTGTTCATAGCCCTCACCATGCATATTCATTTTAAACTGTTACATTAGAAGAATAGTTCCCACTCTTTCTGAAGAATGTTTGGAACTATTAATATCTTTTTAGGCCAGGGGTGGGGATTTATTTATTTTATTTATTTATTTAATCCAATTTTTATACCGCCCATAGCAAGGCTCTCTGGGCGGTGTACATTGGATAAAAAATATATATTTACATTCAATTTAAAAACCACCTGATCATCAAATCAACAATTTAAACATACAAGAAAAGTGAGATTAACATAATAAACCCATATTAAATACAAATCAAAAGTAATTAGAGGGAAAAAAGATGAAACATATAACTATCTTTACAAACATTAAATACAAATACTAAAATACTAAAAATATTAAAATGCCTGGGCAAAGAGGAAGGTTTTCACCTGGCGCCGAAAAGATAGTAAAGTAGGCTCCAGGCTTACCTCGTCAGGAAGGGTGTTCCATAGTTCGGGGGCCGCTACTGAGAAGGCCCTCTTTCTTGTAGTCGCCTTCCGGGCGTCTTTCTGAGTAGGCACCCGGAGGAGGGCCTTCGATGTTGAGCGCAGTGTACGGGTAGGTTCATATCGGGAGAGACGTTCCATCAGGTATTGTGGGCCCGTGCCGTGTAAGGCTTTATAGGTTAAAACCAGCACCTTGAATCGGGCCCGGAAACATATAGGCAGCCAGTGCAAGCGGGCCAGAATCCGTGTCACATGTTCCGACCGCTTGGTCCCGGTTATTAATCTGGCCACTGCATTCTGCACAAGCTGCAGTTTCCGAACCGTCTTCAAGGGCAGCCCCACGTATAGTGCATTGCAGTAGTCCAATCTTGAGGTTACCAGAGCATGGACAACTGAAGCAAGATGTTCCCTGTCCAGATACGGGCATAGCTGGGCTACCAGCCTAAGTTGGTAAAAAGCACTCCGTGCCACCGAGGCCACCTGCGCCTCAAGTGACAAGGACGGGTCCAGAAGGACTCCGAAGCTGTGCACCTGCTCCTTCAGGGGGAGTGTAACCTCATCCAGAACAGGTAGAACATCCAACTGGTCAGGGGATCCATTTACTAACAGCATCTCAGTCTTGTCTGGATTGAGCTTCAATTTGTTCGCTCTCATCCAGTCCATTATCGCGGCCAAGCATCGGTTTAGGACCTTGACAGCCTCACCTGAAGAAGATGAAAAGGAGAAGTAGAGCTGCGTATCATCAGCGTACTGATGAGAACGCACTCCAAAACTCCTGATGACAGCACCCTGCGGCTTCATATAGATGTTAAAGAGCATGGGGGACAGAACTGATCCCTGTGGGACTCCATATTGGAGCGCCCAGGGTGTCGAGTAGTGCTCCCCAAGCACTACTTTCTGGAGATGACCTGCCAGATAGGAGCGGAACCACTGCCAAGCAGTACCTCCAACTCCCAAATCCGCAAGCCTCCCCAGAAGGATACCATGGTCGATGGTATCAAAAGCCGCTGAGAGATCAAGGAGAATCAACAGAGTTACACTCCCTCTGTCTTTCTCCTGACAAAGGTCATCATACAGGGCGACCAAGGCTGTCTCCGTACCAAAACTGGGCCTGAAACCCGATTGAAATGGATCCAGATAATCGGTCTCATCCAAGAGTGCCTGGAGCTGGGATGCAACCACCCTCTCCAGAACCTTGCCCAGGAATGGCACATTTGCTGCCGGCCTATAGTTATTCAAATTATCTGGGTCCAGGGAAGATTTCTTCAAAAGCGGTCTCACCACCACCGCCTTAAGGCAGTGTGGGACCACTCCCTCACATAGTGAGGCATTAATCACTTCCCTGGCCCAGCCGGCAGTGCCATCCCTGCTAGCTTTTATTGGCCAAGAGGGGCAAGGATCTAACACAGAAGTGGTTGCACGCACCTGTCCAAGCACCTTGTCCACGTCCTCAAGCTGCACCAATTGAAACTCATCCAACAAAATATGACCAGACTGTGCTCCGGAGACCTCATTTGATTCCACTGCTATAACGTTGGAGTCTAAGTCCTGACGAATGCAAGAGATTTTATTCTGGAAGTGCTTGGCAAATTCGTCACATTGAGCTTTCGAAGATTCCATCACGTCCTTAGGGCCAGAATGTAAGAGCCCTCTGACAGTTTGAAACAGCTCCGCCAGACGGGAGATAGAGGATTGAATAGAGGCAGTGATATGTTGTTTCTTTGCTGCCCGCACCGCCCCAAAATACGTCTTATTATAAGCACTCACCAGTGCAAAGTTGCATTTGTCAGGAGTCCGTCTCCATCTGCACTCAAGCCATCTCCTATATTGTTTCATCGCCCTCAGCTCCGGAGTATACCATGGAGCTGTATGAGCTCTACAAAGGAGAGGGCGCACAGGAGCGATCATGTCAGCTGCCCAGGTCATTTCTGCATTCCACAGATCGACCAGGGTGTCGACATGAGCGCCAACCTTATCAGCTGGAAAACTCCCCAGAGCTTTTTGAAAACCATCAGGATCCAGCAGCCTCCGGGGGCGGACCATCTTAATAGGTCCCCCAGCCTTGCAGAGGGGGAAAGTCATTGTGAGTCTAAACCTCAACAAGCAGTGATCTGTCCATGACAAAGGAGCTGATGTAAGGCTCCCTATACACAGATCACTATAATCATGTCCCGTAACAAAAATCAGGTCCAGAGTGTGACCTGCCACATGAGCTGGGCCGGTGGTATATTGGGACAGCCCCATGGTCGTCATGGAGACCATGAAGTCCTGAGCCGCCCCAGATAAGATGGCCTCGGCATGAATGTTGACATCACCCAGTACCAATAGTCTAGGGGATCTCAACAAAACCTCCAAGACCACCTCCGTCAGCTCAGTCAGGGAGTCTGTTAGGCAGCGGGGTGGGTGGTACACTAACAGAATCCCCAATCTGTCCCTCTGGCCCAGCTCGAGGTGCAAAGGCCGGTAGTTACATGGACATGGTACTTGACGAGGGGGATAGAACTCCTATAGACCACAGCAACCCCCCCTCCCCGGCCCTCAGATCTACCGTGATGCTGCACTGAGTATCCTGGTGGGCATAGCTGAGAGAGACCAACTCCTCCCTGCTCACCCACCCAGGTCACAGTTATGCATGCCAGATCGGCTGCCTCATCCACAATTAAATCATGGATGAGGACGGTCTTATTATGTACCGATCTGGCATTAAAAAGCAGCATCCGGAGATCAGAGAGCTGGCTGATAGGACATCCCGCATACCTGTGGGTGTGTGGAGGACCGGAACATGGAACAGCCGTCAATTGTCTGGGCCGCATTCCCCTCACCTGTCCTGTCTTCCACACAACGTGATATCTCCCTTTACCCATCACTACGCCTATTGGGGCCCCCGCAAATTCCTCCTGACTATAATTCCTCTCTCCCAGGCACATAATAAAACGTCACCACACACACTTACAACATGCACCATACATCACACAACACTCACCACATACACACTCACAATCAACCAACAGAACAACCAAAAGCCAGTCCACAGCTAACAAGCCCTTGGTGATGAAGATGAATCAAGCAGCGTCGCCTCAGCTATCCCTCGCTCCATCAGGAGTAGCCCCCAACCGGTCGACATCGAAAACAAGTGCCAAGCCGGAACTCCTGCTCGCAGTCCACAACAGCATACGTAAACAACTCATAAATCCAAGTCCACGCCAGCTGAAAACACAGTTGGAAATCCACTCCGAAGAGGGAGGAATCCTCCCTTCGAACCTCGGGTCGTCGATAATTATAGGGGACAAGCGAAAAGTGAAGAGCAGGAAAACAGTAGGAGGCAAAGGCAGAAAAACCTTCCTCCATCCGGCGCCCCCCCTCGTAAATGCAAAGCGACCCCAGTTGGTACCCCTCAACTCCACGCGACACCACAGGAAGGAGGGGACGGCCACACAGTCCAAAGTCGGTGGGAGGTGTCTCTCAGCTGGCCCCAGAATGGTCCCTTGGAGCCACGTCATCCACCAGCGACCGGAGCGGGCAGATGGATCAGCAAGCGGAGAAACCCCGAAACAAGTGTCCAGCGCAACCCAGAGTTATATGAGTTATCTTCCCTTCCCTGTAAGGCTCCAGGGTGGATGACAATAATCTCATGGTTCCAGATCTCCCCAGAGATGTGTAGCCTAGATAGAAGATGGAACCCCACATAGCATCAGCAACCATAAAAAATACATTGGGGATGCTTTTCCAGCCCAGCAGGCTGGATGATCACTTTCTGGGACCCACTTTAATAGGTGGGAAGGGCCACCTACTTATCAATCACTTGATGGCATCATGACATTAAGTGACAACTTCAAAAAGGCTCACTGTTGGCACCAATCAGGTCATTGGAACTGACAGCAAGTACTGCTCTGTCTATTTCCAAGTGCAGTCTCAATTCAAACATTTTTCCTCTGTAGACTGGCAAAGCTATCTTTAAAGAGGGGGAAAAATCAATTTGCAGGTGTGGTTTGAATCCGTACAAGGCACATTTGGAACGGCAATTTAAGCTCATGATTGTTTCTTTGCGCCCATGTATTTACTTGCCCCACTGGATGTCACGTGTGATGTCAGGTGTGGGACAGGAGAGCACGGTTTATGGTAAACAACCTTGGGGATCAAATTAGGACCTTTGCCAGGCCTAATTAGGCCCAGCAGCCAGAGATTCAGCACATCTGCTTTAATTAGACCAATCTAAAATCTATACAGTGAAACATTCCTTTTATGGTTATTCCAAGATCTTATTTCTCCCTAGAAATTCTTAAAATTCATGGACTAATTATTTGGTCAAATGGTTTATTTCTTCTCTATTTCCTAAAGATTTTTTCTTCCCACTGAAAGCTTTTCAAATGTATGATAAAATGCATTTGAACAAATTTAATTAAATAATTATCAGCAAGACAGAGGTGCTTCCTCTTTTGTGACCTTTAGTAGTATTTATATCCTCTTTGCTGGTTTTTAATCATCTTGGAGTACACTGTAGGACTGCTCTGTTAGTTAAGATTTGTGACTTTTCTGACACTATCTCAAAGCATGACTGCTGGATTCTGAATAGGCTTTCATTTTAAGAGGTTAGGAAAGTGACAAGAAATAAGAAAAATGACATTAGGCTTTATTATCTCAATGTTATTTCAGTGCTTTACGAATTATAAGTGTTAGATAGATTGTCTTCTACTATCCAATCTACTGTTTCATCAGAAAATCTTTAAGAAATGTTTCAGTGAGGTTGTCTGAGTTGCCATCCAAAAAAGAAAAAGAAAAAGAAAAAAAGAAAATTTATGAGGGAGGGATGCCTAAAACCTCCACTATTAGGATGCTTATATATCCTTTGATCATGAGTACAAGATCAGGAGATGGTGACACCTGTTTATCTAGATCGAGTTGAAGTGGAAAATTCCACCTCTGAAGGTCGTTGATATTTGTATGTAGATAAGGTGGAAGGGGATGGATGTTGCAACAGGACAGGGCAGAAAAAAGATGAGTATGTGCGTTCTTACTTCCCTGTAATGGAGAATTACCTGGTGAATCATGGAGCCAGGTGGAAGCGGGAAACAGGTAAAGCCCCTTATTAGGTGCCTTGGGACACATGACTGTACCTTGCGCAAACCTATAAAAGACCCTTAATGTGGGGAAGAAGGCAGTCTCCCGCCATAGCACATGCTGGCCGGGGCTCCTTGCAATTGTAAGTATAATAAACAGCTGTAAGTTTCAACCTGCCTCAGTGTCGTTTCCTGGAAAAGGACTCCATTAAGCAAAAAAATCCACAACAGAGTTCTTTTAACTGTGGATCCCCAGATATTATTGAACTACTTCCATCATCCCTGACCATTAGCCACAATGATCAGGGATGTTGAGAGTTGTAGTCATAGAATCATAGAATTGTAGAGTTGGAAGGGGTCTATAAGGCCATCGAGTCAAGCCCCCTGCTCAATGCAAGAATCTAAATTAAAGCATACCTGACATGTGCCTGTCCAGATGCTTCTTCAATGTCTCCACTGTTGGAGAGCCTACCACCTCCCTAGGTAATTGGTTCCATTGTCGTATGGCTGTAACAGTTAGGAAGTTTTTTCTACTGTTCAGCTGAAATCTGGCTTCTTGCAATTTAAGGTGATTATTCCGTGTCCTGCACTCTGAGATGATCGAGAAGAGATCTTGCTCCTCCTTTGTGTGGCAACCTTTCATGAACTTGGAAGAGTGCTATCATATCTCCCCTCAGTCTTCTGTTTCCAAGGCTAAACATGCCCAGTTCTTTCAGTCTCTCCTCATAGGGCTTTGTTTCCAGTCCCCTGATCATCCTTGTTGCCCTCCTCTGAACCTGTGCCAGTTTGTCTGTATCCTTCTTAAAGTACAGTGTCCAGAACTGGACATAGTACTCAAGATGAGGCCTAACCAGTGCTGAATAGAGGGGAACCAATATTTCCACAATTTGGAAACTATACTTCTGTTAATGTGGCCTAACATAGTATTTGCCTTTTTTGCAGCCACATCACACTGTTAGCTCATATTCAGCTTGTGATCAACAATCCCAAGATCCTTCTCATATGTAGTATTGCTGAGCCAAGTATCCCCCATCTTATAATTATGCGTTAGGTTTCTTTCTCCTAGGTGTAGAACTTTGCACCTACCTGTAAATTTCATTCTGTTGTTTTCAGACCGATGGTCTAGGTTATCAAGATCCCTTTGAATTTTGTTTCTGTCTTGCCTCCCAGTTTTGTATCATCTGCAAATTTGATAAGCATGCTCTGCACCTCCTCATCCAAGTCTTTAATAAAAATGTTGAAGAGCACTGGGCCCAGGACCAAACCCTGCAGTGCCCCGCTCATTACTCCTCCCAGTTAGAGAAGGTACCACTGATAAGCAGTCTTTGTGTATGAATCTGTACTCTATATTATGTCCACAGCATCCCCACAGTCTACAAGGGAGGCTACCCGATCAAAGAAATGAGATAAGAGTAGTCTGGAATGATTTGTTCTTGAAAAATCCATGTTGGCTTCTAGTAGTCACTGCATTGTTGCCAAGAAAATATGGAGACCCAAAACTGAAGAACTTGATCTAGAGGAAATGGCTTGGATGCAATGCTGGATTAAGGAGGTTGGAATCTCTGGTGTGGTTCCAAAAATAGGGACTCCCTTCTTGAAAAAAGGATTACACAAAATAAGGTACCACAAAATAAGTCTTGTGAAATCTTAAAACAAAGAAATATATTATGGCATAAACTTTTGTGGACTACAGAAAATACTCTGAGCCTTTATCATTTCACAAAAAAATCTGGCCAGCCTTGATAAAAAGAAAATTCACTAACAGGCCAAAAAAACTTGCAATTTAAGAACCTGCCTATAGCCCACAGATATTTCTATCAAACTTTGGAAAGCATGAAACTAGGCAGCTATGGTGAATGCACCAGGTGAGCAGGAGATCTGACCTCCTCTCCAAGATACTGTACTGCCCTACAAATTTGCAAAAATGCAAACACAATTTGGGTTGGTCTTTCACAGTCCAGTTAACTTCCTGTGTAGCTTGGAAGAATTTGGTAACATGTGCCTCTGAGCATATGGTGAGTGGTGGCAACACCTGCAATATCCAAAGATGGAGAATTACATTTTTGTATGGTTGTTGGTGTTCTTATTTTGCTTCTTTCCTGTGTTACTGTTTCTACAGAGAAACTAATCTAGAAAATTATATTTCTCTCATTATTCATCCTAGAAATCTGTGTCAAATTTATTTTTAGTAATTTCAAATGGTCAATGTCATTTGATGGTGACATTGTGTTTCAAACTGGAGGTTATGTTCTATTTCTATTTTGGATGCATTAACAGTTGAATCTGAAACTGGAGTTTGAGGTAAAATTAGACTGATTACAAGATGATGCTACTTAAGCAATGACTAGCTGTTGGGAAAAAACAGACTTGGTCTACCCAAGATGCATGTTTTCAGCCTGCTATGCTTAAACCACTCCACTTGAGGAAAGGTGGGCATGGTCATTTAAAAACATAGAGCACACCTAGAATGTCGCTAGAAAATATGTCACCTCCCACTGTTTTATCTTGTGCAAACTGAGACACTCCTCGTGTCCATTGGAAACTATTCTGCAGAATAATCAGTGCCATTATTCCACAATTGTTTTTGGAATTTTTTTAGTGTAGCAAAGTGTTGCTGTACTTCACATATTCACAGAAACAGAAGCAAAGGAAAATGATTTAGGATAGGAAACTTCACTAAAACTGCAAAGTAAATCAAACATATTTAAAGTGACTATCTGAACTGTATCAACTGTCTTAATATTGTTTCTTTCTCCCTGCTAAAACAAGATCAGCACAGCAGATGCCTTGTTTCTGTTCTTTGGGCTGATTGCAGGTGTTGCCACCACTCACCATAAGCTCAGAGACATATGTTGCCAAATTCTTCCAAGCTGCACAGGAAATGGATTGGACTGTGAAAGACCAACCCAAATTGTGTTTACATATTTACAAATTGGTAGGGCAGACCAATATCTCAGAGAGGAGGTCAGATCTCCTGCTCCCCTGGTGCATTCACTATAGCTGCCCAATCTTCCTGCTTTTTAAAGTTTGATAGAAATATCTGTGGGCTATAGGTACATTCTTAAACCACATGGTTTTTTGCCTATTAGTGAATTTCCCTGCTTTTTAATCTGGGAGGTGAGAAATGGGATCCTGTCCAAGTTTGCTGAGAATGGATTGATCATTTGCATGCTTATTGAGTTCAGTGGGATTTACTCCCCTGCAATGATGCTTAGGGTAGGTGAAACTGACCACAGAGGATGGGAAGGGGGGGAGGAGGGGGGAGGGGAGGAAACGCAGAGGAGAGGACTGGGATGGGAGCAGGTAGGAGGGGAGGGGAGGAGAAGGACAGGTTTGATCATTTGCATGTTTGTTGAATTCAGTGCTATTTACTCCCGTGCAATCATGCTTAGGATATGTAAAACTGACCATGGTAGTAGAGAGGGAGGGCTGGAGTGGGAAGTGGAGGAGGAGGAAGTAAGAGGGAAGGGAGGAGGAAGGGAGATGGGAAGGAGGGGAAAGGCAGGTCTGTCATTTGCATGCGAGAGTTCAACGGGATTTACTCCCATGCAATCATGGTTAGGATAGGTAAAACTGACCATGGGGGAGGAGGAAGGGAGAGGAGTGGAGAGAGAAGGAAGGGAGCGGAAGGAGGAGGGAGAAAGATTGGAAAGGGAGGTGGAGGGGCGAAGGAAGCAGGAGGGAAGGGACAAAAGGGAGGTGATGGCAGGCAGAAGGAGGGGACAGCAGGTTCGATCATTTCCATGCTTTTTTCATTCAATGGTATTTACTCCTGTACAATCATGCTTAGGATAGGTGAAACTGACCTAGGGGAGGGGCAGGGAGGGGGGAAGAGGGAAGGTGGGCAGGAGGGCAGGAAGAGGGGGAAGGGAGGAAGGGGAAGGGGAGGGGATTGGGTGGGTGGATGGGCACTGGGCTGAGAGGAAGTCCCTTTCCTTTCCAAAAGGATAACATTGTGAACAGTATTATTGTTTTTCAGGCTTTCCCTGATTAGGCAAGCCGAGCAGCTGTGAGTCTGGCTTTTAGAACACTGACAGTTGTTTTTTTACTGAGCATGCCCAGGCTTATAATTGACTTTAAAGTTAAATTTCTTAAATTAATTAAAAATCAGACAGGAATTTTTTAAACTTTTAAACGGCAGACGATGAAGGTCAGGGTATGGGGCAAGGTCAGTAATAGAATTACAGGTACTCTGTGAACATGGCTGATTTTTAATTAATTTCAACAAATTAAGAGAACTCTGACAGAAAAGTCCAAAAGGGGTCTTGGTTTTTCTCTCTCTCTCTTTTTACACTTTGAACTCTAGAGTCTCTCTGACTTTGTGTATCACCATGAAAATTTAGAGAGTTGTTAAACAAGCATTTCTGAGTTCAGAACTATAAGTTTTGTAAGGTTTTGTTTTGAAATGAGCTTATGAGAAGCATCAGAATGGCATGGGGGTATTTTCAATTTAACATTGCGAAATACAAAAAATCCATGCTGACTATAGTATATAGCCACTCTTGTGGGTGTATAATACTCTGAGTATGTACATGTTCATATTTTAAGCTCATTTAACTCACTGTTTTGGTGGGGTTTTTTGCTTACATCCTGTAAGCAATTACCAACATTCAGCCTAACCTACCTCACATGTATACAAGGAGTTATAAAATGGCTGCAGAAAGTGGATTTTTAGGACAATCCTATCTATAGGAAGCCACTGTAACTTAGGCTGGCATAATTTATTCCAAACTTTGTTCAGGAGTCTCTGGGAGGGAATATGGCCAGCTGAGGCAGCAAGTGAGTTTGGGCCTGAGTTTTGAGGAGCAAGGCGTAGATGATATGACTAAGTTCAACAGGGTTTGGCATAGGTGCGAGTCTCCCCTTGCTCTTTTATGGGACTTACACTGGTATAAGTTACCCTGGTTGAGCTGCGACTCAGCTGGGAAAGCCGAAGAATCACCGAATAACTCATCCCACTAGGTCTCATGTTTTGATTGCACTGTTAGTGCTTGTATCACAGGCATGAAATTTTGTTTCTTTTAACCAGACTAATGCATCTTTGTAATATAAAATACCATATTTTTCTTTTCCTTTCACCACACCCTGATTATTGTATGTTTTAGATGCATAAGTCCCGTTTGTGTTCTATTGAGTTTATTCCCAGGTTAGTGTGCACAGGAGATTGATTCCTAAGAGAAGTTACCTTAGACCTGTACCAACTGGGCATGGTCTATTGTGGAAAGTAGAGTAATCTACTTTTCTTTCTTTTCTTTTTTTTAAAAATCGTTTACTTTTACAGATAATATAGTAAGGGAAGGCATAGGGTCAATATTTTTTCCTACTTTCTCTAATAAAAATATGAAATAAAACCTGCTCTTACTTTCCAGTATTCTGACCCAGCATTGGCAGTGTTCTGCCACAAAGGTAAAACAATTGAGATAACTAACAGGATTTTTAAATGTTATCAAATATTTTAATAATAATTTGTGTTAAAGTTTTTGTTTCATTTTGTAATTCTATACCTACTTACCTGCGAGTAAACTCCATTAAACACAAAGGAACTTAGGAAGCAATCCAAACCCAAGATCTCCAAGGAGGATTGGAATTTGAAATAGGTGGATCTCTGACTGAAGTCTCTCATCCCAACTCTCACCTAGAAATATGCAGGTGTAAGTTCTCCATCACAGCTCAGCTGAGGCCAGGGTATGTCTCAAAAAGGGGTGGTAGGGGAGTGGGGCAGAGTGGTGAGGATGGGACAGAAAGAGACTTATCCCTGTTCTAAGCTCCAATCAACTCAGTCCCGTGACCTTGAAACTAAGCAGAAGGTACACTAGCAAAAAGAGTGATGTAACTCAAACTAAATTTTAAAGGCTTGTTCTCCCTCTGCCAGGCTTTGGCTGGGAGTAGCTCTGCTCCAGAACGGCATAAATTATGCTGACTTCCTATAGTTTGAATTGCTGTTATTTTGCAACAGACATGTGTATAGTTTCTATGCAAAGTTTTCATATTTTGCATTTGCCATGGTGGGGGGCTTCTTTAGCATCCACCCATTCTTACTGTATAATAGTATTTGTAGAAAATATTTGTAGGGAGTATCTGATCTCAGATGAACCTGCCACAGGAAAGATTAATCCTGATTGCTAGAAAGCAAGGAAGGAAATCCACAAACTAGAAAATGAGACAGAAGTAGGAAAAAAGTGCACTTAAAGGTAGGGGGGAAACAGCAGCTATTTAGGACCCCAGGAATTCCTATAGACCATTGTCCAAACAACTCACTTCACAATCACACCACTGGCTTCACTCATTGGCTAAAAACACGGAAGGGTGAGAGCATCCAGTCTGGCTCATCTTACAGAAATCACTTAGAAAGGTTTCTGAACATTTTGCTTCATGATGTTTCTTCCGAGAGGACTAGAGACTTAAACTTTAAAAAAAGAAATCTTGGAGTCTGCCCCTCCTTGCAGGCATAGGTCCTGGTGTAATTGCTCCAATTGCACCATATAATCCAGTCATGGTGGCATGTGATAATAAGATACTGAGAAAAGAGAAAGTAATAAATACAACCCAAACATGTTGTGGTAGAAGTGGTTGCAAGATAAAAATAAAATAAACTTAGCTTTGAGAAAGCTACAAGAAAGGTTAAAGTCTTGGAGTCACTACTTGATTGAAAGAAAGATAAAATCACAATATCCCAAACCACGCCATATAACTGTACTGAATCTGGCAATCTTTTATATTGTGAATATGTTCTTTGGAAGGATCCATTGATTAGAATAGAGAATATACTGCATTACGTCTACGACTGCTTTTACACATGGGGCTGATTCTGCTAGTTTAACAGATTAAAAAGGAAGCACTTCTGTCCTGATTTCTAAAATCTCTTTCACAGAGGTACCTCTTGCACTAAGGAATAGCAGCTTTTTCAGCTGCTATACTGGCATTTCACACAACTGTCTTTCACATGGCAGCAGTGAACAGAGCCTTGTTTTTGTCCCTCACCCGTTATACACATGCACACTCCAGTAGCAGCACATGCACACTGCGTTCCTTCATTAGCATGGGCTTTTTTTAAAAAAATCTGCTGTGTAAGGTGGTGGACTACAACCTGGGAGACCAGGGTTCGAATCCCACACAGACATGAAGCTCACTGGGTGACCTTGGGCCAGTCACTGCCCTCAGCCTCAGAGGGAGGCAATGGTAAACCCCCTTTGAATACTGCTTACCATGAAAACCCTATTCATAGGGTTGCCATAAGTCGGGATCGACTTGAAGGCAGTCCATTTCCATTTGCATTCCAATATACTGGTAGCTGTATCGACACAGGGGTGTGTGGGGCATTTAGTTGTGTGTGCGCTGATGCTGTAATACTTGTACAAAAAAAAATCTCTGCGCAATAGTGTGGGGGAAAAGTGGAACCATAAAAGGGCAGCAGGTGAGCTACCGCTCAAAATGAAGCCCTGCCACTCTGCCACTTTAAAGAACCAACATGGTGGTGGAAAGAGGAGCCGTAGTGCTGCCACTCCATGGAGCAGGGCACTTGACCTGAGTGGAAATGGGGGAGAGAAGAAATCCACAGACTCAGCAAAAGCAGTAGGAAAACAAAAAGTCAGCACCTGCGCTACCGCTCAAAATGACGGGCACCGCGTTGCCATTCACAAGAGCAGGCGCGGGGGTTGACAAAGAGAAGCCTTATGCTGCCGCTCCATAAAGCAAGGGAGGCAGCCTGAGAGAAACGGGAGAGAGGAAATCCCCAAGGCAAACTAGCCCTCAGCAATGCCGCAAACATTCCTAGAAAAGGGTGGGAATGCATTCATGCCGGGATACCTGTCACGTGAGCAGCTGCATCTAGCAAAATCTCCCGCAATTTTCCATGTTCCCAGCCTTGCTAATGGATTATTTCTGGTATCATTTATCATGGAAATTCACACTAAACTTTCACTAAATTCCACCAGAATTCTGTAGCTAGCTGGTACATCGTGTGAAAGATCAAATATAATGCACAAAATTATCAGGTAAGAAACTGTCAGAATAACGGAATAAAGTACAGTGTGAAAGCACCCTATATCACCTGCCCAGTCCCTTTCAAGCCATCCCTTATGCCTCATAGGATGAAGAGAGGAGATTCCTTCCACAATGTAAATATGGTACTACTGTGTCATTAAAACCCATTATGCTGTAGTTAATGTAAAATTCTGTCTCACTTGTAAAGTTTATTATGATGCATCTGTTTTCACATCTGTTCTAGGAGGATTAATTTGAGGCTTATTATGCTAATTTAGGAGGCATTTTTATACTACAATAATTCAATACTGTTGGTGTATTACAGTATCAATGTCTTTATTTCACTGGCTTTGGGGGACTTTTTCACCTCTGACACAAGCATTGTGTCTTCATGACATTTTAAATAATTTCTACCTTTAGTTTGATCCATCTTGGCAGCATCCAAATGCTGTGAATTGCTCCAGTCTTTCCCAGCCTGGAGCCTTCCATATGCTTTGGACTACATTAACACCAGTCCAGAGCTTGGAAGTAACTAGTTACAAATAACTAGTTACTTGTAATTTATTACTTTTTTGAGTAACGAGTGGGTAACTTCATTACATTTTGCTGGTAATAGAACGAGTAGTAACTTCATTACTTTTGAGCTGTAACTGTAACGTTTCCAGAGTTACTTTTGGGTATTACTTGGGGGGGGAGCAGGGGAAGTGTTCTGCTCCTCTGATTTGTGGATAAAAATCATGTGCTTCAAATTTGGCTTCTGTGCAGCGTCGCTCTTCCCTTGTGCTCTATGGGTGCTTAGGAGGTGATGAGGGAGGAGGTGGAGAGCAAGATGGGGTGGAGTGGAGAAAACAATTGTTTTAAAAAATGGGTGGTGGTGGTGAAGAATGGAGTTGAGAGATAAAGGAGCCAGTGGGCAAGAACATGGATAAAGGAGGACTTAAGAAGAGCCTTCTGGATCCAACCAGTGGCCCATGTAGCGTAGCATCTTGTTCTCACAGTGGCCAATCATATGCCCTAAAGGGAAGCCCATAAGCAGGTCCTGAGTGCACAAGCAGCACTCTCCTCACTTGTATTTCCAGCAACTGATATTCAGAAGCATCCTGTCTCTGAAGTGGAAGTAGAACATAACCATCATTGCTAGGTGCCGCTGATAGCTTTATCTTCCATGAATTTGTCTAATCCTCTTTTAAAGCCATCCAAGTTGGTGCCCATCACTGCTTCTTGTGGTAGTAAATTCCATAGTTTCACTATATGCTGGGCAAGACCACATTTTTAATTGCAGGAGAAGGGATAACGTTTATGCTGGTGGATTACTTTTGATATGTGCATTTTCTGTTTACCTACGTTATGTCTCTTAAGTTCTGCTTCTGACAGTTCAATTGTGCATACATGTTTATCCAATGAATTCAATGGGACTTACTTCCTGGTAAGTATATACAGGATTAAGTTACCTCTAAGCTATACTGTTGACAAAAAAAATTACAAAGGCAACTAGTAAAGTACATGTACTAAAGTTTGCATTTTTCTTTGATGATAGGGGATTGCCATTTTGATCGAAATGTTTTTTAGTTGAAAGGGGTGCTGCGTTGTTTTTTACAGCACAACACAGGCATGCCTTCAAGCACCGCTGTAGAACACCTGGTCAGTACTGATGGTAACATAATCTGTAGAAAGACATCCCTTGTCTGATGTGCTCTTTGAGCATCCTGTTCTTTTGAGACATAACAGAAATGCATTGTAAAAGCAGCATTACAAATGTAAAAATTAATTTCAAGTGAATTATATGTGTGTTGGGGTAACATTGTTGGGGGTGGGGTGGGGGGATGTGAGATTCTGTTATGCCATTCTGTTAATCTTACAGATAATTTTTTTTATTCTACTACCCTCTGTGTGTGTGTTCTTATTTTTAATGTTATTTTAGGCTACTTATATGTGCAGCAGCCAAGGCCAGCACCTTTTTTTAAAAAAGTAACTAAAATGTAATTGTAGTGATTACTTTTAAGTAAAAGTAAAGTAATCAGTTACTTTCAGAGCTATAGTAATTGTAACGGTAATTACTGCTTTTTTGGGCCATGTAACTGTAACTGTAATTTATTACTTTTTAAAAGTAATCTTCCAAGCTCTGCACCAGTCAGAGTGGCCAGTGTTCAGGGACCATGGGCAGTTGTATTCCCAAACATGTGGAGGGCACCAGATTGGTGAAGGCTGAAATACTCCTTAGATCTAAACTGTTAACTTGTAGAAGGCTTTTGAAATTAGGCTAAGGATCACATATTGCTCATCCCTGTGCTAAACAAAAGTTTAACATGATATCCGAACACAGCCATTGTGCTGGCTATGCTACCAGTGGGAGAAGCTATTGCCCTCATATCTTGTTTGTGGCCTTTCCATTGACATCTAGTTGTCAACTATAGGAAATAGGATGTTGGACTAGGGATGGGTGAGAAATTTGATTCCATTTGCATTTTAAGTCAAATCTATCAAATTTTCACTTTCCAAAACAATATGAGAACAGAAACACAGCTACCCTTCAAATTTCACACTTAAATGAATTTTGCAAAGCAGTTCACCAGCCAAACACAAATGTGTATGTTAGGGGAAAGTGTGCATAAAAATGAATATGAGTGAAAATAACATAAAAATAGTATTATACGATGAGAAATTGCTTTTAAAAATGTGTATATAAGTCAAAACATCTACAAATCTGTGTTTATTAGGGGAAATTTGCAGTAAAATGCTGTGTTGGGTTAGATGGACCTTTGGTCTGAGCCAAGAAGGTTGCCCGCATGTTCTTATGCCTTCAGTCACCTGTATTCAAATCCTGTATTCAACTGATAGGTCTCTCCTCTCCTCCTCCCTCCTTTTAGATGACAGCTATAGTGCTTGACAGGTGTGTTTCCAAAATACTGCATCAGTATTCAGTGGCCTTTTTTGACCTGTGATCTATCAAGTTTCATTTTTTTCCCTTTTGTACTGCATGATCTTTGTGCTGTATAATTTTTGGTGAGAAAAACTCAAATTAAAATTAGAAAAAAACTGTCTTAATATATTCAATTTTCAACATGTTATAATTGAAAAGAAAATTGAGATGTTCATGATGGAATAATGGCTACACCGACCATGGAAATTTTCATCTTTCATACTTATTTTATGGGAAGATTCTGTTCTTTATTGAGTCCTGAAGTACATAATGAATTTATTCAGTTTACCCTTTGGGACCAGACATTTCTGTGTTCAGCTGCTTTCAGGCAGCTAAATAACTGCTTAACCTCTTTAGTATGTGAAATTTTGACTTGCTTTTGAGGAGCCTTCAATAGGTTGTTTCTAACTTGCCTCAAGATGGGCATTTAATGTGTCCCAGTGTGGATTTAGTACACATAGCAATATACAAGTATCAACCTGTCTCGCTTTTTGGGATGTTATGCTGATTAGAACTGTAATATATCCCCTTAGCCCCACAGAAAGGACTAACAGAAAATAAAATTTCAATATTTTAATTTATTTAGAAGGCTTAGATTTGGTAGAGTTGGGAGAAGTGGAATCTTTGTGCTTAAATTTCAACTAGTAAAACATGGTGTTGGAGAGACCTCACTTCAGATATTTAAGGTACGTGATGCTTGTCAGAAAAAGGTGGCCACCCTTACTGCTGTTAATGATGCTATAGCCTCCTCATTCCTGTAGTCTGTGTCCACTAATTGATATAATTGGGTGTGTGTATCACACACAATCTTTCTGAAAATAATTGTTTATAAAACAAATGATTGCATGACAAATATTCTAGCACCATTGGTTGTTAGCATATTGTTATAGGAAACAATAGCATATTGTCATTAGAAAAGATAATAACGCTTGGAAAAACAGAAGGAAGTAGAAAAAGAGGAAGGCCAAATAAGAGATGGATTGATTCCATAAAGGAAGCCACAGACCTGAACTTACAAGATCTGAACAGGGTGGTTCATGACAGATGCTCTTGGAGGTCACTCATTCATAGGGTCGCCATAAGTCGTAGTCGACTTGGAGGCACATAACAACAACAAATAGGAAGATTGCAGAAGAGAAAAGTTTACATGGTAAGAAAAGCAAATGGTCCTATGTCCAGGTAGTATAGGGAAAAAAGAAAACAAATCCATAACATGATCTATACATTTGCTTCTCCTAGTGTCTTCTCAGAATGGAAATAATGTGTCCTTCTGATATAATGTGATGGAGAACCCCATAAGGGATCCTGGCCCCAAACAATTTGGGCCCTTGAAAACTGATAAAGGAGAAATGGATAAAGGAGAAACGGAAAGCAGAAAAAGGGTTAAGCTCACTTTGCTGCAAATTCCTTAGCATCTCTCTGTGCCAAAAATGGCTAAAGCATGACCGCAGATCATTAATCTGGTATTGTTTTACTGTTTGATCTTGGGAATGAGGTTTCTGATCTCTTCTACTATAGAACAATGGCTGCAGCTAAGGGGAAGCTTTATAACAGAATCTTGGTTGAAATGAGATAGAATTTTAGTTTGACATTGATTTTTTTAAATAGCATATGTTTATTCCATAAATGTAATAAGTGTGTGGGCCACCTCCTTCATCCCTCTGTGTTTGATGGAGAGTGGCTGGCTCATGTTTGCCCTTTTCCTTTTCTGTGTTCCCCAATCCTTTTTTTTAATATTATGTGGCTTTCAGCTATAATATGGTGATTTGAAATTAATCCTTTTCTGTAGCAGTATATAGAGTTTCCAGTCCTTAAGAGGAACCAAAATTGGCTTTGCATCATGGTATTGTCTAAAATACAGGCTATTATGTCCCAGGCCAGCTTGGCTGAGCAGAAGCCATGATAGAATGGAATGTAATGGTACATATTGGTTTCAGAACAGTACAAGATCATCAGTAACGACTTATGACAGTAGAATAGGGGTAATATCAGTCAAGGGGACAGATTGACATCAATCTAAGAAGACATGAACACAATGAGATAGGAGTTATCTGTTTGATTATGAATGTCCGTGAACTCCTTTTAATAAAGCTATCTGGTTGGTTGAAAATATTTCAAGAGGGAGAAAACTTATGTTGCAAGGGGAAGAAACTTGAGGGATTGGTTAAATCATTGTCACATGCTATAACTGTACTCTATAAAAGATATGTACACACCATACCTCTTTACAGTCCCTTCCAGACTTTCTGCGGAACTGTCCCTGCATATGCTTGTACATCAAATAAAGGCCTACCTTTTTGCTTTAAGCCTGTGTCATAGATTATTTAAAGGACCCTCAGCAAAGATCCCACAGGAGAAAAAAAAATTCTCCATCAAATGACCCTGGTAAAAATCCTGTCACAGTACCATGTGATCAGTAACCACTCAGCAGCAGAAACAGATGCCTTGGTCTTTTAACCTATATATGATGAAATGCTAGCCATGTTAGGTGCTTAGCCATAGCACAAGACAGTTTGTGTTATAAATTTAGTTTGGAAACATTCTTGTGCAAATGGTAGCAAACCAATTTCAGTCTTTGATTTAACAGTAGTATCAAAATATAATAAAAAATCTTTTATACTTATATAGTGCTTTTCATCCTGAATAAATCTCTCACTGTTTTACAAGATAAGGTGTATACTGGGATCACTTCACCTGTCCTGACAAGTAATTACCTAAAAATAGCAGCAATATAGTACTGTACAGAAAGGTGCACACTAGATTATGTAGGAGAATATCTGCTAAATTGGACTTAGTACCATATTCTGACTGAATTCGACAGTCCACTATTTTTTTTGGCTGGCACTGATTTCTTGCAGCGGGCTGCAGCTGTAATTGGCATGGATTTCTTTTAAAAAATTGGATTTTAGATAATTATCTTTGTAATTTGTAACAGGGTGTAGGTGTGATAATTAGGGAAAAAAATAAACCACGTGGAACACTGTGATAATTAAAAAATATGCATTTTTTCACCACCACCCCAAACCCCCTCCCCAGAGGATTGAATTGGCCAAAGCAAGGGGGGACAAAAAAGGGTGGATTGGGATCAAATGACAGAGTATCAGAATACAAGTGGATCAAAACTAGGCAGCAAATCCCAAAACTGGTGCACACAGGAAAACAATGCACAGCATTTTAGGAAGTTTATGAGGCTTATAAAGACTACAGAATATTTTCACAGGATGCAACATCCAGCTGTTGTGTAAATTTGTATATTTGTTAAGCAGAGATTTATAGCAGTCTGAAATGCATGTGTCCCAGTGTGTGCGTTTACCTAAGAAAGCAGGCTTTTACCCTGCATTAGGATCACTGAGACTTAAGACTTAGTAAAACTAAGAAAAGCTACTTTATTTATAGAAATACATAGTAGATAGAAAGGTACACCTAGTTCTAACTAACTATGTTGGAGGTGCAACACCCAGGCTTGGGAGTTACTCTCATGGTTAGGAGAGAGAGAGCAGAGATAAAGGTGTCTCTCTCTCTCAGATAGTTGGAGAAGAGAAGAGTGGAAAAGGCCGGAAGGAGGAGGGGCAGGTAACCTTCCCTTAAGACGTATCAGTCTAACAGCCGGAAGGCAGTCAGTCAGAGCATCACAGGTAAAGGTAATCAAGCCTAGCCATCTGGAGGACCCTAACTCTATCTCCCTTCTGGAACATAAACAAAAGAACAAAACAGGAGTTGCTCTTGCCCCACTTCCAACACCAGTCTCTTCCTATTGTTTTCATGTGTAAAAATCTATCACCCAAGGAGAAGGGGTACACAAGAGTTACCCTATATGGGTAGCAACTTGAAAGAAAAAAGGATGTTTGGTCACTATTACTGGCTTACAGGAAAGGATTAGTGGGGAAAAGCAACTTCCTAACATTATTAAATGCCAATTCTTGGTAAAATAATCATTATGTAAAATTATTTAATAGGGAAATTAACTTGGGCAAAAAAGTAACATAAGAATCCATGCTTTAACACATATACCAAGAACCTGAAGTACAGAAAAAACCTTTCCTTTCTGTAATATTTGTGATTTGTGAACAAGGTTGATGCAATCTTAAAATGATTTTATTCCCAGAGAAGTTAGGTCTTTTCATAGTATATACCTCTCAAGAGTTTGGTGTAGATAATTTTCACAATGTACTTATTATGAGATAGAACAGTGAGCCATAAAAATGTCTGGTTCACAAGAGTACACAGAGGAATGATTTCTAAATAAACAGATCCAGGGTCTGCCAACCCATGGCCAGAAAATGACAAAGTTGATTTATTTAGAGCATTTAAAAATGTAACATGCCAAGCTAATCACAACAAGGAGTAATCTAATATTTTCTGTGACAATGCTGAGCAACTATGATAAGCAGTGATGTCCCTATCTTTAAAAGACAACAGTGTGATCTTTGAAATTGTATAGAAGTGTGCTGAAACAGAATTTAAAGGCATGAATTCCTGTCAGCATTAAGGAACAGTGTGAGAAACTGTATTCAAGATTTCAGTGCAGGGAGATGTTGTCTATAAAATCTATTACAAATGTTTGAATAAGCCAAGAAGAATGGCTAGATACGATTAATTTACAGTCATGAAAAATTATTTTAGAATATTCCTCAGAGGGAGCTAATAAGGAAATTAAACAGTAAGAAGATGAGCAGTAACATATTGTTTGACCTGAACCATTTGTACAAGAATATTGAGTTTCACCAGTAAAAGGTGAGGTATAACAAAAGATACATGCTTTCCAAGAACTGTAAAGAGCTGTGGCTTGGTGAAGGAGCACATGTTTTGCATATAAAAGGTCCCAGATTCAACCTCCAGCATTTCTACACAGGGCTGGGAGAGGCCACTATCTGAAACCCTGGAAAGTTGTTGCCAGAAATTGTAGACTGTATTGGGCTAGATAATTAATTCAATTATAAGGTAGCTTCCTGCATTTCAGAACTCAGAATCTGTGGATGAGAGAGATCTGCAGATCTAATCTTTGAGTTCAGACTAGCCAGATGGAAGCAATTGAGAAATGACTTAGCTTAATGGAGGACATTACATATGCATATGTTCATCAAAAAAATTACATGGAGAATCTCCATGAAGAGTATTCTGTAAATTGCATGACAGTGCATGGGAGGATATGGCTATAGCTGCATTTATTGGAAATGACACAGATATGGTCCTTATTGTGCAATTCAACAGGATAATCCCAGGTCCTGTTTGCCAAATCAGTTGTTGAGGACCTTTGATTTAGCATGTTTAAATGAGAAAATAAAAGAGATAATGGCTAGAGCTAGCGTAGTATAGTTCCTAAGAGACTAATCTATTAATCAGGAAATGGCTGGTTTGAATTTCACCAGTGCCATGAACTGATAAGGTGGCCTTAGGCAAGTCACTTTCTCTTAGCCTCAGTACCCCCATCTGCAATATGGGGCATATTGGCTATGATTTATTTTACAGAATTGTAAGATGACAACAATCAGATAATGAACATGAAACACTTTCAACACTTGAAAGGTATACGGTATTATTATTACATTTCTGAATAATACAGGAGGTCGCTGATTCATAGGGTTGCCATAAGTCGTGATCAACTTGAAGGCACATAACAACAACTGCTATAGAAGTTCCTTGTAAAACATGCGGCCTTTGCGCTGACTAGTTTAACCACACTGAACATGGGAGAATCTTGGATTGGGTGCCATATGGTGTATTGTTTCTGCCATCTGTATAAAGCTATTCTTTTTTCCCCTCAACTAGTTAATTTGCATTGCAATTGTATAGGGGAAGTGAGACTTTTGAAGCATGTAATAAAATAATTTTGGTCATTAAGGCTATCTGACTATAAATCATTAAAAGGTCTGGGTATATTTGTAATCATTTGCATTTTTCATAATTATAATGTCTGACTAAACACAGCACAGAGAAAATCATTTCTCATAATTGATTCCTTATGCTGGGTCATCCCAATGGTCTATTGAGCCCATTACTGGCAACCCGTGATGGCAATGTTATCATGTCTTTCTGACCTTATCTCACTTTTATTATTATTGTTGTTGTTGTTGTTGTTGTTATTGTTGTTGTTATTATTTCACTTATATCCAGCACAAAAGCACTAAAAAACATCCAAACATCATAAAAACAAACTTTAAAACACATAAAAACAAAACATCTTCAAAAAGTCACTTAAAAAAGCTATCAGAACATCTTCTAAGATTAAAAACATTTGAAAAAAGAAAGTTTAAGAACATATTAAAAAGCAATTCCAACACAGATGCAGGCTGGGATAAGTCTCAACTTAAAAGGCTTGTTGAAAGAGGAAAGTCTTCCATAGACACTGAAAAGATAACAGAGATGGTGCCTGTCTAATATTTAAGGGAGGGAATTCTACAGGGTAGGTGCTGCCACACTAAAGGTCCATTTACTATGTTGTGCAGAACAGACGTCCTGATAAGATGGTATCTGCAGGAGGCCCTCACCAGCAGAGCACAATAATCGATTGGGTATATAAGTGATAGGACAGTCTTTCAGGTATCCTGGTCCCAAGCTGTATAGGGCTTTGTACACAAAACCTAGAACCTTGAACTTGGCCCAGTAGCAAATGGGCAGCCAGTGCAATTCTTTCAACAGAGGGGTGACATGTTGGAGATACCCTGCCCCAGTGAGCAGTCTCACTGCCGCATTTTGCACCAGCTGCAACTTCCGGACCAACCTCAAAGGCAACCCCATATAGAGCGCATTACAGTAATCCAACCTGGAGGTTACCAGTGTGTGGACAGCTGTGATCAGGCTATCCTGGTCCAGAAGGGGCCGCAGCTGTCTTACCAGCCAAAGCTGGTAAAAGGCACTCCTAGCCACTAAGGTCACCTGGGCCTCTAGCAACAAAGATGGATCCAGGAGCACCCCCAGACTATGAACCTGCTCTTTCAGAGGGAGTACAACCCCATCCAAAGCAGGCAACTGACCAATTATCTGAACTCGGGAACCACCAACCCACAATGCCTCCGTCTTGCTAGGATTCAGAGTCAGTTTACTGGCCTTCATCCAGCCCACCACCAAGTCCAGGCAGCGGTCTAGGGCTTGCACAGCCTCTCCCAATTCAGATGTTATGGAGAAATAGAGCTGGGTAGCATACTGCTGACACCTCACCCCAAATCTCTTGAAGACCGCTTCCAAGGGTTTCATGTAGATGTTAAACAGCATGGGGGACAAGATGGCATCCTGCGGCACCCCACAGCACAATTGCCAGGGGGCTGAAAAACAATCACCCAGTGCTGTTCTCTGAGAACGACCCTGGAGATAGGATCGGAACCACTGTAAAACAATGTCTCCAATACCCATCTCACCAAGTCAGCCCAGAAGGATACCATGGTCAATGGTATCAAAAGCCATTGAGAGATCAAGTAAGAGTAACAGGGTTGCACTCCCCCTGTCCTTCTCCCGATAAAGGTCATCCAGCAGGGCGACCAAGGCCGATTCAGTCCCATAACCAGGCCTGAACCCAGACTGGAATGGGTCAAGGTAATATGTTTCATCCAAGAGTACTTGTAGTTGCTGCGCCACAACCCTCTCAATCACCTTCCCTAAAAAGGGGGTATTTCCAACTGGTCGGTAGATGTCACAAACCAATGAGTCCAGGGTGGGCTTTTTCGGGAGTGGTCGAATCACCGCCTCTTTCAAGGTGGCTGGAACCACTCCCTCTCGCAATGATGCACTGACCTCACCTTGGATCCACTTGGTCAGACCGCCTTGGTAAGTTTTAATAAGCCAAGAAGGGCAAGGGGTTGAGAGGATACGTTGCTGGCTGCATCATCGCAAGCACCTTGTCCATGTCATCAGGCTGCATCAACTGAAACCGTTCCCAAGAAGTTGCATCAGACGTTGCACTGGACACCTCATTGGAGACTACAGTAGATGTGGATGGGGCATCAAGACTGCTATGAAGGCGAGCAACTTTACCCTCAATGTGCCTTGCAAACAATTCACAGTGGGCCTCCGAAGGGTCTAAGACACCATTTCCTTAAGTTGATGTCAACAGACCCCTGACAATACGGAAAAGCTCCACCGGATGGCTACCTGAGGATGCGATAGAGGCAGAGAAATGGGTCTTCTTTGCCACCCTCACTGCCACACAGTAGGCACGGTCATGATGTTTGACTCGTGCCTGATCAGCGTCACAGGACGTCTTTCATCACTTGTGCTCTAGCCGTCATCCAACTTGTTTCATTGCCCTTTGCTCACTGGTGTACCAAGGTGCAAGCCGGGTTCCACAGTGCCAGAGAGGACGCTTGGGGGCAACCATGTCGAGAGCCCGACGTGCCTTGCTGTTCCACAGCGTGACAAGGGCTTCAGCAGGGTCACCTGCTCTATCTACTGGGAACTCCCCCAGGGTATTCAGGAATCCAGTGGATTCCATTAGTCTCTGGGGGTGGACCATCTTAATGTGTCCACCATCTCATGTGATAAATTGATAGCCAAGTTAAAAAACAACACCAACATATTGGAAATCTTACGCTAAGGTTATGGTTCTATTTAACAAGTACCTACTAGTTATGTTTATACTGTCAAGTGTAGCATGCCATCAGTGTTGTAACAGGAATCCATTTATACAATCTGGAAGAAAAAATGTTTTGACGTCCAGGGACTCCTTAGGGGAGCCATGGTTTTGTAATGTATCTGTCATTATAAAGGGTGATTTTTATACCCCCACAAGCTATTTCAGAATTATAGTGTTTACTGCTTCTCCAAAGGATCTCTCAAACTACTACATCTGCACCTCCATTCTCTAATCTACTGTGAATAAACATCATTTTAATATTGAAATTAATGATTTAGAGCAGCCTTTCCCAACCAGTGTGCCTCCAGATGTTGTTGGACCACAATTCCCATCTTTCCTGACCATTGGCAATGCTGGCTGAGGCTGATGGGAGTTGTGGTCCAACAACATCTGGAGGCACACTGGTTGGGAAAGGCTGATTTAGAGAATTGTATTCATTTGCTGTTGTGAAACTTTATTAGGTGCTTTGTATGTTATCTGCCACACATTTGAGACGACTGCATTTTGAGGCCTCTGTCTCAAATTCTTGTCTGTGTATATTAGGGTTACCAGGTGTCCAGTTTTCAGCCAGAGTTTCTGGTTTTGGGGGTTCCCTCTGGGTCTCTGGGTAACTCACCTTAATCTGCGGACTTGCAACTTCATTTTTTTTAAAAAAAAGTTTCTAGGTGGTCTGGTTCCTGAGATATACACCAAACTGTCAGCCGCCCCCTGCGACTGTTAAATCTATTTAACGGATCTGTTATAGCAGCTCCTAACCCCGCCCTTTCAGGATTGTAGCCAATAAATGAAGCCAGGGTTGTGATTTGTTGACCCAGGCAATGCCTATACCAGCCTTTCCCAACTAGTGGGCCACCAGATGTTGTTGGACCACAACTCCCATCAGCCTCAGCCAGCATTGCCAATGGTCAGGAAAGATGGGAATTGCGGTCCATCATCATCTGGTGGCCCACTAGTTGGGAAAGGCTGGCCTATACTTAATTGCAACATCAGGAAATGGTGGCTTTGAGATCTTCAGTTTGAGTAAGTAAGCATATGGTTTAAAGTTTTTTTCTCTTGCGTGCAATATGAAAATATTTCAATATGAAAGTATTTAATCCAATACTTGCTTTTCTGGGAGTAAAGCAATGCTAATCCCGTATACCTGGAGTAAACCCCATTGAATTCATTAGGACTTTCTTTTGAGTAGACATGGTTAGGATTGTGCTGTAAATTAATGGGACTTTTGAGTAAACATAGCAAAGAATTGTGTTTGTGTTGTAAATCTTTCCCTCTCTTTCCAATCCTATTTTTAAAGCAATTAGGCAGGGTTTACCTAGGTATCACATTTTTTATTATGTAGGAAACTAATACTAATTTTTTAAAAAATGTTCTGCAGTGACCAACTGGTTTGACAATAAACTATTATATGGCATGTATTTTTACAAGTGTGTCTGTGTGTGTGTATGGAGTCTTTCCAACAACCCTGTGGGGTAGGATTGGTGATTGGAAACCAAGGCAGCTCACAATAAGAAATAAATCCCTTTAAAAACCAATAACTATAAAACAAGTATAAACAGTTGCAAAACAGCTTAAAGTGGCATGATTCTGAATTTGGGGTTGGGTGAATGAAGTTTATTTATTTTATTTTTTTATTATTTGATTTATATCCTGCCCTTCTCAGTAGGAGCCCAGGGTGGCAAACAAAAGCACTAAAAACAGTTTAAAAAGCATAAAAACAGGCTCAAGCTGTATGTTTTTAGTGATTTTATCTGATTTTCATTTTACTGTACTGTATTTTATTCCTTGCTGTGAACCGCCCAGAGAGCCATTGGCTAAGGGCGGTATAGAAATGGAAATAAATAAATAAATAAATAAATAAATTTAAAATATATTAAAACAAAACATCTTTAAAAACATTTTAAAAGGTTTAAAAAAAATTTTTTTAAAAGAAAAGTTTAACACATATTAAAAAGCAATTCCAACCCAGACACAGACTGAGATAAGGTCTCAACTTAAAAGGCTTGTTAAAAGAACAAGTTCCTTATCACCTGAGGCTGCAGTTTTCCCTGATTGAATAAGCCCCATTGAATACATTGGGTCTTGCTAAAATGAACACAGGATTGCACTATAAGTATCTTTACAGGTTGTGTAAATAATAAACATATTTGATATGCTTATATAAATATTTATTCATACTGTGTCCCAATAAGTATCCGATTTCACACTATGGTTGTACAATACTTCCTCTACATTTTAAATATGCCTTTCTTCCTTGAGGTGGTCATGGTTCTCCATTGTTTTCATCCTGAGGGGCAGATAGACTGAAAGATGGTGAGTAGCCCGTGGTCACCCACTACAGTTTATAGCTCATTTGCATTTTGAAAAATTAATTAAAACAATTTACATGCAGGCAAAATTTATTAAGTCGATCCATACAATACATTTAAAGCACATACAACTCACATTTAAAGTGCATGACTTCCCCTAAAGAATCCTGGGAAGTGTCGTTTCTCCCTCACAGTTCCCATGATTCTGTGGTGGGATTCATGTGCTTCAAATGGGTGTTGAATGTGCTTTAAATGAATGGTGTGGATCTGCCCTAGGTATGATGTGTATTCAAGAGTGAATTGAAAAGAACAATTTTAAAAGATACTTTTTTAAACAGGGGAAGGGTTGTAGCTCATTGGTAGGGCATATGCTTTGCATGGAAAGGTCCAGAATTCAATTCCTGGAAAAGACTATTGCCTGGCATCCTGGAGAGCCAATGCTAGTCCATGTCATCAGTACTGAGCTATGCGGTACCAAATGGCCTGAGGCAGTATAGCACAGATTCCTTTGTTCCTAAAACTGGGAAGAGACTCAAAGGCCACAGTAATTCCAAAATTTATTTATGTATTTTATTTACAACATTTAGATACTGCTTTATTGTAAAAAATCTCAAAGTGGTTTACAGAAAGAATTAAAACAATAAAATTCTTGGCAAAAACAGTTAAAGTCATATATTTAAAAACATTCAAAATAATAAAACCAACAATGTTGCCTAAACAAAAATGATTTTAGCAGGTGCTTAAAAGAGGTGTCTGCCTAATGTCAATAGGCAAGGAGTTCCAAAGCGTAGGTGCTGCCACTTTGTTGTTGTTATGTGACTTTGATTTCGACTTATGGTGACCCTATGAATCAGTGACCTCCAGTAGCATCTGTCATGAACCACCCTGCTCAGATCTTGTAAATTCAGGTCTGTGGCTTCCTTTATGGAATCAATCCATCTCTTGTGTGCTCTTCCTCTTTTTCTACTCCCGTCTGTTTTTCTGTATTGTCTTTTCTAGTGAATCATGTTTTCTCATTATGTGTCCAAAGTATGATATGTGTCCAAAGTCAGAGGGAGGCAATGGTAAACCACCTCTGAATACCTCTTACCACAAAAACCCAATGAACAGAGTATCAAAAATGCTGCCATTTTACAGAAAGCAATAGCTAACTCCAGTGGTGATTCCAAGATTCTGTCCATATCATAAATGTTACCATTGTCCTACTGTCTCTTCAAGATTAATGAATTTTGGGACTAGTTGAAACAATTACTATTGTGAATATGCTTTCAAGCATACTTTGTACATTCCGTATGCCATTGTTCTTGATCAGTCAAGCTGACCTAGGTACACCTGAAAATATTTGGAGACGTTCCCTGAGTTAAGTTTGCCTCAACTCAGGGTGTTTGGGAATGTATGAGCACCCCCAGTTCTATTCCTTTGCCATAGGGGTTCTTGTGTCCTTATACTTTCTCAGAAATCCCATTTCCTTACTTATAAAATACAAAGTTCATGAAAGAGGATTTTATTTAAATTTTATTTATTTATTTATTTATTTATTTATTTCATTTATAAACCGCCCATAGCTAATAGCTCTCTGGGCAGTGTACAACAGAGTTAAAATACAATGTTACAATAAAATCAATAACAAGTATTAGCAAAATTTAAGCTAAAACATTAAACATAAACATTAAAACATTAAAATGCCTGGGAGCATAGCCAGGTCTTAACCTGGCACCTAAAGGAAAGTACTGTAGGCGCCAGGCGGATCTCTTCAGGTAGGCTGTTCCACAATTCGGGGGCCACTACAGAAAAGGCCCTAGATCTAGTAACAGTCCTCCGGGCATCTAGATGGGTTGGTACCCGGAGGAGGGCCTTAGATACTGAACGAAGTGCACGGGTAGGTTCATAGCAGGAGAGGCGTTCCACAAGATATTGCGGTCCCACGCCGTGTAAGGCTTTATAGGTCAACACCAGCACCTTGAATCTGGCTCGGAAACAAATAGGTAGCCAGTGCAAACGGGCCAGGACAGGTGTTATATGCGCGGACCGATCGGTCCTCGTCAACAACCTGGCTGCCACATTTTGCACTAGCTGAAGTTCCCGGACTGTCTTCAAGGGCAGCCCTACATAGAGCGCATTACAGTAATCCAATCTAGAAGTTACCAGAGCATGAACAACTGAGGCGAGATCATCACTGTCCAGATAAGAGCGTAGTTGGGCTACTAAACGAAGATGGTAAAACGCATTCCGTGCCACCGAGGCTACTTGAGCCTCAAGCGACAAGGAAGGGTCAAAAAGGACCCCCAAACTATGAACCTGTTCCTTCAAGGGGAGTGTAACCCCATCTAGAACAGGACGAGCATCTATCATCTGGGCAGGGAAAGAGCTCACGAACAGTGTCTCGGTCTTGTCTGGATTGAGTTTCAGTTTATTAGCTCTCATCCAGTCCATTATCGCGGTCAGGCAACAGTTCAGCACATCAACAGCCTCACCTGAAGAAGGTGAAAAGGAGAAATAGAGCTGCGTGTCATCAGCGTACTGATGGCAATGCACTCCAAAACTCCTGATGACCGCACCCAGAGACTGCATGTAGATGTTAAAGAGCATGGGGGACAGAACCGACCCCTGAGGGACTCCACAATGGAGAGTCCAGGGTGTCGAGCAATGTTCCCCAAGCACTACCTTCTGGCGACAATCCGCTAAGTAGGAGCGGAGCCACTGCCAAGCAGTGCCCCCAACTCCCAACTCCGCAAGCCTCCCCAGAAGGATACCATGGTCGATGGTATCAAACGCCGCTGAGAGATCAAGGAGAATCAACAGGGTCACACTCCCCCTGTCCCTCTCCCGACAAAGGTCATCATACAGGGCGACCAAGGCTGTTTCAGTGCCAAAACCGGACCTAAAACCGGATTGAAACAGATCCAGATAATCGGTTTCATCCAAAAGCGTCTGGAGCTGGCCGGCGACCACCCGCTCCAAAACCTTGCCCAAAAAAGGGACATTCACCACCGGTCTATAGTTGTTCAGAACATCTGGGTCCAAAGAAGGTTTCTTTAAAAGAGGTCTCACTACTGCCTCCTTGAAACTACCAGGGACTACTCCCTCCTTCAAGGAGGCATTTATCACCTCTTTGGCCCAGCCGGTGGTTTCAGCCCTGCCAGCCTTCACCAGCCAAGATGGGCAAGGGTCCAGCGCAGACGTGGTCGCCTGCACCATTCCAAGCACCTTGTCCACTTCCTCGAGCTGCACCAACTGAAACTCATCCAATAATAAACCCCTGAGCTACATTGTGAAACCACACAGACTAAGGAAAAAGCTGGATGACTCTGGCTAACTAGCATATTTCAGCCTCAGAAATATAGAGGCAGGCAAGCAGGCCACCCCAGATGTACCCTTTTGTTTATGAAAACATACTTATAAAGTTGTAAATTTAATACACTGGATTGTTTTTAAAATCATTATAAAATCTTTCTATTTCTCTTCATTAAAACATTATGCTATAAAACTTTTCTCCTTTAAATGGCATTCAAGAATCAAACATTGGCAATCCCTACTTTCTCACAATTTAAATGCTCCTTGATTCCGAACAATAAAGTAATTAATTTTCTGCATTGGGTCTTGGCAAAGAAACAGAAGGTCTCGTTGACCGCTGCTGTTTTGCAACAAGTTTTCTTTCTTTCAGATCTGAATTAAATGCTAAGATTCAGGGTTCCCTATACGCATGAATCTCAGGGCCCCAATAGGCCTGAAGTTCAATTCTTAACTCCTTATGATTATAAAAGAAATGTGCCTTCTTAATGTCTATGATTATATATGTGTAGATACATAAAATTCCCCATTTTCCCTTTCACTGCACTTCTGGGGGCGGCTGCTTCCACTTTGGCTTGGCATACTCGCTCAATATGCCCAACTTTTTGACAATACCAACATGGTGTACCTCTGAAACGGTAGGCATGCCGTTCATGGGATCCACCACAGCTCTTACATTTCACTGGAAAAACTTGTCTGGATCTCGGAGGTCCTGCAGCACCTACTCTGGTTTATGAGCATTTGCAGTGTAGCTTGTGGATCTCTAGAAGTTGTTGATTTGAATTTTTAGCCAGCTAGGTTTTTGAACAGGGTGAGTTTCTTGCCAAGCACACTTCTTGGGTGCTTGCTGCTGCTGCTTCTGTAGCCAGAGCTTCCTCTAATGCAGTCTTGAACGTGAGCTGTCCTTTTGCAGATGCTTTTGCAGGCCCTCATCATGCAACCCACAGACCATGTGATCACGCAGCATCTCCTCAAGGTTTGGGAAATTGCAGTGTGTCGCTATGCATCTAAGTTCAGCAACATACAGTGACACACTCTCTGTTGGGCCCTGGTTTTGTTTGTAGAAAGAATTACATTGTGCTATTTCAGGCAGTTTTGGAGAGAAATGTCCTTGTAAAGCATTCAGGATATCCTCATAACGTGTATTAGCAAATTCTGCTGGTGCTAGGAGGGCCCGGGCTAGGTCAAAAATGTCCGGCCCACAGACACTGAGTAATACAGCATGCTTCATCTCTGACTCTGTAATGCCACCAAGTAAAACTCCAGCCTGGCTGCATAACTTTCCCACTTGCTGGGACATGGTTAAATTCTTAAAGATGCCCTTGGGTGGCTACATTCTACAACATGCACACTGACCAGGAGTGCTTTGCAGTAGTTCCCACAAGGCCCAAGCTGATGTCCTAATCCAGGCCAAGGAGAAATGTCCTCTCCCTTTCAGCCTCTAATGCATGAAGAAAACACTCTGTGTGCCTCACAGAATCCCATCCTCATCACCAGTGAAAAGTATCATGAAGGAAGAGGCCACACAGAGGATCTAAACAATAACAAGAAGTTTACTGTAACTAATTATATACAGAGAACAAGGCCCACAGCATGGTACTGCTTGTAAGGCAGGCCTGGAACTGAAACTGCCAAAGGCTGGGGCTGACTCAGCAGTTCCTGGTATGGCAACCCTGGAGGGCCAATACACTACACTTAGGATAGGTGAAACTGACCACAGGTGATGGGGAGGCAGGAGGGGGAGGAGGAGGGCAGGTTTGATCATTTGCATGCTTATTGAGTTCAATGGGATTTATTCCCATTCAGTCCTGCTTAGGATAGGTAAAACGGTCCATGAGGAGGGAGGCCTGGAATGGGCAGGGGAGAAGAAGGAAGAGAGGAGGAGAGGAAAAGGGAGGAGCAAGGGAGAGGAGAGGGGAAGCAGGGGAAAGGCAGGTTTGATCATTTGCATGCTTACTGAGTTCAGTGGGATTTACTCTTGTGTAATCATAGTTAGGATAGGTGAAACTGACCTGGGGGAGGGGCAGGAAGAGGAGCAGGAGGCCAGGAAGGGGAGGGGGAGAAGATTGGATGGGTGGGCACTGGGCAGAGGGGAAGTCCCTTTCCTTTCCAAAAGGAAAACATTGTGAACAGTATCATTCTTTTAAAGGGTTTCCTCCACCTTTTTATTCTACAGCAGGCACATGTAACCTCCCACCCAAATTTAAACCAAAGCTGTCCCTGGCCACATCCACACCAGACCTCTGTTTCACTTTAGACAGTCATGGCTTCTCCCAAAGAATCCTGGGAAGTGTAGTTAGTGAAGGGTGCTGAGAATTGCTAGGAGATGCCTTGTTCCCCTCACAGACCTTCAGTCAGAGCAGCTGACTGTTCAACCACTCTGGCCACTGGAGCTCTCTCAGGAATAGGAGTCTCCTCTCAGCACCTTTCACAAATGTAACTTCCCAGGATTCTTTGGGGAAACCATGAGTGGAGAAAGGTCTGGTGTGGGTGTGGCCCTCTGATTAGGCAAACCCAGCAGCTGTGAGTCTGGCTGTTAGAACCCTGACAGTTGGTTCTTACAGAGCATACCCGGCCTTACTGAGTTCAAGCCAAAATTTCTTAAATTAATTAAAAATCAGCAAGGTGTTTTTTATGTTTTAAACTACAGAAGATGAAGGTCAGAGTATGGGGTAAGGTCATTAACAGGATTACAGGTACTTTGTGGACATGGCTGATTTTTAATTAATTTCAACAAATTATGAGTACTCTGAGAGAAAAAAGTCCAACAGGAGTCTTTCTCTCTCTCTCTTTTTACACTTTGAACTCTCTATTCTCTCTGTTTTGTGTATCGCCATGAAAATTTAGAGGGTTTTTAAGAAAGAATTTCTGAGTTCAGGACTACAAGTTTTGTAAGGTTTTGTTTTGAAATGAACTTATGGGAAGCGTCAGAATGGCATGGGAGGTATTTTCAATTTAACATTGCGGAATGTGAAAAATCCATGCTGACTGTAGTATACAGGCACTCTTGTGGCTGTATAATATCCCATGGGATGAATCACATGACATCTTTTCCTGGGGTTTAATTGAAGTGTGGCAAGGTGGGGAGGCTGACTACCAAGTGCCTGAGATTGGTGCCCTTGTTCCTTTTATGGAAAAGAAAAAAAAAGAAACCTTTCCACACTGAAACATAAAAAAAATTCACTTAAAAAAAGAAGTAAAGAACAGGAGCTTAGTAAGTGTAAGCTGTAAGTAAGGAGCTTAATAGACTG
Source organism: Rhineura floridana (assembly GCF_030035675.1). Lineage (NCBI taxonomy): Eukaryota > Metazoa > Chordata > Lepidosauria > Squamata > Rhineuridae > Rhineura > Rhineura floridana. The sequence continues at coordinate 87,065,594 of NC_084484.1, read as the reverse complement.
CACACCCAGCTTCCCACTCTTAGAGGAAATCTCAGCTGAGGCCATCACGGGTTTTTTAAAAAAACACAGGCATCCAGGAAGGCAGACCATCTTTGAATGTGGAAGTCTTACCCCCACATTGAAAGTAAGGTAAATGCAACAAGAACCACATATCCCACTCACAAGAACATTTCAGTGAAATTATTTCCCCTTTGATACATTTTGAATGCAATTTCTTTTCTCATTAATTGGGAGGAAATGGTTAAAAATGCAAACAAAATGTTCAGAAATTACACTAAGCCATGGGAGGCTACATGCGTATTTGTACTCTAGCATGCAATGGAGTGGCAGTACCTTATATTTAACCTTGGCTTGCAAGTTGCCAAAAAGTTGTCCAACCCTTATCTACAGTTGTTACTAATGTGTTCCCCTCCCCCCCCCCAAAAATCAGTTTGTGAATAATTTGCTGCTGGTCTTACACTTTTATCTGATAGCGCTTTCTCTTTGTCATAATCTTTCCTCCATTAATATAAAAAAGCTGAATTGTTGCTCTTCTTGTTGTTTTTTAAATCCTTAAAGACCTGTCCTGGAAAGACTCATTTTTAGTAAACTTTTTTTTCATATATGGCAGTATTGTCCTAAACATTATATTTCAGGAAAGAAATAATATATGTAATGGACTATGTTCATTTGGAGACTGCTAAAGTTCTTTTATTAGGTAGCTGATATTAAGGATAGAGATACATATTTTACCATGCAGGGTTAAGTCCCATTGTTTTCTGTTTGGCTCTCTTCTAAGTAAAAGTGTATAGAATTGCAGACTCAGGTTGTTGTTTTTTAATTGATTGCATCTACAATTTCATTGCAAAACCATTCAAAATCTGAGTAATTATAGGGAAAATAACCTTAGTAAAGAACAATGTGTTTTAGTAAAGTTGTTAACTTTTGTAAAAGTAATGCACTTAACACTTTTGATATCACTCATGTTGTAATTATGAAATAAATAAATCATTGAAGACAATATCACCTGAAACTTATTGGTAGCACTTTACTCTTTAGAGCTTCCCTCGGTTGATTTAAGAGATCTGCTTCTTTGCTGCCACTGTCCCTGTTTCATTCTGCTCTTTACCATAACATATCAGCTTTGTCCATGGCTATTTGTTTTATCATCTGTCTAAAATTATCAGTCCCCAGGAGAGAAAGGGCAGCACTATTGTCTCAATTATATGGCATGTTAGTAGTTATTATCACAGCATCATACAGCTTGCTTCTTATAAATATGCATTATAGTAGTAATGATTTGATGAATTTCCAATGTTTTTGCTCCTTGTGTATCAGATAAAGCTGTTATGTGGCAACTAAGGTGAAGTTCAACTTACTTATAAAAAAATATTGTGAAAAAGACAGTGATTAATGGGACAACTAAGCAAATGTCATTGAAAAATGTTCTTTACTTGTACTGGGATCTCTGCCAAAATGTGTTAGAATATTTTAAAAAGCCATACTTATTATTTAAATGCAAATTACATACAAGAAAACCTATTTTGTAATTTAATTACCAAAAGCAAGCTTTCTGCTTTGTTTTTTTGTGTTCAACATAATGATGCATATTTTGTGGACAGTGTGGGAAATTTCAATCCATAAGTACACTGTATTATTGAATGAAACCAATGACATCCCCAACACTGACAATTAATTATTGCATAGTGATTCAAATTGTGCCTCTGATTTTGCATTTGTTGCAATTGTACTGTGGATTTTTTTTATTTAAACTATATATTTTGTGCAACATGGGACTGCTTCTCATTTTTTGAAAAAAAAATCTCTGCCCCAATGTTTCCCCACTCACCCACAAAGTATTGGAAAGGAGTAGCCAATATTAAGCCCTTTGGATGTTGTTAGAGTACAGTTTCCATAATCCCTTAGCAGTGCCCATGTTGGCTGGGGCTGATGTGAGCTGTAGTCCAACAGCACCTGAACTATATAACATTGGAGGGCACAATGCTACCTACTCCCTACATGAACCTGCCTGGGATTTGAGATCTTCAGGTGAGGCCCTTCTTGTGCTCCCCACACCTTCGCAAGTATATATGATGGGGACATGAGATAGGGCATTTTCGGTGGCTGCCCCTAGGCTTTGGAATTCCCTTCCGAGTGAGGTGCGATTAGCTCCCTCCTTGCCGTCTTTCCGACGACAAGTAAAGACTGTTTTATTTCAATGGGCATTTGGGATAGAGAACAACTAGGATTAAGTGTCCTAGGATTGGTGACTACATTATATGGCCTTATTATTTTAAATTGTCTGCTTTTTTTAACGTATGTTTTATGGTTTTAATTTTTCTCAAAGTTTAATTCTGTTTTTAATTGTATACTTTGTATGTTTTAATGGTGTGTTGTTTTTAGTTTTAAGCCACTCTGAGTCGTATTGGAAAAAGGGTGGGGTAGAAATAAAGTTTATTATTATTATTATTATTATTATTACTCCTGACGTAGGATCACTAACCCTACGTTGTGATGTAATGTTTTGTTTTGATGATGTTGTAATATGGGTCAAGTGATCTCAAGTGTTACAGGAGTAAATGTGACATGGAGATTATATGTGAGATGGCACCCCCATGGATCACATAATGTATAGTTCCACTCTCAGATGAAGTTGTAACTTTTGTCAGTACTCCATTGGAAATGTATGACTCGATGAATCAAAAGTACTTCAAATGGTGTTTCCTCTCAATGTGCATTTTACTTGGTATTTTAGCCTGCAATGTTGAGTCAGCAAATGCACTCTGGGTTTTAGGGACGGTCAACAAACAGGAAGTTAAGTGTTACACTACTGATTATTAGCATCCCAATTTCAGTCTCCTTTAGTAGGGCAAAATCTGATTTCAGTGAAACTTATTTGCGAGGAAGTGTAGTTAGAACTTTGGCCTCTGGCTGCAAAAGAGAGACACTCCAGAGTTTAAAAAGCAACTTGTTCTGCAAAATGGCCATACAGAGTGATAGGAACAATTTTTGTTTCACAAACTCACATACTTAAACGTACTCTCTGACTCATGGTCCTCATTTTGTAGTTTACAATAAAGTATCATTATTTAAAACAAAAAAACAAGCCTTTTTCTTCTCTTGTCTGATTGTCTCCCCTTTCCATAATTATTTGTACAGTAAAATCTATCTAAGCAAGTATGGGATTAGAGTTGACCAATGTTTTCACCCTCAATGTGTGGGATAGGACAAAAGGGCAATTATAGACGTCCATAAATTTTGTACAGAGGAGAAAATCTATTTGGATTTTTTGGGGGATGGGAATGTCTTACCATTAATAACATATGATTTTGTATTTACAACCCACCCCTCAACGTTTAAAGGGCAATACACAAAAAAATCATTAAAATAGAACACATCAGTATCACATCAAAACCATACATCCAATAAGCATAATAAAACAAATCCAGCAGCAGAAGAAACCAGTTCTTAGATTGGCCATCTCCATAGGCCTGAAGGGGGAGAAATGTCATGACTTGACAAATACAAACAGATAACATGGAACAGCCATATTTCCAATGGGAAAATGTTCCAAATATGAAGTCCTATAAGAGAAGGTCCTGCTCTGTGCTGTGGATGGAACTACAAGCAAGGCCTCTCCTGCAGGCATGGGGTGGCAGGTAATGGGAGTGACACTCCTTCAGACACTTGGGTCCCAAGCCATATAAGCCTTTATAGATGAGAGTCAACACCTTAAATTGAGCCTGATAGCACACAGGGAAGCAGTGCAGGCTTTTAAGGATCAATGACACATGATTCCACTTTGTGGCACCAATTAGTAGTGTGGCTGACTCATTCTGAACCAGCTTCAGCTTCCACATCATTTTCAAAGGCAGGCCCATATAGAATGCATTTGAAATAGTCTAGATAAGTTTATGTCAGAGCATATGCTACTGTAGGTGGGCTATCCTGGTCCAGGAAGGGACGTAGCTGGTGAAGCAGGTACTCCTTGTCACTGAAGCTACCTGAGCCATGATAGCTTAGGGTTGCCATATTCCAGTTCCACAAATCCGGGCAGGTTAATTTGCATATTATGTAAAGTATTTGCATATTATGCAAATATCTGCATATTATTTGCATATTATGCAAATATCTGCATATTAATATTTGGATTGTCCAGTTGTTTTGTTTTTGTGCCTAGGAATTACCACCAAAAGCTGGGGAAAGATGTGAGAAATCTTTTTTTTAAAAGCAACATTTTCAGCCTTAAATGCCTAGACTCTAGTTTCCAACACTATGGAGTATTTATTGATTGATTAAGAGGATTTATATCCTGCCCTTTTGCTGTTAAAAACAGAGCTCAGCACAGCTTACAAATATAATAAAAACAATAAAAATACACAATCAATATAAAAACATAATAAAAACACAAAATAGCAACAAACATAAAGTAAGTCAGGGCAGCAGTACGGTTAACCATATACGATATATTTCAAAGATGTGGTGGGTGGAGAAAAACAAGAAGCCAAAATGTTAGGAAAAGGAGTCTTTCACACCACATGCTCAGTTCTAAATACTGTTGCAGCAAGCTTTACAAGTTCCTCCAGTATTCCACTGGTGCAGGCACTCAGACATTCAAAGTATCTGTATGTTTCTTATGTTTTATAAAAGCAGAGCTTTGCTTAACTCAAAATTTCTTCTCCCTTTGATCAACCACATCTACACAGGTTCCACCTCCATACTCAAAATGAAACTGGGCCTGGAAGTGTGCAACAACCCCACACATACCTTGCTAATTAGATTACCAATGCCAGGATGTCTGTCTTATCGACTACTCTCCTGCTCCCCCCCCCCCCGGGCATCATGAAAGACCCAGTCCTGGGCTCAGAAAGAAAATAAATATCTGGTCCTGTTCAAAGTATTGATAAGCCTCTTGTTTTAATTGAAATAATAATTATAAATTCTTGCTCTTATCACTAATGGGAGTTAATTATCTTGCATATGCTGCTGTTGCTTCTATGGCTGTAAGGGAGTGAGGTTAAAGGTAAGTGAAATGCAAATAGGAAAAAAACAACACAAAAGGCAGTATCACTTTCCTAAATGTAATACCATACCAACCACAAGATTCCTATGAGTAAGGCAGAAAACTAAGCATCTTTACAAACTGTAAAGATATTTATAGTGCAATCCTAGGTTTATTTATTCAGAAGCAGGTCCCAGTGTATTCTGTGGGGCTTACTCAAACAGGGACAGAAATGCAACCTCAAGTGATAAGCAACTTTATTCACACAACCCAAAATTCCGAATCATGCCACTTTACGCTGTTTTGCAACTGTTTATACTTGTTTTTATGGTTATTGGATTTTAAATGGCTTTATTTCTTGTTGTGAGCTGTCCTTGGTTTTCAACCCTACCTCACAGGGGTGTTGGAAAGACTCCATACACACACACGCACACACTGCAGATGTATAAATACATACAGCCCATATAATAGTTTATTGTCAAACCAGTTGGTCATTGCAGAAAAATCAGTATTAGTTTTAAAAAAATCAGTATTACTTTCCCACAGAATAAAAACTGTAATACCTAAGTAAGCCCTGCCTACTTGCTTTAAAATAGGACTGGAAAAGGGGGCAGAAAGAGAACACAAACACAATTCTTTTTTACATTCACTCCAAAGTCCCATTGATTTTGAGCACATTCATAACCATGCCTACTCAAAAGTAAGTCCTATTGAATTCAATGGGATTTACTCTGGGCATATGGGATTAGCATTGCTTTTACAAAAAGCAAGCATTGGGAAGGTTTTCAAAACACTGCCCAAGATCTGACTCCTGCACAAAAGAGGAAAAAAAACTGAAATGTATATACTTACCCAATTTATGAGATTTTCAGATAAACGGGGGGGGGACCACCATTTTGTTTTCTAGACACTGCCTCAGGTCAATGAAACTGAAACAATCCTGGCTTCTCTGATTGGCTGCAATGCTGAACGGGTGGGGTTAAAGCTAGAAAGTGCTGTAGTACTGTATACAGTACTGTTTAAAGAAAGATTTAACAGTCGGGGGGGCGGCTGACGTTTTTATGCATATCTCGAGAACCGGACCACCTAGAAACTTAATTTTTTTTTAAATTAAAGCTGAGAATCCGGGCCACCTAAGGGGCTAGCCGGGCGCCAGGTGGCATGCATAGAATCCGGGTAAAACCTGGCTAACCAGGCCATATGGCAACCCTATGATAGCTCTAGATGTACTCTGAAGAGATGAACCTGCTTCTCAAGGGGGACTGCAACTCTATCCAGACCCAACTCTTAGACGCAGGAACTGCCCACCAACAGTGCCTCCATTTTCTAGGGATTCAGTCTGTTTTTTGGCCCTCATGCAGTCCATTACAACTTCCAAACATTGGTCCATAAAGAGCCTCCCCTGATTCAGAACTGAGAGAGAGAGAGAGGCATCATCTATATATTGATGACACCATACTCCAAAATCCCCCAATGATAGCCTCCAATGGCTACATATAGATGTTTAAAACCACTGAAGACAAAATACAAGTAAATAGTGCATGTACATTGTTAAAGTGCAGAGTGTTGCTCTTTCTGCTAGTGAGGGATTTCAGATGTGCCCAGTTAAAAAATGGACATGAGTATTAAGGGAGGGGCAACAGCAAGCAGATATTACTTCTGGTGACAGAAGGTTTAGAATTTATTTCTATTCCTTTTGCCAAAAAGGTTTTCCACTGCACAAATAGCAGATACAAGGAGGAGATGTGAGGCTTTCACTATGGTTTACTGAAACAAGCTATCTCATAAAGAATAGCTTGAATTTGGTGTGTTTTAGTAAGCATAGATAATGCTAACCAAGCTGGTCTAGATTTAAACATTATGTTAAAATATAGTTAGCTATAAGTGGAAGTGGAAGCTTGCAATCTCTTAACTGTCCAAGAAAGCAAGAGAGAGAGGAGTGAATGGGCCCAGGGCTTGTTCACATAACTCTAAACCCAGGTTGCACAACCCATGGACACTTGGTCTCAAAGTAGGCTGTCACCAGTATTTTCATGGCATTTCTTGTTCCTTACCTTACTTAGTCATCCTTACCCCAGCCACCTTGAGAAGAAAAACAGACAAGCAGGAATATACACAAGGAATGTGCACAAGGCCTGTATGGTAACTAGAACTTTTTCAAGCTGCCACTTGATAGATGGATCTCATTCTCATATGAAGAGAATGATCCAGCCACCACTGCTACAGCTCCTGGTTTTCTCTCTGTACTCACAGGGTGTAGGGATCCAGCTGCTGCTGCCATGGCAAGGACAAGAGAGAGGACTATGCAGCAGGGAATTTGAATGCCTGTCTGTGGTGCATAGCAGCTAGGCTATATCTCCCAGGAACTTAAGATCATCACAACCTGACACTCTTTCCCTCTCAAGATGGTGTAATGGTTAGAGTGTCGGACTGGGGTCTGGGAGACCAGGGTTCAAGGAGACCAGGGTTCAAATCTCAACTCAGCCATGAAGCTCACTGGGTCTCACTTGGGCCAGACACTATTTCTCAGCCTAACCTACTTCACAGGGTTGTTGGGAGGATAAAATTGGGAGGGGAAAGAACCATGCTTGTACACCACCTTGAGGAAAGGCAGGATATAAATATAACAATAAATAAAATAAATACTCTAGAGAGGGGAAAAAGAGATAAACAATGTGGTATGGTGATGATGTTAAGAGGTGGAGAGTGGGGTAATTATGGCCTTGCTTCCACCCACATTGGCTGTCAGTGGGGGAGAAAGATTGCTGACTCCTGTGCTAAACCATAGTTTCAACAAGGTTGTTGTGATGTGCTGAAATTGCCCTCAGATTAGAGTGTTTATGTGCCATAAATGCACAATGAGATACCATACTTGACAGCAATTGCACTCCCCCAAACACATGGCAGTTTTACTCTTTGTGTAACGTCAAGAACCTTCACACAGTTTTATTGTACAGTTTTATTGCACATGAATAATTTTTCCTGAAAAGGTGCATCAGTACTCATGTTTCTTCAAATCATCAGCCATTGAGGTTTCTCTAAATGTTAAGCATGAGCATAAATTTTAGTACAATCTCATCTATCTGTGCTCTGTCTGATCTAATATTTACAGCACTTGACCTGGAAAGTTTGACCATATATATAAAAAGAAATATTTCACCCATTTTGGTCTAGGCTCACTGAACTGAATAAACTAGCTTTAATCTAAGGCTGGGGCATTCTTCCTCTCCCTGTTAATAAGAATAATAAAACACACTGGGCAAATTCAACCCTTTTATGTTACTTGAGCTTTGCAGAGCCCAGAGCCTAATTGATTTGCATGAGAAAACGTTAATTGTAGAACTTATTGATCCATGTCACTCACGTTGCAACAAAGGGGAAGATTAGTAGATCTTAGGGAGACCAGATAAAGAAATAGGGCTTTATGTTGAATTGTTTATTGAACAAGATTGTAGCCTGTTTCCTTTCAGTTGATACACCAAACCTTTCTGGAGGAATTGTCATGAGTAGGAAAGGAGTTGATTTATTTTTTATCAAATTGTGAGGTTTAAAATAAATACTTAAGAACTGCAGGCGCAAGGTAAAATAAATACAAAGGAAGATGTCTTTACTTTTGATCCCAACCATTATCTTGCATCTGGGTAAAGGGCCAAAGAATTTTAGCAAGGATATGCCATTGCCATTTCAAGTAAGATATTATTTATGGCCTTGATGCCCTTTGCACACATATTTACTTTCCCAGAGCTTGGAAGTAATTCATTACAAGTAATTCATTATTTTTTTGAGCAACAAGTTGGTAATTCCTTTACATTTTGATTGTAATAGAACTAGGAGTAATTTTATTACTTTTGTGGAGTAACTGTAATGTTTCCAGCATTACGTTTGGACGTTACTTGGGGGGGGAGCAGGGGAAATCTTCTGCTCCTCTGATTTGTGGATGAAAATCATGTGCCTCAAACTGGGCTTCTGTGCAGCGTCTCTCTTCCCTCGTGCTCTGTGGGTGGGTAGCAGGTGATGAGAGACGAGGTGGAGAGTGAGAAGGGTGGAGTGGAGAAAACAATTGTTTAAAAAAATGGATGGTGGTGGTGAAGAATGGAGTGGAGGGGAAAAGGAGCCAGAGGGCAAGAACATGGATAAAGGAGGAGAAGGAGGCAGCAGCAGAATGGAGATAAAGAACTGTGGAGGTGAATGATGACAGTGTGTGTGTGTGTGTGTGTGTGTGTGAATACTATGGTTGCACTTGGCACACAAAGTGGCCTCCACCATCCTCTCTGTGCTGCATTTGCAGTATTTTAACTTTTTTGCATCTCAGGGGAAAATGTTTGCTTGGGTGAGTGTCCCTTAGTTGGTGGCAGGGCAGGGTCCGGGAGGAGGTTGTGAGAGATATTATGCTTGCTGAGTGTGTGGGGGGGGAGGGGGTTGTACTTGGTTTGACGTTCAAAGATCTGAGTAGTAGCCTCTGCCTCCCTCCCCACTTCCCTGACCAGCGGAGAGACCACTATTGCTATTTTATGGATAAAAATAATTATTCTACTACCTCTATATGTGTGTGTTTATTTTTAATGTTTTAGGCTACTTAGATGTGCAGCAGCCAAGGCCAGCACCTTGTAGGCTTTTTTGTTAAAAAAAGTAACTGAAATGTAATTGTAGTGATTACTTTTGAGAAAAAGCAAAGTAATCAGTTACTTTCAGAACAATTGTAATTATAACAGTAATTACTGCTTTTTGGGGGCCATGTAATTGTAACTGTAATTTGTTACTTTTTAAAAGTAATCTTCCAAGCTCTGTACTTTGCTGAACAATTGGGGAATTGCACAAAAAAAATTATCCCCTGGAATTCTTTCCTTTTCTCTCCTTCTGCACATATTCCCTTTCCTGTGAAATCTGTGCCAGTGGACGAAACTCTCCTAGTGACTTATTCATGACACCTAAAAGTTGGTGCCATTGTTGGTGCATCAAGGGAGTGCTCCAGCAACAAACAAGTTGAAAAGCACTGGACCCAATACCAATCCTTGGGGGACTACACTTTCTACATCTCTCCGGTGGGATTTATTTATCCCTCCATTTATTTGTACTCTGTGCGTCGTTACTTAACCAGTTCCTGATCCTCAAGAGGACCTCTCCTCTTATTCCATGACTGCTAAGCTTATTCAGGATTCTTTGGTGAGGTACACTGTTGAAAGCTTTTTGAAAGTCTAAGCACACTGTTATAATTGGATCACCTCATTCTATATGCTTGTTGACACTTTCAAATAGGTTACTGAGACAGGACTTACCCTTGCAGAAGTTTTTTTTAAGTTAACTGGCCAGTAATTCCTGGGATTCCCCTGGATCCATCTCTAAATTCTGATGTTACATTGACCACTTTCCATTACTTAGGTATGAAACTGAATCTGAGGAACAAGTTAACATATTTTTGTTAGAAGATGAACAATTTCATATGAGAATTCTTTGAGAACTCTTGGGTGGATGTCATCCAGACCTAGTGATGTGTCTCTTTTCATTTTGTCTATTAAGCCTAGAACTTTGTCTTTCATGGCTACTATTTGCTTCAGTTTCTCAGACTCCCTTCCTGAATAAATTAGCTCAGTCACATGGATCTGTCCTATATCCTTCACTATGAAGAGAGATGCAAAGAATTCATTCAGCTTCTCTGCAACCTCCTTTAGCACACTCTTGACTTCCTTGACATCCAAGGGCACAACCACCTCCCTAGACGGTCTTCTACTATTAATGTATTTAAAGATTATTCTGTTGTTGATCTTTATGCTTTCAGCAACAAGGCCAACATGTTGGTCTTCATGTTTTCAAGCCCTCAAACCCCCTTTTTTTGCATCCCTTGTCTGTTTGCATTTCTTTTGCCAAAGTTTGTGTTCCTTTTTATTGTCCTCATTCAGACAAGACTTCTATTTTTTAAAAAAATATTTACTATATCTCCTAGCTCTGACCCACAAAATATTTTAATAGCATAATTATAAAAACTCTCAGTACTGAGCTGGTTCTCTCTCCGTCTCATGTAATTTAGCATTATTAATAAAAACTGTTGAGAATCCTAATCTCAGTTTGGAGAATTTTGACAGTGTGGTATGTGGTGAATGACAAGTTAAGAGGCCAGACAGGTTCTAGCACAATAGACAAACATTGATCAAAACTTCATAGATCTCCTGAAGTGTCTGTGATACAAAAGCTCCACTTGCAGACCTTATTCTCCTGTCTTGGGCTACAGTCCAAATCCCTGATCTCCTATGCTGGGGGGGGACTTGTTGGATGGAGTGAATATGTCCTTCCACCTAGCCCAAAACAGCTTAGCTGGTCTCTGCCCATGGAGTGATGCCAGCTTCTTTCCTCCAACACAGAGCTCCTTGTTCCCCTGCCAAAAGTTTGGACTGGCAGAAGTACTACTGGTGGCACTCCACTGGTGGCACTCCACAACCCCAAATTGGGGCATTCCAGGAGTAGGGAGGGGCCGACCTAGCGTGGGATCCACTGGATCCCAAGCTGATTCCACTGTCATCACTTGATAGTATTTGCACAATGCCAGTTCCATTCACCTTCTGCCCTAACTGGCATGAGTGGCCGGGCTGCTGATGTAGTGGTGGCTATCCCACTGCATCATGCCCTGCAGCTGCCTGGTTTGGGTTAGGATTGTTCTGCCCTTCAGGATATATTTACATATATACAACCACAACATATATATTAATAATATTGGCTTCTGATCTAAAAATGCTGCATTTAAAAATCCTAGCAGTCTTTCACACATTGACCCTTCAAGTATAACACTGATAGAATGACAAGTAATGACAGGAAAAACAGACAGCAGGTTGATACAAGATTTTAAAATATATTCCTTGCAAATAAACATGTTTTCAGAAATGTGTATTATTTGGCAGCACTCATGAGAAAACAAGGATTGGGAGTAGCCCCATCAAGCATTTCCTCAGTTTTAGAATACCTTCAATAATACTTGCACAAGATCCTTTCCATGTTACATTATATAAACATGCTTGCTTTGGAAATGGCAAGATGCCGTAAACTTACACATGCAAGTTTGTGGGTATATGTGTATTATGTTCACCATGCAGAACAAAATGCTTACGGTTTGTACCTGAAGTACTAGTTGTGAAAAAGACCCTCCTGCTCACTTCAGAGGGGAAAAAGAGAACTCCCCATGGTGTAATGTTCTCAGCCTTAAATGGAGAGCTGGCCAGAGGACATATCCAAATGAATGATTTACTAAGAAGCTATATGCAACAGCACTTCTCTCTTGGAATAGTACCGTATACTTTCCCTTGCTGTAGCTCTGTACTTTTCCAGTCCTACCCTCCTAATCCAACTAGGGGAGGTGCTGTTAAAAGTATAGTCCTTCCAATATGGTAGGTGTTGCTAACTTCTAGATGTGCACAGGATGGGAATAGTATTGAGAAGTTCAGTGCTGCCCAAAAAGCTGCACATACTGGATTTTTCCCCTCCAAGTAGGTGTTGGAGGCCAAGAACACAAGGATTGTTCTTTGCAAATAGAACAAATAAAATATTCACTATAATTGTAGAGATAGCCCAAGTTATTTGGGAAATTTCTTCCATCTAGGGACGTTTTGTTAAGCAGCATATAATTTGAGAAGACAACCCTTCCGGATTGACTCAGGGTACTTAAATTAAATCTTGTTAAAAATCCACTGCATAATCAAATTTAGTATTCTATCTGTGTAGTATATAATGTTATTATATAGCACTGATATCCCAGATCCGACATCCAAAAGTGTACATCTTGTTTGGGACCATACGAAAGACACCTCTGTTAATAATGTTTTTATGGCATGATGTATTTTTAACTTCTGGAAAATATTTTACAGGGCAATGACTAGTCTCCTTTAAGGCAGCTATTTATTTCTTTTACTTCCAAGCTATGTTTGTTTTACTAAACTTTGGAGCCACCATATTAATTAGCTGCAAGATTTTATTGGCCTTGCATGTGTGTTTTGCCAAATATGCAGAGATGTAATAAATACATTGACCTTAGGAAAAATATTGAAGGTTTTTCATTTAATGGCCTGCTACTGTAATTTACTTAAAAGGAAATATGCACAGTAATTGTGCTATAGAACTAACAGGAGTTCCTAAGTTGCTATTTGCCTACATTAAAAAATTACAGGCATATTTTCTGTACTATGTGTTCTTCCCACTATGACAGTTATTATGTTTTCTATTACTACTGTAACTTTCCACTCACATTTCCCCTCCATTTCTCAAACTAAAAGCTATCATAGCAGGTGTTGGTAGGCTTCCTTTCATAATGTATTTCTCTACATAGTCTGTGCAAATTATTTAAACAACAATTTGAAGGAAAATAAATTTCAAGCTCTAAAATTAATGAAACAGTATCAAATGCCCACTCAAGTCTTAAAGTAGAAAGTACTTGAGAGGGGGGTGGCAGCTCAGTTCTAAGCAGTCTTTGAGGAAATTGATTATCTTGACCAATTCTAGTTTGGGTTCAGGCACCAAATTACCCTTGGTCTCCCTGACAGATAACCTTTATTGGGAGACAGACAACTGTAATATGCTCTGATGTGAGGCTGCCCATCAGTTTGGTTTGGAAGCTACAGCTAGTGCAGAATGCCATGGCTAGGATGTTAAGTGGAACCATCTACCATGAATATATAATAGCTATTCTGAAAGGACTGCACTGGCTGCTAATTTGTTACTTAGATTCAAAGTATTTGTGTTGTTGTATAATGCCCTATAAAATTTCAAATGTGAGTTCAGATATGCTTTCTCCCATATAGACCAGCCATGATGAAATCTATGAGAGAGGCCCTTCTGAGGGTACCACAAGTGTTTGGAGTCATTTATGCAGTAATTGGAAGGAGGGCTTTCTTGGTGGTGGTACCCCAGTTGTGGAGTTCCCTCCCCTTGGAAATACAGCTGGTGCCAACTCTTTTGAGTTCAGGTGCCAGCTGAAGACACTTTTTCACACAGGTATTTTCTGGGTATTAGCATAGAGCCTATGTTAATAATGTTTTGCCTAGTGGTTTAAAGTGGTTAGAGAGATACAGTATATTTTATCTGTTATTGTGCTGCATTTTTAAAATTTGAATCCCACTATGGGATTGTCTATGGCAATGAAGAGTGGGTAAGCGATACTTTAAATAAATAAAATAATAAATAGATAAAGCAGGCTCATCCACATATTAATCCTATATAGAATAGATGTCATGAGATGCTAGTAGGGGTGGACTGCCCAGCAGGAGGGGGGTGAGGAGGACTTGGACTGGGACATTCCAGTTGGGGAAGGATCCAGCGAGGGAAGGGACGACAAAGCCCCCGCTCTGGATGTTGATGGGTCACCTCCAGCAGTCCCAGACACTTCCCTGGAGATACCACCAGACCTGCTCATCACTCCTCTTCCTGATGAGGCATCTCTCCCAGCACCTGCGCCGCCACCAGACAGCCCTCCCCCCACAGAGGGAGAGGATGGGACAGAGACTGAGGCCCCACCTTTGCCCCAGTCCAGGAGGCGTATGTAATGGGAGACTCAACAATCCCAGCTCAGGAGGAGCCTGCGCTTACGCGCATGCCTCCAATAGTGACTCAGGGAAAATGCAAGCAGGAAGCCCACCCAGCCCTATTTAAGCTGGGTGAGGGGGAAGGGTTAGTTGCTGTCAACGTCTTATTGCTGCGAAGTTGTGCCTAATTAGTTAGAGAGGGATGTTGAGTTCTGTGTAATTTGTAGGTAGATTCATGAAGTGTGCTGAACTGAAATTTTCTCTTACTTGAATTAAAGAAAAAACTGCAGCTGTGTTGGCGTTCTTCAAGTTCGGGCAGGACAATAGCTCATATGTAGAATAGCACGGGAGAAACAGGTAGTCACTCTCATCACCTCGTGACCAAGGGGGCAGTGACTTGGCTTCATGGGCACCAAGGAAAGACCTCAAGGGCACCATTGCACTTGTGGGCAGCATATTTGAGACCCCTACTATATAGGATATTTTCTATAAATACTGCAGTCCTAAACACAATTACTAGGGAATGAGACCTCTTAAACACATAGCACTGAAGTGTGAGACAGATAGTATGAAGGAACAGAACATACAACACCAGAGGAACCTTCAAAATGTTTAAACTTGTATTTGTTGGTGAATATTTTGTTGGTGAATATTTCACACTACCTACTATACTGTCATTTATATCAGATTCCCAGGGAGAGATTCCTGGGTCAGATTTTGGCATCCCTACGGTGTGAGACTACCTCTGTGAAAGTATGTTGGCTGTTGTCAGATTCTGATTCATATGTCACATACAAGACGGCTTTGTTTGCTAAGGCAACAAAACATATTCATGCAATTACTTTGAGTGCTATTGCAGTGGACTGTGTAGGGGATTTGCTAAATTGAACGTTGTCTCTCTTTTATTACTGTAATATATATTTCTCATTTGGTTTGTAATGGCTATTGGAAATGGAAATGGACTGCCTTCAAGTTGATCCCGACTTATAGCTACCCTGTGAATAGGGATTTCATGGTAAGCGGTATTCAGAGGGGGTTTACCATTTACTCCCTCTGAGGCTAGTCCTCCCCAGCTGGCCAGGGCCTGCTCAGCTTGCCACAGCTGCACAAGCCAGCCCCTTCCTTGTCTGCAACTGTCAGCTGGGGGGCAACTGGGCTCCTTGGGACTATGCAGCTTGCCCACTGATGTACAGGTGGTAGGGCATGTAAGCCCTAAACCACTCACTGTGGGGGTGATCTTTAGCTGGCCCTTGACACCCAGGAGATACGAGTGGGGATTTGAACTCACAGACTCTGGACTCCCAGCCAGGCTCTCCTCCCCACTGTGCTATACCAGCTGTAATGGTTATTATTCACATACAATAAAGTGACTGGAGCACTCTCATCACCTCATGACCAAGGGGGCAGTGACTGGGCTTCATGGGAACCAAGGGAAGACCTCAAGGGCACCATTGCACTTATGGGTAGCATATTTGCGACCCCTGCTATATAGGATATTTTATATAAATACTGTAGTCCTAAACACAATTACTAGGGAATAAGACCTACTGAAGACATGGTACTGAACTGTGAGTCAGATATTATGAAGGAACAGAACATACAACACCAGAGGTACCTTCAAAGTGTATAAACTTATATTTGTTGGTGAATATTTAGATCAGGGTAGCCATTAAAATATGTTAATGGAGTCTAACTCCGATCATCCCAGACCATTGGCCATGCTAGCTGGGGCTGATAGAAGTTGGAATACTGGTGGTAGCTATACCTGATTTAAGATATCTAATAAGTTTTAAGATATATGTTCATTATAAATGTTTGTCAACAAGCCTATTTCCCTACCAAACCCAATTGTGTCTAGTCCCATTATATAAATAGACTTTCTCATCAAGAAATTACTGCTTCTTCAGGCTTGGCAGAATTTGATTCCCAATGGATTACCTATGTTCACTTGCTGAGCACGATTATAGCCTGCAGAAATTCATTACTAGCAATGATAGCTCAAACTAATCCAAGTTGATTCAGTCACTCATAATATCCTCAATATGTGATCTGATCTGTAAACCTTGATATAGGTGCTTGGGTAAGGATAAAGCATATTGCTTGCTGGTCACACTTGACAGTGATTGACTGTACTCGTTCTTTACATATGTTTGTATGCAATGATTTTAATCTATTGTATCCTATCCTATCCCTGTCCTAGAATAGGTTACCCATCCCGTCATATCTTTATCAACATTGATTAAAGTACAACTTTTGGTAAACTGCTGCAATAATAATTATTTTAATGTATTACTATTTATGCTCTTGTTATTTACGTCTAATCCAAGGGAACCCAATTTGGGTTGGTCTTTCACAGTCCAATCCACTTGCTGTGCAGCTTGGAAGAATTTGGTAACATGTGCCTCTGAGCATATGGTGAGTGGTGGCAACACCTGCAACCAATCAAAATAATAGAAAGAAGACATGTGCTGTGCTGATCTTGTTTTAGCAGGGAGGAAGCAACATTATTAAGACAGTTGATATAGTTCAGATGGTCACTTTAAATATGTCTGATTTCCTTTGCAATTTTAGTGAAGTTTCCTATAGGAAATCATTTTCTTTTGTTTCTGTTTCTGTGAAGATGTGAAGTACAGCAACACTTTGCAAAATTTACACTAAAAAAACTCCAAACATAATTGTGGAATTATTTATTTATTTATTACATTTGTATACCGCCCCATAGCCGAAACTCTCTGGGTGGTTCACAACAAATAATGGCACTGACTTCTGCAGAATAGTCTCCAGTGGACCTTAGGAGTGTCTCAGTTTGCACAAGACAAAACAGTGGGAGGTGAAATATATTCTAGCAAAATTCTAGGTGTGCTCTGTGTTTTTAATTGACCGTGCCCACCTTGATTTAAATAAAGTGGTTTAAACATAGCAGCCTGAAAACACGCATCCTCTTTTTTCCAACAGCTAGAGTCATTCCTGAAGTAGAAACATATTGTAATCAGTCTGATTTTACATCAAACTGCAGTTTCAGATTCAACTGTTAATGCACCCAAAACAGAAATAGAACATAACCTCCAATTTGAAACACAAAAGGCTGTCTTCACCATCATATGACATTAACCAATAAAAAGGCTTTGAAATTAATAAAAATAAATTTGACACAGATTTCTAGGATGAATAATGAGGGAAATAAAATTTTCTAGTTTAGATTCTCTGTAGAAACATTAGTAACACAGGAAAGAAGCAAAGTAAGAAGAACACCAACAAACATACAAAAAATATAATTTTCCATCTTTGGAGATGGCAGCTGTTGTCACCACTCACCATATGCTCAGAGGCACATGTTACCAAATTCTTCCAAGCTACGCAGGAAGTGGATTGGACTGTGAAAGACCAACCCAAATGGTGTTTGCATTTTGACAAATGTGTAGGGCAGTCCAATATCTCAGAGAGGAGGTCAGGTCTCCTGCTACCCTGGTGCATTCACTATAGCTGCGCAATTTCCCTGCTTTTTAAAGTTTGATAGAAATATCTCTTGGCTGTAGGTATGTTCTTAAACCACAAGTTTTTTTGCCTATTAGTGAATAGTTATTATGACTAACAGCTGTTGAAAGCCTTTTCCTCCATGCAATTCTACCAGTAAACACTGGCAAGGAACAGAGGCTTTCCATATAGTAGGTAAATGGAAGGTGTGGTTACTCCTCTCAGACCACAAGTTGAAACAGGGACTCTAGCAATGTGTTTAAGGTGAGGACATGTACGACAGTCCAATATTCAACTAAAATTGAAAATTTAAAAGTATATGGGGCCATCCTGACAATTTTATTTCTTTTCAATACCTACAATGCTGTTCTTAATACTTGGCCTCTCTTCCATTTATGCATAGAACTTCCCTTTGCTGGATAAAGCTTGCCTTGTTGCATACAACTCTGCTCACATCATACTTTCACCCATAGTAAGACCTGTCTACTCCTTTATTGTACAGGAAAGAAATGATTACCATGACATTTATACTTTATGTATGCTTTCTTTTTCTTGGCAGCATAAAAAAGTAGAACTCTGTCACTCACATTTCCTATTACAGAAGTTAAGTTATCCCGTCAAAAGACATTTTACAAGGAAGTCATCTTTCTGGTAAAATATTAACTGAGATAGAATCATATTGTACAAAATAGGCTCTTTGTTGAATGACTGAAAACCATAAAACGTACCAATCTGAAATTAGACAGAACTTAAGATATAACTGATATAGTACAGTAATTAAATTTGTGAGCTATGACCCTGGACATCCCCAACTAGGCTTAACACACCACTTGTAGTATAGGAATAACAATGGTCTACTTTAGAGGGCTGTTGAATGGGTTTCAGAGCTACTTAAAATATTTTAAGCCCTTAGAATAAGAACTTGCGTATCCTGTATGTTTTACATTAACTTGACCTGTACATTGGGTTGGGAGCTGTTGTTCAGTTAAAGCAGTGGTTCTTAACCTTTTCCACTGTCAGCACCCCTTGGATTTCCAAAATATGCTCTCGCACCCCCTGAAAAAATACCATTCATTTTTAATTTTATTTTATTTTAATGTGTGTTTTAGCCTAACTTAGCTAAAATAAATGACAGTTTTCCAAAATCTTTGGTTGTATAGTTAATTTTCTGCTTCTGTTTAAATGATTTTTTAAAAATCTCTTGAACAATGCCTTTCACCTCTAGAAAAAGTGTCTTGCACCCCTGGGGGTGTGTGCACCCCAGGTTAAGAACCACTGAGTTAAAGGGATATTATTCCTTAGATCAGCGTTTCCCAACTAGTGGGCCACCAGATGTTGTTGGACCACAATTCCCATCTTTCCTGACCATTGGCAATGCTGGCTGAGGCTGATGGGAGTTGTGGTCCAACAACATCTGGAGGCACACTGGTTGGGAAAGGCTGCCTTAGATAAATATTCAATTTGGAATCTTCCTCATTATTCACTAGCTAATCAGTACATGTCTTCAGGAGTTCAGGAAACCACTGAAGGTCATTATGGTGGGTTCTGGCAGGAGGAGCATGCTGAAGCACCTAGGATCCATTCTGGCTCCCACCAAAAAAGACATAAAACCCTAATTGCCTTCTACAATTGTTCTTTTATTGGCGGTGCAATACAGTTTGGGGTCTGGCCCCTAGAAGTCCTTGGAGTCCCATTCCCCTCACCTGTTCCCCTCTGCTGCCCTGAGGCAGCTCTCGCAAGTCTGGGTTTTCTGGCCTCCTTCAGGGCAGGGAGCCCCTGCGACCCAGCCCAGCAGTCACCACACCTTTGTCCATCTTCTGGTCAGCTTGGGAATAGTAGCCTCTGCCTAGTCTGTGCACCTGCTTCTTCCTCCCCAATCCCTGCCCCTCTGTCAACCATTGGGGATCTGCTCTCTTGTTCTTCTTCCTCTTGCACTGGTATCTCTCTAAGCAAAGAACGGGCTGGTACAAAGATGAGCTAAGGGAACAGCCACTCCCTCTGGCTTCCTGGGCTGTTGTCTCTCTAGGGTTGCCAGGTTCATGGCCTGAGACTGATTCTATATCTGTAGGAGAAGAGAAAGTCAGCCAAGTGCAGGTGTTCTTGCAACAGTGTAATGAGAAAAACCACAAGGTGGAATTCTCCCTTCCCCCTGCACAACTTTTAAAGATACAAAAGACCTCTTGGTTGCCAGGCCCAGCCTGTACATGGGTTACATTATAGCTTTTTAAAAATCACCTTTCAACTATTTAAAATTGAGTTTGTGATGCAAAGTTTTTAAATGGATTGCCCACTAAGCCTATTAGCACAGTATGTTTATCAGAGATTTGTAAGATGCCTTGAATTTTGTAGATAATGAGGGATATAGTTTTCTTAAATAAGCTCATTTTAATAACTCCACCAGTTAGAGATAAAAGGTGTTTCTTGCTCCCTTGAATTTTCTGAATATGCTTAGTAAGGGTTTCATTTGCAGACAAATGAAACACTCTGTTTGAGGGCCTTTCTGTGTTTTAAATAATGATAGAAACTTTGCAAAATATAATGGGGTTCTTAAAGTCAGAAACTGCAAGATTCTCAGTAAAATAGTACATAGGTAAATATTTACATAGGTAAATAGTTCATAGGTAAAATTATTTGTGACTTTAGCAAGTGAGATAATTGCACTCTATCCTAAATGCTTAAAATTCAAAATCAAATTAAAAGGAAACAACTGGATTTTTTTTGTTTTTTAAAAAGGATGGTTGGTCAGAGGTTTGTGTGGTATTTTAACAGATTTTAGGACATCTGAGGAAGGCAGTTATATGATAAAGCTCTTGAATTGTGTTAATGAAGATTGTGAAGGAAGGGTCTCCTCAAAGTAATAAATTATTGCTGTCTCCATAGCTCATCACCAAACTTACAAGCTATACTATGCACTATAGGGATCATAACCTTAGAGGAGAAATTTATTATTAAACTATAAACTGATTTCAAGTGATAGCATGTGTGGCTGAGGCCTAGGCATATGGGGAATCTGTCGTACAGGTCGAGCCAGAAGGCGACTGTACAACCACTACCAAGGTAGCTACAATTGATTGGAGCAGCCACAACAGTTCCTGGCAGGAATCACAAGTCTGTGGCTCACTGTCTGTCTCATGATTGGGTACATAGACCCTCGCCAGGAATTGTTGCACCTGCTCAGATTAGTCACAGCAGCCTGTACAGCTGTTGCACAGCCAATGAATCATTTGTTCCATATTCCAACATTTTGCTAATATTGATTGTACTATCAATAGTTATCTCTGAATAAATAGAAGATTTCAGAAATGAACAGGCACAATTTCTGTTATCTTTTGAGCACCTACTGAATACCTTGCTCTTTCAACAAGCCTTTCAAGTACAGGTCACAGTCCGGATATGTGTTGGAATTGCTTTTTAAGATATTTTTAAAGATGTTTTGTTTTAATTAAAAAAATCTTCTGTTTTTAAGATGTTTTAGAGTATTTTTAGTGTTTTTGTTTGCTGTCCTGGGCTCCTTCTGGGAGGAAGGGTGGGATATAAATTAATCAATCAATAAACTCCCTTAGTTGGGAAATACTTAAGACATTACAAGCTGAGCTCAGTCCAGCCTGAATTTCACCTCAGCTTGTAACGGTTTGGCACCAGCCTTCTCCTCTCCACGCTTTCACAAGATTGACAAATTATGAAGAACAGGAGTCAAGACAAAAGCCAAAGACTACTTTATCCCAGTCGGCACCTGTATTGCAATGGTTTTTAAAGAGTTTATGTTTGTTTTTTAGTGTTTTGTCACTTGTTGTTTGCTGCCCTGGGCTCCTTTTGGGAGGAAGGGCAGGATATATATAGCAGTTGTAGTAGTAGTATAGTAGTAGTAGTAATTCTGAGCTGCTTCTGCAGATGTGAACTCTCAAAAGAGTGGTAGCAGCAGCAGTAATTTGTTCTTGTTGACCATTAATTTAAAAACTACAGTACCCAGAATTAAGTCTAAGTTTATTTCTCCTGAGATGTTATTTACTCTGTATTGAGTGTTTCTGAGAATGCTCAGAGCTGGTATTACTGATTCTGGAAACTGGTGTTTATTCTGTAGTCCTGTAACTGTAATCCTGATTCATTTATTATGAGGAATAAAAACAAATTACTATTTCACATAAACAGTGGTGGATCAAGTATGCAGACAGTAGGATAATTAGAGAGAACACTTTTTTTTATAGAGATATTAGCTGCCTTTCCTACCACGCACAGGCACGCATACTGAAAAAATGTGGCTGGGGGAGTGAGAGTAAGGAAACTGACATAAAAAAAGGCTGTCAATAATGGAGGAGCTCCAAAACTGGTTTTTTAAACTCTTTTTAGGAAAAGATGTTGTGTTCTTTTACCAAGAATTCTCCCCAAAAAGCATAAAAAGACCCAGCCCATTTTCAGTCAAGTGGGCAGGTGTCATCTGTCACAAGCTGCACTGTGTAATTAGGCTTTAGTTATCATGAGAAAATTCATGAATGCTATTTAAATCACCAGTAATCATTCAGCAGTGATCTTGATGTATCACTTGGTATAAACTGTGAAGGCTGAATAGTCAATGTTGCTTTTTTTATTACACCATCCTCTCCCTACACCCATGTAACAACTTTTCAGTAGCAAATTATCCGTTTCCCCCATCTTCCCACTAAATTGGTTTGCTTTTTAAAAACAAAGTTTATATATGGTAATTATTAGCATAAGAACATTATTACTTTTTTCTCACATGTGTTAGTATATTCAGTAATACATCTCTTAATACATCTGGGCCTAAATCCTGGGTTATAGCAAGGTAATCTATTTTAATGAGCTTATCTACTGTGAAGATACTAAGGAATCTAAACAAAACTGTGAAGCAAAATTTGAGAGTCCTGAAGCCACTATATATATCTTTAATAATATCTCATCCACCTTAAAACACCTATGCAATATGGACAAATGTTCCGGTGACCCATCAGTATCAGATTTGTAGCAGTTCCCTGGGAAGAAGGTTAAACCATTGTGGGGATTGTAGCTCTGTGAGAGGAACGGGGTCTCCTAACAATTCTCAGCACCCTTAACAAAATACAGTTCCCAGGATGCTTTGAGGGAAGCCATGACTGTTTAAAGTGATATGGTACTGATTTAAATGTATAGTGCAGATGGGGCCCAAGTTAGTCTGATGTGAACTGTACCATCTCTAGAAAAAGTGTGGTCACTAGGTAATAAACTATTTTTTCTAGAATATAGCATCTTGGTTGTATGTTGTAATTTGTTTTTTAAAGATTTGGTGATATTTCTGGTATTCAGTTGTTATTGGGTGTCCAGGTCTTGTCAGGCATGTAGCATGTAGTTGCTATAATAGCATAGTCTAATTTATGCTCGCACAACAAAATCTGAATTTTCATATAGTCAGTAGATTAGAGGTTGCAACAATGGACAGTTTGATAGATTGTGGGATGTTGTGTGTATGAGTGTGTCTAGGATTGATGAGCACTGAATCTTCTACCTCATAACTGCATGCTTCCACAGTATATCTGTTTGAAGAAGCCTATCCTTTTTGCTTGTAGGGTGCTGCTTATAGGTAAGTTCCAATCAGCAGCAGCAACGGGTGGCAACAACCCTTCAAAATGTCTTTCTCTGGTTTGATGAGGCTTAATTTTCTTGGGAAGGTGGTTCTTGGGGAAAGACAGAGGGGGTAAGAGAAATTCAGTTTTTTATCTTTGCAGAATTGAAGCCTGATTCGCTGGGCTCATGTTGTGCTCCCAGCCCATACATCTAAGCAGTTTATCTTTTTCACAGCATGTCCAATTCCTAGCTCATCATGTACTTAATGGAGACGTGCCTCACCATAGAATAAAGCCTCACTGTGTACCATCATCATGAGTTTATTTATTTATTTATTGCATTTATATACTGCCTCACAGCCGAAGCTTTCTGGGCGGTTTACAACAATTAAAAACATTAAAAACATGTAGACAAATTTATACCATACCAAATTAAAACCCATAAAAACTGATAGGCAAGTTAAAACACATGCTATTCAAATGCTGTTTAAAAAATGTTCAGTGTGTGTGTGAATCTGCCCTAAGTAGATGATCAATAACCAATTAGGGTGCCTTCCAGTATTTGCATAGCACTAACAATGTATTTAAATTCTTTGAGGCAATTATTTTTATGAACATTTGAATGTAGAGACCCTAATGTAATGGGGCTTGATATTTCTTATTCAACCAGAATATACCTCTACTTCTTCTTAAAATATAAAACACATGCAGATATTTTCCAAAGGTGTGTTTGATTTTTCCACTAAAACTGCTAGAAAAACCACAAGGTCAATTTAAAGGGTAAATTTCAGATCAGGCTGGTCTTGGTGCACACTTTAATAAAAATAGGGAAGGAGTTACACTAACTTAAATTAAACCCCGTACACACTTTTCGCAGTGGAAAAATGTATTAAATACTTAACTTTTTTAAAATGTTCATCAGAAGTTTTAAGTATATGTAGCTGCTAGCTGAATTGAAAACCATGTTGAGATGGAGGAGCACATATATAAACCAGAAATTAAAAATGAAACTGTTAGAAGTTTCAAGTGGATATAAATTTGCACATAGATGGTATAGTGTAGTAAGTATAATAAAACATTTCCTTAAGAAGACTAATTTCATGTCACTAATCTTGTTTGAGATCAGGGAGTTTGACAGCTGGGGTTAGTGGGAAAGAGCAAAGGTGACAGATGAGGATGAATCAGGATATTGAACAGGAAGGGAAAATGAGCTTGTGCTGGATCTGGGATCAGACAGGAAGGGATTTAAAGAAGATGTGTCATGTGACAAGAGAAGTGAAGGATTTTGGCAGAAGAGTGACAGATAGGTGTGAAGGGACTCAAATGAAATAACAGAAGACGAGAGAATGAGATTGCAGTGTTTGCAAGAGATTACCAGAGTGTGGACAAGTGTTTTTGCTTAGAGTAAGAAGGGCCATATGCACAGGCTGGAACTGGCTTTTAAAACAAACTTGCCAGGCTCTTCAGAAAATTTGACAGTATAACATATCAAATAAGTTGCAATACAACCATTTTAATGCCCTATCTTTCATAAATGACACCTTGTTCTCCCAGACCACTGTATGGAAAACCACCTTCTCATTTCATTGACACATCTGGAATCAGTTGTCAGATTCTTGGTTTCAGGCTGCTCATCCTTTAAAACACACGTCCTTTATCTTAACAGCAATTATTTATCTTTAATACCAAGCAAAGTCTACAAGATGCATAGAGAAATTATAGAGAGACTGTTGTGTCTGCCACTCAGTCAGAGCCCCAGGAGCCCCAATGATGAATCCTACTGTTGTTCTAGATTAGCTGCCCCAACTCGGAGTTCTCCAGATGTTTTGGCTTGCACTGCCAATGGTTCCAGCCAGCATGGCCAATGGTCAGGGATGATGGGAATTGCAGTCCAAAAACATCTGGAGGGTGCCAGGTTGGTGAAGGCTGTTCTAGATTATACTAAATGATGAGTCCATTGCTTAAAAATTAAAAAATTCTCAATTCCTTTTTTTTTAATGTTGTTCTGAAACTGTAGTCCACAGGTCACTTTTATGTTAAGTATAAAGTATTTGAACTGCAAGCCAGTGTGTTGCTATTGGTGCTGCCACAAGCAGCAGCACCACCCTCGCAAGCATCACTAACTTGTCACATTTGAGCTGATCTTGCACATTTTTTACTTCTCACCTCTCCTTGCTATTTCCTTGGAGGATTGGCAGAAATGACCAGTCATCCTGCCCATCTTAGCTTCAGTGGACTGACTCATGGGGTTGGTATGGCTACAAGATTTTTAATCAACCCTGAATTTTTAACTGAATAATAGGGTTGGAAAATCAATTAAAATGGTGCAGCATTTGTCTTTTTATAAGCACAATTCTAAACTTGGTGATGTTGCACTGGCAAGTAGAATCTTAGCCAGCATAACAATAGATATTTGCTGCTTCCTGTCTTCTAAAAGAAGTGGAGCACACAGAATAATAAATAATAATAATAATAATAATAATAAATAATAAATTTTATTTCTGAGTCGCCTATCTGGGCGAATCAACGGCCACTCTAGGCGACGTACAATTTCATCAATAAATACAATAAAACCACAAGAATCATAATAATTATTATTAATATCAGTATTAAAACTAAACCACCCCAGAGGTCCCGTAGGCCTGCCTGAACAGCCAGGTTTTCAAGGCCCGGCAGAAACCTATCAGGGAAGGGGCATGGCGAAGATCGAAAGGAAGGGAATTCCAGAGGGTGGGGGCCACAGTCGAAAATGCCTTCTCTCTGGTCCGCACCAGCCTCACTGTCCTAACTGGTGGGACCGAGAGAAGGTCTTGCGCGGCTGATCTCGTCAGGCGGCATAATTGGTGATGCTGGAGGCGCTCCTTCAGATAAACTGGGCCGAAACCATATAGGGCTTTAAAGGTCAATACCAACACTTTGAATTGGGCCCGGTAAACAACTGGTAGCCAGTGTAGATCTATCAACACCTGAGTGATATGATCACGGCGGCGGCTGTTCTTAATCAAACGTGCCGCCGCATTCTGTATCAGTTGCAATTTCCAGACCGTTTTCAAGGGTAACCCCACATAGAGCACATTACAGTAGTCTAGGCGAGAGAAGACCAGAGCCTGTATTAACCCCGGGAGCAGATGGGCAGGCAGGTAGGGTTGCAACCTCCTAATCAGATGTAATTGATACCAAGCTGCCCGGCTCACTGCCGAGACCTGAACCTCCATGGACAGCTGGGAGTCAAGAATGACCCTGAGGCTGCGGACCTGGTCTTTTAGGGGCAGTCTTACCCCATTGAACACCAGGTCTATATCCCCCAGCCTGCCCCTGTCTCCCACAAGCAACACCTCGGTCTTGTCGGGAATTAGTTTCAGCCTATTCCTTCCCATCCTCTTACGGATTCCAGGCACTTGGTGAGGACTTAAACGAGAGATAGAGCTGGGTGTCATCCGCATATTGGTGGCACCACAGCCCAAATCTCCTGTTGATGGCCCCCAGCGGCTTTACATAGATGTTGAATAACATGGGGGAGAGGGTAGAACCCTGTGGCACTCCACAATTGAGAGGCCAAGGGTCTGAAACCTCCTCCCCCAATGCCACCCGTTGATGCCTGTCTGAGAGATAGGAACGGAGCCACCGTAAAACAGTGCCCCCTGTTCCTAATCCCTCCAGGCGTTCTAAAAGGATACTGTGGTCAACGGTATCAAAAGCCGCTGAGAGATCCAGGAGGACGAGGAAGGTGAATTCTCCCCTATCCAGTGCCCTCCTCATATCATCCACCAGAGCGACCCAGGCTGTTTCAGTTCCATGTCCAGTCCTGAAGCCTGATTAGAATGGATCCAGATAATCTGTTTCCTCCAAGTGTGTCTGTAACTGTTTGGCCACCACTCGCTCAATCACCTTGCCCAGAAATGGTAAATTAGAGACTGGGCGGAAGTTATTTAACTCTTGGGGATCCAAGGAGGACTTTTTTAAGATGGGCTTTATAACTGCCTCCTTGAGGGCTAATGGTAGTGCACCCTCTTCCAAGGATGCATTTACTATAGCCTTGATCCCTTCACCCAGTCTCTCTTTGCAGCTCATAATGAGCCACGAGGCGCAAGGATCCAGTAGACAGGTGGTTGGCTTCACAGTAGAGAGTACCTTGTCCACTTCCTCAGAGGGAAGAGGCTGAAACCGATCCCACCAGACCGGAATGCAACTGGCCAGCTCTGGCTCACTTCCTGTATCCACGGCGTATGGAATCAAGCTCTTCAGGCGCTCGATTTTATCGGCAAAGTGTTTAGCAAACGTGTCACAGGAGGCTTTAGACTGCTCCATGGGTTCCTGAACAACTGGACCGACCAGATTCTGGACCACTTGGAACAACCTCCTGGGACAGCACTCTGTGGATGCAATAGAGGCAGCAAAGAATTCCTTCTTTGTTGCCTTTGTTGCCACCTGGTAGGCGGCTATTGCTGCTCTAACCAGTGTCCGATCGTCTTCAGAGCAAGATTTCCGCCACCGGCGCTCTAGTCGTCTCACCTCCTGTCTCAGACCCCGGAGGCGTGGTGTATACCAGGGTGCTATCTGAGCTCTATTCAGGGGGAGAGGACGTTTTGGAGCCACCCGGTCTATTGCCCTAGTGATCTCCCTATTCCACTCTGTCACCAGGGTTTCGACCAGGTGGCCTTCAACCGGCTCCAAATCTCCCAGCGCATTCAGGAATCCTTTTGGATCCATCAGGCGTCTGGGGCGGACCATCTTAATAGGTCTTTGTCCCCTGCGGAGGGAGTGTGGCATTGAGAGGTCCATATTTACCAGGTAGTGATCTGACCATGACAAGGGGTTAGAGAAAACAGCCCCCATTCTCAGAGCACTTCCTCCCCCTCCCAAGACAAACACAAGGTCAAGAGCATGACCGGCTACATGGGTGGGCCCTATATTACTAAGGTGCAGTTCCCAGGAAGTCATGGTTTCCATGAAATCCCAAGGGGCTCCAGTGAGGACGGTCTCGGCATGCACGTTGAAGTCCCCCAGAACCAGTAGGTTGGGGGAGAGCACTCGTACACCCGAGACCACCTCAATCACCTCGGTCAGGGAGTCTGCTGTGTTGCGGGGTGGGCGGTACACAAGTAGAATCCCTAAACTGCCCTTTGGGCACAACCTCCAGTACATGCAGTCAACAAACTTGGTCTCATGGCAAAAACCAAGGACCCTCGATAGATGACTGCCACCCCCCTCCCCACCTACCAACCCTCAGCTGCTGTGCGTATTGGAAACTGGCCGGCCACATGGCCTCCAGCGTAGTAGCTGAGGCCTCGTCCAGCCAGGTCTCCGTAATACACACCAGGTCTGCGTTCTCATCCAAGATCATATCGTGGATGAGCATTGTTTTCTGCACCACAGACCCGGCGTTGCACAACAGCAGTCTAAGATTGGATGGAGTCCTGCATCCCCCAGTTGTCTTCTGGTTATGTACAGGCCCGGAACAGGGGATGGATATTACGCATCTATCCCTTGTTCCCCTAAACTGGCGTGGCCAAAATTCAGAAATGAATTTTAGAATACATTTGTACAAGTGTATATGATTTGCAAAATATGACTATATTATTGTAGAATGAAATGTGTAGTGCAATAATATGATGTATTAATATTCACTAATGGGCAAAAAACCTTGCGGTTTAAGAATGTACCTATAGCCAACAAATATTTCTGTCAAACTTTTAAAAGCAGGGAAATTGAGCAGCTATAGTGAATGCACCAGGGAAGCAGGAGACCTGACCTCCTGTCTGCGATATTGTACTGCCCAGAAATTTGTGAAAATGCAAACACAATTTGGGTTCATCTTTCACAGTCCAATCCATATCCTGTGTAGCTGCCCAATTTCCCTCCTTTTTAAAGTGACCATGTAAATTTAGAGGGTTGTTAAGCAAGCTTTTCTGAGTTCAGGACTATAAGGTTTTGTTTTGAAATGAGCTTATGGGAAGCATCAGAATGGCATGTGGGGGTATTTTCAATTTAACATTGCGGAATGTGAAAAATCCATGCTGACTATAGTATACAGCCACTCTTGTGGCTGTATAATTATCATCTTATTGCTAGCTAGCATCAGCAGCCATGTAAAATATGCAGGATTTTCGAAGACAGGAGCATTATTCCATATGAAGACATTTCTACCACACTGCTGGCAGCTTATGAAGCAATGTCACAGAGTCTGACAGAACTCTTCACCCACGTACTCAGGGCCAGGGATAGAATGTATGGTAATATAAACCATTTTATGCAATGCTACATTTATCATACTCAATACATTTAGATGTTTTAAAAAATAATTTCCTGGTTTGCTTTATTAATATAATACATGAAGATGACAGAGAAACTATTGTATATTGGACACAAACTATGGAGTCTTAAATTAATGAAAAGCTTTGGCTGCAATCCTATAGCACTTAGTTGGGAGCAAGTCCCACAGGAATTAACTTCTGAGCAGGATTTCACTATTAATTTGATATCATCATGGCTGTCATTGTAAAACTCCTCCCATTCATCACCTAATTTATGCTAATGTAGGAGGAATCTTTTAGTTTAAACCCATTTCTCTTGATACTTCACAATTTTTCTTTTACATCACATGTATAGGTTGTATTATGGTACTGTGGCTGCTATAATAATTACACTTACAATTGACATTCATTACCTATTAATATTAAATGTTCTGTGGTTGTTGAAATGAAGAAAATGTCAAAATTAATATTTCTCTGTATTTTCCTTATGGGCACTTATTCCCATTTATTTATATATTTTTAAAAGGCAAAGATGTACTAAAATGATTTCTACAGTCAAGTATAAAAAGGGGGGCTCCATTTATTTTAATCCAATAGCCACTGGAGAAAAGTCTGGGTACAAAAGGTCCATCTGGGCCACAGCTAGAGATCAGTCAAGCAGTATATAGATGCTGTATCACATCCATTCTGTCATACTCAGGATATTAGGTGTTGTCCTTGAAAGGCTGTTCTTATGTGCCTTCAAGTTAATTACGACTTATGGCGACCTCCAATAACATCAGTTATAAACCACCCCGTTCAGATCTTGTAAGTTCAGGTCTGTGGCTTTCTTTATGGAATCAAACCATCTCTTGTTTGGTTTTCCTCTTTTTCTACTCCCTTCTGTTATTTCCTAGCATTATTGTCTTTTCTAGTGAATCAGGTCTTCTCATGATGTGTCCAAAGTATGATAACCTCAGTTTCTGTCCTGTCCAGAGCCAAAAGAATGAGGCTGGAGTGTGTGTGCAAGTAAACCTCGTTTTATTAGAGTAATGGATACATCAAAGGCATTGGGCTTCATAGGAAACCCTACGCTAACTCACTAGAGTCCCTAACTATACTCTAGACATGCTCTGCAGCGTGTGAAGGAAGTTGACTCAACGACCCCCCACTGGGAGCGGCAGGCTTATATAGGAAATGTTTTCGAACGTAATCTCTGACTCCTTCGTAATTCCTGTCTTTGCCCTGTCCGTTTCTCGTGGCGACGGGAACGAGGAGACAGGGGATGTGCATCCAACGGCTCATCTGAAGACACCTGCTCCCGAGCAACGGGCTCGAGGTCAGGGGGCGGTGCCACACTGGAATCCTCCTGGAAACTGCTTGGCAAGGGAGGAGCTGGCACTGTCTGTGAAACTTCCCCCCACAAGTCCTCTGCATCAACTGGTGGCAGTGCGCTCGGCTCCTCGGAAAGGGCATTACTCGTGGGAACTGGCTGGAGAGCAGGCTGCCCCCCTCCCGCACGATCCTGCTCAGACACAACAATTCCCAACTCTGCTTCTTCTGGCTGCGGAGGCATCTGAAACTCATGCCTCCCCCCTTCCTGTCCCTTCTGAGTTGGCTGCAGCGCAACAGTTTCATCATTTTAGCTTCTACTGATAGTTCTGGCTTAATTTGTTCTAACACCCTGGTCTTTTTTGCAGTCCATGGTGTCTGCAAAGCTATCCTCCAGCACCACATTTCAAATGAGTTGATTTTCTCTTATCTGCTTTTTTCACTGTCCAACTTTCACAACCATACATAGAGATCGGGAATACCATGGTCTGAATGATCCTGACTTTAGTGTTCAGTGATACATCTTTGCATTTGAGGACCTTGTCTAGTTCTCTCACAGCTGCCCTCCCCAGCCCTAAACTTCTTCTTATTTCTTGACTATTGTCTCCATTTTGGTTAATGACTGGGCCGAGGTATTTATAATCCTTGACAAGTTCAATGTCCTCGTTGTCAACTTTAAAGTTACATAAACCTTCTGTTGTCATTACTTTAGTCTTCTTGACGTTCAGCTGTAGTCCTGCTTTTGTGCTTTCCTCTTTAACTTTCATCAGCATTCATTTCAAATCATTACTGGTTTCTGCTAGTAATATGGTAACATCTGCATATGTTAAATTATTGATATTTCTTCCTCCAATTTTCACACCTCCTTCATCTTGGTCCAATCCCGCTTTCCAATCAGATGCCGTGGCACCCCCATTTCTTTTAAAGCATTCCATAGTTTTTTCATGATCTTCACAATCAAAGGCTTTGGTGTAATCACAGGGTGATTTTCTTCTGAAATTCCTTGGTCCATTCAGTTATCAAACGTAGGTTTGAAATATGATCTCTAGTACCTCTTTCTTTTCTAAATCCAGCTTGGACAGCTGGCATTTCTTGCTCCATATATGGTAATAGCCTTTGTTGTAGAATCTTGAGCGTTACTTTGCTTGCATGGGATATTAAGGCAATAGTTCGATAATTACTGCATTCCCTGGGATGCCCTTTCTTTGGAATTGGGATATAGAACGCTTCCAGTCTGTGGGCCATTCTCTAGTTTTTCATATTTATTGACCAATTTTTGTCAAAATTTGGACAGATTTAGTCTCAGTAACTTGTAGCAACTCTATTGGTATACCATCTGTTCCTGGTGATTTGTTTCTTCCAAGTATTTTAAGAGCAGCTTTCACCTCACATTCTAAAAGTTCTGGTTCTTCATCATACGGTTCCTCCATGAATGAATCTGGCATCCTTGCATCTCTTTTTTAGAGTTCTTCAGTGTATTGCTTCCATCTTTCTTTTATTTCATCTCATGTTTCCCCCTGTTGATTATTCAACATTCTACTCTTGGCTTAAATTTCCCTTTAATTTCTCTAATATTTTGGAATAGATCTCTTGTTCTGCCCTTTTTGTTGTTCTATTTCTATACAATAACTATTGTAATAGTTCTTTGTTCCTACGTACTAGTCACTGTATTATTGCATTTAGGTTTCTGACCGTGTTTCTATCTCCTTTTCCTTTCCCTTTCCTTCTTTCTTTAACCGTTTTAAGAGTTTTGTCAGTCATCCATTGAGGTCTTTCTCTCTTTCTAACTAGTCTTTTTGCATTCTTCCCTGATAATGTCTCTGACTTCACTCCATAGTTCTTCTGGTTCTGTATCATCTAAGTTTAAAGTCTGAAATCTGTTCCTTATTTGATCTTTATATTCTTCTGGGATGTTATTTAAATTGTATTTTGGCATTATGATTGTTTTGCTGTTCTTCTTTAGCTTTCCTCTTAGCTCACGGCATAAAGCAGGGGATTTGTTTATTGCATAAACGACATATCTAGAAAGAAAAGAAGTCAAAATGAGAGAACCATAAAAG
Source organism: Rhineura floridana (assembly GCF_030035675.1). NCBI lineage: Eukaryota > Metazoa > Chordata > Lepidosauria > Squamata > Rhineuridae > Rhineura > Rhineura floridana. Next base: position 87,032,459 of record NC_084484.1, on the reverse strand, counting down.
GAGCAGAGAAAGAGCTAATCATCAAATATTTAAACAAGTCTAATGAATCTCTAGTGAAAATTCCAAATGTCAGTTTGCCAAGTGATGCACCATGAGGAGAGCAGCATACTTAAGGAATGCTACAGCTGTGAAAACAGTGGTTTGCCAAAATACTCTTCCAATTTCCTGCAAGGTTTCTTCCTCTGTGAAAGAGGCTTCTTTCTTCCTAATTTTCATGGCTTTAGCTTTTGTTAACAAAAGAATTTGGGTGGGTTGGTGGTTCTGAGTTTACCTTATTGTTGTGAGGATGGTATGTGTCCCCACCATTAAATATATCTCAAGTGGTCTGAAGCTTCCCTGACTGCTCACATTTTCTGATCTGAAAATCTCCCATGTGAGGAGTAACCTGATTACAACTTTCCCTGGGCTTTAATTGAAGCATGGGCAACCAGGAACGCTTCAGAGTGCAGGCCACCAGAGATGATTTGTAGAATGAAGGAAAGCTATTCAGCCACCTTGAAAGTAAGGCAATCACAACAAATCCCTGCATGCTACCCATAAGAATTTCAGTGGTTTTTTGATACAAGTAGGCTTATAGAAGGAGCATTAATTATCATCAAGAAATGAAGTGGCTGTATAATAACTTGAAATGGAGCTAGACTCGAAGTCAGATGACTGTAGCTCTAACAGTCAGCAAACTCAGACTGTGAACCTTAAGTATGTAGTTTTTATTTATTTGTCAAAAGAATTTCTAACCTGCCCTTCATCATTTCAGTAATCCCAGGGCAGGGTGCATAGGACAGTTAGTCCTACTCCTCATGAGTGGAACATGTTCACTTAAAGGTATCCAGCCTAGTTCAGAAGTGATCTACTCCAGTGGTGTGGGAGAGCCCAGAATTCTTCAATGGCAGAGGTGAAGAACCTGTGGCACTCCAGATGTTGCTGGACTCCAACTCCCAATAGTTTCCACCAGCATAGTTAATAGAGAGAGATGATAGGAGTTGTAATCCAGCATCATCTGGAGGGCCATAGGTTCCTCACCTCTGTTCTATGGCCTCCAAGCTGGAATAGTCATAGTCTGAGGAAGACAATGTTACCTCTTCAGGCTAGAAAGAAGTCTGGCCTCATGGGCTTTTTGAGGGCTCAAACCCCTGCAAAGCCAGAGACACTGAAGGTTGGTTCTGAAGAGAAAATCCTCTTCCCAGTCCAACATGTCCGCTGTATCCATTTGTTCATAAAGGTTGGGAGTGCCACAGGCTCCCCCAGTGTGAGAACACTACAGTCACTTCTAAGCCAAGGGACAATATTTACTTCAATGGAAATAATGTTTAGTTTCACTTGCCTGTTCGTTTATTTTGTTATTAATTTATTAGATATCCCACTACCCTTCCTCCCAGTAGGAGCCCAGGGCATCAAACAAAAGCACTAAAAACGCTTTAAAACATCCTAAAAACAGACTTGGAAATATATGAAAAAACATCTTTAAATTTTTTTTTAAAAAAAAGCTTTAAAAACATCTTTTTTAAAAAAAGGTTTAAAACATATTAAAAAGCAATCCCAGCACAGGCACAGACTGGGATAAGGTCTCAACTTAAACAGCTTGTTGAAAGAGGAAGGTCTTCAATAGGCGCCGAAAAGATAACAGAGATGGTACCTGTCTAATATTTAAGGGGAGGGAATTCCAAAGGGTAGATGCCACTACACTAAAGGTCCATTTCTGATGTTGTGCAGAACACACCTCCTGATAAAATGGTATCTGCAGGAGGCCCTCGCCTGCAGAGTGCAGTGATCGACTGGATATGTAAGGAATAAGACAGTCTTTCAGGTATCCTGGTCCCAAGCTAAATAGGGCTTTGTACACCAAAACTAGAACCTTGAACTTAGCCCAGGCACTAATAGGTAACCAGTGCAATTCTTTCAGCAATGGGGTGACATTTTGGTGATACCCTGCCCCAGTGAGGAGTCTCGCCGCCACATTTTTCACCCGTTGCATCTTCCGGACCAACCTCAAGGGCAACCCCATATAGATTGCATTATGGTAATCCAACCTGGAGGTTACCAGTGCATGAACAACAGTGGTCAGGCTATCCCAGTCCAGAAATTGTTGCAGCTCTTACCATCCGAAGCTGGTAAAAGGAACTCCTAGCCACTGAGGTCACCTGGGCCTCTAGCAACAAAGATGGATCTAGGAGCACTCCCAGACTATGGACCTGCTCTTTCAGAGGAAGTATGACCTCATCCAAAGCAGGCATCTGACCAATTATCTGAACTCAGGAACCACCAACCTACAGTGCCTCTGTCTCGCTAGGATTCAGACTCAGTTTATCGGCCTCTTATTTATATTTAATATTTATATTCATAGTTTATTCATCCAGCTCACCACCAAGTCCAGGCACTGAGTCCAGGCATGGCCTCTCCCAGTTCAGATGTTACAGAGAAATAAAGCTGGGTATCATCAGCGTACTGCTGACACCTCACCCCAAATCTCCTGATGACTGCTTCCAAGGGCTTCATATAGATGTTAAATATAAACAGCATAGGGGACAAGATGGTACCTGCAGCACCCCAAAGCAGAACTGCCAGGGGGCCAAAAGACAATTGCCCAATGCTATTCTCTGAAAACGTCCTTGGAGGTAGGATCGGAACCACTTTAAAACAGTGCCTCCAGTACCCATCTCACCAAGTCGGCCCAGAAGGATACCATGGTCAAATGGTATCAAAAGCTGCTCAGAGATCAAGTAAGAATAACAGGGTTGCAATCCCCCTGTCCTTCTCCTGATAAAGGTCATCCATCAGAGCAACCAAGGATTCAATCCCATAACCAGACCTGAAGCCAGATTGGAATAGGTCGATAATCTGTTTCATCTAAGAGTACTTGCAATTGCTACACCACAGCTCAATCACTTTCCCCAAGAAGGGGGTATTTGTGACTGGGCGGTAGTTGTCGCAAACCAGTGGGTCCATGGTGGGCTTTTTCAGGAGCTGACGTATCACTGCCTCTTTCAGGGCAGCTGGAACCACTCCTTCCTACAACGATGCATTGACCATGCCTTGGATCCAGTTGGTCAGAACCCCTCAGCAACCTTTAATAAGCCAAGAAGGGCAAGAGTTGAGAGGAGATGTTGCTGGTCGCATTGTCACAAGCACCTTGACCATGTCATCAGGCCGCATGAACTGAAACAGGTCCCAAGAAGTTGCAGCAAACATTGCACTAAATACCTCATTGGGGACTACAGTAGATGTGGATGGGGCATCAAGATTCTTATGGAGGCAATTAACTTTATCCTCAAAGTGCCTTGCAAACAATTCACAGTGGGTCTCTGAAGGGTCTAAAACTCCATTTCCTGCAGTTGAGGTCAACAGACCCCTGACAATACGGAAAAGCTCCACTGGACAGCTACTTGAGGATGTGATGGAGGCAGAGAAATGAGCTTTCTTCGCCGCCCTCACTGCCACACAGTAGGCACGGTTATGATGTTTTGCTCATGCCTGATCAGCCTCACCACTTGAGCTCTTGCTGTTGTCCAGCCTGTTTCATTGCCCTTAGCTCACTGGTGTACCAAGGTGTAAACTGGGCTCCATAGTGCCGGAGCGGGTGCTCGGGAGCAACCCTGTCAAGAGCCTGACACATCTCACTGTTCCACAGCGTGACAAGGGCTACAATAGGGTTACTTGTTCTATCTACTGGGAACTCACCCAGGGCATTTAGGAATCATGTGGATTCCATTAGTCTCTGATGGTGGACCATTTTAATCTTTCCACCACCCCTGCAGGGGAGGGTATCGGAACCATAAGTCTAAACTTCATCAGGAAGTGGTCTGACCATGACAATGGGGTGACATCCACCCCACCTATATCCAAACCACCCCTTCCTCCATCTGGAGCAAAAACCAAGTTGAGGGTGTCCTCTGCCCTATGTGTTGGGCTGGTGACAACTTGAGACAGCCCCACGGTCGTCATAGAGGCCATGAAATACTGAGCCAGACCACTTCTGCTTCAGGATGGACATTGAAATCACCCAGGACTATTGTTCTGGGCTCCTCCAATACCACAGTTGAGATGGCCTCCACCAGCTCAGTCAGAGAAGCTGACGGGCAGCAGGGTGGACAGTATACCAGCAGCAACCCTAGTTTACTGTCTCCTTTAATTTAAAATTTTATATCTTTGTTTTCACATATTAGTCTCAAAGAGGCTTACAACAATAAAAATATACAATGTACAAAATTTGCAACATCAATTAAACTGCAAAACTTCAAAATCTCAAAAGTCACTTTGCCTCATTAAGACTCATGTCTTCTTATGTCCATTCCCAATTGCTCTGTTCCCAGTCTCATATTTCACAAGGAGACACACCATGCTTTCAAAAAGAGAGCTTTGGAAAGTGCCAGACTAGACCACCTTGAAACAATACCGGCCTCTTGCACAGCTGTCACATTGCTTCTGAATCCCAAAAATATAAATCAGCTGTGTCAAAGGATAAGAGGAAGGATGGAAGAGGGGGCAGGACTTCACAGTCAGCAAGGATAAAGGTTCCTCTCTTTGCACAGTGAGTGGAGTGAGACAGTCAGAGGAGTTGGTGATCCACTTGAGCTGCTCCAGGGCCCAGGCATCACCACTGCACCAGAAAGCTAGGCAGCGTACCCGGTGGCTTCTTATTATAGAGGGAGCTCTGTAGGAAGCACAAAGTAGCCATGCCCTATCAGACTGGCTACATCTTCTCACAACAGTCCTGAAGTGTCAGATACATGTCTTGTCAGAATGTTGTCTAACGTGTGCAGCCTCTTTCCAGCTTTTGTCTGTTGCCATTGTTTCCTGGAAACTTGAGACTAGTGAATGTGAACTGGTCCCAGTATTTTTGTTATCTCTGCCCAGTGGAGAGCCTACACTCTGTCCAAGGGCTGAGCAAAAGCCAAGCATCACCCCTTTAAAATGGGGCTCAGTAGTTCCCAAGAATTATCCAGACTCTTTTCTTTGTGCCACCCCTTTCCTCACAGGGCATGCCTAGAGGATGTCAGACACATTAGCTGACTGTTATGACCTCTGAATATGCCCTCTCTATGTTGCAGTGCTTATTGCTGGCAGGTCTAAAGTGGGAGTCACCAGCCTGGTGCCCATGGGTGCCCTGGCACACATGAAAGCATTAACTGGCACTCCTGGACAGAGGCCCGGAATCTGAGTTTTCATTATTAAAAGTCTCTGCCTCTCCTAGAAAGAAAGATATGAAGGGAAATGTGCAGGTGCTTTTCTAAGTGATTTCTGTGAAATGAGTCAGCTTTACTGCTCTTGCTGTCAGTGTTTTTAGCTAATGAGTGAAGTCAGAACTGTGACTGATAAGTGAGTTCTTTGGAGACCAAGCAATAGGAATCCCTAGGGTCCTGAAGAGCCTCTGTTTTCCCTCCCCCATTAGTGTACTTTTCATTATTCTCTTATTTTCTAATAGTTTTTAGCGCTTTCTTTTTACCTAGCAACCAGATGCATCTTTCCTGTGATGGGTTTGTCTGAGAACAGGTACTCCCTAGAAGTTATTTCCTGCAAATACTACTGCACAGTATGTGTGGATAGATGCAGAGCTTGGAAAAGTTACTTTTTTAAACTAAAACTCCCATCAGCCCCAGCCAGCATGGCCACTGGATTGGGCTGATGGGAGTTGTAGTTCAAAAAAGTAACTTTTCCAAGCTCTGGATAGATGTTAAAAGATCCCCTCCTCAAATTGTGAATGTGAAAACTCTGCAAAGAGGCTTAAATATGTCTCCTTCTGTGCAGGCACTCATTAAGAATTCACTATATGGTTAACTTGCAGTGCAACACTATACATATTAGACCTCTATTTTACTTCATTGCTATGTCTATGCTGAAAACAGATGCAATATCAAAAGGAATCTTCTACATTTGCAGTGTTACAACTGCTTCAAAAAGAAAGTACTTGGGTACAGTTCCACATGGAGCCTTGAATGATTGTGTAAATTGGCTCCCTGCATGGTTGTGGCAGTTTCAAGCATGCTATCAACCCCCCTTTTCTATATATTTGTCCTGAGGAATAGTGGAGTATAAATATAAATCTGAATTTTGTGTTCTGTACCTCATGCTTGTTTAGAAGCATGGGTTACTTTGGGTCCCCTATTCTTGTTGGACCATATCTTGCCCACAAAATATTTACAAGAAGCTTAGCAAAGTGACATAATGACAGATTTTTACCAGAGTTGTATTTTATGTATTTTGCCAACTAGTTCAAATTATTATTATGACATTTAAATTGCTCTGGGCTGGAACTTGGCAGATGTAGTTGTGAGCCCTGGACCAATTTACTTTTCCAATTTTTACACAAATTGTTTCAGATGTTTTTGTTAAACCAAGCACAGAGTCTTTTGTTGTGTTTGTTTTAGCCTCAGTATGGTATCAGGTTATTAAAATCACTCTTCAAAATGAAGAAATGATGTATTGTGCATCAGCAGTAGCTCCGATTCAGAAATAAATAAAAATGGCTTGACAGAGATCTTTGGCCCTCTCTTCAATATTGCTTCATTGTTGTTATTCTAGTCTGTGCAACTTATTTGGTGTGATGGGAATTACGATGGAAAATTTACTATGCTACAAAATATCTATTAAAGTTGTAACTTCGTACAGAAGAAAAGAGGGCAACCTGGGACTTACTGTTTTCCAAAGCAGGTACTTTAAAATTTTGCTGTCTCATCCAAATGCTTTTAAGTGGTCTGATTACTTTAGATTATTACATAAATCAGTACACAACAAGTGTGGTCTATTTAATATACAATGTTGGGTTTAGTTATTAAGGTTCAGCTCAAACTCCTCGCTCAGCCAGGAAGTTCACTGAATGTCATGGGTAAGTCACAAGCTACACCTTACAATGCACATAGCAAAATACAAGACGAGGATATATTATAATTCTCTACAAGTCCTTGAGATATGAGGGAAAGAAACATTATACAACAGCTCCATGGAACTTTGTGCACCTGGTTCAGCTTTATGTTGTTACTCTTCCTTCTGCTGCATATTCTCCAGGGCTGACCCTACCATTGAGTAGAGTGAGGTGGCTGCCTTACAGCTGGGGGGTGGGGTATGAAATGGCAGCAAGGTGATGGAAGACAGAGTCAATAGTGAGGTGTTGGAAGTCACAGGGCCAGACCTACCTTTAGGCAGTTAGAGATGGCTGCCTGAGGCAGCAGGAGCTGTAGGTTGTGGAGGGGCCACAATGTGTTGGAGGACAGAGCCAGACTGATACACCCTAAGTAAACCTGCTGCCTTCAGGTGCAATGGAGAACACCTTCCCACCAGTACTGTTCAAGTAAAACTGAACTGTCAGACCAGCTGGCCTCTGAATTTGGAGTGGTATGTGTATGTATGCGTGTGCCATTTTGTCTTTCACCTTAGGGAGTAAATGTCATGGGCCAGCCCTGATATTCTCTAATTGGTCTTGGCACCTGTGGGAGGCTAAATGCAGTATATTATTAGTATAATGGGGTGGGGTAATGATGTGTGTCTTAGTCATCTGATTCTGCTATGTTCTACCTTCCCAGCATTGTACAAATGAAGTGGCACCCTATTTCTGCTAAAACAGTTTTATAAGAAGGATCTTGCAGTTGAGTGAAATTACTTTGAGAGTTCAAGTGGCTCATAAGGAATTTGTGGGGAGACGAAGAGAGAGCAAAGCAGATGCGAGAGATTGATAATTGTGTTACACCAGTAGCTGCTTTCAAACAGCAATAACATCCTGGTCTTGCAATCCTATAAAAATTCACTAATAGGCAAAAAACCTTGCGGTTTAAGGACGTACCTATAGCCCACAGATATTTCTATCAAACTTTAAAAAGCAGGGAAATTGGGCAGCTATAGTGAATGCACCAGGGGAGCAGGACACCTGACCTCCTCTCTGAGATATTGGACTGCCCTACAAATTTGTCAAAATGCGAACACCATTTGGGTTGGTCTTTCACAGTCCAATCCACTTCCTGTGTAGCTTGGAAGAATTTGGTAACATGGTAAACGGTATTCAGGAGAGGATTACCATTGCCTTCCTTTGAGGCTGAGAGGCAGTGACTGGCTCAAGGTCACCCAGTGAGCTTCATGGCTGTGTGGGGATTCAAACCCTGGTCTCATAGTCCAACACTTGAGTGGGTGGGCACTGGGCAGAAGGGAAGCCCCTTTCCTTTCCAAAAGGAAAACAATGTGAACAGTATCACTGCTTTTCAGTGTTTCCCCCACCTTTTTATTCTACAGGAGGCACATGTAGCCTCCCACCCAAATTTAAACCAAAGCTGCCCCTGGCCACATCCGCAGCAGGCCTTTATTTTACTTTGGAGAGTCATGGGTTCTCTCAAAGCATCCTGGGAAGTGTAGTTTGTGAAGGGTGCTGAGAGTTACTAGGAGACACCCTGTTCCCCTTGCAGACTTAACTCAGAACGGAAAGTGAAAAATCCATGCTGGCTATAGTATACAGCCACTCTCGTGGCTATATAATGCTGATATTTTTGTTTAATCTCCTTGAGATCCAGTGGCTGTAGTACAGCCTTTCAAAATACTTGAAAGCAGCCCAGTGATCTGGCAGACACTCTGGAAAACCTTGATTCTGTTGGAGCAGGAAATAATTGACAAATTTGTGTCAAGTATGAGAAAACTTATCTCTTGTAGACAGGGCCGGTTCTAAAGGGTGGCCAGGTGGGGCACCGGCCCGAGGGCCCCTGGAGCTCCAGGGGAAGGAGAAGCAGAGACAGCTAGGTGGGGTGTGGGGGGCCATGTGCACACACACATGTGCACATGCTGGGCCCGGGTCAAGCTGATGTCCAAGGGCCCCAGCATACCTGGGGCCAGCCCTCTTTGTAGACTTCACATTCTAATTCTTTTGGACTTCAATTAATTAAGTCTGTATTCAGCTCCCACTCCGCTCCATAAAGTATAAACACTTCAAACTATAGTATTGGATGATCATTTTGAGGTTCTAGATTACCAAAAATAATTCCCAGAACAGAACTAAGAATGTTAAAATAACTGCACTACAAAGAAGTAAAAATAATAAAATTGGCCAAATAAGGCTACAAGCCTGTACTCACTAACCTGGGAGTAAAATGTAAATGTACTGCCTTCAAGTTGATTCCGACTTCTGGCGACCCTATGAATAGGGTTTTCATGAGGCTGAGAGGCAGTGACTGGCCCAAGGTCACCCAATAAGCTTCATGGCTGTGTGGGGTGCTTTTTTTAAAAAAAATTATTGTTGTTGTTGTTATTATTATTAGATTTATATCCCACCCTTCCTCCCAGCAGGAACCCAGGGCGGCAAACAAAAGAGCTAAAAACACATCAAAACCTCATAAAAACCAACCTTAAAATACACCAAGACAAAACAACTTTAAAAACATTTTTAAAAGCTTTAAAAACATCTTTTAAAAAGGGTTAAAAACATTGGGTTTTTTAAAAATAAAATAAAAAGCAATTCCAACACAGACACAGACTGGGATAGGTCTCAACTTAAAAGGCTTGTTGAAAGAGGAAAGTTTTCAAAAGACGCCAAAAAGATGAGATGGTGCCTACCTAATATTTAAGGGAAGGGAATTCCACAGGGCAGGTGCTGCCACATGAAAGGTCCATTTCCTATGTTGTGCAGAATGGACCTCCTGATAAGATGGTATCTGCAGGAGGCCCTCACCTGCAGAGTGCAGTGATCGACTGGGTATATAAGGGGTAAGATGGTCTTTCAGGTATCCTGGTCCCAACCTCTATAGGGCTTTGTACACCAAATCTAGAACCTTGAACTTGGCCCGGTAGCAAATGGGCAGCCAGTGCAGTTCTTTCAGCAGCGGGGTGACATGTTGGCGATACCCTGCCCCAGTGAGCAGTCTTGCTGCCGCATTTTGCACCAGTTGCAGCTTCTGGACCAACTTCAAGGGCAGCCCCACATAGATTGCATTACAGTAATCCAGCCTTGAGGTTACCAATGCGTGGACAACATTGGTGAGGCTGTCCAGAAACGGTTGCAGCTGTCTTACCAGCCAAAGCTGGTAAAAGGCACTCCTAGCCACGGAGGTCACCTGGGCCTCTAGTGACAAAGATGGATCAAGGAGCACCCCCAGACTATGGACCTGATCTTTCAGAGGGAGTATGACCCCATCCAAAGCAGGAAACTGACCAATTATCCAAACTCGGGAACCACCAACCCACAGTGCCTCCGTCTTGCTAGGATTCAGGCTCAGTTTATTGGCCCTCATCCAGCCCACCACCAAGTCCATGCAGCAGTCAAGGTTTGCACAGCCTCTCCCAATTCAGATGTTACAGAGAAATAGATCTGGGTATCATCAGCATACTGCTGACACCTTGCCCCAAAGCTCCTGATGACCGCTCCCAAGGGCTTCATATAGATGTTAAACAGCATAGGGGGCAAGATGGTACCCTGTGGCACCCCACAGCACAACTGCCAGGGGGCCAAAGACAGTCACCCAATGCTATTCTGAGAGCAACCCTGGAGATAGGATCAGAACCACTGTAAAACAATGCCCCTGATACCCATCTCACCAGGTGGACCCAGAAGGATACCATGGTCAATGGTATCAAAAACCTCTGAGAGATCAAGTAAGAATAACAGGACCACACTCCCCCTGTCCTTCTCCCGATAAAGGTCATCCATCAGGGCAACCAAGGCTGATTCAGTCCCATAACCAGTCCTGAACCCAGACTGGGATGGGTCAAGATAAAATCTTTCATACAAGAGTACTGCTTTTAATGTACTGCTTGAACAGAGAAGCATGATTTTTAATTTTTATTGAGTCTGCTGCTGTTTTATTCTTTTTTATACTAAACTGAAGTGCAGGTGCACTGCTGTGGAAAGGCAGCAAACGTATCTTTCAGGGAAACTTTTTTTTTAAGTATAAATTTCAAAGGAACGATCTTTTTCTTGAGCAAAATCCATTGTTAGCCTTCCAAAATTCTAATGTTTTTATTTATTTATTTATTTATTTATTTATTTCCCTTGGCGTAACATTATCTGTTGTTAGTCTTCCAAATTCTAATTAATTAATTAATTAATTTGCTCTTGGCGTAACATTATCCATGGGATACTGACAAAGTATAATTAAGGGAACCAGTTCATCCCTAATATGATATGAGAGAACCAGAAGGGGAGAAAACCTGTAACTTAACTTTGCTTGCACAAAAGCAAATGTTTTTTCATTCTTAAAACGAATTAGCTAAAATATCTTTATTTTTGTTCACATCTTCCTTTCTTCATCTCCTTCACCCTCTTCCCAGTTGTAACAGCAAAGAAAAGAGGCACAATAGATAGAAAATATCACAATTTCATTGATAAATCTTTTAAGAACTAACTGTAACCACTGCATGAAAGCATAGTGTTGTAACATAACACCAAGCTACATACTATTAAAAGTAAATGCACAGGTCTGAAATTACATGTTCCACACTCTCCATATGCAGCTGGTCTTAATATCCTAACAGGCAGAGTCCACTGAACTTAATAGCCTTTAGACGGTGCAGCAGTTAATCTTCGTTAAGGATTAGATAATCATTTCAAAGCATTTTCTCTTTTGAGTCTGGAAGAATCCTGAAAGCTATAGTTCGTTAACAGTGCTGTGGGTTGTTAGGAGACCCTTATTCCCTCTCTTTGCTAAAATTCTCCGAGTGGTTTAACAATTGATCCTTTTTCCCAAGCAACCCTGACAATTGTAGCTCTATGAGGGGAATAAGGGTTTCCTAACTCATTTTAGCATCCTGAACAAACTACAGCTCATAGAATTCTTTGGGGAAAGCCATGACTGTTAAAGTGGTATTATACTACTTTACATGTGTAGTGCAGATGGAGCCTGTGATGCTACTAAATGCAGGATGACTTGATTAGGTTAGAGGTCAGGTAAATAGAGGCATTTGCATGATCTACAGCTCCCACACTGGTATGCATATCTGACTCATTGATTAATTTAAACTGAAATGAAATGAAAACTAGAACTGTTCTTTGTTTTGTTTTGTTGCCCTGTGAACCTCAGCCCATGCTTTACAAATCTCCAAGAATTTTGTAGAGGCTAGGGTATAGCTAAATAAATAAAAATTATAAGTCAGTTGGGTGTGGTATCTAAAATTACACCCATTACTTATCTTTGAAATTAAAGACTTGCTGGCTATTATAGCGGAATATCAAGTTGAAATTAGTAAAGAAAAGTTAACAATAGATTAGCATTTTGTATTGGACTGTTTGATTGTTAAGTCATCTAGAAAGGGTCAATATCTTAATGTAGTATTCATAGATCTATAGTCAGCTTTTGATTTCGCAGACATTTGATTTGGTAAACAGAAAGATTTTTTGTTTAAATTGCTCAGCACAAATATTGATAAGGGATTACTGATTTTAATTAAAAACTTTATTGTCATACTGATCTTAAAGATGGCATGGGCCTAAATGGCCACAGTACTATTACAATTCCAACTCTAAGAGGTTGTTTGCAAGGCTTCCTGTAGACATATGTTTTACATACACATATTCTTGGGGTCTTGTGAATTAGGATCTTTAGACATTGGCGATAGTGCATCTTGACAGATTTACCTAGTAACTTACACTCACACACATCTTAAAAATTGGGATATTTCTTGAGCATACACATAACAGCAATGGGGATAGCTCAGTAACAATATGTGTTTCTTTGGTGTGAGGGAATTAATTAAATCTTAAGCATAACTAACACATATACTCAACATATATACAACTAACCCATAGAGTCAACATATGCACACATGAAGGAGCAAGCACATAAGACATAAGAGGAAATGGAGGGGTTGAATTGTGCACAACTGAGGAAGGCACACTAGCCTGCCCTTTCTCTCTCTGGGCTCACTTTGCAGACTAAATCACACATGGCTGGGGCAGGGAGGACCAGAGGATGGCCTCTGAAACACAGTCACACACGTAGTCAAAGGCAGGCAGTGGGAGCAGATGTGGAGGCTACAATTTGTAAGGAAAAGATCTCTAGAAGGCAGGATATAGAGCAAGATATACCTTTCCTGGTGGGCAGTCCTGAATAAGAACTGGGATCCATTGAAACTCCTGGGTCAGGCAGGAAAACAGCAAAGGCAGCAGGCAGGGCCTGAAAATGGCTTCTTGGATCTCAGCTTCAGCTCACAAAGATCCAGGAGGAAAGCAAGAAAAATAGTGGAGCCTGAAAAGGGCTTCAGAAGCAGCTGCAGCAAGCTGGGACCTCTGTTTCAGCAGACAGGCCCAAATATAGCGAAGGAAAAGCAAGGGAGTCAGACCCTTGGGTTCTGGCTGGCTAAGTGATTCAGCAAGTGCCTTCAGGCAGAGTGATATTCAGCAGAGTGCATCTGGGGAGCCAGAACCTGCACAAGTGATTCATGAAATTGGTGTCATAGTGTAACTAGGTGCGCCTGACGCCAACACTGTTATCTTTTTGGCGCCAGGTCAAGACTTTCCTCTTCTCCCAGGCATTTTAGCATGTGTTTTATATTGTTTTAAATTTTTAAATTGTGTTTTAAATTGTTTTTTAAAAGATGTATTTTAAATTGTAATTTGTTACTGTAAACCGCCCAGAGAGCTTCGGCTATGGGGCAGTATACAAGTATAATAAATAAATAAATAAATAAATAAAAATAAATAAATAAATTAGGTAACCAAACACCAGAAGAGAAAATATCTCTAGGAGTCCATTGTTTAAATAGCTTTCTGGACAAAAGCCTCAAAGGAGAATCCATCACTGATTGGATCAGGGAGGTGACATTTCCATTACAGATGGGCAAGAATTCCACCCACTTTGGATTTTTAGCTAGATTTTGGCTGCTGTCACACTGTACTTTATTCCGTTATTCTGATGATTTCTTACCTGGTAATTTGTGCGTTATATTTGATCTTTTGCACGACACACAAGCTAGCTCCAGAATTCTAGTGGAATGTAGTGGAAGTTTAGTGCAAATTTCTGTGATAAATGATACCAGAAACAATCCGTTAGCAAGGCTGGGAACCCAAAAGATCACAGGATTTTTTCACTAGCTGCAGCCGTTCACATGACAGGCATCCCAGCATGAAGTGTGTTCCCGCCCTTTAGTCCTGTAGGTTTTATTTATTTATTTTGCCTGATGAATGTATACCGGTATTCTGGCATTGGCGCAGATAACAGCAGCATTTCCCACACACACCCTTGTGTCAATACAACTAAAATAATTTAAAGAGTCAGATCCTAAAGGGAGAGGGCTTGCATGACGATGGCATGAGATCTTAGACCTTCTACACAGTGGGGAATAGTGCTCATGGATGAGGGATGAAAACAAGCCGTGGGAAAGACAGTTGCATGAAATGCCGGTATATTGGCTGAAAAAGCTACTCTTCCTTAATGCAATAGGTACTGCAGTGTGAAAGGGATTTTAGAAATTGGGACAGAAGCGCTACCTTTTTAATCCATTAAACTAATGCAATCAGCCCCATGTGTGAAAGCAGCCTTTATATAGTTTGCATGCTCACTGCAAATGCAACGGCTCTTCTGCAGCACCAGATTTGCTCCCCACCTCTTTCAATGCACCCTTTCACAAAGCTTCTAAAAACAAAAATAGCAACAAGTAGACTGCAGCCTCTCCCTCCCTCCCTCCCTCCCTCCCCCCCCACACACACCATTTGTGTGGTAGGAGCATGTTGCGCCCCCTTTAGCTATGGGAATAACACCGCCAAACAGACATATGGGTGAAGTAGGGCCACAACTTTATTGATAAGAGCAAATAAACCGGGGTTGGCATGGCAGTAGGGCCAGGATCTCATCATTCCGGCAGCCCATGCTAGAGGAATGCTGAATCAACCAACAAGCAGTTGGGAACTACCCTTGGGAGTTGGCTTGCTTTAGACCCAGGTGGGGTGTCAACCCAAGACACCTGTGGTCCCGCTGACCAACCAGTGGGAGGGGTTGTGAGCTGGATGAGGCAGCGCCCCTCCCAAGCTAGGAGCATGGCCATCGTGTACCCCCACTGGACTCCTTATGGGAGTCCCCCTTATGATTGATCCTGCCCAATGTCATTTCTGCCTAAAGCTGTGACAGAAGTGAGTGAATGCCTAAACATTGCACAGTGAACCACTGAGGGATAGGTGAAAAAACCTGCTCAACCATGGGGCCAGATTCGTTGAGAGGAAAAATTCCTATCCGGCCCTGTCAACCAGCAACCCAGATAAACACAGCTCAGTGACACCCTAAGACCGAGGGAGCGTGGGTGGGAAAACTGGCACACAAAGAAAGAGGCCAGCTCTCAGGAGACTAGGGCCTTTAAAGGCCCGGGTCTGGCTCCACCCCTTGGCTGCTCTTGCGAGACTGCCCAGGATTGTGAGTGATCTTGCGAGAGCCAGGTCATAGATGGAAGGGTTGTAACTCCTCCCTCCCATTGCTGCCTGGGGTGGGCTCCACCCCACAATTAGCACCCCGTGCGGAGGCTCGAGGCTTGTCTTCTATGCACTCAACACAGCTCCATTTTTTCAAGGGCATGAAAACATTTCTGGCCTGCCCCAAGAATAGGAAATTGCTTCACATGATCACTCACGTTGTTGTTTTTACCCAAGCAGCAAGTTCTCCACAGTAAGCTTTTTAAAACACACATACACACACAGCAGCCTATCTCAATACATACTGCCTGCTTCTCCTGGCAAAAGGAAGTACGTGCCTGCCAGACTTTGTGTGTGTGTGTGTGTGTGTGTGTCCTAGGGTTGCCAAGTGATCAGACACAGCATGTAAAGGGTTAAAATACTAGAGATTAAAAGGGAAGAACAGAGTGATTATCTAGTTAATCTCTGTAGTATTATATCTGTAAATACCCTTCCCCCTAGTTACTACTTCAGCTTCTTCATTGTATCAATTCAAACTGAATGAAACTAAAGTAAGTGGGGCTGGGAATGAAGATGGGTTGGAGTTGCATTCCAGTTTGATGAAATGCTAGCAGACCAGCACCAGCCAGTGGATCCCAACCCTAATTTCCATACCTAGAATGAGTCATGTGGGCATAATTTGTTTGCTTAAAAGGCCTAGGCCACCTAATTGAACAATAGATAATATTAATATCGAGCAAGTTAAGGACTTTAGGAAGACAGGTGTTTAGGGGGACAGGTGGTAGTATTCACTCTTCAGGTAGCTTGACCTAGATTTCAACAATGGGGTCTCTCCTGAGGGCCAAACTCTTACAATTATTTTTGATCACATTGATTGGATTGCCAAAGGTCATGTCCTGTGCATATGACTGGCGGCATCCTCTCACTTGAAATGACAAATTTAACTCTTTCAGCTACTTCTTCCCATCAGGCTTCAAGCAGTCTCTCTGCAAAGTGAACCAAACTGAAGCCATTTTTAAAATCATATAGGTGATGTTGGGATGGAGTGTCTTGCAGGTTTATAAGCTAGTAGCCACACTGCCAACATGGTGAAAGATGGGGAAAGTCTGTTAGCCCCTTTTTTGTTTAATTTTTATAGGAATAACATTGGGTGACAGCCAAATCCATTGATTTTAATGTGTGTATTCTTGGTGTGACTAACATTGGATATCACACATTGTCCAAAATCTTCAAGGCCCTCAGTATTTCTCTCCCATATTTTTTGGTGTCATGCTTTTCATGCTGCTTTTATGTCATGGCTCTTCTATCTACTACGATAGATATGGGGCATCTTCTTAGAGATCTTGGTTCATTTTGTAAAAAGGAACATCTTACTCTGAAATAAGCTAAAACATTTGTAGAGGAAAGATAAGATGGAATACCACTAGATTATTGTTTATGCATTAGTGGTTAGGGAGAAGTGAAATTCAGTGTTCACTATATGTTATATTGTTTCTTGTAAACTACTTGTAGTGATAAAGTTTGAAAGAGATTCTTCAGATAATTTCTTTTTTGAACAATAATGAGAAGGTCTGTTACTGATTGGTTGATAGGATAAATATATTACATACAACGTTCTATGTTAGCTCTTGCAATCCAGTGGATTAGACAAAATTCACACAAATGAGATCTAATGTGCTGGGATCACCTATACTAAGATGTATCTGTCAAATTAATTAAATCTGTATCTTTGTGATGATGAATGATTTTTAGCAAATACATTTGACTGACTGACTTGAAATGACAGCGAGGCTCAACTCCTTGATAACAGGTTCCAAAAACCACCAAGTTCTATGCTTCAGCAAATAGCTCCCCACCACGAATACCACAGCTACAAGAAACTGGTAGTAGAATATATATCATTTATACATATACACAGACCTGAGTAAGAAGAATAAACACCTAGTTTTCTTTGTAATCTAATAATTTACAGCAGCAACTACAGCAGATCTTTCTCCTATTTTTTTTTGTTATTGCACTCCTGCAACTTTCACAACCCCATTTCCTTCAGAAAGCTGGAGACTAACAACTTGAGATAAACAGCCTACACATCAGGGGCAGAAGCAGAATCTCCTACAGGGGGAAACTATTATTGACAAAACTGCCAGTTTGGGCTGTGAGAAAAAATTATTATTGACAAAACTGCCACTCTCATGGCAGCCTCACTGGCAAATGCAGAAGAAGTTGGCTACTTGGCAAAAAAAAAAATCAATTAAGAGGTAAGGATGACTTAAAATAGAAGTGTCTTATTATGATAGGAAGGTAGATCTTATCAGGACTGTTGGAGCAACCTTCAGTGATGCAGCTCGCTGGGGGAGCTCATATGGGAGAATTTTTAAATATTATTCTTAGCATTTATTGCCCACCCTTCACCCAGAAATCCTATAGCGGGACACAACAACCTTAAAATACAATGTTAATCAACTAAAACCAGCCAGAATCACAAAATAGGGTGGGTCCTAATGTATATATATATATATATGTCTCAGGTGCCAGGGTAAAGAGGTGTGTCTTCAGCATTCACCTAAAGCTGTGCAGTAAGGTTGCCAGATGCACCTTGTGGGGAGGGTGTTCCACAATGTAGGAGATGCAACAGAGAATGCCCTCTTCCAGGACCACACCCCTGAGCTACTGAGAGTGGTGGAACTACCAAAAAGCCCATCTCAACACCCAAGAGATTCTGTTGGAAAGGAGGCGGTCTTTCAGATATTTGGGACCTATGTTTAGGGCTTTGAACACTAGCATGAGCACCTTTAATTAAGCCTGGAAACAAACTGGCAAGCAATGCAGCTGTTTTAAAAGAGACGTTATATGAGATATAAAAGCAACCCCAACCAGTAATCTGGCTGCTGCATTTTGGACCAGTTGAAGTTTCTGAATCAAGGGCAGCCTCACATAGAGCGCACTGCAATAATCCAATCTGGAAGTTATCAGAGCATGGAGCACTGTGGCCAAGTCATCTCTGTCCAAAAGGGGCCAAAGCTGGTGAGCCAGCTGGACTTGGAAAAGGACACTGCTAGTCACTGAGGCCACCTGAGTTTCCAGTGACAATGCTGGATCCAAGAGTATCCCCATGCTGTGAACCTGTTCTTCCCAGGGGAGTGTAATCCCATCCAGAACAGGTCATCTCTCCACCACCTAAACATGAGAACTCCGGACACAAAGCACCTCTGTATTATCAGGATTGAGCCTCAGTTTATTGGCCCACATCCAGTCCAGCACTGCCTCCAAACACTGGGCCAGCACCTCAGCTGTGTCTCCTAATTCAGATGGAATGGAGAGATAGAGTAGGTGCCATCTGCATATTGATGACACCTCACTTCAAATCTTCTGATGACAGCTTCCAGTAGCTTCATATAGATGTTAAATAGCATGAGGGACAAGATGGAACACCACAGGATAGCTCCCATGATGCTGGACAGTAGCCTCCCATAGCTACTTTTCAAAAGTGGCTCTGGAGGTATGAGCAGAACCACCAATGCACAATGTCCTCAACCCCCACTTTCCTGACATGCTCCAAAAGGATACAGTGGTCAACAGTATCAAAAGCTGCTGAGAGATCAAGGAGAACAACTAGGGCCACACTCCCTTTATCTGTCTCCTGACAGATGTGAACAGCGAGGGCGACCAAGGCAGTTTCAGTGGCATAGCCAGGCCTGAAGCCGGACTGGAATAGATCCAAATAATCAGCTTCCTCCAAGCATGCTTGAAGCTGAACTGCCACCACCTTCTCAAGCTCCTTGCCCCAAAAGGGGATATTTGCCAATGGGCAACAGTTGTTTAACACTTCTCTGTCCAGGGAGATCGTCTTAAGCAGAGAGTGCACCACACTTCCTTCAAGGCCTATAGTACCTCCCTCTCCTCCATTGAAGCATTAATCTCTCCCAGTCTACCCCCTACAGCTAGCTCTAAGAAGCCAAGATGGTCAAAGGGACAGGTGATCACCCTCACTTTTTCAAGCAGCTTGTCCACATCCTCAGGCTGCAATAATCAAAACTGATCCAGTACAGATGTAAAAGACAGTGCTCTGGATGCCTCTATTGGAATTGCTCTAACTGTGGCATCCAACTCTGCTCGGATATGAATGATTTTGTCCAAAGCCTCGCAAAGTGATCTCAGCAGACCTCCGAGGGTGTCAGAGCAAAACTCTTTTGGCCAGATGACAACAGCCCATTTATCACTCAGAAAAGCTCTTCAGGATGGCTACTTGCGGACACTATGGTGGTGGTGAAGTATGCTTTCTTCACCACCACCACTGCAGCTTGGTCGGCACAATCGTGCAACCTTAGCTGTGTTCATTCTGGTTCAGACCAAGATTTATGTCATCTGTGCTCTAGTTGCTGACCCCCCTGTTTCATCACACACATATCACTGGAGTACCAAGGTGACCTAAGTGCTCCACGGCAATGGCAACAGTGCTCAGGAGCGATTGTGTTGATGGTTCTGTGCACCATTCCATAGTGAGCCTTGACAGGAGCACCAGCCATGTCAGCCAGAAAATTGCCCAGAGCATTCAGGAATCCATCAGATTCCATAAGTCTCTGAGGGTGGACCATCTCAATGGATCCCCAACCCTTTCAGCATGGCTACCTTTAGCCCAACTGTACCAGTGAATGATCCGCCCATGACAAGGGACTCACAACTATTCCCCTAATCAACAGAGTATTACTAATCTGCTCTGTGGCAAAGACAGGTTGAGGGTGTGCCTGGCCACATATGTTGGGTCATATTATTTATTTATTAAATTTATATCCCACCCTTCCTATCAGAAGGAGCCCAGGGCAGCAAACAAATATACTAAAAGCATTTTAAAACATTTTTAAACAAAATACTTTAAAACATATTAAAGCAAAACATCTTCAAAACATCATTAAAAAACGGTAAAAAAATCTTTACTAGCAATTCCAGCACAGATGCAGACTGGGTTAAGATCTCTACTGAAAAGGCTTGTTGAAAGAGGAAGGTCTTCAATAGGCACCAAAAAGATAACAGAGATGGTGCTTGTCTAATATTTAAGGGAATGGAATTCCAAAGTGTCGGTGCCACAACCCTAAAGATCTGCTTCCTATGTTGTGCAGAACAGACCTCCTCCTGCAGAGTGCAGCGATCGATTTGGTATATAAGGAGTAAGGTGATCTTTCAGATATTGAGATAGCCCTATGGTTGTCATGGGGGACATGAAGTCCCAAACTGGCCCATTTGAGGCAGCTTCTATGTAAATATTGAAGTCCTCCAACGCCACCATGAAAATGTTCTCCAATGCCACATCAGAGATTACCTCCGCCAGCTTGGTTAGGAAGGTTGTAGTGTAGTGGGGTGGATGATACACGAACAATATCCCCGTGCTGTCTCTCTGGCCCAACACTACAAACAAACCCTCAGACACAGTGTGGATTGGTCTCCTGGTGAGGGAGATGGAGTTTTTATGAATGATTGCAACTCCCTCTCTCCATCCCTCTGACTTGGAATGGCTCTGCACTGAGTGCCCAGGCAGACACCACAGGCTTAGCACTGTGCCACCTGCCTAGATCTCAGTTATATAAGGAAAAAGCTTTTTTTGCCATATTCAGAATTCTCTTTAATGACACCCCATTATTATTGTTGTTTATTGCAGTTATATACCGCCCCATAGCCAAAGCTCTCTGGGCGGTTTACAATGTGGTTTGTCTTTGGAATAAGTGAGGAGCCCATGAGAAGGTCATGAGAAGGACCCCATGAGAAGATGCTAGAGGAGTGGCAGCATTAACTGAATAAGATTAACAATGAAGCATGTTACTTCCCTTTGATTTAAGAACCGACTTTTCTCCAGTGGAATAAAAATGGTGTGCACATGCTAAGCAACTTACAACAGTTATAACAGCAGCAGGACTACAGAGGACAGTGGTTCCCAACCTTCATGAGTACGGGACCCCCTTTGTAAGCTTAAACAATTTCATGGGTTCCCATGCTACAAATCACATCTCCAAATATCCCTTTCTATAAAAAACTCCCCACAGACAGGGAGGTGTTGCTTTTTTCCTTCATGCAAAGGTCCAATCAAATTGGTATCTCCTTCTCCCCCATAGTCTGAAGATGTACAGTCCTATCTCCCAACACCAGTGGGTGACAGTGTTGGACTAAGAACCAGGTTCAAATCCCCACCCAGCCATGAAGCCCCCTAAGTGACCTTGGGCTAGACACAGTCTCTCAGCCTGACCTATCTCACACCTATCTAAAATGGAAAGGGGGGGGGCTATGTGCACCACGTTGAGCAACTTGGAGGAAAGGTGGGATATAAATGCAATAATAAATAAATACATACATACATACATTTCAGCTGCAGTATGTGGACCCCAGCCTCAGTCAACCTACTGAGATGATGATAATAAAAGGAAGCAGCAACGTGGTATTGGTGGGAATGCTAGATTGTGAAGACAAAAGGGTGGATAGATTGAGTAGGGAGGTTAGTGCTTTTAGGCCTTGGGATGATAATCAGAACTGATGACTGGGTTAGCATGCACTTGGGGAATGAGTGGAGCAGAAGATAGATCAGCGGACAAACACACACACACACCTGCCCCTCTTGCACGCAACTGCAGATGCAGAGCTTGGAAGTAATTAGTTACAAAAAATGAATTACTTTTAATTTATTACTTTTTTGAGGAACGAGCGGGTGTGATGCCCTTCCCTGGCTCTCCCTGTCAGGTTCCTACCTGCTCGTGGCTACTGCCTGTCACTAGGCACCACCAGGGACTCCACCAGTCCGGACTGTCCTTTTTTATGGTTTCTCTCTCCGCTCTAGCACAGACCTCACCAGATACCCCTGCTAGGCAGCACCACCAGTCACGTCCTATAACCAGTATCCCCAGAGACTCTGCCTGAGTCTCTCTCAATCAGGTTACCTCTGTGACTGCGTGCTTAAGCTGTCCCAATCCCTTTGATCTATACAGAATGCATATAATTCTGGTTTGCTCTGGATACTTGTGGTGTTATATTTTTCCCTTCCCCGCTGCCACCATTTGTTATTGTTACCCTTCAGCCTTGGTATTTACCTTACCCTCCCTTCTGGTCTGTGAAACCCCAGCCAAGGATCAGGCCTTTGGTAAACCAAATAAGTATTTATTAAATAACAGAGATAACAAGATTACTTTATAAAGGCACATAAGCATATGGTTTCATCTATTACTATGATACTTGACTTATCATAAACTAGAACTCCCACTCTCTCTTTCTCCACTCTCTCCTGACAAACACCTCTCAAACACCTCTCAAAAACCCACCAAAACAACCCACTCACGTCCACCCAGATTCAACTGTCATCCTTCCATTTATACTCTCAGCCATTCAAACACTCAGCCAATCATCCAGCATTCTACTGCTCATTTACTCCCCCCTCCTCTTTCATTCCACTTACCATGTATCTCCTATACAAACAGCACTTACCATATATACATTAATACAGGAACATCACAGCGGGCAATTCCTTTACATTTTGATTGCAATTTTGAGGAGTAATTGTAATGTTTCCAGCATTACTTTTGGGCATTACTTGGGGGGGGAGCAGGGGAAGTCGTCTGCTCCTCTGATTTGTGGATAAAAATGATGTGCCTCAAACTGCGCTTCTGTGCAGTGTCACTCTTCCCTCTTGCTCTGTGGGTGGGTAGAAGGTGACGAGGGAGGAGCTGGAGAGCGAGACGGGGTGGAGAGGAGAAAACAATTGTTTAAAAAAATGAATGGTGGTGGTGAAGAATGGAGTGGAAGGAAAAAGGAGCCGGAGGACAAGAACATGGATAAAAGAGAAGGAAGCAGCAGCAGAATGGAGATAAAGAACTGTGGAGGTGAAAGATGACAACATGTGTGTGTGTGTGTGTGTTTGCAATTGTCACACAAAGTGGCCTCTGTCACCCTCCCTGGCTACTGTGCTGCATTTACAGTGTTTTAACTTTTTTTGCATCTCAGGGGAAAATGTTTGCTTGGGTGGGTGTCCCACAGTTGGTGGCAGGGCAGATTCCAGGAGGTGGTTAAGTGAGAGAGATTATGCTTGCTGGCTTAGTGTGTGTGTGTGTGGGGGGGTTGCACTTGGTTTGATGTGCAAAGATCTGAGTAGTGGCCTCCCTCCCGTCTCCCTTGCCAGTGGAGAGACCACCACTGCTATATTATGGATAAAAAGAATTATTCTACTACCTCTCTCTGTGTGTGTTTATTTTTAAGGTTGCTTTAGGCGACTTAGTGTGAAGTAGCCAAGGCCAGCACCTTGTAGACACTATAGTTTTTTTAAAAGTAACTTAAATGTAAGGAAGCAATACAATGAAAAATAAAAGAGATGTGAGGATGACAGATTCATTCACGGAGGAACTGTATGATGAAGAACTGTATGATGTAGAATGTGAGGTGAAAGCTGCTCTTAAAATTCTTTGAAGAAACAAATCACCAGGAACAGATGGCATACCAATAGCTACAAGCTACTGAGACTGAAGAACTCTATAAAAGAGATGCCAGGATGACAGATTCATTCATGGAAGAAGCATATGATGAAGAACCAGAAATTTTAGAATGTGAGGTGAAAGCTGTTCTTAAAATACTTAGAAGAAATAAATCACCAGGAACACATGGCATACCCATAGATTTGCTACAAGCTACTGAGACTGAATCGGTCCAAATTTTGACAAATAATTGTTAACAAATATGGAAAACTAAACAATGGCCCACAGACTGTAAGCGTTCAATACACATCCCAATTCCAAAGAAAAGAGATCCCAGGAAATGCAGTAATTATTGAACTATTGCCTTAATATCCCATGCAAGTACAGTAATGCTCAAGATTCTACAACATATATGGAACGAGAAATGCCAGCTGTCCAAGCTGAATTCAGAAAGGGAAGAGGCACCAGAGCTCATATTGCAAACATATGTTGGATAATGGAACGGACCAAGGAATTTCAGAAGGAAAACACCCTGGATTTCTGGATTACAGCAAAGCCTTTGATTGTGTAGATCATGAAAACTATGGAATGCTTTAAAAGAAATGGGGATGCCACAGCATCTGATTGTCCTGATGCGCAACCTATACTCTGGACAAGAGGGTACTGTAAGGACAGAATATGGAGAAACCGATTGGTTCCCAATCGGAAAGCGTGTGAGACAGGGGTGTATTTTATCATCCTACTTGTTTAACCCATATGCAGAACATATCATATGGAAAGCGGGATTGGACCAAGATGGAGGTGTGAAAATTGGAAGGAGAAATATCAATAATTTAAGATATGCAGATGATACCATACTACTAGCAGAAACCAGTCATGATTTGAAACAAATGCTGATGAAAGGAAAGCACAAAAGCAGGATTATAGCTGAATGTGAAGAAGACTAAAATAATGACAACAGAAGATTTATGTAACTTTAAAGTTGACAACGAGGACATTGAACTTGTCAAGGATTACCAATATCTTGGCACAATCATTAAGCAAAATGGAGACAATAGTCAAGAAATCAGAAGAAGGCTAGGACTGGGGAGGGCAGCTATGAAAGAACTGGAAAAGATCCTCAAATGCAAACATGTATCACTGAACACTAAAGTCAGGATCATTCAGACCATGGTACTCCCGATCTCTATGTATGGAAGTGAAAGATGGACAGTGAAAAAAGTGCATAAGAAAAAAATCAACTCATTTGAAACGTGGTGTTGGAGGAGAGCTTTGTGCATACCATGGACTGCAAAAAAGACAAATAATTGGGTGTGAGAACAAATTAAGCCAGCACTATCACTAGAAGCTAAAATGATGAAACTGAGATATCATACTTTGGACACATAATGATAAGGCATGAGTCACCAGAAAACACAATAATGCTTGGAAAAACAGAAGGGAGTAGAAAAAGAGGAAGGCCAAACAAGAGATGGATTGATTCCATAAAGGAAGCCACAGACTTGAACTTACAAGATCTGAACAGGGTGGTTCACAACAGATGCTATTGGAGGTCGCTGATTCATAGAGTCGCCATATGTTGTGATTGACTTGAGGGCACATAATAACACAACAAAGTATAATTGTAGTGATTACTTTTGAGTAATGGTAATCAATTCCTTTCAGAACAATTGTAATTGTAATGGTAATTTATTCCTTTTTGGGGCCATGTAACAGTAATTGTAATTTATTCCTTTTTAAGAGTAATCTTCCAAGCTCTGTGCAGGTATGCATGTATTTGGGCTCATGGGAGGGGGAAAGCCCTCAACTGCTGCAGCATCTTGGAGAGAGAGGTTGGCGGGCATAGTGTAGGTGGAAGAAAGGGGGGGATGCTGGTGCACACATTTTGCCTCAGAGAAGGGGGCAAGCAAGTCCTGAGCTTCCTCACTACGCTTTGACACCGTCTGGGGCAAAGGCAAGGTCTGGACAGCCTTGCAAATAGGAATAATTTTTAAAAGGAGGTGGCAGCGAAGCAAGAGCCAAGAAAGGCAGGGAGGCTGGCTGCCAGGAAGGAAGGTGGAAAGCAGCCTTTCCTTGCAGCCTTGCTCTTTTTGCTTCACGAAAAGCCCTCTCCTCTCGTTCTGAGTAAGGGTGTCAGCAGCAGCAGCAGTGCGAGGAGATGGGAGTTGGTGATAGTAATCCTCTCTTCCTGGTAGCTTCACCCTCAGCCTCCTTTGACATCTGCCACATTTTATAGGCAGATCCTGCCTTTGACGCACCTGAAAGATGCTCTGGCACGTCAGCAAAATTCCTGTCCTCTCATTTGGAGCAAGGGGGAGGTGCTGCCTGCAGCACCAGTGGGGAGCTGACAGTGGCCAGGGAATGAAGACTTAATAATAATAATAACAATAATAATAATAATAATAATAAATCCAATGTAAATATCTAAATCAGCATAAACCCATGTTCTTTAGTAAATCCAAGTAAGCTGTGTATGTGCATTTCAACAATTCACCCAGTGAATATGAATTTTGAAAATGAAAAGACACTGTCAGATTAATTTAGAATCTCAGTGTTGTTTTGCAAGGATAACACTTTCTGAGAGGCCTAGGGTAAAATTCATCTTAATAGTCTCATGACCTAAATATACAAAACATCTTATAAAAATCTTTTAAAAACGACTTAAAAACATCTTGAAAAGCAATTCCAGCACAGATGCAGACTGAGATCCGGTCTCTACTTAAACGTCTTGTTGAAAGAGAAAGGTCTTCAGCAGGTACTGAAAAAATAACAGAGATGGTGCCTCTCTAATATTTAAGCAGAAGGAATTCCAAACTGTCAATGCCACAACACTAAATGTCTGCTTCCTATGTTGTGTGGAACAGACCTCCTGATCAGACGGTATCTGCAGGAGGCCCTCACCTGCAAAGCACACTGATCAACTGGGTATATAAGGGGTAAGATGATCTTTCACGTATCCTGGTCCCAAGCTACGTAGAGGCTTGTACACCAAAACTAGAACCTTAAACTTAGCCCGGGAGCTAATGGGCAGCCAGTGCAATTCTTTCAGCAGTGGGATATCATTTTGGTGATACCCTGTCCCAATGAGCAGTCACATCACCACATTTTGCACCAGCTGCAGCTTCCGGACCAACTTCAAGGACAGCCCTGTATAGAGTGCATTACAGTAATCCATCCTGGAGGTTACCAATGCATGGACAACAGTGGTCAGGCTATCCGTCCAGAAATCCCTGCTATCTTTTCGGTGCCTTTTGAAGACTTTTCTTTTTCAACAAGCCTTTTAAGTTGAGAGATATCCCAGTCTGTGTCTGTGTCAGAATTGCTTAATATGTTTTTTAATAATGTTTTTAACCCTTTAAAAAAGTGTTTTAAATGTTTTTAATGCTGTTTTGTCTTAATGTATTTGTATTTGTTTTTATGATGTTTTAAAGTGTTTTTAGTGCCTTGTTTGCCACCCTGGGCTCCTGCTGGGAGGAAAGGTGGGATACAAATTAAATAAATAAATAAATGACCACAGCTGTCTTACAAGCCGAAGCTGGTAAAAGGCACTCTTAGCCACTGAGGTCACCTGGGCCTCTAGTGATAAAGATGGATCCAGGAGTGTCCCCAGACTACAAACCTGCACTTTCATCTGAACTTGGGAACCACCAACCTCTGTCTTGCTAGGATTCAGACTCAGTTTATTGGTCCTCATCTAGTCCACCATCGAGTCCAGGTACTGCTCCAGGGCTTGCATGGACTCTCCCCGATTCAGATGCTACAGAGAAATAGATCTGGGTATCATCAGAATACTGCTGACACCTCAACCCAAATTTTGTGATGAATGCTCTCAAGGGCTTCATATAGCATTGGGGACAAGATGGTACCCTGTGGCACCCTATAGCACAACTGCTAGGGGGCCAAAATACAATCACCCAAAATACAATCACCCAATGCCATTCTCTGAAACCGACCCTAAAGATAGGATCAGAATGATATAGTTGAAAATTAAGAATACAAACACAGAAGAGATACAAAACCACTTAAAATAATAATAATAATAAATAAAAATAAAGAAAAAACTCAGATGAATAAATATGTTTACATATGTTGAATAAACCAAGAGTACTTGCAATTGCTGCTAAAAAGGGAGTATTTGTGACCAGGCAGTAGTTGTGGGCTTTTTCCAGAGTGGATCCAGAGTGGCTGGGACCTCCTTGGCAAGCTTTAATAAGCCAAGAAGGATAAGAGTTGATAGGACATGTTGTTGATCGCATCGCTGTCCACATCATCAGGCTGCATCAACTGAAGCTGTTCCCAAGAAGTTGCGGCAGAAGTTGCACTGGACACCTTACTGGGGACTATAGTAAATGTAGATTGGGCATCAAGATTGCTACGGAGGTGAACAACTTTACCCTCAAAGTGCCTTACAAAGAATTTAGAGTGGGCTTCCAAAGGGTCTAAAAGTCCATTTCCTGATCTTAACGGATCCCTGACAATATGAAAAAGCTCCCCTGGACAGCTACTTGAGGATGCTGCAAGTGGGCCTTCTTCACCACCCTCACTGCCACACAATAAGTGTGATTATGATGGTTTACTTGGGCCTGATCAGCCTCACAGCACATCTTTCACCACTTGCAATCTAGCCATCGTCCAGCCTGTTTCATTGCCCTTAGTTCACTGGTGTACCAAGGTGCAAACCAGGCTCCACAATGATGGAAAGTGTGTGCAGGGCCAACCGTATCAACAGCACAATGCATCTCGTTGTTCCACAGTGTTACAAGGGCTTCAACAGAGTCATCTGCTCCATCTACTGGAAACTCCCCCAGGGCATTCAGGAATCCTTTGGCGTTCATTAGTCTCCGGGGTGGACCATCGTAAACTGTCCACCACCCCTGCAGAGGAGGATTGGAGCTGTAAGTCTAAACTTCACCAGGAAGTTGTCTGACATCCACCACCACCCCATCTCCAGACCACCCTTTCCTCCACCTGGAGCAAAAGCCAAATCAAGGTGTGCTCTGTGTTGGACCGGTGACAGCCCCATGGTTGTCATGGAGGCCATGAAGTCCCGAGCTGAAACACTACAGGCAGTTTCAGCATGGACACTGAAATTACCCATGACCATCTGTGCTTCTCCAGTACCACAGCCAAGGATGTGATCAGAGAAGCTGCTGGGCAGCAGGGTGGACGGTACACTAGCAGCAACACTAGCTTATTGTCTTCTTGGCCTGACACCGGGTGCAGGCCCTCATAGTTAGCTCCAATACAGAGTGGTTTCCTGCCAACAGAGATAGAAGTTCTGTTGACCACAGCAACCCCCCCCCCATTCCTGCAGCCTGTGCTGGTGTTGCACCAAGTATCCAAGTGGGCAAAGCTGGGTCAGGTAACTCCTTCCAGCTCACCCATCCAGGTCTCGGTAGTGCGCATCATATTGGCACCCACTTATTGGGTGGTCTTATTGTGTACCAATCTGGCATTAAATAGTATAGGAGTTGGTTCTAGATTTAGTTTGAGGACTTTTTTGCCTCTTTACATATATGTGGAATTTAGGTATTGGCATTCTTGGGCTCCTTCCAGATTTGGGGCTTATACATCTCCTTACTCTACCCCTACTGTTCATGAAAATGCTTTAAGTATTTTCAATACTTAAAATCAGATTATCCATAAATTTAAACAATAAATGTTCACCTTTATCCCCGAAATAATATGAAGACATGAGGCAACATGAATTCATGAGGGATTAAAAGGCCAATTACATTTATCAATGCAACTTACATGCAATAATAAACACTGATTATGCTATGGATACTGCTCTTTGATATGATGTCTACATCCTGTCTTGTGGTTACATCCTGTCTTCGTTATTGCCAGGTGACCCCTCCCTGGTTACTAGCCTGAGATTGGTTTCTGATCCTTGTTCCTCACATACAGCATCAACCTCAAGCCAACCAGCCTTTGAGGATAATGAAGCAACTGTGCCCTACGGAGAGCAGCCATTTAACAGCTCTTTGCTCACCCTCACCCCAATGAACAGCAAGCCACGCTTGTGATGAGCTTCTGCCATGCTTGTGTCTTTAAGTTAAAGGGTTTGGGCAAAGTCTTCCCCACCCAAATGATGGGGAGGCAGAATGGTGATAATCTGACTTCGTTTCAGTAGTCAATGATACGTTTACGTTTCAAGGCAGCCTGTGTGTGTTTCATTTTTATTCGTTATTTATTTCTTAAAATTTAAAAAGAAAAAAGGCAGCCTATGATGAACTGATATCCTGTTTCAATTTACCTTATAAATGGCAGGTTTGGTGATATGAACAATACATGTTAAGCATGTTCATGTGGAATGTAACATTAGCAAAGGTCACCCTATTTTTTCCAACCAAGATCCTATATCCAAGTATTTACCTTGATAACTTTCAGTGGAGGGCTTTGTTCACAATGGATTAAGAGGGAAAATTTTGGTCTGGTTATAATAGAGATAATAAACATATTTACACACCTGGCATTCAAACAACTTTAAAAGGATGGAGAGAATTTCTTTATTTTTAAAGGATGCTTGGTCCTCTTTCCTCTTCAAATGTAGTTTCAATCATTCCAGTCTGTAATAATACGACAAACACAATAATTGGTTTAGGCAATGTGAGAATTATTAACCATATGATGTAGCGATGTATTATGTCTCTGTGATTTGTATTTTAAAAATATGTATTCTCAGTCGCAAGCCCTTGCACTCGGCAATAATCTTGGCATTACAAGTGTTTCCAGTGACAGAGGTTTAGATTTATGACTACTTTTATGATTCCCGTTATTTATTAATGTAATGATTTTTGGCATACAGGATTTGTGAACACTCCATTTCTGAAGGCATGTATTTGCTTGTCCCTTAGTTTCATAAATAATAAGCAACGGTTATGATTTGTATTTCAAAGGGAAGGCTAGGACCCTAAATCAAAGGTCTTGAGAAATCTAAAATCTCAGGTGAACAGCAAAAGAGCACCAGAATTTTTAAAATCAGCAAACAGCACTATGAACATTTCCTTAGAATTATTTACTTTCAACAGTCTAAGTATGTAAACTCGATACAATAACACCACTTTCAAATATTCTTTGTAGTGTGGGGGCTTAGATTAAGGCCAAATAGTCTTCTAGGTTGTTGGAAATTCTGGTTCAGAGGACATTAGGCTGTTCAAATGTGCATGTCAGTTTTTATAAAGGAATCTTCCTCACACATCTGGGAAGATAAGGCATTTGGGCAATCACCACATCCGAATGTGCATTCACATTTTGAGATAAAAATCTGACATTTGAAATGTGATTTTAAGTTTATGAGTAGGAATTTTAAATGACATAATTACAAAATACTGTGAATAATCTAAACCATTTGCTTCAGTTTTAGTACTAACTGAATTATAAATGTTGATTTAGTGTGTAGAGTTTAAAGACAAATCAAGAATGCACAGGA
Source organism: Rhineura floridana (assembly GCF_030035675.1). NCBI lineage: Eukaryota > Metazoa > Chordata > Lepidosauria > Squamata > Rhineuridae > Rhineura > Rhineura floridana. Next base: position 87,001,285 of record NC_084484.1, on the reverse strand, counting down.
TATGTGTAAGGAATGAAATGACAGATATATTCTTCTAGACATTATGAACAATTTCCGACATGGAGTCATGATCACTTGCCATGGAAAAAGGTGGCTTACAAATTGATGATGATGATGATAAAATGTCTCTCAAACTGAATTACCTTGAACAGAAAATGTATATATCCTAAAATATATGGCATATTAAAATGTCATTGTGATATCAAATGCAATAGAAACAGGTCTTTTTACTACATGGATATGCATATTATTAAAGTCCTGGTATATTTACTTAATAAGATTATATATAATATAGGCAAGAGTCTATATTGACCCATGTACTCATTACTATGGAGGAAGAGATGAAATTACTTGAACTTGTAGCAGACATAGTGTTAGCCATCAGAGGAAGGAATTTCAAACTTGTCCTAGCCAGCACATCATTCATTTGAGGGCAACTCTGCTGCAGCTTCCTAAGCAAAAATGGATTCAAGCCATGGATATTTTGCATCAGTCATTTCTTTAGGGACTGATTCTGTCCAAATGTAAGATAAGTTTGAGATAGTGTTCTCTTCTTTTACCTATAGTCTAATGTTGAGGTTCCACAGAACTTCCACAGATGGAGGCAGCATGCTTTTGAATACCAGATGCTGGAAACCATAGGAGGGGAGAGTGCTCTTGTGCACAGGTCCTGCTTGTGGGTTTCCCATACACATCTGGCTGTCCACTGTGAGAACAGGATGTTGCACTAGATGGGCCATTGGCTTGATCAAGCAAGCTTTACATTATGATATAACCTCTTCAATAATAGCAGACCACAAAGTCTTCCAGTTGTTGTTACTACTGCATTACTATTTCTCTTCTTCATCAGTAGATATGTCAATTTTATTTCTCCTTTCCAGAGAAATTAATATTATCTTCCTCACTATCTGGCAGGTGGCTGCTGCCAATTATGTGGAGCCTTTGAAAGACATTGGGATCTAACCTATCAGATAGTATAAAGTTTGATCCTCTTTAACACTTTTTATTTATTTATTTATTTTGTTTCATTTTTAGACCGCCCATAGCTAGTAGCTCTCTGGGCGGTGTACAAACCAGATTAAAAATACAGTATTATAATAAAATCAATAACATATATCAACAACAATATTAAAATAAAGTGTAGACATAAACATTAACATTAAAAACATTAAAAAGCCTGGGAGTACAGCCAGGTCTTAACCTGGCACCTAAAAGAAAGCACCGTAGGCACCAGGCGTCTCTCTTCAGGTAAGCTGTTCCACAATTTGGGGGCCACTACAGAAAAGGCCCTAGATCTGGTAACAATCCTCCGGGCATCCTGGTGAGATGGTACCCGGAGGAGGGCCTTAGATACTGAACGAAGTGAACGGGTAGGTTCATAGCGGGAGAGGCGTTCCACAAGGTACTGTGGTCCCACACTGTGTAAGGCTTTATAGGTCAAAACCAGCACCTTGAATCTGGCTCGGAAACAAATAGGTAGCCAGTGCAAATGGGCCAGGACAGGTGTTATATGCGCAGACCAATTGGTCCTCGTCAATAGCCTGGCTGCCGCGTTTTGCACCAGCTGAAGTTTCCGAACTGTCTTCAAGGGCAGCCCTACGTAGAGTGCATTACAGTAATCCAGTCTAGAAGTTACCAGGGCGTGAACAACTGAAGCGAGATCGTCGCTGTCCAGATAGGGGCGTAGTTGGGCTACTAAACGAAGATGGTAAAACGCATTCCGTGCCACCGAGGCTACTTGAGCCTCAAGCGACAAGGAAGGGTCAAAAAGGACCCCCAAACTACGAACCTGTTCTTTCAAGGGGAGTGTAACCCCATCTAGAACAGGATGAACATCCACCATCCGGGCAGGGAAAGAGCTCACCAACAGTGTTTCAGTCTTGTCTGGATTGGGTTTCAGTTTATTAGCTCTCATCCAGTCCATTATCGCGGTCAGGCAACGGTTTAGCACATCAACAGCCTCACCTGAAGAAGGTGAAAAGGAGAAATAGAGCTGCGTGTCATCAGCGTACTGATGGCAACGCACTCCAAACCTCCTGATGACCGCACCCAGAGGCTGCATGTAGATGTTAAAAAGCATGGGGGACAAAACCGACCCCTGAGGGACTCCACAATGGAGAGTCCAGGGTGTCGAGCAATGTTCCCCAAGCACTACCTTCTGGCGACGATCCGCTAAGTAGGAGCAGAACCACTGCCAGGCAGTGCCCCCAACTCCCAACTCCGCGAGTCTCCCCAGAAGGATACCATGGTTGATGGTATCAAACGCCGCTGAGAGATCAAGGACAATCAACAGAGTCACACTCCCTCTGTCCCTCTCCCGACAAAGGTCATCATACAGGGCGACCAAGGCTGTTTCAGTGCCAAAACCGGACCTAAAACCGGATTGAAATGGATCCAGATAATCGGTTTCATCCAAGAGCACCTGGAGCTGACCGGTGACCACCCGCTCCAAAACCTTGCCCAAGAAAGGGACATTCGCCACCGGTCTATAGTTGTTAAGAACATCTGGGTCCAAAGAAGGTTTCTTTAACAGAGGTCTCACTACTGCCTCCTTGAGACTACCAGGGACTACTCCCTCTCTCAAGGAGGCATTTATCACCTCTTTGGCCCAGCCGGTGGTTTCAGTCCTGCCAGCCTTCACCAGCCAAGATGGGCAAGGGTCCAGAGCAGATGTGGTCGCCTGCACCATTCCAAGCACCTTGTCCACTTCCTCGAGCTGCACCAACTGAAACTCATCCAATAATGAAGGACAAGGCCGCGCTCTGGACACCTCAATGGATTCTGTTATAACATCAGAGTCTAAGTCCCGACGGATGCATGCAATCTTGTCCTGGAAGTGCTCTGCAAATTCGTTACAGCGGGCTTCCGATGTTTCATTAGTATCGTGAGAGCCAGAATGTAACAGCCCATGTACTACCCTAAACAGCTCCGCTGGGCGGCAAAGAGATGATCTAATGGTGGCAGCAAAATAAAACTTTTTTGCCGCCCTAACCGCTTTTACATACATCTTAGTGGAAGCACTTACCAAAGCATGACTACATCCGTCAGGAATTCGCCTCCATCTGCACTCTAGCCTCCTTCTCTCTTGCTTCATCACTCTCAACTCCGGGGTATACCACGGTGCTGTATGAGTTCTGCACTGAAGGGGGCGCGCGGGAGCGATCGTGTCAATGGCCCGGGTCATTTCCGTATTCCACAGGTCAACCAGGGCCTCGACAGGAGCGCCAGTACTATCAGCCAGAAAGACTCCCAGAGCCATCTGGAAAGCTACGGGATCCATAAGCCTCCGGGAGCGGACCAACTTAATAGGTCCCCCACCTCTGCAGAGGGAAAGGGCTGTTGTAAGTCTAAAACTCAGCAAGCGGTGATCTGTCCATGACAACGGAGTAGATGAAAAATACCCCGCCTTCAGATCACCATCTCCATGACCAGTGGCGAAGATCAAATCAAGAGTATGTCCTGATACATGCGTATTTTTGCAGGAATTTGTATATCACTTTGTTTACTGTTGGATTTTTTAACAAAAATTTGTTGAGATTCTGATGCCCTTGTCTTCAGCATTCTAACAGTAAAATATTTTTTCATTTCACTTTTTGAATCAGACAGCTGTTTCCAGATATGTCTTCATCCTAGTAGGTTACATAGAATGGCAACAATGAGACTTTTGATATGCTTTGCAAAATGAACTTCAGTGTATGGAGCAAAAGTGTAACAATCTGGAAAAAGCTGGTGCAGGAGTTTCAATTTGGAAGCAGCTGTTCAAAAGTGCATTGCTAGGCCAGTAACTTCAGGCACTATTCAAGGGTTGGGTCCATTCCAAGATCTAAACAGTGATGATAATACGATACTGCAATTAATCGATGAATGACCTGATCATCAAGAGTTTCCAGAATCCAGCCTTTAGACCTATATATTTACAGCTTTGCTCTCTCTTGTGATTCCAACTAGTAATTCAAAGGAGATATCGGTAGACTGACATACCTTTATCACAACTTCGAACAGACCTTCTGTTTCTGTTTCTCAAGCTGAAAATAACTCAACTGAATATCATCAGGTTTATCTTCCAGGAGGGACCTAAGACAACAAATGTATTATCTATTTTGTCGATCTGCAGTTCCATCTACTTGAGGAGCAAGACAAATAGCTGTTGCCAGACACTGAGAAACTTTCTAGCTGTTGCCAAGGAAGCCTGCTCTTCAGCCCATCCACAGGAATGCCCATTTGCTAGCCCAGTCCCAATCCAGGAAACAGTTCCTGCACAAGTACTGTGCCCACTCTGAGATTACTTAATGGGTTACAGGGGAAATGTAAAACTGTTGCAATAATATCTTTGTTTGAGTAGCCATGCTTAACCATGTCCAAGCATGCAGTGTAGAGACCTGTGTAATCTGTAACCTGATCTGTGTACCGCTCTAGAGTTAAGTTTTGCATTAGAAATAATGGAGAAAAGTGATTCTGAGTCTGATTCCAAGGGGTTGAGCCAGGACACTGGGGAACTTGGCATTCTTATAATTACACTGAGTGTAGTTGAAATTTGCATTCCTCCATAAATTAATCTCTTGCCAATATCCCAGAAATCACAATAGAATTACTGATGGATTGTACAGACCACTGCATTGTAAAAGTGTGCTTGTGCAGAGCTGTGTTGTGCCTCTGCACTCACCCACTTCACTTTGCCTGTAGTAGCAGATGCAGGGGCATGTTACCTATGCTTCCCAAGTACACCTTTAAGTGTAGCAAAGCTGCTCTGTTTCCCCAGCCCTTGTAAACACCAAGCAAGCCTCGCTCCCTTGTGCCACCTTATCTACTTTTCCAAAGGCCACAGCTATAGGTTAGTTTCCTTCACTGATTACTGTAACTTAGATACTTTTCGTTGCCACCATTTGATATGTTATACCACAGTCTTGTTTATGTTTTTGCATCTTATATGCACCTTGATAGCTGGCCAAGAACAAGGCATATTTTTCAAAACAAATAAATTTATTTAAAGAACAGATTTTACTTTAGCAAGATTACTTTTGGTTCAGGCACTTAAGCATGTGGTTTCAATTATACATTCCTCACGTTAATGAAGTTCACACAATAACTTACTCAGTTACCAATCAATATCAACCTGCCTACCTAATCCCACTACAACCCAACTCTTATCCACTCTCCCTCCAAAGCCCAGCCCTCACTCTTCAAACATCCAGCCTTATCTATCTGTCCACTGACAACCTTCAAAATATAAACCAGTCATCCCACATTCACCCAGACAATCACGTGCAGCATACACCAACATCCCGCTCACTCATATCCCCCTCCCAACATTCACCACTTACCATAACAACCTATTGCACATAACTTACCATATATTGTAATAAAACAGCACCAACCATTCACAAAACGACATGGAACATCACAGGCTGCCCTACTATTGGGCAGAGTTTAGCATAGGTAGCAGTGGGGAGATCCTGGAGGACGTAGCTGTGTGTCACGCAGCTTGTTCTGGCTTGCTTAAGCCAGCCTGCTACCCTCTGTTGTGGTGAACTATGCTGTCCCATTGCCGATGTTGAAGTAAGATTAAACTGTCAGTCCAATTGGCATCTGCAGATGGAATGGGGTGGAGGGGAATTTTGTCTGTCATAGGCAAGCACAGTTTCTTGGGTCAGTCCTGTGCTTATGCATTACTTTTGTTGCAAGAACTACTGCAAAATATGTTCCTACTGCTGTTACAAAATCCACCATTAATTTGCTGCTGTTGCGCTCCTGGGAGGCTTAAAATAAATTATGCAGACAATTGCATAATTGCAGCAGAGTATAGATAGTTTTGCCCTGCATGGCAGAAATGTGGTCAAACTAGATAGAATTCCCTTTTCAAGGACAAACCACTCACCCACCATTTTTTAGCATATAGGAGTTTGGAATAGCCACTAGTTTTCTTCTTGAGAAAATCACATTGAGATTATGGAAGTGGTGCGATGAATTAATTCATTGTTGAAGTCAATGCATGCATAAATTATTGCTGTTTGGAAGATAGGTGCCAACATAACTGAGTTGAATCGCGGAAATCAAAAATATCTATTTCATTTTCGAAAGCAATATGATAGGCCTTTGGCTCTATCACCCACTTGAAGGGGACAAAAAATGTCTGCTAGCAGATAACACCTATTGAAATTGCCTTACTCTTACAGATATTTCAGATTGTACACGGGGCAGGGGGCAACAGCAGAAACCTCTCTTTAATGCCAGCTCTTAAAATAAATTATCTTTGTCTTATGTTTAGTTTATGTGCCTCTCCTGAAGTCTTTAGACTTTTTACTGTGCAGGTTTGTTCTATACCTTGCTGAGGTCAATAGGAGAGAGTGATAACAGCAGGCTTTGAAACCAATTATTCTTCTTTATGCTCACTTTGAACTCAGGTTATGGAGGATTGACAGACACTTACTTATAGACTAGGAATGCTTATATTCACCACATCAAATTTTTGCACTCCCAATTATCTGATCTTGTTTACAGAGCAGCACTGAAGTATCAGTGGTCAAATATTTTGGATTTCCACATCTTGCCAGAGTTTTCAGTTCACATCTTTTTTTTTTCTTTATAGCTATGATTGTAACAGAAGGGAGTTAAAGAACCTTTTACTCCCTTCCTTCCATGGCTGCCAGTCTGGATAGGCCAGTCAAGTAGGCTGCCACCACACTCCTCTTAAGATCCCTCTAACCCCAGGGGGGAGAGTTTTCCAGGGATTCAAGGCAAATACCTATAAGGGGAAACAGAGATAGCATCCAGCTTACCTGTCACTCCCCAGAGACTGATGTAGCTTGCAAGTATAAAAAGAACGATGACAAATGAAGAGGCAGAATGTTGCTTCAAGAAAATAATAACAATAAAAAAGAGATAGCATTTTAATCCAAGTCTTATCTAACCTAATACAGATACTTACAAACAGCCTTCTGGGCTCCTTACATGTAAAGCAGCAGCACTGATGTTCAGGTGAGATGAAGGACAGAGGATTGTATGTCAACAATACACTTTAGTTTTGACCAGGTGGATCTTGACTGACAACTAGCTGTGTCCCACAAATCACAAGTCAGTCAAGTCCATTAGGTAGATGGTTTGATATCTTTGGGAAGCTGGGAGATAGCCATCACAGTATTACCTACCACTGGATTTCTCCATTTCTCTGCAAGACAGAACCTAATCTGTATTTTGTGTATTTAAGGGAAGGCATAACTCCCTTACTAAGGCAGAATGGAGTATAAGAGATTTTGGGCTCTCCCTATAATGATTACAGTTATGCATATGCACATGTGCACAGATAAAGAGACAAGCATATCTTATTACTGATCTCTATAAGTCACTCTGGGAACCTTTTTTGGCCAAAGAATGGGGTAAAATACTTTAAATAAATATGTAAACCATGACACAAAAAGGAACACTGTTGTTATCATATGGTCACATCAAGATTCCTTTTTAAATGGCATTTTAAATCTGTATTTATGCATATGGGTAACTTTAAAGAGGTTGGGGAGGCACAAACTGACAAACTGTGCCTGTGTCAATATTGAAATTTATTTATTTATTTAATTTATTTATTTAATTAATTTAATTTTTATACCGCCCATAGCGAGGCTCTCTGGGCGGTGTATATCAAATATAAATATATAAACAGTCAATTTTAAAACCACCTAATCATCAAGACAACAGTTTATACATACAAGACAAAATTAACATAAAAACCCATATTAAATACAAATAAAAAATAAAAAATTCAGAAAAGATAAAACATATAACTATCTTTACAACATTAATACAAATACTAAAATACTAAAAGATAGAAATATTAAAATATTAAAATATTAAAATATTAAAATGCCTGGGCAAAGAGGAAGGTTTTCACCTGGTGCCGAAAAGATAATAAAGTAGGCGCCAGGCGTACCTCGTCAGGAAGGGTGTTCCATAGTTCGGGGGCCACTATCGAGAAGGCCCTCTTTCTTGTAGTCGCCTTCCGGGCGTCTTTCTGAGTAGGCACCCGGAGGAGGGCCTTCGATGTTGAGCGTAGTGTACGGGTAGGTTCATATTGGGAGAGACGCTCCATCAGGTATTGTGGGCCCGTGCCGTGTAAGGCTTTATAGGTTAAAACCAGCACCTTGAATCGGGCCCGGAAACATATAGGCAGCCAGTGCAAGCGGGCCAGAATAGGTGTCACATGTTCCGACCGTTTGGTCCTGGTTATTAATCTGGCCGCCGCATTCTGCACAAGCTGCAGTTTCCGAATCGTCTTCAAGGGCAGCCCCACGTAAAGTGCATTGCAGTAGTCCAATCTTGAGGTTACCAGAGCATGAACAACTGAAGCAAGATGTTCCCTGTCCAGATACGGGCATAGCTGGGCTACCAGCCTAAGTTGGTAAAAAGCACTCCGTGCCACCGAGGCCACCTGCGCCTCAAGTGACAAGGACGGTCCAGAAGGACTCCCAAGCTGTGCACCTGCTCCTTCAGGGGGAGTGTAACCTCATCCAGAACAGGTAGAACATCCAACTGGTCAAGGGATCCATTTACTAACAGCATCTCAGTCTTGTCTGGATTGAGCTTCAGTTTGTTCGCTCTCATCCAGTCCATTATCGCGGCCAAGCATCGGTTTAGGACCTTGACAGCCTCACCTGAAGAAGATGAAAAGGAGAAGTAGAGTTGCGTATCATCAGCATACTGATGAGAACGCACTCCAAAACTCCTGATGACAGCACCCAGCGGCTTCATATAGATGTTAAAGAGCATGGGGGACAGAACTGATCCCTGTGGGACTCCATATTGGAGCACCCAGGGTATCGAGTAGTGCTCCCCAAGCACTACTTTCTGGAGACGACCTGCCAGATAGGAGCAGAACCACGGCCAAGCAGTACCTCCAACTCCCAAATCCGCAAGCCTCCCCAGAAGGATACCATGGTCGATAGTATCAAAAGCCGCTGAGAGATCAAGGAGAATCAACAGAGTTACATTCCCTCTGTCTTTCTCCCGACACAGGTCATCATACAGGGCGACCAAGGCTGTCTCCGTACCAAAACTGGGCCTGAAACCCGATTGAAATGGATCCAGATAATCGGTTTCATCCAAGAGTGCCTGGAGCTGGGATGCAACCACCCTTTCCAGAACCTTGCCCAGGAATGGCACATTTGCTACCGGCCTATAGTTATTCAAATTATCTGGGTCCAGGGAGGATTTTTTCAAGAGCGGTCTCACCACCGCCGCCTTAAGGCAGTGCAGGACCACTCCCTCACATAGTGAGGCATTAATCACTTCCCTGGCCCAACCGGCAGTGCCATCCCTGCTAGCTTTTATTAGCCAAGAGGGGCAAGGGTCTAACACAGAGGTGGTTGCACGCACCTGTCCAAGCACCTTGTCAACGTCCTCAAGCTGCACCAATTGAAACTCATCCAACAAAATATGACCAGACTGTGCTCCGGAGATCTCATTTGATTCCACTGCTATAACGTTGGAGTCTAAGTCCTGACGAATGCAAGAGATTTTATTCTGGAAGTGCTTGGCAAATTCGTCACATTGAGCTTTTGAAGATTCCATCATGTCCTTAGGGCCAGAATGTAAGAGCCCTCTGACAGTTTGAAACAGCTCCGCCGGACGGGAGATAGAGGATTGAATAGAGGCAGTGATATGTTGTTTCTTTGCTGCCCGCCCCGCCCCAAAATACGTCTTATAATAATAATAATAATAATAATAAATTTAATTTCTTCGTCGCCTATCTGGCCAATGGCTACTCTAGGTGACTTACAAAATTATTAAAATACAATTAATAAAATACAGTAATACAATAAAAACAATAGATCTACAACAACAATATTAAAACTGGGTAGGAGGCATTACAATTATATCGATTAACCCTCCCCGGATACCCCGAAGGCCTGCTGAAAAAGCCAGGTCTTTAAGGCTTTCCGAAATACATTTAGGGAAGAGGCATGCCGGAGATCTTGTGGGAGGGAGTTCCAAAGAGTGGGGGCCGCCACTGAGAATGCCCTCTCTCTTGTACCCGCCAATCTGGCTCTTTTATAAGCACACACCAGTTCAAAGTTGCATTCGTCAGGAGTCCGTCTCCATCTGCACTCAAGCCGTCTCCTATATTGTTTCAACGCCCTCAGCTCTGGAGTATACCATGGAGTATAAATTAATTACAGAAACTCTTCAAATTAAACTGGAAGGCAGCAAAAATGTTGTCAACCTACAGTACAAAATGTACTTGAAGTTTTGCTTGCTCCCACACCAACCTGTCCATACACTTAGGTACCTGTAGAGACCCTCTTCCAGTTGTCCGTGCCACCTGAGGTAAGAGAAATTATGACTAGGGAGCTGCCATTCTGAGTTGTGCCACCTTGTCTTTAGAATGCTCCCTGGGAAGGATGTCTTCCTGCCCTTGTAACAGCAGGTACACTAATATAGTTAGTTATAGCCATCTGGTTGGCCACTATGCATACAGAATGCGAAATTAGATGGGCCTTTAGTCTGATCCAACATGGTTCTTCTTATGTTCTTATTGTATTTTTTTCTGCCAGGGAGGGGGAAATGTGCTTGTCAGATTTTCTCTCTCAGGTGCCAAAATAACTTAGATAACCTTGGATATTATGCATCTTGAATTGGCAGGGTGGGGAGGCACTATTTGCTGCTGTGCCTCAGACAGCAAAATGTCTTAGGCCAGCCCTGAGTATATAGCATTAGTTTTGTCTCTAGTCTTTAAACAGTTGTAGCATGCTAGCAGGCATAGTACACCGAACCTTTGCTTTTAGCCGTAACTGCCAACATTTGAAAATCCAAAAAATAAAGTTACTGTTTTGTGACTGTTGTATGGAAAAATCTAAGTCAGTAGAACTAGAGACTGTAATGCAGATTCACTATAGCTCCCTTGTGCTATAAAGCACACAAGTCCTTGCCCAGAACAATAGGCACAGTGTCTGGAAAAAATTTTTTTTGTGTTGTAGAGTATTCCGAGATTTCCTTCTTTGCAATTTCATAAACATTGTTTCTTCTGAATACCTTTAAATTGGTTAATGACATAGATGAGGAATTTTTTTAAAATGTAAAATGGTGTGTTTTCAAATGTTCTTAGTAGATCTGAAATGTCAAACTGTATGTGTTGTGTGTGTATGATCTTATTTTTTTATTGTTTGGTTGTATTATTATATTTGTGTGTGTTTTCTGAGCAATGTGACTTATGTGGAAAGCTGTGACACCCTCTGGTGTTTTGGGTGCTTTTTACAGATGCTTCTGTTTATAAGAGTGGGACCTAACTTCAAGGTCTAAGAATGAGATTGTCTTGTCTGACAACTATGAAGTATGGAGCATTTATGATTGGGAGCACTGTAATGTGTTATCACCCAAGGATAAAGTGCAGTGTGTGATTATTTTTGGCTTTGCCACTAGAGTTTAATCATATTGCCTTGAATGTTGTGAGAACTGATCACAACAGTTACAATTTCAGTCATGTTATGGAGCTGCATAGATTATTTTCAAAGGGGTTGGTTCACATGAGTTTGAATGCCACAGATTTTGAATGGTCTTGAAATGAATTTAAAGGCAGTCAATTACTATTTCCAAAAACCTCTCTTGAGACACAGTTGTTCCAAAATGTCTGTGAACGAAAAAAGATGGGGCTGAGAAGTAGCTATTTGAATTTTTAGCAATCTATTACTCAAAAACTTTCCCAAATGCGTATAAAAATTTTAGTTGGACACAAACACCACTAATATGTATGTGTATGTGTCTAGGTGATACACACATACATTTGAACTAATTAAAAACTATAAAAGATGAGGGGCTTTTAAAGTGGCAACCTACAATTCTGATGTGAAGTCTTGTGATGAAACATGGGCCCTTTTTATCTTCTCTACTTTTACTCTCAATATCAACGAAAATTAAATTGTGTGATGAAAGAGGCTGTTCTGATTGATATATAGTGTTCTGCCTCAGTAACATTTGCTTCATCACAAGCTGGAAATTCCTTGGTGAAATTTAGTATCTATTAGGCTAACATTTTGGTTGTGACAGCTGCTTAAAAACTGGTTGATCTAACTATGTGTCACTGGCAAGCAATGCCATGTGGTGGTGGTTGTTATGTGCCTTCCAGTCGATTACGACTTATGGCGACCCTATGAATCAGCAACCTCCAATAGCATTTGTTGTAAATCACCCTGTTCAGATCTTGTAAGTTCAGGTCTATGGCTTCCTTTATGGAATCAATCCATCTCTTGTTTGGCCTTCTTCTTTTTCTACTCCCTTCTGTTTTCCCCAACATTATTGTGTAGAATCATGCCTTATCATTATGTGTCCAAAGTATGGTAACCTCAGTTTCATCGTTTTATATGTAATGCCTCCTGCCCAGTTTTAATATTGTTGTTGCAGATGTATTGTTTTTATATTGTATTATTGTATTTTATTAATTGTATTTTAACAATGTTGTAAGTCGCCTAGAGTGGCCATTGGCCAGATAGGCGACAAATAAATTAAATTTATTATTATTATTATTATTATTATTATTATTTTAGCTTCTACTGATAGTTCTGGTTTAATTTGTTCTAACACCCAATTATTTGTATTTTTCGCAGTCCATGGTATCCACAAAACTCTCCTCTAACACTGCATTTCAAATGAGATGATTTTTCTCTTACCAACTTTTTTTGCTGTCCAACTTTCATTTTAGGTTTGCCGGGTAAGAAGCATCCCAAACCCTGAGGATTCTGGGATGGGCCGTAGTGATGTCATAGGGGCAGGGCTGAGTGATGTCATAGGGGTGGGCCCTAGTGATGTCATAAAACATGATATATTAAGCATCAGCCACAGTTGCCTGGAGCATGCAGTTCAAACAAAAACATTTCTCTGATTGGAAATTAAGACAGAAATCTTAGCTAAAAGATGGAGCCTGGGTAGGGAACATTTAATCTAGTCTGCTTGCTTCTGGCAAGAAGGGTTTAAGTGCCCTCAGGCCAGTCACCAGAAGGCCACTGTAGAAGAAAGGACCCTAGTGTTGTGGAGATGTTAGATGGGAGAACTCAGGAGTAAAGATGGATGCCCCTGAAGGCTGCAATTCTAAACACACTTACTAAGGGACTAAGCCTCATAGAACAGGACTTACTTCTAAGTAGATATAGTTTGGATTGTGCTGTTGGTAAAGCTTGACTAGGGATTCTCTACAGATATCCATATCTAAGCAGGTTTGGGCTGGAATGCCCTGCTTCTATTTTTTAACATGGCTGCCGCAAACTTCTTTACAGATTTGACCCTTCACTTGAAAAAGAGGTCTGAGAAATGAGTAAGAGTAAGAAGATCCTCTACCCTTTTCTGTCTACCTTGCGGGCTGCTATAAACTCACTTTGATAGCCATCCCAATTCCAGTGAATAATAATTGTCAGAGAGAAAACATACATCATTTGGTCTACCTTCACAGGCAGCAGCTTGGGAACAACAACTGCAGCCACACTTCCAAATATATGAATTCTCTTTTACCACTATTGGGCAAGAAACAAACCATCATGCAACCAACAAGGTGCATCATCAGTGGGTTTAAGGAGATTGATCTGACCACATGGAACTGCTGTTGTTGCTTCTGTGGATGTAAGGGAGTGAGGTTAACGGTAAATGAAATGCAAATAGAAAAGAAAAACAAACGATAGTGATATTTCCTAAATGCAATACCATACCACCCATAACAAGGTTCCTATGAGTAAGGCAGAAAACTCAGCATCCCACAACCAGTCAGGATTCATAACCAAAACTGAAAAAATCCTGGCAGCCGGTCAGCCAAGGGCACAGAAATCCCCATGCAATACAATCTGACCTGGGTAGTGCAAAATGCTGTAGCACGATTGCTGACATGAGTGGGACCCAGCAGCACATAATACCTCTGCTCTGAAATCCACACTGGTTGCCAGTTTGCAAACAGGCCAAGTTCAAGGTGTGCTTTCCATGTTACAGGTGTCACATAGTACTTGTTTTTGTAAGAAATCAATCCTTTAGTGTGGCAGCACCTATGCTTTGGAACTCCCTGCCTATTGACATTAGGCAGACACCTTCATTGTATTCATTTTGGCAACTGCTAAAAACATTTTTGTTTAGGGAAGCCTCCCCAGGCATGTAGAAGCCACTCTGTTTTTTATCTGTTTAACTCATTGTTGGTTTTATTATTTTGAATGTTGTTGGTTTTATTATTTTGAATGTTTTTAAATATCTGTTTTTAGCTGTTTTTGCCAATAATGTTATTGTTTTAATTCCTTCTATAAACCGCTTTGAGGTAATTTCTCTAATCTTTTGGAATAGGTCTCTTGTTCTACCTCTTTTGCTGTCCTCTTCTATTTCTATACAATAACCATTGTAATAATTCTCTTTGTCCATATGTACTAGTCACTGTATTGTTGCATTTAGGGTTCTGTTTCTATATCCTTTTGCGTTTGCTTTCACTGGCTAGCAATGCCATGTGAAGTGGGGACTAATATGCTTCTGCAACCACTCATGATGCTAGGAAAGTGAAGATCAGGTAGCCACTTTGAATTGTCACTTGATAAATTGCTGGCAGTTTGGTTTACTCAAATTCACATTGAAGAAGTGGCTTTTGACTGTTGGATGGCATCTGACTTGGGTATTGTCCATCCTACTTTCTTCTCAGAAGTATAGGAAATTTAGCAGCACCGTTATGCATGTGTGAATTAATTGCTAGTATATTAACTTCTGAAATGTTTAGTGCCCTTATTGTCTTGTAGCACCTTAATGGCTAATATAATAAATATAATAGAGATAAGCTTCAATTTTATCAGATGTATCAAGTGTTACCCTGAGTTATAAGCATACAAACACAGTGCTTGGTAAGAAATGAGGTCCTGGTACTCAAATCTTGGTAAAAGTGCTGTGGATGGCAGCACAAAATGGTTGCCATGGGCAGCCAAAAAAAGAAGTGGCCCTACTCCATACTGGTGAGTGCCATCACAAAAAAGACCTGCATACACATAGTTTGGAAGGTGGGGGAATGTAAAATATGAGGTCAGAAAGAAATGAAAGCCCGTCTCTTGCTTATTACAAGCTGAGGGAGTCCTGCCCCCAATCTGGACGGAGGAAGCTTATCGAGCTTACCCTGGATGGGAGGGGGGCTAGGCTGCTTATCAGGCCACATTAAGTGGCCAGTGGGAGGCAAGCAGCTGTCTCTCTTAAAAGGAAACTGACCTCCTCCTTGTCAGCAATGAATGAGCAACATGCTGTTTAACTTTTTTCCTGAGCCAAGTGTTCCCTTGCTCTTTGCCAGAATTCAGCCTGCAAGTGTTTCATTCCCTGTTGCAGTTCCTTTTGTTCTGCTAAGTTGTGACCATTTACTCCAGCTTTCTTGTGTACAAGTCTTCATTATGGGATGTGGGGGCAATGCAGAAAAACACAGAGAATGATAATTACATTGGTAATTCACAAAATGGTTCTCGATGACACAGATATCCTGGCATTGGTAAGCCAATTACCAAACACAATGTGCCATAAATCCTTTGTCTGGGGTCCAATCCACAAGCGATAGCACTGAGACTCTTGATTATTGTAATTCATCAGTTTCACAATGGATGCCCTAGGATGACTACTTTAATATCATTTGCAGTGTTCTGGAAGGTTAATATGTACCACATTGACTCTGAGACATTGTCATATCTGACATGAAATCTGTGTCCATTTTTTCTTTTGTGTAGAGACGAGCCTGTTTGTTCGATGTAGAATGTGGAAGTGCAATCCTGGCAGATTATGGCAGATATATCATACTGAAGAAAAGCAGGCAAAATGAATTCCTGATGTTGTGGATGGCATTATTAGTTCTGTAATCATGTTGCCAGAGTAGATATATGGATGGAATTTGCATCTGGGTTTGCCATAAGGGCTATTCCCTGTATCCGTATCTTTGCTATGTGGCCTTGTGTTGATGGTGGGTAGCTGTTTTAGGTTAGGGGGCTGTCTGTAAGCAAGCACAGGCATAGCAAGGCATGTGTGAGAGAAGTGTCCTTGTCCAGAATGGGCTTTATATAATTGAAAATAATCAGCAAGTGACAGTCAGTGGTGTTTTGTCATTTTCTCTTGCAGGTCTGCCTGTAATAGATTATTCCTTGATTACTGATCTGCCTCCTCCCACCACACACACACACTTCATTGGGTGGGTATAATAGTTTGGGGAAAGCCTGTTATAAATTGTCATGGCAATACACAAAACTGTCATAGACAATCGAGAGTTGAAAGTGTAAAACGAGAGGAAAAAAACCCCAGACCCTTTTGAACTTTTTTGTCAGAGTTCTCATAACTTGTTGAAATTAATTAAAAATCAGCCATGTTCACAGAGTACCTGTAATTCTGCTACTGACCTTGCCCCATACTCTGACCTTCATCTCCTGCAGTTTAAAAGTTAAAAAAAATGCCTGGCTGATTTTTAATTAATTTAAGAAATTTTACATTGAACTGAATGATAACGTCAGGCATGTTCAGTAAGAACCAACTGTCAGTGTTCTAAAAGCCAGACTCACAGCTGCTTGGCTTTTCTAATAAGGGAGCCACACCCACACCAGACCTTTATTTCACTTTAGACAGTCCTGGCTTCCCCCAGAGAATCCTGGGAAGTGTAGTTTGTGAAGGGTGCTGAGAGGAGACTCCTATTCACCTGACAGAGCTCCAGTGGCCAGTTTAACAGTCAGCCACTCTGATTGAAGCTCTGTAAAGGTAACAGGGTGTCTCCTAGCAGCTCTCAGCACCCTTCACTTTGGGCTGATTGCAGATGTTCCCACCACTCACCATATGCTCAGAGGCACGTTACCAAATTATTTCAAGCTACAGAGGAAGTGGATTGGACTGTGAAAGACCAACCCAAATGGTGTTTGCATTCTGACATATTTGTAGGGCAGTACCATATCTCAGAGAGGTCAGGTCTCCTGCTCCCCTGGTGCATTCACTATAGCTGCCCAATTTTCCTGCTTTTTAAAGTTTGATAGAAATATCTATGGGGTTTAGGTACGTACTCAAACTGCAAGGTTTTTTGCCTATTAGTGAATAAATACTAAATTGCCCGAGACAGGTTTGCTGTGGGTTGGGTGGCCCTGAGCAATCTGGAGCTGTGGGGTAGCCTATTAGGCAGGAAGGAGTGGGAGGCATTGGGCAGGAAGGAGAAACCATGAAAAGAGTAGGGGGATCTACCTGACCAGCTGTGTCTTCCCAGGATAAGATAGGGGTGAAGGTGGATGTATTTGGATGCAGTGTGCAGGCTTTTCCACCTGACCATTCCTTCTTTCCATCCGCCCCTCCCCCTGAAGCAGTGCAGGATGGAATCCTCCAGCTAACAAGTGGAGAATCTGATTCTGTGGGATGCAGATTGCTGCTGCTTTGTGAGTGGCTTCCTTTCAGGGATGCATGGATGGGGGGGACTGCCTTCAAGTCGATCCTGACTTATGGCTACCTTATGAATAGGGTTTTCATGTTAAGTGGTATTCAGAGGGGGTTTACCATTGCCTCCCTCTGAGGCTACGCCTCCCCAGCTGGCTAGGGCCTGCTCAGCTTGCCACAGCTGCACAAGTCAGCCTCTTCCTTGTCCGCAACTGCCAGCTAGGGGGCAACTGGGCTCCTTGGGACTATGCAGCTTGCCCACGGCTGCACAGGTGACAGGGCACGTAACCCCTGAACCACTCACTGTGGGGGTGATCTTTAGCTGGCCGTTTACACCCAGGAGACATGAGTGGGGATTTGAACTCACAGACTCTGGCCTTCCAGCCAGGCTCTCCTCCCCACTGTGCTAAGGCCCATATAAATGGGCAGCACAGCTCAGGATTGAATGCAGCATCTCTCAGCTGAATGCAGCAACTCATCCTCACCCCCTTCCTGACCAAAGCTCTAATTAAACATTAGCCTAAACCAAAACTTGATCTGGGCCAGATCCAGAGCAGGTGGTCCCCAGGGCAGCATGTGGTGGTGGAGGTGTCTGTGCACAGTGTTTGTATTTTTTCTAATTTAAGCAATGCACAATTATTTTGTTTTAATTTAAAATCACTGCAGTGATGCTTGTCAACAGAATATTTATTTGATTAGTGATCTGAACCTCTTGAAGTTAGTAGAAAGATAGCCTTTGTCACCAATAGCATTTTGAATTACAGGTATGGGACTTATCTCTAATCTGTTTTGTAGAAATCCCTTACTAGCCACAGAACAGAAACAGCTGATGTTGATATATTGCATTTTAAAGACATAATTTTGCTATTCTTATCCTTTCTTCTTTCTCATTCATTTTGCTCCTCTATTTTGCTTGTACTATATATTGTTCATTTTCCATTTCTACAAACCTTAGGGATGCATCATACGAATTAGGTGTTTCCTCCTATGTGGCCAATGCTATCAATTTATGCTTCATCACACCTTACCTTTGAGGCCTCATGACATGAGCAACATCTTTATCTCACACTGGTTTAAATTACTAGTAAAATCACACAGTTCAGTCTGGGACTTTGATGATAATATGGCAAAGGTATTTGGGGAATATGATTGAAGGGCAATATAAAATTCCTATACTAAATGCAATAAATAAATAAAACCACTAGTGGTGTTTTAAGGAGAAAAACAGCAAGTATACAAAGAGGGATATGGAGCTTTCCAGGATGAAATGTCTAGGGTGAAGTGGGATCTGTAGAAGGCTGCATGAGTTGAAGCAAAGACACTGAAATGTTTTGTGGTGCCTTGGTAACGTGCAGGGAAGTAGAGAGAACCAGCTTTGCAAAATCTCTAGCTTAAGAAAAAGCCTGCTCAAGAACAGGAAGATAAGAGCTTGGTGGACTACCTCAGTGAAAATATTCCACAGGTGTGGTACCAGTATCAAAAAGCCTGGTACTGGTTAGTTGGGTCTTGGCAAATGACAGGCCAGACTGATGCCAACCTCAGGTTCCAGGGGTTCATATGTCTGCAGGCAGTCCAAATGGTACTCCCCAGTGGTATGACTATCCTCCACCTATTGAGTTGTGAGGATTCTTGAAAATCAACCCTATTGTCACTGAAAATGGCATTTGCATGAGTATCACACTATTAAGTGACTTTGTACAAAGGTCCCAGAATTAAATCAAGAAAGCAAATGTTGACTTTTAATTTTTTTTAGGAAAGATAAATTTGTTCTGCTGTATAAAGCAAAATTCATACTCTTAACTAATACTCCTAAATATAGTGCGTTAGGTTTTATGGGAATTTTTAAATAGGAAAATTTTCCTATGCGATTAAAGTAATTTGCATCAGAAACTCATTTGCATTGGAACATTTTCTGATGCCCCAGAGAGTGACTTAATTTAGCATCTTATTTTGCTTGTATTTAGTAAATAGTGGTAAAAACTTTGAAACTGCCAAGCTTTCCTAAAGATTATTTGCAATTGGCATTGATTGATTCATTGTTACTATTGAATTGGAAAATTTTCAGTGGAAGAATAAAGCACTGAAAAAAACTGCCAGTTTGGATTTTTTCTGTAAAACAAATTGCATCCTACGTAAAATGGGTATGAGGGGGGATCAGCATTGAGTGTGTTAATTTATTGAATGTTTGTGAACTATTAATAAAATAAAGATGGTTATATGGACAGAAGCGTGAAGGGTTTCTCACATTCAGAAAACTGTGATCATGTTTTATTTACCTACAGACCACTTGGCACCAAAATCCACTGCAGGAAGAACAATGCTTGACTTTTTTCTGCCCAAGATGTAGTAATCTGATCATTCCTATCATGTATGTCATGTTGGATGATATAGTTTTCAGTCTATTTCCATTGTGTGTGGGGAGGGAGTTAGGGCATGTTTGCCGGCCCCACTTCCTCCATTACATTCTACCATATCAATCACAATGCATGTTCCCTATGCATTGGGGATTAATGTCTGAGACTGGGAGCCAGCTCTACTTGTGGAGGCTCCCTACACGATTAGCTCCCTGACCGCCCACTCCCCATCCAATACAATGGGGAACACATGAGGGGGAAACACATGAATAGGGCTAAGGAAATAGTTGAAAGAATAAGGAAGCAGTTGTGATGTGAGGTGGTTGGAATTTCTCATCAGATTGAACGATGCAATTCTGTCTCTACTTCTACAACTCCACTAATATTTATCCCCACAACAAATTAAAGTTAATGGGCACAATACTAACCCCTACAGTTAGGGCCGGTTCTAAAGGGCAGCCAGGTGCGCACTGGCCCGAGGGCCCCTGGAGCTACAGGGGTCCCTGAGGGGCCCCTCCGCTCCCCTTCCATGATCCGCAGCAACAGCCGCGGATCGCAGGGCAGGAGCTTCCGCCTGCCCACCATTCCCTCGTCCCACCTACCTGTCTCCTGCCTTTTAGCATTGCCCTTAATGAAGATGGCGGCCGAGGTTTCCTTAAGGTGCTGAAGCCCCTGCCGCCATCTTGGTTGATGGCAGAGATGCGCACTCGTACTACGCACGCATGCCATCAACCAAGATCGCAGGGGAGGCTTCATCCCCTTAGGGAAACCGTGTCCGCCATCTTGGTTAATGGCAGTGCTGAAAGACAGGAGACAGGTAGGTGGGGCGAGGGAATGGTGGGCAGGCGGAAGCTCCTGCCCTGTGATCCACAGCTGTTGCTGCAGATCATGGAAGAAGAGCAAAGGGGCCCCTCAGGGGCCCCTGTAGCTCCAGGGGAAGGGGAGCAGAGAAAGGTAGGTGGGGGTGTGGGGGGGCACATGCACGCACACACGTGCGCATGCTGGGGCCCAGGGAAAGCTGATGCCCAAGGGCCCCGGCATGGCTGGGGCCAGCCCTGATTTTCTGTGTCATGTTCAGATCCCCAAACTGTCATTCACTGACAACATGCTATTGCATACTGCAGTGACAGCACTAGACATTATATTTTTTCCCTATATTTGTTTTGTCTATTCCTTGTAGTATGCTAACACTTCTCAATTTGTTTAGCATATTCTAAGGGAGAATACTTATATCTAAACATGGTGGTGGAATAGGTTATAAATACATTCATTGTGAAGTAAACAGAAACATATGAAACTACCATCTGTTTAATATTTCATTTTATATATTCATTTATGTGTAATGGACCTTTCTTCAAGAATTCTATTAAACATTTGAATGTATTAAATTTCTGTATAATAATCTGTATAATCCAGTGGTTAGAAAAACTGTCAGTAGTACGAGTCTCCAAAATACACTAGCATAGTGACCAATTTAGACGTGCAGGGTCCCTTCTTGACTCATGCCATGTCTCCTCACAGTCATGCTCCTTCACAGCCACACGCCTGTTCTGCCCACCCCTCCCCCTTCTCTACTGAATTCATAATTGTAATAAAAAGTTGATAATGACAATAACAATATATAATAAAAATCAAAATATTTAATGTTTTATAGATGATGTTTAGTAATTTGAGTTATAGAGAATTAAAGATAAAAACTGGTGCCAAGGTCACCACTCACAGAATGGTCACCATGGGTGTGTGGCTCAGCACACAGTGTCTGTCATGGGGGCATGTCATAGCACAAAATTTGAGGGAGTAGATCCATTGTACCACACCACCTCATGCTTTCCCTGGGAAGTCCTGCTGGTCTTGTTTGTGACAATCATACAATATTGATTTTCTCATAAAGAGACACACAAATGAACAATGATGCTGTTGTTATCTAATAAAAGGGATCAGTCCCTGGTACCAGTGAAAATATACAAGGGGGCCAACCACATGCACACACACACAGAGCACACACATACATTCACCATACATTTACAGACCACAGACACATATGCATTTCCCTGTCCCTCACACATACTTCACATATACACAACAAATTGTCTGCATGTTTTCTCTCTTTCCCTGGGTAAAATACATCTATCTTGGGGTATGTTTAAAAGAGAAAATGATCAGATTGCTACTTTTGTCAGCTTTCTGAATAAATAGTCCCAAACTATAGGATATTTATGACATTCAGTGCTTCTGTATACTTTGTACAGTAATATTTAAACAAATCCTGGAATTCCATATATGTGTATTTCAAACTGGGACAGTACTTAATTTTCTTTGTAAAGTGCCTTTGTACTTTTAATCAGATGCAAGGATGTTCAGGACTAAGTGGTGCACTTGGGATGCATAATTAAACTATGGAATACACTGCTTTTGACAAAGGCTTAGGCAAATTTATAGAGATTCAGATCCAGTTTCCAATCAAGAGCTATTGACCTTGGAACCTCCATGTCTAGATGTAGTATACCTTTGAACACCAGATAGAAGGATAAATAATGAGGCAAGTTTATCACCTGCAGGCCTTGCTTGTGCTTCCTGGCTACTGTCAGTCTGAAGCCACTACTGGATGCTGGGCTTGTAGCCCTGTGGCAGCTGGATTCAGCAGAGCTCTTATGTTGTTACTTCAAGAAAGTATGCTGAGAATTGCAGTCCCTGTCCTGCTTGATAGTGACATCGGAATACTTGGGATGCAATATAATGCTTATTACACGGGAGCAATGTTACCAACACAACAATAGGCCTGATCCAGTATACTTTGCAGAGGAGAATTTCCCACTGGATTGTGCCTCCTCATATTATACTGGTGTAGAATGGATATTTTGTCTGAGTTGTATTCAGTGTCTCTGCTCAAGTGTTTAGGATTCAACCTTACTTCACCAGCCCATCTACATTGTAGATTCTACCATATGAGCTATGGGGAAGGGCCATAGCTCAGAGGTAGGGTATCTGCTTTGTATGCAGAAGGTCCCAGGTTCAATCCCTGGCATCTCCAGGTAGTGCTTGAAAGGACTCCCTGTCTAAAACCTAGGAGAGTTGTTGCCAGTCAGTGTCGACAATACAGAGCTAGATGAACTGTCGGTCTGACTCAATATGAGGCACCTTCCTATGTTCTAGGAAAGTAACACTGACCTACTTTACAGGGTTGTTGTAACGGTTACTGAGAATAATACATGTGAAATACTTCGAACACATAAATATTTAGTAAATTTGTAGGCTTGAACATCAACATCCCATCCCCCTTTTTCTTATCTTTCCATTCAAAAAGAGTTATTTTTAAAAGACATAACCCTCATAAATAGAAAAATACATAACAGAAATACAACATTGTTTTATTATATTTTGATCTACAAGTTAATATTTGTGCTACATGTTGATAATTTTTAGATCCGTTGCACCCATTGTTTTTGAATTTTTGTGTGTGGCTAAAAATGATCTCTGAGGATAAAAATCTGTTATTAATTGGGGAGATCAACAAGGGGAAGTCTATTTGCATAATAAAAAAAACATGCCTCAGTACTGTGGTCAAAAGAGCTAATGGCAGTTCTCAGTGTGCAGTGTACACACGGGAGCCCTTTAAAGAAAATTCCCATCCCTTCACTGATGTGGCTGCTGCTGTCCCCTAGGAGTGAGATGCTTACTATTCACTCCGTGCTTGCCTCATCCTTCCCATGTTCTCACGTATACATTAAAGGAATTAATTGTTCATAATGATCTCATCTCATCATAATATCCATCCCCTGTTCCAGGCCTGCCCATCACCAGAAGACAACTGGGGGATGTACGACTCCATCCAACCTTCGGCTGCTGTTGTGTAACACCAGGTCTGTGGTACAGAAAACATCGCTCATCCATGACATGATCGTGGATGAGAACGCAGACCTAATGTGTATTACGGAAACCTGGCTGGATGAGGCCTCAGCTCCTGTGCTTGAGGCCATGTGTCGAGCCGGTTTCCAGTACGCGCAGCAGCTGAGGATTGGTAGGCGGGGAGTGGGAGTGGCAGTCATATACCGGGGGTCCTTGAGTTTTGCCAGACCCCCTCTCCACGAGACCAAGTATGTTGATTGCATGTACTGGAGGTTGGGCCCTAAGGGCAGTTTAGGGATCCTGCTTGTGTACCGCCCACCCCGCTGCACAGCTGCCTCCCTGACCGAGGTGCTCGAGGTTGTCTCGGACATGCGGGTTCTCTCCCCCAACCTTTTGGTTTTGGGGGACTTTAACCTGCATGCCGAGGCAGCTCTCATAGGAGCTCCTCGGGATTTCATGGAAACCATGACTTCCTGGGAACTGCACCTTAGTAATTTTGGGCCCACCCATGTAGCCGGTCATGCTCTTGACCTTGTGTTTGTCTCGGGAGGGGGAGGAAGTGTTCTGAAAATGGGGGTTGTTTCTTCTAACCCCGTGTCATGGTCAGACCACTATCTGGTGAATATAGACCTCTCATTGCCGCACACCCTCTGCAGGGGAAAGAGACCTATTAGGATGGTCCGTCCCAGATGCCTGATGGAGCCAAAAGGATTCCTGAATGCGCTGGGAGATTGGGAGCCGTCAGAAGGTCGCCCGGTCGAAACCCTGGTGACAGAGTGGAATAGGGAGATCACCAGGGCAATAGACCGGGTAGCTCTGAAACATCCTCTCCCCCTGAATAGAACTCAGATTGCACCCTGGTATACACCATGCTTACGGGGTCTGAGGCAGGAGGTGAGACGACTAGAGCGCCGGTGGCGGAAATCTCGCTCCGAAGACGATTGGACACTGGTTAGAGCAGCAATAGCTGCCTATCAAGTGGCAACAAAGGCAACAAAGAAGGATTTCTTTGCTGCCTCTATTGCATCCGCAGAGTGTTGTCCCAGGAGGTTGTTCCAAGTGGTCCGAAGCCTAGTCGGTCCGGTTGCGCAGGAACCCTTGGAGCATTCTAAAGCCTCCTGTGACACATTTGCCAAACACTTTGCTGATAAAATCGAGCGCCTGAAGAACACGATTCCGTACGCTGTGGACACAGGAAGTGGGCCAGAGTCGGCCAGTTGCATCCCGGTCCGGTGGGATCGGTTTCAGCCTCTTTCCTCTGAGGAAGTGGACAAGGTGCTCTCTACTGTGAGGCCGACCACCTGTCTGTTTGACCCTTGCCCTACGTGGCTCATTGTGGGCTGCAAAGAGAGACTGAGCGAAGGGATCAAGGCAGTAGTTAACGCTTCCTTGGAAGAGGGTGCATTGCCATTAGCCCTTAAGGAGGCAGTAATCAAGCCCATTCTGAAAAAGTCCTCCTTGGATCCCCAAGAGTTGAACAACCTTCGCCCAGTCTCTAATCTACCATTTTTGGGCAAGGTGATCGAGCGAGTGGTGGCCACACAGCTACAGTCACACTTGGATGAAGCAGATTATTTAGATCCATTCCAATCGGGCTTCAGGACTGGACATGGAACTGAAACAGCCTTGGTCGCTCTGGTGGATGATTTGAGGAGGGCGTTGGATAGGGGAGAACATGCCTTCCTCGTCCTCCTGGATCTCTCAGCGGCTTTCGATACTGTTGACCACGGTATCCTCTTGGATCGCCTGGAGGGAATGGGAATAGGGGGCACTGTTTTACGGTGGTTCCGTTCCTATCTCTCAGACAGGCACCAACGGGTGGCACTGGGAGATGAGGTTTCAGACCCTTGGCCTCTCAATTGTGGTGTGCCACAGGGTTCTATCCTCTCTCCCATGCTATTTAACATCTATGTAAAGCCGCTGGGGGCCATCATCAGGAGATTTGGGTTGCAGTGCCACCAATATGCGGATGACATTCAGCTCTATCTCTCATTTAAGTCCTCACCAGAGTTGGCTGTGGATACCATTTCCAAGTGCCTGGAGTCCATAAGTGAATGGATGGGAGGTAATAGGCTGAAACTGAACCCTGACAAGACCGAGGTACTGCTTGTGGGAGACAAGAGGAGGTTGGGTGATATTGACCTGGTGTTAAATGGGGTAAGATTGCCCCTAAAGGACCAGGTTCGCAGCCTCGGGGTCATTCTTGACTCCCAGCTGTCCATGGGGGCTCAGGTTTTGGCAGTGAGCCGGGCAGCTTGGTATCAATTACATCTAATACAGAGGCTGCGTCCCTACCTTCCTGTCCATCTGCTCCCACGGGTGGTACATGCCCTGGTCTCCACTCGCTTAGACTACTGTAATGTGCTCTACGTTGGGTTACCCTTGAGGACGGTCCGGAAACTACAGCTGGTACAGAATGCGGCGGCACGGTTGATTAAGAACAGCCGCCGCCGTGATCATATCACTCCAGTGCTAGAAGATCTGCACTGGTTACCAGTTGTTTACCGGGCCCAATTCAAGGTGTTGGTGTTAACCTTTAAAGCCCTACACGGTTTCAGTCCAGTTTATCTAAAGGAGCGCCTCCAGCATCATCAAATATGCCGCCTGACGAGATCAGCCTCACAAGACCTTCTCTCGGTCCCG
Source organism: Rhineura floridana (assembly GCF_030035675.1). Lineage (NCBI taxonomy): Eukaryota > Metazoa > Chordata > Lepidosauria > Squamata > Rhineuridae > Rhineura > Rhineura floridana. The sequence continues at coordinate 86,975,078 of NC_084484.1, read as the reverse complement.
CCAGTTAAAACAGCTAGGCTGGTGCGGACCAGAGAGAGGGCATTTTTGATTGTGGCCCTCACCCTCTGGAATTCTCTGCCATGTGACCTTCGCCATGCCCCCTCCCTGGTAGGTTTCCACCGAGAATTGAAAACCTGGCTGTTTAGGCGGGCCTACGGGACTCCTGGGTAATCTAGTTTTATTCTGTAAAGATGTGGGTGGGTTTAGATTAAGTAGAGTTTGATGTTGTATTTGTATTTATATGTTATATTTTAATTTTCTGTACATCGCCTAGAGTGGCCGTTAATTCGGCCAGATAGGCGACTTAGAAACAGAATTTTATTATTTTATTATTATTATCATCATCTGTTAACAGAGGGTCATACATACAAGCTGGTCAACCACACCGATATGTCTCTGTCTCTCTCTCTCCAGGTGCATGTCTCCCTCTTTCACGCACACCTGCATACATACCACCCCCATTCATACACACACTACTTGAGCAACCTCCCTTCAGAAAAGCTGCTCCCTGAGGCAAAGGAAGCACCTGCCACCAGCTCCACTTCACTGACAGACAACAGCATCATGCAGGGATGTCCACTGCTTCATCCTTCCCTCTGCAACTTTCTTCTTAAAGCAAGCCCCAGTCTCCCCAAAAGCTTTTAAGGAGATGACTGCTGCTGGCTGGCTGGCAACCTGAGCCTGCAGTGATACCCTACCCCCCTCTCAGGTAGCCAAAGGGTGAAGGAGGTATGGACCACAATTTGCCTAAAGAATTAAAGGAAGTAAATACCTGGGCCTGGCTTTTCAGTGCCCACTCTCCTCTCTGTAGACTTTCTTCTCTTACTCACTGTTGCCATCCTTGCCTCCTCATAACTCTCTCCTCCCACAAGAGATGGGGGGAACCAATCAGCATGAAAGGGGATTCCGATTGCTGATTGGCTATAGCATTGGACACAGAGGGACCTGGGAGGGGGTGCCAGAAAAAAATAAACAGACGGCATCCTGGAGTGACCCAGAAGCACTACACAGCTGCCAAAATGTAGGAGGTGGATCAACTAACTCTTCCTTACCTCACTGAGATCTTAAGGCTGAAATACCTAAGGCACTCTGCTAAAGTAAGCACTTAGAAGAGAATACATCCCATTGAAGTCAGTGGGACTTGCTTCTGAGTAAAAATGTTTAAAATCACAATGTTAAAAATCTCCATGATACATGCAATGGTAACATTCAGGTAATTCTGTGTGCCCAGAGTCTAAAGACTACTAATTTGAAGGGGCCTTATGTTTCTCAAACATTAGCCACCCCACCCTATCCTGTATAGGAAACAGTTAATGGCAAATAGCTTTTGAGTCTGCTACCCTAGAAGTTACGCTAATTGAACTCTATGGAACTTACTTTTGAATAGGCATATATTGGATTTGGGCTGTGATTCTTATTCAGAGGTGAGTTTCCCAAGCAGTTTGTAATACAGCACAATGGTCTGCTGCTCAAACGAACAAAGGGTTTTTTTTAATCATATTGGTGTACTAGTGGCTCTTAGATGCCTGCCTCTCTCAGAGCAAATTGTTGTTGTTGTTTTTAAAAAAGGCAAAACACCTCTGATTTGAAGTTCCTACTCTGCGCACCATTTTTATAAAAAAAGTCTCTCTTGAGAACTTTCATAAGAACTAACTATAAAACAAGTCACTGTGTAGATATGCATCTACCTACTCAAACTGTATAGTAATAGCCTCATATGATTGGACCAACAGAAATCCAGAACAAATGATGTTATCTGTGACAAATCTATCAAAATAAATCATATAAATCTATAGAATGCATTAATTATTTAATGCATATTTGTGTTATATGAATATATACTTGACCAGATTTTTGCAGACTTCCATCCATTAAGGGACATTAACATTCTTTTCTTCAGTTCCTGTCCTGGCTATCTATCAGTTGATAGGCCTGTGTACAATAATCAAGATAGCCAAACTCATGACAATATCAAGTTTTAGAAGTTATCTGCTCTTAATCTAATTTCCTTATTATTAATAATAGAACACTCTGAAACTGAGAAAGATCATTTGTAATAGGATTTTCTTCTTGTACAATGGTATTAGATATGCTATTAAGATAGATTGTCTAATTAAAATTAATGCATTTGATTGAATATTTTTTTATTATATAAAACAGAAGAAATTTAACCTTTTAACTTCGGCTGCTTAATTGAATAGTAACAAGCATTGGAATGAATATGATTGGCTATGCTTTAATTTCAGGGCAAAACAATTAATTCCACCAAAGGGGAAAACAATCATTCCTTTTACAGACTCAGGCCAACATAAAAAGGTGGGAGTGGGAGAGAAGACAGAGGTATAAAATACTTTATTTCCATAGTCTGAAACAAATAAGGATTAGGAGCCAAGATTAGATTGGTTGTTGTTACTTGTTAACTATAATGATGATGAAAACAATAATAACAATAATAATTCATTTTATGTCCTGCCCTTCCTCCTGAGGGAGTCCAGGGCAGCAAACATATTAACAACAATATCATTACAAATACTCTAAAACAGTTTAAAACAACAATTTACATTCTCTCTGACAATAAGTGCAGGGTTACTAGGAAAAATATCTTTCAGTCATCAATTTCCTGGGTAAACAAGAATGCTTTAAAAGTCCTCCTGAAAGCCAACAAACACATCTTACTAGGGAGGGCATTCTACAAATGGAAAACCACCACTAAGAAGGCATTCTCATGGTCAAAGCCAACCAGGAAGCACCAAGTGACACCACCACCACCACTAAGATCTCACCTCCTGAACATAGGGTACAAGACAGTTGATCTGGGGGAGGTGCTCTTTAAGGTACTAGGGTCCCAAGCCTTAGGACCTTGTGTGCTAGTCCTAACACCTTGAATTGGGCCTGTTAGCTCATGGCAGTCACTGCAATACTTTCAGAACACTGATCCCATTCCCATCATAGATAATGTAATATACCAGAGGAATGTACAGAAACATGACATCTTATGATTACACCCTAAGTAAAAAGGTTTTTATACCACAATCTAGCTTTGTGTGAAAGGTGTTCTGAAATATATGTCACAACTTTCCCATTCTCTTGTGTACACTTAAAAATGTTTTTAAATAATTTGATAGAACGCTGTCAAATGACTGTGGTGATGAACAATCCCCCTTTATGTTAGAAGAAACTCAAATGGTTAAAGTGTTAAATGTAACATAGTAAGAGCATACACCATGGCCATATCTGCAAACTCCTTTTTATTAAAACTAATTTAAAACCTCTGTTCAGCTCAAAAGAATGAAATGTTCTTGTTCATTCCTAAATTCTAGGTATCAGTTTCAATGAGTCCCTAATGAAAATGCCTGCTTGATTAGCTGAAAATATATAAAACTTTATAAATTCAGACTGTTTTTTTTAAACCAATAAGCTTGTAATGGTCTTTGGACTAAGCAATAAAGATTGTTGTAAAAAACCAATAACCTGTTGCTGAACTCTTACCATAATAGAAGTGCAGAGAGAGGAAGTAACCTCCCACTGATTGGTTCAATGCAATGATTTCCCCCTTAACCTGCCAGAGCTTTAAAATCTGCAGGAGGGGCCCTTTTTGGACCCCAATGCCCAGTGAGGTTGATAGTGCAGGGGTTGTGTGGGAGGGCTTTTTCTTCAGTAGCTCAATGAGGTGTGTCTTGCTACGATGCTGTCTTTGTTTTGTTGGCAGGTGAAGACACACCTCTTTGCTCAGGCCTTAGGGGATGGGTGAGGTTCATTAGAAGATGATAGTTACTATTTTGCCAACTGCTTTTTATGGTTTAACTAACCTATGATTTTGTTGTGGATTTTGTTTAGTTTTATATTGTGTTGTTTATTTTGTTAATTTGAATTTGTTTGTGTCTTTCCATCCTGAGTGGAAACCTTTGGATGTAGGGCAGACTATAAATGCTTTTAATTAAAAAAATAATAATTATATAAAAATAATGTGTGGGGGGGAGGATTGGGATGGGCATGGCAGAGAAACAATTACATGGTAATAGATTCTCTGTATGCAATGGACCTTGGCAATGGATATGCTGCCAGCCCTTGAATTAGCCTGCATGTATGAGAAAGTGGTTAATATATAAAGTAGGGCTATTGTCACTGGGAAAGTCTTTAGATAACATTCGTACAGACCTGAACTTACAAGAACTGAACAGGGCGGTGCATGACAGATGCTATTGGAGGTTGCTGATTCATAGGGTTGCCATAAGTCGTAATCAACTTGAAGGCACATAACAACAACAACAGCAGAAGAGGAAACCTGACAGTCAGAAAAACCTGACAAGTAAAAATAAAATTAATTTCAATTTTAAGAATGATCACAAAACCTACTCTACCTTTCAGATGCTGGGGTTCTAAGGGATAATAAAAACAAAGTAAACAAAAAAACGAAGATGAGTTGAACTAAATGGATATGTGTCAGATATAATCTGGAAAGATTATATTATTTGGAAATATACATAATCTGGAAAAATTAAGATCCGCCTTGTTAGATTTAACTATAGATCTATAAATAATAGCTTTTGACTACCACTATATGCATTATATCTTATATTGTATATGCATTGTTCTCACATAGGCTTTAAAAGCATCTCTTCATAAATGCTTGCCAGTTTAGCATGAACTAAATGGCTTACCTGAAAACAGTTTCCAACAGCCAGTAAGAACAGGAAGTCAAGATGAGGCAAATAGCTCATTAGATGTTTTTGTTGTTAAGTACTGGACTGTTTGTAGTCAGTTATCAGAACAAACAATGTACTGTTGCTGACCTTGCAAGGTACAAGAACATGACTCGATAACAAGTGACACGGGCATGTGAAATTTGAGACAGTGTCCTATGTAAAAAACAAACACCTGGCCTATTCAGAAGGTTATAGCCATATAAGGCATGCATGGCCACACTGGAAAAATCAGCCAGTATAAAGGCACTTGCCATACACAATTCATGTTTTTCATCCTTGAAATACCTGTCCTAGACAAAAATTGAACACTCATGAGATGTAGCAGATTTTCTGTGACAGGAATATCTTGTTTTTCTAATAAAGCTTTATAATTATAACTGATTTGCTAGAAGGTAACTCTATCCTCTGCAAACCTTAAAATCTCAGCCCCTCTGAAGTGGGGTCTAACTATTAACTTTTTCTTGAGTTTTCAAAACATTTTGTTACATAGTACAGATAGGAAAGACCGATGCAATGGGCTGCACTCACATGGTTGTAGTGTTCTCTTTCAACATGCACCACTTCAGTGTGGAATAGCACCATAGGAAAGTGGTTGTGTGGAGGATTTCTCAAAAAGGGAGGAAAGTTAATTAGTTCCAGAACTTGTGTGTTCTGGAAAGGCAAGGCATGGTATTTCCTTTAAGTTTAAAAACAAAACAAAAACAATTATATTAACAGATACGATGAAAAGCAAGCCTGCTTTTATGTCTGTAACCCTGTAAAGTGTAGCTTCCTGTTGGATGCCCAGAGCACAGCCCATTTTGGCCCCGTAGGAGTTGCTGTAGGGGTCTAAATAGTTCTCTCTGACTTAATTGGGATAGAGAGCTGAGAAGATTCAGAGAAAGACTGCAGAAACTTCAGAGTATTTGCATGTACTGTAATGGTAAGCCCAAGACTTAATAAACCATAATTTGCATATGTTGCATACTCTTACTTCACTGCTCCCCTGGTGTGTTTAGGTAAACAAACCAGGAAGGGGATAGCTTAGTATTATGTCCAAACCCAGGACCATGATTTCTTGCTCTCTGGTCACAACATCAGCCTGCTGGATCAGGCTGATGGCCATCTAGTCTAGCATCCTGTTCTCACAATGGCCAACCAGATGCCTATGGGAAACCATAAGACAACAATAAACCATGGCTTAAGGCTGACATTAGGATGAAACAATCCATGATCTAGTGTTTGGTCATAACACTAAGCTATCCCCTTCTTGGTTTGTTTACCCACTTATCCCAGGGAAGGTGTGAAGTTGAAGTAATCAGCATGCATAGTATGGCTTAATAAGCCAAGAATCTTGATTTGCCATTATGTATGAACGTGGACAATGTGTTTTTTTTTAAAAAAATATCTTTCAATGCAAACATTTTCACAATAACAAGAGGTCATAACTTTTGGCATATTTCTGTGACCTGACCCTAGAATTCATAAGGAAAGCCATATTTATTTGTCTCATAGGGAATTGGCACATTCCTTTGTGAGGTATAACATTTTTCTTTGAGTTCTGTAAGCACAGTTCACATTTCCGTCAATCTACAGAAGAGCTAAAGGTTTAATTTCATCTCTATCAGACATCTTATCTCCCCTGTTTGTTGCATCTTTTCAGCTGCCTTTTTATTCTTTTTAAAGCCTTTTGGTGATTCCCCACCCCCAGCTCTCCTTGTATCATGTAAAGATTAGTAATCGCAGTCACATCAGTGAAAGCAACAAAAGTGCCTGTGATTTGACCTTTATTCAGTAGAAAAGAGATGGTATTACACAGCAGTGTTTCCCTTATTGCAGCAGGATACTGAAGCCCCTCTGTTCTCTTTTAAATCAAGGAGCTTGTGCTAGGAGAGAAAAACTTATTTCAAAGTCTTTTCTTTGATTTATTTGAGCTTCTTTATAAGTGTGTTTCACACATAAATTTCTTCCTTCATTTGAGATTTCTCTTACCACTAAATCTTAGTCTGCCTATGTCTGACTTTCAGTGTTGTTTCCTCTCAAAGACCTGTTTTATTCAAGGCTAGAAACATGCTGCAAAAAGATAACTGCAGGGGTAGATAAAGCAGGCAGTACATACTTTGCGTGTCAATTCCCTGGCATCATTAGGTAGATGATCTCAGGCAACAGGACTGGGAAAGACTTGGACAACCACCTGTACAGATAGATAATGGATGGATAGATCAGCTGTCTGACTTAGGGTGAGGTGGCTTCATATATTCAAAACAAAATTTACCCATTTGAGTAATGTTGAGGCAATGTTTATAATGACAGAACCAATACAAATCATCCAATTATGCCCCTTCACTTCTGATATGTTTTGAAGCTGTTGGCCGCCCTCTGAAACAAAGTATGTTGTGTTACTTTAGAGCTGAGTGAGGCCTCAGGACTCTGGAAGGTTGCTATTGATGTCATTATGATATGCGCAGATCCTAAGGACTTCCCTGCAGACTGCGCTCTCCAAACAAGGATGGGACCAACCACCATCAACCAATTTAGCATTACTTATCAGATTCAGGCAGGGAATCAAAAAAAGTCTCAACCAGATTGGGAGGTAGGCAGACTGTTGGGAGGCTTCAGGTACTGCCATATGTTTGTAGTATGCCTGAAGCATAAAACATAATTGCTGCTATAGCTAATTTTAAAGTGCCATCCATATTATTTAACCAACAGTTGCAATGCTAAATTAAACTTAATATTTATATTACAAAGAACAGCATGAAAAATATAATTCTGACTGTCTTATTGAAGGCAATTGCAAATAAAGCTGATATTGTATGTGTCTAGAGTTCAAAATGGCATTTCAATATATTAATTTGTTCTTCCTAAAGCTTCTCACTTCTGAATGCACACTTTTCCAGCGACCTTGAAAATGCAACATATTTCTTTGCCATCTTTCCAAATCCTTTGTTTCTAAAGACTTATTGCCATGTCGATCCACTGAAGACATTCAATCGTTTTCAGAAAGGTGACTTAATTACCTCACTGCCAGATAAATGGCATGCTCTTCTTCAGGTTAGAATGTGTGGCAGGAGCACAGGAAACTTTATGTAATATTTAGATGATGATTAATAGAAGGTTGCCTTTCAAGCTGTTCAAAATCATTTCTTTAAAGATTTACTTATAAGACAATTGTAATTAAAATGTCTTGCTGAAGATACTTCCATGCTATGTTTTTCTTTTCCCTGTGAAGTTAACTTCCCATATTATTTCATTGTTTTGTCTACAATCAATTTCAACCATACATTTTATTCCAAAAAAGATAAGATGCTGTAACAGAAGAAAAAAGAACTTATTTTAGGGCCTAAATAAATGTGAGAGAAACATGCATGTTACAAAACTCTGAAAGCAATTTTTGTTACAGAAACACTTCTTCAGAAGGGTCTGATTTCAGCAGAGACATGGCTGAGGTTCAGAGTGACTACCCTGTTCCCTGCCATGAACTGTGCCTGCCATGTTTTATTAGCAGTAGCTATCTTCTTTTCTTCAGTGTTTAGGAGGGCATGGCAGCCAGAAGCTTCTCCAGCACATTTTACATATGCATGCAAACAAGTATCTTGGGCCTGGGGCAGGTGTCAGTGGTGGAAGAGATGACTGAAAGCGAGATGGCACTTGATATTGGACCTTGTCTACCTTGATCTGGCCCTGATTAGAATATATTCAGAGCTAGTCAGTACAGTGCCATGGGGGGGGGACTACCTTCAAGTCGATTCTGACTTATAGCGACCCTATGAATAGGGTTTTCATGGTAAGTGGTGTTCAGAGGGGGTTTACCATTGCCTTCCTCTGAGGCTGAGAGTCAGTGACTGGCCCAAGGTCACCCAGTGAGCTTCATGGCTATGTGGGGATTCGAACCCTGGTCTCCCAGGTCGTAGTCCAACACCTTAACTACTACACCACACTGGCTCTCACAGTGCCATAGATGCACTTTACATAACTTTCTCTAGATCTGTATGCTTTTCAGTTAAAGCATTGGTAAATCTGATTCACTGTACATAAGTTGCAACTGCTGAGGTGGATGGGAGCCCTTGGATTCACCAGCTGTGTGGTAGGATATAGAGGAACTGTTACTGAGTACTTTGTTATTTCTCCTTTTACTCTATCTACTCTATCAGTTCAAATAAAAGACACTGCTTTCTGGGTTATACAAAATCTTAGCAACAAAATTAAGTATTCCATAAAAAAAAGAATGTTTAAATGACCAAGAATGCTTAAATTAAAAAGGATTTTTATGTGCTTTTCATCTGACCACCACTTTAAGAACATTAGCATGCAATTCACAATGCTCTAGTATAATGCACTTTAATTTATTTCATTGTAGTTTGGGAGACACCCTATAGAAGATTTGTTTAATGATTTTCAAGATGGACGAAGGCTCCTGGAGCTCCTGGAAGGTTTTACAGGCCAAAAACTTGTATGTATATATGTTTCCCCCCAGAAATAGTCCAGCAATATTATATGTCCACAATAGTTCTTATTGTATTTGACTTTGGAAGTACATAGATTATATTGTAAATTTCGTATTTGTAGATCTCTAGGCCCTGAAAATCCTAGTTTCTCTTTATAAAGCACTTTGAATTTGCACTGATCATAAGAACATGAATGGAACTATAGGGCTGGACATGTCGTGATGATCACCTAATCTGATCTTATGTAACAAAGTATTAGATTTTGTATCGTGTCTAACAGAAAGTAATGAATTTTGAGATTCCTGAGGAACCATTAAAAAGTGTGTGCGCGCCCGTACACAAACACATTTTCTCTTGCCCCAGCAGATCTACCTAAGCTTTGTATTATTAAATCTCGCTAGTTTAATACTTGGATGGAACTAGGCAAGAGAAATTTCCCTGTCCCATACATTTATTATTCTGTCCTTCATTCTAATTGGAGTCAAGGGGCGAAATAAGACACAGAGACATCAGCTTGGGTTGAACAAGGGCCACTTTATTAAATTACAGCAAACATGTCACACATGCTTGCCAACTGAGGGCTTTAAGTAACTGAGGCCGTCACAGCCTCTCTGCTGCATGTCACACATACTTGCCAACTGAGGGTCTTGCTCTTAAGTAACTGAGGCCGTCGCAGCCTCTCCGCTGCATGTCACGCATGCCTGCCAACTGAGGGCCTTGCCCTTAAATAAGTGAGGCCGTCGCAGCCTCTCTAGTTGCATGTTGTCCCATGCCTGCCAACTGAGGGTCTTGCCCTTAAATAACAGAGGCTGTCGTAGCCTCTCAAACTGCATGTCGTCACCTGCCAGCAATCTGTGGGCCTTGCCTCAAGTAACTGAGGTCATTCCCACCCGGGGGAAGGACCACCACTTGTGAAACCGTCCGTACTGAATTATGCTGGAACAAAGTGGGTAGGAGCCTATCCAAACGCATTTCTCTCCGGCCAAGCCACTGTATTGCAGCCCATCGACTGAGGCCCAACTGTGAGCCCATGCTCGATTTCGTGGCCCTCCTGGCAGCCTAGAAGACCATGCTGTGGCCGCCTATTAGGATTCACGTCTGCTCTGTCCCCATTCAGCAGCCTGTCAAAATAATTATAACTTGTTAGGCTTCCGAATTCCCAGGCCCCCTAAAAGGGGTGAATATAGCCCTTATAAACCTGAGGACCAGCATCCAACAGCCTGCACCTTTGCCTGGGAAAACCCAAGACCTGCTGCCGTAGAAGCAGCTGTAAAAGCCCGCTTTGTGAGCACCCAAAACTGGTATTTTGTGAGGGAGTCCTCGCTTGCATTGGGGAATAAATATCCTTCTCCAGATCCCCCTGGCCAATGTACGGTCTGCCCCATACATATCTGGTTCGTCTGAGACCTTCACAATTGTATATGGGCACAACCCCCCCATCCACAGAGACATCTGATAGCTGGAGGGCACATCAAGACAGGTCTCACTTGGATCCAGCCATCACCTTACCTATCCTAAAAGCTCCAAAAAAAGCCCAGCATAAGGGTGTCGGAAGGCAGAGCTGGGGTCCCAATCCCGGGGAGCTGGATCCCGGAGAGTTGGGAGAAGAGTATTCGGATGGATGGCAGAGGGAAGGGGGAGGAACTTCCCCCCTTTGGAGCGAAGACGAAACAGAGGAACTGCCAGTGATAAGGTCGCTTAGCAACGGGGAGCCTGAGCCCTCCCTGGACATTCTCATGACTCCCCCTCTTTCAGGCTCAGAGCAAGAGGGGGAAGAGGGAGGGCTGCTCACAGCCGAAAAGCAGGAAGGCAGTTTACCATCAGCCCCTCCCCTATCCCCCATCCTGGAATCGGAAACTTCAGAAGAGGAGGGGGTGATGCTTCCCCCCTCACCGCGCATACGCAGACAGCTGAAAAGACAGGAGAGAAGGGGGGGAAGGCGGGCAGTACCTGAGGGGCAGTTAAGGAGGTGCGAAAGATTGCGCGCCTGTTTGGCCCCTTCTTAAAGAACAGGCGGGAAGAAGTCCCTTGCTCTGTCAACTTTCTCCCAATGCCGCAGGACCTGTATCCCTGTATTGCTTCATGAGAAAACGCAGTCTTTGTTTGGACATTACCCTAATAAAACACGAATTAACTACAATCGTTGGTCTGGTTCCTGAGTCACATCCTGGGCCTGACAGCTTGACAGAGCCACCTAAATCACCCTCAACGCTCTTTTCACTTGACTGGGACAAGATGTCAAAGGGAGCAGCGGGGGGGATGAACCCCACTTCTGAGACGGAAGAAGTGGAACTCCTGAGGACTAAGGTAGCTGATTTGCAGACGGATGTTCAAGCCCTGCTAGCAGCAGTCAAGGCGCTGAAGATGGATAATCAAACCTTGAAGGCCACGATAGACCAGATGCGAACAGCCCCTCCAGCTGCCGTAGTAAAGGTTCCCATTGGATTGCCCCCAAAATACGCGGGACAAAGTGATCAGTTGGCAACCTTCGTGGCTCAATGTGAGTTATATCTGGATGTCAGGCACACGGAATTTCCAGACGATGGGGCTAAAGTAGCTTTCATGATTAGCCTCCTGGAGGGAGAAGCTGCAAAATGGGTGACTCCATATCTCGTGAGAAAGGATACTGTCTTAGGAAGGTACAGAGGATTTATACAGGAGATGACCGAGAAGTTTCAAGACCCACAAAGGGCTGAAACAGTAGCACGGCAACTAGGCGCTCTGAAGCAAGCTAAAGGGACTGTTTCCGAGTACACTAACGCTTTTAAAATTCTGTCCCAGGAAACGGGTTACAATGACGCCGCCCTGATGTTTATGTACCGGAGTGGATTAAATGCTGAAATCCTGGATGAGTTGGCCAGGACCTCCCCCCCAGCTGACCTACCAGGGCTCATCCGGCTATGCCTACAGATAGATCACCGGATGGAAGGAAGGTGCCTGGAAAGGAAGCAGGAGGTCCCGAGATACTCAGCCTCGGCATCCCGCAACAAGACCCTTCCCACTACAGGGATGGCAGGTAATGCAACTGAGGGACAGGGAGGGGCTAGGCCAAGACTGTCGGAAGAAGAAAAGGAAAGACGACGCCGGGAACGTTTATGCTTTTATTGTTCAAAGCCGGGCCATGTGGCCAGAGACTGTGGACTGAAAGGGGGGAAAGCTGAGCCGTCGGGAAACTAGAACACCCAGTCCACGTGCAGGCCGGTGGACTGGGGGCAGCATTGTATAAAGGCCCCCCAACGATCCAGCCTCCCTCAAAGGGGGTGTTGGTCTTGCCTATTCGGATTACAACTTCCAGAGGAGTGGTGTTTAATTCCACTGCCTTAATTGACAGTGGAGCCTCCACAAATTTTATTGATGCAAAGTTAGTCAAGCGTCATGGAATTTCCCGGTGGAAACTGGACGCTCCCCTAGCTGTGGAGACTATCGATGGGAGACCCCTGAAGTCAGGAGGGGTGACACAAGCCACGGAGGAAGTGAAACTTCAAATCCCTGGGCACGAAGAGTTCATTTTGCTATACGTGTCAGATCTCTCGAACTTTGAGGTGATTCTGGGAATGCCCTGGCTAGCAAAGCATGAACCCACAATAAGTTGGAAGGAGGCGGTGGTGTGGTTCACCTCACAGTATTGCCAGGAGAACTGTCAACCTGAAGGAATCAAGAACACCTTAGCGGGGGCAGTGCAAGAGATCGAGCTGCCAAAGTATGAAGAATTCAAAGATGTGTTTGATGAAAAAGAGGCAGAGACTTCACCCCCCCACCGCCCTTACAACTGTGCGATTGATCTAGTGCCAGGAGCCAGCATCCCATCAGGGAGAATCTACTCTCTCACAGAGAATGAGAGGGAGGCCCTGAAGGAATTCCTGGATAAAAACCTGAGACGAGGATTCATACGCCCCTCACAATCCCCTGCTGGAGCGCCACTATTGTTTGTGAAAAAGAAGGGGGGGGACTCAGACCCTGTAACGACTATCGCGCATTGAACCAGATCACCATCCCCAACAGCTACCCGCTGCCCCTGATCTCAGAGTTGCTGGACCGACTGCGCTCTGCAAAAATCTTCACGAAGTTGGATTTGAGAGGAGCGTACAATCTGATCAGAATGAAGGAGGGAGATGAATGGAAAACAGGATTCTTGACCGCTTACGGACAGTATGAATACCTGGTCATGCCGTTTGGGCTTTGTGGAAGTCCAGGAATTTTTCAAAAATTCATGAACGACGTGTTTAGAGACTTGTTGGACACGTATGTAATCTGTTACTTAGATGATATCCTGGTGTTCTCAAAGAACCAGGAAGACCACGACCAGCATGTGAAGACGGTGTTGAAGAGACTGAGAGAAAATCACCTGTATGCTAAATTAGAGAAATGTGGATTTGACCTCAAGTCTCTAGACTTCCTTGGATATCGAATCTCAGCGGAAGGCGTGGAGATGGACCCAGGGAAAGTAAGCTGCATATTGGACTGGGGCCAACCTGTCACCAAAAAGGATGTACAACGGTTTTTGGGGTTTGCCAATTATTACAGAAAGTTCATTCCAGGGTTTTCCAAATTAACAGCTCCTCTGACTGACTGTTTAAGGGGGAAGAAGAAGTTTCAATGGACAGAGAACGCCACCGAGGCCTTTGAGGAGCTGAAGAGAAGGTTTGCTACTGAGCCCATTCTGCGCTTTGCTGATCCGAACCGCCCTTTCGTAGTGGAAGCAGATGCTTCAGATTTTGCCATCGGGGGGGTCCTGCTACAATTAGACCAAGAAGGGAAGGAGCTGCACCCCTGTGCGTACTTCTCTCGGAAGTTAAAGCCTGCAGAGAAGAACTACACAGTTTGGGAGAAGGAGCTGCTGGCCATCAAGGACTCTTTTGAAAACTGGAGACAATACCTAGAGGGGACCTCTCATCGAATTGAAGTGTGCTCCGACCACAAGAATCTTGAAAGCCTCCAAACAGCCAGAAAGCTGAACCAGAGACAGATAAGATGGTCCCAGTTCTTCACTAGGTTTAACTTCCAGATTACTTACCATGCCCAAGCCAAAAACCAGCGAGCGGATGCCTTATCCAGACAGCCACAATACAAAGAAAGTGAATCCGAGGACCAGCCTCAATACGTAATCCCGCCAGAGAAATTAACGTTGGGAGTATGCCAGCCTTCATAGGAAGAGGAACCCAAAAAGGCACAACAAGAAGATGCAGACATGCTAAAATATCAGCAGGAGACGGGACAAGGTCAAGACTCAGAAGTAACCTTTCACTGGAGAAATGGACTGTTATGGTTCAAAACCGCCAGATATGTGCCAGAAGGGGAATTAAGGCTCAGAATCCTACGCCAGTGTCATGATTCCATCACAGCGGGACACTTTGGGATTTACAAGACCATTCAGAACGTGGCCAAGGACTTCTGGTGGCCTAAAATGCGTCGGGATATTGAGAGTTATGTAAAGTCCTGCTCTGTCTGTCTGCGGACAAAAACACAAACAGGGACACCAGCAGGACTGTTACAACCGTTGCCTGTCCCACACGAACCCTGGAAGGACCTCTCCATGGATTTTATAACTGATCTACCCAAGTCCCAAGGAATGACAGCCATCTTAGTAGTGGTGGATCTACTTACCAAAATGGCACACTTTCTTCCTTGTGCAGGGGCCTTAGAGGCTAAAGAAACGGCCAAGTTATTCATCAAAGAAGTCTACCGGCTGCATGGATTGCCAAACAGCGTAGTCTCAGACCGAGGAACTCAGTTCACAGCCAAATTTTGGAGAGCAATGTGGAAACAGTTGCAGACGGAATTAAAACTCTCCTCCGCCCATCACCCCCAGACAGATGGGCAGACGGAACGCTTGAACGCCGTTTTGGAAAGATATTTACGAAGTTATGTGTCCTATCAACAGACTGACTGGGTATCATATTTGCATTTTGCAGAGTTCGCCTACAACAATTCTCTGCACTCCAGCACTCAACAAACCCCGTTCTTCGCTAATTATGGATTCCATCCTAAAGTCTTTCCAAGCAGCTCAGAAGGAATGCTGGTACCGGCAGCTGAGAACTTCCTTAAGGAATTGCAAGCGGCGCAACAGACACTGAAACAGCAGTTAAACGAAGCCAAAACAGAGTACAAGCGAGTTGCTGACCTGCACAGGAAGGAGCCCCCCCCCTTCAACCGGGAGACCAGGTATGGCTGTCCACCCGCTTCCTCCAGATGCCGGGCAAATGTAGAAAATTACAAGACAAGAGGGTGGGTCCTTTCGAAATAGAAACTCAAATCAATCCCGTGGCGTACCGACTGAAGCTGCCTGACACGTTTAAAATACATCCTGTGTTCCATCGATCCCTCTTAACGAAAGCCGCCCCTCCCAGTGAGTTACGGCCGGAGGAACCTCCCGGAGCTCCACTCCTGGTAAATGAGCAGCTTGAGTTTGAAGTTGAGGAGATCTTAGATTCCAGGATCAGACGCCACAAGCTGCAGTACTTGATTCACTGGAAAGGCTATGGGGTGGCTGACAGATCATGGGAAGATGCAGCTGATGTGCATGCTCCAGAATTGGTAAAACTTTTCCATCAACGTTTTCCCCACCGTCCCAAGCCAGACAAGGGAAGGGGGGCACAGCCTGGGAGGGGGGATGGTGTCGGAAGGCAGAGCTGGGGTCCCAATCCCGGGGAGCTGGATCCCGGAGAGTTGGGAGAAGAGTATTCGGATGGATGGCAGAGGGAATGGGGAGGAACTTCCCCCCTTTGGAGCGAAGACGAAACAGAGGAACTGCCAGTGATAAGGTCGCTTAGCAACGGGGAGCCTGAGCCCTCCCTGGACATTCTCACGCCTCCCCCTCTTTCAGGCTCAGAGCAAGAGGGGGAAGAGGGAGGGCTGCTCACAGCCGCAAAGCGGGGAGGCAGTTTACCATCAGCCCCTCCCCTATCCCCCATCCTGGAATCGGAAACTTCAGAAGAGGAGGGGGTGATGCTTCCCCCCTCACCGCGCATACGCAGACAGCTGAAAAGACAGGAGAGAAGGGGGGGAAGGCGGGCAGTACCTGAGGGGCAGTTAAGGAGGAGCGAAAGATTGCGCGCCCGTTTGGCCCCTTCTTAAAGAACAGGCGGGAAGAAGTCCCTTGCTCTGTCAACTTTCTCCCAATGCCGCAGGACCTGTATCCCTGTATTGCTTCATGAGAAAACGCAGTCTTTGTTTGGACATTACCCTAATAAAACACGAATTAACTACAATCGTTGGTCTGGTTCCTGAGTCACATCCTGGGCCTGACAAAGGGCTACTGGAAAGTCTGGCTTCATAGCCGGAGGAGCATACTGTATTCCCACTGGCTCACCATACCCAATAAAATGTCCAGTGAGAAAGGGCAACGGGGATAGGGAAAAAACCACCAGCCTAGCTATGAAGGAAAGTCCCACCAGCTTACCTTGAAGTACTTGGACTAACAGGCCCCTTCTCCTGCCATCCACTGGGAATTTCAGCAGGTGACACAACGAAAAGGCCATTCTGGCACATAGCTCTTGCCGGCCCAGAATTCCTGAATCGTCCTACCTGCTCTGTGGTAGCTGGCGGGCATGCTGGGGGCAATGGAATCTACAGGAATTCCAGCGCGCAGTTCACAATGATAGGCCATCTTTGCACAGCCCCTGCAGTCCTTTCAGCATTCCGATAGCTGGTGATCACACTACGGCAATGGATAGGCTTATGGCCATCTCCAACTGGGGCAGATCCTCCCTACTCCCAGCTGTCAAGGGAATCCCCAGGTACATAGCCATACTATAAGCTGTGACCTCAGGCATCCCAAAATCTGCCATACCCCTGAACAATCACACAGATAGTGTCCCACTACTTCTGGGTCCACATGTCTCCTGATTGCTCCCTCCCAGAAGAATCTGAAGCACTCCATGTAAGAAATATAGCAGTCCATAGGCAATGCTCTGCCGCATAAATGCATAAGGCACCTCTGCCACATGCGCGCACCATGTTAAATGAAGTGTAGCGCATGGTACCTAGACTATCAGATATGAACCCCTTACAGCCGAACCCCTTCAATAAGACTCGTGGTGAATCAGGTGTAATTTGCATCTTTACACTCTGTCCCTGGCAAATTACTGCCATAACGAAAACAGATCAAAGATTGTAGGCCATGAAGGCCAGCCTGGAGTTGGAGGCCGTGAAGGCCAGTCGGGAGTTGGAGTATGGGACTAGGAAACCAAAAGGAAAACACCATAACACAGACAAACCTTCCCTTAAACTGGGTAGCCAGCAAGCAAAGTTCGTAGTACCTTGAGTCTAACCAGGGACGGGCACATGTCCTTGAGCAGCTTATGCTGGGGGCTTCTTCTTACCCCTTTGAAGGGCTCTTGCCTCCTATCTCACTGTTACATATATCCTTCTGCAAAAGGGAAGGAAATCATTTATGAGTAGGTACACTTTACCAACTACTAGTTCATTGCAGCTAACCCAGTTCCCTTAAAGCAGAGACTTCAGGTAATTGTTATCAAAAATCCCAACAAAGAAAGGTTTTGTTATTGTTGTAAAGTCATCAGGAAAGGGTGAAGAGTCTGCCTGGATCTTAAAATGCAGCTTCTGTGTAAAAAACAGAGTCTAAGCTTCCATCAAGGCAGCCCCTGTTTCAGTAAAGTCCAAGATCCTGGAAATGAGGATAAGATCCTGATAAGTGATCCGTCTTTCCTCTTTATTCCTATCCACCCATCCAGCCACACTATCATCTGCGAGACCTGCAATTCCCTGCAGAAGTTTGCATGTCCTTCTGTAAATATAACAAATGCCATATGCTTTGTTTTTGATATGAGACCAAATTCAAATAAATGCGACTTCTGTCTCAGAGTTAACAAGGAATGTGTAACTGACACTTGTAAAAGGATCACTGTCACCTAAGTAGAGGTTGTGATTTAGACATTTCCCAGCAAACCCTGTCATCTGTGCACACCATTAGTATCCAAATATGAAAGGCCTAAAAGGCTCACCTGGCCCCTCAAAGGCCACATGTAATATAATAATAGAATTAACTACCACAACCTACTATATTCCTGGGCCTAGCAGGAAGTCAGAAGCCTAACCAAAGAGCTCCACCCCACCCCCTCAAAGCAACCACAATGTAATAAAATTAATAGAATAAAGTACCTTGAACCTAATATAGGCCCGAGTCAAGCAAAGGCTGCAAGCCTAACCAAAGAACCCTTCACAATGGCCAAGAGAGACTGCCAAGGCCTCACCCACATCCTTCAATGTCTTGTGCCCCCTACCTAGGCTGAACTCACACCCAGCCTTGGCAACCAAAGGGGGGTAAATAGGGCCTGTTGAGACTCGAAAGGCTTGTGCAGCCTCCTCTCCTGTAATTAGTTCTGAGCCTGCAGCCCACGGCTGTTGGGGAGATTTGAACCACGATCTCCTGGATTGCAGTCCAAACACCTCAACCACTATCAAAACCTATCCCATGCATATGGGGTGGTGGTGGTTTAAAATTGCTCAAAGGCCTGCATTTTATGAGGGGACCTTTCACACACACCTCTTTTCCTTGCTTGGTTGGCATGACTACTTAAATCCTCCCTGGCCTATAATAAGAATTATGAGAGCAATTATAATAATAATAATTATTATTATAAGCCACCAACCGCAGAAACGCCAGCACAAATACCAGTATTGTAAGCTACTAACTGTAGTAAGTCACTGTCTACAAGGTCTGATCCTTTTATTCAAAACCCTGCAGCTCTTTTGCTCTAATTTATTTTTAATTACTGATTTATTCCAATTATTTTATATTATATCGCTGCTCTTATACAATATTAAATGTGTGTGTGATCTTGTTTAACTGGCTAGCAATAGCCCTAAGGCAGTGCTGCTGGAGGACACTGAGTGCCTACCCTACCAGCCAAGGGGGAGGGGGTTTCCACAGCGTTCAGCCCAGCAAGCGCTTAATAAAAGGCCCGCTCTATTCGCCGCCACTCCTCCAGGCTCATGACCGCCTGCCTCCTTAAACTACCCCCACCGGGGAAAATAACTGAGGCCTAATAGGCCCACAAACATGGCCTAACTAGCCCATAAATGCTGCCTGTGCCGCTGCAAAACAAGTGCCTCCGAAATGGCGCTGACCACGCAGCCGCGCCAGAATGGCCGCTGCCGATCTTCTCCTTGCTCTGCATTGTCCCTCATCGTCCTTTGACGTCACGCTGGCAAAGAGGAAGGTAGGAGGGTCGGCTGGACTTAAATAAGCCCAGGAGCCCCGCCCCTCCACACTGCACATCGCACACACACAATAGGTGCGATGCGCGACATTGCCCCAAACAAAGATGGAGGCGGCAGCTTTGCCCCCATCTGCAACTATGCCCTGCTTGTCAGCTGCGCGGCGAGCGGGGCATCATTTCTACTGAATTCTGGTGAAACTAGTGGAATTTATAAAATTAATTCAGGATCTGGAACAGTTTTCAGTTCATTTGTATCTTTATTTCCTATCTATATTATATATGCACAGGACTGCACACTGTAAAGCAAAAACAACAATCTTGATGTGATTGTACAATGATCTCAATCATCCTTTTTAAAAATCAATGAGCATAAGGAGTACATGTGCATCAATAAGGTACTGCCGATAAAGAATCTTGATGCAGTCATATCTTTAATGTTTTATCAACGTGAAGATGCACATTGGGCAAAGCAAGGAGGGAAAGATAATTAACTAATTTAAAGCAGCACCAAACTGTGTACATAGTCACCAGTGCACATTTTTTAAAATAGTGGAAGTTTCAAAATGTATCAGTTGCATTTCAGAAACAAGAACACATTATTTGGATGTACAAGAACTGGGGAGAAATTCGAATCAGGAGATTTTTGGAAGAATTGTTTCTCTAAATTCAAGTCTTAGACTAGCTCCAAACTGTTTCTCTGCCCCTTCATGAATTCAACTTGTACACATAAATACACACACATAAAAATAACAGTAATAGTTATAATGCCACATGATCTTCAGTTTGTTTCTACAAGACAGAGAGCATTTAGTATGCCAAGGTTGCAGAGCTCCTTACAGATCTTGCCTGTTATTATTATTATGCAAGCAGTGTGAGTACTTTGCTTCAGACTCTTGTGTTTATACAGGCCACTGGTTTATGCTGTTTTACGGAAGTGTTACATTCACTGCCTAGATACATTGAGCTGTACCCAACAAAGTGCTTTTGTTGGTGCAAGGATTTCTGATTGTGCAACAGAATTTCTCCTCCCTCTGCCTGCACAGTGTGCATACCCATTAAGCACAGTAAATCTGCTCTGGAAGGTGTGGGGAAAGAACATAGAGGGAAAGTTCTGTTGCACAGCCAAAGGTCCTTGTGCTAGCAGAAGCACTTGGTTGGACACTGCACTTTTTTATTGTATGGTATATAAGTCTCTTCATACATAATATTTTAAAAAATGTTGCTAATTATTTCATTTTGTTTTAAAAAGTTGCTAATTATTTCTTCTTCTTTTGCGAACATTTGTCCCTCGAACCAGACTGAAAAAATATAGTGATATAATTGGCTTGTAGGTTTCCCATAAAAAATGTAGAAAATGTTTTGGTTTTGTGGGCAAAATATTTCTAGTATTCAAAATATAATTGACATGAGCTGTCTTTTGAAGGGCAAGCTTGTGGATTTACTAGAAGGGCAAAAATGTTGGCATATGTTAATTAAAATGATGCAAGGCATTATTCCCCATTTCAAATCACAGATGAAGCAGGATAGAGAAGCTGATGATTATACCTCCAAAATTCAAAACTAGATTTCATAATAAAAGTGGTAGCAATAGATATTTTATGCCATGGCACAGCTCCTGACATTTAAAATCTTGCAGTAAATGTAAAATTAATAGCAATGTCATCAAGTTTCCAATGAAAGTGTTAATTGGGACTTCCTGTAATCTATTTCTTTCTTTCCTCCCCCTTTTCCCTTACACTCACTTTTTTCATGTAAGAATGAGAATACTAAGTTATTAGTATGGCAAACGTCAGTGAAGATATACTTGCAGAATATCATGTTTCATGCCATGCCATGGTAACATTCCTAAACTGGAAAAGGGTATCGGTTATAGTAAAAAAATGATCTGATTCATTTCATTGTTGCCTTCATTCATTATGGTCACCGTAAAATGCCATAAAATAAAGTAAGGATTGACATTCTATAGTATTTTAGGCTCTTGTGTGTTATTATAAAGACTGTGTTTAATCCAAATACATAATATTTTCTTGCTTCCCATAGTTAATAATCACTCTGTATGCTTATAGGGTAAAGAAAAGGGCTCCACAAGAGTCCATGCCTTGAACAACGTCAATAAAGCACTACAAGTCCTGCAGAAAAATAATGTAAGTAAATAGTTGCATGGGTTCATAATAGATGCAGAGAGATCAAGAGAACTCAGTGAACAGAAATCTCAAAACTCACAATAAATAAGATCTAATATGAACCCTTGGGATGTGGGAGACCAAAGTGCATGTCCCATTTCTGCTATCGGTTCAATAAGTATCCTTATTGAAGAAGCTACTGGGCTAGATCCTGACTTGAAGTCAAAAGTGTTTTGCTGGTGCTGGAGGAAGGTGACAGAGTGGCACCTCCTTGCCCATGCAGTCACTTTTGCCTCCTGGAAAGCTACTATGAGGGAGTTGGGAGATCCTCTGAAACAACATGGATGATGGCATGGGCAGGGCTTCAGGGGGAAGGAAAATTCTCCCTAGTGCCTTTCTCTCTTCTTCCAGTGGCAATGCTGGGTTGGATCACAGTTCCATGTGGGAATGGAATGAGCCCTTGGGGAAAGCAGCAAGTCTGGATTCAACCAATTTACTAAGCCTTAGTTACCATCTGTAAAAGTGTAAAAAAACGGTAAAGGTAAAGGTGTCCCCGCACTTATAGTGCGAGCCATTCCCGACTCTTAGGGTGACGATGTTTACTAGGCAGACCGTGGTTTTTTTATATGGGGTGGGATTGCCAGTTCCTTCCCCGGTCTTTCTTTACCCCCCAGCATATGCCGGGTACTCATTTTACCGACCACAGATGGATGGAAAGCTGAGTGGACCTCGACCCCTTTTACCGGAGATTCGACTTCCTCCTCCTGTTGGAATCGAACTCCGGCTGTGAGCAGAGCTTCAGCTGCGTTACCGCCGCTTACCACTCTGCGCCACGGCGGGTCTTTTCTGTAAAAGTGTACTGTCTGTAAAAGCCATAAAATGTGTTCTTTCCCTCAGAAGAAATAATTTTACTGAAATGTCCATACGTACTGGTGAGAGTATAAAAGAAAAGGTGTTCAAACCTAATTGCATATTTGAAGGGTTTCCTTGCCAATGTTCAATACATGATGTTTGACTCTGAGTGAATATTTTTAAACATCTTCCTCTTACCACCATCTTCTTTGATTAGCCCTTTCCCTCCAGCAGATATCTAATTATGATATCTTGCCTGAGTATGAATACAAAGACATGATAACTTCCACTTAGAGGCTGTTGTGGACAACAGCAATGCATTGCCGGCAGCACATTGCTTTGGATATCTAAAGTGTACACTCTTTTGTTCAGTTTCTGAATTCAGATGGAATATAGATTTTTTGCTTTTTGACAATGTAAAGAAAAGCCTGAGAAGGGACTTAAAGGGGGAGACAGGAGAGGCTTGACTCATAAAGAGGAAGGAGTCTCTTTTGGGAACATGTATATCACATGGGCACAGACAGGGCTGGTCTTATGACTGTGCAGAGTGAAATGCCTGCCTCAGGTGGTGGAACTGGGGGGAGGGGCGGAAATTAATATATTTTATGATATAATGTTGCATACTTGCTGAGTTTTCCTAAAACGACCTGAATTATTTGTTTTGTGTCAGATAATTATTTGCCCAATTTATCAAATGCATTCTTGATGGTTTAGTTGCCACTAAAAGCTGAATGGTAGATAATATGCAAACAAAACAACATAGCCCTAATTTGATATATTTATACCATGTGTTGATTTTAACATATTTGCTTATATTTTATTTAGCAGCTATTTATTTTGTCCATTGCTCTGGGAATGTAAACTAATTTAGCTTCTATTTCAATATGTTTATTATTTTTGCACAGTTTGCATAATTTTATCTAAATGTTTTTGCTTTGCTATGATAGGTAGATCTGGTGAATATTGGCAGCACAGATATTGTGGATGGCAATCATAAACTGACCCTTGGATTGATCTGGAATATAATTCTCCACTGGCAGGTGAGAGACAGTCATTCACAGAATATTTTTAGGATATATCCCTAATCAACAAAGGACATACCTGCTGTTTACATTTATGGTAGAATTAGAGAAGACAACAGCTTTGACTCCATCCTAGCATTTCAATCCTAGCATGGATGTCAGGGCAGTGTAGTGAGTTTTACCCCATTTTCTGAGGTCTCAGATGTGAACCAAGAGGAAGATGAAGGTGAGTCAGCTCATCTGTTGGGCGTTGATTGTGCCTCAGCCTCCCTCAAAAGCACCAAATCATGGCTGATTTTCTCCCATCCCACAAGCAGGGACAAGCGCATGGATCTGGGCATCTACCTGAACACCTCCCCACTAGAGAAGGGCTGCTGGAAAGCTCCCTGGGTGCTGAATAAAGGGCCCAGTGGCTACTTAGACCTAGCTGTGTGTGAGGAGGGGAAATCGTTGTTTGTTGGCTGTTTGTTTGAATGTGGGGCCTTAAGTGAGTGTGAAGAGATTGTCTTTCAGCTTTTCAGTGATGCTGATCTTCTGAAGAATCTATGGCAGGTGTGGGGGCCCTGTGGTCCTCCTGACATTGTTGGACTCTGACTCCCATCTGCCCCAGCCATCATGGCCAGTGGTCAGGAATTATGGGAGTTGTAGTATGCCTTCTACGTTAAATTTTACCTTTGTAGTCCTGTTTAGTACCACTCTCTCTCTATATGTATATATTTGTGTATATATATATATTGTATTTTATGTATTTTAATTTATTTTAATGTTTTTGTGGTTTTATTGTTTACTATTTTATTATGTATGTGTTTGATTTTATTTTTGTAAGCCACCCTGAGTGCCCTATTACAGGGTAGAAGGGCGGGATAGAAATATTTTTAATAATAATAATAATAATAATAAATGTTGTTAACAATCCAGAAGAGTCAGAGTTGGTTTGATTTACCACAGTGCACTGTGCTTATCCTCTTGCATATTTAAAGAAAGAAATAAGAAAATGATAGCAAGGAGAGCAATGGTCTCTTCTATTTGGTCCCATAAGAAGCTCAGTTTGACTTGTAGGAGGAAAATGATTTGCCTTTGATAAATACTCAGCTACTGATCAAACCTCTGTCTTGTACCACAGGTCAAAAATGTAATGAAAAACATCATGGCTGGACTGCAACAGACAAACAGTGAAAAGATCTTGCTGAGCTGGGTTCGTCAATCAACTCAGAATTATCCACAGGTCAATGTTATTAATTTCACCAGTAGCTGGTCTGATGGTTTGGCTTTCAATGCACTCATCCACAGTCACAGGTAGGAGAAATACATTTTGCTGTCATTGCATGAACTGGAAATACTTTATTAGAATCATCTTGCTGGATCAAGCCAAAGTTCATCTAGGCCAGAATATTTTATTCTATCAATGGGGAGCCAGAGGTCTCTGAGAAATGTACAAACAAGGGACGGAGTAGGCAGGATGCACCATCTCCTGTTACTTGTATTTGTAGAGGAACCACAGACCTGAACGTTCAAGATCTGAACAGGGTGGTTCATGACAGATGCTCTTGGAGGTCACTGATTCATAGGGTCGCCATAAGTTGTAATCGACTTGAAGGCACATAACAACAACAACAACACAAAATTCAATTTAGTTATCATGCCTTATTGCCACTAACAACAGAAATATATTAATTTGCCTAATTGTTTCTAAAGGTTTAGAAAGTTGTGGCAATTGCCATATCTTGTGATAATAAATGTTGCAAGATAATAATGGTCTAAAAATTACTTCCTTTTTTAATCTGTTGTCATGGATGATCTCTAGTGTTACCACAGATCTAAGTCTTACAGAAATATTTGTCATAATTGACTCTTTTTTATGATAGGGATGTGGAACCTGTGGCCCTTCATGTGGTGGACTTCAACTCCTATCAGCCCAAGCCTGCATGGCCAATGGTCATGAATGTTGGGATCTGGAGGGCCACAAGCTCCCCATCCCCACTTTATGCCAATCATAATATTATACAGCTCTATTGTATCCCTGCTTGGTATTCTTTTGCCGCTAAGCTAAAGGAACTTCACATCTTTGGTCCTTGTTCAGTGACCTGCTCAATAAACAGTCACAGTAGATCCTATTATTATATGCATGAAAAGACTTTTATTTTATTGCTTCATGCACCATGCTTTGAAGCAGGTATAGTTAGATGGTCTTTTTCTAAAAACAGACCTAAAGAGTGTATTCCCTGACCAATCAGTAGATACAAAAGAGTAAATAGAGTCAAGGTACTAAATGTACTTTTGTAACAAAGATATGAAATGTTGTTTTTTTTTTAAATAATTTTTATTCAAATTTTTCCAAAAACAAACAAAACAAAGTCAAAAAAACATAACAATACATCAACAAAAAATGAAAATAAAATAGTTGACTTCCGATTTGTCGCAGATCAGCTATAAGTATATAATATACATCAAACCTGTCCCTTAATGTATACATACAGAGTCCCTTTTCTCCGTAGGCTGTCTTAATTAATCGTCAAATCCCAGTATCATCATTTTATTTTGATCTTTCAACAAAAAGTCTAAGAGAGGCTTCCATTCCTTAAGAAATGTATCTGTCGATTTTTCTCTAAGTAAACATGTCAATTTGTCCATTTCTACTAAATCCATTAATTTCAATAGCCATTCTTCCATTGTTGGTATTGATTCCATTTTCCACTTTTGTGCGTATAATAATCTTGCTGCCGTAATCATATATAATATTATTCTTCCATATTTCTTTTCTATTTGTTTATCCATAAAACCCAATAAAAAAAATTCTGGTTTTGACTGAATATTTATCTTTAGAATTTTTTGCATCTTCCTACCTATCTGTGCCCAAAATGATTTTGCCTTTTTACATAACCACCACATATGATAAAATGATCCTTCTTGTTGTTTACATTTCCAACAAACATTAGAAACATTACTATACATTTTTGACAACTTTTCTGGAGTCATGTACCAACGGTACATCATTTTATAAAAATTTTCTTTAAGATTATAGCATAGTGTAAATTTCAAACCTTTTTTCCACATATTTTCCCATTGATCCATTTGTATGTTATGACCAAAATTTTTTGCCCACTTTACCATACACTCTTTTACTTGTTCTTCCTCCATATCCATTTTCAATAAGAGTTTATACATTTTCGCAATTATATTTTCATCATTTGTACACAATCCTATTTCAAAATCAGATTTACTTATTTCAAACCCATACATTTTCTTGTCCATTTTATATCTTTCTAACAATTGTAAATAGGCAAACCATTGAAAACTATATCCTTCCTTTGTCAGTTGTTCTCTCTCTTTCATTGTATATTCTCCATGTACATTTTCTAATAGTTCTTGATAAGTTAACCATTTCTCTTTTCCAGTCATTTCTCTTCTATAAAACGCTTCTTGACTTGAGACACATAATGGTATTTTCGAATAAAACCTTGGTTTGTATCTATTCCATATTTTCAACAGAGGACGTCTTATAAAATGATTGTTAAAGTCTACATTTACTTTTACTTTGTCATACCATAGATATCCATGCCATCCCCACTTCAAATTATGGCCCTCCAAATCCAATAGTCTTTTATTCCTCAATAAAATCCATTCCTTTATCCAGACTAAACAGCAGGCAGCAAAATAAAGTCTCAGATTTGGTAATCCCAGTCCTCCTCTTTCTTTGGCATCTTGTAGTAGTTTAAATTTAACTCTTGGTTTTTTTCCTTGCCATACAAATTTAGAGATATCTTTTTGCCATTGTTTAAAAGGTAAATCAGAGGATATTACAGGTATTGTTTGAAACAAAAACATCATTCTCTGTAATACATTCATTTTTATCACAGATATTCTACCCATTAATGACAGTTGTAGTTTATCCCATCTTAGCAAGTCTTTCTTAATCTCTGTCCATAATTTTTCATAATTATTATGAAACAACTTTGAATTTTTATTTGTCATAATGATACCTAAATATTTCAACTTTTTCTCTATTGTAAAATCTGTCTTGTCCATTAACTCTTTCTGTTCCCTTAAAGTTAAATTTTTCACCAACATCTTTGTTTTTTGATTGTTGATCTTAAATCCTGCTAACGGTCCAAATTCTTTTAATTTGTCCATCAATACATTAATTCCTTCCAAAGGATTTTCTAATACAATTATCAAATCATCAGCAAATGCTCTCAATTTATATTCTTCTTTTTTTATCTTTAATCCCGAAATTCTTTTATCTTGCCTTATATCTCTAAGCAACACTTCTAAGACCAGAATAAATAAAAGGGGAGATAAAGGACATCCCTGTCTTGTACCCTTTTGTATTTCACATGAATCCGTTAAATCTCCGTTAACAATTATCTGAGCCTTCTGAGATGTATAAATCGATTTAATCCATTTTATAAAATTGTCTCCAAAATCCATTTGCTCCAAAACCTGGAACATAAATTTCCAATTCAAATTATCAAATGCTTTTTCAGCATCTAAAAAAATCAAAGCTGCTTGTTTATCATTTCGTTGTTCTAAATATTCCAAGACATTCAAGACATTCCTGACGTTGTCACGTAATTGTCTTTTAGGTAAAAACCCTGATTGATCTTCCTGAATAAATTGTTGCAATATTATTTTCAATCTTTCTGCCAAGATCATTGTAAAAATTTTATAGTCATTATTCAATAGAGATATTGGTCGATAATTTTTTGTTTTAGTTAAATCTTGCTCCTCTTTAGGTATTAATGTTATATTAGCATTTTTCCAACTATCCGGTATCTTTCCCTCTTGCAGAATAAGATTCATTGTAGACTGTAAAGGTAGTAAGAGTTCTTCCTCCAAACATTTATAATACATTGCAGATAACCCATCTGGTCCCGGTGCCTTTCCTAATTTAATTTTGTTTATAGCTTCAGATATCTCTCTTGACGTAATAGGACCATTAATAGCTTGTCTCTGAAAGTCTGTAATTTTAGGCAAATTCTGTTTAGATATATACTCTTCTATTTTTTCAGATGGAATTTCCTGACATTTATACAATGTTGAATAATATTGATGAAAAATCTTTTTAATTTTTACATTATCTGTCAACGTCTCATCTCCTTCTTGTATCTTTAAAATGATATTTTTTTGACGTTCTTTTCTTAATTTATATGCTAACCATTTCCCAGGTTTATTTGCAAATTCAAAAGTCCTTTGTTTAGCAAAATTTAGTTTTCTTTCAATTTCTCTAACTGTCAGCATTGATACTTGCTTCTGTAACATTTTGATTTGATTTACAATAGAAACTTTAGTTGGATTCTTTTTCAATTCTTCCTCTTTTTGTTTTATTTCTTCCAAAATTAATTGCATTTTCTGTTGTTTCTTTTTTTTTAATTCAGAGTTACATTTAATAAGATATCCCCTCATAAATGCCTTACTTGTATCCCAAACGATATTTTCACTTGTTCCTTTATGTAAATTATGTTCAAAAAACTCTTTTAATTTCTTCTTACACTCTTGTACTACTTTGTCATTCTGTAATAAAGATTAATTTAGTCTCCATCTAAATCCAAGATTTTTCTTTTTTAAAGTTAATATCACAGGGTTATGATCCGAAAAAGTTTTTGGTAATATATCCATTTTAAAAGTGTCCTTCACTAAAATTTTAGACATCCAAATCATATCAATCCTCGAGAATGTTTTGTGTCTTTCTGAAAAATAAGTAAATTCCTTTGCATTATCATTTATATATCTCCAGGTATCCACCAATTCTAAATGTTCCATCAGTTCAAAGCAAATCTTCGGTAATTTACCCTGTGTCTCTTTGATATTTTTTTCAGAAAGCCTATCAATTTTTGGTGAGATTACCCCATTCCAATCACCCATAACGCACCAATGGTCATATGAAAACTCTGACAATTTTTCCATAAGTCCTGTGTAAAACCTTGTTTTATCTTCATTGGGGGCATAGATACCCACTATCAAAATGTTTGTACCCTGTAGAGTAATTTCGACCCCCACAAATCTACCACTATCATCCAGTAATACCAATTTAGGAAGCAATTGTGGGTTATTGTAGAGAACAACTCCATTTTTTTTTTTGGTCCAGCCGAAATAAATTCTTCACCCAAATTTTTACAAATCAAATATTTGGAATCTTTCTTCTTAATATGAGTTTCTTGTAAACAAATTATATCCAATTTTAATTTTTTCAAATAATGAAACACTTTCTTTCTCTTCTGCGCCGTATTGGCTCCATTTATATTCCAAGTTAGATATTTGTAATCCATCTTTAAGCGTGTATTTTAAAATGTGCCTGATGCTCCTTTTAATCCATCATCTTCCTTCCCTTCCTCTGCTTGTTGACTTTGTTCCCCAGGAATTATATCCATATCTTTGAGTTTATCTTCATCCATATCTTTTGAAGCTTTTCTCAAGAAGTCCCTTGCTTTTTGAACAGTATTCAATCTATATTTCTGTTGTCTGAATGTAAAGATCACTCCTTCTGGAACATCCCATCTAAATTGAATTTTGCGTTGCTTAAGTTTCTCTGTAAGGAAAGCATATTCTTTTCTCTTACGTAAAAGTCTAATAGGAAATTCTTTCATCACCAGTATTTCCTTACCATCAATTTTAAAGGTATTTTTAAAGTGTTGCTGTAATACCATATCTCTGGTCGTCTTCTTTATAAAATGAACAAGCACATCTCTTGGAATTTTATTCATTGTTGCATATCTGGAATTAATTCTATACACTTTGTCTATTTCAAATTCCATCCGATCTTCATTCAAATCCAGAAATTTTACTAGAGCATTAACAATTTTATCTCTGATGTCTTCACCTGTTTCCTCAGGAATTGCACGGAATCTCAAACAATGTTCTTTATTTCTTATTTCAATCACAGCCATATAGTCCAAGTTTTTTTCTAATTCCAGATTTAATATATCTGTTCTATTCTCCAAGATTTGTACCTTTTCTTTAGTGTTTTTTGCATCCACCTTTATTTGCCCAATTGTCCCTTTAATCTCATCCACTTGTGTTTTAATATATTTTTTTATATCTGTCAATTCAGTTTTCATATCCTGTTTTATATCATTAATCCCTTCCATTATTGTTTGAAACATATCTGGGGGTATAGCCCCTTCCTGTGGATCAGTAGAACCTCTTCGCTCCCGGGCCTTAGTTGCTTTTTTAGTTGTCATTTTCAAGAGAAGCCTTTAATTTCTGATATTAATCACTGTTCCAAAACCTAGAGGCAGTCTATTTCTTTTTTTTTTCCTCCACCAACAAAAAAGTTAATATTCCAGGCCTGTTATTGAAATCCAGCCAGCACAGCACAGTTCTTATCTACATCCAAGAATGCAAAACAATTCTGGTTCCCAACACCAAACAATTAGTAACATATACGAGCAGCAGATTCGTCCAAAAAGAAATAGTCCAAAGAGAAAAACAGTCCAAAATATAATAATTACCTCTCATCCGTTTTTAAACTTTAAAACTCCAAATTCAGGCCAGCTTTTTGTCGTAAAAAAAGTATATAAGTTGTTTACATTTTCTTTCTTCCTTAATTATGTTTAAAAGAGAAAAAGTATGACTCACCCAGGTTTCTCAGTTGCTGATTTGTAAACAAATCCCTTTTATTGTAGTAATTTAAGTCGAATGATAAGATTTAGACAGAAGTAGGCTCTCTGGTTAAGAACGTTTTTTTTAAGAAGCAAAAAAAAAATGCTTCGCTTTTTTCCAGTACAGCTTGCGTGGAAATCCTGACTCCGTCTTCAGCCGATCGGCATGCCTTCTTATCTCAGGGATTTCCTGATCAATTCCAGCCGCCGACAGCTCAACGAAGTCTTGTGGAAAATCTGATCGGTTCTCCTATACCTTGGAGAACATTTAAGCCAGTCCAAGATTCCTCTTGGCTGGCTTTTAACCTGAAAAAAGCTTCCTCTGAGGCAGAGCTCCCTCAGAGACAACCACCAGCCAGCACTCCTTCCGGGAAGTCCAGATATGAAATGTTTTTTAATGTACTATTGTACATTCTGCAGGCCAGAGACTGGTAAAGTTTTTTTTTAAAAAAAAAAGATATGAAATGTTTTTTAAAAAACTTTACCAGTCTCTGGCCTGCAGAATGTACAATAGTAACCTAACAATCTTACGTGACTTCACAACATTGAAAATCAGTTGCTTGCTCTTGTCTTCCCCATAGTCCACCTGCCCTTGCAATATAGTAATCTTTAATCCATTGTAAATAAGTGCTTTATAGTTGGAAAGAATGGGGGGACAAGCATTACTCAAGTTGCTTCAGGGACTGCAGAGACATGTTCCTGGTCATTTAACGGCCACTCTTGTGTGTGTTCATAATAGAAACTACCATTACCTGATAGCTTGCAAGACAGTTAATAATAGTGTGGTGCTTTAATTACACACCTTCATAGAAGCCATACAGCAAGACTTAATTTATTATTTAGGCGTTCGAAGCTGGCAGCAGTGACCTTAAGCCTAGCCCAAGAGGAGCACCTAGCATTATGGGGCAGCCTACATAATATAGCACTAATCTGACCAAGTTGCAGCAAAATGCTCTTATCTCTCTGGTTAGTGGAACTGGACTGTAGTCCTCCAAGCACTTACTTTTAGATCAGGCACTTAAAAATCAAATTAATTACATCACAGTTGGCAGTGTGCAAATCGCCACTGATACATTTCTCTTTGGCTCTGTTTTGAGAAAAAAGCAAAGACAGGTGTTTCTACAATAAAATGTAGGGAGGGGAAATTGCCCAGGAAACGTAAGCAAGGGCACCTTTTATAAAGTTGTAAGAATAATTGCGGCAAATCTCTTCTCTTCACTATCTTTTCATTAGGTGTCTCTTGAAATTATACTCAATAATTATTGGCCTTGGGAGAGATGCACTGTTATGAGAGTTGTCTCACAGCAATTAAAAATGTGCCAGTAATGTATGTGTGTGTGTATTTTATAGTCCCATCATAACATAATGATTTGTGATGCTCTATTTATTTAGCACTAGGTACATCCCCTCTTAATCGTCTATTTGCTGGCATAGTAATTCCCAGTTCTGTGTTGTCTACTAAGAATGTTATTCAACTATAAATTCATACTAATGCAAGGTCCCATATTAATGATTTTTAACAGCCTGGTGCTGCCTGAGTTCCTAAATACATTTCACATCATGAGTGTCTTCCAATACATAATTTCCAAAAATTGGCCTCCATCAGTTTACTTGTATTTCTAGCAATAAAGACAACTTTTCAATTTGTTCGAGCATAGGTTCTCAAACAGAGCACATCAAAGTTCTCCTGCACTTTCTTTTTATTTTATCAGAGTCTTGAATGCTGTGTTAGAAAGTTCTCATACTCTTTGCTGCTGTTAGTTCTGTCCTCCTTATAAAACAGGTGTATCAAATACAATCTTTTACTATAAGGCTTCTGGATTTAACACTTATTGTTCCAACACAAATTAACCAGCAAAGCTACAATCCTGTACAAACAGGCTTACTTCTGAGTAGATACGTATAGGATTGTACTTCAAGTAGCACTCTTATCTAATATTGGTATAAATATATTTTACCTTTTTCTCAGAAAAACATGTACCAGAAAAACTCAGAAATGTTGCATAACTGACTAAAAAGTGTCATAAAAGCAAAAGGCTCTTCATAACTTATCCAAGCACTGCCTGTGTAAATTTCTCAATCAATGTAATGAACACCCCTGTTACTGCACTAGGGCTAAATTCACTAGCAGGCAAAAAACCTTGTGGTTTAAGAATGTACCTATAGCCAACAGACACTTCTATGAAACTTTAAAAAGCAGGGAAATTGGGCAGCAATGCACCAGGGGAGCAGGAGACCTGACCTCCTCTTTGAGATATTGTACTGGCCTACAAATTTGTCAAAATGCAAACACAATTTGGGTTGGTCTTTCACAGTCCAATCTACTTCCTATGTAGCTTGGAAGAATTTGGTAACAGGAGGGGAGGGGAGGTTTCATCATTTGCATGCTTATTGAGTTCTATGGGATTTACTCCCATGAAATCATGCTTAGGATAGGTAAAACTGAACATGGGGGAGGAGGATGGGGAGGGGAGAGTAGAGGGAAGGAAGAAGGGGGAGAGGGGGGAAGAAGGAGTGGGAGTGGGAACAAGGGGATTAGAAGGGGAGGGATGAAGGAAGGGGGAGGAAAGGGGCAAAGGGAGGTGATGGGAGGGAGGAGGAGGGAAGGGCAGGTTTGATCATTTGCATACTTATTGAGTTCAATGGGATTTACTCCCGTGCAATCATGCTTGAAAATGAAATGGACTGTCTTCAAGTCAGTTCCGACTTATGGCAACCCTATGTTTAGGGTTTTCATGGTAAGCAGTATTCAGAGGTGGTTTACTATTGCTTTCCTCTGAGGCTGAGACTGGCCCAAGGTCACCCAATGAACTTCATGGCTGTGTGGGGATTTGAATTCTGGTCTCCCAGGTCGTAGTCCTAGGATACATAAAACTGAGCATGGGCGAGGATGGGGAGGGGGAGGGCCGAGGGGAGAGGGAGGAGGATGAGGATGGGGAAGGAGCAGATTGGAAGGGGATGGGGAGGGGAAGGGGGGTGAAAGAAGGGGGAGGGGAGGGGAGGGGCAAGAGGGAGGGGATAGGAGGGAGGAGGGGGGGAGGGCAGGTTTGATCATTTGCATGCTTTTTGAGTTCAGTGGGATTGACTCCTGTGCAATCATGCTTAGGATAGGTGAAACTGACTTGGGGAAGGGTGGGGGGGAGGAGGCAGGAAGGGAGGGGGAGGGGATTGGGGGAAGGCACTGGGCAGAGGGGAAGCCCCTTTCCTTTCCAAAAGGAAAACATTGTGAACATTATCATCCTTTTTCAGGGTTTCCCTCACCTTTTTATTCTACAGCAGGCGCATGTAGCCTCCCACCCAAATTTAAACCAAAGCTGTCCCTGGCCACATCCGCACCAGGCCTTTATTTCACTTTAGGCAATCATGGCTTCTCCCAAAGAATCCTGGGAAATGTAGTGAAGGGTGCTGAGAGTTGCTAGGAGACACCCTGTCCCCCTCACAGAGCTTCAATCAGAGTGGCTCACTGTTAAATCACTCTGGCCACTGGAGCTCTGTCAAGGGAATAGGAGTCTCATCTCAGTACCTTTCACAAACTGCACTTCCCAGGATTATCTGGGGGAAGCCATGACCGTCTCAAGTGAAATCAAAGTCTGGTGTGGGTGTGGCCCCCTGATTAGGCAAGCCCAGCAGCTGTGAGTCTGGCTTTTAGAACCCTGACAGTTGGTTATTACTGAGCATAACCAGCCTTATTGAGTTCAAGCCAAAAGTTCTTAAATTAATTAAAAATCAGCCAGACATTTTTTAAAGTTTTAAACTGCAGAAGATGAAGGTCAGCATGTGGGGCAAGGTCAGTAATAGGATTACAAATACTCTGTGAACATGGCTGATTTTTAATTAATTTCAAGAAATTATGAGAACTCTGACAGAAAAAAGGTCCAAAGGGGTCTGTTTTTTCTCTTTTCACATTTTGAATTCTCTATTCTCTCTGACTGTTTTGTGTACCACCATGAAAACTGAGAGGGTTGTTAAGCAAGTGATTCTGAGTTCAGGACAATAAGTTTTGTAAGGTTTTGTGTTGAAATGAGCTTATGGGAAGCATCAGAATGGCATGGGGGTATTTTCAATTTAACATTGCAGAATGGGAAAAATCCATACTGACTATAGTATACAGCCATTTTCGCTGCTGTGTAATGATCTAGTTTATTTAGCCTGCAGAAAGCTTAATGATTCACCACACTTTTCTTCAGGCATCTGACAAAGGGTTAAAGACATGAAGGCATGAGAAGGAATTGATCGATCTTATAATGTAGCTTTTCTGTTGCCAATAATGTGGTAATTATAGTAGCTCTCTGGTGACGTTTGAAAAATAGTTCACTGATAGAGCTCCAATGTTGTGCTTGTGTTGTGTTCCCTGATGTTTTCTAACCTTTTCATGAGAGGTCTGATTGTTCTACATGTCTGCTTGCTTGCATAAATTACACTGTGCATATCTACTCAGAAGTAAGCTTGTTTGTATCGGTTTGCAGCAATACTGATTGATTTGTTTGGTGAGTTACAGATGGAAAGTACTTAAGATTGCATATTTTAATATCATTGGGATTAGTGAATGATTTCATTCTTTAGGTTAATTGTAATAAACAGAAGTACTACATGGGAAGTAGTTTAGAGAAAGGGAAAGTTGCTCCAATCAATACTTGCAGATTGTTGTTTGCTCTTAACAAAGTACATATTTCATAGATGTATATAGCTGCCCATTACAAACAAGACCAGGCTAAAATACAGTATATAATAATTAAAATCAACAATAAATAATACAAGACTCCCCCTCCCCCCCACACACACACCTTTCCTTGGAACAGAAACAGTTTAAGCAGTTTACAGCCTGGATTTGAAACACAATTAAAAAGTCTGGGTGAACAAAAAGGTCGTCATCTGACACTGCAAAAACCATAGACAAGGTGTCAAGTGAACCTTATTAGAGAGGCTATTCCATAACTGAGTTGCTGCCACTACCTAAAAAGTCCTTTCTTTGGTAGCTAGTCACCACACTTTGTTGGCAGGGAGAAAATTAGAGCAGGGCCTCCCAAGAGAATTGAGCTTCAGATAGACATATGTGGGAGGAGGCAATGTTTCAAGGAAAGTGTTTCCAAGCTTTTGAACACTTTATCAGTTAAAAACCAGCTCATTAAATTGGGCCTGGAAATGGGTTAGGAGTCCATGCAGCTGGTAAAGGACTGGCATAATACAACCAAAGTGCCCAGCCCCAGTTAATAGCGGTCCCTATTTTGAAGCAACTGCTGTTTCCAGATGGTTTTGAAAGACTGCTTCATGTGCATACATTGCAGTAGTGTGAATGGGAGGCTTCCGGAGTGTGGACAACTGTGGCTAAGCTATCTCCAGCTAGGTATGGTCTCAATGGCCTCATCAGCCAAAGCTGTGGCACTTGGAGCTACAGACATTATCTAAGGTTCTAATGACAATGTTGTATCCAAAATCACCCTCCACAAATGGCTACCTTGATGCTTTATGTCAGGAATGGTCACCCTTTTTCACATTTGCTGTTGACCACTTATCCAAAGGCCAACCCACACTTTCTCTCTCACACACATACGTACATACTCATCACATGAATTCAGATTAGACATCTCTCTCTTTCACACACACGCACACGCACCCCACATAGACAGACAGACAGATAATAGTGGCTGGTGGAGCTCCAGTGTTCTCCCGGCTTCTCAGCACTGTGAGTCACTGCACTGGGAGCTCACCACACTGTAGTATGTAGCACCTGACCCTGTCTGATGCTACTGCTGCCATGTACCACACCACACTAAGCTCCCCATGCCTCCCCCTCCCCCTCCCCTGGTAAGCAGCAGCAACCCACAGTGTTGGGAAGCTGGGAGAGCAGCATAGCCCCACCCACTTTCCACCGACCACTACTGCATACAGACCACAGAAACACATTTCCCTCTGTCTTTCAGACACACACATCACACACACACATACATCTCACCATAACAGGCCACATGCGCATCCATCTCTCATACACAACATTTTTAACTCACCAGTATCGAAAGACCAGCAGTGATGGTGGCACAGGTTCAAGGCACTGCTTAGGAATCCCTCCCTTTCCTCATGGCACTTTTCACTGAGAGAGCCTTCTTGGTTGCCAACACCATACAGTTGTTTGTACATTTCTGTAACTTAAGTTAAGCAAAAAAAAAAACACATTTTAAAAAATGAATCTTCCTTCCTTGCTTTGCCATATCATAAGATTTATGACTCAGTTAAGGCAGCTGAAAATTATTGAGACCAACCAGTCACAAAACAGAGGAGATGCAGGGAGAGTTCAGTGTGGAATTATCTCCCCTTAAATATTAGATGAGAGCCAGTGTGGCGTAGTAGTTAAGGTGTTGGACTATGACCTGGGAGACCACGGTTCGAATCCCCACATAGCCATGAAACTCACTGGGTGACCTTGGGCCAGTCACTGCCTCTCAGCCTCATGAAAACCCTGTTCATAGGGTCACCATAAGTCGGAATCGACTTGAAGGCAGTACATTTACATTTAAATATTAGACAGATGCCATCCCTGTTAACTTTTCAGCACCTACTGAAGACCTTCCTCTTTCAACAAAGCTTTTAAAGTAGGGACCTTATCTCAGTCTGCATGTTGGAATTGCTTTTTAATATGTTTTTAAAGTTTTTTTAAAGTTGTTTTTAACGCTTTTTTAAAAAAAGAAACATGTTTTAAACATTTTTTGTTTTAATGTTTTTAGTGTTGATGTAATATATTTTAAAGTCTGTTTTTATGATGTTTTAGCGTGTTTCTAGAGTTTTGTTTACTGCCCTGGGCTCCTATTGGTAGGAAGGGTGGGATATAACAATAACAACAACAACAACAACAAGGTTGCAATTACTGACATCATTTTCTACTGACAGTAGAATATCACTGGACACAGTTAAATTCTTTGCATCAGTATTTTCCTTTAGCAAGGAGTTTTATAGCTCAGATTTCCTCAGTCTAAGCACAGATGTTTACTCTGAAAGTATGTATGTATGTATGTATGTATGTATAACATTTATATACTGCTTAATCATTTGCTTTTCTAAGCGGTGTACATACAAACAAACCATACATAAAATTAAACAATGAAATCATCATAAAACCAAACATTTCCTTAGTGCCTGCTGGAACAAGAAAGTCTTAGTCATGCACTTGAAGTTCAGCAAGGAGGGTCCCTGTCTAATGTGAATTGGGAGAGAGTTCCACAGGTTTGGGCCCACTATAGTGACAGTACAGCTTCTAGTTATTCCATAGCATGCATCTGAGCCATGAGGGACCACCAGCAGACACTTCACCAAAGATCTCAGTGATCAGGATGGAACATAAGGGGTCAGGCAGTCCTTAAGATATTCTGGATCTGAGTTGTTAAGGGCCTTGTAAATTAATACAAGAACCTTGAACATAGCACAGTAACATTTGTGCAGCCAGTGCAAGCTTTTAAGCATCAGAGTTACAGCTGACGGTAGTCTGTCCCCATCAACAGTCTAGCTTTAGCATTTTGTACCAGTTGGAGCTTCTGGACCAGGTGCAAAGTTAGCCCCATATAAAGTACATTGCAATTATGAAACCTTGAGGTTACCAGTGCATGAATCGTCACAACCAGGCTATCCCTGTCCAAGAATGGCCATACTTGGCATACCATCCATAGCTGGTAAAAGGCACTCATAGCCACCAAGGGTTGACAAAGATGGATCCAGGAACACCTCTGAGCTATGTACCTGTTCTTTCAAAGGGAGAGTAACCCCATCCAGAACAGGCAAATGGTCAATCTCCCGGACACTGGGATTGTGACAGCCTGTCCATTTAGGCAGAATTTGCTGATCCAGAGCCTCTAAACTGAAAAGGCTTTCTTTTTATATTTTTCCCTTCTCAAGCCCTCCTGCCTCTCAGAGTATTACCTCCCCCATTCTTCTTTCATGCCCACCTTGCACCTTACCCTCCCTGCCCCACCCCCTGAAGCCTGCCAGTTTCTTTCATCTCTCTACCCTGGTACTTCTACATTCACTTCTCCCTCCCATAGCAGCATTTTTGATAATGACCCAGCAGCTTCTTTTCTATTCCCAGTTTATTAAGTAATAATAATTATATTAATGATGATAAATATTAACCTTTAATCTCTCTTTCTAATTTTCTTCAAATAATAGTAAATATAAACAATTTATCTGTTTTTTCAAATTTCTTTCAACACTCCTACCAGCATGCAAGGAGTTGCTAGTGGTGATAGTAAGAACATAAGAACATAAGAAGAGCCTGCAGGATCAGGCCAGTGGTCCATCTAGTCCAGCATCCTATTCTCACAGTGGCCATCCAGGTGCCTGGGGGAGCCCGCAAGCAGGACCCGAGTGCAAGAACACTCTCCCTCCTGAGGCTTCCGGCAACTGGTTTTCAGAAGCATGCTGCCTCTGACTAGGGTGGCAGAGCACAGCCATCATGGCTAGTAGCCATTGATAGCCCTGTCCTCCATGAATTTGTCTAATCTTCTTTTAAAGCCATCCAAGCTAGTGGCCATTACTGCATCTTGTGGGAGCAAATTCCATAGTTTAACTATGTGCTGAGTAAAGAAGTACTTCCTTTTGTCTGTCCTGAATCTTCCAACATTCAGCTTCTTTGAATGTCCACGAGTTCTAGTATTATGAGAGAGGGAGAAAAACTTTTCTCTATCCACTTTCTCAATGCCATGCATAATTTTATACACTTCTATCATGTCTCCTCTGACCCGCCTTTTCTCTAAACTAAAAAGCCCCAAATGCTGCAACCTTTCCTCGTAAGGGAGTCGCTCCATCCCCTTGATCATTCTGGTTGCCCTCTTCTGAACCTTTTCCAACTCTATCATATCCTTTTTGAGATGAGGCGACCAGAACTGTACACAGTATTCCAAATGCGGCCGCACCATAGATTTATACAACGGCATTATGATATCGGCAGTTTTATTTTCAATACCTTTCCTAATTATCCCTAGCATGGAATTTGCCTTTTTCACAACTGCCGCACACTGGGTCGACATTTTCATCGTGCTATCCACTACAACCCCGAGGTCTCTCTCCTGGTCAGTCACCGCCAGTTGCTCCAGCCATAAGCCTATGGCATGGTTACGGGGTGGGACTGGCAAGTGAGGAGGCACTGGGCAAGCTATGGCTCTGAGGCCCACCTGAAAGTGGCCCAAGACCTGCTGTTTGAGAAGCATTGCTATTAAAAAAAGGTTTTTTTTAAACTTGCAACATTGGAAACTTAGTTGTTTTCTATTTTGAACTTGCAACATTTTTCCCAATATGCTCTTTATGAATATTGTTTTCTTCTCTGCATGTTGCCATTCATATATATTTATATTCCACATCTGGAACTACTCTGCTTTTGATCATGGATTCCTCACACACACACCCCCAGAGGAAAAAAACCCTTCTGCAAAAGATAAGAGACTGCTGGAACTGGAAAAGCTTTTAATAATACTGAAAGAAAGAACTTCATATTATAATCTTCATGCTAGTGAATGAAATTTAAGTATCAGGCATAAAACTAAATTTGAATAAGGAGATTGCATCTCTCCAATTTCTTGTACAGAGTGTTAACATGGCCCAGTTTATACAAATCCACATGCCATATAGTCAATGCCTTTCTGTTTAAAGGCAAATTTGCTTTAAATTGCATTAGCGGTAGTCTCCTGAGAAAACCATTTCCAAATAAGGTACAGCAAGAAGAAGATTCACTATCCCTGAGAAAACAATGGCATCTCACTCATGTAATGCCACCTGTGAAAATATTTGCCATGCATGCAGATTGGTCCATTGAGCTCCGAAGCATTTTATAATATGTAAAATATAATATATATATATATTCCATATGTGTGTGTGAAATTAATATTTAAGTCACTTTGACTGTGTTGTGGCTGATTATCTCTATAGTAGCACATAATGGCCTGGAGTCCAGTTCTATCCATTACCCTTAAATTGCCACTAAAATTTGGTATGGAAGTAGAATTGTTCATAGTCACTTCAGACCAATATCTGTTTACCTAGAGACAGAGCTTGGAAAAGTTACTTTTTTGAACTACAGCTCCCATCAGCCCCAGCCAACATGGCCACTGGATTGGGCTGATGGGAGTTGTAGTTCAAAAAAGTAACTTTTCCAAGCTCTGCCTAGAGAATAGAGATGTTCAGCTGCTGGGTCATTATCAGAGCTATAAATGTCTGTGCTGGAAAAGTGTAGAGGGTTATTTGCATTTCTAACAAACTATGTTTTCTCTGTTTATCTAAAGCTGTTCTGCTTTTCAGTTCATGAACATTGTGTATTCCTGTGCAAACAGAAGTGATCCATTATATGACCTT
This sequence comes from Rhineura floridana, assembly GCF_030035675.1. Lineage (NCBI taxonomy): Eukaryota > Metazoa > Chordata > Lepidosauria > Squamata > Rhineuridae > Rhineura > Rhineura floridana. The sequence continues at coordinate 86,933,840 of NC_084484.1, read as the reverse complement.
AACTGCTTTTTTCTTTTCCTATAAATTCTCTATTATTGATATTTGCCAGAATAAGCCAATCTTGATAAGGGAATATCTGTTTATAGCTTTGTAACTTTACAGACATGCATCAAATATAGGAACTGAAAAACTGAAAAAGGTCTGATCATATATATACACACACCTTCTTCAGTACTGTTCACTTAATGGGAACTGATGCTCCACAGAGGTCAATGCAGCTTACCTTTAACAGAATATAGAAATAGTGGATTCACTGAGCTCTTGTGTTACTTGTCCCACTTTTTTGTTTTGAGAAAGACACACTGTTTGTCTGCTTCTAATTTGAAGTAGCCTATTTCAGCCCAGTACTAAATACAGTCCATTTAACATTACCAATCCAGCTGCTTTAAGCACTTAACATATTATTATTATTATTGTTGTTGTTGTTGTTGTTGTTGTTGTTGTTATTATTATTTACTTTCCTCACAGACCAACCCAAAGTGAGTTACAACAATAAGATTAAAGCCAATTATTACAAACAAACCCATTAAAACAACCAACACAACACAACCTAAAACCAGATCAGTACAAATAAAGACAGGTGTTGCAAGACCTCCTACATTAAAAGAGGCCACTGATACCTAAAGCCTTTCAAATTAATGGCCAAAAGCCAGGTAAAAAGGAAGGTTTTTGCCTGATGCCTAGAAACAGATAATGATGGCACCAGGCATACCTTCCTAGGGAGAACGTTCCACAGGTTAGGGGCCACCACTGAAAAGCCCTGTTCTTGTGTTGCCACCCTCTGCACCGCCCTTGAAGGGGGGCACACAGAGAAGGTCTTCAGATGAAGATTGCAGGGTCCAGGTTGATTCATGTGGGGAGAGGTGGTCCATAAGGATACAGTGAGGGCAGTATGGTGTAATGGTTAGAGTGATCTGGATATGAAACCCATTTTCAAAATCTGCTTAGCTATGAAGCAAAATATGTGGAACCAAGTCACTGTCTCTCAGGCTAACATGTTTTCACTGGGATGCTATGCAGTTCTTAGCTCCTTAGGCTGATTTATAGCAGCCTTCTCAACCTGGTATCTTCCAGCTGTTTGGACTACTGCTCCCATTAGCCTCAGCCACACCTTCCATAAGTTCTAATGGCTCATTGTGCTGCCTGTGTGTATGCTGAGCCTGGGAGACATAGGCCTCAGAGCACACAGAGCTCTGTTTAGCCTATGGTGATCCTCCATGTGCAGGCACTGCACCTGCTATAAACTGAATCACACACATATTTGATTAATATGATTAAATTTTCTTCTCCTATAATCTTGACAATAAACTTACTTGTCCTAATGGATAACTCTTAGCTAAAACTAATGTGTCAGAAATTAATAGAATTATTTATGCTGCAAACACTGCCATAGTACAGAGTCCTAGATTGTTTATCTAAGCTGTAATTTGATCCCTGCCTATAGAACGTTAAGACTGGCCTGCAGCATTTCACTGATATCAGCTGAATTTCTTGTTTGTATGTTTAATTTTGAATGAGGCAGAAAATAATGTATTTTGTATATAACTTCCCATCCCTTAGATGTAGTTGCGTAGCCTTTGTTATCTACAATTGCATAAGTAACTTTATGGGATTTTTCTTTTCAGACCAGATCTATTTGACTGGGACAGTGTGGTTTGCCAAAAGTCAGCTGTACAGCTATTAGACCATGCATTCAACATAGCCAAACGACATCTGGGAATTGAAAAACTCCTTGATCCTGAAGGTTAGTGCAAATCAGCTTCTGCTTGTAAGTGGGAAATTAATTTTCCCCCACAAAGATGACAGGAGAAAGATTTATTAGTTTGGCACCTGGTTTTCCTCTTTCATTTTCACAGTTGCACTACATATACAGGCTTTAATTTAGTTTACCGAGACTTCAGAGTTAAGTTTTCTATTTATTAATGTGCCATAATAAATCCCCTCAGACTAGGGAATTTGAGCCAACACTTCTGTATTTATAGCCAATTTCTAATGGTATATGTTCTTTGTTAGGCACCAAGGTAAAATAGCTATTTTTTTCAAAGGTGCTTAGATTTGCAGTTCTTACTGCTTACAATAGAAGCTGCAGTTCATCAGCACTTTTGAAATTGTGGCCTAAATTTGGATTTAAGGAGCTAGTCTTAGGTTTTTCACTGACGATGATTCATGAACCATTCATTATTCTTTTTTTATTAGTTTTACGTTTGGATGAAAGTTTTTTGCTTTGTTTTGTTTTTTTACTAAAGTTTATACTACTTATGTCCTTTCTCCTCCATGAATTATTTGTGTGTATATTCTGATGTTTGTGTTTTTTGCTTCTGACTTGTGAGATAATTGTTCAAACCCACAGTGAGCCCCAAAATAGCAAGTGTTGCTGTTATTTAAACGTTTGCCAATTGTTTTGTTAATAATTGGGAATGAATAGCAATTACTGGTTATGTAAATAGAGAATAAAGCCTGGAAATAGCCTTTTTACTTTCGAGACCTCTTCTCCAAAACTGGTATGAAGAAGACCCATTTGGTTGTTCATTAATGAGGAAAGGCACTCTAAATATACAGTCTTTATGTGACCTGGGACTGAGCCCTGACACTGGAAATTCTGGCCTTGGAAATTTGTCAGACTAAGGCAGACTATTGTAATTCATTTCCATTGTATAGTGTGCGAGTATAAACATACTTGTACTACATACATCAGTCGTTTACCTGTTTATAACAATTTTACATAAAAAACTAACATAATTTCATACAGTTAAAATTGTCTATGGTGTTCAAGACTAGAACAAACATTTTTCTTTGAAGACTTTTTATGTTTTGTCTGTTTTATTTTTCTTGCTTTATTTCTGTGCTTTATTTCTACCATTATTTAGTTACTATTTATTTAAAATATTTCTAGCTTGACTTTCATCATCAGATCCCAGGGCACATTAAAATGACATGACAATTAGAAAATCAAAATAATACAATTAGTAAAGCAAAGCAGACAAAAACATTCCAATTATCAATCATAAAACCATCCATAAAGCTGCAGCACATCTTCCGCCTCTAGGCTGAGCAGTTGGTGCCAATAGAGCTTCAGAGGAGAGGACATTCAATAAATGGGACACCACCACAAAGAAGGACCTTGCTTCTGTCACCACATAATATAGCTTTCAATCCAGAAGGATCCCCAAGATGGCTTATAATAAGAATAAACCATGTGACATTACTTTGGGAATGCTTCTACCCCCTCTGGCATTGATATTACCCTGAAGTAGTACATCATTGCCTGTAAAACTAGTTCTTATGAGGTCAATGTGACTGTTCTTATCAACTTTTATCCCATTATACTTCTCTGAGTGTTGGCAGTTGGGGGCCTGTAGCCTGGCTATGTGATACACCTTTTCCCCAGGAAAGAGAAGGAAGAGCCAAGTGTAAATGTTATGATTTAGGTTGAGCTCATGAGGGATGAGAGTTAGATGTCCCATTGTGTGTGTGTGTGTGTGGTAGTAATATGATGTAGAATCCTAATAACTTCATCCCATTTCTGATTGTTTGTTAAGGGTGCAGAGAGTTGTTAGGAGACCTCTATTCCTTTCCCAGAGTGGTATAACAGTTGATCCTTCTTCGCAGGGAACTTCATCAGGAAGGCTTTAAACTGAATTCTAAGTGGGAGATGTAAACTTGGAGGTAATGATTGACAAAGGCTTACATACAGAAACAGCAACTGAGGGAACAGCTTTAATGGGGTTCAGTAATTGTCTTCATAAGATGTAGGAAGGAAAGCAGACCATAAATCACATGGTCTTTGATGTCTATATACTAATGCCCAAAGTATGGGAAACAAACAGGATGAACTTGAACTCAATACAGGAGGGTTAGCACGACTATATATATATAACAAAGTTTGTGGGAAGACTCCCATGAATGGAATACAGCAATTGATAGATATAACTTGTTCAAAAAGAACAGATGGAATAGAAAGGGAGGCGGAGTTGCACTATACGTTAAAAAGATATATATCCCTGCATAGAAATACAGAAAGGTGGACCTTTGTGATCCCATCAAGAGCATCTGTATTAAAATTAATAGGGCAAGGAATAAAAGGAACATGATAATTGGAGTCTACTACCAACTATCCAATCAAGGAGAAGATGAAGATGAAACTTTTGAAAAGTAAATTGGCAGTGTTGCAAGGAGGCATGATGTAGTATTAATGGGGGACTTCAATTATCCTGATACCTGTTGAGAGACAAATTCTGCCAAACACGGACCCTCCAAGAAATTCCTGACTTGCGTTGCTGATAACTTTCTCCTCAGAAAGTGGAGGAAGGAACTAGCGGATTAGCTATCCTCGACTTGATTCTAAGCAATAGAGATGACTTAGTGGATGAAGTGGCAGTTAAGGGAACTCTGGGGGAAAGTGACCATGTTGTACTTGATTTCTTGATTTTAAAGAAAACAAAACCTGAGTGTAGCCATATGTGTACCCTGGACTTCAGGAAAGCCAGTTTTAATAAACTTAGAACAATGATAAGTAAGGTCTCATGGCAAGCCACCCTAATGAGAAAAGGAGCCCAGGATGGATGGGAGTTTCTTAAAAAGGAAATTCTAAAGGTACAGTGGCAAACAATCCCAACTATTGGGAGCCATGCTAGCTGGGGGAGGACCAATGCACAGGAGAGGGGAGGAAGACTTGGACTGGGACGTCCCAGCTGGGGAAGGACCCAGTGAGGGGTGGGACATTGAAGCAGCTCCCACTCTGGCTGTTGACAGGGCATCTCCAGCTGTCCCAGACACCCCCCCAAGAGGAACCCCCAGACCTCCCCCTTTCTCCTCCTCTTCTGCCGCTGCCAGACAGCTCTCCCCCCATAGAGGGAGAGGATGGGACTGATGCCGAAGCCCCACCTTTGCCCAGGTCCAAGAGGAGGATGCGTTAGGAGATTCAACAAATGCAGCTCAGGAGGAGTTCGCGATTACACACACATCTCCAGCCGTGACTCAGGGAACATGCAAGCAGGGGGGCACCCAGCCCTACTTAAGCCGAGTGAAGGGGAAGGGTTAGTTGCTGAGTCAATATCTTTAAGCCACCAAGTTGTGCCTAGTTAGTTAGAGAGGGATGCTGAGTTCTATGTAAGCTGTAGGTAGATTCATGAAGTGCACTGAACTGAAACTTTCTCTTACTTCAGTACAAGAAAAAACTACAGCCATGTCTGAGTCTGAGTTCCTCAAGTTTGGGCAGGACACCAAGGAAAAAAGGGAGAAGACAGCAGAAGAAACCAATGTGGCTTCACAAAAAGCTTAGAGATGACCTGAAAACAAAAAAGAACACACATAGAAAGTGGAAGGAATGCCAGGTCACAAAAGAAGAGTGCAGACAGGTAGCACAGAATTTCAGGGATGGTGTTAGGAAAGCTAAAGCTAAGAATAAGCTGAGGTTAGTGGAGGATGCCAAAAGCAACAAAAAGGGTTTCTTCAGGTACATCCATAGTAAAGACAGAGAAAAGAAATGGTACAGCTACTCAATTAAGATGGCAAAATGATAACATATGACAAAGAAAAGGCAGACGTGCTCCATTACTACTTTGACTCAGTCTTCTCCTAAAAGAGGATCTATGACCTTCCTGGCAAATGTGACATACAAGTTTGTAGCTTCAGATTGGTAGACAAAACGGTCAAGGAACACGTAATTACTTTGAACAAGTTCAAATCTCCAGGGCCGATGAACTGCATTCTAGAGTAATGAAGGAACTGGGTGAAAAACACTCAGAACCATTATCTATTATCTTTGCAAAATCATGGAGGATGGGTGAAGTACTGGATGATTGGAGGGGGGCTAATGTTCTCCTTATCTTCAAAAAGAGCAAAAAGGAGGAACATGGGAACTGCAGATCAGTCAGCCTGACATCAATCCCTGGGGAAATCCTTGGGCAGATTATAAAGTGATCAATCTGTAAACACCTTGAAAACAATGCAATAATTATTAGAAGTCAACATGGATTTGTCAAGAACAAATCCTGCAAGACTAATCTTATTTCATCTTTCATTGGGTAACCTCCCTGACAGACTGTGGAAATGCAGTGGACATAAAATTTTGACTTCACAAAGCTTCTGACAAAGTGTCCCATGGTATTCTGATTAGTAAACTAGCTAAACGTGGGTTGGATGGAACATGTCTGTTGAGGCTCTCATCACACTGCTGCATGGTGAGTTGTGTAGAGCCATTGACATGATCACTGCTGAGAGCTCTCACCATTACTGTGGAACATATAGGTCACCTTGGTACTCAAGTGATCTGTGTGCAATGAAACAGAAGGGTAGACAGCTAGGATGCAGGTGATGTAAATCTCCATCTGAACCTGGCTGAGCACATGTGAGGTCACATTATCATACCTACCATGTGAGTGTGGTGGCAGAAGAAAGCCTACTTCTCCTCAACCATTATGTCTGCAAGGAGCCGCCTGGCAGACCAAGAGAGCTTTACTCTGACACCATCAGGAGCCAGCTGTAATAACTTGGTGTGGCATTTTAGGGGCAATATTTCTCAGATTCAGACTGAGTTGGATGCTACGAGTAGAGCAAGTCCAGTAGAAGCATCCAGAGCACTGTCATCTGTACTGGATTAGTTTCAATTATTGCAACCTGAAGATGTGGACAAGCTGCTTAAAAAACTATGGCGGACCACCTGCCTGCTTGACACTTGCCCATCTTGGCTTCTTAGATCTAGCTGTGAGGGGTTGACTGGGTGGGTCCAGGGAGTGATTAATTCTTCACTGGAGGAAGGTAGAGTACAATCCCCTGTGAAGGAGGTGGTGATGCATCCCCTCCTTGGACCCAGAAGTGTTAAATAACTATGTCCCAGTGGCAAATATCCCATTTTTGGGGCAAGGTGCTCAAGAAGGTAGTGGCAGTCCACCTTCAGGCATGCTTGGCTGAGACTGAATATCTGGACCATTTCAGTCTGGCTTTAGGCCTGGTCAAGGCACTGAAACTGCCTTGGTTGCCCTGGTCAATGACATTTGTTGAGAGAGAGATGAGGGAAGTGCCAGACATAGTGGTATGATGGTGAGTAGACATTTACTCACATTTGCACCTGCCCCTGATTGATGAACATGTGTTTTGTCCCCCACCCACCACCTGACCTTTTCTCCCTAATTATGTGCAAAAGATTGTGGGAATGGTAACTCTTGAGACATGTTACATAGGGAAGCACACATTTCCCTGTCTCTCAAATGCAAGTCTTAATTTAACTGCACAAGCACATTCTCTCTGGGGTCATCCATTTAATGTGCAAGGTAAGCCCCTTATATCTCCATTAATTCTCCCTCTTCCATATGATGCTGGTCTCTAATCAATGTCTTCCCACACTTTCCCCTCCCTTAATCTGCACTTTCTTGTACCAGCTGTACTGCAAAAAGGAGAGAAACCTCAATTACAAAAAGTCACTGAGGAGGGATGCCAGTTGCATTGTCTCCTTCAGTGCCTCCTGCTTCTGTTGGGTCCCTATTGGCTCCCTCTCCCTTCTGATCTGAGCCAATCAGCAATACAACAAGATGAAAAGGAAACAGGGGGAGGTTGTAAACAAAAAAGGGCTTGCTTACAGGTGTGGATGAGAAAAAAGTTTGATTTGAGTACAAAGAAAGTGCAAAACAATTAAGCTTGGATTACCAGCAGACAATGTCAATAAGGAAAATGTGGATTTTAGTATGGTCTGAATGAGTCCTCTGTTCTAGAGAAGGGCCAGCACCTGCAACTATATTCAGAATATTGCTTGCTCTGTTCTAAAACGTCTTCTGATTGGCTCCAGCAAATCTCATAAGATCTGTAAAAAAGGTACATATTTACAGCTTGCAGGAAATAGGTTTCCATAGATATCCTCAAGCATGATCTACAATTTAGCTTCATCCCCCCCACATACACCTCCACCTCTATCTCCACCTCCACCTCCGCAACATTCAGCATGTCTGGGCTGTTCCCCACTCTTGGAACTCCAGGGTCTGGTATAGTGTACACTCCTACTCCATACTTCAGGCCTGTGCCAGGCCATCCTCACAAAAACGAAGTAGCAAACATATATGAATTGCCCATGACTGAGGATCAAAATAAGATCTGATAGTTACGTAGCAGATTAAAGCAGGTTATTTTCCTCTGGTGAAAATGATACTTATGTTTAGCAGGTAAAGTGTAAGAAATGATCAAATGGGTTCTTCATTTACATAGGAAAGCCTCTGTTAACTAAGTGCATATGATACAGCATTGATTCAGTTTTGAGATGAACTGTAGGTCTGACATGCATAAGTCCCATACCCTGAATGCTTGAGACAGGAACTGGCTAAAGGTTATATTTATTAAAATATAACAAGGAAGACTTAAGCGAAATTAAACAGAAGTGCTGCAGATTACAGGCTAAACTACAGGACGCGTCTTGCAGCATGCTCCCCAGGACGCCGAGTGCCTGCCACCCCTCCTCCATTCTTTCACCTGCAGAAGGCCTCAGTGGGACACTCCAGCCATGGGGGAAGTGTATTCGGGGGGACCCACAGCTCATCAGCACCTGGCCCGGCTATTATCACAGCCCTTAGCCCCCATAAGACCCGCAGCGTGGTTTGCGTCCATGGGGAAGCAACATGCAAATCGGACCACCCACCAAAGAAACCTAAGTCACTTCAGCCTCACACTACAATGGAAGTCGTGCCTCTGCCATTATCCAATCAGGCCCTAGGGCCTTTAGGTTCTATTGAATCCCAGGCGGAGGTAGCCATAGCCTGCCCCTCTTCCAGCAGGCACGAGGTGGCTGAGGCGTGTACTGCTGTGGGTAGGGTGGCTCCCCAATGACTGGCATGTAAGAGAAGTAGGGGAACCAGTCACGACAGGCAACGGCCTGGTGTGCACAGGGGGCTGCACCAAAGGAGGCTCATAGCAACATGTGCACATCACAGAGGGACCTGGAATCCCTATCTGAGGAGGAAAGCACCCAATTCCAGCCCATCCTGGAGGCAATTTTTTCTACATCGTCTTCTCCTGAGGAGTTTGAAGGCTTCCTCAAGACAGCTGTGTCTCACCAAGCATTACAGGAGAAGAGGGGTGAAGCATCCTTCGTTTCACCCTCTTCACGTCAAGAACTCCAAGTTCAGGGGGTGGTGCACAACCCACACTGTTCTCATGCTCAACCTCTACAGTTTCAGTTATCACCACACATACTACAACAATTAAAGGAACAGCTGAGAGATTCTCTCTTAATGGATCTAGCCAGAGATCTTTCCACATCAGCTGCTGAGGCTCGACGCCCCACACAGGACACACCAGCCACAGCACCCACTCCTCCACCTTCAAGAGCGCAAGTGGCACAGGGACTCACTACATTCGGCTCTTATTCAATTGTGCCCCAACCACCGGGCAGGGCATCACCGTACCCTTATGCCGCCTCATAGGGCAGGCATCCTCAACTTCAGGTGGAGGCAACGGTGGACCCAGACAACGAGCTGATTGTCCTCAATGAGGAAGAATGGAGTGGAGATTCGGAGTCAGAGGAAGTAGTGACCAATAGGATTTTCCAGGACGCTCATTTCCTTCCACTCCTGTGCAAGGCAATGGAAGTTCTGAACCTAAATTCTCCAGAAGATCCTGCAGCTCCCTCAGCATCTAGAATTTGGGCTGTGTGTCCAGACCCGAAACCCAAGTCAAGGGTGATAAAACTTCCATCACTGTTGCCTACAGTGATGAAGTCCGAATTTGACGCCCCTCTGCAGTTCAAGAAATTGGTTGCAACTGCCAACAAATACTATATGTTGGAATAACACATCATGGACCAACTCAAGGTTTCTCTGGTCGACGCCCCCAAAGTCAATTTACTAAATCCGTCCTTGAACCCGAAAGACTCAGATGCCCACCTCAAGTATCTGTCAGAGCACAAGCTGGATCTAGGCCTTAGGAGGATTCATGAGGCCAGTGCACTCTCCATCAGAGCAGCAGCAGCCTCCTCGGTCTTCGCAAGAGTATCCCTGCTGTGGCTAGAGGACCTATTGGAGGGCCCACAGCAGTATCCAACTCGAATCCGGAAGTCCCTTCTGAAAATCTCGAGAGCAGTGACCTTTATTGCAGATGCATCCATGGATGCCATGCAGTTTTCGGCAAGGTCATTAGCAGCGAGTGTTTTCACTCAAAGGATGCTATGGTTATTCCATTGGGAGGCCAATACTGCAGCCCCATCTAATCTCGCATCTGAGCCCTATGTGGGTGGCAAACTATTTTGCAATGACGCCCTAGCTGGGGTCTTGGAGTCAAAGGAAAAAGAAGAAAGCTATGCCTTCTACCAAAAAATGAGACGACAAAAGATTCTTCCCTAGACCTTTCCATCCTTATTTGCCCTCCCAGTCCTTTCAAGGCTCCAGGGCATTCGGAAGAGCAAAGGAGTCCCGTACCAGCCTTCCCTTCTGGAATAGCCAGTCTAAAAGCCAACAACCTTTCCCCAGTAGATCGGGTTTTGGATCCAGTCTCGGGGGAATAAGCATCAATTGTGACAACAGGGTCCCTCAGGTGGGAGGATGCCTTCAACACTGCCCACCACTGGAGGGACACATCTTCAGACCAATGGGTACTGCAAACCCTCAGATACGGACTGAGGCTGGAATTCACCTCCCTTCCTCCAACCAAGTTTATCCCCTTCCCCCTCCCAACATCTCCGGACAAGCGGGAAAGGACTCTTCAAGCTATTGCCCACCTTCTGCAGATTGCTGCAATAGAGCCCATTCCAAGAGGTGAGAGGTTCGCAGGAATCTACTCAGTATTCTTCACCATTGCAAAAAAAGACGGATTTTTCAGGGCGGTACTTGATTTGAAGAATTTAAATCAGTTCATAAAATACCGCAGGTTCCGCATGAAAACTACTGTCCATCAAGGGGGCATTGAGAAAGGGAGACTTCCTCTCATCTATCGATCTGAACGCCTATCTGCATGTCCCTGTTTTACCGCCTCACGGACATTACGTCCAGTTTGCGGTGGCGGAGGATCACTTTCAGTACAGGGACATGCCCTTCAGTCTGGCGTCTGCTCCCATCGTATTCACGAAGATCGTAGTTGCTCTGGTGGCACACCTCAGGATGCAGGGGGCCCATGTCTTTCCTTACCTGGACGACTTTCTGCTCCGGTCTCCATTCCTCCACAAAGCTTGGAAAGATCTGCACATCACTCCAGCATGCCTCAAGGATCACAGCTTCCTTGTCAACCAAACCAAGAGCCAGCTTTGTCCAGCCCACCGCATAATACATTTGGGGGCCACCATAGACTTACAGCAGGGACTAATAACATTAGCTGAAGACAGAGTAGACAAGATAATTACAGCTGTCACACACCTCCTATCTTCGCCTTCGGCAGATCTTATGGATCTGGCAGGTATCTTGGGGTTGATGGTCTCAACCTACCAGACTACACCATGGACACGTCACCACTCTCAACCACTCCAGTGGGTGCTACTGCCTTTTCAAAGCGACATTGTGGCCAGGCATCTCCAGAAGGTAGCACTTTCACCAGTGGTCCGTCACTCCCTGCTATGCACAAACCCAATCTACTAAGGGGAGTGCTGTTCCAGGACTCTCCACGGACTCTGATCACCTCAGATGCCAGCCTGGCAGGCTGGGGAGCCATTTGCGATGGCCAGATGATACAAGGGACTTGGTCACCACAGGAGTCAGTACTTCCAATCAATCTTCTGGAGCTTTGTGCAATTCAGCTAGCTCTGAGGCACTTCATGGAGATCAAACGGTTGGGGGCGGTGCTGGTCAGGACATTCAATGTATCAGCCAAATCACATTTGAATCGGCAGGGAGGCACACGCTCCCCACAACTACAGAAGGAAGTTGCCCTTCTGTTCCAGTGGGCAGAAGCACACGTGGACTCGATCCTCTCAGAATACCTCAAGGGGGAGGACAAATGCCAGTGGATTTGCTCAGCAGACAGAAGGTGCATCAGGGTGAATGGAAGCTTCACCTGTTGGCCTTTCAGGAAATAGTGAGATGCTTCAGCAGAGTTGAGGTGGACCTGTTTGCCACACACCTCAACCGCCAGGTGAAAAGATTTTTCTCCAGATACATGACACCAGAGGTGGAAGGCATAGATGCTCTGATGTCCCAGTGGCCACAAGAACAACTCTACATCTTCCCATCTCTTCCAATCATTCCCAGGGTACGTCAAAGGATCCAAGCCAAAAGGGCAAGAGTTCTATTGATAGCTCCTTGGTGGCCAAGGAGACCCTGGTTTCTAGAACTTCTTGATCTGTCGATCGATCCTCCATGGCAAATTCCCCTCAGGGAAGTCCTATTGTCACAGGGACAGCTTCTTCACCCAGACCAGGGATGGCTGGCGCTTCATGTCTGGAAATTGAGAGGTGACGCCTCTTAAAACAAGGCATTCCAGCTCAAGGGGTGGAAACCATGATGGCCTCAAGACGCCCTTCCACAATTAGAATATATGAGATTACATGGAAGGCCTTCTCAACGTGGTCACACAAGAAGGGTTTAATTCCAAGGAAAGCAGGTATAAACAACATCCTTTGTTTCCTACAGGATGGCTTGTTCTTGGGTCTTAGGCCAAACACTCTCAGACGCCAGGCTTCAGCCCTTTCTGCAGTTCTGTCTACATCTCCAGAGAAACCGCTGGGATCTCATCCGTTACTCAGGCGTTTTCTATGTGGGGCAATGGCATCGGTACCTCCTACGATCCATCGTTACCCAACTTGGGATCTGCACAAGGTGTTAACAGCCCTACAAAAGCCCCCCTTTGAACCCCTAAGTCAAATTTCCCTACGTCTCCTATCCTTTAAGGTCTTGTTCCTTGTGGCCATAACTTCGGCCCAGAGAATGTCTGAGTTGAATGCTCTGTCTGTTGACAAGAATTTCTGTGTGTTTCATAAGGATAGAGTAGTCCTACGTACTGTCCCTTCTTTTCATCCTAAAATACGGTCTTCCTTCCACTGTCAGCAAGAGTTGGTACTTCCTTCTTTTTGTCCTAATCTCATTCACCCCACAGAGAAAGCATGGCATTCACTGGATGTGCAAAGAGCCCTGAAAGTGTATATCTCTAAAACAAAACATCTCCATCATGTCTCCTTCCACCCAGCATCTTTAGGGAAGAAAGTGTCTTTGTCCACGCTCGCTAGGTAGATCAAGGCATGTCTCACACTGGCCTACGCCTCTCTAAAGTTAGCCCGGCCAGCCAGGATAGTGGCCCACTCAACTAGGGCAGCAGCCACATCGGCAGCATTCTCATGCTACACATCTATTACAGAGATTTGTGGAGCAGCTACATGGGCCGCACCTAATACATTTATTAAACGCTATAACATATGCGTCAGCAGAGGCAGCTTTTGGGAGGAGAGTGCTACAGCACGTTCCCCCAGATCACTAGTGTAATCAGCCCAGCAATGTTCCCACCCTACATGGGTCTTTGGTATGCCCCACCTGAGACCAGCTTTTCCATGCACAGGAGAAAAGACATTTGGTCTTACCGTAAAATGGTTTTCTCTGTGTGTGTCAAAAGCTGATCTCAGGGCCACTCCCTAGGAGAGCTGGGCTGCCATCGCTGTCTTTTTCATCTTAGGCCTACAGCAGAGAGCGTATGAGTGGTGTTGTCTCCTGTTTCATGTTGATGGTTCCTGTTGTTTCTCTTTGTACTTTCCTCCTGTTGGTTGACTTGTTATCAAAAACTAAAATAAGGAGCTGTGCAGAGTAGGAAGTCCTTGTTAAAAAAAACACAACTCTTTAGCTCTCTTCTGCCTTCAGCTGCTAGGTGGAGCTAGTTACCCACCTGAGATTAGCTTTTGATATGCACAGAGAAAACTGTTTATAATAATAATAATAATAATTATTATTATTATTACCACTACTACTACTACATTTATATCCCACCTTTCCCCCAAGGAGCTGAAGGTGGTGTACATGGTTCTCCTGCCTCTCCATTTTATACTCACAACAACCCTGTAAGGTATGTTAGGCTGAGAGACCGTGAGTGTCCCAAGGTCACCCTGCAAACTTTATAGCTGAATGGGGATTTGAAGATTGTGCTTTGAGAGTGCTACTTGAGATTTATTGCTTTTAGTGGCTTTTTTGCCAATTAGTTAAATATGAGGCATAGGTAAAAGATGCCAAATGTTTATATGCTGTTTAGGAACTTTGATTGAAGATTTGTAACTAGGGGATTATCACAGAAACAAGACTGTTCATTATCGAGATGAGTGCTTGTTGTCACTTAATTCTTCCTCCTCCTTTCTGATCCCAGACTTCTATATGTCATTGTACCCATAATTAACTTTAGGAGTTTTTTTAAAAAGCATGAAATTGAGTTGCTGAAAGTAGAGCATTATTAAATGAAGTGCCAACATTATAGTGCCCAAATATCTACAGATTAAACCTCTGTGTCAGGCCTTAATAAATCATATAGAAGTATCCAAAGTAAGTGTGTATTTTGGAAAATGACATTTGGACTAGTAGACATACCCCAAAATACACTATATCATCATTTAACTAACAACTTTTAATAACTGTTACTAACTTAGATTAAGCAGACTGCAATAAAATATTACTGCAACATGTTATACATAGGGCTGCCTTTGAAGATGGTTTGAAAACTGCAACTCGTGCAGAATTCAGCTGCCAGATTGCAAACCAGGGCAAGAGGGTCTGAGCATGCAAAAGCAATTGTGGCATGACTGCATTGGCTGCTAATTAGTTTCTGGGCTCAATTCAAAGTGCTGGGTTTGACTTATAAATCCTTATGCAGCTCAGGACCCCAATACCTCAAGGACTGCCTCTCCCCACATGGACCATCCAGACCCTGCACTCATCATCTGAGGCCCTTCTCCTTGTGTTTCCTCTGAGGCAGGCGCTGAGGGTGGCAACATGAAAACGGCCTTTTCAGTGGTGGCGCCCCATTTATGGAATGCTCTCCCCAGGAAGGTGTGCCTGGTTCCATGACTATGTATTTTAGGCACCAGGCAAAATATTTATTTTTGTCCAGGCTTCTGGCTCATAATCTGGAGGGTTTTAGGTAATTGTGGCCTCTTGTAGTGGGATGGGATATGTTCGGCCTTTGACATATGCGTGGTTGTGTTTCTAGGTTTTAATCTTGCTTTAGTTTTTATAATTGGTTTTAATGTTTGTACTATTTTTGTAAGTTGCTTTGGGTCACTTTTGTGAAAAAAGCTACTAATAAATGCTGCTATTATTATTGTCTTTAAAGAACCTGTCACAAGCCCCAGTGGCATGTAGATCTAACTGTACGCAACCAGATTAGAGATGGCCATCTGTACACCTATACAGCCCTGTCCAAGAGCTATCCTAAGAGGCAAAACCTTCTACTCTGAAAAAAATGGAAAGTAGACAGAATCTTTAGGTACAGTACTGTAAGTCCTGTTTGCTTTCAACCATGGGCATTCCAACTTTCCAAAGAATACAAAGATTAATTTCAGAAACACAAACTCCTGAAAATTCAATTTCAGAATAGAAAAAGACCCCCTAAATGTTGAAACTTAAAAAAACAATGAAAGCATAAGAAGAACACAGGAAGGGTCCAATGTCGCATCTAGTCCAGCATCCTGTTTTCACAGTGGCCAACCAGAGACCGGTGGGAAGCCTGCAAAGCAGGACCTGAGCACAAGAGCACTCTGCCCCAAATATATCAATGGGATTGTTACCAATTTACCCCCAAACTGTACAGCTGCTTTAACAACAGTAGCCTAGACCTTTATTGGGTGGATCCATTCCAATTTTGGAAAATATATAGTAGAATTTAGGGAGGACACATTCACTGGAGATGCTGTGAACCAACACAATTGCAACATCCTCTTGGTGACTCTGTTATCTACATATTTAATCTCTGACAGCTAATACCTCTATCTGGATATTGTTTGCTAAATAGTAAAACAATGCCTCAGGTGCTCACAGTACTCAACAGTTTGTTAATCTACTTACTCATTTAATCCAGGATTGAGAAATCACCATTCAGTTTAACATTCCAAACACAGTTTTGATGAACCATCAGGAAACAGGAATCCAATCTCTGTTTTTATTTTAATTATTAAACTCAAACCTGGACATAAAAGGTGGAGTAAGTTGCTCCAGATCTTTAGGACCCTTTCTCCTCAAAGAATCTTTATACTCTTCTGGCAAGAGAAATCTTAAATCTTCTGTTTTTGTTGCTGAAGTTAAATCCCATTGCCTCCACCACATTGCCAGCTAGCTAACAGATAGGGTCAAATAATTATTTGCATTAATGCTTATATTTCCCGCTTAGTTGGGCCATAGGGCAATCAAAGTGTCTTTTCTCTATTTCTCCCTAATGTTTTGCATATTTTTAAACACAGTTTTTCTGTACATTCTCCACATTCCTGCCTGACTCAGTTCCCCCATGCAGAAAAACACTTCCACCTCAGCTCTCAAGCTACTAAAAAATGTGGTTGTTAACTGTATGCGGAACAATTTATTTGTAGTACACAGTCAGAAATAAATGTTGCCACTTCCTGTGAAAAATAAAATGTATGCCAGCATTGGGATAAACCCTAAAAACTCCTCATGTGGTTGAACATTCACAACAGTAAGTTTATTGGTAAACTTTGTAAACAGTTGCCTGAAACTATCCCGCCAAGTGAACTAATGAGTTGGGAAAATGTACGCATATGGTATGCCATTAGTATTCTAGGGGGCACATTGGCCAAAGTAAGAATACTCATGGATTTACAGCACAAATGCACACATTAGTGCAGTCTTATTGGTCATGTTATGATGAGGAATACTACATACTAATGAAGCAGTTTCCATATTAAAATGCTGATTTTAAAGGTCCTTTTTTTTACATCATCTTATTAATGCAGTAACTTAAAATTTCTATTAAAACCTCCAATAGTTACTTATATGAAGTACTTTATACATAATTAAATTGCTAAGAGGTCAATTGGGTGATAACAAATAGTCTCATAAATATGGGAAAGGAAATGTTTTTAAATGAAACTCCAGCTGTAACAGAGCCAATATTTTTGTAGCCTCCCTCCTCTTTTTTTTTAAATGATGAAACAGTGTGATCACTGTTTTATTGCTCCATTTTTCAAAGTTTCATTACGGTTTTCAGTACAATTTGCTATTGGCTGCTTCTAAAGAAATTATACTATTTTATGACTGCTTCTAAATAGAATGAAAGCATTGAATAAACATGCAGTTGATTGTTATAATGTGAACGTGTCTGATTGAGGTTCCAAGTTTCATGCATTAGTTGCTTTCCTTTTGCTGGCAGACAAGACCCTGGGTTGAATCCAGACTAAGGATGCAATCCTACTGCTACTTATGCTGGGCTGATGGAAGTTGAATATGGCAGACCTCTGGTGGAGCTGGCTGGGTTCTGGCTATGTCGGCAAGCCCAGCCAGGCGGAAGGCCTCCAAAAGCGGTGTTCCGAGGGCATGTCAGAGGAGGGGCTGACGGAGGACTTATGCTGTATCCAGATCCCATTCAGCTTCCTTCTGTGGCCCTCCATCAAGACAGAAGGTACACCAGAAAAAGGAGTGTAGGAAGGAAACATGTATTTTTTTTGCCTTCTGCTGTGCCCTCCCAGTGCAGCCAGCATACGCTCCTCCAAGATGCCTCTGTGTGGCAGCTGGATGTGGTGGCCCCTTTCACCATCTCTGCCTCCACCAGCTTCACTCCTGCTGGCCTCCAACAAGTTGGATTGCTTTGCCTGTTAGTTTTCATTGAAATCAATTGAACAAGTTAGTAATGGCTTAAGTCCCATTGATTTCTGTGATTCCCATGTCTACTCCAAAATAAATCCTATTAATTCAGTGGGATTTACTCTCATATAAGTGGGGTTAGGCTTGTAGCCTAAGTTGTTGAATTGATTTCAGTGAAGCCTAAATTCAACCAACTTAGTCTGAATCCAACCCCTTGGTTCTTTCCATTCTCTTTGCCAACTCTTCGTCAGGACATTTGATTATGTCTAGAGGCTCAGCCTCATGAACAGCGGCACATTTTTCTTAAAAATATATGGATAATTCCTAAATCAGGTGATTAGTAAATTCCTATAAACTCTAAAGTTTCAGTGGACTATTGGGCAGACTATTGAGTTTTCTTAGTGCTAGTCCTCCTCAAGAGTTCTGAGCGTTGTGGATTATACCTACTAGTGACTGGGATTCAGACACCTGGCAATTCACGAATGATAAGCTTTCTCCCAACTCAGTTTATAATGCATTTCCTCCCCTGAGCTTTCTGGGAAAACTTGGGGTGGGGGAAACAAATAGCATATAAAGCTACTTCCCTGAAGTAGGGGAGTCTGTGGAGGCTGGCAGAATGCACTGACTGGCCCAGAATTAAGGGGGTTGGGTTACCATTTGTAATGGGGTATGTTTTTCCAAAGCAAACTTGTATTTCAAATTCCCACTTCCTAAATGTGCCTCCATAGCTACTGATGAATTAATTTTTTATTACTTTCTTACAGTTACAAGTTATATAACAGGCCTTCCAATCAGACTATTAAAATAGCCCTATTCAGACATTTGCCCGAACACATGTAGGCTCAAATTGGGGGCAGGGCAGGGGGGCACACATAAATCCCACCTCCAACATCCCTGAGTCTGAGGGCTCCTTTTTATACCTTTGCATATTTAGAATGAGGGTCTGCATAGAGTTTCTAAGCACTTTCCACAGAGCATACTTAGAAACCTTCTTATGATGACAAACTTTGATAAGGTTTCCAGTCATGAGCCCCTCCCGTTGCCACTTAAAGTACATAAGTGCACATTTATGTGTAGGGCCTTTATTGTACCTTGAAATTTTAGTTTATAAATAAACAATAAAGTGCTTAAGTGAAGACAGGTTGGGAACCTGTGGCCCTCCAGATGTTGATAGAGTGATAATCTCCAATCATTGGTCGTGCTAGCTGGAGCTATTGGGAAATGGAGTCCAACAACATCTGGAGTGCCATAGTCCTCCACCCCTGGGCCGAGCGGCGAAGATAACATATCAGTCCATTTTGTGCAATTTTTAGAGAATGAGACATAATGCAGGTAAGATAATATTTTTATTGAATCAGCCAATCTTGACTATAGTAGAAACAACCAAATTAATGTTACTAATCATTTCTAATACAGACAGAATAGGGTAATGAAAGGATCTAATTTCATTTTTTTAGAATAATTAAGGCACAAAAGACAGTTGTGAAAAATACCTTCTTATAATGGTTGCCAATAAACATGATTGCCAATAAAATTGAACATAATAGGGAGGACATCTGTTCATAAAACATGTGAAATATTTGTGGAGACCATATGTTTTCTTTCTTTCTTTCTTTAAATCTTATTCCAGTGATAAGATGATGGAGGCAGCTTTGTGGAATATTTACAGTTTGATTTAATGTCTTAAACATTCAAAGGCAATTTGGGACAGTTATTTCATAACTGTATTGTATTTCTCTGCTGCTTCTAGACAGTAGTTTATTAGGCATACCTGACGCACAGAAGCCACATGGGGTTGTGCTGATCGCCATACTAACTGCAGATCAGAATCAATGTGGTTAGCATAGCCCAAAAGAACCACTATTGCTTTCTGGTATTTCTTTCTTGAGGTATCTTTGCCTCTAACTTCAGTTTAACAACATAGCTTGCATGTGTAGTGTCATTTCTGTGGTAGGTAAGTTTTGGTTAAATAAAAAAATTAAATATTAATTTTAAATATTAAAATATTAATTGTGTTTAATAAATATCACTGAATACATGTACATACTTGCATTAATCTTCTTCACACAATAATTTGATTCAACTTGGATTAATGCAATGTTGTACTCTACAACTATTTATATTTGGGATTTGCTGAAACAGTCTGTTCTGAATGGGGTTTTACTTCTCTTAAAGGAGCAGGTTTATAGTTTGGGGAATGTTCCCAGAATTATCCTTGTTACTTGAGACCCAGGCGACCTCAGTGGCTAGGAGTGTCTAAGCCTTGATGTGTCAATTGTGGCCTTTTCTGGAAAATTATTTATTTATTTATATCCCACCTTTCCTCTGAGAAGCTCAAGGTGGTATGCACGGTTCTCCACTCCTCATTTGATCCTCACAACAACCCCATCAGGTAGGTTAGTTTGAAAGACAGTGACTGGCCCAAGGTAACCCAGTGACTTCCATGGCTGAGTGGGGATTTGGACCCTGGTCTTCCAGTTCATAGTCCAACACTCTAACCATTATACCACACTGGCAAGGACAGCCTGGCTAGTTATCCACAGTCTAGTAAACTTCAGGATGGACTGCTGTAACTTGCTTTACATGGAGCTTCCCTTGAGCATAATCTACATGTTGCATCCAGTGTAGAATGCAATTACCAAGGTGTTTAAGGAAGTGGCAGGCCAACACATTTAACTCATATTCTCAGCACTAGTTGCCAATTACCTTAGTGGCAAATTCAAGGTGCTTATGTCCTGAACAGCTGGCACAAATATTTGAGAGTATGCCTTCTCACATATCAGCCTGCCCATTAATTAAGATCAGTGAAACAGGTTCTCCTGGTGGTCCCACATTAAATGAAGTGTGTAGTGCAGGGGCCTGTAAACAGTAGGGTTGATCCATGGCTAATTTCATGAGGGTGGCAAAGAACGGAAAAATAGGAGGAAAGGAATGGGAGAAAGAGAGTGAGAGAAAAGGGGTGGCCCTAATCATTTTGGTGTCCAGTCCTGCACACTTTTGGATATAGCCCTGTCTGTCTCCCAACAGATTATCTTCAAAGGAATATAGCCCCCAATAGGGATGGGTTCTATTGGCCAGTGCCGCTTCAAAAGCATTCTATCATCCTAACAGGCAGTATCAATTTGAGTTTGTTGTTTGTCCTCTATCTGCTGCTTTTACCAGTCCATTTTTCCTACCCCAAAATATTGATATTAACACTGATATTTTGAAATGAAATATTGATATTTTGAAAGGAAATATCAATAATGGAAAGGAAAATAGCCTTGCCTCTTCCTCTGCTGTGACTGAGGCTGGGCAGTTTTCACATTAGCAAGCAGAGACCAGCTGTTTTCCTTTTGGAAAGAGGAAAAGCAGCTTTCAGTGCCCCTCCATCCCAACATCCTCCTCGGCAAGCGTAAAGTCTCACATGGATGAGACTCTCAAGGCTATAGGCTTGCCTTTTAATCATTTAATGGCTTAACATTACAGACATTAAAAGGCAAGGCCAAAAAGTCTATGACCTGGGAGACCAGGGTTTGAATCCCTACATAGCCATGAAGCTCACTGAGTGGCCTTGGGCCAGTCACTGCCTCTCAGCCTCAGAGGAAGGCAATGGTAAGCCCCCTCTGAATACCGCTTACCATGAAAACCCTTTTCACAGGGTCGCCATAAGTCAGAATCGACTTGAAGGCAGTCCATTTCATTTTTCAGAGACTCTCTATGGTTAGGCTTGCCTTTTAATCTGTTACATGTTTCACTTGCTTCCTCCCACATGAAACTTGGATTATTTGCGAGGAGATGGGTTGGCAGAGAGAGAAACCTGTACTGCTGTGCTGTGAGTAAAATCAATAAAAGAACAATGTATTAGAAGGAATATTTGAGGTGAAAAGATCCGGTGTTGGAGGAAAGCCACTGAAGTTCGGAGCAGACAATATCTCTCCGCAAAGATGTAGACTATATAGACCATTGAAAAATCAGTGATAAATCCAAATCCAGCTGAATTCTCACCCATCCAACACAAAAAAAAGTTGCCTGGGGGACAAAGTCTAAAGATCATATAGTGTGCTGCTTTCTAAGAAGAAGCATCTCCACTGTAGCTAGTCTACAGTCTCTTCAGAAGAAGAGGGGCCTGTTTTTTGGAATCCTTTCCCCCCTTTAATGGCAGGCAGCTCCATATTGTGCTATCTAATGGTATAACCCAGGTGTCCTGGGCTCCAAGGAGAACGTTTGGCAAGATTGGGAGGATGAAAAGTGGATGTCATGGGGCTAGGGAAAACACAGGAGAAATGTTTGCAGAAATCTCTGGCACCTCTGAGTCTGGTGAGTCAGTTGGTCTCCCCACACACACACCTGCATCTGTGACAGAGAGAAAGGAATTTCCTCTGGCACCCAGCCCAGACCTAGCTGTTGAACAGCCTGGAGTCTTCAAGAGAGCAAATTTTCAGAGTCAGAGATTACACGTTTGCCAAGGTCATGGAGATTAGAAAAGAACTTCAGAAAATGCTATCTGCTTTTAGGAAAAGCCCTCACCTTTCAGCAAAAGCAGAAACGTACTACAGAAAACTCAGACAAGTCATGTACTGTCCACCTCTCTTATATTTAGGATGGGTGGATTAGATTAGGTCTTTGCAACAAGAGTCTGCTGTTGCCTCCATATACCCAGTTTGTATCCTGAAATATGTATTCTGCTGTTGCTTCCACCTGCCTAGTTTGTATCCTGAGAGATGACTAGCCTGCTTCTGAGATATGTCTAGTCTGCTGTTCTTCTCTATCCTGAATCATGGCTAAAATGCCTGATGCATTCCTGTATTGTGTAAAACCCAGTCACCAAGTTCTGAGTCTGCTTCTCTGGCAGGGAGCCAGGTCACCAGGGATGGGTACCCTGAAGCCTGGGGGGCCTGATGTGGCCCTGTATGTCTCTCTGTTTGACCCTCGGAACTCTCCCCAGGCCAAAAGTCTGTGTCTGTGTTAGAATTGCTTAATATGTTTTTAATAATGTTTTAACTCTTTTTAAAAGTTGTTTTTTAATGTTTTAAATGCTGTTTTGTTTTAATGTATTTTAAGATCTGTTTTTATGATGTTTTAAAGTGTTTTTAGCGCTTTGTTTGCCACCCTGGTCTCCTGCTGGGAGGAAGAGCGGGATACAAATTAAATAATAAATAAATAATAAAATAAAAAGGTGACTGTAGTGCCATAAATCCAGAATATCATTGTCTTTCAAGGTGGTTTAGGTTGCTGTTGCTGCTTCCATGCCTAAGGATCCTTTTTGGGCCAGAATTCATATAATTGGTTAATGCCTGCCTATATACATATTTTAGAATATTCTCTGACTGTTTGTATTGCCATATAAGTGACGTATGCAATGCTTCCTACAGCATGCCTAGTTTAGTGTATTTAGAGGCTTGAATCCATGCTTATTAAATCATTAAATGAGGCTTATGTTGTTAACTAGAACTAACAAGTAAAATGCCTTCCTTAAGGAGCTAAATTAGCTTTTCTGCAGTTCTCACAGTGCTAGGCTGTAAGCTGCAAGCTCAGCACTCAGCATGAGAGACTGTGCTGAAAGGCAGATCTCTTATCAGTATATGACTATAGCAGTGCAAAAGTGTGGGACTATGGGGTAAACAACTGGGGAACATTACCATTTGATGTAGACCATTAGACTTTTTCACATAAGATGAGCTCATCTCATGCTTTGCATCTGTTCCTTAGAATTGGGGAAATTCACTATTCAGCTACAGATCTTAGCTATTTCCCATGCATTATCTGTCCTAGCTGTCTATTAATTACCATTTAAGCCTTGTGGAAAACAGCAGATGTGGCTCATTATCCTTTAAGGGTATAAAAAGCCCTGCAAAACCAGCCCATGTTGGAACTCAGTGTAGATCCAAGAGGATCTTACTAATATTAAGTGGTAATTTCCCACTATATTCTAATATTCAGCATTCTTGAATGTATCCATAAATAATTTACAGATGTACAGAGCAAGATATAAATACAGAACAAACAACTTATGTTTCCGTTTGAACTGTAAATTGTATTGTTTGAACTGTAAATTGTACTAAAATCATATAATCTTTTTATACTTTCCATTTGTACAATTTTATATGGATTTGGGAAATGTGGGTTCCCAGCTCTGCTCTAGGATGCACACTTTTACGTGGTGAGGGGGTTTGAGAGTGTTGAAGAAGCTGAGAGCAATGCCATCAGGAGTCTAGACCAAGAGGCTAGATTACTAGCAGGGACACCCAATGCGGAATGGTCAAAGCTGAGACACCAGACTAAGATGCATCCAAACTCAGAGGAAGGCAATGGTAAACCATCTCTCAATACCTCTTACCATGAAAACCCTATGAAAACAGAGTATCCAAAATGCAACACAAGATAGTGCTGGAAGATGAGACCCCCAGGTCAGAAGGCACTCACCGAGCTACTGGGGAAGAACAAAGGACAAGTACGAGTAGCGCTGTGACTAATGACGCAGCTGGGTCAAAGCCGAAAGGTAGCCCAGAGGCTGATGCGCACAGATGCAAAAGGAGAGTCCGGAGTTGTATGGACTATGATAAGCATGAACCAGGGAGAGTTAGAAATTGTCAAGCATGAAGTGGAACGTATCAACATTACAGTACTTGGCGTGAGTGAATTAAAATGGATGGGAATGACACATTTTCAGTCAGGCAACTACAAAATATTGTATGCAGAAAATGAGAAATTAAGAAGAAATGGAGTTGCTTTAATAGTGAGAAGTGATGTAGCAAGAGCAATTAGGAGCTACAACGCAAGGTCAGAGTAAGTGATATCAATGAGATTAAACAGGAAACCTATTAACACAACCATCATCCAAGTCTATTCTCCAACAGGAAACGCAGAAGAAGAGTAATTGGAGAGATTTTATGCAGAAGTACAGGAGGAAATTGATCACACACCAAAACAAGATGTTCTGATAAACATGGGGAACTGGAATGCAAAAGTAGGGAACAGAAAAGAACTAGGAATTGTAGGGAAATGGGGCTTAGGAGACAGAAATGAAGCAGGAGAAAGACTTACTGAACTCTGTGAACCCAATAATTAGTTTCTTGCAAACACATTTTTTGAGCAATCAAAAAGACAGCTGTACACGTGGACATAACCAAATGGTCAATATATGAATCAAATTGATTATATAATTGGTAGCAGAAGATGGAGAAGTTTCATACTTGCTGCGAAAACAAGACCAGGAGCAGACTGCAGTACAGATCATGAACTGGTCGTATCGAAAATCAGAGTAAAGCTAAAGAAGAACAACAAAGCAATCATTATGCCAAAATACAATTTAAATAACATCCCAGAAGAATAAAAAAGATCAAAAAAGGAACAGATTTGAGGCTTTAAACTCAGTTGACAAAGAACCAGAAGAACTATGGAGTGAAGTAAGAGACAATATCAGGGAAGAATGCAAAAATACAATACCTCTAGGTAAAAAGAACTCAATGGATGACTGAAGAAACTCTTAAAATGGTTAAAGAGAGAAGTAAAGCAAAAACAAAAGGAGATAGAAACACGGTCAGAACCCTAAATGCAACAATACAGCGACTAGTACATAGGGACAAAGAGAACTATTACAATAGTTATTGAATAGAAATAGAAGAGGACAACAAAAAGGGAAGAACAAGATCCCTATTCCAAAAGATTAGAGAAATGAAAGGGAAATTTAAACCAAGAGTAGGGATATTGAATAATCAACAGGGGAACACACTGACTGACCGAGATGAAATAAAAGAAAGATGGAAGCAATTCACTGAAGAACTCTATAAAAGAGATGCCCGGATGACAGATTCATTCATGGAGGAAGCATATGAAGAAGAACTAGAAATTTTAGAATGTGAGGTGAAAGCTGCTCTTCAAATACTTGGAAGAAACAAATCACCAGGAACAGATGGGATACCAGTAGAGTTGCTACAAGCTACAGAGACTGAATCTGTCCAAATTTTGATAAAGATTTGTCAACAAATATGGGAAACTAGAGAATGGCCCACAGACTGGAAGGAGTTCAATATATATCCCAATTCCAAAGAAAGGGGATCCCAGGGAATGCAGTAATTATCGAACCATTGCCTTAATATCCCATGCAAGTAAAGTAATGCTCAAGATGCTTCAGCAAAGGCTCTTACCATATATGGAGCAAGAAATGCCAGACGTCCAAGCTGGATTTAGAAAGGGAAGAGGCACCAGAGATCATATCGCAAATATATGTTGGATAATGTAACGGACCAAGGAATTTCAGAAGGAAATCACCCTGTGCTTTATAGATTACAGGCTGGACGACGGCTAGAGCGCAAGTGGTGAAAGACATGCAGTGAGGCTGATCAGGCACGAGTAAAACATCATAACCATGCCTACCGTGTGGTGGTGCAGGCAGCAAAGAAGGCCCACTTCACTGCCTCCATCGCATCCTCACGTAGCCATCCAGTGGAGCTTTTCTGTCAGTGGTCTGTTGACATCAGCTCCAGGAAACAGAGTCTAGATCATTCAGAGGTCCACTTTGAACTGTTTGCAAGGAACTTTGAGGGTAAAGTTGCTTGCCTCCATAGCAATCTTGGTGCCCCATCCACAGCTACTGTAGTCCCCAGTGAGATGTCCAGTGCAACGTCTGCTGCAACTTCTTGGGAATGGTTTCAGTTGATACGGCCTGATGACATAGACAAAGTGCTTGCATTGATGCAGCCAGCAACGTGTCCTCTTAACCCTTGCCCTTCTTGGCTTATTAAAGCTTGCTGAGAGTGTCTGACTGAGTGGATCCAGAGTGTGGTCAATGCATCGTTGCAGAAGGGAGTGGTTCCAGCCACTCTGAAAGAGGGAGTGATCTGACTGCTCCTGAAAAAGCCAATCCTGGACCCATTGGTCTGTGATAATTACCGACCGGTTTCAAATACCCCCTTTTCAGGAAAGGTGATTGAGAGGGTGTGCCTCAGCAATTGTAAGTACTCTTGGATGAAACAGATTATCGTGACCCATTCCAGTCTGGGTTCAGGCCTGGTTATGGGGCTGAATCGGCCTTGGTTTCCCTGATGGATGACTTTTATTGGGAGAAGGACGGGGAGTGCGACCCTGTTACTCTTACTTGATCTCTCAGTGGCTTTTGATACCATTGACCATGGTATCCTTCTGGGCCAACTTGCTGAAAGAACTGCACTGGCTGCCCATTTGCTACTGGGCCAAGTTCAAGGCTCTACTTTTGGTATACAAAGCCCTATACAACTTGGGACCAGGATACCTGAAAGACCATCTTATCCCTTATATACCCAGTCGATCACTGCGCTCTGCAGTTGAGGGCTTCCTGTAGATACCATCTTATCAGGAGGTTTGTTCTGCACAACATGGGAAATGGACCTTTAGTGTGGTGGCACCTGCCCTGTGGAACTCCCTCTCCTTAAATATTAAGACAGGCGTCATCTCTGTTATCTTTTCAGCTCCTATTGAAGACCTTCCTCTTTCAACAAGCTTTTTAAGTTGAGACCTTATCCCAGTCTGTGTCTGTGTTGGAATTACTTTTTAACATATTTTTAAAGCTTTTTTTAAAAAAAAATTTTTTTAAAGATGTTTTGTCTTAATATATTTTAATGTCTATGTTTAAGATGTTTAAAACTGTTTTTGTTTGCCACCCTGGGCTCCTATTGGGAGGAAAGATGGAATATAAAATAAATAAATAAATAAATATCCATCTATGACAATGGAATCAAACTGGGCACCCTCACTTACAGATCCTCCCCCCCCAAAAAAAACCCAGTCTGGTACTGGTAATGATTTGTCTATGACAATGGAGTCAAGCCTGACCCCTCTACTAATATATCATCTTCCCCCCCAATCCAGTTTGAGGTCTGTTGTCTGTCCTGCCACATGCATTGGCCCATACCTGATAATGCCAGCTTGGCATGAATCTTGAAGTCTTCCAAGTCAATGAGACTGGGTGTCTCTAATACCACACCTGCAGTAATTTCAGAGAACCTGGGAAGGGAGACTGTTGGACAGTGGGGTGGGTAGTACACAAACAAAATCCCAGTCCTGTTTTTGATTCTCAATGCTAAGGATATCAAATCCCTAAAGATCAAAACTACCCACTCCCTACAGGACACATTTGGGAGAAGCAAGTCCCTGCCTCTTTGCCCAACAAGTTTTTATCAACATAGGCCAGGCTGGCATGTTCTGCAATAATTTGCCACTAGTTCTTGGCTTAGCACACATTTCGGAGAAGTGCATATAGCCTTTCCTAGTTAACCGCAGCTGGGGGCAGTCTGGAAGGACAGCAAGCATGCAAGTATCTTACTTGCCTTTCCCTCCAATACCTCTGCTCGCCTGTTCCATACTTAGAGTGGTGGCTTGTAGCTTCAGTCCATTTTACTGCTTCCTGATTAGTATGGATTAAGACCAGGATTGCTTCTCTTACTGGGCAGAGCTTCCTCACCCAGGCTGCTGCTGATACCATTTGAAGCTTTTAGTTCCTGATGGCAAATCCAAGAAGTGTGGAGGGGATTATACAAACCTCCTCCTAGTCTTAAAATGCAACTGCCCTTGGAATAGTGCTATTCTGGTATAAAAAGAAAAGGGGAGGAGAAATGTTAGTAAATCAATAATAAAAGTAAAGGTTGCTCTGTCCTGAGGGAGCAAAAACAGGCACGGGGGCAATTAAGAGAGGCTATTCTGCAGGAAATAAAGGGGCAATTCATCACTGCTCTCACAGCTGTGTTAAACAAGAAGCCATAAATCGACAAGGATCTACAAAGAGGAAATGTTTAAATTGAAAGCAATAGCATTTTTCCTGGTGCTGCAATTGCTTTTGCCACAAATTAAGTATGAAAAAGTACAGGAAGATAACAGAGAACATTGGACTGCAATGATTTGATAAGGATGTAGTCTGGGTGCTCTGTAAAAATCAGTGATGAAAGGATGGAAATCCCCGCCCCCCCAAAAAAGCTAGTGAAGAACAACAAAGCAAAGCCCCAGTCTCCTGTTTCTGTTCAGATTCTTTCTCCATCAGATAGAAATGAGTGAAGTATGCACACACTTGGATTACTATACAAGGCAGAATTTTGGTGCTAAAGCTGTCTATGTCTGGGAAAAGTACATGACACCTCATTCCAGCATCCTCTTTTCTTTCCTGCCAAGTCATAAACTTCCCCTCCAATATACAAGGTGATGTTCGCTTCTTGTCTGACAGGAACTCAAGAGAGAGATCTTTTTCAATTTACATCTCTCTCTTTCTGCCCTCCTGGAAGACAAATGCTAAATGCTCATCTCCTCTGAGGGCAGACATTGCACAAACCTTTTTATGAAAGATTTGTCCCCACCTCAGTTTCCACTTTCCCAATGCACCATGTAAAATGATATGGTTTTGAGTATGATTTGTCTTTGTCCTATTGGCCTCAGGAAACTCTTGTTACCTTCCAGGACAGAACTTGGCATGAAGAAGGGTGTTTTATTTTTGAATGTAAGGCACTAAAATTAATTTTAGAATCTATACCAAGTGTAAGGATTATTTAGACTGTATTGTTTATCTTTTATTTTTAATGTATCCTGTATTCACTTCTCTGAAGCTTTTAACTGAAAAAACAAAAACAAAAAACTTTAAATCAAATAGTTGAAGTTGACAAGTGTTCATGTCCCAGGCAATGGATTTCTCACTCATTTGCTGTAGCCCTTCATGTGTGCTACAAACTTTAAGGAGATGTAGGTGGAAGGTACAGATTGAGCCTTAACTAATGGTACTCCCCTACCAACAGGTTATCTGAAGTGCTTTCTAAGTTGGAAGCAAAACTGCAGGTTGTGGTAGCCAAAGGAGGACTTGATTCTTGGCCCATTTACCTCACAAGGAAGAGGCATTTCTTACTACAGGAAACAACAGGACTAGCTCAAGACATTTTGCTGCCTTGAGTAGAGAAGCAAATGGCATTTCCATTCCTGTGCCATAGAGTCAAGATACAGTGTACTAAAGCCAGCCACGTTACTGTGGCATGTGAGAAAAAATCCCACAAACACCTCTCCTCTTCCCTGGGACTAAAAATGCCATATTAATAATATAAAAAATCAACAGTTTTGTCTCATTCCAAAATCAGCTGCCTGAGGAAACCAGCTCATTCTGCCTAATTGTAGGGCTGTTCCTGGGAAGAAACAAACAATCCTAGTCAAAATTGACTGTTTAATGACCCACCCCGAATGGGTGCGTGCTTCATTTTTCAGTTGAAATCAATTCTTGTACCCAGAATCAGAATCCCAAATGATATAGGACTTATTTTTAAGCTGCATTGAGGGAAGTTTTTTGTGCAGGGCATCTACAAGTCATGGGAGAATGGAAGCAGAAGAAATGGGAGAGGAGGAGCATTGTTGAAAGGGAGGGATAGACTGTGTGATGAGAAAAGCTTAGAAATAAAAGTAACGTGGCATTTGTGTACCCACTATTGATCTTTAAAAAATTGGCAAGTAAGGTGGGGAAAAGAGAGGAGACAAAAACATATGAAAAGTGTATGAAGTACGTATAAAATAGTTGACAATCTGAAAGCTTTGTCAAGTATAGTTTGCAAATATGCTTTCTGACTGTACTTGACAGTTTCATTAAAAGAAAAGTCAGCAAAAAAATCCTAGCAAATAAACTCTTTTATCTCGGTTGAATGTTGTACCAGTATGTGGTCTGATGTTTGAAGCATGGCACTTAACAGAGAAAATAAAATATAATCCAAGCTCTTTCTTTGATTTATTGTATGCGACGTTGAGAAATGGCTATTAGATTGTTAAAAGTATGTTAAACAATAAAAGCCATATTTAGGCACTTAAATTATCAGCCTCGTATTCTAAATGTGTATATTTGTGTGGAGAGGGAAAGAAAGAAATATACATGTACATGCAGAGCACATATATCTACCTGTAGTTATCAGACCGCCTTACGCAAGCCACTGTTCTCTAAATCTCAGTACCACCTCACATATACAATACAAGGATAATTTTCCTGGTCTGCCTGGTGGGCTTGTTGTAAGGATAACTATAATAATGTATGCAGAGTTACTTGAACATTGAAAAAATGTTTTATAAATGATATTATTGCCCACGTAAGATGATGCATCATATCCACTGCTGCTTTTCCACTAGCCAGACTTCTGCTTGCACAATGGAACTTTCCCCTCATCTCTTCTCCCCTACAACCCCCCCCCCTTAAAATTGACTCTCTGGAGCAGATGCTGTGGGAGTGTGGAGAGAACGAGTGCCATTGTGCAAGTTGAACTCTGCAAATAGAGCATTAGATGCAACCCAGTGTCCCTTACTGCTGGGTTTCTGAGATCAGCAACTCAAGGTAGAGGCTGTGGACCTTGCTTTCCCCTGGCTCTTACCAGTCAAAGGGAGCAGATATTTGAAAGTACAGGAATGCACACACACGATGAAAGGAGCAGTATTATGAAAGCAAAAAAAATTGCACATGTATTGGGCTGGATAAAGAGACTTGCACAAATCTTGTACAAGAGAGCTTGTGGAAGGTGACTGTCTCACACCCTCCTTACTGGGCAGCCCTTCCAGACCCCTAAAAAGTGGTTCCACAGGGTCAGAGGACCCTGCTGAATGGGCTAGACTGTGCCATAGGGTGACTGAGGGGAATAAGGGGATCCACAAATCTCAGAGGCAACAGCCCACTCCATTTATCAGTGTTGTCTGACCCTTTGAAGAGGTTTTGCAGGGGGAAGGGCTGAGGGAGTTGACCAAGGTGGGGGATGAAAAAGTCAGATTCTGCCAGTAATCTTTGGTGAGTTTTTCCATGGATCTAACTTTAAGAGATGCATATAGTTCCCCACGTTTTCCTTGGACTGACCCAGACAGGAACAAATTTGTGGGAGGGGGTTCACCCTCCCCATCAAAAGACCACAAATTGGTTTATTTCCTGAGACAGTCCAAGGGGCTTTGGAAATTAATGTGCTCACTTTCTCAGTCTACCCAGCCTCAAATGCATAATCCCTATCTTTACCTTTGCACGTCTGCATGCATGGGGTTGGTGGTGGTATAGCAGCAGACAGTGGGAAGAAGCAAAGTCCTCCCTCCTTTCCTTTCAATCCCTCCCTCTCTGTAGTCCTGCCATAGCCCTTGGGAAGACTCCTGAGTCCTAAGATTCACAACTCTGTCAAACTCCTGGCTTGTGCACATTTCCACATCATCCCCTAATTGACTTTATCCATTGAAATAAAGAAGATACCATGGCTTGCCAGTGATCTGTATTGTGCTTATTCTGTTTCTGTGCCTGGAACAGATCACCAGGATCAGAATATAAATCTTTAAAAGTGTCGTGTCCATTGCTTTGGGCTACTTTAAAAACATGAAACACTTTTTTAAAAAAATGCTTTTTATTATTTATTATAACAGTGTTTGCTAAAAGATTCAATTGCAATGTCCTGGTAAACATTGTTTATATCATATTTCTCTAGTCACGTTTTAGCCTGTTCTTAACAGCTGATTTCACTTGAAACTAAAAGCTTTACAGACTGTGCTGCAGGAATTCCTCAGCCTCCCAGCATTACTATGTCACTCTCTCCTTAACAAATGGTTTCATGTTTTCCCTGTTAGCTCACTTAGCAGAAGGGCAGCAGAAACGTTCTGCCAATCTAATCCAAAAGCTATTATGTAGTTATCCCATCCCATCTACCACTATAGTACATGTAATTAACTGTACAAAATGCCAATTTTTTTGCAATTTTGTGTCATCCACTTGATTAACTGCTTTAATTACTTGGCATTGAAAAGCTGCTGTCATGCTGTATGTCACTGATTATTCTTTTTTTTTGGTAGCTATCTGTTCTAATTTACTTGTTCAGGATCTTTAATAACATTTCACAGTTCTTAGTTGGCTTTCACCTTGTAAAATATTTTAGCTGACAAACATTTTCTTTGAATATTATTAGTAAATATTGATATTAAGTAACATCCTGAGCTTTGAAGGGCCTTTTCTACCAGTGTGGTGTCCCCCTCTAGGATGCACACCTAACTGTGGTGAGGGATTTGAGAGTGTTGAAGAAGCTGAGAGCAATGCTGTCAGGAGTCTAGACCCAAGAGGCTAGACTCCTAGCAAGGGCACCCAAGGCGGAATGGTCAAAGCTGAGACACCAGACTAAGATGCATCCAAACTCAGAGGAAGGCAATGATAAACCACCTCTGACCATGAAAACCCTGTGAACAATGTAACATGAGATAGTGCTGGAAGATGAGACACCCAGGTCAGAAGGCACTCACCGAGCTACTGGGGAAGAACAAAGGACAAGAGTAGTGCTGTGACTAATGACATAGCTGGGTCAAAGCCGAAAGGAAGCCCAGAGGCTGATGCACACAGATGCGAAAGGAGAGTCCAGAGTCGTACGACACACACAATAGGAACATGAAATGTGAGAAGCATGAACCAGGGGAAGTTAGAAATTGTCAAGCAAGAGATGGAATGTATCAACATAAAGATCAACTAAGGAACAGATTTGAGGATTTAAACTTAGTTAACAGAGAACCAGAAGAAATATGGAGTGAAGTCAGAGACAATATCAGGGAAGCATGCAAAAAAACAATACCTGTAGTTAAAAAAAGAGAAAGACCTCAATGGATGACTGAAGACTGAAGAAACTTAAAATGGTTAAAGAGAGAAGGAAAGCAAAAGGAGATAGAAACATGGTTAGAACCATAAATGCGACGATACTGCGACTAGTACATAGGGACAAATATAACTATTACAATTGTTATTGTATAGAAATAGAAAAGGACCACAAAAAGGGTAGAACAAGAGCCCTATTCCAAAAGATTAAAGAAATGAAAGGGAAATTTAAACCAAGGGTAGGGATGTTGAATTATACAGCCACGAGAGTGCAATCAGCCCAAATAATAGAAAGAAGACGTGCTGTGCTGATCTTGTTTTAGTAGGGAGGAAGCAACATTATTAAGACAGTTGATATAGTTCAGATGGTCACTTTAAATATGTCTGATTTACTTTGCAATTTTAATGACGTTCCCATTTTCTTTTGTTTCTATTTCTGTGAATATGTGAAGTACAGCAACAGTTTGCAAAATTTACACTAAAAAAAACTCCAAACATAACTGTGGAATAATGGCACTGACTTCTGCAGAATAGTCTCCAGTGGACCTCAGGAGTGTCTCAATTTGCACAAGATAAAACTGTGGGAGGTGAAATATATTCTAGCAAAATTCTAGGTGTGCTCTATGTTTTTAATTGACCGTGCCCACCTTGCCTTAAATAAAGCGGTTTAAACATAGCAGGCTGAAAACATGCATCCTTTTTTCCCCAACAGCTAGAGTCATTGCTGAAGTAGCAACATATTGTAATCAGTCTGATTTTACATCAAACTGCAGTTTCGGATTCAACTGTTAATGCACCCAAAATAGAAATAGAACATAACCTCCAATTTGAAAAACAAAAAAATGCTGTCTTCACCATCATATGACATTGACCAATAAAAAGACATTGAAATTAATAAAAATAAATTTGACACAGATTTCTAGGATGAACAATGAGGGAAATAAAATTTTCTAGTTTAGATTCTCTGTAGAAACTTTAGTAACACAGGAAAGAAGCAAAGTAAGAACACCAACAAACATACAAAAATATAATTCTCCATGTTTGGAGATGGCAGGTATTGTCACCACTCACCATATGCTCAGAAGCACATGTTACCAAATTCTTCCAAGTTACACAGGAAGTGGATTGGACTGTGAAAGACCAACCCAAATGGTGTTTGCATTTTGACAAATGTGTAGGGCAGTCCAATATCTCAGAGAGGAGGTCAGGTGTCCTGCTCCCCTGGTGCATTCACTATAGCTGCCCAATTTCCCTGCTTTTTAATGTTTGATAGAAATAGCTGTGGACTATAGGTCCATTCTTAAACTGCAAGGTTTTTTGCCTATTAGTGAATAATCAATAGGGGAATACACTGACTGACCCAGATGAAATAAAAGGAAGATGGAAGCAATACAGTGAAGAACTCTATAAAAGAGATGTCAGGATGACAGATTCATTCATGGAGGAACCATATGATGAAGAACCAGAAATTTTAGAATGTGAGGTGAAAATGCTCTTAAAATACTTGGAAGAAACAAATCACCAGGAACAGGTGGAATACCAATAGAGTTGCTACAAGCTGGACTGAATCGGTCCAAATTTTGACAAAAAAAAGTCAAGAAATATGGAAAACTAAACAATGGCCCACAGACTGGAAGCATTCAATATACATCTCAATTCCAAAGAAAGGGGATCCCAGGAATGCAGTAATTATCGAACTATTGCCTTAATATCCCATACAAGTAAAGTAATGCTCAAGATTATACAACAAAGGCTGTTACCATACATGAAGCAAGAAATGCCAGATGTCCAAGCTGGATTTAGAAAGGGAAGAGGCACCAGAGATCATATCGCAAACATACGTTGGATAATAGAATGGACCAAGGAATTTCAGAAGGAAATCACCCTGTGCTCTATAGATTACAACAAAGCTTTTGATTGTATAGATCATGAAAAACTATGGAATGCTTTAAGAGAAATGGGGGTGCCACAGCATCTGTCCTGATGAGCAAACTATACTCTGGACAAGAGGCTACTGTAAGGACAGAATATGGAGAAGCTGATTGGAGGGAGAAATATCAATAATTTAAGATATGCAGATGATACTGTACTACTAGCAGAAACCAGTAATGATTTGAAACAAATGCTGATGAAAGTTAAAGAGGAAAGCACAAAAGCAGGACTACAGCTGAAAGTTCAAAGACTGAAGTAATGACAACAGAAGATTTATGTAACTTTAAAGTTGACAATGAGGACATTGAACTTGTCAAGGATTATCAATACCTTGGCACAGTCATTAACCAAAATGGAGACAATAATCAAGAAATCAGAAGAAGGCTAGGAGTGGGGTGGGCAGCTATAAGAGAACTAGAAAAGGTCCTCAAATGCAATGATGTATCACTGAACACTAAAGTCAGGATCATTCAGACCATGGTATTCCCGATCTCTATGTATGGATGTGAAAGCTGGACAGTAAAAACAGTGGATAAGAGAAAAATCAACTCATTTGAAATGTGGTGTTGGAGGAGAGCTGTGCACATACCATGGAGTGCAAAAAAGATAAATAATTGGTTTTCCATAAAGGAAGCCGCAGACCTGAACTTACAATATTTAAACAGGATGGTTCATGGTAGATGCTATTGGAGGTTGCTGATTCATAGGGTCGCCATAAGTCGTAATCGACTTGAAGGCACATAACAACAGTGTGGTGTAGTGGTTAGAGTGTTAGACTGGCAGCACCAGTGTTCAGATTTCTGCTCAGGCATGAAGCTCACTGGATGACCTTGGGTCAGTCACTGTCTCTATGCCTGTGGCTTGTCTCAAAACTAGGAAAGGAGAAAGACATTGTCATGGGCAAGGGTGGAAGGACATATGCAGGTTTTAAGGTCCTTGTCTGTTTGTTTGCATAACAACAACCTACAATTTAGCATTACATCTGAACTATCTTACTTAGTGTGAGAGCCAATGTGGTGTAGTGGTTAAGGTGTTGGACTTCGACCTGGGAGACCAGGGTTCAAATTCCCCCACAGCCATGAAGCTCACTGGGTGACCTTGTACCAGTCACTGCCTCTCATCCGCAGAGGAAGGCAATGGTAAACTCCCTCTGAATACCGCTTACAATGGAAACCCTATTCCTAGGGTTGCCAGAAGTCGGAATCAACTTGAAGGCTGTCCATTTCCGTTTTCATTTTACTACTCACAAACATTTTACATAGGGTTGTAGCCAAAAGCTACAATCAAAATACAGTTACAATGAACCCTGTAGAACTTACTTCCAAGTTCACAGGCATAGGATTGTGCTGTCAGTATAACTTAAGGAAATTTTAATTATTTTTGCATGCATCAACTGGTGTCCATACTGAATGTCATCAGGTTTACTATTATTTAGCGAAGCTATTAATACAATAATGGTGCAGGTCTAGTGGATAAATAAAATTCATCACTGATCACAAATACATAATAAAAGTAGCAATAAATCTGAGGGCTGGTTTTATTTTATTTTTATTCCAGTGAATATAGTTTTGCTTTTCTTCTGATACGGAACTTTATGTGAAAGCAGATAGCCTTGTCTCTGTATTTTTCTGGTCTCTTTTTTCACATTCATCCCATTGCCACATATTTGAATCACATTTTAATAGCAAATTTGGCAC
Source organism: Rhineura floridana (assembly GCF_030035675.1). Lineage (NCBI taxonomy): Eukaryota > Metazoa > Chordata > Lepidosauria > Squamata > Rhineuridae > Rhineura > Rhineura floridana. The sequence goes on along the minus strand of NC_084484.1, from coordinate 86,896,968 downwards.
AATTTGTTGGAAATCAGGACAGCAGACTATTTTTATTACCATCTGACAAGCATTTTGTTTCTAATTTATCACTGACAGGCTCACCAGTTTCTTAAATGTCTCACATTTCCATTATAAATAACCCCTGTTAATGTGTTCTTAAATTCTGTTTGTGGAGGGGGAACATGCACTGTCCATGCCCCCCAGGGCTGTGGAGTCGGTACACCAGACCTTTGACTCCGACTCCAACTCCTCTATTTTTCTACTGTCCGACTCCGACTCCTTCATAAATGGCAAATGTATATTAACTAGTAATAATAAATTTACTGTAGTAAAATGGTAGCACAAGGCATTTCATCACCACCACGTGAATCCAGAGCTTGGAAAAGTTACTTTTTTGAACTACAACTCCCACGAGCCCAATCCCTGAGGCTGATGGGAGTTGTAGTTTAAAAAAGTAACTTTTCCAAGCTCTGGATTCACATGGTGGTGATGAAATGCCTTGTGTTACCATTTTACTACTGTAACTTTGTTATTACTAGTTAATATACATTTGCTATTATGAAGGAGTCGGAGTCGGTACATTTCTACCGACTCCGACTCCAACTCCACCCAAAATTGCTCCCGACTCCACGACTCCGACTCCACAGCCCTGATGCCCCCTCCTGTCCTCCCATGCCCATGTTGAAAGGGAAGGTCTGAAGGTGGACTGTAGGTGCATTCAGTTGTACAGTGTTAATGTCCTCCCTGCACCTGGAAACCCTGATTGTGGGATGGATTGTAACTACTTTCAGCCAGAGTTGCTTACAATGCCCTTTCTGGCTTACCTGCTCAATGTGAGAACATTGGGGTGGAGGGTAAGTTGCCGTGTCCTCTCCATGGATAGAATTTAAATTGCCCAAGTAGAGCCATAGTGAATTTTGTAAGAAACGTATTATAAATAATACTATATTATATAGCTCTTTAATGTCTTACATCTGGGAGGAAGTTCTGCATCTAAGACAAACTGTTGCTAGTCTCACAAAAGAACAAGGCCAAAATATTTGTTGATTGAATGTTATAACCTTAATTTTTTTTGACTAATCTAGGTCTTTTTATTTTATTTTCTCTTTTTTTTAAAAGCAAAACGTTTTCTATAAGCATTTGAGATAGCTTCTTCCCACAGCTAGAGGGTGGGATAGGTCTCAAGTACTGCTTTGTCTCAGTCTTTTGAGACACTGCTTACTGGCAGCCACATTTTCTTCTACCGTTGTGTTTCTACCAGCAAAGGTTAAATTGAACTGGAACATAGCCTCTATAACTCTTGAAAATTTAAGTTGGAATTCTTTTTGTTTTGTTTTGTTTGCATTAGGAAATTTGTCCAGTGATCAGCCAACACATTCACATAGCTCACAAACCTATGAAATAAAATTACTTTAAGTAAATGATGATCCCAGTTAAATAGTAGCTCTTCATCACTAATGATCCAAGCAATTTAGCTCTGCTATTTACACATGTTTAAGCAGGAAAGGAAATCAAGCACCACTGCTGCACATTATCCCTTTGTTTTTGGGAATTTAATTGAAATGAATAGAGGTTGTGCTATAGTACAATGCTTAGTCAGTTGTGCCTGAACTCTCTTTGTAGTGAAGGCTCAGATGATCAGAAGGCTTCCACACTTGTTATTGATACTTAAGACCAAAATAACAAGTAGATATCAAAGAAAAGATTTATATGGTAAAACAGTTGATATTTGACGTAGCCTTAAATTGTAAAGTTACATAAACTTGTGATAATTCAATTTTGCTAGAAGTTTAACATCACATAAATATTGCAATTCATTGTTTCTTTTCTATAAAATATAAAATCTGTCACTGTTTCTGTATAATTTTAATACAAAGAAGAGGCAGAATTCAACCCTTCCCTACACATGCACCTATGCATATAGGAGGGAATCCCCATAGAGCTCAGTGGAACTCTTCTCTTTTCTCCTTTTCTCCGGCAGCCTTCAGAAAGGCACACATGCACTACAATGGACTGGAGAGAGGACATAGGTGCCTCCTATATGTTGTTGATGCACCTGTCCTGCTTTTCTACAATCGTGTTCATTCAGGTTCTTCATGCTGGGTTTATATACAAACCATTATTTGTATAAATAATTTGTTCAAGTTTTAGATGATTTTATTACACCTGTTAATGCTTACAAAAGCTGCATTGTTGACCAGTCCATAGGTTCTCTGTATGTGTCCATTTCAGTCCATGGGTTCTTTGTATGTTACCCATAACTCTCACATCTTTCTTAAATAGAAATATCTTCCTTGAATGAAAAAAAGACCTCACCATTATAAATATGTAATTGAGATTATTTTACAAATATTACTCTGAATATATCTGTAGTGGGCTTCATCAGTCATTTGAATATCCTTTCTAGTTTTTTGAGTTCATTCTGCACCATCTGCTTAATGTAGTTTAAATACTATGGTATCTATGGTAAAAGAAATATATCATTAATGAACATATTAATTATACACAAAGTCAAGTGTATGTGATGTTGCACCAGCATTGCAATTAAGTCCAGCAACCGTACCAGCCTGCTTGCTCACACCTCTCTAAGTCATTTGTGATACATTAGTAGTCTAAAAGAAAATAAAATGAATCGACTCTCTTCCAGTTTATAGAAATTTTCCTGCCTAGAGGCCTAAGCAAGTGACTGTTTAAAAGCCTATATTACACATTTTCACAGTTGTGAAAAAGACATTCTGTACCAATGCCTTGAAATGAATTTACCAAGCTGTAAGTAGTTCTTCCTGAAAGGGTGATATATGTGGATGAATGTGAAATATTATTTAATCCATACAGCTCCCTGCCTGTCTGATGCATTATAATCCTATACTATTCTCCTGTGACTAAATTATGCTTCAAAACTAGATCTTCTTGCTAAGTCAATGCATTTTTGTTTCCCTGAGGAATGTCAAGGTTGTCACAGGCATCTAGTTAATAAGACCTAACTGGCCTGATTAAAAAAAGAATTATTTTTGAAGGGAGCAATTTGACAGTCTATTTCATAGCTTTTTCATCTATTTCATTTTATTATTAGGATCCGTAAATTTAGAAACGTCTTCATTATTTTTGTATTCTGTTGACCCTGAGGCTTGAAACAAATCATAATGCAGGTTAATGTATATCAGCTTGCAGAACAACCAGTGTTAGGAGTTTTGGATGGTGGCTGTGTTTAGTATGCAATGTGGCTATCAGGGTCCTTCTAAGAAGAAGTTATACTGCCTAGTGTCAAAGGTAGGAGCACTCCTGCCCCCCAAGAGACATGTGATCTATAGTCCCATGGCAAAGCAGAGGGAAAGCCCAGAAAATATTGTACCTTTTTAGCCCTGTAAGGGATATCTGTAGATTTCAGGCCCAAAATTAGCAGAACTCCTAAATCTGAGTTTTGCAATTCAGAAAACCTGTAGTTCATTAGTAACTTTATAGGTGGCTACAGTACATCTGTGGTAGATAAGGCTCAGCTCACTTGCAGCCACTGATTGAGGCTTTAGTTCACATGATTTTCATCTACCAATCTCCTCACGCCATATGCTTTTGATCTGTTTCCTTTGCTTTTCCTGCTTTAGAGTCTAAGCAGTGTGTAGGGCACATGAAAGAGCCAGGCATGTTGAGCCTGCACTAAAAATAAGCATGGAAAATTAGAAAAATAATGTGGAGTGTCTGTTTTTCTACAGTTATAACTTTAAGAGAGGGTTTGTACCTTGCTGATAGCTGGGATAGATTTATTGTAATAAAACCTTATTGCTATTAATAGCTCTTGGCTTTCTGCCAATGATAATGTTTAAGCAGTTATGGGAGTAATGATAAATTCTTATACAACAACCTCTTTACATCTTGATTCACTTCACTGAGTACATGATGTAAATTTTAATTGCCACAACAAAGGAATTACTTGCAAGCACTACTGCATAATGTACATTTTTATAAATTGTAGTGACTTGAAATGGTGGACTAAATCAACATCTTTTCCTGGTACAGTAATTGTAGTCACAGTACAATCCTTTACATGTCTACTAAGAAGTAAGCCCTAATGGGTTCAATGAAATTTACTCCCATGTAAGTTGTATAGGCTGATAACCTCCAAAAGACATACCTTTCATATTAATGAAAACAGCAGTTATGGTTTCCTCTAGTATTTCAGATTAGAAGAAGTGTATAATCTTAATAGATTAATATTCTCACATATGACAAGAAGGGAAGAAGGTAAAACCTGAAGGGTTCTGTTTCCCTCAAATGTCTTTCCTAGACATCTTAATTTCACTGCAGCTGCATTTCTGGTTTTCTGGAGATAAATCCAACAGTAGCACCCAAATGACACCACAGCCCCTATTTGTATAGTCTGCATTGGAAAAGGCAATTAAACAATGCAGTTCCAAGTAATCTTTTGACTCTTATACACTCACTTCAAGAAGTCATCCCTTTAGTGTTAGTTGCTACATTCAAATTACCCTAGTATAGCTCCTCCATTCATTAACATATGCCTGTTTGTGCAGCAGTAGCATCACCTAAAATAAAATGTAGTTTTTGATAGCTCACTTTATGAAGGCCATCTATTCTAACTACACAGTGTTTGCATTTAAATGTAAGAAGAACTATAAGCAAGAAAAAATAAGAATTTAGAGGAGTCATTATTGCTTCTCCTCTGGAACTTTTGCTCTTCCTCATTTGTATTCAAATTTCATATAAAAGCTTGGAGTTGGCTGTAGTACTTTAATTAGTTCCCAGTTGGCTTAAATGGACAATGGCTTGCTCATTAGCCTATTTGCTTTCTGTGAAGTCTTGCAAACTAATATTTTCTGTCTTTAATATGCTTTTCCAGATGTTGCAACTGCTTATCCTGATAAGAAGTCCATACTGATGTATGTGACATCACTCTTCCAAGTCCTGCCACAGCAAGTTACTCTTGAAGCCATCCAGGAAGTGGAAACATTGCCACGGCAGTCAAAGCACATCAGAGAACATGTCCAGTTACATCAACAGCGCTTTTCTCAACAGGTGAGTCCTGTGTTGTTGTTTTTATATTCTAATTTTGATAGCCAATAAAGAGCAAGATTCTGTAGTATATTTAGTTAAAAAGAAACTATGAATGAGCTCCAGCCAAGTCATTCTCAGAGTAGACCCCCTGAAATCAATGGGCAAGTTACACAAGCCCATTGATTTCAATGGGTTAACTCTGAGTATGACTAACAGTGTATATCACACTATGTTTGCTAAATGGTTTTATTTGCATGATGTATATTGTTAACTGCCATGCATGAAGTCTAATTGCTTTAATTTGGATTCCTGCATTGAGCAGGGGGTTGGACCCGACGTCCTTATAGGTCCCTTCCAACTCTGCAATTCTATGATTCTAAGTAATGGGCTGTTTTTGAAATGAAGACATGTATGCCTTTTATGCATTACATGATGCAAAGCAGGCTTCAATAGCATGCTACATTTCCTTATTTGAAGCAAGACCATACAAGGTAAGGTTTTGTGTTATTTTTGTATTTTACACTCAAAGCACTTATCTTGGAAGTAGTAAGGCTTTACCATGCTTTAACGGTAACAGACATGATTTACTTAAAAGGCCACTTTGCTTTTAACTCCTTTGCTCTGTTCATCATCTTTGTCAGTCTTTCATTAAATCATTTATGTGTAAATAGTAGAACATGTTCACTGCTTAATATGCACTGGGTAATGTTTGCATTTAGCCACCTGTTGGGTCTCCTACAGCAGCTTCCACGTCAAAGCATGTGTCCCAGATCAGCATCTTTGTACAGATTTTAATTCCACACTATCCTACTTAGAATGTTTCATGAACAGAAAGCAGAAAATGAAACATCAGAAACCCACCAAAAATCATTTATTACCCTATATGACCTTGGAAGAACTACTCTGACTCAAAAATGTGATTGAGTGATAGGTGTTCATCCACCAAGCATTTCTGAGAAGATATTTCCTTGGCCTTTAAACAGAAGTCCACTCCATATAATGTGCCATTTTTATGTGTGGTCAAAAGGAAAATATAAGATGGGAATGCCTAGGTCTTGGTTGAAGCAAACCTTTTCCAACCCGAGTCAGCTTCTAGAGCTAATGCTTGAGGAAGTAAGCCTTCCATCAAGATGAGCTGCTGCTAGAGCCTTGTTGATGCCCTCCTACCTCTAATTTTGTTTGTCTTGCTTTGAGACTTGATGCAAAATATTGACCTATGACCATAAACTTTCCCAAGCAGTATAATACTTTCAGTTGTGTGCCTCTAGAATTATTTTGAATGAAAGTAACTGAGCGGAGACCAATTCTTGCTCTCTTTTGCAGGTATTTCTTCCCTTTCTTTTTCCTTTCCATATTCTTTGTCTAGGACAAAAATGTTTTTCTGAATTATTATTTTCTTAGGGTTAGTTTTTATAAGGAAATGACACCATGAAGTGAAAAACCTCTATATCTCTTCCTTGGGTACACATTCCTATAAATGAAACAGTTATAGCTGCTTGAATTTCTTCAATTGAAACATGACGGGTTGTTTACTCATAGTGCCGTTTCCTTGTAAAAAATGTCTATGTTAATTCAAATTTTGATGTCTATGGAAAGTCTCAACTATGTGTTTCTTTACTTGGACAGGCACACCATGGCAACAGAATTCCAGTTCTAGAGAAACTAGCCATTCTTGAAAATTATATTTCCTGAAGTGAATAGAAATTCCAATTATTAATTAACTGTCTTATTTCTGGGACACTATCATTTTTAGATTAGTTGATCTGATGACCACTTAGTTACTGCTGAGCACATTTATTCAGAACTTACTACAAGTCCTTGGTAGCTTCCTTTCTGAGTATTCTGAATTATAAAGATCCTTAACTGATTGTAGGTATCACACCAGGAATAATTATCTGGTACTTCAAGGAGTCTTTCTATTTCTCATGAAAGGATGTCATATTAATGAAAATGACTCCTACTTTCCACATAGTTTTGACTCTTAATGCCAGCTCTGTTTTTACAAGATAGAATTGAACTGCTGGTATTCTCCCCTACAAGTAATACATTTCATCCATTATATTAAGCATGCTCATCAGTGTATGTCTGCTTTTCTTCCTAATTTCTTCTCCTTAGATCAAAGTCAGTGTAGCACAGGGCCATGTGCGCACCCCTTCACCTCCACCTAAACCTCGCTTCAAAAGCTATGCGTACACACAAGCTGCTTATGTCATGTCCCCTTACCAAAAAGGGAGGATGTGCCCTCCACAGGTCTGTCAACATTACTGTTTGTTGTGAATATTATTCTAATATGCCTGTGCTTGCTGTGGAATATATGTGCACTTTGGAGATATTTTTTTTTTGCTTGTGTCCATTTTCATTTTCATCAATACTCTTTTTTTAGTTTTTATGTTTGCTTTTAGTATCAGTCAATCCTTTTCTGCTATACATTTTACTTTTCTTGACAAAATAACACCTAATTTTGTGCATTAGGTGAGTATAAGAAAGATGTAAGACAATGATAACAACATTTGGTTTCAGAATTTGAGTTACCTCCATAAACTACTTATAATCAGAGACCTGGATCCAAAGCCCTGTACATTCAAGAGAGGTTTGATCTGAATATATGCAATGGACCCTCATTTTAAATTGAGAGGAGTGTCACAAGTAGCATGCAATATGGCATGGGATTTGGTCATTCATAAGAAAGTTACCAAATTTACCGAAGACACCAGCGGCACAGTGTTTTATCCTGGACATAGCTTGGTATTTCTATCCATGGTAAATAATGTTTCAGGACAACAGATCTTTCTCCTTCACCCTGCAGCCTTCTGCACCTCCTTGAAAATGTCTTTGGAGGGTCCGAGACTCCTCTGAACAGTGGTCTGTGTTATAGGAGGGAAGAATCACCCAAAATTGGCAGGGGGAACCTTGTACTAGTGGGTGCTCCTGCCTTCTCAAAAGGCTAAGTGCTAAAGCACCTTAGCTTGTGATCTTGTGTCCTTTACAACTACCTTATACATGAAATGTGGAGAAGTTAACTTTATTGGTCAGATTCCCCTACCCATTACTGTAAACATCTGTTTACCTGTCAGCACTATGCAAGGAAGTGATAAAGTCTGTGATCAAAGAATGGTAACATCATTCTGCAGTATGAGTTAATTTAGTCACATGGTCTACAGACACATGAGCATTCCATCTTTTTCTACTCACATCTATTTATTATTTATTATTTATTAAATTTCTATCCCGCCCCATAGCCAAAGCTCTCTGGGCGGTTTACAACATAAAAATCAATATACAATATATAATATACAATTCATATTTGGTACAATTAAAAGGAAAAATACATCACATTTTAAATAAACATAAGTAAACAATAAATGACAACAATGTACATAATAACAAAATAAATAAAACAAACCGAACATAACAATTATCTACCTCTCATTGTGACTTGGCTTTTCTAACCATTCCTCCTTATTGCTAGGTCTCTTGACCCGCTGTCAGGAAATTAGAGCATTTGTTTTTGCATTTTCATTTTGTTGTGCTGACTGGCCCAGTGCTATGGGGTGAGATATGAACCTTCCTTGTCAAGGTAACAAATCCAGTCTCTCCATAGGGATGCTACCAATTTTCTATGGTTAGAAACTTAGTGGAATGAAATTATTCATATCCACCTTATAGCTTTTTTAAAAAGAGTAAATATCAGCATTTGGTCTGAAATTCAGCTAACTTGTAGCATTCTCCAGTCCTGCTGAATGTTTCTTTAAGCCCAATAAACCAAAACAAATTGAAATGGGCAATTGATTTTCACTCATCACCAAGGAAAATCATGAACTACAGAAAACAAAACAAAGCAAAATGTGCAACTGAAGGGGATGGAATAAATCAATATAACTGAATGACACTTTAGCGCCCAGATTTAGTGAAAATGGCCACATGCTGAACATTTTATCTTAGAGTGGTTAACTATTAACACTTTCATTTTTTTCTAGAGTCAAATGGGAGTTAATTTCAACATGTAGAATTAGATTTGCAGAAAACTCTTCCAGAAAAATTATATCGGCACTGTACTTTTATGGTTTTTTGTATAGGAGAATTAGCAAGTCTTTGTATTCCTGTCACAGCAATGCATTTGGTTTCCAGATTTATTTAAATAGTAGCAAAATTAAGCAAAACAGCTGTGTATATTGACAAGTATAAAAGGAATATTTTAACATGTGTGACTCATATATAGTTTGTCCCCCAGTTATTCTAGAAAATGAATATCCAATGGAATATTAAGTGAATATCAAGTGAATCTGTACAGAATATTTTTTCAGAAGGGCAACCATGTTTGTCTATTGCAGTAAAAAGTAGTCTTGTGACACTTAAAGACTAATAAATTTCTTATGGCATAAGCTTTTGTTGACCAAAGCCCACTTTATCTGATGAATGAAGTGTTATCCTGAGGTAATGATATAATGGGGAGGGGAGAGGGGGGGATGAAAAACAATTATGATAAATATAAAAAAGCTTAGATGTACATAAAAAAACTGCACTGACCATTCACAGAGTAGCACTGATAAACATGCTGGCATTGCCAAGTCAATTAACGCCTATAGTAAGATAAAAACTGCAATTTCAATTCAAGCCGCAGGTGATAGAATTGAACTTGATAAGTGCTAAGGAGTTTCATACTGGTTCTTCATTTGAAGTTCCTTTGTTCAAGAATAGCCACCTTAAGGTCAGCATAGTGCCCTGAATTTTTTTTCTACTGGTTTTGAAATATTTCACATCCTGTTGTCAGATTTTGTGTCCATTATTTCTTTTGCCTATAGAGTGACCGGTTTGCCCTGTATAGAGAAATACATTAGTGATAGATGACATCATCTATCACACTGGAAGATGAGCAGGTGGAGGAGCCTTTGATGTTGTGGTTTACATTATTGTTTTCTGTAATAGTGTTGCCTGCGTAGATATGGGGACAGTGTTGGCATATTGGATTGTTGCAGGGTCTCATCCCTGTGTTTGTGTTTCTGCTAAGTGTTCTATTGCTGCTGGTGAGGAGCTGTTCAGGTTACCAATTTGCACTAAAAACTTGTTAACATCTCCATGCCACCTGTTTTAAATGGGGAAGTAACCAGTTTTTATTTGATTGACATCCAGCATGTATGATATGACTGAGGTCCACAAAAAATTATGCCATAGCAAATTTGTTCATTTTAAGGTACCACAAGACACTCTGTTGGTTTTGCTGCAGTAGTGTCTATGACCAGTGCCTAGGGCTAGAGCTGAAACTAGAGCTGGAACTGGAGCTAAGCAATGGAGTGCTGGAGCTAAGGAGCTCAACAGGAAGTCCTTAGCCCAGCAAGAAGAGACAAAGAGGTAAAAGATCGGTTTAATCTGATCTGGGAAATCAGTCAGGGCCCTGGCAGCCTCATCCTGAACCACACTGAAATTCCTAGACTGTCCTATGTATAGTGTATTACAGTAAACTGGTTTAGAGGTTACAAGAGCCTGAATGACTGAAGCCAAATTTTGCATGTCCAGAAAAGAATAATTAACTTTTCTCCTTCAGAGTGCTTCTGGGAAGACCACAACATTCAATGACACTTTATATAAAAACTATATGTTCAAAGCTAACACAGTATGGTTGGGCTAGGATCTTTGTTTCTGATATACTAGTTTGTTACCATCAGGAAATATGGGGAGGGGGGCACTGGCAAATGGCGCACATCCTTCTCACAATCTGAAGTGATACAGTCCATTCTACCACTTCATTCGGGTGCTGTCCTGCCTGAAGGTGAGGGATTCAGACTCAGACTCAGCTGTGGCTTTTTCCTCATTTGTTAAAGTAATAGATACATCCAAAGCAGTTCATCTCATTAACCTAACTACTCTTTCTAGGAACTCAGCTCAGCTCTAGCTCTAACTAAGCATGACTTCACGACTCTAAGACATTGACTCAGCAACTGGGTCCCCCCTCCTGAGTTAAGTAGGCTTGGATCACGTGCGCAAATGAAGACTCCGCCTCAACTCAGTCTGCTGAACTTCCTGCCTCAAGTGCCTCTGAGCGTGGGGAGAAGCTGGTTTGATCTCAGCTTCCCCCTCCGACAGAGGGGGGCTGTTAGCTGTCAGCTTGGGTGTGGGAAGCTGGGCAGCACTTGGCTGGGAAATGTCTGATGTGCAAGGTTGAATCTCTGGTGGCGGCGGTGGCGCGTCCAGTTGAAGAGTGTCAGACGGGCCAGGTGGTGCTTCCACAGGGGTTTTTTTGAGGGGTTTTCTATATGAATGCTGCTGATAAAAACTGTCCAGAGGAACTGGATAAAAAATGAACTAATGGAAATGCATCTATCCTGCACCTATTACTTTTCATCCAAGTGAAAATCTGTTAATATGTGCTTGAAAGGCCATTGAAAAAGACACACAAGTCGAAACGCGTTTGGCCATAATATACGCATCTTGCTCCATTGAGATACAGATTTAAAGCTTCATAGCATCAGCTCTAATAGCAAAGATGGTTTTATAGCTTCCACAGTGCTCAGATGGACATAAAATTTAAACCAGTCCTTGATAAGTATAGTATTAAGCATTTCTTTGGAGAAAATTGAAAAAACACACACACACATGGCTTAGGTCTCAGCTAGGGAAGCCCTCATCAGTGGAGTCCTCATTAGAAGAGGAACAAGAGGCTCTGTCCTTAGATCCAGTCCTGGGTCAGTCTCCATCTGGAGGTGAGGAGCCATGGTCCTGTGATGAGGCTGAGCAAAGGCTGTCTGCATCCAGGGGGAGTTCGGCCTCTGACACTGAGACTGAATGAGTCCCAAGCCCAAGACAGGTGTCACCTCAAACACCAGTTGGACTACAGGCAATATCTTCTTGGGAGTAAAGGTCTGGCTGAAGGATAGTCTGACTTGATAGGAGTCAGCCGAGCTGGGGGTGTGGTTCCAGCAGCTCCAGCTCAAAAACTGCAGTGCTAGGCTGGAAGAGAGCATCTGCTTTACATACAGAAGGTCCTAGGTTCAATCCCTGGCATCTCCAGGTAGGGCTGGGAGAGACTCCTGCCTGAAATCCTGGAGAGCTGCTGTCTGTCAGGATAGACAGTACTGAGCTAGATGGATCAATGGTTTGACTCAGTAGAAGGCAGCTTCCTATGTTCCTATGATTGTTCTTGACCTGTAGCTGATTTCCTACTGACTCCAACCCTGACCTCGGACCAGCCTCTGAACTTGCCCTTGCCCTGCTTTGCACATGGACTGACTGGAACCTGACCTTGGACTACTTTGACCTTGCCTCTTGCCTGACTCTTTGATGTGGACTCTGCTTGTTTGGACCCTGACTTTGGATTGGCCCTGGATGCTGCTTTGGTTGTTGCCCAAATTGATGGTGTTACTGGTAAACCTCTTGCTTCCTCAGAAGCCTAGTGAGAACAGGATACCCCCTCCTTTGCACCAGGGGTGTGAGGGGGTGGATAGGGCAGAGGTGTTTCTCCACCCAGCCCTCCCACCCTCTGCCTACAAAGTGTTGCTGGTGGTCCCCCACCAGTAGCAACCTGTTGAAAACCACAAAACGGAGAGCTCTGGTGGCATGGCTGATCCAGCCCATGATCCTCTGGATTCCAAGCCAGCCTTACTGCTGTCACTTGTTAGCACTGGGCCCAGTCCAGGCCTGGTTATTGCCCCAGTTCTAGGCACAGCCATTTGTCTGTCACAACTTTTGCCTCAGCCAGCATGAACGGCAGAGCTATGGAAACATTTGTCCCACTGCTTCTTCCTGGCCAGGATTTGGATTGCAGAATTGATTCTGCTAACCACAAGATACAGTTACAACTTACAATAATATAATTAAAACTATGCTAATGTTTGCATATATATTACTGAATAATGACACTATATTAGTCCAATATATTAAAGCTAGCAGATATGTTTTCAGCAAGACTTAACATTCTAAAATTACAATTAAATATTTATTATAGCTTTTAACCAGAGCTTGGAAAAGTTACTTTTTTGAACTACTACTCCCATCAGCCCCAGCCAGCACGGCCACTGGATTGGGCTGATGGGAGTTGTAGTTCAAAAAAGTAACTTTTCCAAGCTCTGCTTTTAACTTAATAGAACAGTTTCTAGAGAACAGTCAAGCATTTGTTTGTTCTGTTTGAGAACTCCATTGTTTAAATACGGATAATGGTAGCACATTATATATTACCTTTATTGTAACATAAGTAATGGAAAGTTTATCCTGGAATAATACTGATCAGGTGGGGGAATTTTAATTAGGGATTTTCACTGGAGTAGGTCAGATCACTAAAATCACTGGCATTCGGCTGGCTCAGGGTGGCTTTGCTGTTAAGGATTACATTTATAGCAGATTAGTGTTTTAGAAAGTGATTTGGAAGTTGTTTGTTGAATTGATCAGGAAAGCTGGTGATGCAAAATACAGCCTTTCACATCTATGCTGTCGTACATATGCAACCAGTATAATAGTAATAGAACGTGGTTGCTGTTTGGTGCATGTGTGTGCATAAATGTGTGCTTGTCATTAATTTATACGAGCACATTATGCCACTTCTTTGAGTAGTGTTCTTCAACTTGGATCCCCATATGTTGTTAAACTACGACTCACATCAACCCAGCCAGCTTAACCAATGGCCAAGGATAATGGGAGATGTATGTATGTATGTATGTATTTAATTTGTATACCACTTTATATATAAATCTCAAAGTGGTTTACATTTCAACAAAAATCAATATAAATTCTACATTCAGTACAGTTGCTAATAATAACAACAATAATCCACATTTTAAGTAACATAATTGAGCAATAAATCTCTAAACAATGTACATAAAATAAAAACAAAGTGAATCATATACAAAACAAAAAAGTATGACTGTTATAAAATATATCTAAAAATGCACATGAATATTACAAAAAATGTATTCTCACATCTAATAATGCAGATCAGGAATTTTAAAAAATCTTGTATATCCTGTTAGTTGTCTTGCGTTGTATTTTTAACATAGCTGTAAACCACTTGCAGGGAAGGATCCATTCCGGTGCGGGGGGGTGTCCAGTGAAGATGCAGAGATAGCAAGGAGGAGGAACAACATCAGGAGACATCAAGAGTTGGCATTGGGTCCTCAGCTGGGATGTGGATCTTAGCATGTGCCCATTTTAGCCATTTCAGCTATGTGTGTGCTGCATATGTGATTTCCTTTACTGCACAGTGTGTTTCTCATTCAAAATGCCTTTAGTCTAATGTGGTGTTACAAACCAGTGATGCAAATATAAGACTTTGAAGAAAGTGTTGGAATATGTGGTTCAACTCCAGCTTGTGGGTTGAGGCTGCATGGAGTTAAAAAGGGTAGCTAGAGAGGAGGCCTCCTGATTGCTATGACTTCTGACTTCTGGCTATGCTAATACCTATCCTTTGGTCTCCTGCTGTCTCTCCCTTCCTGCTAGACTGATATGCATAGGATGTTGACCACATCTCCTTCCTCCTTTCTTCTTCTTTCTCTTGAGAAGGAGAGCAGACATATTCTCTTTGTCTCTCCCTCTCCTCCAAGCATGAGGGCAAACACTAAGCTTAGCATTTGCATCTCCAACTTAGCTAGTTAGCTAGATGTAGAACTCTTTCCTATCAAGTATGTACTTCCAGAATAAAGTAGTTATTTCTTATTTTAAAGCTTAAAGACTCTGTCTGACTAATTTGCAGGGAAGGTGTAATCTTTAGCAAAGATTCAAACACATAAAGGCTCACTCAGTCTCCCCATTCTCAATTTCGCCACTCTGCGACAGAAAGAACATTGGCTGCCACCTACAAGCAAGGATCAGGCTTTTCTATGAAGAGACCATAGACACCTTTTAGAAGAGCCAAGAGTGAAGAACAGTGTCCTGGAGGATAGACAGATATATACTTAACTAAACAAGGCAGAATTTCTAGATTTTCAGAGGGTACAGGTTTACAGAGCAATCCTATACATGCCTACTCAAAAGGAAGCCCCACTGAGTTCAGTGGGGCTTACTCTCAGGTAAGTATGTATATATAGGATTGCAACCTTAGTGATATACAGTTGCATTGTTCTTGCACACATGTAAATATAATTTAAATATGCATATGCTCATCTAGTTTCTTCTGTTATAGAGTAGAATCGATTCATAAGTGATGGCTGAAGTAATATGGCCCTCAGAATGGGCCTGAGTGTAAAAATAAATTAACTTCTCTACATAATAAGTTTAAAGTTGGCAGATAGTTCTTCTGATAATGGGTGTGGCCTAGAACTACATATACTAACAGAACCACTTCACACCCAGCATCCTTGCTCCATGGCCATTTGCCTTCAGAGTCACAGTTGGTTGGAATATAGGAGAGGCATTTTCAGTAGTGGTGCTCTTCCTGTGGAATATCCTTTCTCAGGAATCTCAGTTGGCTCCCTTTCTTTTAGACTTTGGGCAAGTGGTTGAGATGTTCCTATTTTCCCAGGCTTTGGGGATGTTTAACTTTGCACCCTGGTGCTACAAATGGTTAATGGGTTAGTGTGTGGCTCTGGTTTTCAGTTTGTATTTCATTGTGATTCTATTATATATTCTTAATTTATGTTGAAGGCTGCTTTGGGGACTCTTGTAGCCGAAAGATGGAGCATATCTGCCTAACTACAGATGGTATGTTGAGGTAGGGCCCATCCATTCCTCCTTTTGATTTGCAATTTAAGCCCCTTGTTTGTCCATTAATTCACCAGCGCCCATATGATGTTCTCTGCCATTTCGGACTTTCTTGTACTTAAATCTGTATTTCCCTTTCCCTGCTATAAACTGATTATTATTGCTATCCCAATTATTAGTCTTCTGTAACTGTATTGCATTGCTCATTGTTTTCCAATTTTATTTTTTTGTTTTTTTATTATTTGCTTTATATCCTGCCCTTCCTCCCAGCAGGAGCCCAGGACGGCAAACAGAAACACTTTAAAACATCATAAAAAGACCTTAAAATACATTAAAACAATTTGTTTTTTATCTATATTTTGTGATAAAGAGTAAAAGCAATTATTTAGTCAAACACAGTATCACTTTTTAAAAGCTATTTTGTTGTATTATGCCAACAATCGAAAATTTGACTTTTCCTTGAAAACATGGAATGCAACTCTTTCCTTAACTACAGAGTTTTATATTATGTTAATAACCTTTTAAAGTACTATGCACTGTGCTCTGTGTAACATCCCATGGAAGGGTTTTTGAGTAAAAAACCTTTTTGTTTCAGTATTTTGTGCTCAATCAAAAAATGAATCATATACAATCATATACACATTTTTGCATTTTAATACAGATGTACATTTTTATATAAGATGACTTGTGGATTTTCAAGACTTAGGAATGGTATTTATTTAGCTTACATGTTGGGGGGTACTGTTAACTTTTCTGTTTTGCACATCCATTTCCTGTTTATGTTTTGATGTCTTTTAACAAAGGGTCAATTAACTTTCGGTCTGCAAACACATTTCTTTCTAGGTCCTCCTTTCCTTTCTTTGCAGGTAACAATTTTCTGCAGCCAATTGTCAAAGTAGGATGGAAAATATCTGCTCCTCTGATTTCTGGGCAGACTCTCAGTCCTCCTCCTAAAATTATTCTCACAGACCCTTCCTCATCTGTTTGACCCTATATCTTCAATTCTCTACTTGAGTTCTGGATCTTTTTTCTACATAAATACAAACCCATGCATGCTCATCAATTTTTAAAAAAAGGATATACGTTTTCACACTCTTCCAGGGGTATGCCAGAACAGAAAAATGTGTAAAAAGCAAAGAACCTTTAAGGACAAGACACCTTAAAAGCATGACAAAATGCAAAAGCAAAATAGAAAAAAAAGCCCACATGATGTTTGAAAATTCGGGTTTTAAAAAATAAATCTGAGCACGAACAGAATATGTATGGATCTTATGGGCGCAAACCGAATATGGAAGACATAGATTTTGGAGCTAGGTATGGTACCTGACTTCCTCCACCCTTCCTCCCAGTAGGAGGAACATTTCAGAATGTTTTTCAAAAACATACATTTGAAAAGGTTCTATTTATGTTTCTTAATGGTTTTTTTTTTACAATAATTTTTATTCAAATTTTCATAAAACATACAAAGCAAAATCATAAAACATTCAAAGACAAAAAACAAAACAAAACAAAAATAATTAAACAAAAAAAATAAAATATTGACTTCCCATTTGTCACAGATCAAATCAGTTATGGGTCTACAATATATAACAATCCTGTCTCTTAAATCATATTATAAAATCACTTTCCTCCAGTAGTTATCTTAATTAATCATCAAATCTCATAAACATTACTTTATTCTTTCCACAAAAAGTCAGAGAGGTTTCAATTCTTTAAGAAATATATCTATCAATTTTTCTCCAAATAAACATGTCGATTAATCCATCTCTTTAATAATTATAATAATCTTATTGTCATAACCATCATGACGTCACGTAATGTGATGTGTCATAACCATAGTCCAAATAAACATTTCGATTAATCCATCTCATCAAAATCTGTTAGGTTCAATAATTTCAATAGCCATTATTCCATTATCCCTATTAGTTCCATCTTCCATCTCCAATAGTCCTGTTAAGTCCAGTAATTTCAGTGTCCAATCTTCCATTATCAGTATTCCATAATAATCTTGCTGTCGTAGCCATAGTCATATAATAAGAGTCTGATGGGAATTGCCTCTATCCCAAATATTTTCTTGCCATCCATTCTGAATAAGTTGCTGAAATACTGTTGTAAAGTCATATCTCTGTTCTTCTTTTTTACAAAATGCACTGGCTCATCTCTTGAGAGTTTTTCCATTGTCACATGGCTGCAGTTAATTCCATAGATTTTCTCTATATCAAACTCCATCACATCATTCCAGTCCAAAAGATTATCCAAGCCATTGATAACTTTATCTCTAATATCTTCATTAATTTCTTCAGAGATAACGTTAAATTCCAAACAGTAGATTTTATTTCTAAAATCCATAAACTCCAGATCTTTTTCCAATTCCACATTTGTTCCAATCTCCAGGGCTTGTATCTTCCCTTTATTTTTTCTTTTCTCATCTCTGATCTCATTCTCCTCTCTCACAGGATCCCCTATTTCTTTAAGCTCCTGCGTCATTTTGCTCAGTTCAATTTTCAGCTCCTTACTACCCTGTCGCAGGGTTTGTTTCGTTATCTCAATCTCATCCATTATTTTCTGAAACATAGTTACTTCCAGATTCTCAGCCACTTTCTTGATTGCCATTTTTAAAACCACGAAAACAAAGCAAAACAAAAATAAAGAACCACTTCTTATTTCAGCAACAATTGGGTTAATATTCCAGGCTTGATGACATCACAGTATAAACAGAGCAGCCTGCCTTATCTCTCTATGTTCAAGAATGCAAAACAAATTTAGTTCCCAGCATCAAAACAGTTAGTGGCGTCGTGAAGAAGCAGATTCGTCAAAATAAAATAGACCAAAAAGAGAATAGTACCAGACAATATAATATTCCTCGGAATAGAAATCAGGAATAGAAATCCCTCTTCTGTTTATATCTTTAGAATGCACTTCCAGGACAGCTTTTTGCGACAGAAACAGAGATAAGCTGTTAATTTCGTGAATAACAGAGAAGAGTTATAGCTCACCCAGAAGTTGTCCAAAGCCGATCAATCTGACAAATCTCCTTTTGCTGCAACAATTTAAACCAAGTAAAAAAAATAATAGAAAGAAGGGTGCTTGCCTGTTAGTCCGTTCTCTCTTTAAAGAAAAGATAAACGTATCGCTTAAACAGATAGAGCTTGTTAGGAAGTCCGTCCGGCATTGTTGGCTGGACCTTATCTCATAAATTAATGAAATCCAGTCCTCCCAACAAAAACAGGCTTTTGAGGTTGATCTCTACGTTTCTCCCTGCCCGGGAGAAATTTCGTCAGTCAAAAAAAAAATGTTCTGACTGATTTATATCTGAATAAGCTTCTTTTGAGGCGGGAGCCCGTCCCAAAAGCAGGCACAAGCGAAGTCACCCTTCCCGGAAGTCTTTATGTTTCTTAATGTTGATAGCATCATCCCCGAGCTCATTTTATATTTATTTAAGTTGGTTTTATTTCACTGCCAGACTTTCAGTCTTGCTTTAACAGTGGATCCTACAATTGCTTTCAGTTAATCAAACTTAATATGAGATTTGTTTAGAAGCAGGAGGTTCTTATTAGAACTGCTGCATTTCTTTACTTCAAAGATAACATAAGCATTGATAAATGTTGCTTGAAATAGTCTTAAAATAAATTGGAGGATAATCCTCCATCCTATGTAAATCTAATCCTGTTCTCTAGGCAAATAATTCTTGGGTTATGCATTTGGATACATTCAATTTTGTTTAATGCCATGCCTCTCTTATGTTATTGGGAATTCAAACAGCAAATTATAAACATTAGATGGATTAGTATACACCTTTGTCATTAGAAAATAAAGCTGTAATTGATGCAGATGCCATTGATTATCTAAGTCAGTTTGGTCAAGACTGAATTGCAATATTACAGGTTTATTAACCCTGGGATTCACTCTGGCAATGTTACATCTTATGCTATATTTGCCTTCTTTACCTGCTGATAAACTTTGGACCTGAATTATGTTTTAGATTATTCTCTCTCTGTTCTTGGAAATTGCATATTAAATCCAGCCTCGGAACACCTGGCTTTGAATACTTTCTCAGCCATGTTTTGTTCAGTAGCCATGGACAAGCTGTCTATCCTATGCTTTATTGTGGACCAGCAGTGGAACATGGTTTACTTAAAGAGTAGTATTGCTGGTGGCTTTGCTCTTGGGCTCCTTTTTATATGCTTCAGACATCGATATTAGTGTACAAAACCATTGTGGAAGTTTACTGTGCTAGGGGTTTGGAGGGTCAGGAAGGTTAGAAATGTTGAATTTAATACAATAACAGATAAGCATTCAGTACAGGTAAATCTATACTTTTTTATATTTAGGCTCTCTGAATCAGTTTAAACAGCTGCCAAGCTTGTCTGACTTTTCTAAGCTTCTGAAGGTCACAGATAGTCTAGAGTCATATTTACTTTGAATTAAAGTTTTAAAATCTTGTGTCTTCCTGGCTGTACAATAATGTAAGGAATCTTCTTTTTTTAGTTCCTCTTTCTTCACATAGAAATGTTGAAATTAATTTTTTTTTTTGCAGGATGGTTAATATTTTCACTGAATAATGAAATAATTTGGATGTAAATCAAATTGCAAGATAGTTTAAATCTATGGAATTAGTTTAATTTTGATAATGTTTATTTTGATAAAAAGGCAGACTCATGGGTGGTATTGTTTTTAAACAAAAATAGGAAATATAAAACTAACAGTAGCTCACTTCTCCAGTTCTCACTGATCCTGTTCACTCGGATTCTAAGTACCCCTCCAGTATCTTTTAATATTCTTCCCTGAATGTCCAAATCTACACACACACTGCTGTTATTTAACAGGTTTATAAAATGCTTCATGCCCAGAGGCCATCAAAGCAGTGTACATTATAAAAATAGGATAAAACACAATACCCAATTTCTAAAAGCAGTAAGATTATTTCTACAAAACTAAAAAACCATATCTTACACATTCTAGAAAACAATAAAACTATATATGTAGATATACAATCAATATTCTATAAGTGACTGGATCACCCATCAAGAAAAGCCTTCTTGAATAAAACTCTTCACTAGGCACCTAAACAATGCAACCTGTTAAAAACGTATAACCTTTTCCCAGTTCTCCAAAGATAAGACAACAATGCTCTACTGTTGGTTGTGTGTGTGTGTTTTGCATACTTGTGTTTCATACCCTCCTACTTTGCCCCTTCCTAGTCAAATCAGGTTGCATGAATCTTCCATTTACTTTATCTACTCTCCTGGATCAAGATTGTGTTTGCCTACTATTCTGTAGCTCTGTTTATAAAGAGCAAGAGAGGAAGCTTCAGCTAATCCTCCTCTTCTATCCTTCTACAATTTTTGGTTTGCTTGTGTGTGATATGAACATTAGAGTGGGATGTATGTAATCTTGGAGATATTTTAGATTACCCTGAACTGATTAGCGTAACAGAGATTGCACTTAAAAATCTTCTTTTATCTGATATATAGTAACCATCAGTGAGAGCACAATCTTTTTTTCCCCTGTTTAACAGAGATTTTTCATTCTATTTCATAAACTGTACAAACAAAGATGGACTATTTTATAACACAGTTGTGATTAGCAAAGAGATGGCAAAGGGAGAAGTTGTGCATCTCACCTTGGTTTGGGTGTACATGTGATCTTGATGCAGATACAGGATTGCATGTATTGAAAGATAGTTCTACTCAGAGTAGACACACTGAAAGTAATGGGTATGACTGGATCTAGAACTTAGAGGGATATAACCCATGACCTGTGCCAGACAATGTTAGGAATTTGCTTTAGAGCCATTTACCACCAAAACAAATTACAAAACTACATAAGTAACACTTTCTGCCTCATTCAAGATCTACCTACCTACCTACCTACCTACCTCATCTTTCTCTTGTGTTTGTTGTCTGATCAAGTTTGTTCCATTGACTTGTATAGAAGACTGGTATGTGACACAAAGAAATGAATAAACTCCCCATCTCCCACATGAGGCTAAAATGTATCTGTGCCACCAAGAGTTGTACAGAAGCTACATGAGAGGTTTTGCTAGTCTTACTTCTCTCAGACGTCTTTGTGTATTCCTTATGATCAAAAACTGGCACATTTCATTAAAAAAAGAGTGGTTTGAAAGGGTGGTCTTGGACTTAAGAGAAGAGCATGGCTTTGCCATTGCTTGCATCTCACAACCCGCTTGCTACAGTGACAGTTTTCTGGAGCTCTAGAATTTAGAATTAGAATTGAGAATTGTAATTTAGATGATATGAGCCAGTGTGGTGTAGTGGTTAAGGTGCTGGACTACGACGTGGGAGACCAGGGTTCGATTCCCCACACAGCCATGAAGCTCACTGGGTGACCTTGGGCCAGTCACTGCCTCTCAGCCTCAGAGGAAGGCAATGGTAAACCCCCTCTGAATACCACTTACCATGAAAACCCTATTCATAGGGTCGCCATAAGTCGGAATCGACTTGAAGGCAATACACATACACACAATTTAGATTATAATCTAAATAAGCATGAAGGAATTGTTTTAGCCTGCTATTGCATGTATATACACATTAATTTAAAATCTTTCATATTGCCTTTGGGTAGCTTTGTTTGCATGCAGATAAAATGTAATTGCTTGGACAAGATAGCAAGGACAAGAAATTAAGGAGATGAGCTCTACATTATTCATGGGAAAAAAGATATATATATATATATATATATATATATATATATATATATATATATATATATATATATATATATATATATATATATATATATATATATATATATATATATATATATATATATATATATAACAGGGGTTGTGCATGAAGAATGACTGACAGTTCATTTTATATTTATCTGTGTTTTTCCCAGCACTTTTGTTTAGTTATTTTTCAAAGAATGGTCTTTGTGCTACATTAGATCTACTCATTCATACAGATTTTGATGCCAAAGCAAAACTATAACATAGAATTACAAAGATTACATTCCATTTATTAAGTTAGAAGAACTATTTGAGTCCAGATTAATTGAATGCTGCCTAAAAATCCTGTTTTTATTTTGGCAGCATTTGGAAACCCATGAACAGAGGTTATTTGCCACTTCACCTATGGATACAGAAGTAGATCTGGAAAGCTATCAAACTGCATTAGAAGAAGTACTCTCATGGCTTCTCTCTGCTGAAGATTCATTGCAAGCACAAGGAGATATATCCACTGATGTAGAAGAAGTCAAAGAGCAGTTTCACACCCATGAGGTAGGTGTGAACAACTCAGACTGAATAACCAACACAGATACTTTATCGTCTGCTAACTGTTGATCTTCTATCTGTGTAGTGCATTAAGGCCAAAAGTTTGAAGTTTAACTGATATTTCGGTCTTTCTTTTGTTTTTGCTCAAAAGATTGTGTTGTAGCAACATATAAATGTTTGAATTTAAAAAGGCTAAACATAATCTCAAAATATTTTAGTGACTAAAGTTTAGAAGTTTGAGTAAAATTTAAAGGCATCCTTCATTCTCTGGTGGTAATCTTTGTTAAAATTGTTTTGAAGGGTTTTATGATGGAATTAACAGCTCACCAGGGACGTGTTGGTGATGTTTTGCAAGTAGGCAGCCAACTTCTGTCATTTGGTAAGCTTTCAGAAGATGAAGAAAATGAAATACAAGAACAAATGAATCTTCTTAATTCACGATGGGAAAATCTCAGGGTCACAAGTATGGAAAAACAGAGCAAGTGAGTAAATATACATCTGGGTGAGCAATTTCATACTTGGGACAAATATTGTTGTCGTGTGTGGTACCTGGTGCAGATTCTGTGTTGTATTTTTCTTCCTTTTATGCAATTTTGTGAACATCAGAATTAATTGTAAGAGAATGGAAGCAGAACGGAACAGATGGACAAAAGCCACTGATCTGAAAGCTAGCATTTTGTAGATTTTACTTAACAAAGCCTTATTTAGAGAAGCTTTCCTTCACTCTCAAGACAAAATGTGTTCCCTAGAAAGTAAATGTTTAATCTTGATATTCATTCATTCTTTGGCGATCACTCGTGGCCGAGTAAAATTGTCTTCCAAAATAAGGTCTTTGCTTGGAAGACGCCTGTGCGTGAATTTGTTTTATGTGGGGAGATAGGCGCACGATGATCAACACACATTCTTGACAGAAAAAGGCTTTGATCCAATGGCATGAATACCACGACGATTGGGTGACCCTGCCATGGGTGACCCTGCTGGGAGTACATGACTCCCGACAGCATCGCTCACAGGGTTCATTGGAACACGCAAGCCCACTCACCACTACAAGGTGACGATCCAGTGAGGGGAATCTTGATATTATACTTTGCTAGGAAGAAAGGGAGCTTTTCATATTCTCATTATTACTATCAACATAATAAAACAGTATTGATTGTTTCTGGACTGGGATAGCCTGATCACAGTTGTCCATGCACTGGTAACCTCCAGGCTGGATTACTGTTATGTGCTCTATGGGGGGTTGCCTTTGAGGTTGGTCTGGAAGCTGCAGCTAGTGCAAAATCTGACAGCGAGACTGCTCACTGGGGCAGGGTATCACCAACATGTCACCCCGCTGCTAAATGAATTATACTGGCTGCCTATTAGCTAGCGAACTAAGTTCAGGGTGCTGGTTTTGGTGTACAAAGCCCTATACAGCTTGGGACCAGGATACCTGAAAGACCGTCTTACCCCTTACATACCCAGCTGATCACTACACTCTGCAGGTGAGGGCCTCCTGCAGATACCATCTTATCAGGAAGTCTGTTCCGCACAACATAGGAAATGGACCTTTAGTATTGTGGCACCTACCCTTTGGAATTCCTCCCCTTAAATATTAGACAGGCTCTATCTCTGTTATCTTTTCTGAAGACTTTCCTCTTTCAACAAGCCTTTTAAGTAGAGACCTTATCCTAGTCTGCATCTGTGCTGGAATTGCTTTTTAATACTTTTTAAAACCTGTTTTTTTTTAAGAAAATATGTTTTTAAAACTTTTTTTAAAATGATGTTTTTAAAGATGTTTTGTTTTAATTTAAGTTTGTTTGTATGATGTTTTAGAGTGCTTTTAGTGCTTTTGTTTGCTGCCCTGAGCACCTACTGGGAGGAAGGCCAGACATAAATCTAAATAATAATATCATTATTATTAAGAATAATAGTTTCATAACTGGTAGTCAGAAGTATTGAAAACAAACAGGACAAATTTGAAATCCTAATACAGGAAAGAAAATACAATCTGATAGGTGCCAATGAGACTTGGTGGTGTGAGCCTCATGATTAGAATATAACCCTTGAAATGTACACCATGTTCACAAGGAATAGACCCAACATAACAGGACTGAGAATAGCATTATGTGTAACAAAATGTATATTCACATGGACATCCATGAATCTGAGAGTGGAAGCCCTGTTGAAAGCATCTGGTAAGGATAGAAGCAAAGAGAACAGAAGTGATACTCCATACCTATCTACTCCATACTGCTCAGCCAACTGGAAGACATGGTCGATGCTTTCCTGAAACAGATTACAAAACTTGCAAAGAGGCAAGCCATAATAGTAATGAGATAGTTGAAGTATCCTGATATGTGCCTGAAGTCTAACTCTGCTAAGAATGGAACATCTGTCATGATCCCAGCATCAGACTCCCCTTTCCTTGGTAGGAGAGGCCATGAATTTGAAGAAAGAATGAGAGAATGAAGGAATCACAAAACTATCCTCAGAAGTTCTCACTGCACCAGAAGCTCTGGCACAGGATGAGGCTTGATAAAATTGTCATCCTCCAACTCTGAGAACCCCACCCCAGAAGAGCAGTTGCCACAGCAAAGCTCCGTTAAAGCCTAAAGAGGCTTTCCCACTGGGCATGGAGATAATAACCCAGGTAGAAAAGCAACACTATTTAAGGCTCAGTCTGAAGCTTCCTGTTGCTGAAGCAACATTCAAAACTTCCTCCAGGATCTCTTCCTCCTGAATGCCATGCCTTCCTTCACCTCTGTTGGGCTTATTTTCCTGCACCCAAACTTGGACCTGTTCTATATGGCCTCTCCTTGCTTGACCCTGCTTTGTGTCACTTGACTCGAATTGTTGTGAACACTCTTTTTGGACCAGAACTTTTGTTCTACATGGATCATCATCTGGAGCAGAACAGTGTCCAACAGATCCTTGTCTATTCTGGTTGACAACTTAATCTTTCATAAGACAGGGAAAGGATCAAGGCAATCTGCTATTCTGGTTTTATACCTGACCATCGGGGAGAACTTGTTGATGAACTGAAAGTGGCAGGAATCTTGAGGAAAACTGATCATGCCATCTTGGAATTCATGGTAGCAAGGGATGTAGAAAACTGAGCATAGTCAGATGTGTACCATACAATTTAGGGAACCAAATTTCAAGCCAATTCTGGTCTAGAAATTCTGAAGAAGAAGAGGGATGGAAGATTATGCAAAGTGAAATATTGGAGGCACAATCACAAACTATTACAAAGAGAAGAAGAATGGGAGACATCTTAAGTCAGTATGGTTGCATACAGAGCTCTCTGAGCTGAGACTTAAAAATAATGTGTGTAGAAAATGGAAGGAGGGAGATATAAACAAATATTAGTACAACAGAATAGCCCAAACCTTTAAGGATGGTGTTAGGAAGACTAAAGCCCAGAATGTTTAAAAGACAATCTGTCAGGGATACTGTGCTTACATCCTGCATTGCATTTCCTGCATTGAATATAGGGTTGGACTAGATGACTTCCAACTCTGATTCAAAAAGGGATTGTATCTTCTGATGTAATGCTTATGCTCCAAGCTAAAATCATGCAGAAGTGAGGTGATGGGTTAACAGTTATATTTGATGAGAGATTGCGAGGGAGAAAATCATATTAATATTAATGAGAGAAATAATCTAAGGAGCTGTGTATTTTTTTGCTACACTGAGTGCCAGTTTCTTTCACCAGAACTTTTTACATCATGTTCAGACATGATGTAAATCCTCAAATCTGGATAGATATAATAAATTTCAGAAGCAGACATCCATGGGCCATTTCACTTGAGTGGGAAAAAGAAAAAAAAATAAGATAATAGCCTGGGTGTGAATATAAAGAACGGTGCGAAACATAGGAAGCTGCCTTATTCTGATTCTAATAATTGCTCCGTCTAGCTTAGTATTATCAACACTGATCAGTACCCTCTGTGAAGATGCAAGGGTTTGAACCTGGGACCATTTTCATGCAAAACATGAGCTCTCTTATTGAGCTGTGGTCCCTACCTAATAATGGACAAGAAGTGTAAGCCTCAAGAAAGCAAGATATATTTAGTTTTAAAAAGATGAAGAGCAAGACTTTCAAAAAGTATTCCAGCCTTTCCCTGCTTTTCATATTGTTACTGGAAAAGCTCTGTATATTTATATACATTTGTATTGCTAGGAATAGTTGGTTACAGCAGTGTAGTTCGGAAGAAACAAGGAATAGAGAAACAGATTAAGCTTGTTTCAAAACATAATGGATCTTGCCTTGGATTTCCTGATCCTTAAATGAAAGGAATTGTGAGAGAGGCCAGAAGCTTATCATTTCTTGTCAGATTTACTTAAAACATACACAAAGAGGCCTACAGTTTCCAAATCCCCATATCATGCCTATAATTAACCCTGTTTCAATGAGTCAGGAATTTTTTGAACAATTGCTCAGGTACTGGGGATGGGATGATCGGGTCTATTGGCTGGTTCCAGTATCTATTCAAGTTCGTTCTTTGTCCACTAGCTTCTGCTTTCAATTTTTTTCCTCACAAAAATATTGATATTAATACAATTTTTGTATTGTCTCTATTTTTTCTTTGTAAAACAAAATTTTACAATAAGATATTTTGAAAGGAAATTATAAAATTATTGTTTTTAAATATAGATTTTAGAGGCATACTTTTTTTAAAAAAAATAGCTTCATAGCTGTGTGGGAATTCGAACCCTGTTCTCCTGTGCATGGAAAGATGATATCAGGTGGGTAATTAGCTCCACCTAGTGGTTGAAGGCAAAAGAGTACTGCTGACGTTTTATTGTAGATCCCTTCCTGGTCTGCGGCTGCTCCGTGCTCAGTTTTCTCTTTTGCCTTCACACGAAAGTGGTTGGATCCTCTCTGTCTCCATTGGTTCAGGCTTGTATTGTTTGTTTGTTTAGGTTTCATGTGTCATTTTACTGTTGTTCTTTCCCTCCGTGTGTTTTTATTCCTCTCCTTCTAAAAAAAGTTTTTTAAAAAAAACACAGTTCCTTGTGTCTTTCCCTCGAAGCCTTTCTCCATGGCAAGGAGCGACTAGACCCTCCCCGTGGCTCCTGGGGCCGTCGGCCTCTTCAGGCTCCCTCTCCAGCCGAGTTTGCTGCCGTTTCTCCTTAGAGTGCTAGCAACAGCGTCGGCAGCTTTAGTTTGGAGACGGCTTCCCTGGGGCTCAGCGTCCAAGCTGGCACCTAGTTTTTTCGCGCTCCTTTTGTGAGCGGCTTTCATTTTCCCCGCTCTATAGCAGTGGGGGGGGCAGACGCACAATCGCAGTAGGGAGGATGACTACAGCTGCTGCTGGTTTTTTCTGCTTGCCCAGCCCTTTACCAAGACAGCGCAGTTACTCACCACCAGCGAGAGTCTTTCCTTTATTAACCCTATAAGTCCCGCAGTGTGTGCCCACGATGGGGAAAGCTACACACAAAATGAAACACCTCTCGAAGGGGTTGAAACTGCTCCCCCGTATGCCTGCAATAGGTGCAGCATCAGAGCCCCTTCACACCCTGGGTTCAGGGCAGTCGCAGTCTTCGGGGGATCATGCAGATACGGTGGTGGCCTGCCCCTCTACCATCAGGCACGAGGTGGCTGAGGCTCAGGTTCTGGCGGGCAGGGTGGCTACGGAAGGCAGGTTGCCTATCCCATATAAGGGAACCTGTAGAGACAATCAGGGTCCTGTCCACCATACAAGGGATCAGAGGGACCTGGAACCCCTGTCTGATGAGGAAGGCAGCCAGTCTCACCCTTCCTTGGGCGCTATTTTTTCTACCACCTCCTCTCCTGAGGCCTTTACAGGGTTTATGGAGGAGCCAATCCCTGTCCAACAGATCCAAGATGCTGAAGGGCACAGGCTCCACTCATCCCACACTCAGGCTCGCCCTATACAGTTACACCTATCAGCACATTCAGTTCAACAACTGAAGGAGCAGCTTAGGGATGCCCTCTTAATGGATCTGGCTAGAGATTTGTCTTCTCAAGCTACATCGGGCCCACAGCCCTCACGGAACCCACCTGCAGATCACTTGAGGGCAAATCCACGCCCTCCCCCCAGCTGCACATCTCCAGATCCCTATGCGGCATCTCAAGGCAGGCACCTTCAGCCCCCAGAGCAGGAGCTTATAGACACACAACACAACTTGATTGTCTTGGATGAAGAGGAATGGAGTGGGGAGTCAGAATCTGAGGAGATTTTATCTACTAGGATATTTCAAGAGCCTCATTTCCTTCCTCTGCTATGCAAGGCGATGGAAGCCCTTACCCTCACCTCTGCAGAGGATTCTCCTACTCCATCCTCCTCGAGAGTCTCAGTGGTATGTCCAGATCCAAAACCTAGGTCTAGAGTGTTGAAGCTTCCTTCTCTTCTCCCAAAGGTGCTCAAATCAGAATTCGACATTCCTTTTGCAATTCAAAAAATCGGTTTCCTTAGCCAATAAATATTATACGCTGGAACAACCGATCATGGATCAGCTGAAGGTCCCACTCATAGATGCGCCTATAGTCAATCTGCTAAACCCATCATTGAATCCGAAAGACTCAGATGTGCACCTTAAGGATACCACTGAGCACAAGATGGACCAGGGGCTTAGAAGGGTGCACGAGGCTAGTGCGCTATCAATCAGGGCAGCAGCAGCCTCCTCGGTGTTTGCTCGAGCCTCCCTTCTTTGGTTGGAAGATCTGCTGGATGGCCCACAGCAAGATGCAGCCCGGGTGCGCAAATCTCTGCTGAAGGTCTCTCGAGCAGTTACCTTCATGGCAGATGCATCTATGGATGCCATGCAGTTTGCAGCAAGGTCACTGACGGCAGGGATCTTCACGCGAAGAACCCTTTGGCTTCGACATTGGGAGGCAGACCCGGCAGCTCATTCGAATCTTGCCACAGAACCCTACGTAGGAGGCAAATTATTTGGGGACACTGCCCTCGCTAATGTCTTGGAAACTAAGGAAAAGAAAAAGTCCATGCCATCCACCAGAAAAAGGGATGACAGAAGAACCTTTCGTCGCTCATTCCATCCCTATCATTTGGCGCAGTCCTTTCGGGGCTCACGTCCCTTTGGAAGACAGAAGGACACCCACTCCAGCTGTCCCTTCTGGAACAGACAGCGCAGCCAGCTTAAGTCCCAGCAGCACCTTCTGGGTCGATCGGGCTTTGCATCCCAGTCACATGGAAACGGGTCAGTTCTGACGCCTCTGCCTCACCGGTGGGAGGCCATCTCCAACATTTTGCTCACCAATGGAAGGACTTATCCTCCGATCAGTGGGTCCTATGCACCCTTCGATACGGCCTTCGCCTGGAATTTTCTTCCACCCCCCCGGCGAGATTTATCAGCAAATCCACACAAGAGGGGCAAAGTTTTACAGTCAGTTTCCCAACTCCTACGCATGGCAGCCATCGAGAAGGTCCCACCAGGAGAGAGATTCCTGGGAAATTACTCTCTGTTCTTCACCGTCGAGAAAAAAGACAGTTCGTCCAGGCTGGTGCTAGACCTCAAGGGTCTAAATTGCTTCATAAAATACCGCAAATTTCATATGGACACCTTACTTTCAATCAAAGAAGCGCTGAGGCTAGGGGACTTCCTCTCTTCTATCGACCTGAAGGAGGCCTACCTTCAGATACCAATCTTTCCCCCTCACAGAAGGTACCTTCGCTTCGTGGTGGGACAAGACCATTATCAATTCAGGGCTATGCCCTTTGGCCTGTCGTCTGCTCCCAGGGCAATCACGAAGATCGTGGTTGCCCTGGTGGCACACCTCAGGACTCTGGGGATTCATATCTTTCCTTATCTGGACAATTTTCTGATCCGCTCACCATCATTGCACAAGGCATAGGAGGACCTCCATGTCACCCTAACCTGTCTAAAAGACCATGGCTTCCTGATCAACGAGGCCAAGAGCCATCTCTTTCCGTCCAGACACATTACACATTTGGGAGCGACTATAGACTCACAACACGGCCTCATCACATTGTCCCAAGAAAGGATCAACAAGATTTGCAAAGTAGCATTGGATGTCCTATCCTCCCCCTCAACGGACCTGATGGAGTTGGCAGCACTTCTGGGTTTGATGGTATCCACGTTCCAAACGACGCCATGGGCACATCATCATTCCCGCACACTTCAGTGGGCGCTCCTGCCCTTCCAAAATGACATAGTGTCCAGACACCACCGCAGGGTAACTCTGTCGCCAGAGGTTCAGCAGTCGCTGTTCTGGTGGACCCTCGAGCCCAACCTGGAGCGAGGAGTTCCTTTCCAGGATCCACTGCACACCCTGATAACATCAGATGCCAGCCTATCAGGATGGGGAGCCATGTGCGATGGGCAGATGATTCAAGGCACGTGGTCGTCTCGGGAATCCACACTGCCGATCAACCTGCTCGAACTACGTGCAGTTCATCTGGCCCTCAGACACTTCATGAGCACCAGATGGTTAGGGGCGGTGCTTATCAGAACAGACAATGTGTCAGCCAAATCTTATTTAAACCGTCAGGGGGGCACACGCTCCCTCCTTCAGAAGGAAGCCTTTCTCCTCTTCCAGTGGGCGGAGAACAATGTCGACTCAATAGCGGCAGAGTATTTCAAGGGGGAGGACAACAGCCAAGCCGACTGGCTCATTTGGGAGAAGCTGATTCAGGGAAAATGGAGACTTCACCCAGAGGCCTTTTGTCAGATAGTGGAACTTTTTGGCCACATTCAGGTAGACCTGTTTGCCACCAGTCACAATCGGCAGGTGAAGAGGTTCTTCTCCCAGTATGCAACACCAGGCGCGGAGGGGATAGATGCGTTAACTTCCCGGTGGCCTCCGGGCAGACTGTATGCCTTTCCTCCAATTCCAGTTATCCCCAGGGTGATGAAAAAACTTTGTGCCGAGAGGTCAGCGGTTCTGTTGGTGGCTCCATGGTGGCCAAGGAGACCTTGCTTTCCAGACCTCCTTGACCTGTCGGTGGAACCACCATGGAAAATTCCAGCAAGAAGGGACCTGCTATCTCAGGGACAGCTCCGCCACCCGGACCCAGAGTGGTTGGCGCTTCATGTATGGAACTTGAACAGAAGAGACTCTTGAAAAAAGGCATCTCTCCCCAAGTATTGGAAACCATGATGGCTTCTAGACGCCCATCCACACTCAGAATTTATGAAAGCACATGAAAGACCTTCTCATCCTGGTCACGGAAGAAAGGAATTCTTCCTCGGAAAGAGGGGGTCAGCGAGATCCTGTCTTTTCTGCAAGACGGCTTATCTTTGGGTCTCAGACCTAACACCCTGAGGCGCCAAGTTTCAGCCTTATCGGCAATTCTCTCCAGATCCCCGGATAATCCAATCGGGTCTCACCCTTTCATCAAACGTTTCCTCAGGGGAGCAACAATAACAGCACCACATACGGTGCATCGCTACCCAACTTGGGACCTACATAAAGTTTTGACAGCCCTTCAAAGACCTCCGTATGAACCTCTGAGTCAAGTTTCCCTCCGTCTTCTGTCCTTTAAGGTCTTGTTTCTGGTGGCCATTACTTCGGCCCGTAGTGTGTCTGAATTGAATGCCCTGTCTGTCCATAAGAATTTTTGTGTATTTCATAAGGATAGAGTAGTCCTACGTACTGTCCCTTCCTTTCGTCCCAAAGTGTTGTCTACCTTCCATTGCCAGCAAGAGCTGGTATTGCCATCCTTCTGTCCGAATCCTGTCCACCCTTTAGAGAAAGCCTGGCACTCTCTTGACATGAGACGAGCCCTTAAAGTTTATATTTCCAAGACAAAGCCAATTCGGAAAACAAATAATTTGTTTGTCTCCTTTCACCCAACATCCCTGGGGAATAAGGTGACCACGTCTATGCTAGCCAGGTGAATCAAGGCGTGCATATCATTGGCATATGCCTCTCTAAGATTAGCATGTCCTACCGGAATAGTAGCTCACTCGACCAGGGCAGCGGCCACATCAGCGGCCTTTTCCCATAATGCCCCTCTAGCGGAGATTTGTAGGGGAGCCACTTGGTCCACTCCCAATACTTTCATTAAACATTATAAAATAGACTCCTATGCTTCAGCTGAGGCAGCCTTCGAGAGGAGGGTGCTACAGCACGTCCTCACAGATCAATAGTAGCCACAGCCCAGCAGTATTCCCACCCTACATGGGTCAGCTTTGGTATGTCCCACCTGATATCATCTTTCCATGCACAGGAGAAGAGACATTTGGTCTTACCGTGAAATCAGTCTTCTCTGTGCATGTCAAAGATGATATCAGGGCCACTCCCTATGAGGGCTGGGCTGCCTTTACAAGCACTATTAGACCTTGAGCAGAGAGTGTATGAGTACTGTTGTCTTGTCTTCTTTGTGGTGTTTATTGGTCTTGTTCGTATGGGCTTGTCATTGAAAACTGAGCACGGAGCAGGCGCAGACCAGGAAGGGATCTACAATAAAACGTCAGCAGTACTCTTTTGCCTTCAACCACTAGGTGGAGCTAATTACCCACCTGATATCATCTTTGACATGCACAGAGAAGACCAATTTCACAGTAAGACCAAATGTCTCATCTCCGAGGTCATAGTCCAACACCTTAACCACTAATCATCAGGTATGCTTTAAATTAGAGATGGGGAGCTGGTAGTTTGTGGCCTGGATCATGCCCAGAGACCATTTGTCTCCAGCCTTCCCTGTCAAGTCCCGCCTCTTTCCCTCAGCTTTGCCCCGTCCTTGGCTCTGCCATACCCTGCCATCTCCTATGTTCTGCCATCATTGCTTGTTATATATTAGATTCTTATCCCACCCTTCCTCCCAAAGGAGCCCACTGGCCTCATAAAGGAATGTACTGGCTGCTCACCTCTTGCTTCCCCAGTGCAGAAGGTTGGAGTGGCAAGAAGGAGGGACCCACAGAAATGAGTTACTTGTTGTAGAAAGCTGTGTTCAGCAAAGGACATGGATTGCAATCCAGTACATATCTACTCAGAAGTAAGCTCCGCTGGTTTCAATGGAATTTACTCCCAGGTTGTGTATTGGATTGCAGCCTTAGAGATTGGAGGAGGAGAGAGAAAGTGAAAAACAGAGACTTCCAGGAGGCAGGAGGAGATGCAAGGAAAATAACAGTGCCTTGCAGAGGTACGTGTGGCACAGAAGACACATCATTGACATTCATGCTTATATAAATATTTCTTCATACTATGGCCTGATCAGTCTCTGATTTCACACTATGGTTGTACATTATTATTTCCGCTATATTTTAAGTGTGCCCTTCTTTCTTGAGCTGATCATAGTCCCCCTCTGTTGTTTTCACCCTGAGGGGCAGATTAGGCTGAGAGATGGTGAGTAGCCCATGGTCACCAAGTAAACCTGGAAGCTGATATCCATTTTAAAAATTAATTAAATTATTTATATGCAGGCAAAGTTTATGTAAGTAATGCAGATCCACAAAATACATTTAAAGCACATCCAACTCACATTTAAAGCACATGACTTACCCAAAGAATCCTGGGAAGTGTATTTTCCCCCTCACAATTATAGTTCCCACCACCCTTAATCTACAGTTCCCAGGATTCTGTGGTGGGATTCTTTTGCTTCAAATGTGTATTGAATGTGCTTTAAATGTATGGTGTGGATCTGCCCTAGGTATGCTGTGCATTCATTAGTGAATTGAAAAGAACAATTTTAAATATATAAATATATAGGAAGGGCTGTGGCTCAATGATAGGGCATATACTTTGCATGCAAAATTCAAATTCTGGAAAACGCTGCTCCCTGGAATCCTGGATAGCCAATGCTAGTCCATGTCAGCAGTACTGAGCTAGATGGCACCAAATGTCCTGAGTCAGTATAAAGCAGATTCCTTTGTTCCTAAAAGAGGAAAGAGACCCAAAGGCCACAGTGACTCTGAAATTTATGTGTTTTACTTATAATATTTATATGCTGCTTTATTGTGAAAAAAACTTTCAAAGTCATTTACAGAAGGAATTAAAACAATAAAATTATTGGCAAAAACAGTTAAAAACAGGTATTTAAAAGCATTCAAAACAATTAAACCAACCATGAATTGAAAACATAAAAAAGCATAAAAGCTTCTACATACCTGAGTAGGCTTGCCTAAACAAAAATGTTTTTAGCAGGTGCTGAAAAGAGTACAATGAAGGTGTCTGCCTGATGTCAATAGGCAGGAAGTTCCAAAGTGTAGGTGGTGCCACAGTAAAGGATTGATTTCTTAAAAGAGCAGAAAAAGAACTATGTTGCACCTGTAACATGGAAAGCACACCTTGAACTTGGCATGGTAGCAAATCGGCAACCAGTGCAGATTTCGGAGCAGAGGTATTATGTGCTGATAGGGTCTCACTCATGTCAGTGATCATGCCACAGCATTCTGCACTAACTGAAGCCCCTCTGCCAGGTTGTGCTTCATGGGGATTTCTGTGACCTTGGCTGACTGCCTGCCATTATTCTTTTAGTTTTGATTTTTGGTTAAGAACCCTGACTGGTTGTTGGGATGCTGAGATTTCTGCCCTACTGATAATAATATTGATGTGGTTGGTATGGTATAGCATTTAGGAAATCATCACTTTCTTTTCTTTTTATATTTGCATTTCCTTTACCTCTAACCTCACTCCCTTGCATCCAACAGTGGTTTGCACTCTGCTCAACCTCCTTAAACCCACTGATGATGCACCTTGTTGGTTGCATGACATTTTGTTTCTTTAAATAGTGGTAAAAGAGAAATCACATACTGGGAAGTGGGGCTTCAATTGCTGTTTTTCCCAAGCTACTGCCTGTGAAGATAGACCAAACTATGTTAGTTTTCTCTCTGTCAATTATTACTCACTGGAATTGGGTTGGCTGTCAGAGTGAGTTATAGCAGCCCACAGGGTAGGCAGGAAAGGGTAGAGAATCTTTTTAACTCTTTCTCATTTCTCAAGCCTCTCTCTGCAGTGAAGGGTCAAGTGTATAAATAAGTTTGGAGCTGCCATGTTAAAAGGCAGGGGCAGGGCATTCCAGGCAGGGGGTTGCCAACCCTGTTTGGATAGGGATATCTTTGCAGAGGATCCCTAGTCAAGCTTTACCAATAGCACAAATTTAACCATATCTGCTTTAGGAGTAAGTTCTATTGAGTTCTATGGGGCTTAGTTCCTTAGTAAGTGTGTTTAGAATTGCAGCCTTCAGAGGCATCCATCTTGACTCCTGAGTGCTCCCATCTAACATCTCCATAACACTAGGCTCCCTTCTTCCTATAATGGCCTTCTGGGGACTGGCCTGGCCTGGCCTGTGGGCACTGAAACCCTTTTTGTCAGAAGCAAGTAGGCTAGATTGAATGTTCCCTAGCCAGGCTCTCTAAGTGGAGGAGAAGGAATGATCATGTTACTTCAGCTGGAGCTGGGAATACTCTCATTTAGCTCCAGTCAGAGAAATGTTTTGTTTGAGTGGTATGCTTGAAGCAACTGTGGTTGATGCTTAATATATCATGCTTAATGACATCAATAGGGCCCGCCCCGTGATATCACTAGGGCCTACCCCTGAAATCCTAGGGTTTGGGATACTTCTGACATGGGAACCCCAAATCACGCTGACCTGGAATGTCATGTGACTCCAGATGGTGTCACAGGATAATATAAAAACTCCAGTCTTTGGGATACACTTTTATTAACCACAATTACTAGAAGCAAAATATATATTCCTTTTATTTCTCAAGTGAATCCCTCCTGGGGGGAGTGGCACCGTGAAGGTTGCTTAATCCATGGGTTCCATGGGGCATAGGTGCAAGTGTGAGTCCAAATTTACTTTATTTATTTAACACAATTTATATACTATTTGATTATAAGAAACCTCTAAGCATTTTACATTTACTGCCCTAAGCAACAGGAGTGCAGTAAGACTGACTTTATTGAGCCTTTAGCCGTTGCTATAGACTCCCACTCCCTTTCTCCAGGCAATTCAAGTCTAAATCCCCACACATGGGGTCACAACAACGACGTCCTTCTCAACTCCTTTTGCCTGTACTTACACTTTACAGGGGTCCTCTCCTGAGACAACTGCTATAGAAGCCCGGAGTCTGATATGTTTCCAGTGCTGTCGGTGGTTGGGGCTAGGCTCTCCACTTCTGAGTCCTGTGGCTCCCCAGTAACCCCTTTGTCAGGGTTATGGGGCTTAGGAAAGGGTAGATCCTCTTGCTGGACCTTTTGCGTTAGGGTCACCCCCAGTGGACCAATCTCACAGTATGCTTGCCTCAGAGGGTTTGGGTGATCAGGGAAGGCTCTGAGCCCCCAGTACCTCCCAGTTAGCAGAGGAAAAGGCTACAGGGGAGCCCAAGGATAGCAGCTTCTCAGGTCTCTGCTGTTTCTCTACACACAATATCCCCTGACTACAAGCTCTGGGCTGCTTATGCTCAGCAGCTCTAGGAGACCTTGATCATTCCCAAGCATTATTAGCTGTTCCCTGCCCCACTCATCTCTTGGCTTGGCTGACTGAGATGCAGAAGTGGATGTCTTAAAGGGTCATGATGGTAGGAGCCCTTTGGCCTGAGGTGATCTCCTGTGGATCTTCACATCTCAGTACAGTAATACAAAAGAAAGCTAAAAATAAACTATGTATTCTTACAATTGAGTGTTACTAATGGGTCCTTGCCAGTTAATCTGTTTAAAAGTTCACTACCTATTGATTAAAGCTTACTGCCCTAATAGATAACAATATGTTGACCATATCTAATTGCATCATTGGCATCAAAAGAATATGTGAAGGCTTTAAAAATTGATTCTGTGTAGCAAAATATCTTGGCATGACAAACTAAATTATGGATGTTTAAAAACCAAAAGTTTAGTTTAAGAGAGAGAGATATTGCAAAGGTTTCATCATTGTCCTGAAAATTAAATGCTTTGTAAAACCACCAACAACAACAACAACAAAAAACAAGCATGAAAGGGTAGACAAAGTTTTCAGACAAAAAAGCAATGGGAAAAAAATAGCTTCAGAAATCACTTTCAACCATAATGTTCTTTATCTCATTGATATCCCATGTTATAATAAAACCATTGTCATATCTTACCTTTTACAGCATTTAGAAATTATTTTGTATGTAATTGGAATTAATTTGGTTCCAGGCTGAGGCACTGAAGCTGATTATAAAATTAAATAGCAGTATTTCACTGTAGTTTGATATTATATCACACAGAATAAAACTGTATATTTGAAATACTGGGGGTATAGACTTTTCCCTAACTATCTCACAGGCTATCAACCACATATTATTGCAGGTTGCCACAAAAAGAAACTGACTTTCCCAGTCATTCTAAATGGCTCGAATGGTCTTAAGAAAGAAGAAAATTGAGGGGGGAAATGGAAAGATAAATTATAAACTACAACAATAGAATCAAATGTTATCTTCTTTCCTTGTGTAATGTAGCTGGTGGCACACAGGTGAATGGAAATTAAGGCTGCTTTCACATTGGGGCTCATTGTGTTAGTTTAACAGATTAAAACGATAGGACTTCTATCCCAATTTCTAAAATTCCTTTCACACTGTAGTACTTGTTACGTTAAGGAACAGTAGTTTTTTCAGCCGATATACCAGCATTTTGCACAAATGTTTTTCACACAGTTATAATGAATTGTATAGACACAGGGGAGTGTGTGGGAAATGCTGCTGCTACCCACACCTACGCTGAAACACCGGTACAATTTTCATCAAGCAAAAAAAAAAAAGCTTGCCTAAAGGGCGAGAATGCACTGCATGCTTGGTTGCCTGTCGTGAGCAGCTGCAGCTAGCAAAAAACTCTCATGATTATCCAGATTCCCAGGTTTGCAAATGCATTATTTCTGGTATCATTTATCATAAAAATTGCCCTAAACTTGCACAATATTCCACTAGAATTCCAGAACTAGCTTGTGCATCATGTGAAAGATGAAATGTAATGCACAAATTACCTGGTAAGAAATTGTCAGAATAACATAATAAAGTGCAATATAAAAGCAGCCTAAAGAGGGCTTAAAATCACTCAGTTGATACCACACTTGAGGTGGCCATAGAGCAGGGCTGGTAAGGGAAGGTGTGGTTCGCTGAGAGACTTAGCAAGTTACATTTGGCCGTCATGCCTGAGGTTTCCTAACTATTGTTTAGATTACAAATCTGAATTGACTAATTTATTATTATTATTATTATTATTATTATTATTATTATATTTATATCCCACCCTTACTCCCAGCAGGAGCCCAGGGCGGCAAACAAAACCACCAAAAACATTAAAACATCATAAAAACAAACTTTAAAACACATTAAAACAAAACATCTTCAAAAATGTTACTTAAAAAAAGCTTTCAAAACATCTAAGATAAAAAACATTTTAAGAAGAAAGTTTATGAACATATTAAAAAGCAATTCCAACACAGACGCAGACTGGGATAGGTCTCAACTTAAAAGGCTTGTTGAAAGAGGAAAGTCTTCAATAGGCGCCAAAAAGATAACAGAGATGGTGCCTGCCTAATATTCAAAGGGAGGGAATTCCACAGAGTAGGTGCCTCCACGCTAATGGTCCATTTCCTATGTTGTGCAGAACGGACCTCCTGATAAGATGGTATCTGCAGGAGGCCCTCACCTGCAGAGCACAGTGGTCAACTGGGTATATAAGGAATAAGACGGTCTTTCAATTATCCTGGTCCCAAGCTGTATAGGGCTTTGTACACCAGATTCTGCTTTGTGCAGCAGATAAAAGACTTCCAATCGTTGTGTTATCCATGCCATTGGATCAACCCCTTTTTCTGTCTAGATTGTGTGTTGATCGTCATGCGCCAATCTCCCCACATAAAACATTCACACACAGGCATCTTCCAAGCATTGCAAAATGGACAAAAAACAAACCCTACAAGTCTCCACTACTGAGAAGGAAGGTCACATACACACCAATCTACCCTGTATTGGCCTTTATTGCCTAAAGTACCAAGATAAAGAGTGAGTTGCTGTTGAAACTAGTCAAGTGTAGTCATTTTTGTTCATTTGTTAAGAAACTAGCATGGCTTTCTGTGAAAGTTTGCCTTTGCCACACTCATCTTCTCCTACTCCTTCCTCCAGGTACCAGTACTGTGAACATGGTGTAGAGAGCCAACATAGGAACACTGGGCAAAGCGTATTTGCGGCATTTTTATTTTTTCACTGTAGCATACATTCCAAATGACCTTTTTCCTAGTAAACCAAAACAAAATACTTTGTTCTGATATCCTGCCCATCTCAAGGAACTGTGGAGAAAAGCTCTGTAAAATTTTTCAGAATGAACGATCTTTAACTTTCTTGTATATTCTCAATATTCTTTGTTACTATGTTAGCATTGGGGTTCGCTTGTCCGGTTTATTTTATTCTTTGCAAAACTCACTTTCCTTGACATACTGGGATCCCAGTCCCCTTTCATCATATTTGTCATGCTGCCTTTAGTCTAGCAGATTATTCTATAGTTTTTGTGGTGTGTGTGTTAAAACTGTATGTGGTGTTCAGCAGGTTGTAGTTATTACACACGTGGGTGCAGTCTAACATAGAATCACATTTGTCCTTACCTTCAAATGCTTGCTTAACATAGCCCGATCCTCTGCAGAGTTAGGTATGTCAGTCAGCAGACTTGGATGTGCCTTTTTCTATACAATTATAAACAGTATAGCTGTTAGCTATACAATTTATCTTCCAAACTGGCTTTTTTTTGGGGGGGTGGACTTTTTGCTTTATCTCTTTTATCACAAACTTTGTGTCATAGCTGTTTCTGTCCAAATACTTGTCTTCTGTTTGTTTAGCTTTTTATCAGTAGTTTTAATTTTAACCTGATTGAATAAAAAGATCAACGTTCTCATTCTTATGTTTTAAACAACAAATTGATTTCCTCAGAATAACTAATGAACTAGTTTAAGTCAACTCTTTGAATCCATAACGGTATATGAGCCATTAAATACCCATTTTGAAATGAGAACCTTTATTTTTACACGTAATGTTCCTTTTTGAGAATAAGGCATGCTTTACATATCATATTTCATAGAATTGCAGAGTTGGAAGGGGCCTATAAGGCCATCAAGTCCAACCCACTACTAAATGCATGAATCCAAATTAAAGCAAACCTGAGAAGTGGCTGTGCAACTGCCACTTGAATGCCTCCAGAGTTAGAGACCCCACCACCTCCCTAAGTAATTGGTTCCATTGTCATACCGCCCTGATGTTTTTCCTGATGTTCAGTTGAAATCTGGCTCATAACTTGAGCCCATTATTCCATGTCCTGCACACTGGGAAGATCAAGAAGCGATCCTGGCCCTCCTCTGTGTGGCAACTTTTCAAGTACTTGAAGAGTGCTATCATATCTCCCTTCAGTCTTCTCAAGGCTAAACATGCCCAGTTCTTTCAGTCTTTCCTCATAGGGCTTTGTTTCCAATCACCTGATCATCCTTCTTGCCCTCCTCTGAACCCGTTCCATTTCGTCTGCATCTTTCTTAAAGAGTGTTGTCCAGACCTGGATGCAATACTCAAGATGAGGCCTAACCAGTGATTGATTGATTGGGTTTATTTATATGCCACCTTTTCACAGTGACCTGTGCCCAAAGTGGCTTACAACAAACGCTCAAAATAAAAGCATTGGGGTAGGGGAGAGAGGTCAGTTTACAAAACATAGCAATACATTCAAATAAGACAAAAATAAACAATTTAGCAAACATAAAATACATTCAGTATGACAAAAGAAGTAATCTAAACTTAAATAAATTAGTACAATCCATCTCTTTGGCCTTTGTCATTCCTGAGGACTGGTGGAGTTCCATTGTTTGAGGCAGCTCCAGGAGACAAGAAGAATCAGAGACAACTGAGTGCAAAGTTCTACACCTGCTCCTGCTGCTGCTGCTGCGGTGCTTCTCCCTCCTCGGGCTGGCCTTCATCGAGCTTGCCCAGGTAGTACTGCTCGAGCCAGCGGCACACGTTCTGCGAGTGCCAGTGCGACGGCCCATCCAGCACAGTGCTCATGTCAGTGCCAGCCCGCTCCAGCAGCAGCTCCGGCCCACCTGGGTGGAGCTGCACGAAGTCCAACATGTTGTAGAGGCGTCTGCTGGCGAGTACCAGGCAGTCACCCTTGAAGCAGCACTGCCGCACCTCGCTGTGGCTGTAGGAGTGGGGTTGGTGGGGGAGAGCCATGGCTGGCGGCTGAGCAGTTCCTCAACGGCAGATAAATATTCCTCTGCTATCCTGGCTTTAGGTTGAGCAGTTCTGTGCAGCTGTGTGAATGCAGGTGTGTAGGAACTCTGACCAGAAGTAGGGGTGGGATAGCTATGCCTCAGGATTTCCCTCTCTCCAGGTTAGGACCAAACCAAGGCAAAAGTATCCCCCTCCACTGCTGCATTAAAAGAGTTCTTTTGGAGTGGAGACATGATGCATCTTTTCCTTCTAACCAGTGCTGAATAGAGAGGAACTAGTACTTCACATGATTTGGAAAATATGCTTATGTTAATGCAGCCTAAAATAGCATTTGCCTTTTTTGCAGCCACATCACACTGTTGGCTTATATTCAGTTTGTGATCAACTACAATCCCAAGATCCTTCTCACATGTAGTATTGCTGAGCTGAGTATCCCCCATTTTATAACTGCATTTGGTTTCTTGTTCTTTGGTGTAGAACTTTGTACATCTCCCTGTTGAATTTCATTATTTCCCATAACAGCGATAATCCCTGCATAAGGGAATATATACATATATCCCAGGCTATGGCTTGAAGGCACATAAGGCCAGCTCCCTACTGAAGCTAAGCAGGGTCAGGTCTGGTCAGTGCCTGGATGGGAGACCGCATGGGAACCATATGTAAGCCACCTTGGGTTTCAGTCATGAAAAGAAAGGTGGGGTATAAATGTAATAAATAATAAATAAATAAATATAGCTTTTCTTACACTAGAAAATATGATTTAAAAATTCAATATGTTTGTCCCTTAACACAAAAGAAAGATAGGCTTCAAGAATTCAACAGTCCCAATTATTTAAAACTATGGAGAAAATGACTGATTGTTTAATATTATTTTTCAGTTTTATCAGCACTTGGTAACTTAGCGACTATCACCAATTTTCAAGTAGTCTGTAGTCTGGGCAAAAACTGAGAACTTCTGGTATAGGTGACATTGTTTACAAATCATTGCATTCCAGTGTTTTCTGCAAACCTTTTCAAGATCTGATTTGTGACCCATTTAAAATAAATAAATAAATTCAATTTTGGTGCTAGTATGGATATGCAAAGTGCAATTGAGGCATATTAGGACCTCTATTAATTACATTTTTGCTTGCAGTTTCTGTCCTTTAATTGCTTAAGCATGGCAGCAGGATTTCCTGTTTATTTGCCCTTTAATAGCCTCGCTTAGATGTCTTTTAAGGACAGCTTCCATTTCTGTGGAGGTATTTATGGATTTTTTTTCTACCTTTATTGATTGCCCAGTTACCAAGGTTGTCTGGGTGGTTCACACAACTCAAACAACAATCAAAAATTAGAACAGAAAGAGAGGCTATTCAATGGGCAATT
The DNA here is from genome assembly GCF_030035675.1 of Rhineura floridana. NCBI lineage: Eukaryota > Metazoa > Chordata > Lepidosauria > Squamata > Rhineuridae > Rhineura > Rhineura floridana. Next base: position 86,853,653 of record NC_084484.1, on the reverse strand, counting down.
AGCAGTGCTTTCCATCACATCAGAAATGTCAATGCTGAACTCAACAAGAAGCAATAAAAGAACTGCAAGCAGGAAACAATTAACATTAGAAGGGATCTTTGCTGAATGGGACTTTTTTCATAAATAGTGTAAATAGTGGAAAACCTACAGTCCCCAGCCTACATCAGTGCAGAACACTGACAGTCCATTCTTGCTTTCTGAATTACTCCTCTGGGAACCGCTTACTCTTTGATGCAGTGTGTATGTGAGAGAGAGAGAGAGCGGGGGGGGAGGGGGCAGGTGGACATTGCTGCTACATGGTGATCTTGGGAGAAAAAACTTGATGTGAAGTGGTGGCGGGGAGAAGGGTATGAAGGAGAAAAACAAACATTGACAAAACCAAAACGAATGGAGTGATGGAAGGAGCAGGGAGGAAAGCCTCTGCCAGTGATCAGATTGGATCTGTTAAAGGAGGGGGGATTGGGGGGCAGCCGAAGTGAATGGAGAGATGGAATGGAGGTACTGCCATATTTGAGGGAGTGCTGGGCAAGATCATTTCCATGCCCCCCAACTGCCCTAGTCACTCTGTTACTCCATTGTCTCTCCACACACATACACTACCATGGCTGCTCACTCCCACCTTTACTCTGCTTAGGGAAGATGAAAGAACAAGTTCATTTTCTTCCTACCTTATCCAAATTTGTTACAGAGATTGTTGTTGCTTCATTCCACATCACTCGATGGCTGGTCACTCGCTTCACCCATCCCTCCCACTTATCAGGAGGTGAAGGGAAAAAAACAAATAGGAGCCATTCTTTTTTTATTAAAAAAATAAAGAAAGTGGGATCCTGGTCATTTCCTTTCACTGCATTGTCAGTCTTCATCCTCCCCCTTGGATATCTTTTTCCCCCTTCTTTTTGCAAAACTTTTTCCAGAGGTTGTCAGGTATGCTAGCTTCAGAATGCCCAATGACCTTATTTTTTGCAGAAATAAAAAGAGACCTGTTTGTGACTGTTCCACTATCTGATGGCCTTACCAGGTGGAAGCAGTGACAGCAGTTGGCACATTTTGTATTATTTTTATTTTCAAGCAGAGCAGAGCCCAGAGAAACCAGGGAAAGGAAAGTAACAGCTTCATTTTGAAGCAGTGCACACACTCTTTGAAATATTTTATTTCTTTTAAGAAAAAAAATGTTCTTAATGTTGTAGTGATTGGTAGTGTAGCACAACCACTTGCCACCCCTCCAGACTGTGGGTCCCTGGGCCTATGCTCTGTAGTCCCCTTTAAGATCACCACTGGGAAGCACGGGATATAAGATAGGAAAGCAGAGAGAGAGTGAACAATTTAATCATGTGGTACTGCAAAATCTACCCACATTTGGCTTTGACTACAACCAATCATCAGCTGAGGACTTTTCTTGTGGATAAGTGACCCTTCATAGAAAAAAGGTTTTCCTGCCCCTGCAGTAGAAGTACCTTGGCCATGGGGAATTTGTGGTAGTTTATGCTATCTGAAACTTACATTTAAATTCCATCACAACTTATTGAAAAGTATTTTGTTTTATAGTTTTGCAGATTTATAAACTGCTTCACAGCTCAAAGCTACCAACTCAGTGTACACTAAGATAAAAATAAGATAAAATACCAAAGAAAGTAGTTCCTTAGCAACACTAAAGAGTATAGTGTGGAAGCAACCTCAGCCTGTTTCTTTGTTTCTAAACTTCTTCCTGGCCAAAATGGCTCATATGGTTAACATGAGTTTTTGGCCCATAGTGTGCAATGGACTGATGTATTTAATGCTACATCCACTTGACTTTCATTCACTGTGCTTTTTTTAAAAAAAATTGTTTCCAGTTTACACCGAGTTCTAATGGATTTACAAAACCAGCAGCTAAGCCAACTCTCTGAATGGTTAACTAAAACAGAAGAACGAACAAAAAGGATAGAGTCAGAACCCTTGGGTCCTGATTTGGAGGACTTAAAGCGGCAGGTAGAAGAACATAAGGTAAGCAAATGCAATTTATTTCTCGAGTCCACCTAGAGGGGGAATGTAAATTATGTAGAAATATATCAACAAAGTATTATATGGAAAAATGAAACAATGTATACAAATATAGATTGGAACGGAACAAAACCTTCAAAACATAACACAGAAATCCTGAATTTTCCAATAATAAGACCAGGCTTGTCATGGTTTTCTTCTTTCTTTCACACAGGCATTATTCACAGAACAAAATGTGGTAAAGGGATGGTAAGGGAAAAGGGAATTGCAATATACTATTTACTGCAAAATACAATAATAACATTTCAGATGTTATTATTCCCTGATTTCTTTCTTCTGCTATCTCGTGTTTTCCTTTTAGAGTACTCCAGTAACAAATCGACACTGTTACTATAATCGGGATTTCTAATCTCATTAGCAGTGCTGGGACTCTGGGCATGCAGCCCCCGAGCATTGTAAAGTATTCAAACTGAGTGCCTGCCTTTGTATTGGAAAAGATGTGCAGTGTTTTGAAAAATGAATTTAATTATAAAAACAACAAGCTAGCACATAGTGAAAAAAAAAGACTTGAGTAAGACTGTTTTTTGTTGTGCTCTAAGAAGGTTTCTGTTATATACGTGAAGATCTCTAAGAAGCCTTCTGCTATAAAAAAGCTGCAAGCCTAAGCCTAAATCCAATTTGAGTGAGTGAGTGGGTTTAGTCTTTGTTAAACGAACACTTATCTCTTGTTTTTCTCCTAACAAACCCCTATGATAAATCAAAGTTTGTTCTTATGACAAAAAAAAATAGCTTAATTTAAACTATGGTATAAAGTGACGTGAACTAGGCTTATGTGTATACATTAACCTGTTCTATAGAACTGTTGATTTCTTGCTTTTGTTTTCATTTGGAAAGCATTTTATGCAATGTTTACATTTAATTGCAGTGTTCTGCCATGAGAAAGGATAAATGTATTTTAGGAGGAGAAAATGTTAATTATAATTAAAGTAGATGCATATTTTCATTTGTGAAGGTTTTATTTAATCTTTGCATCTCTTATACATATGCATCCCACAGTTAATAGATCATAGAATCATAGTGTCATAGAATAGGAGTTGGAAGGGGCCTATAAAGCCATTGAGTCTAACCCCCTGCTCAATGCAGGAATCCAAATCAAAGCATTCCCGACAGATGGCTCTCCAGCTGCCTCTTGAGTGCCTCCAGTGTCGGAGAGCTCACTACCTCTCTAGGTAATCAGTTCCATTGTCGTATGGCTCTAACAGTTAGGAAGTTTTTCCTGATGTCCAGTCGAAATCTGGCTTCCTGCAACTTGAGCCCATTATTGCATGTCCTGCACTTTGGGACGATCGAGAAGAGATCCTGGCCCTCCTCTATGTGACAACCTTTCATGTACTTGAAGAGTGCTATCATATCTCCCCTCAGTCTTCTCTTCTCCAGGCTAAACATGCCCAGTTCTTTCAGTCTCTCCTCATAGGGCTTTGTTTCCAGTTCTCTGATAATCTTTGCTGCCCTCCTCTGAACCCGTTCCAGTTTGTCTGCATCCTTCTTGAAGTGTGGAGACCAGAACTGGACACAGTACTCAAGATGAGGCCTAACCAGTGCTGAATAAAGGGGAACTAGTACTTCACGAGATTTGGAAACTATACTTCTCTTAATGCAGACTAATATAGCATTTGCCTTTTTTGCAGCCACATCACACTCTTGGCTCATATTCAGCTTGTGATCAACGACAATTCCAAGATCCTTCTCACATGTCATACTGCTGAGCCAAGTATCCCCCATCTTATAACTGTGCATTTGGTTTCTTTTTCCTAGGTGTAGAACTTTGCATTTATCCCTGTTGAATTTCATTCTGTTGTTTTCAGCCCCATACTCCAGACTATCAAGGTCCCTTTGAATTTTGTTTCTGTCTTCCACGGTATTAGGTATGCCCCCCCAACTTTGTATCATCTGCAGATTTGATAAGCATGCTTTGTACCTCCTCATCCAAGGTATTATAAGATAATTAATACTTCTCTGGTAAAAGATAGGTCATAGAAAAAACTAGTAGACTTTAGTAGGGTTTGGACAGAACAATAAACCTATATGGCAACTATGAGTGTTAGGCGTGCAGAAGACACACAGTGCAGAACAAGTGGTTGGAGTTGTGCCTAGTCTGCTGGTCTCCCCTACACTTTGTTTTTATTGGGAGACAACTGAAATCATAAAATACAAAACATTTGCATTCCAACACTTGGAATAGATTTAAATTCTGTGTGCTATAGTTACTCTAAGGTTGTTTTGTTTTGCATATTTCTATGCAAAATTCAGTGCTGGAAATTATAATTAAAGTAAACAAGGGTTGGATCTTGGATACATAAAGGACTGTCTACTTCAGTCCCATACCTGATCGCCCACTCACTAAAATCTGTTGGGGAGGTTCTTCTTTGTGTCCTCATGGTAGCTGAGATAACTCTAGTTGGGACATCTGAGAAGGCTTTATCTAAACTCTGGACCTTGGAAAGTCCATTTGGTCCCTTCTTTCCTTGTGTTTTGCTGACTAGTCAAGGTTTTCATACATTTAACCTGCCAGTGTGCAAGTGCTTGAGTAGAGTTTAGATCCCTGGATTTTTTTATGTTAGTGGATAGGTGACATTTTTTGTAGGTAGAAAGGGATCAGCAAAAATGCCTGTTGCTCTTCAGATCTGTTCCCATCACTATAATTCTTTTCTTTCATTTCCCTTGATGTATTTTGTAACCTTTTACTTCCCTCTTGAAAAGGATGATTAATTCTTTTGTCCTTGAAAGTAAATGTTGCATTAATGGTTACTTTTTTGTCTGCATTATTTGCCTCTCTGTCAAATTTAACACTTGGCTCAGTTCCTAATGTTTCATTTTCTCTTTCTTAACCCAGATAGAAGAAACAGGCCTTAAAATAGTGATCATTCACTTAAATAAACTGGGATCAATCAGATGGTTTGCTGTTAAGGCCAGGGCTGCTGCATTAGTCTTAACATTCTTACAGTACAGAAGGAAGACCATAAATGGCCAAAGACATGCTGTGGGGCTAACCAGGCATAAATGGAACAATATAACTGTGCTTACTGTGTGGCAGAGAGAGTGGCAAAGAAGACCTGCTACTCTGTCTCCATTGCATCCTCAGTTAGCTGCCCAGTGAAGCTTTTTCATATTGTCTGTGGTCAATTAGTGTTTATTCCAGGAAACTGAGTTTTAGACCCTTTGGAAGCCACTGTGAATTGTTTGCAAGGCACTTTGAGGGTAAAGTTGTTCACCTCCTTAGCAACCTTGATACCATATCAAAATTCACTGTAGTCTCCAGTGAGGTGTCCAGTGCAACATCTGCTGCAACTTCTTGGGATAGTTTTCAGTGTGTGTGGCCTGATGATGTAGAGAAGGTGCTTGTGATGATGTGGCCAGCAACATGTTTCCTTGTTCTTGTTCTTTCTGGTGAAAGATGATGCCATGGACTTTATTTCCTCAGCATATAAGTCATGTCTAAAACATATTCAAATATGGTGCATAATATTACAAAACAATACCTCTTGATAGTATTCTCTGGCGTATATCAGGTGACCATAATCTTGTATCCCAGCCAACATGCTGGTTTCACTAGTATATGTTGAATCTTGCAAGAATGACTTTTGTTGTAATTCCATTCTCCCAAACACTCTTATTATTATTAGATTTATATCCCGCCCTTCCTCCCTGCAGGAGCCCAGGACAGCAAAGTTGGTGCTTCAACAAAAATAGCATTTGGATAGTTACCTCTTTTCTTGTATGCTTTGCATTTCTTTGATGCATCACACAATTTCATTTTTAATCTGTCATGGAAATCCATTCTATTGTCTAAATCAACCATAATGAGCCACTACAGGAAAGACCAGAGCTTGGAAAAGTTACTTTTGTGAACTACAGCTCCCATCAGCCCCAGCCAGCATGCCCACTGGATTGGGCTGATGGGAGTTGTAGTTCAAAAAAGTAACTTTTCCAAGCTCTGGGAAAGATACATTTATTTCTGGTCCTGGCAGACTTTATTATTTGATCATGCATTGATTTACTATTTTTGTGCTGTGATTCTTTGATTTTAGTCCCAGTCTGATTCAGTCTTATAAGTACATTTTTACTGACAGGAGTGGGAAGATTTTTTTTATGAAGTAGCCTGACAGCTCTATTGTAACCTACAAAAGGAAAAAATGGATAGGGAGGAAGAGCTTCTTCCAGAGACCTGCCATCTCACTAGGCTATCATTGTTTTTGTTGTTATCATTATTGTTATCTTTGTTAAGGTTAATAGGTCAGTTTTCTCACCAGATGACCCAAAATGAATTATATAACCAATAAAGCAACAGAATCCATAAAACCTAAAAAAAAACCCTCTGGCAATTAAAAACAAATCAAAACAAACCCAATAGGTACAAATAAAGGGCAGGTATATCAGTCCCACCCAACTAAAAGAGATCATCAATGACCAAAGACCTGAATGTAGAGGAAGGTGTTTGCCTGGTGCCTAAAGATGGTGCCATGTGTGCCTCCCTGGGGAGAGAATTCTACAGCAGTGAGTTTCCACTGAAAAGGTCTTTTCTTGTGTTGCAACTTTCCAAATCTCCCATGGAGGGGCACATGAAGAAGGGCCTCCAATGACCATTGCAGGGATCAGGTTGGTTCATATGGTGAGAGGTCATCCTTGAAATACTGGGGTCCTGAGACACGTAATTATTTCTTAGAAACTCCTCCCAGGATTATTACCATCGCTTGCTGGGACTGAGACAATATGGGAGTGACCCAGCTCCTTGTAGCCTTACAAAATGGCTTGCTGTTTTTTGGGTAGCTACAAAAGTGTGCACCAGCTGGTTGGGGATCTCTTGATTTTAGTGTATTGGTGTGTGCTGTCAAATGATTATGTGAATTATGATTTTTATGGAAACATGTAATGTGGATATCCAAATGATCTGGGTGGACATAGGCTTGGTACCTATGTTTTGGTACCTAAAGCCAGAGCTTGGAAAAGTTACTTTTTTGAACTACAACTCCCATCAGCCCCAGCATGTGCTGGCTGGGGCTGATGGGAGTTGTAGTTCAAAAAAGTAACTTTTCCAAGCTCTGCCTAAAGCACAAAAAACTGAACTGATGACATCCCTTTTCCCTCCAAAACCTGTGAAAGGCTGCAGGATTTTAAGGCTGATTCACCCCTTAGAACCCCTCCCTGCCCTATTGGGTAAAAGGTCTGAGCAGTGGAAAGGCTATTTCCATCTCCCAAGTGATAAAACATACCAAAAAAAGCTCCTTAGAAATCAATGCAGGCTGGCTATTTACTACCAGAATAATGAGCTTTAATAATAATAATGATAAACATTACCAATTCAATTCAGTTTATTACGGTCATAGACCCAAAATACAAAATACAAAATTTTACAACAGCTCGATATATATTTCAAAACATTTAAAATCTCATATACTCTTAGATTTGCTAACTATTCTTACTTCAAACCAAATTTCAGCCGAAGCTTAGACAACATAACAATACCTTCTATCTATTGAACTAATCTTAAAAATAAGCAATTTAAAGAGACCCATAAAACAATATTTAAAATAGAATATATCAAGACTTTTAAATCAAGTGAATCATTAACATAAAATTATAAAGCCTGCCTTTTACGTATAGACTGAGCTATATAAAGAAATTTTGCCACATGTAGAGTAACAATTTTACATTTATCAGATAGAAGATAGTGTGTTTTCCAGGTTAAAGATCTACCAGGAAGACCTATAAAAAGAGGTGAGATAAAAACATTTCTTACATCGGAGTATAGTTCGCAAACAAAGAGGACATGACAGATAGTTTCAGGTAAATTCATCTTGCAGATACAAAAATGATTTTCCACAGGAATACCTTGAAAGCGACCCGTTAGGATAGTGGAAGGTAAGCAATTGAATCTAGCTTGGGAAAACAGGAATCTGTATTGCGCAAAGGTTAATTCTTCTAAATATGAAGCATGATTTGGAAAACAAAAACTCAGGCCAAAATGAGATGGAGAACAAGAAGTTTTTACTTTTGACATTAGAAACTGACGATCTATATCTTTTATCTGTTGGCCAATTGTGTGCATTACAACCTGTGGGTCCCAGGAAGCCAGAAATTCTTTAGATAAACCTAAGTAATTTAACTTTTCATTTAAAATTTTGGACCAGGAGCTATCAAAAGGGTCCCCCCCATAGTAGGTGAAGGTATCCCAGGGAAGGACCTGTGTATGCCATTTTAGTCCAAAAACTAAAAGCTTGCAACCATGCTAAACATTCTACAGAATTAATTCCTGCTTCCAGACAAAGACCGGCTGGAGAGGCACAACAAGGAAACCCAAATATGGCCCTCAAGAAATCCGAGAGTACTTGTTCTACTTTGGAGTTAAAATTTGTAATCCAAATAGGTATGCCATAAAGTAGATGCGGTAATATTTTGGCTTTAAAAATTTTTAGGGCTGCAGGAATATACCTGCCACCTCTAGAATGGAAAAATCTAATAATGATTTTGGAAATATTTTGTGCAGAGGAAGTAGCCGCACAAATCTGAGGGGACCATGACAGGGAAGAACAAAAAAATATACCAAGATACTTGAATTTATTTACTTGGCTAATTTGTTGGTCTCTAATTTTCCAATAATGTTTCCGTTGATTTCGCAAGAAAACCATTATTTTGGATTTAGAAAAATTTATACTAAGGGAATTTTTTTCGCAATAGACCATAAAAATTCTCAAAAGACGCTTTAAACCTATTTCTGAAAAGGACAACAAGACAGAGTTGTCGGCATAAAGCAAGAGAGGACAACTTACCTCTGCTATTTTAGGGGAGTGTAACTTCCTTGAGCAAAAGTTTTCTTTTAAATTGTTAATAAAAAGGTTAAATAAAGTTGGTGCCAACACACACCCTTGACACACACCTATTGTTACTGGGATGGGATTGGTCAAATTTCCATTTGGCTCATAACGTACCCATATTGACGTAGATTGATATAGACGACTGATTAGAAATAGAAGACGTTTGTCGATCGAGGTTTTGTTTAATTTGGCCCATAAAAGTTTTCTAGGGACTGAATCAAAAGCCATCCTGAGATCCATGAAGGCTACATAAAGGCCCCTATTCAAGCCATTTGTATATTTTTCCAAGAGATGTCTGAGTACTAAGCAGTGAGCTAATGTAGATCTCTTTTTACAAAAGCCCGCTTGTTCTTGACCCAAAATGGAATTTTCTTCTATCCATAATTGTAATTTCACATTCAAATAGCTCGCGTAAATCTTACCAACAACTGAAAGGAGGCTAATAGGCCTATAATTTGCAGGGACTTCCCTATCGCCTTTTTTAAAAAGAGGAATGACAACTGCCTCCAGCCAGATTGCGGGAATATTTCCAGACCGATTTATTTGAGTAAAAAGAGAGGATAGCAATGGAGCCCACCAATCTACATTTGTTTTTAACATTTCTGGTAAGATTAAATCAATTCCGGGGGCCTTGCCATTTTTAAGATTTTGGATCAGAGGAACAACTTCTGATTGGTCAACTGGGGGCCATTCAGATACAGCATTAAGACAAAGTTGGGAAGAAGACCAAATGGACTTTTGATTTTTATCGGCAAAAACAAGAGAGAAATGTTGTTCCCAAATAGCTGGAGCAATAGTACATTTAGAGGAAGCGGATGAACTTAGGGCATTAGTGACTAAAGCCCAAAAAAGTTTGGAGTCATTATTTAATGAGGCATTTATTAGAATTTTCCAATTTTTCTGAATAGCTGATTTCTTTTTCTGAGCAATTAGTTTTTTATAAGATTTCTTTGCTTGATAGTATTCTAAAGGAAAAGTATTTACCCCAATTTTTCTATATGAGGACTAAATTTTTAATAAATTTTGTTTAGACTCTCTGCATTCCTTATCAAACCATCTAGGATACATGTCATTGATTTTGCAATTTAAACTAGAAGTTGTTTTTAAGGTCTTAGTTAGAACAGAAGATAAAGAATGATACTCAGATAAAGTTTCTAGAATTTCCTTGGATTTAATTATGCGAGATCTAGAAGAAAGACCCGAATGAGAGCCAAGGAATTCGTTTACCTTTGTGATAACTCGTTCATTCCAGTTAGGTCTTTTATAATAGGAGTCCGATGATGTGTTTACATATACATGCTCAGTGACAAAACAATTTGGTCTAGATAAAAATAAACTAAATAATAAAGGAAAATGATCACTCTCGGTCCTAAGTCCAACTGAAAAATTTTGAAAATAGGAAAATAGAGAAGAAGATATCAACACATAATCTATCACACTACATCCAAACCCTGAGACAAAAGTAAATTCCACTAAGGTATCGAACATATTATGATTTCCAAACTTAAACGTGCCGCAAATTGTACCAAGCATATACCAGCAAGGTTGATCTTATGATCCTTAGAATTCCTAACATATTGCGGAATTATATTATTAAGGTCCAAGTCCCCCCAAAGAGTAGATGTAGCCAAGACATAATTATTTGGGCCTATTCTGGCATTAAGATCACCTGTGATTATGAGTTTGGCCTTAGGATAAAGATTTTCTAATTTTAATATGTAATTTTCCAATTTTTGCCAGTTTGATACTATGTTGCTCCTTAAAGATAATGGGGGGATATAGACATTTATTAAAACAATACATAAGGAATTAAATTCTACTAAAGCAGAAATAGCTATATTGTCACAAGTCATCAATTTTTTAACTTTTGCGCCCAACGCCGTTGAGATCAAAATTGCCATGCCAGCCCTTGGTCTGCCCCTTTTATTTGCCGGACTGGCATGGAGTTCTAATATTTTGAAACCATTAAGGGAGATATTTTTAGTAGACCACGTTTCTTGTAAGCAGATCACATCATGGGAACTCAGAAATTTCACACATTCAGGGCACTTGGACTTAGAAGACCATCCTGCAACATTCCAGGAGAGAAATTTAGCCTGATAAAGGGATGAAACCGACTTTCCGCTTTGGGAAGGATTAATTTCTGCTATGGGGCAAGAGTTGATTGAACTGAGTGAAAAAATGTTTGGATTCATAGGAGATTTTGCAATAGGTGACACAGATTTTCTATATGAAGAGGAAGATCGTCAAATTTGACCAGCATCCATTTGAATTTTTGTTTCACTCGGTGAATTTGGTCTGCAAACATTTGAGTAACTCAGATGCATTTTGCTCGCGGTAACTTTTGGACTTATTGGTTGGATGCTAGGTGGCGATCCCAATTCATATGGCTCCAAATATCTAGATCCAGTTCTTCTGGCCCTTAACTTATTTAGCAGATTTTGAAGTTTGTTGATTACTTCGCTCTGTTCAGCATCCTCAAAGGAGGGGAAACTATCAGTTCTTCCTCCCCCTCACATGCAAAGTTGAAAAACACTTCCTGGTTTGAATTGCTATTTACCGACTCAAGGGAATGAACTGAAGCTTCAATAGAAGATTTTGGAGAATAGGAACTGGTCACATCAATAGTAAGGAAGTTGGAGCCAGTGGAATTTGAAGAATCATAACTTGAAATCTCAAGTTGCCTAGGCGATGAAAGGCCATCATGTTTCTTTAAATCCTTTGACATAGAAGATTTAGGAGAATTTTTCAATGGAGTTTGTTTTATAACAGGCGGTTGATTTTCGCTTAATGTAGCAATTTTGTTTATCGAAGAGATATTTCCTATGCCCAAAACGGAATTTACTTTTTTTCCTGTTTTCGAAAAACCGGTTTGAGGAAAGCCCCTAATAAACAAGGGAAGAGGCTTTGCTATATTTGTAAAATATCTATGCACAGATATTCCGTGGCTGTCTAGAAAGCCTCTTTTGGCAAACAGCCGGGCTGCCATAACCGTAGATTTGAAAGTAAGTATAACTGATGAATTTAAAGATGAGTTATAGAGAAACTTCACGTTTGTAATATCTTCTGGCCAGATGATCTTTAACCCCAATGACAAAAGAAAATTATAGATTTTTTGTTTCCATATCACAGGCCTCTCATTTGTTCTAGTATAAGGAAGATTAAGTAAAGCCAATTTATCAGAATTATATTTTAAAGTCCAGGGTTCTATTTCTTTTTTTTGCCATGAAAAATTTTCGTGACTCCAACTCAAAGCCTTCCGAAAGTCACTCTTCTGGAACTGATTGTTGAGGGTGGTTCCAGAAGGATTGACAGAAGAAAAGACAAATTGTGCCTCATTTTGTAAATCCTGAGCAGCTTCCAAAACTGTGATAGTTGATGGTTCTACTTTGGAACCAAGCGATTTCTTTACCAGCTGCAGTAACTGTTTTTCCTTATCTAGTATTTTAAAAAGCCTCTGGAAATTCATTTTACTAATCCTACTGGGATTTCCAATTTTGATATTCTTAGATTTCTTTCTTTTGCATAACGTTTTGAGATTTTTTCTTTTTAATCCCTTTTGATGCTTTCCCGATTTATGGGGATGGCTAAGGTTTTTTGCGAGCAAACTTAATGAGGATTGCTCCACCATCAAGAGGTTTAGTAATGCTTTTTCCTCTTCGATATAATTTTTAATATTCTCAATCTCTTTAATTACAATTTCCATTTTCAATTGAAGGCACTGCTGCCCCGTTAACAACAATTTGTGACCTAAATCTTCCATTTCAGCTAAATCGGCGGCTTTTAAAAAGTTTTTTGACAATAAGTCTGTTCGCGTGATGCATAAGGCAGGACCACGGCTTTCTTTGGAATGCTTTGAAGTTATATCTGAGATTGATGAAAGATCCTCAATACTTCGTTGGTGAGAGGATTACAAACTCTCACAGTCTGAAAGCGTATGATTAATTGATTCACTCAGATTACAAACATCAAGCATATATTGCGATAGGTTTGCCTCTGATTCCTGTTGCTGACAAATACTTGGGACCATTTGTGGAATCGGGGAGGGAGGAAGGACTGAGGTTTGTTCGTCGTCCCAGTTTTGAACAACACCCCCAACCCCGAGCTCCTCACTCAGATTTGAATGGAACTGATTCATTTGCACTTTTTTTTTTTTTTCAATAATTTTTATTCAGATTTTCATAAAACATACAAGACGAAATCATAAAACATTCAAAGACAAAAAACAAAATCAAAAATAGTTAAACAAAAAGAAAAAAAGAAAAAAAAAAGAAAAATAAAAAATAAAGAGTAAAATATTGACTTCCCATTTGTCAAAGATCAAATCAGTTATAAGTCTATAATATATAACAATCCTGTCTCTTAAGTCATATTATAAAATCACTTTCCTCCAGTAGTTATCTTACTTAATCATCAAATCTCATAAACATTACTTTATTCTTTCCACAAAAAGTCAAAGAGAGGTTTCAATTCTTTAAGAAATATATCTATCAATTTTTTTTTCCAGATAAGCATATCGATTAATCCATCTCATTACTAATTATGATAATCTTATTGTCATAACCATAGTCAAAATAAACATTTCAATTAATCCATCACATCAGAATCTGTTAGGTTCAGTAATTTCAGTAGCCATTGTTCTATTATCCCTATTAGTTCCATTTTCCATCTTCCATCTTCAGTAGTCTTGTTAAGTCCAGTAATTTCAGTATCCAATCTTCCATTATCAGTATTCCATAATAATCTTGCTGTCAAAGCCATAGTCATATAGTAAGAGTCTGATGGGAATTACCTCTATCCCAAATATTTTCTTGCCATCCATTCTGAATAGGTTGCTGAAATACTGCTGTAAAATCATATCTCTGTTCTTTTTTTCAAAATACACTGGGTCATCTCTTGAAAGTTTTTCCATTGTCACATGGCTGCAGTTAATTCCATAGATTTTCTCTATATTGGGCTCCATCACATCATTCCAGTCCAGAAGATTATCCATGCCATTGATAACTTTATCTCTAGAATCTTCATTAATTTCTTCAGAGATAACATTGAGTTCCAAACAATAGATTTTATTTCTAAAGTCCATAGACTCCAAATCTTGTTCCTGTTCCACGTTTGTTCCAATCTCCGGGATCTCCTCTCTCACAGGGACCCCTGTTCCAGTCTCCAGGGTCTCCTCTCTCACAGGGACCCCTGTTCCAGTCTCCAGGGTCTCCTCTCTCACAAGGACCCCTATGTCTTTAATCTCCTGTGTCTCCAAACAATAGATTTTGTTTCTAAAGTCCATAGACTCCAAATCTTTTTCCTGTTCCACGTTTGTTCCAATCTCCAGGGTCACCTCTCTCACAGGGACCCCTATATCTTTAATCTCCTGCTTCATTTTACTCAATTCAATTTTCAGCTCCTTACAACCCTGTCGCAGGTTTTGTTTCGTTATCTCAATCTCATCCATTATTTTCTGAAACATAGTTATTTCCAGATTCTCAGCCACTTTCTTAATTGCCATTTTAAAAGAAAAATATAGGAAAACCACTTCTTATTTCAGCAACAATTGGGTTAATACTCCAAACTTGGTGACATCACAGTATAAACAGAGCAGACAGCCTTATCTCTCCATGCTTAAGTAAACAAAATGCAGTTCCCAGGATCGAAACAATTAATGGCGGTCGTCAGGAAACAGATTCGTCAAAATAAAATAGACCAAAAAGAGAGTAGTCTCAGACAATATAATATTCTTCAAAATAAAAATCTGGAATAGAAATCCCTCTTCTGTGTATATCTTTAGAATGCAAATCCAGGACAGCTTTTTGCAACAAAAACAGAGATAAGCTATTAATTAGTGAGTAGCAGAGAGAAGTTATGGCTCCCCAGTGAGATGTCAAAAACCGATCAATCTGGCAAATCTCTTTTAAACAGCAACAATTTAAGTCAAGTAAAAGAAAAATATAGAAAGAAGGGTGCTTGCCTGTTAGTGCGTTCTCTCTTAGAAGATAAGATGAACGTTCGCTTTATCAGATAGAGCTTGTTGTTGAAAATCCGTCCCACCTTCGTCGGCTGGACCTCGTCCCATAAATTAATGAGATCTGGTCGTCCCAACAAAAATAGGCTTTGAGGTTAATCTCTTCGTTTCTCCCTACCCGGGAGAAGTTTAATCAGTCAAAAAAAAAAAAAAATCTGACTGATATATCTGAATAAGCTTCTTTTGAGGCAGGAGCCCGTCTCAAAAGCAGGCACAGGCTAAGTCACCCTTCCCGGAAGTCGTCGATTCATTTGCACTTTTACAGGTTCTCTGATGACTTTAAAAGTGCTTTTAGACTTTGAAATTGGAGGGTTTTTTATTGAGAAGAATTGTGTAATTTTTGATTGGAGTCCTTCTTTGCTGAAATCTCCTGAGGGCTCTTCCTTTTTATTATCTATATCATAACTCTTATTCCTTGTTTGCACCATCGTGGGAAATGCTAAAGGGCTTGATGACTTTGCAGCCTTTAGATTGTAGATGATTATACTTTGGCTGAGGAGATCCAACAACTCCAACCAGAATTTATCTTTTTATTTAACAGTCCTTATCTTAGCATTTGAAACTCTAATTTCACAATTGTGTTTTATCTTCGGGCAAATCTAAGAGAGAGCATAGTCATAAAGTCTTGAAAACACCGAAAAGTAGTCACAGCTCCCCGGATTTAGCAAGCCAAGAGTTAACAATCCAGAGCACAGCAAACTTGAGAGGCACATATCGTAAAGACTTACCGCTAGCCAATGACTGAGGTTAAGCTCTATGCAGATAAACTTTCTATTGCTATTTTCTATTACCTTATGGAATAAGGTAAAACACGTAAATCAATCAGACTTGAATTTTCAGAGGCTCAATGACCCCCACCGTTTGTAAGGAGCTTACTTGTGGGAGACTCAGTCAGGAATTCCTCAGCCAGAGAAGATTACAAAAACGAAAGGGCGTAGATGGAACACAAAAGACTTCAGCAGGAACTCTGCCAGATTCCAATTTGCTCAAGAACTTATCATGAATTGAGGCAGGAATTTGAAATTCATTAAAGTCGATAAAGTTAATAATGATGGCAAAACTTTGGAAGAAATTTATGTTCTTTGAAAATAAGTCTCGGAGCTCAAAGAGCAGTACCTTCCCCGGCCGCCATCTTTCCTCGACCCTCTTAATAAACGTTACCACTAAAAAACTTTTTCTGTTTTGAATATCATGTTTTGAAAAGGACCTTATCTCAAAATGCTCCATGATTTAATATACTCTTTTAAAAGGATTTTGATTTGACTTAGGGTAGTATAATTTGTCAATTGCTAAAGTAGTCATAAACATTAAACATGCATGTACTCTTTTTAAGGGGAAAAATATTTCAAATATTTCATAATAGGAACATCTTCATAGCCATACCACATGCAAGTGTAGACATCTGAACACAATTAGGCCTGGGTTTGGTACCGAAACAGCCTTGGTCGCCCTGTATGATGACCTTTGTCAGGAGAGGGACAGGGAGTGTGACCCTGTTGATTCTCCTTGATCTCTCAGCTGCTTTTGATACCATCGACCATGGTATCCTTCTGGGAAGGCTCGTGGAGTTGGGAGTTGGGGGTATTGCTTGGCAGTGGCTCCGCTCCTACTTGGTGGGTCGTCAACAGAAGGTAGTGCTTGGGGAACACTGCTCGACACCCTGGACTCTCCATTGTGGAGTCCCACAGGGATCGGTACTGTCCCCCATGCTTTTCAACATCTATATGAAGCCGCTGGGTGCGGTCATCAGGAGTTTTGGAGTGCATTGTCACCAGTACGCTGATGACACGCAACTCTATTTCTCCTTTGCATCTTCCTCAGGTGAGGCTGTTAACGTACTAAACCGTTGCCTGGCCGCGATAATGGATTGGATGGGAGCTAACAGACTGAAACTTAATCCAGACAAGACCGAGATGCTGTTAGTGAGTGCCTTCTCTGCCCAGATGGTGGATGTTCACCCTGTTCTGGATGGGGTTACACTCCCCTTGAAAGAACAAGTTCGTAGCTTGGGAGTGCTTTTCGACCCTTCCCTGTCTCTTGAGGCTCAGGTAGCCTCAGTGGCATGGAATGCTTTCTGCCATCTCCGATTGGTAGCCCAGCTACGTCCCTATCTGGACAGTGACGACCTCGCCTCAGTCGTTCATGCTCTGGTAACTTCTAGATTGGACTACTGCAATGCGCTCTACGTTGGGCTGCCCTTGAACATAGTTCGGAAACTACAGTTAGTCCAGAATGCAGCGGCCAGATTGTTGACGCGGACCAGAAGGTCCGCTCATATAACACCTGTTTTGGCCCGTCTGCACTGGCTTCCTATTTGTTTCCGGGCTAAATTCAAAGTGCTGGTTTTGACCTATAAAGCCTTACACGGCATGGGACCGCAATACCTGGTGGAGCGCCTCTCCCAATATGAAACTACCCGTACAGTGCGCTCAACATCTAAGGCCCTCCTCCAAGTACCATCCCATCAAGAAGCTCGGAGGATGGTGACTAGAAATAGGACCTTTTCGGTTGTGGCTCCCAAACTGTGGAATGGTCTCCCCGATGAGGTGCGCCTGGTGCCGACGCTGCTATCTTTTCGGCGCCAGGTGAAAACTTTTTTATACGCCCAGGCATTTTAAAGTGTATTTTTACAGTATTTTATTACTATGTTGTATTCTGGATGTTGTTTGGTTCTCGTATTGTTTGTGTGTTTTTGTTTCTTGAGTTATTATATTTATTGTATTTATATATTGTGCCTGTTTGTACTTTTTATGTACACCGCCCAGAGAGCCTTCGGGCTTAGGGCGGTATATAAAATAAATAAATAAATAAATAAATAAATAAAATTATTATAAGTTTTACAATGCAACCCTGTGCATGTTTACTCAAAAGTAAGTCCTTTTGAATTAATTGGGGCTTACTCCAGGTGTGTAAAGAATTACAGCTTTATTTCCCAGTAATTATATTAAGCATAACTTTATGTTTATGAAAATGAGAAAGATATTGACCCCATCACCCAATGCCTAGAAAGTCAATTACATATATTTATTGATTTATTATTTGATTTATATACCACCTTCCAGTAGAAGCTGAGGGTGGCAAACAAAAGCACAAAAAACACTTTAAAACATCATAAAAACAGACCCTAAAATACATTACAGCAAAACATCTTTAAAAACATTTTTAAAAGCTTTAAAAACCATGTGTTCTTTTTTAAAAAAGGTGTGAAAACATATTAAACAGCAATTCCAACACAGACTGGGATAAGGTCTCTACTTAAAAGGCTTCTTGAAAGAGGAAGGTTTTCAGCAGGCACCGAAAATATAACAGAGATGGTGGCTGTCTAATATTTAAGGGAAGGGAATTCCAAAGGGTAGGTGCCACCATACAAAAGGTCCATTTCCTATGTTGTACGGAACGGACCTTGTGACGCCCTTCCCTGGCTCTCCCTGTCAGGTTCCTACCTGCGCGTGGCTACTGCCTGTCACTAGGCACCACCAGGGACTCCGCCAGTCCGGACTGTCCTTTTTTATTGTTTCTCTCCCCGCTCTAGCACAGATCTCAACAGATCCCCCTGCTAGGCAACCACCAGTCACGTCCTAATACTAGTATTCCCAGAGACTCTGAATACTGGTATTGTTATTCTCTTCACCGCTGCCACCATTTGTTACAGTTCCCCTTCAGCCTTGGTCATTACCTTACCCTCCCTTCTGGTCTGTGAAACCCCAGCCAAGGATCAGGCCTTTGGTAAACCAAATTAAGTATTTATTAAAGATAACAAAGCTAACAAGATTAACAAGATTTCTTCTTAAGGCACATAAGCATATGGTTTTACTCAATACTAATCCAAACTCCACCCCCCTCCTTCTTCACTCTCTCCTGGCAAACAACTCTCTAAACCCCACCAAGCAACCCACTCAGTTCACCTCATCCACCACCACCCTCCAGATTCCACTCTCTCTTCCTTTTATACGTTGAGCCATTTTAAACACTCAGCCAATCATCTAGCATTCTACTGCCCATTCACTCCCCCTCCTCTTTCACTCCACTTACCATGTATCTTCTAAACAACCAACACCTACCATATATACATTAATATAGGAACATCACATTTCCCCCCCCTTAAAACAACGGCAGAGTATTATTCCTGTTCCAGGATTTATACGTCGCGTTAACAAAAGTCTCTATGGGGAAAATGTCTTTCTTTGTTCCTCCGTCTGGTCACGGCACTGCAGTCCCAGCCACTTGCCTGGAAAGTCCATCGGCCAGTACATTGTCCTTGCCTTTTATGAACTGGAAGTCCACTTGATAGTCCTGTAGGGCCCAGGACCACCTCTGCAGCATAGTGTTATGGTTTTTCATAGTCTGCAACCATAACAAGGCCCGATGATCCGTAGTCACTGTGAATCTTCGTCCCCACACATATGGGCGCAACTTGATCAGTCCCCACACGACCGCTAGGCACTCCTTCTGGACCGACGAATAGTTTTTCTCCCTCGGCGTCAGCTTGCGACTCAGATACGCCGCTGGATGTCTGGTGCCTTCTCTCTCCTGCAGCTAGACGACTCCCAGCGCCAGGTCCGACGCATCTGTAGCCACGATGAATGGTTTCTCATAGTCTGGTGCTATTAATATGGGTCCTTGGCACAAGGCTTGCTTCAGTAGATCAAAAGCCTTCTGGCATTCATCCGTCCATACCACACGCTCAGAACACTTTTTCTTGGTCAATTCATGCAAGGGGATAGGCCACGATTGCACTGCTTCTACCTTGCTCCATAAGGGGGTGACTTTCCCATTCACACGGTACGGAACAGATCTGATTGGGACATGATCTCCAGTATCAATGGAATGTATAACTATACTTGTTCAGCCAGGTTTGTTGCTAAAGAGATTCCTATAGGTTTTCAAAACTCTCAGAATCTGTTCTGTCATACCAGTAACTTTGCTTCTGCTGAGCTTGACTGAGATTCTCTTTCACCACTTCCATCATTGATGTTAATTTATTGCGGAATTCCAATACAAAATCTACTACAGATGTTTTGTACTCTCCCAGGGTTCCTTCCCATGAATTTTTTAATAGTTCCAAAGGTCCCCTCACTTTTCTAGTGAACATGAGTTCAAAGGGTGAGAAGCCTGTTGACTCTTGAGGGACTTCTCTATATGCAAATAAGAAGCATCCCAAACGTTCATCCCAGTCTTGTGGGTGATCTTGAACATAGCTTCTGATCATGCCCTTCAAAACGCCATTGAATCTCTCAGTTAGCCCATTAGTGGCGGAATGGTAAGTAGTGGTCTTTAGATGTTTTAGACCACAACATTTCCACATACATTGCATCACTTCTCCCATGAATACACTACCTTGATCCGTCAGCACTTCATGAGGGAAACCCAGCCTCATAAAGATTTTTAATAAAGCCTCTGCCACTACAGGGGCTTCTACAGATCTTAGTGCTTCTGCGTCTGGGTACCTGGTGGCAAAATCCACCACCACCACTAGATATTTCTTGCCATGCCTTGTGGGTTTGGAAAAAGGGCCCACCAAATCTATTCCCACTCTATAAAAGGGTTGTCCAATTATAGGAAGGGGCTTTAAGGGTGCCTTAGTCTTTACTCCACTTTTTCCCACCTTTTGGCATATTCCACAAGATAGACAATGTTGTTTTACATCTTTGGAGATGTCTGGCCAATAATAGTGTGCTGCCCATCTCCTCTTGGTCTTTTTTATTCCCAGATGTCCTGCACATGGGACATCATGGGCTACCACTAGCAATCTGGTTCTGTATTTGCTAGGTACTATCAATTGCTTCACTGGTTCACATTCATCCTTTCTCTCAGCAGGCATCCACAGTCTATATAAAATCTCATTCTCACACACAACTTGATTCCTCAGTTTGTCAGTGAAAGGAATCTGTTGGGTCAGAGCTTGTTCCTTTATCTGCTTCAAACTTATATCTTTATGCAGCTCTTCCCTGAATTGCTCTGCTTCTTTCTTATCAGAGACCACTTGATACAGTTTGTCTCCTTCAGCAGGCCTGCTAGTGGTTGCTATGGTGACCTGAGGCTGGTTAACAGATTCCACCCTGTTTGTTTCAGCCCCCCTTAATATGGCTTCTTTTTCTCTGCCAATTTGCTGTCTGGTCACTACATATATCTTTCCTTGGGCTCCCATTACATCTCTTCCCAGTATTACTGGTTCTTGTTGCTGGGCATTAATGCCTACTTTATATCTGCCCTCTCGGCCTCTCCAAGTCATTTCCACCAGGGCCACAGGCAAACTTTCTGGTTGACCCCTCACTCCTTGGATAGTCACAGTTTCCTGAGGTAATATTACCTCAGATTTTATTAAATCTGGCCTCAGTAATGTCTGAGCGGCACCAGTATCAAGCAATGCCCAATAATTTGCCCCTTGTACACTCACTTCCTCTCTCAGACTTGAATCAAGGTCTGTTACTCTGTCCAGTTTATCTGGCAGAACTGAACCTTTTTCGCTGTTTCTAAAGCCTTGGGCTCTGTTTTCACTGCCCTTGTCTGAGCAGGATTACTAATGGGGTTGGCAACCTCACATTGAAAACGTAGGTGCCCCGGTCTACCACATTTGTAGCATAATTTCTCCTCACTTTTAGGGTACACAGATCCACTCTGGGGTGTCCTGTGCCCTTCAGATTTTACTGGAGGACTCACTCGCTGTGGTACCACATCCCTTCTGCCAGCGTTATATGGTCTGGGTTTAAAATCTCTTGATGTTTTCCCCACCCAGCCAGTTCTGTTGGAGGCGAAGTGATCCGCCATCTCTGCGGCCTCCTGCACCGATGTAGGGGACCGGTCTTTGACCAGGAGCCTTATTTCTGGTGGTAACTGATGGTATAATTGATCCAATATCATGAGGTTTTTCACCTCCTCCACAGACTGAGCTTTTGCACTTGTCAGCCATTTCCCAAATATGTCCATCAGTTTTGCCCCCAGCTCCACGAAAGACCTCCCTGTCTGTATCTGGCAGTTTCTGAAAAGCTTTCTAAAATAATCAGGCCCCAGTCTGAATCTTTTAAACACTGCTTCTTTGAATTCAGCATAGGTGACGGGCCTGTCTGAGGGGAAATATTGGTATACCTCAGCCAATTCCCCTTTAATCAGGTTTGATAAATACTGCATTTATCTTCAGGTAGCCCCCACAACTGAGCTGCTTTTTCAAAGGTGCTGAGGTAAATTTGAGGATCTTGACCAGGCTCATAGACAGCAAAGTCCTTTGGAGTAATTTTTATTTTTGCTCCATCTCTGTCTTTCCTTGCCTCCTCAGAGTGAAATTTCTCTCTATCAAATTTTAACTTTTCTACTTGTAATTCAGCATCCAATGCTCGTTGCTTCTCCCTCTCCTCAAACCCCAATCTCATTCTCTCAGTTTCCAACTCCCTCTGTTTATCTTTTTCATCTGTTTCAAAGACCCTCTGCTTGTCTTTTTCCTCAGCCTCCCATCTTAACTTCTCTCTCAAATACTCTATATAAGCGGGATTGCTTAAGTATCCTTCTGGGGTCTCTTCTCTGACAGGTTGTTTTTGCTGGGCAGTTGCAAATCCTATAAGTGCTACCCTCAATTCATCTACCCCTTTACCCTCGTGAGGTAAATTGAATGTTATGCACTTCTCCACCAGCTCCTCTCTTTTCATTTTTATATATTCAGCCATGGTCACTCACTCTTTGCCACACACTCTTTGCCAGTCACTCTCACAAGTAATCTTGTTGTGTTATTTCTGTTTGTCACACCACTGTTAGGGATTCTCTAGTATTCGTACCACTGCTACAGCCAACACCTGTGACGTAGTCTCCTTTGTCACCACGTGTCTTTGGGACTCTCTTTGGTTCCTATCCCACCGCTACTGCCACCACATGTGAGGCGTCCTTCCCTGGCTCTCCCTGTCAGGTTCCTACCTGCGCGTGGCTACTGCCTGTCACTAGGCACCACCAGGGACTCCACCAGTCCGGACTGTCCTTTTTTATTGTTTCTCTCCCCGCTCTAGCACAGATCTCAACAGATCCCCCTGCTAGGCAACCACCAGTCACGTCCTAATACTAGTATTCCCAGAGACTCTGAATACTGGTATTGTTATTCTCTTCACCGCTGCCACCATTTGTTACAGTTCCCCTTCAGCCTTGGTCATTACCTTACCCTCCCTTCTGGTCTGTGAAACCCCAGCCAAGGATCAGGCCTTTGGTAAACCAAATTAAGTATTTATTAAAGATAACAAAGCTAACAAGATTAACAAGATTTCTTCTTAAGGCACATAAGCATATGGTTTTACTCAATACTAATCCAAACTCCACCCCCCTCCTTCTTCACTCTCTCCTGGCAAACAACTCTCTAAACCCCACCAAGCAACCCACTCAGTTCACCTCATCCACCACCACCCTCCAGATTCCACTCTCTCTTCCTTTTATACGTTGAGCCATTTTAAACACTCAGCCAATCATCTAGCATTCTACTGCCCATTCACTCCCCCTCCTCTTTCACTCCACTTACCATGTATCTTCTAAACAACCAACACCTACCATATATACATTAATATAGGAACATCACAGACCTCCTGATCAGATTGTATCTTCAGGAGGCCCTCACCTGCAGAGCACAGTGTTCATCTGGGTATATAGAGGATAAGACGGTCTTTCAGGTATCTGGTGCCAAGTGGTATAGGACTTGTACACCAAAACTAGAACTCTGCCTGTGATCACTGAAATTGGGGTGGCATCACCCTTGCTCCTCCTTAATAAGACTTCTCCTAAATATCTGATATGGATCCAATAAGAGCCCACCAAGAAAGCCTGCCTTAATCAGTTATCCCAGTAGGCCTCTGAGAAAATTGGGAACAGTCAGATCCACTCAGTATCTTTCACACGCGGCACATCTACTCCCCCCCGTCTCACACCCAGGGAGGGCCAGCCTTCTGCCGGTTGCAGACTCTCATTCTGAAGTCATCTGGCGACTTTCTCCTGTCATTCAGTTCACTGCACAGGCTCTCACCCTGCACAGGAACTACACATGCGCCATATGCCCTTCCCACTACCAATCTTCTCTAGATTGGTTTTTTTTTAAAGAAGGAAAGAGAAGGGGGTAGCACCCTCGCCCTCAGGACTCCCTAAGATCTACTCCCTTTGGTTTTGCTCCTTTGGTGGTGACTCCACTGGCAGTAGACCTGCTGCCCAAGGGCAGCTGAGCTTTTATGCCTTCTGACCCAGCTAGGAGCTGATAGAAGAGGCTGCAAGATTAACTGCAGTCTCTCTCTGGAGCCAGGGTCAGGCAGGGTGTCCCATTTCTTGCAGCACTCACCAGGGACTTAGCTGTCTTAAGAGACAGCAGCCCAGAGGAGCGAGCAGCAAGCACCTAGATGGTCAGATACTCACTCCAAGGGCAGGTCTTCTCCAGTCCCCTAGTGCTGCAGCTGTTCTCCATAAATAGTCATCAGTGTTCTTGAAATTTTGGTTGACTCCTAAACATAATGCGAGTCCTGGGCATGACTTGGGTTGACTTGAACATTCAGTAAAGGCACATATTTATGCTAGTTCCTATTCATAATAAGTAATATTTTTTCCATTTTAGTCTGTTTAGTTCATCAAAGAGGCAAAGCAAGCTGCCCTTGTGCTTAACTGTAAGAACACATAAGTGATTATTGTGTGTCTGTGTGTTTTCTTTTTATCTTAGGCCCTTCAAGAAGACTTAGAGCAGGAACAAGTCAAGGTTAATTCACTCACGCATATGGTTGTTGTAGTAGATGAAGCTAGTGGAGACAAAGCTACAGCTGCATTAGAACAACAACTTCAGGTAATTATTAAAGTGGTATGTTTGTGATAATATCACACATTCTACAGAAACAGTTCTGAAAAAAATAGGTAGAAATACCTGAATTATTTAAATAAGTTGTGTCATGAAATAAAGGAATTAATAATTACCATCTTTTCTTAAATCAAGAACTTTGGTGTTTATAAAAAACCTTCATGTTGTGTATACATAAACATGTTGGTTGAGTTTCTATTCCATTCTGTTTCCATCCTACGCCTTAGGCATATTGGAAGCATTTCTCTTTGTATGGCACCTTAAAGAGTAAAGTGCTAAGGTGGAATTGTTCTTTCTAGAACTGCTGAAGTTCTAGGGGGAACTCTCAACCCATACGCTCCTTCCTCTCTCTTGCACAGGGAGAAAGTCTTAAATTGGGTCATACCATCCTTATGTTAACCCAGTATCCAATCTCTTACTGAGAATAATGCAAGCCTAGTAGTACTGGTTCATGGATTGGGCCATTTGCCTGAGTCCGTGTAATGGTAGGTCAGATGTGTGGAGTTCCTAAACCATTAGGTCTGCCACTATTTAATTTATTTGTTTGTTTGTTTTAGTTAGTCAGTTAGATTTATATCCCATCCTTCCTCCTAGTAGGAGCCCAGGGCAGCTATTGATACTGAGCCCGTCACTGATGAGAAGCACCAGAAGTCACTGTTTTAACCACCTACCCATCAAACAGAGTTTTTGAAAGCATACTCGCTGCTTCATACACCAAGGCTATGACCTCCTCTTCCATACCAACCCACCTCCCAGGTCCAACACACCTCCTATTCAGAAACCATTTCACCAGCCCACTCCTTGCTAATGCTGTTGTGCACTACCCAGACCATTAATCCAGCCTTCTTATCTGGGCAGCAAGAAAGAATAGCAGCAAGTGCTGAGGTGGGTTTTGTGATCCCACAAGGGAGCTGGGATTCAGTTAGCAAAAATACCTGGACTTGGCATGGAAAGAATTGGGTAGAGGTTTGATTGGATTAGAGATGAGAGATAATTTCGATTCAGTTTGCATTTCAAGACAAATCTATCAAAGTAGCACTTTCCAAACCAGTATGAGAACCGATACACAGCCATCTATTGACATTTGCACTTATTTGAATTTTGGGATGCACTTCTCCAACCAATGCCTACAAAAATCCATATATTGGGAGAAAGAGTGCATAGAATAGGAACCTTTGAAAAATTCAGTGAATAAGGCAGGGCAAGTGTACAACAATACGTCTCAACTAGAAGAGCCTCCAAAAGTCTGCTCACTGAGGGTGGATTTTTCATGATCACAACAACCCTATCACCAGGGTTAGGTATGGTCAGTGCCTGGATGGGACACCGCCTAGGAACCATATGTAAGCCACCTTGAGTTTCTATGATGAAAAAGAAGGCGGGGTATAAATGTAATAAATAAATAAATAAATATTTAAGTGATCCTGAAAAAACCTATATATTATTATGCCCCCTGAAGAGTTACATACTAGAACTTTTTTGTTATGGGCTAGAGTTAGACTACATCCCTTCAACTTTCCTTTGCTCTGCTTTTCAGTTTCAGTTGTGTTCTCTACTCAGCCAGCAATAAAGAAATATTTTTTTTGCCTATAGTAAGAAGAGTTTGTTTATTTTGCAGTTGTTATGAGTAGAGCAGGATTGGGTCTTCTTCCTAAAGGGTGAAATAAAGAGATAACTGAAAGTGATCTGAAAAAAAATGGCTACTCTAAGTTTTACCCTTTACTCTTAGACAGCACTCGCTATACTCACAATCATAGCGGCTATTTTTTCTTTTTCTTGAGTACTTGATGGCAAAGGATAATAACAGTCCTAGAGGAACAGAGGTATTGCTGTGTACACCACAGTGAGCTAGTTGGCTGGCTGGAACTTAGGCTGGTCCTCAGGCCTAATCTCTGATTTTCCCAATATGTGCAGCTCAGCATGAGGTCTTTTCACAGTTTCTGGAGAGAAAAATTAACCCAGCAACCAGTAATTCAAAAACCCAATTGCTTTCCATAATTACTTTCCAGTTGCTTATTTCATCCTTTATATAGCAGCTAGAAAATCTAAAGGTCAGAAACAAGACTAGAAGGAGGGACTCTCAAGGAGTTTCCAGGTCGAGGGAAGTAATAGTCCCACTATATTCTGCATTAGTCAGGCCTCATCTGGAATACTGCGTTCAGTTCTGGGCGCCTCATTTTAAGAAAGATATAGACAAGTTAGAGCGGGTTCAGAAGAGGGTGACGAGGATGATAGCCGGTATGGAGAACAAGTCTTATGAGGAAAGGTTGAAGGAACTTGGCATGTTCAGTCTGGTGAAGAGAAGGCTGAGGGGTGACATGATTGCACTCTTTAAGTACCTGAAGGGCTGTCACATAGAGGAGGGTACAGATTTGTTCACTGCTGCCCCAGAGGGTAGGACTAGGTCTAATGGTTTTAAGTTGCAGGAGCATAGATTCAGATTGGACATTAGAAGGAACTTCTTGACAGTAAGGGCAGTTTGGCAATGGAGCCGACTGCCTAGGGAGGTGGTGGGATCCCCTTCGCTGGATGTCTTCAAGCAGAGGCTGGACAGCTATCTGCGGGAGATGCTCTAGCTGTGGATTTCCTGCTGTGAGCAGGGGGTTGGACTCGATGGCCTACAAGCCCCTTCCAACTCTGTGATTCTATGATTCTATTCTATGAAATGCACCCTAACATATTTTATATCTGCCTTCCCTAAACTTGTAGTATCAAACCAAGCCCAGGATCACTATCATTATCAAAGTAGTTTATTTCATGAAAAATCAGAACACAGAGAAAGACCACAGGTGAAAGAGAACTTATCTACAGGGAAAGTCAAGCTTTTGAGTCTGGTAATCCTGGGGATCTCTGTCTCTGAAAAAAGGATCAGACAATTCAACAGATTAAATTTCATTCATATAAGTTTTATAGCACACTGTCTGCATGGATGAGGAGTGAGGGGCGAAGGTCATTGCCTTTCCCTTCCCCTGGCTTGGTCCTCAATTCCTCTCCACTAGTGTGTGTGTTAGTGGGGTGCTAGGCACCTTTCCCTGCCAAATGCCCCCCAAAGAAATGTGGCTTATGCACCTAGAAATGTGGCTGCCCCACCTAACAAAGAAGGCTGGCTACAAGGCTGCTTGGACATACTCTTGGATTTCCAGAAGTCAGCCATAGACATAATATCTATGCCAAGCTTCAGTTGGTGTGCCAATTGTTCCACTTCTGTAGTAACTGCTGTGGCTGCTGGTCCATTGCTGTGTTCAATACCAGATGCCAGTCGTTACCTTTAAAGTTCGAAATGATTTGGGACGAGGATTCCTAAAGGACGGTATCTCTTTCTTGTTCAATGATATCAGCTGGGAAGACCCTTCTTCGTGCCCCACATCCTACTGAGGTGTGGTTTGTGTGAATGTGAGTAGTGGTACCCACCTTTGGAATACCATGCCCTGAGGAACCTTTTGTGGTTTTTTTGCCACTCTATAAAAGCATTTCTGTTTTCTCAGGCCTTTGGCTTGACTTCTGAATGATATTATCTGGCTCTAGCTTGTTTTTGTCTTGTTTCGAAGATTGCTCTCACAGTTTTTTATCAACTACTGTGCTTGTTTTTAGTAAGGTTATTCTTCTTTAAAAATGTATGGTTAGAACTGTAGTCCAGCTTCAGGACTAGGAAGGTGAGTATAAATACCTTGGTCAGTAAGTTTTAAAAAAATCCTGGAATGATGGCAAACATTCTCCCTCCAAAATCTGGATTGTGCAAATCACATTTCTTTATTTCTGTTTGCTGTCTTCATTTTTCCCACCTGTTGCTGCCCCTGTACCATTTTTTCCTCATCTGATGTCTTCTTCCTGGGACAGTCATATCAGTTATACTGGTCAAGTAGGAATCACTTAATGAACGGAATGTTACCATGATTATATGAATTCAGTCAGATTTAGCAACATGACTGCATCACTGATGACAAAGGAAACCAAGTGAGAGTTGGAGCAATGTTTCATGGATAAATGATCTCAATGAATGTGGAACTGCAATGAACAGAACTATCGGTTGTGATATGTTATGAGGTCAGATTTGGCTGTGTGCCAACATTGCTGAAGGCAAATAAGGCCAGTTTAGGAAGCATTGCCCTCACAATGACAGGCAAACACTTTCATTCCTTTTGGTAAAATATTACTCAAGGGGATGTTTAATTATTATTTGATGCGGCCGAAAATTATTTTAAAAGCCCCCTCCCCCCCGTCTTTGGACTAATACTCAATTGTGTAACCTGCCATTATCAGTTGGTACTCACAGCAGTAGTTCTCGGCCAATGTAGTTATTCTATCAGTCTGATTGTCTCAACACTTGCATCATGTCAAACTGTTGATATGTGATTCTCAAACCAGTGTAATTCTTGCTTCTCTTTGAAGTCATGATAATTTTCAAGAAGACTTTGTCATCTTGTTTTGATCTGGTGAAACATCTTCCAGCATGCAAATTGGGGAATATTGTATCAAAGAAAGTGCAAGTCGGAATGACCTTGAATTTCAATTTCAATTTTACTTGGTGGTGGCCTCTATATTAAGGGGAAACACTTCTGCAGATACATCACAGGCCTCATAGGCAGGTGTGAAACTCTTACTGCAAATACTAAGAACAAAATGCTTCTTTTTTTCTTTACAAAGTGGAACTGGCCCAAGTATTTAAAAATCCTTTTTCAGAGGAGTATGCAATATATAGATATAAAATGCCATATTATAAAAAAGGACAAAAATGAACTTTGTAGGACAATAGTAATAAAACCTATGGAATGACACTCCAATATATTGGAGGAGCATGCAAAGTATATATATAACTAGATTTCTCTAAACTTGATTAGTGTACATTTGATGACTGGTAGCTGAATGTATAAACTAACTGTGTTGGAAAGCATTGCATCTGGGGATTATGCCAGTGGCCCAGTCAAACGTGTGAATAATTGCCTGTCATCAAATGATGACCATGCATCTGTGGTCCAGCCCTTTTTAGCAAGGAACAACCTAAAAAGAGTGCATGTGGTTGGAAGTGTTCAACTAAAGGTTTCTGACAAGAACAGGATGCTGTAGATCCACATTCTCCTGTGCATGGAAAGATGATATCAGATGGGTAACTAGCTCCACCTAGTGGTTGAAGGCAAAAGAGTACTGCTGACGTTTTACTGTAGCTCCGTCCCTGGTCTGTGCCTGCTCCGTGCTCAGTTTCTCTTTTGCCTCACAGAAAAGTGGTTGGATTCTCTCTGACTCCGTGATTCAGGCTTGTAGCGTTTTTGTTGTTTGGATCTTCTGTGTGAGTTCGTTCTTGTTCTTTCCCTCCAAGTTTTCTTATTCCTTCTGTAATAGTTTAAACAAACAAACAAACAAACAAACAAAGGGGTTCCTTCTGTCTCTTTCCTTCTGACCTTCCCCCGTGGCGAGGAACAGCCAGCCCCTCCCCGCGGCTCTGGCAGCCGTCGACCTATTCAGACTCCCTCTTTAACTAATTTCGCTGACGTTCCTCCTCGTTCACCAGGCTGCAGCGTCGGCGGTTTTCAACCTTGGCAGCAGCCTTCCCAGGGCTCGATACCCAGGCTTACACCCAGTTATTTCTCGCTCTTTGCGAGCGGCTTTCGTTTTTACCCGCTCTGTAGCGGGAGAGGAGGTAGACGCGCAGAAGCAATAGAGGGGAAGACGCCGGCCGCTGTTAAATTGCAAGCTTCGCCCGAACGTTTACTAGCAGCATTTATTAACCCTATAAGTCCCGCAGTGTGTGCCCACGATGGGGAAAGCCACGCACAAAACGAAACACCTCTCAAAGGGGTTAAAGCCGCCTCCCCGCATGGCATCAACAGGCGCAGTATCAGAGCCCCTTCCCACCCTGGGATTGGAGCAGTCTCATTCCTCGGGGGATCATTCTGAAGTAGCGGCAGCCCGCCCCTCTACCGTCAGGCACGAGGTGGCTGAGGCTCAGATTCTGGCGGGCAGGGTGACTACAGAAGGCAGGATATCTGCCCCACATAAGCGAACTTGTAGAGATGGTCAAGCTTCTGTACACCATACAAGGGACCAGAGAGACCTGGAACCCCTCTCTGATGACGAAGGCAGCCAGCTCCAGCCTCCCTTAGATGATATTTTTTCTACTACCTCCTCTCCTGACGCATTTGCTGGGTTTTTGGATGAACCAATCCCTGTTCAACAGGTTCAATCTGCTGAAGGGCATAGGCTCTACTCTTCTCATACTCAGGCTTGCCCTGTTCAGTTACATCTGTCAGCGCATTCAATTCAACAGCTTAAGGAGCAGCTTAGAGAGGCTCTCTTATTGGATCTAGCCAGGGACTTGTCTTCTCAAAATACTTCAGGCTCCCACCCCTCGAGGTATCCACTTACAGATCACTCGAGGACAGATCTTCGCCCTCCTCCTGGCCGCTTATCTCCAGATCCCCATGCGGCATCTCAAGGCAGACATCTACAGCTCCCTGACCAGGAGCCTATGGATGCAGAAAATGAATTGATTGTCTTGGATGAGGAGGAATGGAGTGGGGAGTCGGAATCTGAGGAGATTCTATCTACCAGGATATTTCAAGAGGCTCATTTTCTTCCTCTGCTGTGCAAGGCGATGGAAGCCCTTACCCTCACCTCTACAGAGGATCCTCCATCCACCTCGAGAGTGTCAGCAGTATGTCCGGATCCAAAACCTAGGTCGAGAGTGTTGAAGCTTCCTTCTCTTCTTCCGAAGGTGCTCAAATCAGAATTCGACCTTCCTTTACAATTCAAAAAGTCAGTTTCCATCGCCAACAAGTATTATACACTAGAACAACCACTCATGGATCAGTTGAAGGTCCCGCTCATAGACGCGCCTATAGTCAATCTCCTGAACCCATCTTTGAACCCGAAAGACTCAGATGCTCACCTCAAGGATGCCACTGAGCGTAAGATGGACCAGGGGCTTAGAAGAGTTCACGAGGCTAGTGCGCTTTCCATCAGGGCAGCAGCAGCCTCCTTGGTGTTTGCTCGAGCTTCCCTTCTCTGGTTGGAGGACCTGCTGGATGACCCACAGCAAGATCCAACCCGAGTGCGCAAATCTCTGCTGAAGGTCTCTTGGGCGGTTACCTTCATGGCAGACGCGTCCATGGATGCTATGCAGTTCGCAGCAAGGTCACTGACGGCAGGGGTCTTCACAAGAAGAACCCTTTGGCTTCGTCACTGGGAAGCAGACCCTGTAGCTCGCTCGAACCTTGCCTCGGAACCCTATGTGGGAGGCAAATTATTCGGGGACACCGCCCTCGCGCATGTCTTGGAAAATAAGGAAAAGAAAAAGTCCATGCCATCCACCAGGAAAAGGGATGACGGCAGAGCCTTTTGTCGGTCATTCCATCCATATTTCCCATCGCACTCCTTTCGGGGCTCACGTTCCTTTGGAAGACAGAAGGACGCCCGCTCCAGCCGTCCCTTCTGGAACAGACAGCGCAGCCAGCTTAAGTCCCAACAACACCTTTCGGGTCGCTATGGATTCACATCCCAGTCACGTGGAAACAGAGGTCAGTTCTGACGCCTCCGCCTCGCCGGTGGGTGGCCGTCTCCAACAGTTTACTCACCGATGGAAGGACTTGTCCTCCGATCGGTGGGTCCTACACACTCTTCGATACGGCCTTCGCCTGGAATTTTCTTCCACCCCCCGGCGAGATTCATTCCATCCCCTCTATCAACGAATCCACACAAGAGAGACAAAGTTTTGCGGTCAGTTTCCCATCTTCTGCACATAGCAGCCATCGAGAAAGTTCCTCCAGGAGAGAGGTTCCTGGGAAGTTACTCTCTGTTCTTCACCGTCGGGAAAAAAGACGGTTCGTCCAGGCCTGTGTTAGACCTCAAGGGTCTGAACTGCTTCATAAAATACCGCAAGTTTCGTATGGACACCTTGCTTTCAATCAAGGAAGCGCTGAGGATAGGGGACTTCCTCTCCTCTATCGACCTGAAGGAGGCATACCTACACATACCAATCTTTCCCCCTCACAGAAGGTACCTCTGCTTCGCGGTGGGACAAGAACATTATCAATTCAAGGCCATGCTCTTTGGCCTGTCGTCTGCCCCCAGGGTATTCACAAAGGTCGTGGTTGTCCTGGTGGCACACCTCAGGACTCTGGGGATTCATATATTTCCTTATCTGGACGACTTTCTGATTCGCTCACCATCATTGCACAAGGCATGGGAAGACCTCCATGTCACCCTGGCCTGTCTAAAGGACCATGGCTTCCTGATCAACGAGGCCAAAAGCCATCTCTTTCCGTCCAACCGCATTACACATTTGGGAGCGACTATAGACTCTCTACATGGCCTCCTCACTTTGTCCCCAGACAGAGTCAGCAAGATTTGACAAGTAACATTGGATATCCTATCCCATCCTTGCCCATCTTGGCTAGTGAAAGCTAGCAGGGCTGGGACCACCGGTTGGGCCAAGGAAGTGGTTAATGTCTCCTTGAGGGAGGGAGTAGTCCCTGGTAGCCTCAAGGAGGCAGTAGTGAGACCTCTTTTAAAGAAACCCTCCTTGGACCCAGATAACTTGAACAACTATAGACCGGTGGCGAATGTCCCTTTTTTGGGCAAGGTTTTGGAACGGGTGGTTGCCGGCCAGCTCCAGGCGCTCTTGGATGAAACCGATTATCTAGATCCATTTCAATCCGGTTTTAGGCCCGGTTTTGGCACCGAAACAGCCTTGGTCGCCCTGTATGATGACCTTTGTCGGGAGAGGGACAGAGGGAGTGTGACTCTGTTGATTCTCCTTGATCTCTCAGCGGCGTTTGATACCATCGACCATGGTATCCTTCTGGGGAGACTCGCGGAGTTGGGTGTTGGGGGCACTGCTTGGCAGTGGTTCCGCTCCTACTTCGCGGACCGTCACCAGAAGGTAGTGCTTGGGGAACATCACTCGACACCATGGACTCTCCATTGTGGAGTCCCTCAGGGGTCGGTTTTGTCCCCCATGCTTTTCAACATCTACATGCAGCCGCTGGGTGCAGTCATCAGGAGTTTTGGAGTGCGTTGCCATCAATATGCTGATGACACGCAGCTCTATTTCTCCTTTTCATCTTCTTCAGGTGAGTCTGTTGATGTGCTGAACCGTTGCCTGACTGCGATAATGGACTGGATGAGAGCTAATAAACTGAGACTCAATCCAGACAAGACCGAGACACTGCTGGTGAACGGCTTCCCTGCTCAGATGGTGGATGTTCACCCTGTTCTGGATGGGGTTACACTCCCCCTGAAAGAACAGGTACGTAGTTTGGGGGTTCTTTTCGATTCTTCCTTGTCTCTCGAGGCCCAAGTGGCCTCGGTAGCACGGAATGCATTTTACCATCTTCGTCTGGTAGCCCAACTACGCCCCTATCTGGACAGGGACGACCTCGCCTCCGTTGTTCATGCTCTGGTAACTTCAAGATTGGATTACTGTAATGCGCTCTACGTAGGGCTGCCCTTGAAGACAGTTCGGAAGCTTCAGCTAGTGCAGAACGCGGCTGCCAGACTATTGACGAGGACCAGTCGGTCTTCGCATATAACACCTATTCTGGCGCGTCTGCACTGGCTCCCTATTTGCTTCCGGGCGAGATTCAAGGTGCTGGTTTTGACCTATAAAGCCTTACACGGTGTGGGACCTCAATACCTTGTGGAACGCCTCTCTCGCTATGAACCTACCCGTTCACTTCGTTCAGAATCTAAGGCCCTCCTCCGGGTACCAGCTCATCGGGAAGCCCGGAGGATGGTTACTAGATCTAGGGCCTTTTCTGTGGTGGCCCCTGAGTTGTGGAACAGCCTCCCCGAAGAGGTACGCCTGGCGACTACACTTCTATCTTTCCGGCGCCAGGTAAAGACCTTTTTATGCTCTCAGGCATTTTAATCTTTTAATTTTCTTAATCTTTCTACTTTTAACATGTATCCTTCTTAATTTGTGTTGTATTTCGTTTTTGTTGTGCTTTCTGTTGTTTGTTTGTACATGTTTTTGTGATTTTTTACTATGATATATTGTATTTTATCTTGTTTGTTCACCGCCCTGAGAGCTATTCTGCTAAGGGCGGTATATAAATTGAAATAATAAATAAATAAATAAATAAATCATCCCCCTCGCCGGACCTGATGAAATTGGCAATGCTTCTCGGCTTGATGGTGTCCACGTTCCAGACGACGCCTTGGGCACGTCATCACTCCCGCACACTTCAGTGGGCACTTCTGCCCTTTCAATCCGACATAGCATCCAGACATCACCGCAGGATAACTCTGTCACCACAGGTTCAACAGTCACTGTTTTGGTGGACCCACGAATTCAATCTAACGAGAGGCGTTCCCTTCCAGGATCCACCACACACCCTGATAACATCAGATGCCAGCTTATCAGGTTGGGGAGCCATATGCGACAGGCAGGTGATTCAAGGCACATGGTCTCCTCTGGAGTCCACTCTGCCGATCAATTTCCTCAAACTGCGTGCAGTTCGTCTGGCCCACAGGCACTTCGCGACCTCCAGACATTTGGGAGCGGTGCTGGTCAGAACAGACAACGTGTCGGCCAAATCTTATTTGAACCGTCAGGGGGGCACACGCTCCCTCCTTCTTCAGAAGGAGGCCTTTCTCCTCTTCCAGTGGGCAGAGAACAATGTCGACTCGATAGCAGCAGAATATCTCAAGGGAGAGGACAACAGCCAAGCGGACTGGCTTAGTCGGGAAAAGCTACTTCAAGGGGAATGGACTCTTCACCCAGAGGCTTTTCATCAGATAGTGAAACGTTTTGGCCACATTCATGTGGACCTCTTTGCCACCAGGCACAATTGACAGGTGAAGAGATTCTTCTCCCGGTATGTGACACCAGGCGCGGAAGGGACGGATGCCTTAACTTCCTGGTGGCCTCCGGGCAGACTGTATGCCTTTCCTCCGATTCCAGTTATTCCCAGGGTGATCAAAAAGCTTCGGACCGAGAGATCGGCACTCCTATTAGTGGCTCTATGGTGGCCACGGAGACCTTGGTTTCCAGCCCTTCTCGACCTGTCGGTGGAACCACCATGGCAGATTCCAGTATGAAGGGACCTACTCTCTCAGGGACAGCTCCGCCACCCGGCTCCAGAGTGGTGGGCGCTTCATGTATGGAACTTGAACGGAGGAGACTCTTGAAAAAAGGCATCTCTCCCCAAGTGTTGGAAACTAAGATGGCTTCTAGACGCCCTTCCACACTCAGAATTTATGAGAGCACATGGAAGGCATTCTCATCCTGGTCACAGAAGAAAGGAATTCTTCCTCGGAAGGCGGGGGTCAACCAGATCTTGTCTTTTCTACAAGACGGATTATCTTTGGGCCTCAGACCAAATACCCTAAAGCGCCAAGTTTCGGCCTTGTCGGCAGTCCTCTCCAGATCTCTGGATAATCCAATTGGATCTCACCCTTTCGTCAAACGTTTCCTCAGGGGTGCGACGGTAACAGCACCACCTACGGTGCACCGCTACCCAACTTGGGATTTATATAAAGTTTTATCAGCCCTTCAAAGACCTCCATTTGAACCTCTGAGTCAGGTTTCCCTCCGTCTTCTCTCCTTTAAAGTCTTGTTTCTCGTGGCCATCACTTCGGCCCATAGAGTGTCTGAGTTGAATGCCCTATCCGTCCATAAAAAGTTTTGTATGTTTCA
The DNA here is from genome assembly GCF_030035675.1 of Rhineura floridana. Classification (NCBI taxonomy): domain Eukaryota; kingdom Metazoa; phylum Chordata; class Lepidosauria; order Squamata; family Rhineuridae; genus Rhineura; species Rhineura floridana. Next base: position 86,817,354 of record NC_084484.1, on the reverse strand, counting down.
TAAGGATAGAGTAGTCCTACGTACTGTTCCTTCCTTCCGTCCCAAAGTGTTGTCTACTTTCCATTGCCAGCAAGAGCTGGTATTGCCATCCTTTTGTCCGAATCCTGTCCACCCTTTAGAGAAAGCCTGGCACTCTCTTGATGTGCGAAGAGCGCTTAAAGTTTATATTTCCAAGACAAAGCCAATTCGGAAAACAGATAATTTGTTTGTCTCTTTCTACCCTACCTCCCTAGGGAATAAGGTGTCCACGTCCACACTAGCCAGGTGGATTAAGGCATGCATATCATTAGCTTATGCCTCTCTAAGATTAGCTCACCCTACCAGAGTAGTAGCTCACTCTACCAGAGCAGCGGCCACATCAGCAGCCTTTTCCCGTAATGCCCCTCTAGCGGAGATTTGTAGAGCAGCCACATGGTCCACTCCCAATACGTTCATTAAGCATTATAAAATAGACTCCTATGCTTCATCGGAGGCAGCCTTTGGGAGGAGGGTGCTACAGCATGTCCTCAAGGATCATTCGTGACCACAGCCCAGCAGTATTCCCACCCTACATGGGTCAGCTTTGGTATGTCCCATCTGATATCATCTTTCCATGCACAGGAGAAGAGACATTTGGTCTTACCATGAAATCGGTCTTCTCTGTGCATGTCAAAGATGATATCAGGGCCACTCCCTATGAGTGCTGGGCTGCCTTTATAAGCACGGTTAGCCCTGGAGCAGAGAGTGTATGAGTACTGTTGTCTTGTCTTGTTTGTGGCGTCTATTGGCCTGATTTCATGGGCTTGTCATTGGAAACTGAGCACGGAGCAGGCGCAGACCAGGGACGGAGCTACAGTAAAACGTCAGCAGTACTCTTTTGCCTTCAACCACTAGGTGGAGCTAGTTACCCATCTGATATCATCTTTGACATGCACAGAGAAGACCGATTTCACGGTAAGACCAAATGTCTCTTCCAGTCCTTACTCTATATCACTGCCTTCCCTCCAGGAATGCAGGGATTCTTGTTCAGCACCAGAAAACAGAAAGGCAGTCACATAGTGTCTTTTTTATCTGGTGCTGCCACATCATGCCAGACTGGTAGCAGGCTGGCAGCCATGCTAAACCAGAGCTGAAATAGAGTTCTTATGCTGGCTATAGCATATTGTAGAATCAATAGTTGCTACAAGCAACTAGAGAACATAGCAGAACATGTAAGCTCTTTTTAGATCTCCTGTGTGTTAACCAAAACATGAGTGTTCTCATAATATCCCATTTAATTATAAATGCCTCCACTATAAGAATTACAAACTCACTTGTATAGTTTTTAGTTTAGTAACCTCAGTGGGCTTATTTGCAAATCTTTCCTATTTTGAAATTTGCTAAGATTTTAAGAGGAGAATTATATAAAAAAGGATTCACTAATATGGTAGATGCAATTAGCTGGTAAGCAGTTATTCATTATATTTTTACATGTGGATTTCAACATTATAGAGTTTAGGAACTATATGCACATAGTTTAATAGACTTCATAGGGTACTACTACTACTACTACTACTAATAATAATTTTAATTTATAAGTCGCCTATCTGGCCAATGGCCACTCTAGGCGACGTACAACTCAATTAAAATACATCATAATAAATACAGTACAACAATAAAACAGTAAAACAGTGACAGTTCAGAGTAGCAGGCAATTAGTCAAAAAGATTAACCCTCCCCGGAAGTCCCAAAGGCCTGTCTGAAAAGCCAGGTCTTCAAGGCCTGGCGGAATACATTCAGGGAAGGGGCATGTCGAAGATCGTATGGGAGGGAGTTCCAGAGAGTGGAGGCCGCCACTGAGAAGGCCCTCTCTCTAGTCCCCACCAGCCTAGCTGTTTTAGTTGGTGGGACTGAGAGAAGGCCCTGTGTGGCTGATCTTGTCGGGCGGCATAATTGGTGGCGTTGGAGGCGCTCCATCAGATAAACTGGGCCGAGACCGTGTAGGGCTTTAAAGGTTAATACCAACACCTTGAATTGGGCCCGGAAAACAACTGGGAGCCAGTGCAGATCGAGCAGCACTGGGGTGATGTGCTCCCGGCGACGACAGTTTGTAAGTAGTCGAGCCGCCGCATTTTGTATAAGTTGTAGTTTCTGGACCGTTTTCAAGGGTAGCCCCACGTAGAGCGCATTACAGTAGCCCAAACGAGAGGTGACCAGGGCATGTACCACCAATGGGAGCTGATGAACAGGGAGGTAGGGTTGCAGTCTACGTATGAGGTGTAATTGATACCAAGCTGCCCAGCTCACTGCCGAAATCTGAGCCTCCATGGACAGCTTGGAATCAAGGACAACCCCTAGGCTGTGGACTTGGTCCTTTAGGGGCAGTTTCACCCCATCGAACATCAAGTCAATATCTCCCAACCTTCCCTTGTCCCCCACGAGTAGCACCTCGGTCTTATCAGGATTCAGCTTCAACCTGTTCCTTCCCATCCATCCACTCACGGATTCCAGGCACTTGGACATGGTCTCCACAGCCAACTCTGGTGAGGATTTAAATGAGAGATAGAGCTGAGTGTCATCTGCATACTGGTGACACTGCAGCCCAAATCTCCTAGTGATAGTCCCCAGCGGCTTCATATAGATATTAAATAGCATGGGAGAGAGGATAGAGCCCTGTGGCACACCACAATTGAGAGGCCAAGGGACTGAAACCTCCTCCCCCAATGCTACTTGTTGATGCCTATCGGAGAGAAAGGAGCGGAACCACTGCAGTACAGTGCCTCCTATTCCCAGTCCCTCCAGGCGATGTAAAAGGATACTGTGGTCGACAGTATCAAAAGCCGCTGAGAGATCGAGGAGGACAAGAAAGGTGAATTCTCCCCTATCTAATGCCCTCCTCATATCATCCACCAGAGCGACCAAGGCTGTTTCAGTTCCATGTCCAGTCCTGAAACCCGATTGGTATGGATCCAAATAATCCATTTCATCCAAGTGTGCCGACAGCTGATTAGCCACCACTCGCTCAATGACCTTGCCTAGAAATGGTAAATTTGAAATAGGGCGAAAGTTATTCAAAACTTGGGGATCCAAGGAGGGCTTCTTTAAGATGGGCTTCACGACTGCCTCCTTGAGGGCTAATGGCATTACACCCTCCTCTAGGGATGCATTAACCACCGCCTTAATCCCCTCGCCCAATTTCTCTTTGCAGCTCACAAGGAGCCACGACGGGCAAGGATCATTTAGACATGTGGTAGGCTTTACAGTTGAGAGCACCTTGTCCACATCCTCAGAAGGGAGAGGCCGAAACAGATCCCATTTAACCGGCTTGCAACTGGCCAACTCTGGTTCATCCACTGTATCCACGGCGTACGGGATCAAGTTCCGTAAGTGTTCGATTTTATCAGCAAAGTGCTTTGCTAATTTGTCACAGGAGGCCTTTGACTGTTCCAAGGGTTCCTGAGCAACTGGACCGACCAGGCTTCGGACCACTTGGAACAACCTCCTGGGACAGCACTCTGCGGACGCAATGGAGGCAGCAAAGAACTTTTTCTTTTCTGCCTTCACTGCCACTTGATAGGTAGCTACTGCTACTCTAACCTGTGTCCGGACATCTTCGGAACGTGATTTCCGCCACCGGCGTTCTAGTCGTCTCACCTCCCGTCTCACATTACACAACTGTGGTGTATACCATGGTGCTAACTGAGTTCTATTCAGGGGGAGAGGACGTTTCGGAGCCACCCAGTCCAATGCCCTGGTGATTCCCTCGTTCCACTCTATCACCAGGGCATCGACCGGGCGGCCTTCAGCAGGTTCCAATTCCCCAAGCGCAGTCAGGAATCCTTCTGGATCCATCAGGCGTCTGGGGCGGACCATTCTAAGAGGTCCTTTTCCCCTGCGGAGGGTGTGTGGCATCGAGAAGTCTATATTTACCAAGTAGTGATCTGACTATGACACAGGGGTGGAAGAAACCGCCCCCAACTTCAGAGCACTTCCCTCCCCTCCCAGGACAAACATAAGGTCGAGAGCATGACCGGCTACATAGTTAGGCCCAATATTACTAAGGTGCAGTTCCCAGGAAGCCATGGTTTCCAAGAAATCCCGAGGGGCTCCAATGAGAGTGGTCTCGGCATGCACGTTGAAGTCACCCATACCTTTAATATTAAAATTGCTGATGTTTATAATTTTATTAATTTATAATTGCAATTCAGTACTATGCTCTGTCAAAAAAGAATGGTAATTACTCAGAAGATCATATATGAAATATTTTATGGACTTGAAGTAGGCCTTAAAATGTTAATGGAAAATTTACAGCTTTTTTCACAAAGGCATTCAGTGTCAGATAAGATAGAGCTTTAGCATATTTACCGCATTCTGACTATATTATTATTAGCATTTAGGAGACCGCTGGGCTACAATTTGCAGATGGACAGAGGACCGCTGGTTTCTTCTCCAAGATGTTCTTAGAAAATGGCTGCAATTTACTGAAGAACAGGTGAGCAATGTTAACAGTATCATTTGTTGCTTGCTTAACAATACTTTGAGTATGGTCTTATAAAAGGATTTTCTTTTCTTTTTTTAAGGGTATTTTTGATGCATGGCTTACTGAGAAGGAAGATGCTGTGAACAATATTCATACCGCTGATTTCGAAGATCAAAAAGAAAGGTTGGAAAATCTACAAAAGTTGGCTGTAGGTTTTTTATATTTTTTATTAATTCTGTGTTTGATTTTGTTTATGGCAAACCAGCTTTTTATACACACTACTGATTATCCAGTTGTGTGTGTGGGATCATACTCAGTTCCATACTTCGACCTGTATCACTTGTGTCTTTAAATCCTTTTAAATCCATATATTTGAATTACCTGTTAATAATAATAATACAGCTTTATTTCTAGTAGCTGTGATAATTACATGTGATACAAAACAGGCCCACCTCTTAACAACAGTGAACAAAACAAGATGTTATTTATTAATAAATAATCTATGAAGATAAAGAATAGGTTTCCTTCAGAGATTAGTAAAATGTACTGTTCCTTTAAATGATGAGTTTACTTTATTGGGATTACTGTTGCTTTAAGTACTGTCTATTTAAAAATTCACTAACAGCAACAAACCTTGCAGTTTAAGAATGTACTTATAATCAACAGATATTTCTCTCAAACTTTAAAAAGCAGGGAAATTGGGCAGCTATGGTGAATACACCAGGAGAGCAAGAGACCTGACCTTCTCTCTGAGATATTGTACTGCCCTACAAATTTGTCAAAATGCAAACACCATTTGGGTTGGTCTTTCACAGTCCAATCCGCTTCCTGTGTAGCTTGGAAGAATTTGCTAACATGTGCCTCTGAGCACATTGGATGCGTGGGTGGGCACTGGGCAGAGAGGAAATCCCTTTCCAAAAGGAAAACATTGTGAACAGTATCATTCTTTTTCAGGGTTTCCCCCACCTTTTCATTCAACAGCAGGCACATGTAGCCTCCCACCCAAATTTAAACCAAAGCTGTCCCTAACCACATCCACATCAGACCTTTATTTTACTTTAGACAGTCATGGCTTCTCCCAACAAATCCTGGGAAGTGTAGTTAGTGAAGAGTGCTGCGAGTTGCTAGGAGACGTCCTGTTCCCCTCACAGAGCTTCAATCAGAGCAGCTGACTGTTAAATCACTCTGCCACTGGAGCTCTGTCAGGGGAATAGGAGTGTCCTCTCAGCACCTTTCACAAACTACACTACCCAGGATTCTTTGGGGGAAGCCATGACTGTCTCAAGTGAAATAAAGGTCTGGCATGGGTGTGGCCCCCTGATTAGCCAAGCCAAGCAGCTGTGAGTCTGGCTTTTAGAACACTGACAGTTGGTTCTTACTGAGCATGCCCGGGCTTATCATTGAGTTCAATGTAAAATTTCTTAAATTAATTAAAAATCAGCCAGACATTTTTTTAACTTCTAAACTGCAGAAGATGAAGGTCAGAGTATGGGGTAAGGTCAGTAATGGGATTACAAGTACTCTGTGAACATGACTGATTTTTAATTAATTTCAGCATATTATGGGAACTGACAGAAAAAGTCCAGAAGGGGTCTGGTTTTTCTCTCTCTCTCTCTTTTCACTTTGAACTCTCGATTCTCTCTAACTGTTTTTTGTATCGCCATGAAAATTTAGAGGGTTGTTAAGCAAGCATTTCTGAATTCAGCACTATAGGTTTTGTAAGGTTTTGTTTTGAAATCAGCTTATGAGAAGCATCAGAATGGCATGGGGGTATTTTCAATTTAACATTGAGGAATTTGAAAAATCCATGCTGGCACAGTATACAGCAACTCTTGTGGCTGTATAACACAATTGATTACACATGGACAGCTTTGTGAGCTTCAGTTCTACATCTTACTTAAACCAAAATGCCAATTATCCTAAAACACTCTTCCCCAGTTCACAACCAAGAACTAGGGACTTTGATGGATGTCTTGAGGTTGATCACTTGCCTCTGGAAGTACAGGCTTTTACTTTGGGACTCCAGTTGAAGTCCCCTCTCTTGTCCTGCTTTCTCCAGCTAACCCAGAAACTTCATGTGGACCTTTGGTTCTCCAGCACTTCTGAAGGCTTTCTGCAAGGAATCTCCCTACTCCTTTATTAGCTGTTTTTCAGCCTAAGCCAGTGATAAATTGACTGAAACCAGAAGTAGTTGGGTAGCCAGTGAAGCTGGTAGAGGGTCACTGTAATATGATCTGATATACTGGCAATTAGACATCCCAGTCCTATGGCACTTAGGTATAGTCAAAGCCTGCACTTAAATTGAACCCAGAAACAAGCTGGTAACCAGGAAATTCTTCAGGTCCTGGCCAAAGCAAACAAACAAAACCCTTAAAAAAACAGGTTATCAGAAACTGTTGTTTCTGACCAGTTTTCATAGGCAGGCCCATATAGCCTGCTTTACAGTAATCTAATTTGGATGTTAAGAGTACTGTGTTTGTTTCTCTATGCTGAAGTCTACTTTGCTAAAAATGTCATTTATTTATTTATTATTTGATTTGTATCCCGCCCTTTCTCCCAGAAGGAGCCCAGGGCGGTAAACAAAAGCACTAAAAACACTTTAAAACATCATAAAAACAAACATTAAAATACATTAAAAAACAAAACAACTTTAGAAACATTTTTTAAAAGAGCTGAAGATACATTTTTAAAAAGGGTTAAAAAACATTGGTTTTTTTTAAAAAAAAAATTTAAAAGCATATAAAAAAGCAATTCCAACCCAGAAGCAGACTGGGATAAAGTCTCAACTTAAAAGGCTTGTTGTTATCTTCCAGGGCACACAAGCAATAGGGAGTACATTATCATTAGCAGCAGTCTCAATATTTATATCATGTTGTGGGAGGGTTATGTGTGTTTTCGTAAACCCACAATCTCAATAATTCTCATAACTATATGATCAAACTAAGTTGGATTGGAAGGCAATGTATTTTGCGTAACGCCCCATGACAAAGTTTCGTCATTTTCTCTCTACTTGCTTTACATTGAATCGTTTTGAATCAAATTACCTGAATGAGAAGCCTGTAGTTGACTTAGTTAAAATCTAAGGCTGTAAACACAGTAGTTTCTGGAGCAAAGCATTTCTATTAGCCACATCTAGAAGGGGAACGGGTTTATCTGCTGATCAGTTGTGAAATCTCTTAGAAGCGATTTTTTTAAAAAACACACTCAAGCAGCTCCCACCAGCTTCTACAAGAAAAGGGGCAGGGTTTGAGAAGCATCGTGTACCCTGATTAAGAGGGAGATAGAGACACACTGGAACCAGCAGAACAGTGAATGTGGTTCTACTCTTAAGCATTAACCACTGCCTAAACGACTTGCCCTTGCTACAAGCTTTTAAGGAGGAGGAGGAGGAGGAGGAAAATGTCAGATCTGGTCCTTGCCTAAGCATACCAGAGTGTTTGCTAAAATTAGTTCCCTCCTCTCGGATTAATTCCCATAAGTCTCAAGCCTCTTCTGCCTGGGCAATAAGGGAATGTAAAGGATGGAGTGGTGACTATTTTATTTCAGGGTTGCACCTCCCCTGTGAATGGCTTCCTGTTCATTGCAGTTGAAAAAGTTAAGTATTATGTTCATTTAAAATAGGGGTGGGGAATGTCAAGTGTGGGTCATGTAAGGGCGGGACTGCAAAGGCATTTTAGCATGTGTTTTAAATTGTTTTTATATTGTTTTAAATTTTAAAATTGTGTTTTAAATTGTTTTTAAAATATGTGTTTTAAATTATATATTTGTTTTAATGTTTTTGATTGCTGTAAACAGCCCAGAGAGCTTCGGCTATGGGACGATATACAAGAGCAATAAATGAATAAATAATAAATAAAGGAACATTCAGGAGCTTAAAATGGCCTCCAAATTGTTCCTTTACTACATGGATAATAGGAGCCTGCCTTGCTCAAGGAGGGAGAAGCTGTTTCCATTGAACAGAAACCACTTCTCACTCCCAGCACTGTTCTTTGAAGCTGCCCCATGTGGCTCCTTTCAACCTCCAACTTTGGAGGTGGGAAGAAGCCATGCAGGGAGGCTTGCAAAGGGCTTTGCGATCTTCATGCGAGCTTCTCCTTTCCAGTTCCAACATCAGAAGTGGAAAAGGGAAGCGCAGGGAGGGATGCAAAGACTAGGGCTAGCAACAACCCTTGCGCTGTGGTTCCCAGGCTTGGGAACCCCACACATGGGATTTTGACAGGTGGGTGGGACAACCAACCTTTTATTAGTGTGATGTAATGTGATAAAGATCTGCCCCCAACAGGAGCCAAAATGTTTCCCCACCCCTGCTTTAAAAGTAACCTAGTATCCACTTCAGAGACTACTGATACCTTATTTCTGTAAATGTAAATGTTAGGGCTAGTTACCTGAGGGATGCTAGGCAGTGATTCAGCCTTCATGCTACCACCTAATTCTGCCCAAAAAGGAAGACTTGTGTGCATACCAGCTACACCGCAAGGAAGGTTCTTCTCATGTATCATGAAGAGGTACTTCCTGGTCCTGTAAAGTCTCCTAGATCAGGCTTGCTGAGCAACAAGGAGAATGATGATCTTCTTGCCTTCTCTGCTTTGCCTCATCTCACTGTCTTTTCAGCTTAACAGGAACAAGAACATACATATCAGATTTTAATATTATTGTTCCCATGATGGAGACAAGTGGTATTTAGGCATTGCTGGTAATCCAAGTACAGTAGATGGGAAATGCATACATTAAACATGGGGCCAGCCCACAACAGGATTATCCTATAATTTTATCACAAAATAATTTCCATTATCTTTACACTAGGATTTTTTGGGGGTAGGGGTTGTTGTTTTTGTTTTGCCTCTTACTGTAGGCTCAATACAAATAGAGTGTACCACAAATGCTTCTGGCCTGATAGAATCTGCTGCAGGTTTTATTCTCTATAATTTAAATTTAACCATAGAACCTGTATGAATATTGCAGAATAGTGAATATCACCTGTCCCTTCTTAGGGCTAAAACAGGGAGAAACTTAGCTGAGGTGCCAAGAAGCATCTCTTGCCCTCTCCCTCTCTGGTTTGTTCAGAACCTAAATTCTCCCTTGCAAAGAAGCAGTGGTCAAGCAGACCCAAGCATCTATGTTCTGGCATTCATATTAAATTTTAATTTGGGTAATTTCTATAATTCTAAGTGCTAGACAAAATTAGCCAAACAGAAATGAAAAACCAACAAAGCTGGAAAGCCAAACATTCTGCAAACATTGGCAAAGGGCCAAGAGCAGGTCAAGAGGTACAATTTCTTGCCTTTAAAAAGATAGCTTGACATCTCACACCCAGCTCTGTAGGTCTTATTATCAGTGCCAAAGGAGCTGCTGAAGTTCATGCCACACAGCCACATTGACAGGTGGTAGTAGGAGACTTCTTTTGGTTACATAGCAATGCTATAGTTATTGAAGCCTTGCCCAATGTTGTGGATACAAGAGAAAACCACACCGTGGCCTTGAATTTGTAGAAAAATATCTGAAATTATTACAGTAATTTAATTCACATAATCAGACCTTAAAATGTCAATTTTGTTGTGGAAAAATGGAAAGGTTATATATTTTAAAGATCTTGCCATTTGATTGTTCAAACTAATTAACAAGTACCTGACAGCTGGTTTAAAATTGCTGCTAAACGTCCCTGCTGACTCACACAGTGACTACAAATTTAATGATCATTAAAATATGTCACAACTGGAGATCAAAAACTGTGACCATCTGTCAGCGTAACCTTAAGCATACGTTGCTCTTGATAAACTGTGCCTAACCCTATGACCTGAGTAAATTTCCATAGGCTAAAATATAACACACATGTATATCAGTCCTCAAAGCTGTAGATCAACATGAGCCCCACGATAGCGAAAAGGGCAAATAATGGCAGAGCAGTTTGAAAAGTCAAATCCCTGTTTTGCTAAAGGGAATCTGAAAGAGAGAGAGAGACCAGATGGCATTCTCTGAATTTGTAAATCTTTTACTTTGAATAAAGGTTAGATTTTTAGATTTTACTCAATACCAAAATTATTTTATTTACATTCATTTTAACTGAAATTAAAATTATCCATGTGTTTTAAATTTTCTGGAACCACAGATTTTTGGTCTTCAATGTGGTACATTAAGATATGTTCTACTAGTGGGCAATTTATTTATCAGAAGAACCTGAAAAAAATATATTGCATGGCATGGATTATTTAGACCCATTCAAATCTGGGTTCAGGCCTGGCCATGGGACTAAGTCAGCCTTGGTCACCTTGATGGATGTCCTTTACAGACAACGGGACAAGTGAGTGTGATCTTGCTCCTGCTTCTCGATCTCTCTGCGTCTTATGATACCATAGGCCATGGTTAGGGATGGGGGAGAATATTCAAAAAAATCAAACCTGTTACTGGGTCCCAACTGAATTTGCTAGTTAGATATTCCTTCAGAGTGGCACCATTTTCCATAGGAGGTGGGCCATCACTGCGGGTAATAGTTCCACCTATCGTGCGAAGGCAAGAATGTTTTTGAAGTCAAGACTAGGGGTGTCAGGCCCCTCCCACTCTCCAGTTCATTCTTGCCTCGTACGAACAAGATTGGATCTATAGCGTAGCAAGTAGCTTTTAGCTAAGTTTCGTGTATTTGTCTGTTCATTTGTCTTCAAGTCCTTCCTTTCCCTGTTTGTGTTTAACTTTCCATTTAAGTTTGAGGGTCCCCACAGAGACCGTGGCTGCGGTTCTCTACGTTTCTTGGCCAATTTTGAGCTTTTTATTTTTTGAGCCTTTATTTCAGCTTATTTCTCTTACTTGTGTGAGGCTTGTTTGAGGGTCCCCTCAGAGACCGCGGCTGCGGTTCTCTTCGTTTCTGTCCACTTTTGAGCTTTCCCCCTGGCTCTGTTGCATCCATCGGGAGCTCGCGGCTCTATTTTTTCCTGTGCTGGGCTGTCTCAAGCAGCGCTCTGAGGAGCTCTTGGAGAGACCGCGGCTGCGGTTCTCTCCCAGGCGGGAGCTTGCGGCTGAGGCTTCCTGCCCTCTCTTTCTCCCTCTTTTCTCTCCGTGACTTTAATTTTCGCCGCGGAGAGCTCTTTACTCGGCGGCGACAGCGGCTTCCCTCCTGCTGCCTTTCCCGACACAGGCTTCTCTCGGCAGTCTCCTTTTGGGGTTTTTTAGAGCCGCAAGTGCGACTATCGACCCCGCGCCTCCCCCTGCGAGACTGTGCTGGGCAGCCCTTCCCCCAGTTCGTTACCAGTTGGCCGCCATTGCTTCTTCCCCCTCCGCCATTTTCGGATCATTTTTTCCTGCTCTTTTTTCCGGGCGCCATTTTTGTTGAATTCAAATTTCCCGCCTTTTTTGTTACCCCTTTATTAAGCAACGGATACCTTCCCTGCAAGTTATCTGTATGTGTGTTGTATGTGTGTTGTAGACAGATTTACAGGGCTTCCTTACACACAAATTTACAGTGGCTGACTTGTACTAAATTTGAATTATATTCAGTACCATCAAGGCTGGAGCTTTAATATCAGTGGCTGACTTGTAATAAATTTGCATTATAATCAGTATTATCAAGGCTCAAGCTTTAATATCAGTGGCTGACTTGTACTAAATCTGAATTATATTCAGTACATCCTGCCCCCTCTGTGGCCGTGTACCACGCCTGAAATCCAGCCTACAGCACTAATCTGAACTATATTTTGTACATCCTGCCCCCTCTGTGGCTGTGTACCAAGCCTAAAATACAGTCTATATTATACTAACGCTGATACCACAGTGCATCCTGCCCCCTCTGTGGCCGTGCACTTAGCCATCTGCCAGTGTATTCTACCCCCTCTGTGGTCGTACACTGTGCCAGTTCGGGTCTTTACATCCTGCCCCCTCTGTGGCCGTGTACTGCACCCAAGTTAATATAAGATGGCAGAACACCCAGACATGTCGTAATCAGCCAATATGATACCAGATCAGCCAGACATGTCACAAACAGCCAAGCCACAATATTCTAAGGCGACCAAGTCTAAGCATGTTAAAGCACTGGCTAAGACAAAACATCTTTCCAGCCATAGCAAACCAAAGCATCCACGCTATGACTCTGTGCCAACCACCGCCACCACCACAGCAACTCAGGCACACATAAGCGATATATTTCATTCCCCTGCTGCTTCCTCTGACGAGGAGGATTTTGCTGGCTTTCCCACTCAGCTTTCACATAACCAGCCTCCCTCCGTTTTACCGCCCCAAACATCTGCTCCAATACCTACTCAGGCACAAACATCTGCCACAACCGGGCTGCAGCTGTCCCCTGATTTCCTCTCCCAACTTCAAGCCATGCTGGCATTTTTCACCCAAATGCAGTCACTACCACAAGTTCCTGCCATACCTCAACTCAACATGGACCAACGTGCGTGTCATGAAGCTCATCCTTCCTGCTCACCAAATCCCTTTGATGTAGCCAGAGGCAGATGTATTGACGAAGCCTCGTATGCGGAGGAGTCAACCTTCACTGACCACGTTGAAGGAGATGACTGGAGCGACTATTCAGATCATGAGGAGGATACATCGTATCGTTTGTTTATTGCCTCAGACTATCAGCCCCTGGCACGCAGGGTAGTTAATACCCTTGGTCTCCAGACTGCGCCTTCAACTTCTTCCACCCCAGCCATCAAAGGGGCCAAGGTTCTCAAATCCCCTGCACCTATTGAACACTACATCCCGGTGCCGGACCCAATTGCCAAATTGTCCTCTGAAGAATGGGCTCACCCATTTCAATCTCGCCGCTTCAAGAACCTGGCTGACAGGTTTTACGCCCTAGCTCCGGACTTTGCCACCAAGTTAGACGTCCCTGGCATAAACGAACCAATCGCTCACCTCGTTTCACGATCTCTTTTGCCCAGGGAAGGGGAATCCCAACTAAAGGACACTACTGAGCGTCGAATAGACTTCGCCCTCCGCAAAAATCACGAGGCCACTGCCCTCTCCATGCGTGCCTCCGCTTCAGCCTCCATTTTCTCCAGAGCAGCTATGATGTGGCTGGATGATCTTCTAGAGGACACTAACCCTGATCCTGTCACCCTCAGAAGGTCACTGATAAAGTTGCATAAGACAGCAGCTTTTGTGGCCGATGCCACCTTGGATGCTACTCAATTGGGGGCACGAGCCATGACAGCTCAGATAGTCGCGCGACAGACCCTCTGGCTTCGCCACTGGCAGGCTGATTCAGTGGCCAGAATGAATCTGTCCAGGGCTCCGTACTCCGGATCTTTACTCTTCGGCGAGGAAGCTCTAAAGGCAGTGCTGGTTGATCCCAAAGACGCCCACAAACCGGTTCTGGCCACTGTCAAGAACATCGACCACAGGCCTTTCAGGCAATTTCCTTCCTTCCGTACTAACCAGCCCTTTCGTGGAACGCGGCCAGGAGGACGAGGCTGCGACTTCAGATCCTATGACCCCACTTTATTCAGGGGCTCCTGGAACCGACGCTTCCAGGGCAGAGGTCAGTATCAAGGGCGCAGGGGCAACTCATTGTCCTCATATAGGGGAGGTCCTCGCCAACGCAAGCAATATTAACACACTGCCCATAGGTGGCAGATTACTTCATTTTGGAGACCGTTGGCTGCGCCTCACTACGGTCTCCTGGATCAGGGAGCTTTTCAGTCATGGCTATGCCATAGAGTTTTGGGCAATCCCATCAGACAGATTCCATCCGTCCCCTTGCCCAAGGGCACGAGCCAGGCACAGAATCATGCAGACAGCTATACAACACCTCTTGGACATAGCGGCAATAGAGCCAGTCCCCACAACTGAGAGGTCGGAAGGGGTGTACTCCCTCCTATTTGCTGTGCCAAAACAAGATTTATCATGGAGGGCGGTATTGGACCTCAAGTTTGTCAACCGTTTTGTAACATATCGCAGGTTCAAAATGGAATCACTCCACTCCATTACGGAGAGTCTGCATGAAGGAGACTTCCTGGCTTCTATCGACCTTAAGGAAGCGTATCTCCATGTGCCCATTTGCATAGCCCACAGAAAGTTTCTTCGGTTTGCTTTTGGCCACCAGCACTTTCAATATAGAGCGATGCCATTCGGCCTCTCCTCTGCTCCAAGAGTGTTTACCAAAGTGCTACTCATCCTAGTGGCTTATCTCTGGACCCAAGGGGTTCATCTCTACCCATATCTGGATGATCTGCTAATACGGGCCAAGTCTGAGGAGCTGGCTCATCATCATTGAACGATCACCCTCAATGTTTTGCAGGCCTACGGCTGGCTTGTCAACTTCGACAAAAGCCATTTCCAACCAACCCAACGCCTACTACATCTAGGGGCAATCTTGGACACCCTGCAGGCAATGGCCTTCTTGGCTCCAGATCGCATCACTGCCATCACAAGCATCGCAAGGTCCCTGATGCAACAAACTTCTGCAGACATCATGCTTCTCGCCAGAGCGCTCGGGATGTTCATCTCTACAATCCACATGGTGCCATGGGCTCGAGCCCACACTTGGCACCTTCAATGGACTCTGTTGCCATTTCAACAGGACATTGCCAGCTCCAACCATCGCAAAGTTCGTTTGAGCCCCGCACTGCGCCTCTCCTTCCGCTGGTGGACCAAGGTTCAACACCTCTCCAAGGGCACGTCGTTCAGAGAACCCCGCAGAACCGTTGTAACCACAGATGCCAGCCTCATCAGTTGGGGAGCCCACTGCAACTCCCAGTACGTTCAGGGGGTTTGGTCCACCGCAGAGCAAACTCAAAGCATCAACTGGCTGGAGCTAAAGGCTGTCCACTTAGCTCTACGTCATTTTCAGTCTCTGTTCCCTTTGGACCATGTGCTCATTCGAACAGACAACACGTGTGTAAAATCACATTTGAACAGACAGGGGGGCACCAGGTCTCGTCCTCTGCAGGACTTAGCCTCCCTCATCTTTGTCTGGGCAGAACAACATCTACAATCCCTGAAAGCAGAACATCTCAGAGGGATTTGGAATGTGACAGCAGACTGGCTCAGCAGACAACAGGTCTTTCCGGGAGAATGGAAACTTCATCCAGCCATTTTCCATCGTCTCCAGTGTCGGTTCGGCGTCCTCTCAGTCAACCTGTTTGCTTCCAGTCGCAATTGCCAGCTTCCCAGGTACTTTGCCCGATACCTGGACTCAACAGCAGAAGCAGTGGATGCTCTGACAACACCGTGGCCAGACAGTCTATTGTACGCCTTTCCTCCCATACCATTGTTAGCCAAAACCTTGAGGAAGGCGCGAACCAAGAGGGCACAGCTGGTTCTGATAGCACCATTTTGGCCACGCCGACCGTGGTTCTCAGATCTTCTGGCAATGTCAATGATGGATCCTTGGACACTTCCAGTCAGGCCAGACCTCCTATCCCAGGGTCCAGTACTGCACCAGGACCCTACTTGGCTCAATCTAACAGCGTGGCGTTTGAACAGGGACATTTGAGGTCAGCTGGACTGTCTGACGCTGTGATTGATATTATTTTGGCCTCGAGAAGACCATCTACCACTCGTATTTATCAACATACCTGGGTGGCTTTCTCCAAGTGGTGTCAGTCCCACCACCATGATCCATCCCAGGCCACTGTGCATCAGGTGCTGCAATTTCTCCATAGCGGCTTTATGATGGGACTTCGACCCAACACTCTACGTTGACATGCGTCCACTCTGTCGTCCATTCTCTCAGTGTCCTCTCCTGGAGATCATATTTCCTCACATTCGTTCATCAAACGTTTTTTGAGGGGAGTCGCCCTACGGTCTCCGGCTGTTGTCCATCGGTTCCCCTCATGGAGTTTGCCGAAAGTTCTGCAGGCTTTGCAACGCCCTCCGTTTGAACCCATCAGGACTGTGCCCCTACGTATGCTGTCCTTCAAGGTCTTGTTTCTGATCGCAATCACATCTGCCAGACGCGTTTCGGAGTTGGGCGCATTGTCTTCTGCTCGACACCTCTGCGTCTTCCATAAGGACTCTTTTGTGCTGAAGACTGATCCTTCCTTCCGTCCCAAGGTCGATTCAGTTTTTCATTGCAACCAGGACATTGTTTTGCCTTCCTTTTGCCCGAATCCTACCCATCCTCTCGAGAAGGCTTGGCATTCGTTAGATGTCCGGAGGGCTCTCAAGACCTACCTGTCTAGGACCCAAGAGATTCGACGAACGGAGTCTCTGTTTGTATCCTTTCATCCAAGGTCTATGGGGCATAAAGTATCCAATTCTACCTTATCCCGTTGGTTAAGGGCATGCATTACTTTAGCATATGAGTCCCTGAAGCTGTCAGTTCCAGCTAGTATAACGGCTCATTCTACCAGGTCAGCTGCCACTTCGGCTGCTTTTGCCACTAATGCTCCTGTTGCCGATATTTGTAGGGCTGCAGTCTGGTCTACCCCACACTCGTTTATAAGGCATTATAAAATTGATCGTTATGCCTCTGCTGATGCATCTTTTGGCAGACGAGTGTTGCAACAGGTTCTTAATGAGGATTAACACGTGGGTGGTCCCTCCCTGTATGGGCTGCTTTGGTACATCCCGCAGTGATGGCCCACCTCCTATGGAAAATGTACCATTGGTCTCACCTGAAAGGTGATTTTCATAGGAGTGGGCCATCACGACCCTCCCAGTTGGAGGATGACTAGAGATTTTATAAATGGGTTACATGTTATTGTTACGCTATTATATTTAAATGTAAGAGTGAAGTCAAGACTTTTAGTTCTGTTATGTTGTTATGTTAGAGTCATGTTGTTATGCATGTGACTATTATGTTATTTTCCTGGCGGGCCTGTTGGCCTTGTTCTTGTATTTTTAGATATCTCTTTTTAGACTCGCTACGAATGAACTGGAGAGTGGGAGGGGCCTGACGCCCCTAGTCTTGACTTCAAAAACATTCTTGCCTTCGCACGATAGGTGGAACTATTACTCGCAGTGATGGCCCACTCCTATGAAAATCACCTTTCAGGTGAGACCAATGGTACAATCTCTTGCATTGGGTTGCAGCTGTAATCGGCACGGATTTTGCTGCTGCGACTGAAATCCACATTTTAAAAAAAAATCCTCCCCCTATTTTATGTATTTTTTCATAATTAAGATGTTGTGTCAACCACAGGATTTCCATTTGTCCATTATATATTACCAAAAAAAATCATTATTGCATTATCGTTATTATCTCTTCTCCCAAAGGGTTCTTCAGCACCCCCTTTTCTTTTGTAAAAAATAGATTAATATGAACACCACACATACATACTGTGCTGCCCACAAACCACTCAGTTCGGTGCAAGTAGCATTCACTCCAAGAAAGGGGTGGGTGTACTGTCCTCTTCTCGGTGAGATATCAGTGTTTCCAAACTGGCACAGACCATATCCAAACGAGAGTAAGCCTGAGGCAATACAGACTCAAAGGTGATTATCTGCCTTGTTGTTGTTGTTATGTGCCTTCAAGTTGATTATGACTTATGAGCATATGTCATGAACCACCCTGTTCAGGTCTTGTAAGTTCAGGTCTGTGGCTTCCTTTATGGAATCAATCCACCTCTTGTTTGGCCTTCCTCTTTTTCTACTCCCTTCTGTTTTTCCCAGCATTATTGTCTTTTCTAGTAAATCATGTCTTCTCATGATGTGTCCAAAGTATGACAACCTCAAGTTTCATCATTTTAGCTTCTAGTGACAGTTCTGGTTTAATTTTTTCTAACACCCAATTATTTGTCTTTTTCACAGTCCATGGTATGCACAAAGCTCTCCTCCAACACCACATTTCAAATGAGTTGATTTTTCTCTTACCCACTTTTTTCACCGTCCAACTCTGACATCCATACATAGAGATTGGGAATACCATGGTCTAAATGATCCTGATTTTAGTGTTCATTTTTGCATTTGAGAACCTTTTCTAGTTCTCTCATAGCTGCCCTCGCCAGTCCTAGCTTTCTTTTGATTTCTTGTCTCCATTTTGGTTAATGACTGTGCCGACGTATTGATAATCCTTGACAAGTTCAATGTCCTCATTGTCAAGGTTCTGTTGTCATTATTTTAGTCTTTTTGACCTTCATCTGTGGTCCTGCTTTTGTGCTTTCCTCTTTAACTTTCATCAGCATTTGTTTAAAATCATGACTGGTTTCTGCTAGTAGTATGGTA
This sequence comes from Rhineura floridana, assembly GCF_030035675.1. NCBI lineage: Eukaryota > Metazoa > Chordata > Lepidosauria > Squamata > Rhineuridae > Rhineura > Rhineura floridana. Next base: position 86,798,813 of record NC_084484.1, on the reverse strand, counting down.
ACATCTGCATATCAAATCATATCAAATCCTTTATTTGCATTAGCTACGAGCCATTGCAATTGAAATTGAAATGTATACAATAAAAGCAATAAAAAGCAAATATACAGCTTAATCAGATTTCCTGCTAGGGTTCTAACATTTCTATAAGATACCATTCAGTAAAATTGATAAATCCACAATCCAACATAAGAGAGGTGGATAAGTAGAACTAACAACTAATAAACAAGGAATTGTAATGGATTAAAACTCAAGGTACCATTACAGATCTTATTCTAATGGCACCTGCTAAAATTTTTGCAGACATTTCTGTCACCCTCTGTTCTTGGTCTGCAAGAAGAAAAACCATGTAGAAGTTGGTTGGATGCCCTGGAAAGGGTGACAACAGTGGGATAATTAGCTCATTCCTCAGATCTCTATAGAAAGAGCAGAATAGCAGTACATGGACTACTGTTTCAGCACTGCCGTCTCTGCATGGGCATAGACAGGTTTGCAATGGAATTCTTTTAAAATGCCCTTCTAATACAGCTGATGGTAGTATTTCAGTCTTGCTTTAGTAAAAGCTCTTCTGTATTTAGAGATTGTTAAATTTTGTAAATAAGGGGTGAGGGTGTTAAGATAGCTGCATGGGAAGCTGTTGTACCATGGACAGAATTTTCTTTAACTTTCATCAGCATTCGTTTCAAATCATGACTGGTTTCTGCTAGTAGTATGGTATCGTCTGCATATCTTAAATTATTGATATTTCTCTGACCAATTTTCACTCCTCCATCTTGGTACAATCCTGCTTTCCTTATGATATGTTCTGAGTATAGATTAAACAAGTCGGGTGTTAAAATACACCCGTCTCACATCCTTTCCGACTGGGAACCAATCGGTTTCTCCATATTCTGTCCTTACAGTTGCCTCTTCTCCAGAGTATAGGTTGTGCATCAGGACAATCAGATGCTGTGGCACCCCCGTTTCTTTTAAAGCATTCCATAGTTTTTCGTGATCTACACAGTCAAAGGCTTTGCTTTAATTTATAAAGCACAGGGTGATTTTCTTCTGAAATTCCTTGGTCCATTCCATTATCCAACATATGTTTGCAATATGATCTCTGGTGCCTCTTCCTTTTCTAAATCCAGCTTGGACGACTGGAATGTTTGCTCCATATATGGTAAGAGCCTTTGTTGTAGAATCTTGAGCAGTACTTTACTTGCATGGGATATTAAGGCAATAGTTCGATAATTGTTGAATTCCCTGGGATCCCCTTTCTTTGGAATTGAGATGTATATGGAACACTTCCAGGTTGTGGGCCATTGTTTAGTTTTCCATATTTGTTGACAATTTTTTGTCAAACTTTGTACAGATTCAGACTCAATAGCTTGTAGCAACTCTATGGGTATGCCATCTGTTCCTGCTGATTTGTTTCTTCCAAGTATTTTAAGAGCATTCACATTCTAAAATTTCTGGTTCTTCATCTGATGGTTCCTCTGTGAATGAATCTGTCATCATGACACCTCTTTTGTAGCATTCTTCAGTGTATCGCTTCCATCTTCCTTTTATTTTATCTCGGTCAGTCTGTGTGTTTCCCTTTTGATTATTCAACACCCCTACTCTTGGTTTAATTTTCCCTTTCATTTCTCTAATCTTTTGGAATAGCGCTCTTGTTCTTCCCTTTTTGTTGTCCTCTTCTATTTCTATACAATAACTGTTGTAATAGTTCTCTTTGTCCCTACGTACTAGTTGCTCTATTGTTGCATTTAGAGTTTTGACCGTGTTTCTATCTCCTTTTGCTTTTGCTTTCCTTCTCACTTGAACCATTTTAAGAGTTTCTTCAGTCATCCATTGAGGTCTATGATTGCTTTGTGGGTTTTTTTAGGTTTACTCTGATTTTCGATATGACCAGTTCATGATCTGTACTGCAGTCTGCTCCTCGTCTTGTTTTCGCAGAAAGTATGGAACTTCTCCATCTTCTGCTACCAATTATATAATCAATTTGATTCCTTTTTTGGCCGTTCGGTGATGTCCACATGTACAGTTGTCTTTTTGGCTGCTCAAAAAATGTTTGCGAGAAACAAATTATTGGCCTTACAGAATTCAATAAGTCTTTCTCCTGGTTCATTTCTGTCTCCTAAACCCCATTTCCCCACAGTTCCTAGTTCTTCTCTGTTCCCTACTTTTGCATTCCAGTCCCCCATGATTATCAGCACATCTTGTTTTGGTGTGTGTTCAATTTCTTCCTGTACTTTTGCGTAAACTCTCTCCAGTTCCTCTTCTTCTGCGTTTGCCGTTGGAGCATAGACTTGGATGATGGTTATGTTAATAGGTTTCCCCTTTAATCTCATTGATATCATTCCCTCAGACCTTGCGTTGTAGCTCCTAATTGCTTTTTCTGCATCACTCTCACTATTAAAGCAACCCCGTTTCTTCTTAATTTCTCATTTCCTGCATACAATATTTTGTAGTTTCTTGATTGAAAATGTCCTGTTCCCATCCACTCATGCCAAATATTGTAATGTTGAGATGTTCCATTTCTTGCTTGACAATTTCTAACTTTCCCTGGTTCATGCTTCTCACATTCAGTGTTCCTGTTGTGTGCGTTGTACAACTCTGGACTCTTCTTTCGCATCTGTGCGCATCAGCCTCTGGGCTTCCTTTTGGCTTTGACCCAGGTGCATCATTAGCCATTGCACTACTCGTACTTGTCCTTTGTTCTTCCTCAGTAGCTCAGTGAGTGCCCTCTGACCTGGGGGTCTCATCTTCCAGCACTATCTCGTGTTGCATTTTGGATACTCTCTTCATAGGGTTTTCATGGTAAGAGGTATTCAGATGTGGTTCACCATTGTCTTCCTCTGAATTTGGATGCATCTTAGTCTGGTGTCTCAGCTTTGACCATTCTGCCTTGGGTGCCCCTGCTAGGAGTCTAGAATCTTGGTCTAGCCTCCTGACGGCATTGCTCTCAGCTTCTTCAACACTCCCAACACTCCTCACCACGTTAAGGTGTGCATAATAGAGGTAGTGAGGTATCTGCCTCACTGATATGTAAAAATAGGAAAAAACACCATGTGGAATGCTGTGATTATGTAAGTGACCTAAAAACTACACAGTGTTTTACTCTGCTGCCAAAAAACCACATGGAACACTGGGATCATTCATTCATGATGCATGATCATGGGAAAAAAATGCAAAACACCTGAGGATCAAATTGCCAAAAAATGGAAGGAACAGATCAAATCTGCAAGTGCCAGAGAAAGTGGATACACAAAAAAGGATGGACTGGTAAAGAAATAATGGACTATCAAACTGCATGCGGATCAGCACCATACTGCGAACCCCATCCCTGGCCATGGTATCCTTGTAGAGCAGCTATGCAAAATGGGAATTGGGGGCACCGTGCTACAGGAACACCCCTGTCTCACACACTTTATGATGGGGAACCAATCGGTTTCTCCATATTCTGTCCTTACAGTTGCCTCTTGTCCAGAGTATAGGTTGCACATCGGGACAATCAGATGCTGTGGCACCCCCATTTCTTTTAAAGCATTCCATAGTTTTTCATGATCTACACAGTCAAAGGCTTTGATTATTGTGAAATAATCATGATAAATAAAAATATTGAGTATATTACAAAGGCTATGGACAAGAGTGCTTTTGCCATTGCAGGAGCCCTTGGAGGAAAAAAAAAAAACATTGCCTGTAATCCTCTTTGTTCTGGCATCTTGTTAGCCAGCACAGCGGGATAAACAGAGAAGAGCAAAGGAGGAAGAACACTTCCCTTTTCTCTAACTCCTCATCTGTGCTGCTTCTCTTACACTGTCAATTTAAGGGAAGGGAAGAGAAAGGGAGTGTTTTGGGAATGGGAATGGTGGGAATTGATTTTGGGAATAGAGGGAAATTTCAGAGCAGAAGGAAACCTTAAGTATACTTCTCTGGTTTGAATTTTAAACTGAGCTGCAGAAGAATTTCAGGGCCAAATAAAGTTGCCTCTCATTTTGAGGTGAGCTTTTCAATCCAGCAAAGTATATTTCCAAGCCTAACTTGGGAGAACTCCTTCAGCATTTCTAGCTTAAATGAATGTGTTGCAGAGGTTTCCCTCCACCATGGAGACAGCATGAACTAGGGTCTCTGCCTGATTGCACAGAAGCCCCTTTAATCTTCACCCAGCTTTTTTGAAGGTAAAGAAAAATGCAAACTAGGCCTTCATGAGATTGAGCCTCCATGTGGTAAGGGCTCAGTTCACACTGGCTATCTATACTGCAGAGTCATCATGTTCTTCCACTATACTGTTCTAGTGCCATAATAGTGCAAATGTATGCACTTCTATGGCATAATTAGGATTTTTGCTGGACCACAGTTATTCTCAAGGTCTTTGGTAGATTAAAGTATTAATCTAAAACTAAAAATACCTTAATTGTGGATACAGCTAATCCTTGTGATGGCAAGGGATGTTCCATGAAGCTTCCTCATTTATCTTTTAGGTGATACTATCCTGGTTCAGATTTGGGAAGGGTGATAATTGGCCCACTCCATATATTCCTTTGAAGAAATATAAGGTGTACTACCATGGCATGGATACCATGAACATTAACATCATTCCGAATCTTTTTAGAGCTGGCACCCTCCCTCCCCCAATAGGCCACAGCCCATGAAATGCACCAAGGAAAATCCTTTCATCTTGGGATACTCCTCAATCTTGTGCTATTGTATTCTGCACCTTGCAGTGTCCCAGCTTTTGACTTGTTACAACCTTTTGCATAAATTAACCCAGATCACACCATACATTTAAAGCAGTCTCATGTCACTTTAACAGTCCAGGCTTCTCCCAATTAATCCTGGAAACTATAGTTTACCCTTCACAGAGCTACAATTCCCAGCACCCTTAACAAATTACATTTCCTAGGATTCTTTGGGAGAAGCCATGACTGTTTAAGTGGTATAAAAGTGCTTTAAATGTATGGTGTTGATGTGACCCCAATCAAATGTCATTTAGTCAGTTAGCATTTGAAATGCTCAGTTATTCCTAACTGAGAAGCATATCTGTCTCTTGGCAATTGGAAAACCCGCAGAAGAGTTCTTAGTGTGTCCTTGTGAGCAACCAATTCAAACACAGATAACCAAAGGGAAATGGGAGACAAACAACTCTCTGATGAATAGGTCATGGGGGAGAATCTATTCTAGGATGTGTCTGAGCATTATTGGTGACAAGAAAATCTAATTTAATTTAGACTCCTTAGTTTGAATTTATACATCTTGTTCTTTACCATCAGGATGGTATCTGACGTGATGTGCAACCCTGATAAAAACAGCAACATTTACAACACTGAACCAATTAAAACCATTAAAACAAACAGGTTAAAAATAGCATCATTTAAACACTATGGCTGTTGCTAAATCCTTATCTGAGAGAAGCGGTTGGAGCAGCTCATTAGCCAAAACTGGTGAAAGGCATCCCTTCCTTGGCTGTTTCTGCCAACACAGCAAAATAGAGTTGAGGAGAACCTGCAAGATACATACTTTTTTTCTTGAGGGGGAAGATATGCACTTTCTCCAGGAGAGATGAAACTAACTTCCCCATGGCAGTTTTCAGGTTTGGCTCAGATACTGCTTCTCTAGCCCATTATAGCATTTAGGCATTTGTTCAAGGGCTTGGACTGCTGCTCCTGGATTTAACAGAGAGCTGGGTTTTAACAACATGTAGATGAACCTACATTTTTATTAGTACAGGATATGAATGTCCTGGAGGAGATTTTAGCTCTAGTACTAGGGAAACCTTTCCCCTCTACAGCACTGGCTCTATTGTGCTGAAGCACAGGTTGCTTCTGTTTGGTAGAACTGGCCCAGAGACTAGCCTTTTTATCAAAATACACAAAAGCATACTTTACTCCAGTTCTGGAGGTCTGTATTCAGCATTCCTTCCTATATTTATTTTTAAAAATGTCTATCTTGAATATTTCTCCAAGGAGACCCAAGACAGCTAACAGTAATAGAAATAGAATGAAACAGAAGTAATCTCTAAAATAAACCCCTGCAGTATATATTTAAGTTAATAAATTTAACAACATCCAAGCTCTATCCCTAGCTGATACCAGCCTGATACACCAAGGTCAATGGATATGCAGCATGGCCTCATATGACAACTGGAGTGTATCAGGAGGAACACATGGAAATATTTATTTCTTATGGGACTCAGGTCCCAAGCCATTAAAAGTTTTAAAGGTTAAGACAGCACCTTGAATTAAGCCTGGAAACTAATTGGCAACCAGTGCAAATGATATAGAACAGGTGTGAAAGAACCAAAATGCCTAGCCACTGTCAGCATTCTGGTTGCAGCATTTTGAACCATTTAATTTCTAAAAGCTTTTCAAGGGCAGTCTCACAGAGAGGTATTACAATAGTGTAATCTGGAGGTTACTAGAGCATGAATGACCATGGCAAGATCCATCTTTGTCAGGAAGGATGGAGTTGGAAAAGGCATCCCTTACCACCAATACCACTCGTACATCAAGAAGTACCCCCAAACTGTGCACCTGATTTTTCCAGAGGAGTAAAATTCTATTTATAACTAACTGTAAACCTAACCCTCAATCATGCAATCCACCTACCAACAATAAGTTTGTTTTATCTGAATTAAGTTTCAATTTGTAATTAAAGCAGTCTTTCACAGCTATCAAATAGCAATTTAGCCTTTCAACTGCCTCCCTTAAGATCGGATGAAAAGGAGAGACATATTTGGGTATCATCCACAACCCAATCTCTGGAAGACCTTTCCTTGCATCTTCATGTAGATGTTAAATGTTGATTTATTGTTGGTTTCTTTTTTGCTGTTAAGGATTTTCGTAATGTTTACTGTGTGCTGCCCTGCGACTTTGTAAGGGCAGATTATAAACACATATAAATAAATACATAAATTAATAAAATGGCATGTCTGAATCTTGATTCAAAACTCTTTTTCTGTCAACTTTGAGTAGCTCATTATGTTGATTCCCACTATAATGTCAGTTGTTGATTAACACAACCTGTTTCTCATTTCTCACTTAATATTTTTATTATAAATTCTGAGTAAGTGTAAAGATTATGTGAAGGAATATGCAACACTGTGCCTCTGGACTTTTCTAAATGATTTAATTTAATGCTTAGGGTATTGGGAATATCAAAACAGCCTTGACTATTAGAAGTCTGTAGCTTGGGGGGGTGTCACTAACTAGCATATTCAACATATTTAGCACTCCTATTTTTGGTTGTAAACAAAACAATTTTAAATCTGGGAATTATAGCAGTGTAAGTAAGCTGTTTTTCTATATAAGATAAATACATATCTGGAATATTATGCTGGTTTGTAATTTGTTTGTTCAGTGCAGCCTTTGCCAACCTAGTGTCCTCCAGATATGTTGGACTACAAGACCCATCAGCCCCAGCCAGCCAGCCACCATGGCTGGTTTAGGTTGGAGGTTCCCCACCTCTGGTTTAATGTATATAGTATGTGTTCAGATAATATACCAAAACAATCAGTAGCCATCTTCCTAACAATAATGGGGAGGGGGTTGTATCATATGCTTCATTCCAAATTAATACTTTAAAATTGATTCATTTGTCTTTTAAATGTCTTTGGGACCCAATTAGTTTAAAGGTAATGTATAAAAAGCTGATTTAGAATTGCTGCTTCACATGTAGATTAGTGATATACTTGCATTAGCTTATTTTGAATATTAGTATTTAGGTTTCTCATGATGACAGTTCCTTACTCTGCACCGTGTCAGTCTGTTACATTTATATATCAAAAACATGTGTTTCTCATAATTTCTCATGGTCTCACTCTAACAATATTCCCCTTTATGCTAAGGTATTCTTCTACAATCAGATACATCATTCTTTCTTTCTTTGTAGCTGTGAGATGAATTCCAAGTTAAACTGTAATTTATATGAAATAATTCTTTGGAGCTCCAAACATCTGCATAGAGGCATTATATCAAAAGTCCAAGTATTTGTATAATTGAGCCTCCCCTTAACCTGGTGCCCTCTAGATGTTTTTAACTGCAAATAGGGCTGGGGGAAGAAATTTGATTTAGTTCACATTTCAAGCTGAATTTATCAAATGCACACTTTCTGAAACAATATGAGAACCAAAACAAAGTCATCCTTTGAAATCTCACCTATTCAACTTTTACAGTGCAGTTTGCCAACCAACCAGTGTTTACAAAAATGCATATATTTGGGGAAAGTGTCATATATTCATCACAATGAATATATGAGTGAAGATACCATATCAAAGTGCATCACATAACAAAATTGCTTGCAAAAATGTGTGCATCAGTCAAAACTACCTACAAAAATGTATTAGGACTTTTTTTTAGTTCCTAATGCTACGAATGTTTTATTGTATATTGTACACTGCTTAGATTTTTTTTCATGTTAAGTAGTCTAGAAATTTTACATATAAATAAATAAAACTCCCATCAGCCTCAACTAGCATGGCCTTTCTTTTTTTTTTTACAATAATTTTTATTCAAATTTTCATAAAACATAGAAAACAAAATCATAAAACATTCAAAGACAAAAAACAAAACAAAACAAAAATGATTAAACAAAAAAATAAAATAAAATGTTGACTTCCCATTTGTCACATATCAAATCAGTTATAGGTCTACAATATATAACAATCCTGTCTCTTAAATCATATTATAAAATCACTTTCCTCCAGTAGTTATCTTAATTAATCATCAAATCTCATAAACATTACTTTATTCTTTCCACAAAAAGTCAAAGAGAGGTTTCAATTCTTTAAGAAATATATCTATCAATTTTTCTCCAAATAAACATGTCAATTAATCCATCTCGTTAATAATTATAATAATCTTATTGTCATAACCATAGTCCAAATAAACATTTCGATTAATCCATCTCATCAGAATCTGTTAGGTCCAATAATTTCAATAGCCATTATTCCATTATCCCTATTAGTTCCATCTTCCATCTCCAATAGTCCTGTTAAGTCCAGTAATTTCAGTGTCCAATCTTCCATTATCAGTATTCCATAATAATCTTGCTGTTGTAGCCATAGTCATATAATAAGAGTCTGATGGGAATTTCCTCTATCCCAAATATTTTCTTGCCATCCATTCTGAATAAGTTGCTGAAATACTGTTGTAAAGTCATATCTGTGTTCTTCTTTTTTACAAAATGCACTGGCTCATCTCTTAAGAGTTTTTCCATTGTCACATGGCTGCAGTTAATTCCATAGATTTTCTCTATATCAAGCTCCATCACATCATTCCAGTCCAGAAGATTATCCAAGCCATTGATAACTTTATCTCTAATATCTTCATTAATTTCTTCAGAGATAACGTTAAATTCCAAACAGTAGATTTTATTTCTAAAATCCATAAACTCCAGATCTTTTTCCAATTCCACATTTGTTCCAATCTCCAGGGCTTGTATCTTCCCTTTATTTTTTCTTTTCTCATCTCTGATCTCATTCTCCTCTCTCACAGGGTCCCCTATTTCTTTAAGCTCCTGCGTCATTTTGCTCAGTTCAATTTTCAGCTCCTTACTACCCTGTCGCAGGGTTTGTTTCGTTATCTCAATCTCATCCATTATTTTCTGAAACATAATTACTTCCAGATTCTCAGCCACTTTCTTGATTGCCATTTTTAAAACCACGAAAACAAAGCAAAACAAAAATAAAGAAGAACCACTTCTTATTTCAGCAACAATTGGGTTAATATTCCAGGCTTGATGACATCACAGTATAAACAGAGCAACCTGCCTTATCTCTCTTGTGCAAGAATGCAAAACAAATTTAGTTCCCAGCATCAAAACAGTTAGTGGCGTCGTGAAGAAGCAGATTCGTCAAAATAAAATAGACCAAAAAAAGAATACTCCCAGACAATATAATATTCCTCGGAATAGAAATCAGGAATAGAAATCCCTCTTCTGTTTATTATCTTTAGAATGCACTTCCAGGACAGCTTTTTGCGACAGAAACAGAGATAAGCTGTTAATTTCGTGAATAACAGAGAAGAGCTATATCTCACCCAGAAGTTGTCCAAAGCCGATCAATCTGACAAATCTCCTTTTGCTGCAACAATTTAAACCAAGTAAAAAAAATAATAGAAAGAAGGGTGCTTGCCTGTTAGTCCGTTCTCTCTTTGAAGAAAAGATAAACGTATCGCTTAAGCAGATAGAGCTTGTTAGAAAGTCCGTCCGGCATTGTTGGCTGGACCTTATCTCATAAATTAATGAAATCCAGTCCTCCCAACAAAAACAGGCTTTGAGGTTGATCTCTATGTTTCTCCCTGCCCGGGAGAAATTTCATCAGTCAAAAAAAAAAATGTTCTGACTGATTTATATCTGAATAAGCTTCTTTTGAGGCGGGAGCCCGTCCCAAAAGCAGGCACAAGCGAAGTCACCCTTCCCGGAAGTCTACTAGCATGGCCTTTCTGAATACAGCTGATACAAGTTGCAATCCAAAACATCTGGAGGGAATGCTGGTACAGCCTTTCTAACAACACCACACAATTTGTTTTTGACTTACGTTGTATCATATTTTTACCTGATCTTGCTCTATTTATGACGTTCCACTACTTTTCTTGTTAATTAATAGCATGCTTTCTGGGTGACTTCTGTTTTAACAGATCCTGAAAGGAGAACTGGAAATCAAGAGACAGACTATGGATAAACTGAACTCACTCAGCCAAGACCTCCTTTCAGCTGTAAAAAGTAAAGCGTTATCTCAAAAGCTGAAAGGGTGGCTGGAAAATGTAGCTCAGCACTGGGATAGTTTGGCACAGAAGCTGGAGAGCAGTTCTAAGCAGGTTTGTCATAACTATTACCCTGTCACCTGATGACAGTTAAATCATATGACAGTGACATGGAATAGATGCAGTTGTAAATCTTTTCACACTGAGTTTGTTTTAGGCATGGGGTTCTTCTTGACTAGAATAGGGATGTGTGAAAGCTAACCTTTCATTTTCCATAGAGTTTTCCACTTTGCCTTCCCAAGCTTTCAGATATTCAGAAGAAGTCTATGAAATATTTTGGGTTTCCAAACACCTTTTGTACAGATGGGGGTTCTTGGTTTTTTACCCTTATGAAAGCCATTGTGCAAACTGATGTGCATTATCATGATGGACTGGCACATGCATATTGATATGTTCTATTCACAAATGCATGCACAATTTTCTGATTGCACCTTGTGTGGGAGCAAGCCCCTCTTTGGTGGATTCAGGAGTGGTGGTGTTGTAAGAGGTTGGTGCTTGTGCCATAGATACATACAAGCCAGAGGAGATAGTAGGAGATGGCTTCATTGCAAATGGTATGGGAACACCTGGATGCTTGTTTGAGATGTAGCAGTTACTCACGTGTAAGGAAAGAAAAATAGGATTGCTACCCACAAATAAGAAAAAGAGCATGATGAGGAAAGTCGAGTAAGACAAGAATTCTGTAGATATTGTGTGCTGGCAGTTGCAGTGGGTCAAACTCATTTCTCAAGTTAAATACTACTATCGTTAAATGGTTACCATAGATATGCCACACTATGTGATCGAAAATAGAATATGGTCCCAGGGTGTGATCTTAAGGCACGTGAGACCACCATGTGAGACATCCCCAACTGCCAAGGCAGCCTGGCTGAGGTTTTGAGACCCTGCAGGCTGAGGTTTCGAGACCCTGCAGGCTGAGGTTTCCTGTGATGGGCTGAGTTGGCTGGTTCCCTGACAATGGCAAGCACTCCAGGTGCAAGTTGCAAGCAGGCTAATAGTTGCCTATTATAACTTGGACTGTATAGGGCAGTGACTAGATTTTGTCTCTTTTCTGCCTGCTTGAAGCCTTTTACAGACTGGAGCCACATGGGCTTTCCAAACCTCCATGTTTTCTGACTGTCAAAGAATTCCTGCAGCTAGTAGTAGACCTGTTTCAAATTTGGATTGGATTGGTTGTGAGCCAAGCCATTCTCTGATTTTTGGGTGGATAATGACTCAGCTTATTTCTGAACTAATCAGAGTTGAGCCATTGGTAGGGATGGGGGAATAATTTGTTGGGACTGATTTCCTATGCAATCATACCTGCTCAGCATCCAGCTGATCCAACAGCCCCTCTTCTGCCAGCTCCCTGGCATTTTGATTGTTCTGTAATAAGGTATTTGAACTTGTGTTTACTTCTTTGCATCATTTCCTATTCGTCCTAAATTACAGTTATTTACTATTATATCCAATTATTTACTTTTAAATAGAAAAGGGCTTAAAACCCACATTACCGTTACATGATTTTTTAAAAAGTAAACTGCACATTGAACTGAATGAAGAGTCCTAACAAACTCTTCTTCAAGTTTTCCTTTTAGATAAAATATTATCATTTTATCTGGGATTTACATTTCATAGAACCTGTTTACATATTCAGCATGCTTTATATGCAAGCATGTTATCACATAAGGCAGGTGTGGGGAAGCTTTGACTGAACTTCAGCTTCCATCATCCCCAGCAAGCACAACCAAATGCAGGGGATGATGGGCTTTTGAGTAGAGGAGCAAAGGTTCACCACACTTGACATAAGTGAAACCTTATATAGGGCTAGGCCATGATGCCCTTCCCCAAATTAATGACTCCCATTCATAGAATCATGAAGTTGGGAGGGCCATTTCAGCAACTTTGGGGAGTGTAGTGTTCAGTTGTCAAGGAGAGGGGAGTTCACCATTATGATTTTCCAAAATGCTCTGGTCTAGGGTTGCCAAGTCTCTGGTTTTCACCCAGAGACTCCAAATTTTAAGTCACAATCTCTGGACTCTCAGCTTTCATTTGTTTTAAAAAATAAAGTTTCTAGGTGGTCTGGTTCACAAGATATACACCAAAACATCAGCTTCTGTTAAATGAGTTTGTAGCTGGCTTCCCTAGCCCTGCCCTTTCAGGTTTGTAGCCAATAAGTGAAGTCAAAGTTGTGATTGACAAGGGATTTGTTGACCTCCAGGTAGTAGCTAGACCCCATTGCAAGGCCAGAAAACTTTTCTTTCCTCCTGCTTATCTAAAAATCTCATAAATTGAGTAAATATACAGCTTTCAGCAGTACCAAAAGTCTTTTTCACTCTTGTGTGCAGGAGTCAAACAAGTTTAAATTTTCCTGGGCTGTTGAAGAGGGCAGTGTTTTGAAAACCTTCCCAATATGAAGCTCCAGTACTCACTTTTCTGGGTGTAAAGCTGCAATGCTAATCCCACATACCTGGCGTAAACCTCTTTGAATTCTGTAAATTAATGGGTCTTTCTCTCCCCACCCAATCCTATCTTTTATGGCAGGCAGGTCTTATGTAGGTATCACTGCTTTCATTATGTAGGAAACTAATACTGATTTTATATTTTTTTTAAAAATGTTCAGCAATGACTGACTGGTTTTGACACAAGCTATTACATGGAGTGTATGTATTTCTACATCTCCTCCCTCCCTCCCTTCCTCCCTCCCTCCCTCCCTCCCTGTCTCCCTGTCTCCCTCCATCCCTCCCTCTCTCCCTCCGTCCCTCTCTCCCTCTCTCCCTCCGTCCCTCTCTCCCTCTCTCCCTCTCTCCCTCCCTCCCTCCCTCCCTCCCTCTCTCCCTCCCTCTCTCCCTCCCTCTCTCTCCCTCCCTCTCTCTCCCTCCCTCTCTCTCCCTCCCTCTCTCTCCCTCCCTCTCTCTCCCTCCCTCTCTCTCCCTCCCTCTCTCTCCCTCCCTCTCTCTCCCTCCCTCTCTCCCTCCCTCTCTCTCCCTCCCTCTCTCCCTCCCTCCCTCTCTCTCCCTCCCTCTCTCTCCCTCCCTCTCTCTCCCTCCCTCTCTCTCTCTCCCTCCCTCTCTCCCTCCCTCTCTCCCTCCCTCTCTCCCTCCCTCTCCCTCCCTCTCTCTCCCTCCCTCTCTCTCCCTCTCTCTCTCCCCCTCTCTCTCTCTCTGTGTGTGTGTACACATATACTCCATATATATATGGAGTCTTCCCAACAACCCTGGGAGGTAGAGTTGGTGATTGGAAACCAAGGCAGCTCACAAGAAATAAATTCCTTTAATATCCAGTAACCATAAAAACAAGTATAAACAGTTATAAAACAGCTTAAAGTGGCATGATTCTGAATTTTGGGTTGGGTGAGTGAAGTTCCTTGTCACTTGAGGTTGCAGTTCTGTGCATGCTTCCCTGTTTGAGTAAGCCCCATTGAATACATTGGGATTTGCTTCTGAGTAAAACATAGGATTGCACTATAAATATATTTACAGGCTGTGTAAATAATAGACATCTTTGACAGTCATGTTTATATAAATATTTCTTCATACTATGTCTCAATAAGTATATGACATCACACTACAGTTATACATTACTATCTCTGCATTTAAAGGGTCAAATCTGTAAAGAGGTTTGGAACAAACATGTTAAAAGGTAGGGGCAGGGCATTCCAGGCAGGGGGTTGCCAACCCTGCTTGGATATGGATGTCTTTGCAGAGGATCCCTAGTCAAGCTTTACCAATAACACAATCCAAACCATATCTACTCAGAAGTAAGTCCTGTTGAGTTCTATGGGGCTTAGTCCCTTAGCAAGTATGTTTAGAATTGCAGCCTTCAGGGCATCCATCTTTACTCCTGAATGCTCATCTAACATCTCCACAACATTGGGTTCCTTTCTTCCTACAATGGCCTTCTGGTGACTGGCCTGGCCTGAGGGCACTTAAACCTTCTTGTGAGAAGCAAGTAGGCAAGATTAAATGTTCCCTTCCCAGGTTCCATCTTTTAGCTGAGATTTCTGTCTTAATTTCCAGTCAGAGAAATGTTTTTGTTTGAATTGTATGCTCCAATTCATACAAGTGTGTCTTAGCACTTCGCTCTTAAATCTCTGCATCTGATGTCATGATACATTAATGTATCATGCTTCATGACATCACTAGATCTCACCCCTATGACGTCACTTGGGCCTGTCCCTGAAATCTAAGGGTTTAAGATGCTTCTGACCTGGCAACCCTACTCTGATCTGAGTTGCATTTTAGAGGAAAATGGTGGCTACTGCACACACAAGAATAGGTGAATGAGAGGCATGAGAGTGTTGACTATGAAGAAGAGTTTCATACCTGAAGTATTAGAGCCTTATCAAAATAAGCAATTTGCCTAGCACCTGTTGGGGTTTTCTCCTTTCCATTTTTCCTCTGTGAAAAGATAAAACCTCAGTAGTAGTAGTAGTAGTAGTAGATAAAACCTCCGTGGCACAGAGTGGTAAGCGGCGGTAATGCAGCCGAAGCTCTGCTCACGGCCGGAGTTCGATTCCAACAGAAGGAGGAAGTCGAATCTCTGGTAAAAGGGGTCGAGGTCCACTCAGCCTTCCATCCATCCATGGTTGGTAAAATGAGTACCCGGCATATGCTGGAGGGTAAAGAAAGGCCGGGGAAGGAACTGGCAATCCCACCCCATATATAAGGTCTGCCTAGTAAACACTGCAAGACGTCACCCTAAGAGTCAGAAACGACTCACACTATAAGTGCGGGGACACCTTTACCTTTAGTTTTGATTATTGTAATGGCTGTAAAAGATGCTTCCATGATTATAGAAATGGCTACCAAATGTTTCCTTGTCCTGCCCTTGTACAGTTCACACTAATATTTTCTTATGTAAAGACAGAGATGCAGCTGCTTGGATGGAATTGGACCTAACTGTGCAAACTAGCCCAGAATCTTCCCAACTAATACGCCATGTACTGGGATTGCCGTTACCCAGTACCCAGCATTGCAAGGAAGCATCAGAAAGACTATATGCCTAGAAGATTTGTATTTATGTAGAGAAGGACTTTTTTTTTTTTTACAGTACTAAGACCAACAGCTCTTTCACTAGCATGAGGATTGTAGAAACACTTTCTGTGTTTTACCACAGTGACATATCTGGTTTGCTTTGTTCTTATGGGTCAGGAAAATGTTTCCCTAAGGTGAAGGGAAAAGGCATTAATGCCATCAAGAATGCTTGTTTTCTATCGACTTGTGTTTAAAAAAAATTGTTTCATTAGTAAAAATGAGCACAGGTCATTGTAGAAATGCACACAAAATAAATTGAATGCTTGTGAATATGTATTAGGTTCTTTTTTATTTCAATTAGTTTTCTGAACTATATGCCTTTTCTTTGCTGAAGTAGCCAGCTCACGAAGCAAATAATATGAATGCACACATACATATTCTGTAATTTGTTTCACAAAATCGAACTTCCGGTTTTCACCTTTGTTTGCTTGACCTGATATGAAAAGCATCCTAAATACATTCTATTTAGGCTTCTTCCTGATTTTGATATTGACTTTTTCATATGTCTTCTTCACCTAGCATGAGTCAGATAAAACAATTTGGTTTGAGTTCAGTACAGCGTTGTTTTGTTCTGAAGGTCAACCCATGAACAAGGAAGATCAGTTACTCATTATTTTCTATTGCCACTCCAAACAGTCTTTATTAAAGTCTTTCAAGCAATGTGTGACCTCTGTTTCAATACTTCTCACAGATTTCACAGGCTGTTGCTACTGCTCAGACATCACTAACACAGACAACAGTAATGGAAACTGTAACTATGGTGACCACCAGAGAACAAATCCTGGTTAAGCATGCTAAAGAGGAACTCCCACCTCCACCACCCCACAAGAAGAGGCAAATTGTTGTGGATTCAGAAATTAGGAAAAGGTGAGAACTGGAAAAGGTGGTTGGGTGAAGGGACATTTTTTTAAACAAAATTATTTATATAAGTATTTTCTAAAATATTAAGGCAGGATAAATGTTTAAGACATAGTTTAGAGTTTACATGCTTAAATGTTTAATATATTTTGAATAATTAATGTGTTGTTTTCTACATAGCAGAGTTCATGTCATACTATGGAGAACCTTATAATAGAACTGCAACAGTTTGGTGAAAAAAAGGGGGTTTTGTCTTCTCCCCAACCCCCCGAACAAAATATTATTTGAAAGTCACACAAATATATACTTTCTCTTTCTCTCCCCCTTTCTCTTTGGCACTAGTTTCCTCCTATTCACTGGACCTCTCAGCTTTAGCGCTATTTTAACTGGATTTTCTTACCTGGCTACATGATCCAGCCAATCAAAGATCATATAGCCATCATGATGACATCAGATGTTATATAGTCAATTACGTTTAGCTATGTGATGATGCTAACAAAGCCAATAAGAGTGAGGTCATAAAGGAGTGCCCTCCCTCTGAATAGGTGAATGTTTCAGTCAACTTCACAGCCCCATGATCTGCTCAGCACTACTATATGTTTTATATCTGAGTAGCTTATTCAGTTTGTCTGGATATTAATAGAACTGAAAAAATACGTTGCTAATAAGAACCTTTAGGAACTAAATAAAATAACAGCAGTACACCTATGATTCTTTTTGTTCTTTGGTTCAAATCTAAAATACAAGGATTAAGATATTCACAAATGTTGAATCCTAAGGTAAAATGGGCCTCCTTGGAGGGATTGTTGGCTTGTCAGAGGTGAAGAAGGATCTGTACAAGGTGGTATAAGTCAAAGCAGAGACCCTTGAAGCAGTTTGTAGTGCCTCAGCAATCTAGTCCAATGTAGTCATGACAAACTTAGAGACACTGATTTTGCTTTCAGCCAGTTCTTGCCTTCATCATTTTTTTAATGTCTTAGCACTTAGCTCTTAGATCTCTGCACCTGATATCAGGTGACTATCAGGTAGGTGCGGCCTGCCCAAAATGGCCTTGTAGACCAACTTCAGAGTCATAGTGGGCCTAGTTAGGCCCATAAGCCAGAGGTCCCTCTTCAGTTCTCAAGATTGATGAGATAGGGCTTACTGTTGGAGAAGCCATGCTGGTTCTTTTCCAACAGTACTACTACTTCTACGTGTTCAGCAATTCTATCTTTTGATAATGCTTTCCACCAGTTTTCCTGGAACAAATGCCAAGCTAACCAGTCTGTAGTTTACCTGATTCCTCCTGGACCCCCCCCCCATTTTTAAAATGTGTTAAACTGGCCATAGAGGCTGATCTTAGATCAGTGATTTCACATTTGAATTCTTTAAGACCTCTTTGGTGGATGCCATCTGGACCTAGTTATTTGTTGATTTCTAATGTGTCAATAAGGCCTAGAACTTCATCTCTTATCACAACAATTTACCTCAGTTTCTCAGATTCCCCTCAAGAAAAACTTAGTTCAGGCACAGGGATCTGCCCTATATCCTCCATGGTGAAGACAGATACATATAATTCATTCAGCTTCTCTTCAATCTCTTTTTCCTCCTTTAGCATTCCTTTGACCCTGTTGTTGTCCGAACATCCCACTGCCTCTCTAGTTGGTTTCCTGCTTCTAATGTAGTTAAAGAATATTTATTTTTGGTCTTAATGTTTTTAGGAATGTGTTCCTCAAATTCTTTTCTGTATCCCTTATTGTCGGCTTGCATTTCTTTGGACAAAGTTTGTATT
The DNA here is from genome assembly GCF_030035675.1 of Rhineura floridana. Taxonomy (NCBI): domain Eukaryota; kingdom Metazoa; phylum Chordata; class Lepidosauria; order Squamata; family Rhineuridae; genus Rhineura; species Rhineura floridana. The sequence continues at coordinate 86,780,430 of NC_084484.1, read as the reverse complement.
CTTCTTTGTTCTCATTTGGAAAGCTGTCCCATTTTCTGAAGAAAGTCTTCTTGCTTCTAATAGCTTAATTGACTCTGCTCATTAACTACACTTGAATCTTGTTGACCATGGTGGTTTCTTTCCTGATCTGTGGTATATATTCCTTCTGAAGTAATTTGTTTGCAATTTAACAATTTCTTAGCCAGGAGCACTTCTCTCGTGTCAGCAGTATTCAAACTCAGCCCTTCTCCATGTCCCAACGCATAGGGAGGCACGGAGAACGATAACTAGAGCTAGGGCCTTCTCAGTGGTGGCCCCCAAACTATGGAACGCCCTCCCTGATGAGATACGCCTGGCGCCTTCTTTGTTATCTTTTCGGCGCCAGGTAAAGACCTACCTCTTCGCCCAGGCATTTTAAAAATTTTAAAATTTGAATTTAAAATTGAAAATTTTTAATTATGTTTTATTGTGTTTACATCCACTTGTATTTTAACCTGTTTTATTATGCTGTACACCGCCCTGGGAGCTTATTGCTATAGGGCGGTCTAAAAATGTAATAAAATAAATAAATAAATAAAATAAATATTCAAATTGCCCAGAAGCCCACAAAACCCTAGGGAAGGTCAAGTGATTCCTTTTTTACTCATCCTAAAATTGTAATGACTGCACTTGTAGGAAACCTACTGCAGATATCCTTCTGAAATTTAGTACAATTCATTCTATCGAAGAGGCAACATCATCTGCAATTTTCATCCAATTCCACCTCAAAATAAAAAAGTTAGACTTTCTTTTAAAAAAACCTGTAAAGGTGCCCAGCACAAAAGCCTCTGGAGCCTATTTGCCTGTTTATGCACTCTGGAGGAGTGCCTGAAAATTTTGTCCACTTCTGTCAAAAGAGAAAAAGTTATATCTGCTCTTTCTTTCACAAAAATGACAGTGGGAAAGGGACAAAGTATACTTAGATGAACCTCAAGCTGAGGGCAGCCTACAAGCACCTTGGACCAAGGCAGGCTGCTTTTTGAACTGCCAAATTGGTTTCTGAACCAAATCTTGTGGTGGGCACATATTGTTACACACTTGGGATTTTGCAGTTATATGCTTTCTCTGGAACCTGTGGTTAACAATTACTTCACTTTTAGAATTGTTCTCCAACGTTCTTTGCTGTTCTAGAAGTAGAAATTAAATTTCTTTTCATTCTTAAGTTATCCTGTACAATTTACCCTCCAATTTTACAGAAAGTGCAACAATCTAAACATAGAAATGACTGTATATTTAACTTACAACTCTTCTTCACTAACGTCTGAAAACACTCTTTGTGGGTGAGAAATATAAATTGTCGCTGTGGTTGGTCCCATGGCAGTTGGTTCCATGACAGTGAAGGTACATGGTGCAGCAATGTTGCTGAAGGTGAGCAGGTCTGCATCTAACTAATGCCTCAACACACTGCTACCTCAGAAATCTCTATTCGCTGACTTGAATTCCACAATGAAAGGGAATCTGATATTTAATTAATTATCATATCCCACCCTTCCTCCTGGAAGTAGCCCTGTTCACTCTGTACTGTGCCAGGCCATTTGTTTTTCTTGGAGTCAGTGGAAGAGAATAAGGATGGGATGGAGAGAGAAAAAAATAGCTTTAAGCTACAGTAAATTATCACTTACCATCTAATTACAGTGTGCCTCTGGATGGAGAAAGCCCAGAGCTTGTTTGGTGGAAAGTATGGGATATAAATGTAAATAAGATGATGATCAAATTAATATGGACCATGAGAACCAACTGGAAAAAGTTGAGGATGTGGCCCTCTTTTATATGCAGGATTACTGCAAATCTCCATACTAGTTTTAATAATTTAAATAACTAAAGCAAAACAGCAAAGGTACAGCTTTTTACTCTGGATCAATGTTGCTTCAAAGCATTTGTCATGCAGACCTAAAACTGCTTCAAAACATCTAGTGGATTCCTTGCTCATCATCAATCATGGCTTTCTCAAAGTGAACTCTGGGGAATAGTAGTTCTGAAAGGGGACTAAGAATTGCTTGCAGATAAATCTCACAAACCTTGCTGAATACCCACTTTTTCTTGACAACTCTTTTACCCAGTTGCCTCCTTGATGTGCAATAAAAGAAATGCCAATCAAAATATAGCATGAATGTAGGGCTCATTCTCACCCAAGATAATCTGATTATGTATAGTTTTGATTGGTTTTAGTTCATTGTTGTATTTTATATAATTTGTGTATTCTAACTTGTGTACTATACTCCATCTTGGGTAAATTATAAATATACCAAATAAATAAAATACAAGACGTTTTGCAATAACCTTGGACAAACCTTCTTAATCCCCAATCTTCTGGATAAGGTTACCAATGAATTTCTGTTGTACTTGGAGACAAAAGGCATCTATGTTTTCAAGGGGCTGGGATTGCACAGTCTATCTTTGTTTCTCCAACAAGGTTTTGTTCTATTAGCTGCCATAGGACACTTCATTAGAAAGATTTTTTAAAAAAATCTCTATGGATTACATTTGTTTGCACTGTTATTTTTCTACTTTTGTGTGTGGGAGATGGGTGGGAATTACAGGTTTTTTTTCCTGAGTACTTCAATTGTTGAAGTATGTTGGTATTGATGGGAAGGACTCCTCCTCCAAAAATGATTTGGAAACTGCCTTCCCAGTCCTTTAGGAGGGGGCATTACAGCCTTCTCCCAAGAAGAATAGAAAATCATTGTGAAGTACAGAATTTCAATTATTCCACTTAGGATACTCCAGAAGCTACCCATATGGAATTCTAGCACTGTTTTCTTCTTCCTACTATTGAACAATCTAGCATAAATATGGTGGTGGAGTTTCGTTTAACAATCTCTCTCATGTTTACGATCTGTAAAATATTTGTAATTTTTTTTAGACCATAGGTAAAATTGCTTTGTATACGTTTTGTGTCATGTCACTGTACAAAGACTATTTGTTAGACTGTCATTGTAGAGAACTCTAGATTTGAAGCTGTCTGTCTATCCTTCTATAAAGGAAAGCCAGATTTGAAGCAGGATAGGTGCTCCATCTAGTGTCTTCTCATATGGTGAATTTTAGATACAGTAAATCTCTTGTTCCCTCTAAAAAAAAACAACCTAAATGGCTGATTTACATACATCCAAAATAAAATATACTTTAAAATAATAAAACCAATGCTATGGATTTGCTTAGTATGTAGTGAAGTTTTGCTCTTCAGCTCTTACTGAAATCCTGCAACAATATTTCCTCTCTTCTTATAGTACCACTTGGCTCAAAACAAAAGAATAAACAGTAGCTGGAAGTCATACTCCGACAGTTTGAGTCAGGAACTGTCCAGTAGAAGAATGGAGCTACAGGAAACTGCATTTGATTCATGATCCATACGTTATTGCGCCCACATAGAAACTGTTCTATTGTTACCTTAGGATAGAAACACACTCACTGTTCTACTGGTTCCAGTGCGTCTTTACCTCTCTTCTGAAAATGGGGGCACATGACACTAGTCAAACCCCACTCCTTTTTATTGTAAAACCTGGGGGGATCAGCTTGAGTGCATTTTTTTCAAAAAAAAATCAGATTCAAAGAGATTTTGCAACTGATCATCAGATCAGCCCATTCCCCCTCCCGCTGTAACAAATGGAAACACTTAGTTCTGGTGACTAGTGTGTTCATAGCCTTACATTTCTCCAGTTATGCCTAGATGGAGAAACCATATGTATAGGGCTGAATATGTGGTTTCTTGTAATACCAATGTCCCTCTACAGAGTTCCATGTGTTGTATTGAAGTTGTGATCCCTTCCCTGTTTGTTTTTCAGAGGAGGTCCCTGTAGAAAGGAGGAAGGGAAGGTGAAAAGATGAATACTTTTCATTTAAGACTTGCCGCCAATGTCCCCCTTATCACAAACAAAACTAGACAATGTTTATGTGGCAATACTTATCATGTAGACAGCTCTAATGATAAAGAAAAAAAATGTTGATTACTTCCTGGTGGTTTTCTTCATGGTGGGATTGCAGTGAGCAGTAAAAACAAATGTAATGGACAGGCTTCTCTGGATTGCCAACATACCTTCTTGGAGATATTTTATTTTTGTTTGGAGCTTGCAAGTTTTAAGAGCTGGGGAATCAGGGACTCTAAAATGTTTGGGAGACCCAGGTGTTGCTTTTTATAACCCATGCTCAGCCTTGCCAAGTTATTTTGAAACCGCTTTTGCAACAATTTTACAGAGATCTTGAAATAGCTGCTGCGGTAATAGTAGCATGTGCTGAGGTGTTTGAATCATGAAATAAACTGGGACAGATTTGAAGCCCTCAAGCAGGAAATTGTTTACTCTCTTTCTCTACACATCTGCTCTACAGTCTCTGGGAAAGGGCCATAGATTAGTGGTAGAGTTCTGCATGCAGTGTTTTGCATGCAGAAGCCCCCAGGTTCCATTCCTGGCGTCTTCAGGTAGGTCTGGGAAAGATTCCCTCTCTTAAACCTTAGTGAGCCATTGCCAGACAGTGTAGACAATACTGAGCTAGATGGACTAATTGTCTGGCTCAGTATAACCATTGGGGAAGAGCTGTTGCTCATTGGTAGAACATCTGCTTTGCATGCAGAAGGTGCCAGGTTCAATCCCCGGCATCTCCAGGTAGGGCTGGGAGAGACTCCCTGTCTGAAACACTGGAGAGCTGCTTCCAGTCAGTGTAGATGGTACTGAACTAGATGGACCAATGATCTGACTTAATATGAGCCAGCTTCCTAGGTTCCTCTTTTGTTTTGGTTTTTGTTTATTGGGAAAACTGCTTGATACAATTCATGACATTTACACAAAAGGAAGAGCAGAAAAAAGAAACTGCTTATGGATTTGAACCATCAGACAAAGGATGCTATATATAATTTTTATTGAAGTACACCTAATACTACATAAGGATAAATAGAATCTTGCACTTTTGTGTTCCAATACATTATCTAAAATACTCAAATGTTTAAAATAAAAATATTGTACACTACATCCTCCTTTGTTATGCTGCTTTTGCAAAAAGACACTCCCATGATCCCACCCCCCCTCCAAAGAAACTAATGAGGTTACTGTTCATGGTTACTCTTTGAGCTATTGTGCATAAATCCCCATATTCTAAACACATTTCAGTATAATATCACAGACGAGTAATTATGCATGGTTCTCAATTCAAAACAATAGACTAGGCAATAGACTTCTCACTTTAAAGCAGAAGCTACTTTTGTTCCATTTGGGTCCATGCAAACTTTTGATAAAACTGATACTTATTTGATAAGCTTATGTAAAATGCATAATAAATGCAAATAAGCCCCCTTGCAAAGCCAGGCAGAGCTTTTGCTCAGCTTTGGTTGTTGTGCCAGCTGTGGCCCTATCTTGGATGCTCAGATCTGACCACCCTCACCGATGCCTTAGTCATCTCACATTTGGATTACTGTAATGTGCTGTATGTGGGGCTGTCTTTGAAGACTGCTCAGAAGCTTCAGCTGGTTCAAAATGCAGCTGCCAGGATGTTAACTGGAAAGATCCACTTTGAGCGTATTACATCTGTGCTAAAATAACTACATTGGCTCCCAGTTTGCTTCTGAGTACAATTTAAGGTTCTGGTTTTGACATTAAAATCCCTAAACAGTTTGGGGAGTAGGTATCTGTCTAACACCTTCCCCTCTTTAGTCATGCCCATCGCACGAGAGCCAGGAAAGAAGGCCTGTTGCGAGTGCCTACTATATCTGAAGCTTGATTGGCGAATACTCGCAACAGAGCCTTCTCTGTGATGACCCCAGACTGTGGAATGCCCTCCCCTATGAGGTAAGATCAGCCTCCTCTCTTCCCATTTTTAGATGGCTGCTGAAGACCCATATTTTTTATGCAAGCATTTGGTTAAATTTCAACCTTTTATGCCATTGTACTTATGCTTTTAAGGATTTTAAAGATTTATGTATGGGTTTTTGTATGTTTTTATTTTTTAAATCCTCGTATGATTTTATGTATGCTTTGTATTTTTCAATCTATGTAATCTGCCTTGGAACTTGCATTCTGGGTGAGAGGCAGATAACAAAAATTTTAATGTCATTGATGAGGATGATAATCATAATCATAATGTGATTTGTGTCAATAGCAGTATTTGTGGCATTAAGTCACAGGAGCACCCATCTTTAGTTTATATTTGCTGAAATCCACTTATTTCACATACTGGAAAACATTACATTAAAAGAATTTTTAAATCCTAAAATTCAATATATGAAACGGGAGTTGTATCTATACAACTTCTTACATTAGAATGCATTTATTCATTAATAAAGGGCTCTCATAATGACAGTTTTATGTGATATCTACAGGAATACATATTATTTAGGGCCTTCTGTTTCTTGTGTGGTTATGATAGCCTTTTCACTTTTTGTTCATACTTCTGGTTTAAACAGTGGCCTTTAATATCTTTTTTTTTTTTTTTAATAATTTTTATTCAAATTTTTCCAAAAACAAACAAAACAAAGTCAAAAAGCCTTTAATATCTTTTAGAAGTACTCTGTGTATTCTTTTCTTTTTCTTTCAACCTTAGGTTTGATGTTGATACAACAGAGCTTCACAGTTGGATTACCCGCTCAGAAGCTGTACTCCAGAGTCCTGAGTTTGCAATATACCGAAAAGAAGGGCACCTGTCAGACTTAAGAGAAAGAGTTAATGTAGGGAAATATTCATATACTTAATTTCAGTTAGAATTTTAGAACTAATTTGCTATCAGATCTTCTCTCTTGAACTACAACGTGTTTGATTATATACCACCAAATGTTAAACAGCTATGCGTTGCTCTCTACCCTGAGTTTGAAAAAAGGCAATTCTTAAATAAATACTAAGATTCAACTAAGTGTTACCCATCCTAGCCGTATTATTTGTACATAGGATATAGTATGTTATGTGAGTGGTATAAAAAATTATAACTCACTGTTTGCAGCTATGACATACCTTCTATACAGTGCATAAAATGGGGGATAGTAACAGCCATTCTGTAAAAACTGAGTTTTGAAAAATCTTGCCCGTAACTTGACATTTCACACAGATCTGTTATCCATTAACGCTGAAGCTATAGTTTATTTACTTTAATGGATGATATACATTCAAAGGCAGTACACCTCTAACTATCAGGTGCTGGGGGCAGGAGTACCAACACAGTTGTGTTGTGCCAGCCACTGTTGGAAACTGAATCTGCACTAGATGGCCTGATCCAGTAAGGCACTTTTTATGTTCCTGCCCTCTACCTTTTTGAGAATGGAAATAGAAGTGAGAAGTATCTGCCTGGATTTAAAATCAGCAAGCCCTTTGCAAGTGGCAAGTGCCAGGTCTGTAAAAACACAATGAAAAGAGTAAGTTGTGCATAATTGTAAACCACTTAGAGTTTTGTTTTGTTTTTACACTCAGGCAGTATATACGTTTTGTTAAATAAATAAAATTAAAATAATCAAGTGTGTTACATTGGTAAATATTGCTGTGCATGGTATTTGAAATATCAAATATTTACATACAGAACAAATGTCAAAATGCAGAACAGTGATGTTATATGCATGTCTTTGGTGTTTCTTGAAATGTTGCCTTCTACATGACCTACATTTTCAAATTAATACTATCATACACTTTTCCTGATTGTGTGCTCTCAGTAGTTTCCACAAGCTACCTACTTGGAGACTATTTTTGTTTGTTTGTTTGTTTAGAAAATTGCTTCCATATGCTGTTTTAGTTCCGTAGATTTAAGTAGCAACCATCATAACATACCTGTTTCCCTGGGTCCTGTGCCATGGGGTGAAAGGAAGTGAATCCCAGCTAAGTCAGAGTGCATCAATCTGCTTTGCTCACACTTCCTTTTAAAAAATCTTATGCTGCCATCAGGTGAAAAGACATTTTTTTTTAAAAAGGCAGTCTTCTACAACATAGCCTAAAAAAAGCTCCTTGTATTTCCTGAGAACACCTCAGAGTAGTGTGAAACTTGGCCAAAGCATGGGGTGGTATAAAATCATAACAGAGACTGCAAGGTTTTATGAATTAAAATTTAAAAATTACTAAAAGAATAAGAAAATATTACTTAGGAAAAATGTTTCACATAGGAATAGCTACAGAAAACCAGCAAATCCTACCAATGAAACAAAAATTACAAATAAACCAACAGATGGACACATTCTGCTTTCCCTTATTTCCATTAGCTATATCTTGCACCCTCCTGCCTAGGTTTCCTGGGTATCTTGAGACCACTCCCTTGATCCCATTGTCCTTTGTTCTGATTCTCTAATATGCTCACTGTGTCTTGTATGCCCCAAATCAACAAGTTGAAGGATATTTGGAGGATTTTAATTCTCCAGTGCAGAAAGGCTGTGTGATCTGTCACATTTTCAATGGATTCCCCTTCTTTCAATTTGATCCATGGGCAGGTCAAATTAACCCCATAATCCCCAAACAAGCTGACATGCAAGATTTATAATTCTATTTAATAGTCAGCAGTCCCCTCATGGTAACGTATGGAACTTAGACTGATATGAGTAGCTGGAATAGTTCAATTGTTCAGTAACCAAGGTTTCCACCACTGCCACAGAATAATAGTGCACTTTTTGAAAGTTGCCTTCCAGCACTGCCCTGTGCTGCCGTCTTGACTCTAGTAACCAGATCTGCAAGGTTATATTGAACATTGCTGAGTAGTAAAATTTTACCTTTTATCATCTTCTTTTATGCTTTGTAATATTCTTTTGCTATGAAAATAACATTTTATGCTTACGGAAAATCAGGTGAATAAAGCAATATTCTGAATTATTCATTTTACCTTTTTATATAGCATGAGTAATCTCTTCATTTGAAAATATTAAATAATAAAAATGTTAGAAAGGACTGAATAATAATACTGAACAGTTTCAACAAATGAGACAGTACTTAGCCTTGGACACAACGACTAATCTGAGACAAATAACATTTACTTTCTGATTAGTTGCTTTCTAGCTACACTGCTCAGTCCTTACTTTGAGACACACAGGTGCATACAGGAATGCATGCTGATAATTTTTTATATTTATCTGCAGGGCTGCAGCATTTTTTTAAAAAAAGTAGTCCATATTAAGTTTAGTGGTAGTGCAGAGTTTTTTCAAGGTATGGGTGAGTAAAGTATTGGGGTACACTGATTTGGCTGGAACTCCATTCCCTTCTCCCCATGACATAGGAGCCAAGGAAGCAGGGTGTGTGATGACAGTTACCTAACAAATCTGTTTGCCCCTTGAATCTATAGGACTGACACAACATATGGAAGTAGTTTTCTAAACAGGCTCTTTGGTTCAGAAAGGGCTCTGTATATTTATGAGCTTTCTCAGTAAGAATATGAAAAACCTCCCACTTTCCAAGACTTCTGCTGATTTCTAGTGACCAACAGTGTTATTTCCATACACTATGTTTTGTCCCCTCGGAATGATAGTTCAGTTTCACCTGTCCTGCATCTACTACAGTGCAACATCCATGGCAGAAAGCTACTTTGAAATGTGTCTGCTCCTCTTAAAACGTGCACCAGGAGTTTTAGATTTGGGTTGAAGAAAACAACCACATAAAACATTTTTAAGTGGGGAAAATCAAAATAATTGAACCAAATTATACAGCCACAAGAGTGGCTCCTCCTCCCTCCTATCCCCTTCCTCTTGCCCCTCCTTCCCCCTCCCCATGCTCTTCCAATCCCCTCCTTCCCTACCTCCATCCTCCCCATTGTCAGTTTTACCTATCCTAACCATGATTGCATAGGGGTAAATTCCATTGAACTCAATAAGCATGCAAATGATCAAACCTGCCCTCCCGTCCCCCTTCATTTGCCCCCCTCCAATCTGCTCCTCCCCCTTCCTCCTCCTCCTCCCTCTCCTTGAGAGTGTGTAAATGCTCCCAGGAATAACTAGTATTTCAAAGAACTGGTAGAATGTGTTATGTGTACAGAAAGAATACTATTCTGCTGTATGCAAACATTCAGGTTAGGAAATATAGTATGTCATCTTGCCAGAGAAGCCATCTATACTGTTTTCTCAATGGTTTTAAAACAGTGCTTTGGAGGTTCCTTCAAGGTTTACCAGGCTTTTTTTTTAATGGGAAAACAAATTATGGTAGATAAACTTCTCTGAAAGTCACCTTGCCTGCCCTATGTCAGAATCTAGACTTGTTAGGGGCTGTATTCTCTATTATGGGGAACACTCTCATTTGCTTCAGAGCAACACTGAGGCCCACTGTGCACTCTGGAATTATACAGCCACAAGAGTGGCTGTATACTATAGCCAGCATAGATTTTTCACATTCCGCAACGTTAAATTGAAAATAACACCATGCCATTCTGATGCTTCCCATAAGCTCCTCTTAAAACAAAACCTTACAAAACATATAGTCCTGAATTCAGAAACGCTTGCTTAACAACCCTGTAAATTTTCATTGATACACAAAACAGTTAGCTTCCTTCTTCCACCTCTCCTGCCCACTCCATCCCTCCCTCCATCCTCCCCATTGTCAGTTTTACCTATGCTAACCATGATTGCATAGGAGTAAATTCCATTGAACTCAATAAGCATGCGAATGATCAGACCTGCCTTTCCCCTCCTTCCCCTCTCCTTCCCCCTCCTTCCCCTCTCCTTCCCCTTCCTCCTCCTTCCCCTCTCCTTCCCCTTCCTCCTCCTTCCCCTCTCCTTCCCCTTCCTCCTCCTTCCCCTCTCCTTCCCCTCTCCTTCCCCTTCCTCCTCCCCTTCCTCCTCCCCTTCCCCTTCCCGCCCACCTCCCTTCCCCCTGGTCAGTTTTACCTATCCTAAGCATGATTGCATGGGAGTAAATCCCACTGAACTCAATAAACATTCAAGTCATCAAACCTGTTCTTCTCCTCCCCTTCCCCTCCTGCCTGCTCCCCTCCCTCTTCTCCCCTCTGCCCTGCCCCCTCTCCCTCCCACTTCTCCCTCCCCCTTCTCCCCCCTTCTCCCCCTCCCCTCCACATCCCCTGTGGTCAGTTTCACCTATCCTAAGCATGATTGCAGGAAAGTAAATCCCACTGAACTCAATAAGCATGCAAATAATCAATTCATTCTCAGCAAACTTGCAGAGGATCCTATTTCTCACCTCCTTGATTAAAAAGCAGAGAAATTCACTAATAGGCAAAAAAAACCTTGCACTTTAAGAACGTACCTATAGCCCACATATATTTCTATCAAACTTTAAACAGGAGGGAAATTGGGCAGTTATAATGAATGCACCAGGGGAGCAGGAGACCTGACCTCCTCTCTGAAGTATTGGACTGCCCTACAAATTTGTCAAATTCAAACACAATTTGGGTTGGTCTTTCACAGTCCAACTGTGGAGCTTGGAAGAATTTGGTAATGTGCCTTTGAGCATATAGCAAGTGGTGGCAACACCTGCAATCAGCCCAAACAATAGAGAAATGACATGCACTGTGCTGTTCTTATTTTAGCAGGGAGAAAGCAACATAATTAAAACAGTTGATATAGTTTAGAATATAGTGATAGAACTTTAGATAGTCACTTTAAATATGTCTGATTTACTTTGCAATTTTAGTGAAGTTTCCTATAGGAAATCATTTTTTGTTTCTATTTCTGTGAATATGTGAAGTACAGCAACACTTTGCAAAATTTACATTAAAAAAACTCCAAACATAATTGTGGAATAATGGCACTGACTATTCTGCAGAATAGTCTCCAGTGGACATCAGGAATATTTTACTTTGCACATGATAAAACAGTGGGAGGTGAAATATATTCTAGCAAATTTCTAGGTGTGCTCTATGTTTTTAATTGACTGTGCCCACCTTGCTTTAAATGAAGTAGTTTAGACATAGCAGGCTGAAAACATGCATCCTCTTTTTTTGCAACAGCTAGAGTCATTGCTGAAGTAGCAACATATTGTAATCAGTCTGATTTTACATCAAACTGCAGTTTCAGATTCAACAATTAATGCACCCAAAATAGAAATAGAACATAACCTTTTGAAACACAAAAGGCTGTCTTCACCATCATATGACATTGACCAATAAAAAGGCTTTGAAATTAATAAAAATAAATTTGACACAGATTTCTAGGATGAATAATGAGGGAAATAAAATTTTCTAGATTAGATTCTCTGCAGAAACTTTAGTAACACAGGAAAGAAGCAAAGTAAGAAGAACACCAACAATCATTCAAAAATATAATTCTCCATCTTTGGAGATGGCAGGTGTTGCCACCACTCACCATATGCTCAGCGGCACGTTACCCAATTCTTCCAAGCTACACAGCAAATGGATTGGACTGTGAAAGACCAACCCAAATTGTGTTTGCATTTTGACAAATTTGTAGGGCAGTCCAATATCTCAGAGAGGAGGTCAGGTGTCCTGCTCCCCTGGTGCATTCACTATAGCTGCCCAGTTTTCCTGCATTTTAAAGTTTGATAGAAATATATGTGGGCTATAGGTACATTCTTAAACAGCAAGGTTTTTTGCCTATTGGTGAACATTTATAAAGATTGGTTAAAATATGTAGGATAGAAGTTTAAACTGTCTTCGACTATTCATTTTTATACTTTTATCTTCTCTACAGATTGTGTTACATATTCCAAAATATTTATTTTTATGTTTATATTTTTTTAATGGCTTTAGAATATATTCCATTGCTCTATATAGCAAAGTCCGTTTTCCTTTTTTTAGTTTTGCTTGGTCTTGGTGATTGGACAGCTCAATGCATGCCCGTTATATTTGCAGCATTGCTATGCTGTTTAAAAGTGATGGCAGAGGCCCATTGCATAGTGGAAAGGATGTTTATTTTTATTTGTCCATACTACAAAAACCACAACCATTCTACAGGCCTTCTCTGGATCATGCTTTTTATCCCATCCTATAATATAATTACTGAGAAACTACTTATGTCCCCAAAGCACAATTTGACAACCTAACTCTATGCAAAATAAAATAGGCGAGCTATACAAATTATTAATTTAAGTATTTAATCAAGCAATCTAGTTTTTAAAAAAATAGGTTTAGCTCTAATTTGGTTTTAGTAAAAGTTGTAACATCTTATGTAATAGTTTACCCCCCCAAAGTTTAAGTACACTTCCTAACTACAAAATAGGGCAATAGTAGAAAAGTATGAGTAAAAGAAAGATTAAATTCTATTATATGCGCAGAATAGGGCAGTGCAGGAAGAGAGAAATTTGGATCAATAGGAGCAATACGAGGAAGCTTAAGCTTTCAGAAGCACTGACACTTGAAAGCCCTGTCCAGATTAGCTCTAAAAGACCCTGCTATTAATGGTTTTAAACATATTTATGCAATCATGGGGCTAGATGTTTCTTCAGTGGGTTATAATTCATTTTGAAAAGTATTCCATGTGAAATAGTCAACTTTTGTTCTCATCTTGTAGGCCATAGAAAGAGAAAAGCCTGAGAAATACAGGAAGCTCCAAGATGCAAGCAGATCAGCTGAGGCCCTGGTGGAACAGATGGTGAACGGTAATTACATGGCAGTTGATTTAGATAATCTTCTTAGGGATTAGATAAACACACAGCTTCATATTTATCACATGAATTATATTCGCAAAGCACTTTGTGAAGGAACAGTAAATTAAAGCAGGTTTGTATTTTTTATGAGTTTGTTTTAAATGTTATCTTTTAATCAGAATAGGAGAAACACTTGAAATTTAGTACTGTGAGCTAAAGCATAGTGCAAAATCCAGTTTTTCCAATACGGCCCAGGCTATTAACAAGCTGCTGTCAGTCCTTGCATATTAATTCAATTCACAGTCCCATTTTTTGGTCTTAAACTTTAGAACTTATTTTTTTAAACTTTGGGAAACTGCAGATTATTTAAATTATCTGAGAGGAGTTTGACCTTATTTTTAGTGGACATCACTTTGATCACATGACTCCTCTGTATAGTTTCTTGAACTTGCTTCCTTTACCCTATAATGGTTAACTTTTCTTCTTTTCTTTAAGTGTTTCTGCCATCTTGTTCTTGCCTACCAACCTACCTTTTTTTTACTTTTATGTCTTTTCTTTCTATCTACGCATCTGCCATAAAAATCTTTTCAAGCCCAGTTTTTATATCTCTATCTGTATGCATTTTGCTTCCCATTGAATTAACATCCCTCATAACTTAAAGATCAATTTCTTTAGGCAGGTAATTTGCCATATAAGTTGCTTCCTCAAGTTTTTTCTGGCCTTCTTCTTTGTTTATTGTGACACTTTGATTGTCAGCAAGAATTGTCTTCTTTTTTTAAAAAAACTCAAAAACACCAAGTCTGTTTTTAGGCACTAAAGTGACTAAACATTAACAATGCAATGCTATACATAATGTTTTTAGGAGTAAGCCTCATTGAGTTTAATGGAACTTACTCCCAGGTAAGTGTGTATGTGTCCTTGCCAGTCTGACAAGTTTCAAGAACACTGAATGAGTCCTTTAATTCCCTTACACTGCCATTTTGAAATATTTTTCATTTTAACAAAGAATATAGATTTAATAGTTGTATTCTGAAGTAGACTTCTAGGTGTTTTATCCTTCTTTGATAGATGAACAACAGTGCTGATTAAATCCTATTGTCTCCAGTGGGATTGAATGTCGTGAGCCAGGCAGAGAAGGGGCGGGTAGGCGAGATTGAATCAGAGGATGAATACTTGGAGTGGTGACCTGGGAAGGGGTAGATAGTGGGATGGACTCACAGAGTGCCCCAGCCCCCTCAGTTCCTGCCCCCATGGAAGCGCCACCACCAAAGACTCAACCTCACATGTTAGACATTTCCCAGCCGAGTGCTGCCCAGCCACCCCCGCCCAAGCTGTCAGTTAGCAGCCCTCCTCCATCAGAGTGGGAAGCTAAGATCAAACCACATTCACCTTGCACTCAGGGCTGCAAGAAATGCAAAATTCAACAGGCTGGGCTAAAAAGGAGCTTGCTTGTGCACGCGAGACCCAAGCTTACTTAAAGGGACGCAGGGGAGGGAATTTAGTGTTGAGTCAACGGCTTAGTGCCGTGTTAGCAAGCTTAGTCAATATTAGCTGAGGACCAAAGTTTCTAGCAAGTGTAGTTAGCTTAATGTAGTTAGGTTAGGAGCAGTGCTTTTGATATAACTGTAACTTTAATAAAAAGAGAAAAAATCACAGCCGCGTCTGGATCTCTAGACTTCGGCAGGAGATTTAGCAGCTGGACTAAGTACAGGATTGAACCCATCATTTTTCAGAAAGAAAGTGACTGAAGCGTTCAGTCTATCAAGTAGTTCCAGGGCTGGTCCAAGACATTTTGCTGCCCAAGTCAAAGGACAAGATGGCACACTCATATTCTATGAGTCAAAGCTGACTGGCAGTTGAATCTTACTTTCAGCTGGTGACAGGTTAGCATCTTCCACTGCACTTTTAGAGAGCCTAGGGTAGTCTGTGTGGCGCACACAGCTCTGTCCTCCAACAGAGGGGTGTGGCCAGGGCCCCCAAGAAGTATGGCAAGTGGGCTGCCACTGCTGCTCTACCCCTTCACCATCGTTCAGCATCTTCTGCCTGAGGTGGGTGCCTCACTTTTCCTAATGGAAGGGTCAGCACTGAGTAGTTCATATATGGTAATGCTGATGACTTATTGTTTTAGTTTCTACCAAACGTTCTGCAGTGAAGAGAAAATAAATGCTGCTTTATTGGGTTAGAAGCACAGGAATCTGCCTTGTACTCTATTCTGACTGGCTCTTGCACATCATCTGCCATCTGATCCTGCTAACTAGGGATTGAACCTGGGACCTTATGCATATACAACATTTTCTACCATTGTGCTATAGCAGCTCCCCTCAGTTATACCAGCTGTTTGGAAAGGTGAGGTTTGGTGCTGCATCTGCAATTCTCCCCTGCATGGGTGGGGGACAAGTTAGGATGCCCCCCCCAGAGACTGATGGAATCTGATAGATTCCTAAATGCTCTGTAAGATTTTCCAATGGATAGACCAGGTGATCCTGTTGAGGCCCTAGTCTCACTACGGAATGGTAAGACTGATAGGGCCATTGACACAATCACTCCTGAGGGCCCTGTCTGGTCCCATGGAGCCCACTTTGCTCCTTGATATACTGAGGAGCTGCCATCGATGAAATAGACTGGGCGAGGGCTAGAGCGTAAGTGGCAGAGATCTCACTCCAGAGCAGACCAAGCACTTCTTCAGGCTCACAATTGGTCCTACCATACGGCAGTGGGGGCAGCAAAGAGATCATAGAATCATAGAGGTGGAAGGGGCCTATAGGGCCATTGAGTCCAACCCCCCACTCAACACAGGAATCCAAATTAAAGCATACTCAACCGGTGGCTGTTCAGCTGCCTCTTGAATGCCTCCAGTGTTGGAGAGCCTACCACCAACCTAGGTAATTGGTTCCATTGTAGTACCACTCTAACAGTCAGGAAGTTTTTCCTAATGTTAAGCCAAAATCTGACTTCCTATAACTTGAATCCATTATTCTGTGTCCTGCCCTCTGGAATGATTGAAAAGAGATCATGGCCCTCCTCTGTATGACAAGCTTTCAAGTACTTGAAGAGTGCTATCATATTTCCGCTCAGTCTTCTCTTCTCAAGGCTAAACATGCCCAGTTCTTTCAGTCTCTCCTCATAGAGCTTTATTTCTCGTCCCCTGATCATCCTCGTTGCCCTCTTCTGAACCCGTTCTAGTTTGTCTGCATCCTTCAAAGTGTGGTGTCCAGAACTGGACACAGTACTCAAGATGAGGCCTAACCAGTGCCGAATAGAGGGGAACCAATACTTCACACAATTTGGAAACTATACCATAATGCAGCATTAAATAACATTTGCCTTTTTTACAGCCACATTGCACTGTTGGTTCTGTCCTGCCCAGAGCCCAAGACATGAGACAGAAGCAAGGCTTGATTTAATTCTCTTTTTATTAGAGTGATGGTTACATCGAAAGCAGTGTGCTTCATAAACCTGTCTACTCTAGCTCACTACTTTCCCTAGCTAAGCTACCTAAACAGTCTCTGCAGCATGTGGGGAGAGTTGAATCAGCACTGAAGCCTGGGCGGACACCTGCTTAAGTAGGGAAGGTCTTTGCCCATAAACAACGGCTCCTCCAAAGTTCCACCCTCTCAAGGTCCCTTTTCTCGCACCGTCTCATGTGGGGTGAGGTGGGGCAAGTCTCTGACGGCCCATCTGACAGCAGGGCTTCACTAGGTGACGGCTTGGCTTCAGGGAGTGGGAAGCTGCTTGGCGGAGAAGCATTTGAAGTGCCAGGTGGGGATTCCTGTGGGAGCGTGGTTGGTGCATGTGAGGGGTCGCCTCCCAACAGCTCAGGCGGGGGGCTCGCAGCTGGAGCAGGAACTGCCTCAATGGAGGGGTTGGCTGAGGGAGTCTGCGGACTGACTGTGCTCCCCCCTCCTTCATTGCTGTTAGGGACCTCATCCTGATCTGACTCCTCTCCCTGAGCTAACTCCTCTTGCACCTGGGGTGTGACATCATCCCCCCTCCATGCATTATCTTCCCCCACCCCCTGGGCTTGGGCTTGTCTGGGTAAGCATCATGGAATTGGGTAAGCGTCACCAAGTCCAGCGCATGAACGTTGTCGGCCGATTCCCACGAACACTCCGTCTGGTCGAATCCCTTCCAGTAAATCAAATATTGTAGCCGCCCTCGGTGCTTCCGCGAATCCAAAATCTGTTCCACTTCATATTCCTCTTGCCCATTCACTGCAATGGGGGGGCAGAGGCACCTCTGGCATTCTGTGCGGATCTGGAGGGTGTAGGGAAGAGTAAGTAGGGAACGATGAAACACTGGGTGTATCTTGAAGGAAGGAGACAGCTTCAGACAAAAAGCCACTGGATTGATCTGAACCTCTACCTCAAAGGGGGCCACCTTATGATCTTCTAACTTATGGCAGTGCCCCCTTGTAGGCAGATAACGTGTGGACAGCCGCACCCTGTCTCTCACAGTGATTACGGGCCCCTCCTGTTGATGTTGATCTGTAATTCTCTTATAGTCCACCTTCATCCTCTCTAACTGTTCCTTTAACAGCTGCTGCATTGCCTGGAGCTCTTGCATGAAGTCCTCAGCTGCTGGAATGGAGGGGCTGCTGTGTGGGGCAGCGAACGTTTGGGGGTGGTATCCCAGGTTGGCAAAGAATGGAGTCTATTGCGTGGTAGCGTGCACTGCATTGTTTTAAGCGAACTCGGCTAAGGGCAAAAAGGACACCCAGTTGTCCTGCTGGTAGTTGACATAACAGCAGAGATATTGCTCTAACGTGGCATTCACTCTCTCTGTCTGACCATCCATCTGTGGGTAATGAGATGATGACAGTCTCAGTTCAATCTTCAGCAGTTGCCACATGGCGTGCCAAAACTGAGCCATAAGCTGCGTATCTCGGTCCAAAACTAAACTGTCTGGGAGGCCATGCAACCTGTACACATGCTGCACATACAGTCGAGCCATGTCTTGTGCATTTGGGAGTCCCGTGCACAGAATGAAATGAGCCATTTTAGTAAAAGCATCCACCACCACCAACACTGTTGTCTTCGCCTGTGAGGAGGGAAGGTCAGTGATGAAGTCCATAGTTACAATCTGCCAAGGACCCTGGAGGTTAGGGAGTGGCTGTAAGGATCCTGCTGGCCACCCTGTGACATGTTTAGCTCTGGCACAGGTGGGGCAGGACTGGACGTAGCACTCCACCTCCCCCTTCATCCGAGGCCACCAAAACTCTGATTGCAAAGTTTTGAAGACTCCAAAGTATCCAGCAGTGGGGGAGTCATGACACTGCGGCAGGACTTTGGCTCTCACTCCCCGGGGGACATGTACATAGCATCATGATGGTACAGCACCCCGCTTCAGCGTGTAGCCCTCCGCACTCCCGGTAGGCTGCTCCTCTAACTCTGAGCACTTCTCCTTGACAAATGGATCTTGTTCTTGTGCCAACTGTAGATCCTCCACCCAGGAGTCCTGGCACACCCCTGCCACCATCTTCTCAAGGGGTATGATCAGTTGTGGCGGTCTCGTAGTCAGATTCTCCAGGTATTCCGGTTTGCAGGAGAGGGCATCTGCCCACTTATTCTGCGCCTGAGCAATGTAATGGAACTTGAAGTGGAAGCGAGCAAAGAACTGCACTCAGTGCACCTGCCTCTGGTTCAGCTTATGGGCAATGTAGAGGCTCTCCAGGTTCCGATGATTGGTGCACATCTCAATCTTGTGCTGTGCTCCATCCAAAAGGTGTCGCCAAGTTTCAAATGCATCCTGAATGGCCAGCAACTCCTTTCCCCACACGTTATAGTTTTGCTCTGAGTAAAAAGTAAGCGCATGGTCTCAGACCCCACCCCTATGCTGGTTGTAAAAGCACTGCGCCGATGGCCATATCTGACAAATCCGTCTCCACCACAAAGGGGTGTGCTGGCTTTGCGTGTTGCAGTATGGGCTCTGAGGCGAACCGCACCTTCAGCTCTTCAAAGTCTTCTCGCGTGGTGTCAGTCCAGCAGAAGGGACCCAGCCCTTTCAGACAGTCCATGAGGGGCGCATTCTTGTCAGAATAATTAGCAATGAACTGATGGTAGCAGTTCGCGAATCGCAGGAACCACTGAATGACTTTATTTGTTTTGGGCAGCTGCCACGTGAGGACGCAGTGAACCTTGCTTGGATCCATCTCCACCCTGGTGAGGGAAATGTGATACCCGAAAAAGTCCAGCATGGTCAGGTCAAAGCCGTACTTCTCCAGCTTGGCATAAAGACGATGTTCCCTGAGACATAGCACTGCCTGTATGCGTTCTTCGTGTTCCGCTGGGGAGTCCGAATAGATGAGGATAGCCTCCAGATACACAATCATGAACCGGTCCACATAGTCTCTAAATATGTAATTCATGAAGCTCTGGGAGACCCCTGGTGGCTGGCATAGTCCGAAAGGCATGACCAGGTACTCAAACTGTCCATAATGTGTCTTGAAGCATTTGGCTGCTTCTCCTTCCAAGAAGCTGATAATAAACGGCACTTTCACATCATCATTTGGAAACTCGGCCTGACGTACATATATGTATAGTGCACACTGGGCAAGGAACGTGGCAAATTGGTCACTCTGGCCACCATAGCGAGGAGGTAGTCCCAATGGCACCTTGACTCAGACAGGTGG
The DNA here is from genome assembly GCF_030035675.1 of Rhineura floridana. Classification (NCBI taxonomy): domain Eukaryota; kingdom Metazoa; phylum Chordata; class Lepidosauria; order Squamata; family Rhineuridae; genus Rhineura; species Rhineura floridana. The sequence goes on along the minus strand of NC_084484.1, from coordinate 86,760,354 downwards.
TGCGGCTGCCAGTACTGCGCCTCCTTGCGCAATCACGGCTTGAAGGTTTAGATTCTCAAGTTGGAGATTCTGGGTTACTGCCTGGAGATTCTGGACTTCGGCGTACAAGGCTTCAACAGTTCCTTGAAGTCTCCCTTCGGCGGCGGTGCTAGCCTCCATGGTGTCAGTCATGGGAGCATCGGTGAAGGGGGTGATGGCTGATTCAAGCTGTCCTGCCCAGAGCACGACACAGACGTGAGGTTTGGTTTAATTCTCTTTTTATTAGAGTGATGATTACATCCAAAGCAGTGTGCTTCATAAACCTGTCTACTCTAGCTCACTACTTTCCCTAGCTAAGCTACCTAAACAGTCTCTGCAGCATGTGGGGAGAGTTGAATCAGCATTGAAGCCTGGGCAGGTGCCTGCTTAAGTAGAGAAGGTCTTTGCCCATAAATGACAGCTCCTCTGAAGTTCCACCCTCTCAAGGTCCCTTTTTTTGCGCTGTCTCGTGAGGGGGGGCGAGCCTCCGATGGCCCATCTGACAGCAGGGCTTCACTAGGTGATGGCTCGGCTTGAGGGAGCGGAAAGCTGCTTGGCGGAGAAGCGTTTGAAGTGCCAGGTGGGGATTCCTGCGGGAGTGTGGTTGGCATGCGCGAGGGGTCACTTCCCAACAGCTCAGGCTGGGGGCTCACAGGTGGAGCAGGAACTGCCTCGATGGAGGGGCTGGCCGAGGGAGTCTGTGGGCTGACTGTGCTCCCCCCTCCTTCAATGCTCTTCCCTCCTTCAATGCTCTTAGAGTCCTCATCTGACTTCTCTCCCTGAGTTAACTCCTCTTGCACCTGGGGTGCAACAGGTTCATATTCAGCTTGTGATCAACAACAATCCCAAGATCTTTCTCGCATGTAGAATTGCTGAGCCAAGTATCCCATCTTATAACTGTGCGTTTAGTTTATTTTTCCTAGGTGTAGAGCTTTGCACTTATCCCTATTAAATTTCGTTCTGTTGTCTTCCGCCCAATGCTCCAGCCTATCAAGATTCCTTTCAATTTGGTTCCGTCTTCCTAGGTATTAGCTACTCATCTCTATTTTGTATCATCTGCAAAAAAGAAATTATGGGTTTTAATTTGGTATGGTTTTAAATTTGTATACTTGTTTTTAATTGTTGTAAACCACCCAGAGATCTCTGGCTATGAGTCAGTATATAAATGCAATAAATAAATGAATAAATAAATTTGATAAGCATTCCCTGCACCTCCTCATCCAAGTCATTAATAAAAATGTTGAAGAGCAGTGGACCCAGGTACCCCACAGATCCTTCTTTGCTGCCTCCGTTGTGTCCTTGAGGAGCTGCCTGACTAAGTTGTTCAATGTGGTCCAGAGATTGGTCATTCCTGACCAGAGGAATGGACCTCTGGAGCACACAGTGTCCAGCTGTAAACAGCTGGCTAAACACTTTGAGGAAAAAGTCACTCAGCTCCAAGTGATTTAGACGCTACTATTATGGCCGTGCCAGCCGAGGTGTCCAATGCAATGTTGAAACCAGTGTTGTGGGATCAGTTCCAGTTAATGCGGCCTGACGATGTGGACAAGATGCTTGCAGTGATGCGCCCAACCACCTGGTCTTTAGACCCTTGTCCATCCTGGCTTATTAAAACTAGCCAGAGTGGGGTGACTGAAAAGGTCACGAGCATAGTAAATGCATCTTGTGTGGTGGTGTGATGCCCGCCACCCTTAAAGAGGCGGTGGTGCGTCCACTTCTTAAAAAGCCTACACTGGACCCAATGGAGTATAACAACTATAGACCAGTCACCAACACCCCTTTCCTGGCAAAGGTGGTGGAGAAGGTGGTTGAAGAGCAATTGTAGGTATTCCTGGATGAGACTGATTATCTAGATCCATCACAATCTGGATTCAGACCTGGTTTCAGAGCAGAATCAGCCTTGGTTGCCCTGATGGATGACCTTTATTGTGAGAGAGACAGGGAGAATGCAACCCTGTTACTTCTACTCGATCTCTCAGCGGCATTTGATACCATTGACCATGGTATCCTCCTGGACCAACTTAGAGGGATTGGGTATTGGAGGCACTGTATTACACAGTGATTCCGCTATAACCCTCAGGGTCATGTCCAGAGAGTAACACTGGGTGAGTGTTCCTTGCCCCCCTGGTATTTGTGCTATGGGGTTCTGCATGGTACTATTCTCTCACCAGTGCTATTCAACATCTATATGAAGCCATTGGGAACAGTCATCAGGAGTTTTGGAGCAAGGTGTCAGCAGTATGTTGATGACATGCAGCTCTGTCTCTCCATAACATCAGAATCAGAGAGTCTGTGAACGTTCTGGATTGGTGTCTGAATGCTTTATTGGAATGGATGAGGGCCAATAAACTGTGGTTGAATCTTATGCTTGAATAGAGGCTCTTTGGGTACGTGGTTCCTATCTGGGAGATAGGCAGGTTACCTGTTCTGGATGGGTCGTGCTCCTTCTCAAGGACTAGGTCCATAGCCTTGGGGTACTCCTGGATTCATCTTTGTCACTTGAGGCTCAAATATCCTCTGTGGCTAGGAGTGCCTTTTACCAGCTTTGTCTGGTTTCTCAGCTACAGCCATTCCTGGACAGGGATAGTCTGAGCTCTGTATGTAGTTCATGCATTATCTGTCTGTCTGTCTAATTAATTAATTAATTTGTATCCTGCCCTTCCTCCCAGTAGGAGCCCAGGGTGGCAAACAAGAGCACTAAAAACACTTTAAACCATCATAAAACCAGACTTTAAAATATATTAAAACAAAAACATCTTTAAAAACATATTAAAACAAAACATCTTTTTTAGAAAAGGTTTAAAAACATCTTAAAAAGCAATTCCAACATAGACTCAGCCTAGAATAAGGTCTCTGCTTAAAGGTCTTCAGTAGGCATCGAAAAGATAACAGAAATGGCACCTGTCTAATATTTAATGGGAGGGAATTCCAAAGGGTAGGTGCCACTACACTAAACATCCATTTCCTATGTTATACAGAACGGACCTCCTGATAAGATGGTATCTGCACTGGTAACCTTGAGGCTGGATTACTGCAACACACACTATGTGGGGCTGCCCTTGGCTCTGGTTCAGAAGCTCCAGCTGGTGCAAAATGTGGCGGCCAGATTGATGATGGCAGCGTATGGCCAACAACATGTGACACCACTTTTAAAACATTTGCACTGGCTGCCCATCTGCTACCGAGCCAGGTTTAGGGTCCTTGTATTAATTTACAAAGCCCTAAACAAACAGGTCCAGGGTATCTTAGGGACCAACCCTTTTATCCCAACTCAGTCGCTGAGATCTTCTGCAAGAGAGGCTTTGGCTGTCCCCCGTGTTTGCGAGGTTCATTTAATGTCGAAATGAAATTGAACTTTCAGTGTCATTGGCCCAGTTTTCTGGAATGCTCTGCCAGAAGAGATTCAGCAGGCACCTTCTGTTGCAACTCTTAAGCGCCTGCTTGAAAACCTTTATGTTTCACCAGGCTTATGCAGGCAATTAAGAACATGCTTGTTTTGCAATAATTAACCTTTGTTTTTGTTGTATTTTTAATTTTTTTTAATTCTATGGTTGCTGTTTTAAACTGGTTGTAAACCACTTTGATGTTTTTAATGAAATAGCGGTATACAAATATTTTTATAAATAAATATCTTGCTGACAGTTTTCTCATTGAAAAAATAAATGAGACTATATGTGAGTTTTGTCTAAATTCCTTTCATCCTGAAATCAGTGTAGCAGGTTGTAGCGATATGAGTAGATGATTGGTTGTTATGATAGAATAGAACAAAATGCTTGTTGTATTGAAATAAATGCTCACTGAAATTATGTTAGGAAGCATCAAAATGAATACAAAGTGAATTTGTAATGATATGACACATAATGAGAATGAAGTCTGGTGTATTCATTGCAAATTACCATTCCAAATATTATTATAAGCCAAGAGCTAAAACATACTGTTTTATATTGAAGCTATAGCTAATGATAAATACACTGGGCAAGGTAAACTTCACATTAAGTGGCAGTTCAGAAGACTTCATGTATAAGGTGCTGAACAATTAAAATTATTTTAACACAATTTTTTATGCACCATACACAAGGTGATAAAATTAATGAAGGCACTTCAGGTGCTGATCTCTATGTCCTTTGGGACAATATATTTATTCACTGCTGATATCAAGGGTTGTTCTGAATATAAAATGTGAAACAATTTATGACTCATTAATCTTGAAATTATAATATATTGCTGAAGAATTGGTACTGTATTATTCATCATGCCTAATGTTGATGGCAAGAGTTATGCACCTGCTTAATAGTGGTGGCAGAGTTTTTCCAAAATCTTATAGTTAGTCACAATTAGTGTTTAATGCAAAGTAACTCTGTTACATAACTTGCAGTAAACCATGAAATTAAACCATTATCCTTGGTTAAATCAGCTTTAACTGAATATTTGCACCATCAGATACGTAAACAGTTATTGCAAACATTCTAAGACAGCATTCCTTTGCATGTCTATTCAGAAGTAAGGGCCTAACTACATGTTATGCTAATTGCTTGGTTCGCAGCCAGATCAGGACATTTTTAAAAAAATTAGGTATGGGCTCCCTGATTTCCATCAGCACCACAGTGTGTGAGGAGGGGAGTTTAATCCATCATCAGCTGAGATACTGATGAAAATTGCTATTAGCTATAGAAAAAACCTTTCATGGTGCCAATGCTAGCTTTTTTTCTAATGCTAACTGCAGCACAGGGGCAAGATTTTCATCAGGATCATGTCTGGGAAGGGAAAGTTTAAACCTCCCTTCTCTACTTGCTGCAGTCCTGATTGAAATCAGGATTAAAGTTTTAAAATCCCTGACATGGCTGCAAGCCACACAATTAACATAATGTTTAGATAAGAGCTAAGTCACATTGAATTCAATGGAGCCAGTGTGGTGCAGTGGTTAAGGTGGTGGACTACGACCTGGGAGACCAGGGTTCGAATAACCATGAAGCTCATTGGGTGACCTTGGGCCAGTCACTGCCTCTTAGCTTCAGAGGGAGGCAATGGTAAACCCCCTCTGAATACCACTTACCATGAAAACCCTATTCATAGGGTCGCCATAAAATGGAATCGACTGGAAGGCAGTCCATTTCCATTTTACTCAGAGATTAAGGCTGCAATCCACTTTACACTTACCTGCAAATAAGTCCCATTGAACTCAGTGGAGCTTCTGAGTAGACATGTATTGGATTGCACTGTACGTGTATATAGGATTGCATCCTTTATCTGCCTTTGGAGGGAGAGGCGTTTTAAGATATGTGAAAAGATTGTTTAGAAGATTTAGGATCATGCCAAATCATGGCTTAGTGCTACATGCACCAGCAGAAAAGGGCACAAGCTAACCTGTGATGTCTCCTCCCTTCTTCTCTTCCTGTGTGGCCAGAAGAAGGACTTCTGAAACATTTCATTTCAGTTTCACCTGGTTTGCTTTTACATAGGAACCAGAAATGGTGGTTTACAAATTCTGGTTTTCAGAACAAGCCAACTTCAAACCAATATTTATTAGGCTAGCTTGTTTAACTAATCATATCTTGTGTTAAGCCACAATCTCTGGTCACACCTGGTCTCGTTCCAGCTTGTACATTTAGCTCTAAACCATGGATGGCTAAGCTATGGCTCTCCAGATACTGCTGGACCACAACTCCCCTCACCCCTAGCCATTGGGTATGCTGGCTGGGGCTGATGGGAGTAGAGTCCAACTGGAGGGTCACAGGTTAGCCACCCCTTTTCTAAACTGTAATTGAGCATTACATGTAGACACGTCCACAGAGTTTAAGCACTAGATGTATTGGAAAAGCAGATCAGGGAAACAGGAGATGAAGTGAATAGTACGGAAGATGGGATATGACAACCTTTACTACTTGAAGGTGTTTTCCCAACTGGGCAGTCTGTGCCTATTCTGTTTTTCTGACAATGTAGCAAAATAATGATTAAGATGAGGGTTTTAAAAATGTTTTATGTATTTATTCAATGATTAGTGACATTTGAAAATAGCAGTGCTAAGATTCCCCTCACCCCAGTTGATATCAAGAGACTTAACAGCCTGATTTTATGGATGCCTGTAGAGGGCTTCTGTGAATGTGCTCTGGTGAATGCTGTTCATCATCCTCTTCCTTGTTGGCATCCTCTAATCTGGTATGGCCTGGCTCTGTGGGCTCTTTGTATTATGTGCTTCCTGCTCACTGTCCTTTCTGTGACCCTTTTGATTTGTTGTGTATGGGAATGTAAATCAGTAAATTGCATCTCATCCAGGGCAGTTTCCTGGTGTACTGAACGTTTAAAATAACCAGAATAATGTTTTTATAGGTAATATATGGTGGGCTTTGACGTTCTACTCTCTGTTCCCAATACATGCTCGAATACATATTATTTTACATTTTCAGTTCAGGGAAAAATATGTTCTTTCTCTGTATAACTTCCCATTTCACACAATGCAGTTCATCTGAACAATAATACTTTGCTTGACTATTACAGGGGCATTAAAATCCTCTCTCCACTAACACAGAACATCTGTATGTTCCAGGTCATTTCTTTGATGATAAATCATTTCCTGGTTTTATGAGATTTCTGATAGATAAGTAGGGTTGTAAAAAAAAAAATTAATCCACTGTGACCTAAAAATAAATGTGTTAAACTCCCCCCTCCTCTTTCCTTCCTTCCTTTCTAGAGGGGCTTAATGCTGACAACATCAAGCAAGCCTCAGAGCAGTTGAACAATCGCTGGATTGAGTTCTGTCAGTTGCTGAGTGAAAGACTGGCATGGCTGGACTACCAAAATAACATCATTGCCTTCTACTCCCAGCTGCAGCAATTGGAGCAGACAGTAATTACTGCTGAAAACTGGCTTAAAGCACAACCCACACCAGCAGCAGATCCTGCTGCAGTGAAAACACAGCTAGATAAGTGCAAGGTTAGAAATTCTGTCCTGGTGTTTGTAGTATTGTGCTGCATACATATTGCTGCATCTCTTCAGGTTTAGCAATCAGGTTTTTCTGATGAAAAATATATTTGTACTTTGCTGTTCAGCTATATTGGCAATCGTATAAGACAATGAAGAAACGCAGGACTGTTCACATACAAGGTTCAGGAGGATGTGAGGCATCAACTTGTTGCTGGGGCATGTTTGCATGATAGTACAATTTATTTTATTTGAACTGATGGCATCATCATGCAAATAATCTATATTTGTTGTCTGATTTTCATACTCCATTATGAAATTAGGACAGCAAAAAGCACACAAATTATCAAATAAGCGCAGTGCTCCAACAAACCTTACATTAGCTCACATCCTCTTGCAGTGTGATCACATGAGATCTGCCCCATGTAGTCTACTCTATACATACCTTTCTTCACCCTTCCCTTAGTAATGACCATTCAGCAATAGTGAAGGGTAACAGCAAACACAGTGCAGATTAGCAAGAATGGCCACCCAACCACTATGCACAAAAGCTAATGCAAAATTTAAATCTCTGCTTTAATACTTCCTTTCCCTGCTGTTCTGTTATGAACACAGGTTAAACAAATTATGAGGGGAAGGAGTGAGAAGGGCTAACTATGTTACAAATCAGCAACTGTATCAGTCAAAGGCACACCACCCTTTTTTAACGAAAGCACATCAAAAGCAGGACTACAGCTGAATGTCAAAAAGGCTGAAGTAATGACAACAGAAGATTTATGTAACTTTAAAGTTGACAATGACCAGAGTCTGTGAGTTCAAATCCCCACTTGTGTTTCCTGGGTGTGAAGGGCCAGCTAAAGATCACCCCCACAGTGAGTGGCTCAGGGGTTACGTGCCCTGCCACCTGTGCAGCCATGGGCAAGCTGCATGGTCCCAAGGAGCCCAGTTGCTCCCCAGCTGGCAGTTTCAGACAAGGAAGGGGCTGGCTTCTGCAGCTGTGGCAAGCTGAGCAGGCCCTAGCCAGCTGGGGAGGAGTAGCCTCAGAGGAAGGCAATGGTAAACCCCCTCTGAATACCGCTTACCATAAAAACCCTATTCATAGGGTCGTCATAAGTCGGGATAGACTTGAAAGGAGTCCATTTCCATTTTCAAAGTTGACAATGAGGACATTGAACTTGTCAAGGATAATCCATACCATGGCACAGTCATTAACCAAAATGGAGACAATAGTCAAGAAATCAGAAGAAGGCTAGGACTGGGGAGGGCAGCTGTGAGAGAACTAGAAAAGGTCCTCAAAGGCAAAGATGTATCACTGAACACTAAAGTCAGGATCATTCAGACCACGGTATTCCCGATCTCTATGTATGGATGTGAAAGTTGTACAGTGAAAAACGCGGATAAGAGAAAAATCAACTCATTTGAAATGTGGTGTTGGAGGAGAGCTTTGTGCATACCATGGACTGCAAAAAAGACAAATAATTGGGTGTTAGAACAAATTAAACCAGAACTATCATTAGAAGCTAAAATGATGAAACTGAGGTTATCATACTTTGGACACGTCATGAGAAGACATAATTCACTAGAAAAGACAATAATGCTGGGAAAAACAGAAGGGAGTAGAAAAAGAGGAAGGCCAAACAAGTGATGGATTGATTCCATAAAGGAAGCTACAGACCTGAACTTCCAAGATCTGAACAGGGTGGTTCACGACAAATGCTCTTGGAGGTCTCTGATTCATAGGGTCACTATAAGTCGTAGTTGACTTGAAGGCACATAACAACAAATATCAAGGTGACTTTGACAGATACCTAGGTCATCTCTCAGTGGATAGTGTGGAAATGATTTAATGATGCATGAGGGATCAAAATACAGGAAAAGGGACAGAAATATGTTTTACGCATTTTCTTTTTTTAGTCCAGGTGGAAATTGTCTAAACTAGGTAAATATTATATTTTTACCTGCTCTCCATTTCCACTATGTATGGGTGGATTGCAGTTAACCCTTAGATGTCATTTGATAATTATTAATACAGAACGCTGTGGTGTGGTGGTTAAAGTATCATACCAGGACTGCTGAGATCCTGGTTCAAGTCCCCCTTCATTCACTGGGTAACCAGATCACTGGGTAACCAGATCATTATCTATTAGGCTAACTGACATCACAGGGTTAATATGAGGATAAAGGCGGAAAGAACTACGTGTGTCACCTTTTGCTCATTGGAGAAGAAGATAGGATATAAATGTAAAATAAATATATAAAGGACAATTCATCTACAGCATTGTATACAAATTTGCAAAAAACCCACAAAAAAACCCAACAGCCAAGTATCAACAAAGCAGTCATGGCTTTTTACCTCTGTTATAAATTAGACTATAGGTTGTGAACTATGTGTGATAGAAGTAATGCAGTAATTTAAGTGAGTTGGGAATATTAAAAGAGAATTAATCTTCATAATTATACAGCCACAAGAGTGACTGTATACTATAGTCAGTATGGATTTTTCGCATTCCACAATGTCAACTTGAAAATACCCCAGTGCCATTCTGATGCTTCCCATAAGCTCATTCCAAAACAAAACCTTACAAAACTTATAGTCCTGAACTCAGAAACGCTTGCTTAACAACCCTCTAAATTTTCATGGTGATACAAAACACAGTCAGAGAGAATTGAGAGTTCAAAGTGTAAAAAGGGAGAGGAAAAAAACAGACCCCTTTTGGCCTTTTTTCTGTCAGTGTTCTCATAATTTGTTGAAATTAATTAAACATCAGCCATGTTCACAGAGTACATGTAATCCTGTTACTGATCTTTCCCCATACTCTGACCTTCATCTTCTGCAGTTTAGAAGTTTAAAAAATGCCTGGCTGATTTTTAATTAATTTAAGAAATTTTGTCTTGAACTCAATGATAGTGTCGGGCATGCTCAGTAAGAAGCAACTGTCAGTTATCTAAAAGCCAGACTCACAGCTGCTTGGCCTGCCTAATCAGGGGGCCACACCCACACCATATCTTTATTTCACTTTAGACAGTCATGGCTTCCCCCAAAGAATCCTGGAAGTGTAGTTTGTGAAGGGTGCTGAGAGGAGACTCCTATTTCCATGAGAGAGCTCCAGTGTCCACAGTAGTTTAGCATTCAGCCGCTCTGAAGCTCTGTGAAGGGAACAGGGCATCTCCTACCAACTCTCAGCATCCTTCACAAACTACACTAATGATGATAGGGGAGTAAATCCCACTGAACTCAATAAGCATGCAAATAATCAATCCATTCTCAGAAAACTTGCAGAGGATCCCATTTCTTACCTCCCAGATTAAAAAGCAGAGAAATTCACCAATAGGCAAATAACCTTGTGGTTTAACAATGTACCTATAGCCAACAGATATTTCTATCAAACTTTAAAAAGCAGGAAAATGGGGCAGCTATAGTGAATGCACCGGGGGAGCAGGAGACCTGACCTCCTCTCTGAGATATTGGACAGCCCTACAAATTTACAAAAATAGAAACACAATTTGGGTTGGTCTTTTCACATCCTGTGTAGCTTGGAAGAATTTGGTAACATGTGCCTCTGAGCATAGGGTGAGTGGTGACAACACCTGCAATGAGCCCAAATAACAGAAACAAGACATGTGCTGTGCTGATCTTGTTTCAGCAGGGAGGAAGCAACAATATTAAAACAGTTGATATAATTCAGATAGTCACTTTAAATATGTTTGATTTACTTTGCAATTTTAGTGAAGTTTGCTATAGTAAATCATTTTCTTTTGCTTCTGTTTCTGTGAATATGTGAAGTACATCAACTCTTTGCAACACTAAAAAAATTGCAGAATAATGGCACTGTCTATTCTGCAGAATAGTTTCCAAAGAACTTGAGGGGCGTCTCAGTTTGCACAAGATAAAACAGTGGGGAGTGAAATATATTCTAGCAAAATTCTAGGTGTGGTCTATGTTTTTAGTTGACCATTTATTTATTATTGCATTTATATACCGCCCCGTAGCTGAAGCTCTCTGGGCGGATTACAACAATTAAAAACATTAAAAACAAATATACAAATTTTTAAAAACAATTTTTTTAAAAGCAATTTAAAAACACTTGCTAAAATGCCTGAGAGAAGAGGAAAGTCTTGACCTGGTGCCAAAACGATAACAGTGTTGGTGCCAGGAGCACTTCGTCAGGAAGATCATTCCATAATTTGGGGGGCCACCACTGAGAAGGCCCTCTCCATTGTTGCCAGCCTCCTAGCTTCTCTCGGAGTAGACACCCAGAGGAGGGCCTTTGATGTTGAGCGTAGTGTATGGGTGGGTTCGTGTCGGGAGAGGCGTTCCATCAGGTATTGTGGTCCCAAGCCATTTAAGGCTTTATAGGTTAAAACCAGCACCTTGAATCGAGCTTGGAAACATACAGGCAGCCAATGCAAGCAGGCCAGAAGCTGCAGTTTTTGAACTGTCTTCAAAGGCAGCCCCACATAGAGTGCATTGCAGTAATCTAACTTGGAGGTTGTCAGAGCATGGACAATTGAAGCCAGGTTACCCTGTCCAGATAGGGGCGTAGCTGGGCCACCAACCAGAGTTGGTAGAAGGCACTCCATGCCACTGAGGCTACCTGAGCCTCAAGTGACAGAGATGGTTCTAGGAGAACCCCCAAGCTACAAACCTGCTCCTTCAGGGGGAGTGCAACCCCATCCAGGACAGGTTGGACATCCACCATCCGGTCAGAAGAACAGCATCTCAGTCTTGTCTGGATTGAGCCTCAGTTTATTAGCCCTCATCCAGTCCATTGTCACAGCCGTGCCCACCTTTCCTTAAGTGGAGTGGTTTAAGCATAGCAGGCTGAAAACATGCATCTGTAAACTGCCCAGAAAGCTTCGGCTATGGGGCGGTATATAAATAAATAATAATAAAAAATAACCTTCTTGCAGGTATAGTCATTGCTTAAGTAGCAACATATTGTAATCAGTCTGATTTTACATCAAACTGCAGTTTCAGATTTAGCTGTTAATGCACCCAAAATAGAAATAGAGCATATCATCCAGTTTAAAACATAAAAGGCTATCTTACCATCATATAGCATTGACCAATGAAAAGGCTTTGAAATTAATAAAAATAAATTTGACACAGATTTCTAGGATGAGTAATGAGAGAAATATAATTTTCTAGATTAGATTCTCTGTAGCACAGGAAAGAAGCAAAGTAAGAAGAACACCAACAAACATATAATATGTAATTCTCCATCTTTGGAGATGACAGATGTTACCACCACTCACCCATGTTACCAAATTATTCCAAGCTACACAAGAAGTGGATTGGACTGTGAAAGACCAACTAACATTTTGTTTGCATTTTGACAAATTTGTAGGGTAGGACAATATCTCAGACAGAAGGTCAGGTCTGCTGATCCCCTGGTGCATTCACTATAGCTGCCCAATTTCCCTGCTTTTTAAAGTTTGATAGAAATATCTATTGGCTATAGGTACATTCTTAAACCACAAGATTTTTTGCCTAATAGTGAATTATAAAATATAAACAGCAATAGTACCTATTCCAATCTGAAAAGATAAATACACTAAGTTACTATCTGATGCTTAGTTACATGAACTTGAGTAGTGTATATAGCTATTAGCCAGGAAAAGAGTGGTGAGATATGCATGACAGGATTAGGACCAGAGAAAACCTAAATATAGTGTATAAAGACTATATTTCTATCATTCACCATGATTTTTGTTGTTGGAGCTCATTTAGCCTTAGTGTCTAGGAGTGACTTTTACCAGCTGTGACTGGTATGCCAACTATGGTTGTTCTTGGACAGGGATAACCTGATTACACACCCTATGTGGGTCTACCCTTACGCCTGGTGCAAAAGCTCCATTTGCTGCAAAATGCTGCAGCCAAACTATTGGTGGGGACTCCAGTGCTTAAAATCTTGCAGTGGCTGAAAATATGCTACCAGGCCAAATTCAAGGCTCTTGTATTAATTTACATGGTCAACAGTTTGGGCCCAGGATACTTTAGAGACCAACTGACTCCTTATATCCCTGCCTGATCACTGAAGTCACTGTTAGTGTCCTCTGTGACTGGGATGCATGGCTCATATCCACCAGGAGCCATAATTCAGTGTTGTGGATACAATTCTCTGGAACTCCCTTCCAGGTGAGATCAGAGAGACTCCCTCTCCCAGTTGAATATCCAGTGCCTAATGGAGACTTTTTATTTCAGCAGGCATTTTAAGTAATTTCAATTTTATGGTTAGTTTTAATAGGTTTTATTTTTTATTGTAACTTGATAACCTTACTGTACACCACTTAGAAACTAAGATGTGAAGTAGTATATAAATTGTTGAAATATAAATAAACATAATTTGACTTTTTTAAAAAAAAATTATGTAGGATGAAGTCATCCATTTATCAACCCTTCAGTCCCAGATAGAAAAACTAAAGGCTCAAAGCAAAGCACTGAAAGATATACAGCAAGGTCCAATGTTTCTGGATGCAGATTTTATTGCTTTTACGAACCACTTCAATCAAGTTTATGATGATGTGAAAGCTAGAGAAAAACATCTACAAAAAAGTAAGTGTTAAATTATATATTCTTGCCACCAAGAAATCTCTGCAGCAAAGCTGACAATCTAAAATTTGGATACAACTGTGTGTGAAAATCTATGTGTGTGTGTGTGTGTGTGAGTGGGTGAGTGAGAGAGACAGAGAGAAAGAGAGAGAGGGATTTCAACAATTTCTTCTCTTCCATTTCTTTGTTAGCAAGTGACTTGCCTGTTTTCACTCCATTCTGCTCCTAGAAAAATGGGTGATGGAACTAGAATGTTAATTAAAAATAGGGTTGGCCTACAACTAATTTATTTATTTTAATCTGTACTTAAAAAGCTGAACTAGAATTTCAGAATCCAATTTCTATGTTTAAACAAACAAACAAAATGGACAAATCTGACCACCAAAAACTGTAATAGTCAAAAACGAGTGGGTAACATCTCAATATCCCAGGAAAAAGGAACTTCAACTGCAACTTTTAATTAGCATAGCAAAACTTGGGTAAGTGTAGGTTGTATCCAAAGATTTACACAAGGACTTCTGTTTGAGTAATGGACCTTCTCCTCCCTCTCCTCTCCCTGTGCATACACCTCCATCTGCTCTGAAGGATTGGAGGAAAACAAAGCAGTTTGCCCACTGCCCATCCACCCCCTCTCCCCCCCTCCAATAATTTAGCTGGAGGTTGAGCTACAAAGATATAACAGACCAAAGATTTCCCATGTCCAATCCTAGGTATATGAATCATGCAATATCATTAGCATCAAAATACCAGCACGTATTCTCCACCCCATTTAATTTGGATTTACTGTTTCCAAGGAAAATCTGGGTGGATGGGGGAGAAAACTTGTTCCCATTGACTTAATAGCAATATCTCAACAACCTGTTTGCAATTTAAGCTTCCATCTGGAAGCACCCAGTTTTTACTGTTTAATAGAATAGGTAAAGGTAAACATTTATTTTCGTCTTCAATATCTGCTGTTCAGCATCTTTTGTATTGATTCATAGAGGTTATGTATTATGTATGTCTCTTTTTTTACTGATGTTCACTATCAAACAGCATTATAACTCTGTAAATGCTGTTTGTGATATAAAATGCAAAGCATTCTGCAATTTTTCTTACAGTTTTCCATATAATATGCAAAAGAGTATTATTGATGGTGTAGCTAATTTAGAGAAACAAAACCTGTTTCTCTTTTTAAGGAAAAATACTAGCAAGCAGGGGAAAGGGTGAGACTTTCACAGATGTTGACATATGTTGGGACTAACTTTATAAAGCTATACTACTGATAGCTTTATAAAGGTTCACTAAATGCTAGTATTTTTGAAATTGTTTTTTTTAACAATTGAGAAGTTTACAAAGATATTTAAATGTTGAAATACAACCTTTTCTATATTTATTTAGTTATTTTAAGTCAGGAAAAAAACTAAGGTATTTCCATTTTCTTTGCTATGAAATGTATCTTATGCTAACTCTTGATTTCAGTGGGGAAAAACATATATTTTTTAATGTTTTACATAATACTAGCTCCTTCTAGTGGCTGTTGCAGATGTATTGACTGAATCCATGCCTGAGGAAACTCAGAAGCTAGGAATTGCCTATTTCAAACAATAAAGTTGTATTTAACAATAAGCAATGGTGCTCCTATTGCACATTTAAAATAATCACATTTTGCAATCAGCAAGCAAATACTAAGTTTCAAAGGAAGAGTAAAGTTTCCCTTAATTTTAAAGCTATATGTGTCCAATTTTCTATTTCCAAAATGTCAATGAAAGCTATAAGTGGACCCAACACAAGGCCTCAGTTTGGCAGTCATTGACAAACCTAAGATGAATTTATTGGGGGCTATTTCACTGCCATACCCTTCTTAGTTTCTGTTTTTGCATCAGATTAGCATTCTAAGGTAATAACTATTTTCTCTGGAAATATAGTATCTTTAGACAGAGTAGTTGTCAGGACTGACTTCCTCATGATGCTTTAATTGACACAGATCAGAAATTTTGAGAGTTAAAGAGATTCCATGGATAAGGCCAAATAGAATTGAGTTGATCGTGCCTTAACTCAATTGTTTCCATGCTAGTTATTTATACATGCATGAGAGTGGCTGTATACTATAGCCAGCATGGATTTTTTGCATTCCACAATGCTAAATTGAAAATACCGTCCATGATATTCTGATGCTTCCCATAAGCTCATTTCAAAACTAAAGATTACCGACTTCCAGGAGGGGTGACTTCACTTGTGCCTGCTTTTGAGACGAGCTCTCGTCTCAGAAGAAGCTTTTTCAGCTTAAATCAGTCAGAACGTTCTTTTTGACTGGTGAAGATTCTCTCCCGGGCAGGGAGAAACGTAGAGATTAACCATAAAAGCCTGTTTTTGTTTGGGAGGACTGGATCTCATTAATTTATGAGAGAAGGTTCAGCCAGCAATGCCGGAGGACGTCCATCATGCTCTAACTGAATAAGCGACACGTTTATCTTTTCTTTAAAGAAGAACGGACTTAAACAAGCAAGCATCCTTCTTTCTATATTTTTTTTTTGGTTTAAATCGTTGCTGCAAAAAGAAATTTGTCAATGAATCAGCTATAAAGATCTTCTGGGTGAGTTAAAAATTTTCTCCTTTATTCACGAAACTAAGGAGGAAAGAAATTGAAAAAGCCTATCTTAGTTTTTGTTGCAAAAAGCTGACTTGGAAGTGCATTCTAAAGATACAAACGGAAGAGGGATTTCTATTTCGAGGAGGGGAAAAAAAATAAATTTGATTTATGAACTTTGGAGCATTATATATTTGGGACTATTTTCTTTTTGGTCTATTTCATTTTGACGAATCTACTTGTTCAAGATGCCACTAACTCTTTTGAACCTGGGAACTAAATCTGTTTTGTATTCCTGAACATAAGAGATAAGGCAGGCTGTACTGTCTACACTGTGACTTCATCGAGCCTGGAATATTAACCCAATTGTGACTGAAATAATTTTTGTTTTTGTGGTCTTAAGAATGGCAATCAGAAAAGTGGCTGAGACCATGGAAGAAATTATGTTTCAGAAAATAATGGATGAGATTGAGATAACGAAACAAACCCTGAGACAGGGTAGACAGGAGATGAAAAATGAATTTAGCAAAATGACGCAGGAGTTTAAAGAAATAGTGGATTCTGTGAGAGAGGAGATTGTTGAGATTAGAGATGAGAAAAGAAAAATTAAAGGGAAGATACAAGCTCTGGAAATTGGAACAAATGTAGAATTGGAAAAAGATCTGGAGTTTATGGATACTAGAAATAAAGCTTACTGTTTGGAACTTAATGTTGCCTCTGAAGAAATTAATGAAGATAATAGAGATAAAGTTATCAATGTCTTGGATAATTTTTTGGACTGGAATGATGTGATGGAGCTTGATATAGAAAAAATCTATGGAATTGACTACAGATATGTGACAATGGAAAAATTCTTAAGAGATGAGCCAGTGCATTTTGTAAAAAAGAAGAACAGAGATATGACTTTACAACAATATCTCAGCAATATATTCAGAATTGATGGCAAGAAAAGATTTGTGATAAAGGAAATTCCCATCAGACTCTTATTATATGACTATGGCTATGACAGCAAGATTAATATGGGATACTGATAATGGAAGAATGGATACTGAAAATACTGGACTGAACAGGACTATTGAAGATGGAAGATGGAATCAATATTGATATTGGAAGAATGGCTATTGAAATTATTGGATCAAACTGGTTTGACGAGATGGATTAATCTATATGTTTATTTGGATTATGGCTATGATAACAAGATTATTATGGGATACTGATAATGGAAGAATGGCTACTGAAATTATTGGACTTAATAGGATTATTGATAATGGAAGAATGGTTACTGAAATTATTGGACTTAACAGGATTATTGAAGATGGAAAATGGAATTAATATTGATAATGGAAAAATGGCTATTGAAATTATTGGACCTAACAGATTTGAATGAGATGGATTAATCGACATGTTTATTTGGAGAAAAATTGAAAGATATATCTCTCAAGGAACTGAAACCTCTCTTTGACTTTTTGTGGGAAGAATAAATTAATGTTTATGAGATTTGATGATTAATTAAGATAACTACTGGAGGAAAGTGATTTTATAATATAATTTAGGAGACAGGATTGTTATATATTGTAGACTTATAGCTGATCTGCGATAAATCGGAAGTCAACATTTTATTTTATTGCTTAATTATTTTTGTTTTGTTTTGTTTTTTGTCTTTAAAAATTTGAATAAAAATTAATAAAAAAAAACACACTAAAGATTACCAAACTTATAGCCCTGAACTCAGAAATACTTCCTTAATAACCCTCTAAATTTTCATGGTGATACACAAAACAGAGTGAGATAATCAAGAGTTCAAAGTGTAAAAAGAGAGAAAGAATTTTTCTGTCAAGAGTTCTCATAATGTGTTGAAATTAATTAAAAATCAGCCATGTACACAGAGTACCTGTAATCCTATTACTGACCTTGCCCCATACTCTGACCTTCAACTTCTGCAGTTTAAAAGTAAAAAAAAAAAAGCCTGGCTGATATTTAATTAATTTAAGAAATTAAGAAATCCCCCTTCAGTATGCATACCTTAATGTGGTGAGAGAGTTTGAGAGTGTTGAAGAAGGTATGAGCAATGCCGTCAGGAGTCTAGACCAAGAGGCTAAACTCTTAGCAGGGGCACCCAAGGCAGAATGGTCAAAGCTGAGACACCAGACTAAGATGCATCCAAACTCAGAGGAAGACAATGGTAAACCACCTCTGAATACCTCTTACCACGAAAACCCTATGAACAGAATATCCAAAATGCAATACGAGATAGTGCTGGAAGATGAGACCCCCAGGTCAGAAGGCACTCACCAAGCTACTGGGGAAGAACAAAGGATAAGTACGAGTAGAGCTGTGACTAATGACACAGCTGGGTCAAAGCCGAAAGGAAGCCCAGAGGCTGATGCGCACAGATGCGAAAGGAGAGTCCAGAGTTGTACGACGCACACAATAGGAACATGGAATGTGAGAAGCATGAACCAGGGAAAGTTAGAAATTGTCAAGCAAGAATTGGAATGTCTCAAAATTACAATACTTGGCGTGAGTGTGGGAATGCGACATTTTCATTCAGACAACTACAAAATATTTTATGCAGTAAATGAGAAATTAAGAAGAAACGGGGTTGCTTTAATAGTAAGAAGTGATGTAGCAAAAGCAATTAGGAACTACAACGCAAGGTCTGAGTGAGTGATATCAATGAGATTAAATGGGAAGCCTATTGACATAACCATCATCCAAGTCTATGCTCCAACAGCAAACACAGAAGAAGAGGAATTGGAGACATTTTATGCAGAAGTACAGGAGGAAATTGATCACACACCCAAACAAGATGTGCTGATAATCATGGGGGACTGGAATGCAAAATAGGGAACAGAGAAGAACTAGGAACTATGGGAAAATGGGGCTTAGAAGACAGAAATGAAACAGGAGAAAAACTTATTGAATTCTGTGAAGACAATAATTTGAGCAACCAAAAAGATGACTGTACACGTGGACATTACCAAATGGTCAATAAAGGAATCAAATTGATTATATAATTGATAGCAGAAGATGGAGAAGCTCCATACTTTCTGCGAAAACAAGACCAGGAGCAGACTGCAGTACATACCATGAACTGGTCATATTGAAAATCAGAGTAAAGCTAAAGAACAACAACAAAGCAATCATAGACCTCAATGGATGACTGAAGAAACTCTTAAAATGGTTAAAGTGAGAAGGAAAGCAAAAGCAAAAGGAGATAGAAACACAGTCAGAACACTAAATGCAACAATACAGTGACTAGTACATAGGGACAAAGAGAACTATTACAATAGTTATTGTATAGAAATATAAGAGGACAACAAAAAAGGAAGAACAAGAGTGCTATTCCAAAAGATTAGAGAAATAAAAGGGAAATTTAAACCAAGAGTAAGGATGTTGAATAATCAACAGGGGAACACACTGACTGACCAAGATAAAATAAAATGAAGATGGAAGCGATACACTGAAGAACTCTATAAAAGAGGTGTCATTATGACAGATTCATTCACAGAGGAACCGTCAGATGAAGAACCAGAAATTTTAGAATGTGAGGTGAAAGCAGATGGCATACCAACAGAGTTGCTATAAGCTACTGAGACTGAATCTGTCCAAATTTTGACAAAATTTGTCAAGAAATATGGAAAACTAAACAGTGGCCCACAGACTGGAAACATTCAATATGCATCTCAATTCCAAAGAAAGGAGATCCCAGGAAATGCAGTAATTATTGAACTATTGCCTTAATACCTCATGCAAATAAAGTAATGCTCAAGATTCTACAACAAAGGCCCTTACCATATATGGAGCAAGAAATGCCAGACGTCCAAGCTGGATTTAGAAAGGGAAGAGGCACGAGAGATCATATCGCACACATACTTTGGATACAATGAATTTCAGAAGAAAAAAACCCTTTGCTTTATGAAAAAATGGACTGCCTTCGAGTAGATTACAGCAAAGCCTTTGACTGTGTAGGTCATGAAAAGCTATGGACTGCTTTAAAAGAAATGGGTACCACAGAATCTGATTGTCCTGATGTGAAACCTATACTCTGGACAAGAGGCTACTGTAAGAGCAGAATATGGAGAACCCGATTGGTTCCCAATCAGAAAGGGTGTGAGACAGGTGTATTTTATCACCCTATTTGTTTAATCTATACGCATAACATATATAGAAAGCGGGATTGGACCAAGATGAAGGAAGTGTGAAAATTGGAGGGAGAAATATCAATAATTTAAGATATGCAGACGATACCATACTACTAGCAGAAACCAGTAACGACTTGAAACGAATGCTGATGAAAGTTAAAGAGGAAAGCACAAAAGCAGGACTACAGCTAAACGTCAAAAAGACTAAAGTAATGACAGCAGAAGAGTTATGTAACTTTAAAGTTGACAATGAGGACATTGAACTTGTTAAGGATTATCAATACCTTGGCACAGTCATTAACCAAAATGGAGATAATAGTCAAGAAATCAGAAGAAGGCTAGGACTGCGGAGGACAGCTATGAGAGAACTAGAAAAGGTCCTCAAATGCAAAGATGTATCACTGAACACTAAAGTAGGGATCATTCAAACCATGGCATTCCCGATCTGTAGATATTGGATGTGAAAGTTAGACAACGAAAAAAGTGGATAAGAGAAAAATCAACTCATTTGAAATGTGGTGTTGGAGGAGAGCTTTGTGCATACCATGGACTTTGAAAAAGACAAATAATTGGGTGTCAGAACAAATTAAACCAGAACTGCCACTAGAAGCTAAAATGATGAAACTGAGGTTATCATACTTTGGACACATAACGAGAAGACATGATTCACTAGAAAAACAGAAGGGAGTAGAAAAAGAGGAAAACCAAAGAAGAGATGGATTGATTCCATAAAGGAAGCCACAGACCTGAACTTACAAGATCTGAACAGGGTGGTTCATGACAAATGGTCTTGGAGGTCACTGATTCATAGGGTCGCCATAAGTTGTAATCAACTTGAAAGCACACAACAACAACAGCTTAGAGATATAGCTTAATCTGTAATCCTATATTCACTTACCTGGGAATTAGTCCCATTGAACTCAGTGGGGTTTACTTCTGAGGAGACATGTCATTTTGGGGAATTATTTATCTCCACAATGGAGAGGGTAACTTCTCTTAGATCTAATCCTTTCTCACCTGTTTCCTTTCCCTCTCAAAAATTTTTGCTCACTAATAAATCAACTTAAAGAAAATTTGAGGAAAGATCATGGAATTGTCACATTTCCCAAGCTGATCAACTCTCAGAATTCCCACTTTACTGAGTGGCCCATAGGGCTCTGTCAGCAGTGGGACTTTGCAGCCACATCAGGGGAAGTCCTGGCATGGTTTCAAACCCTAATGTCACCATGCATATGACATCGCACTGGGGCAGGGTAGGGTGTGGCTGTTTAAGTCCTGCTTGGGGGACCCTCGGCCTTTGTCTAGCCTTGTCCAGCACCCACCCTCCCTCCCTGTGTGAACTGAATAGGGTGGTTTATAACAGATGCTATTGGAGGTCACTGATTCATAGGGTCTCCATAAGTCGTAAGCAACTTGAAGGCATATAACAACAAGAAGCATGATTGTACGGAGCAAATCCCATTGCATTCAATAAGCATGCAAATGATCAAACCTGCCCCCCTCCCATCAACTCCCTTTTGCCCCTCCCCTCCCCTTCCAATTTCCTCCCCTCCCCTTCCAATTTCCTCCTGCCCCCTCTCTTTCTGCTCTGCTCTCCCCTCCCCTCCCCCTCCTTGTCCCCCATTTTCAGTTTTAGAATCATAGAATCATAGAGTTGGAAGGGGCCTTGTAGGCCATCGAGTCCAACCCCCTGCTCACAGCAAGAAATCCACAGCTAGAGCATCTCCCGCAGATAGCTGTCCAGCCTCTGCTTGAAGACATCCAGCGAAGGGGATCCCACCACCTCCCTAGGCAGTTGGTTCCATTGCCGAACTGCCCTTACTGTCAAGAAGTTCCTTCTAATGTCCAATCTGAATCTATGCTCCTGCAACTTAAAACCATTAGACCTAGTCCTACCCTCTGGGGCAGCAGTGAACAAATCTGTACCCTCCTCTATGTGACAGCCGTTCAGGTACTTAAAGAGTGTAATCATGTCGCCCCTCAGCCTTCTCTTCACCAGACTGAACATGCCAAGTTCCTTCAACCTTTCCTCATAAGACTTGTTCTCCATACCGGCTATCATCCTTGCCGCCCTCTTCTGAACCCGCTCTAACTTGTCTATATCTTTCTTAAAATGAGGCGCCCAGAACTGAACACAGTATTCGAGATGAGGCCTGACTAATGCAGAATATAGTGGGACTATTACTTCCCTCGACCTGGAAACTATAGCTCTGTTTATGCAGCCCAAAACCGCGCTTGCCTTTTTTGCCGCAGCATCACACTGCTGGGTCATGTTCAACTTGCGATCCACTACAATTCCAAGGTCCTTCTCACACGCACTACTGCTAAGCCAGGTATTTCCCATCCTGTACCCATGCATTTTGTTTTTGTGGCCTAAATGCAGAATCCTGCATTTGTCTTTATTGAATTTCATTTTATTAATTTCAGCCCAATTTTCTAGTCTATCCAGGTCCCTTTGGATTTTATTCCTGTCTTCCATTGTGTTAGCTATCCCTCCCAGTTTCGTATCATCCACAAACTTCATAAGGCTTCCCTCCACCCCATCATCTAAGACATTGATAAAAATGTTGAAGAGTATCGGCCCCAGGACAGAACCCTGTGGCACTCCACTCGAAACCTCCTTCCAGTCCGAAGCAGATCCACCGACGACCACTCTTTGAGTACGGTTTTCCAACCAGTTGTGAATCCACCTGACAGTATTTCCATGTAGTCCGCATTTGATGAGTTTGCTAATCAAAAGGTCATATCTATCCTATCCTAACCATGATCATATCCTAACCATGATTGCCCAGGAGTAAATCCCATTGAACTCAATAAGCATGCAAATGATCAGACCTGCCTTTTCTCTCCTTCCTATCTCCTCTCCCTTCCTCCTCCCTTCTTTCTTCCCTCCCCTCTTCCTTCTGCCTCCTCCCCTGCCCACTCCAGTCCTCCCTCTCTCCCTCCTTCTCATGGTCAGTTTTACCTATCCTAAGCATGATTGCACGGGAGTAAATCCCACTGAACTTAATAAACATGCAAATGATCAAACCTGCCCTCTTCCCCTCCCCCTCCTGCCAGCTCCCATCCTCCTTCCCTCTGCCCTTCCTCTCACCATTCCTTGTGGTCAGTTTCACCTATCCTAAGCATGATTGTAGGGAAGTAAATCCCAGTGAACTCAGTATGCATGCAAATGATCGATTCATTCTCATACAACTTGCACAGGATCCAATTTCTTACCTCCCGGAATAAAAAGCTCCTCTGGTACATTCTCTGTAGCTGTCCGATTTCCCTGCTTTTTAAAGTTTGATATAAATATCTGTTGGCGATAGGTACATCTTTAAACCGCAAGGCTTTTTGCCTATTAGTGAATGAACAGTTAATTTACTCCTTTTTCCAATCTGTAAAATAGTACAGAGAAACTGAAACTAATATTAGGGATTGGTTTGTTGAAAAG
Source organism: Rhineura floridana (assembly GCF_030035675.1). NCBI lineage: Eukaryota > Metazoa > Chordata > Lepidosauria > Squamata > Rhineuridae > Rhineura > Rhineura floridana. The sequence continues at coordinate 86,736,715 of NC_084484.1, read as the reverse complement.
GTATATTGTTTGGATCTATGGTGCTTGGAATATAACTATAAATTCATGTACCAGTTTGTACTTCTGGCAAATCCTAGAACAGTCTTGGAGACAATGCAAAATGTAGAATGTAGAACTAAAACAATGAGATACTTTTTTTCTTTTGTGGCAGAGAGTTGAAATGAGACAAACAAGCATTGAGGTGGAACTAATGGGCAACTTTATTAAATCTCAACGATGAAGTAAACCTGCAGAGGGCAATTATAAGTATGAGAGCTTGTCAATGCAAGTTAGGCAAAGCCTGTGTGAAGCTATAAGGGCAACTGACCCCTGCCACGGCGGGGCAAGCCGTTTGCCTACTCCTGCCCTACCACACTCTGAAGGTGCATATGGAGGCCTTCTTACATTGCCACTCACTATAGCTCCAGAACTCTGGGTAGATGAGGCAGGTTGTCCCCAAAGGTGGCCCATATCCTGCCTCCGGGTCCTATGACCCTTAGCTGCAGGCCCTCTGCAGCCACCTATCACCCCCAAAGGTGCCTAAGGCAAGGGTGTCCCCTAGCTGTCCTTACTTGTTTTACCCTTCCCACACTTTCCTGCCCCAAAAGGGGGGGACAGATCTCTATTTAGTCTCCCTTACTCTGCATACCAAGGACCATTTGCACAGGCCACTATAGCTCATGTGTTGAGTGTTTTACTTCTGAGTGTTGGTCTAACTGGGTCCAGTCCAGGACAAGGTCTCAACTCCCAAACCCAAGGCAATTGATCCTGGCAAGTTTCTCCCTTATCAGGGCTGAGTAAGCTAACAACAACTCTGCAAGGTAGTAGACTGCCATCATCCCTTAAGCTGGTCTACTACTCTGAGTGAAAGGGAAACCCAGAGTACCAGAAATAGACCTGCCAAGGATTCCAAAAGACAAGAGTCAAATGAGCAATCCTTGTCCTGGAGCCTTAGGTAAATAACCAAATACACAGCAGTCTGTGGGCAAGTAGACAAGATACCAGATTTAGAGCCACATTACTCCTGCAATGAACACATGCTGGTAAATAAGAAGTAGCTTCATAAAATATAATATAAGTGCACAATTAACAGCAACAAAATGGTTCCTTAAAATCCACACCCAAAGGGGCAAGGTAAAATACAGAGAGTTCAATCACAAAACAAAACAAGAAAACTAACTAACCTATTATATACTTACAAAGAGGTATTGATTGTATAGTCCTACATCTCCTTAGAGATGCATAGTTTGAGTAGCAGTTGGAAATGGAACCACACCTATAGACAAGATGGAACCCAGGGAACAAAAACAAAAAAGTTTGCAATCCTATTCTTATAGAAAAACCCTTAGTAACAGTCAAGAATTAATTAGCTAGTCAGGGGGCTTTCTCATGATGCAATGCACTCTCACGTTTTCATGCCTAATGGTCCTGTCCTCCCAAAAGCTTCCCAAGCCTTGTGTCCTTGAGTAGCAGGCCCTTAGCTGATAAGCAGGTGTTCTTGCTCAGGCCTCACTAATTAACTTCAGCTGTGAAATGAAACTGTGAAGTCATTGCTCTCACACAGAGGCCCCATTTTAGACAAGATTAAATCCCACAGTTCTTTGCCACAGAGCCATTTTAAATTCAGCCTTTTTTGACAGGTGTGATAAAGCGATACCCCCCATTCCCCAAGGCTGGCTTGGTGAGAAGGAGATAGAACAACTGTACAACACTTACTGTTACATTGGTTTTGGATCATTGTAGTCAAAGGTGGGCATGTCTTTCTACAAAACTGAAGTCTGATACCATCAGGGTATACCAGGAAATATAGACCCGGCCACCACTTCATCCTCCCTAAATATATATAGATATAGATATAGATATAGATATAGATATAGATATAGATATAGATATAGATATAGATACACACACACACACACACACACACACACGGTGAAAGTTGCAGCATGGAATAAGTGGCCTTCAAATGAGAATGAACATAAAACCCTCCATCAGCACAAGTATCACCTTCTTGCCTGGGAAGTGGTTTCCAGACCTGGCCTCAGGCTTCTAATAAAGGTGGCTATTGTAGATGGGGAGCTCCCTCTTCATTAGATTTAGACCCTGTAAAAGATTTGAACTGAGCCCTGTATGGAAGTGAAAATGGCCAAGCTTGCCCAGGACCCAAATAAGGGAAAGCAGTGGTGACATCTTCCACCCCAGCCACATTCATTGTTGAGCTGCATTAAAGTACTCATCAGCAACAGATTCCAATGGGGGCTCCCACTGGGGCCTGTCCTCCAGATCTGCTCTCACCTCCTGAGCTGCTGCAGTCTGTGTTGTGGGATTCACCTGTAGCAGAATGCCCAGCCTATGCCTGTGTTTGGAAACTGGAATTGCACCAGGTGCACTTCCATAGCCACTGGCACTTTGGGTCCTGCCTCCAGCACATCAAGGCAAGGTAGAATTAATTGAATTGCTCGCTGGTTAGCATCTTCAGTCACCTTGGGATTCTGGACCTTCGCTCACTTTGGAGGAGGTTTAAAAGGGGCTCTCAGGGTTGGTGGCAAGCCTGGATAGTTTAGAAGGGTGCCTTGAGCCAGACTAGGAGGAGGCATTATTGGAATGTTGGAATATAGGGTTCAAAAAGTGGAAGCTGTGGTCATTTCGTATGAAAAGTCACTTAAAGCAACAGAAGCTGTTGGAAATGATCAGAGACAAGGAACCCTGACCAGATGCCTCTCAGGAACTAAAAAGAGTTTGGATGGAGAAAGACAAAAAGGTTCAAGATCTCATAATTAAATGCGTGAGTAACTCGCAAATCCCTTTGATCATTAACTGTAAGAATGCCAGAGAGATGTGGAATGCATTGGAGTCTAATCTGCCGAGAGGCCAAGGGCATTTAATTTCAATGTTACGAAGTCTTATTAACTTGCAAATGAGGGATGATTCATTTGAGGAACACCTTACTAAATTTATGGTGTTAGTCCAAGGGATAGAAGAAGCAGGCGCAAAATTGGATGGGCCAGTACAGATTGCTTTGTTTCTAGATTCCCTCCCAAGATCAATGGAAACTTTTTCTTTTATATTACAACAACAGAAAAAGACTTTAAATGAAATTATATCAGAAGTGAGGGAGCAGTTTTTCCAGAAAGCAGCTGCAGAAATGGACAGTGTTTCCTCTTTCCTAACTAAACCAGCTTCTGGCCAACTGCCAGCCAAATGCAGATTTGAGGGACAAAGGGAATCCAAAGGTGTGAAAGCCAAGCGATGTTTTCTATGTGGTTCGGAAAAAACATCTTAAAAGTCACTGTGACAAGAAAGAGAGGTCTGAAGGACAAAATAAAGGATTTAAAGGGACAGACAAGAAAGATGCCAAGAGTTTACAAGTAACTCATGTTGAAAAATGTTATAATAATAAAGTCTGTGTAGATTCGGGAGCACGTCCTCATCTGATAAATGAAAAGACCCTGTTTGAAACTCGAACCCCATGTGGAGACACAGTCAAAGTCGCTGACTCGTGGCAGGTGCCCATAAGGGGGGAAGGGGATGCAAAGCTGGTCTGCCAGATGCCAAACAGTACAAAGGAAATTTACCTTAGAAATGCCCTCTGGACACCAGGAATTTCGAATAATTTGATCTCAGTCAGTGAGGCCACCGATAAAGGATGTTCAGTGTTATTTGAACAAGATTCCTGCACAATTTCTAGAGATGGTGAAATTATGTGCACAGCTACTAAGAGAAAGGGAATGTATGAAATTGATCAGCAAAGCCCAGAAGCTAATCTTGTAAAGGACTGTTGTAACAAGTCATGTTTGCATATGTGGCACAGGAGGCTTGGGCATAAAGGCAAAGATTAATACCCTTCAAAAGAATAATTTAGTAAGAGGCATGAAAAATGAACCCTGCCAAGAAAAGGGGAGATGTACATGCTGTGTGAAGGCTAAAGGGACGAGACCAAGTTTTCCTAAGCAGAGTGAAAGGAAGACTAAGCGCCTCCTATAGTTGATTCACAGCGACATTTGTGAAATGCCAATTCCTTCAAATGGTGGAAATAAATATATTGTTAGTTTTATTGATGACTATTCAAGATTCACTGTAATCTATATGCTGAAGGAGAAGGGGCAAATGCTTCAGAAACTCAAAGAATATGTTGCAATGGTGGCTACTAAATTTCAGAGAAAGCCACAAATTCTATGTTCTGACAACGGGGGGGGGGAGTACACGTCTCATGCTACCCAGCAGTTTCTGCATGAACATGGGATTGAGCATCAGACCACTGTACCCCACAACCCAGAACAGAACCCTTATTGAGATGGTGAGATCAATGCTAGAAGATGCCAATCTCCCACAGAAACATTGGGGAGAGGCAGTGTATACTGCCACCTATCTACAGAATCGTTTGCCAACAAAGGTGAATGGCAACAAGACTCCATTTGAATTATGGTATGGGCGCATACCCAGTTTGGCCCATTTAAAGATGTTTCAATCAAAAGTGTACAGTCACGTTCCACACCAGAAGAGAACCAAATTGGACAACACTACAAAAGAAGGAATCTTCGTTGGATATTTTTCAAAGCAAAAGGGATACAAAATCCTAAATCCCAAAACAGAAAGGATTGAAATCCAAAGAGTTGTCTACTTTGATGAAGGTCAAGGTGCATTCCAACCAGAAGGGGCACCATTCCAAGACCACGACAGTGAAGAAGATAAAGTAGAAATACCATACAGTACTACAGATTACAGCAACATGCCAGCACTGGGGGACAGTGAGGAATCAGAGCGAGAAGGGGAACCTGCACAGCCAGAAGGGGCAGCAGAGAGTCCTGTACCAAGGTGCTCTAACCACACCAACAGAGATGTACCTCCACTGAGACTGTCCTACCTTGCAAGAGCTGATGAACTTCCAGAGCCAGAGACCTGGAAAGATATTGAGGCCTTACCCAAAGCCGAAGCTGAGAGTTGGAGGCAGGCAGCCAAGGAAGAGCTGGAAGCTCTACAGAAGAACAAAACATGGATACTTACCGAGCTTCCTCGAGGAAGGAAAGCTGTAGGTTGCAAGTGGGTATTCAAGAAAAAGCCAAATGCTGAAGGGAACATTGAGAGATACAAGGCAAGACTAGTGGCCAAAGGATACTCTTAAATGTATGGACAAGACTACTATGAAACCTTTGCTCCTGTAGTCAAACATACAACAATCAGAACTCTTCTAAGTGTTGCTGCTAACAAGAAAATGCAGGTGGAACACATGGATATAAAAACAGCGTTCTTGCATGGAGAAATAGAAGAGGAAATCTACATGCAACAACCACCAGGTTTTGAAATACCAGGAAAGGAAACCCTAGTATGCAAACTGCAAAAGAGCATCTGTGAACTAAAACAAGCTGCAAGAGCATGGAATGATAAACTGAACCAAATGCTCTTGAAACAAGGCTATAAAAGAGGTGAAGCAGACAAATGCCTGTATAGCAGATTCAAGAACAACAAATGGATTTATATTTTGATTTATGTAGATGATTTACTACTGGCTTATGAGAATCCACAAAACAAGCAAGAGCTAGTAAATATTATAAGCAAGGAAGTTGAAATGAAATGTCTATGCGACATCACATACTACCTTGGAATACAAATTGAAAGAGAGGATGATGGATCCTTTCTTCTAAATCAAAAACAAAAGATTCAAGACCTACTTGAGAGTCTAGGACTGAAGTATGCACATCCAGCACCTACACCAATGGAAGTAGGATACTTGAAACCAGACCAGAACAATCAACCCTGGGAAAACAACACAAGCTACAGACATGCTATAGGGAAACTCCTATACATCAGCACAATAACCAGACCAGACGTGGCGGCAGTCGTGGGATACCTATGCAGAAAAACCAGCTTGCCAACCAAGAAAGACTGGGAAGCAGTCAAGAGAGTGGCAAGATATCTGAAAGGCACTGCAAACTTAAAACTAAAGCTATCAGCTACTCAAGATCCTAAGCTTCTAGGATATGCTGATGCTGACTGGGCTGGAGACACCAAAGATTGCAAGTCAACCAGTGGAAACTTGTTCTACTATGGGCAGTCACTTATCTGCTGGACAAGTCGAAAGCAAGAGACTGTAGCACACTCATCTACTGAGGCAGAGTACGTATCAGCTGATGAGGCACGTAAGGAAATGCTGTGGCTACGCAAGCTTCTACGAGACTTGGGCATATCTGAACCAGAACCTATCAGAATACTTGAGGACAATCAAGCTTGCATACGACTCGCGGAATCAGAAGGGCAAAGTTCTCGCATGAAGCACATTGATGTGAAGTTCCACTACCTAAAGGACATAAGGGAGAAAGGACTTCTAGAGATGACCTACTGTCCAACAGAAGAGATGACAGCTGATGCTTTGACCAAACCATTGTTGAGGGTCCCCGTGGGCCTCACTGTTATGTTCCTTCTGGAAGTCTACTACCATTGGAGTCTTTACGGGTTTACATTCTGCCATGCCATGTTCTTTTAACATTTGCCGTATTTTCGGCTCCTGGTGCAGAGAGAAACTGCCGTCTTTATGTCGCAGGATCTCTGTTCCTAAATAATGAGCCACGGGACCAAGCCGTTTAATGTCCACATGGCTTTCCAGCTGTTCACTAAAGACAGTCTCTTGGTCAGTATTATCACACATGTACAGAATATCATAAACGAACACAAGGCAATAAGCAACCGTGCCTTCCCTTTGTTGAATGTATAGACACAGGTCTGCTGTGCTACGTCTAAAACCCAATGACTCCAGAACAGTGTTCAATTTTATATTCCAGCATCTTGCACTCTGATGCAACCCATACAATGATTTCTGTAACCGACATACACGTCCGGTTTTATCATCGAAGCCTTGTGGTTGTTCCATATATATTTGCTCAGTTAACTCCCCATATAGGAATGCTGTGTTTACATCATAATGGAACACCTGCTTTTTACCCATGGCAGCCACTTTCAGCACAAGCCGTATAGTCTCATGGCGTATTACCGGGGCAAATATGGCATCATAATCCTCCCCATGTATTTGATGGAACCCCTTTGCCACCAGACGCACTCTATACCACTGTACGCTGCCAGTATTAGTTCTTTTAATTTTGAACACCCATTTACACCCGATCAATTTCTTGTCGGGAGGCAGTGTTTCTAATGTCCATGTGCGATTTCTTTCCATAGCGTTGAGTTCTTCCTGCATGGCTGCATGCCATTTGTCTATGTCCGCACTAGGAAGTCTCATTACCTCATCATAAGAGGTAGGCTCTATTATCTCACACCTTGCCTCTGCTACCTGCACTCGAAACCGCTCCGGTGCTTTACCTCGAGTTGCCCTCTGTGATCTGCGCGGCCCTTGTACTGGAGTAGCATTCCCCAGTATTTCTGCCTGCAATCCGGTTTCTTTTTGTTCTGAGCTGCTAGCAGCGTCTGCTTCCACAATTTCTTGCTTAACCGCTTCTATGCCGCTGCTGCCAGCGTTTTTCCCGTCAGCCTCATCCTGCTTTACTTGTTCAGCAGGCTGGCTTTCACTTACAGCCTTTGGGGGTGTTTCGGTTTGGGTTGTATCACCATTTACAGTGAATCCCATATCAAACTGGTCATTTTGAGAAGTCCAATCCTGTTTACTCGTGTATACACTTCTGCTGTTTATTACACGTTGTTTATTTGGGTCACACACTCTGTAAGCAGAATTCTCATATCCTAATATATTCCCTTTTATTGCTCTAGGAGCGAGTTTCCCCTTTCTTTGGGCTTTTGGCACGTATGCCCAACAATTTGCTCCAAAGGGTTGGATATGGCTTAGCTTGGGCTTACAGCCGTACATTTTCTCATAGGGAGTCATGTTTATGGGACTGGAAAATAGTCTATTCTGTACATAGTTGGCATACATAAGACTTTCACCCCAAAACGCAGTGCTTAAGTCACAATCATTTATCATAGCACGTACCATTTCTTGCAAATATTTATTTCTCCTTTCAGCGGTTCCGTTCTGATGAGGAGAAAATGGGGCGGTGAGAGAGTGTTTAATACCTCTCTCATGAAGGAAATTCGTTAGAGAATCAGACAGGAATTCCCCACCTCTGTCTGAGTGTAACTCAGCTACTTTTACTCTGTGTTTGGCTTCTGCCCACTTAACAAACTGTTTGATGTATTGTTCCGCCTCACTCTTTGCCTTTAGCAGGTATACAAAACCATACCGAGTGAATTGGTCCACAAGCAACATATAATACCTGGCACCTCCTTTGGATTTGCAGAATGGCCCTGCCAAATCCATGTATATGAGTTCAAAGGCTCTGGAAGCTTTGCGGTCACTACTCTTGTTTACAGGTGCCGCTATTGCTTTATATTGCTTACATATTTCACATTCAACGTAATTACTACAATGCTTGAATTGAACGTCTGCACTATGTCTAGGCGTTATGTCCAGAGTGGAGAAACTTATATGCCCAAACCTTTTGTGATATTCATGTATGCAACCATTATGGGGAGGTTTGTTTGCTATGAGTTTCGCTCTTGGTTCTTGTGTTTGCTCTATTACAAACAAGGAATTTACCATTTTACCTTTTACATACACCTTTCCCCTTTTTCTTATTTCACATACCCCTTTATAGAATACCACATTATATTGCATTTTGGTAAGTTTAGCCACTGACATGATGTTGGTCTCTATCTGTGGCACGTACAGTACATCAGTAATCAGAGTATTTAAACATGCAAGATAAACAGTGCCCCTTCCCAGTACCTCCCTTTTTGTTCCGTCTGCCAAAAGGACATGCTCACGAACAGGAGAGAGCATCTGGAACTGCTGTTTATCATTCACTAGAAAATGAGTGGATCCAGAATCCACCACCCATGTTTTCTTTCCTCCTTCGCTTTTTCCGGTTGTCACAACTTGCACCGAAAAAAGTTCTTTTTCGCGTCTTTCTTTGTTATGCGCTCTACAGTCTCTTTTTAGATGTTGGTCCGACCCGCATTTGAAGCATCTTCTTACTGCATACGCCCATGTGCCGTCCTCCTTACGCGCTGGACCGGCTGCGTCTTTCTTCTTTCCTGGTGGTGGTCCCATTCCTGTTGTAGTTTGCCTGATACATAGTCCATTGTTAACTCCTGATCTGGCATTGCTTCTAATGCACATATTACAGCAACATAAGAAGCATCCACAGTTGAAAGAGTTGTGTACACTTGTTGCTGAGGAGAGTACGTTACGTCTCTGTCATGTAACTCAGCAAACAGGCTCCTTACTGTTAGTAGGTGGTTGTGCATACTCATGCCCTCTCGCAAACACATTTCGAACAGCTTCCTCGCAAGTTGCACCTTGCTACCTGCCGTTTGCCTCACATGCACATCACGCAAAGCCTGCCATACGTCTTTCGCTAATTGCTTTTCTCTTACGTATAGCAACTGTGAGTCCTGAATCCCCAAAATTACCGTGGCTTTAGCCTTTTCTTCCAGGCGTTGCCACTCCTCAGAAGGGGGGTCCGTGGGGGGGTCTTGGTTAACGACTTCCCAAAGACCTTCACGTCATAGAAGCATCTCCATCCGGACCTTCCAGCTTGTGTAATTCGACTCATTAAGGGGCTCTAGAGGCATTGCTGATGGATACGACATCGCCATCCCCGCTTCCTCTATTAGCGTGTGTCTTTAGGCTGGGTCTCTAGGCTGGGCCCATAACCCTTTGTTGGTTGATTAGAGTGCTAGAATTCCTGGGCGGTAGGTTTCCCATACAGAGTCCTGGTCTGGTCCAGCCCTCTTACGTCTCATTCCAGCAAGAATCCACAGATACACAGGAACAGGTATTTAGGAAGAGCGTTACTTCATTGCATAAAGTTCTTGGTGACAAAACAGTACACACATACGCCATACACTTACTCCGATTCCTAACTCCGTCTCTCACCCCCACACACGCTGTTCCCATGCTTTATTGCCCTTGGGCTGATTAGGGCTCATTATGTCCAGCTGTGTGGCTGATGCAATCCTTCTCTAATCTGTTACATAGTTAACCCTTTCATTCCCTGTTTAATTCTTTGGGAAGCAACATAGCCCAACAGGCAGGCTGGAATTGTGGTTCATGGCAGCTCTACACCCCCATCCGAAGACCCCACTGCAGGCTGATTGCACCTGGGGGTTGGGGCATTAAGTGCACTGCCTGTCAGTCTTTGCTGCCTGCACAGTGGTGATTGATGGTGCAGTAAAACAAGTAGCTGGCAGCTTGCCAGGCAGCAGCTGGATTGTAAAACTGTCAAGGCTTCAGGATAATGAGGGAAAGGGAGGGAGGAGCTGGGTTTTTTTTCTCAAGCAATGATATCAGTTGTGTTTTAGGAAACAAAGTCCAGCAAGTCCAAGATGCAAAATAGTCCAGCTAGGCAGTCCAGGATCCAAAATACTCGAAAGGGTCCAGGCAAGGCTGGCAAAGTTTAACAATGATGTGCAGTGCTGCCTCCAGTGGAGGCTAAAAAGTCTTTCACTGCCTTTTGAACTCCACTCCCTGGTGCAGGTGATTGCAATCAGCCCTCCAGCTCCCAAGAGCTTGCATCCTTAAATGGCCAGAATGCCTGCATTGCTCTGCTACTCGCTGTCATCTTCACTCTGTAGAGAGCAGAGGGATCTTCTGTTCACTTCCTGAGTCTGAGTGAGGGGCTCCAGCTGTGTCCTGAACATTTTTCAGCTGTGGGGGATTTGGAGCTGTGTCTTTGGTGAGTGTGCTTGCTCCCTCCCCTGGGTCTGCTGTGGCACTCCACTCTTGCTCATCCTCCTCTGAGGACTCATCCAATGGAGGCATGACATAGCCATTCCTCTTGGGGGAATCCTAAAGATGCCAAACCAAACCAAAATGCAGGATTGGAAAAGTAATGAAGATTATTTATTGCAGCCCACTGCATTTCAGGTTAACACACAAGCCTTTATCAGGGCAATCTGCAAAAATAAATAGTACAACAATAAAATTCAAAGTAAAATCCATATAAACACTATAAGCTTACAAACAAATGCCTAGTACAGAATGAACCAGGTTCAAAGTAACTCACAAAACAACATACTACGTTGTGTTGGCAGATATATTAGAAAACAACAGGAAGGGGACAACCAAACAATAACATAATTAAAAGAAAAACTCATTTACCTTAAGGAGTCTTAAGACTAATTCCTTGTAAAGAGGACAAGTAAAATTCAAAGGAGTATCTAACTCCAGAGAATGATGCAATAAAAAGACAGATCCATTCACATAGGTTACGTTCCAGACCCCCTCCTAAAAGCGAAACCCGCCCAAAAGTGGAACTCTTTCGATAGAATGGTGCCCAACACCCGAAAAATGCCGTAAAAGCAGAACAAGCGCCGTATGAGTTGGGCCTTACTCTAATTGAAAACCGCCATATTAGCAGGACGCTGCAAAGCTGGCCGACGAAAATCAGGCCCCTACTGTATAGCAAATCATTATAGGTGAATTCATTTTTGGTTTCTTAAAGACACACGGTACTGATTTCAGTTCAAGATAGAACTGGAAGCATACTCGTGAGAGAACTAACAAGACACTGAAAATAAACCAACTAACAAAACAAAAGCAGGAGAATTTTATGGTGCAGATCATGGAGTGGGAGTTTTCTTTCTTTTTCTGATTTTCAGAAGTTTGAAGAACATACATATTTTGCACATTTTGGTTTGTTTTAAAGTTCTTGTGAGTAGTACACTGCTCATGGGACACTCCCACCATAGGATGAGGGGAGAAGTAATTGTTCATCACTTCCTTCTTCTCTTGCAGCCACCTATTATCTCCCAAAAATATGTTGCGGCCGATGGGCAAAATAAAACACAGACAACAGAAGTTTGAGTTGAACAAAGGGCCATTTTATTAAACTATATCAAACCCATTAAAGCATAAGAACATAAGAAGAGCCTGCTGGATCAGGCCAGTGGCCCATCTAGTCCAGCATCCTGTTCTCACAGTGGCCAACCAGGTGCCTGGGGAAGCCCGCAAGCAGGACCCGAGTGCAAGAACACTTTCCCCTCCTGAGGCTTCCAGCAACTGGTTTTCAGAAGCATGCTGCCTCTGACTAGGGTGGCAGAGCACAGCCATCATGGCTAGTAGCCATTGATAGCCCTGTCCTCCATGAATTTGTCTAATCTTCTTTTAAAGCCATCCAAGCTGGTGGCCATTACTGCATCTTGTGGGAGCAAATTCCATAGTTTGACTATGCGTTGAGTAAAGAAGTACTTCCTTTTGTCTGTCCTGAATCTTCCAACATTCAGCTTCTTTGAATGTCCACGAGTTCTAGTATTATGAGAGAGGGAGAAGAACTTTTCTCTATCCACTTTCTCAATGCCATGCATAATTTTATACACTTCTATCATGTCTCCTCTGACCCGCCTTTTCTCTAAACTAAAAAGCCCCAAATACTGCAACCTTTCCTCGTAAGGGAGTCGCTCCATCCCCTTGATCATTCTGGTTGCCCTCTTCTGAACCTTTTCCAACTCCATAATATCCTTTTTGAGATGAGGCGACCAGAACTGTACACAGTATTCCAAATGCGGCCACACCATAGATTTATACAATGGCATGATGATATTGGCTGTTTTATTTTCAATACCTTTCCTAATTATCCCTAGCATGGAATTTGCCTTTTTCACAGCTGCCACACACTGGGTCGACATTTTCATTATGCTGTCCACTACAACCCCGAGGCCTCTCTCCTGGTCGGTCACCGCCAGTTCAGACCCCATGAGCGTATATGTGAAATTAAGATTTTTTGCTCCAATATGCATAATTTTACACTTGTTTATATTGAATTGCATTTGCCATTTTTCTGCCCATTCACTCAGTTTAGAGAGGTGTTTTTGGAGCTCCTTGCAATCCCTTTTTGTTTTAACAACCCTGAACAATCAGCAAACTTGGCCACTTCACTGCTCACTCCTAATTCTAGGTCATTAATGAACAAGTTGAAAAGTACAGGTCCCAATACCGATCCTTGAGGGACTCCACTTTCTACAGCCCTCCATTGGGAGAACTGTCCGTTTATTCCTACTCTCTGCTTTCTGCTTCTTAACCAATTCCTTATCCACAAGAGGACCTCTCCTCTTATTCCATGACTGCTAAGCTTCCTCAGAAGTCTTTGGTGAGGTACCTTGTCAAACGCTTTTTGAAAGTCTAAGTACACTATGTCCACTGGATCACCTCTATCTATATGCTTGTTGACACTCTCAAAGAATTCTAATAGTTTACTGAGACAGGACTTTCCCTTGCAGAAGCCATGCTGGCTCTGCTTCAGTAAAGCTTGTTCTTCTATGTGCTTAGTTAATCTAGCTTTAATCATACTTTCTACCAGTTTTCCAGGGACAGAAGTTAAGCTAACTGGCCTGTAATTTCCGGGATCCCCCCTGGATCCCTTTTTGAAGATTGGCGTTACATTTGCCACTTTCCAGTCCTCAGGCATGGAGGAGGACCCGAGGGACAAGTTACATATTTTAGTTAGCAGATCAGCAATTTCACATTTGAGTTCTTTGAGAACTCTCGGGTGGATGCCATCCAGGCCTGGTGATTTGTCAGTTTTTATATTGTCCATTAAGTCTAAAACTTCCTCTCTCGTTACCACTATTTGTCTCAGTTCCTCAGAATCCCTTCCTGCAAATGTTAGTTGAGGTTCAGGGATCTGGCCTATATCTTCCACTGTGAAGACAGATGCAAAGAATTCATTTAGCTTCTCTGCAATCTCCTTATCGTTCTTTAGTACACCTTTGACTCCCTTATCATCCAAGGGTCCAATTGGCTCCCTAGATGGTCTCCTGCTTTGAATGTATTCATAGAATTTTTTGTTGTTGGTTTTTATGTTCTTAGCAATGTGCTCCTCAAATTCTTTTTTAGCATCCCTTATTGTCTTGCATTTCTTTTGCCAGAGTTTGTGTTCTTTTTTATTTTCTTCATTTGGACAAGACTTCCATTTTCTGAAGGAAGACTTTTTGCCGCTAAGAGCTTCCTTGACTTTGCTCGTTAACCATGCTGGCATCTTCTTGGCCCTGGCGGTACCTTTTCTGATCTGCGGTATGCACTCCAGTTGAGCTTCTAATATAGTGTTTTTAAACAACTTCCAAGCATTTTCGAGTGATGTGACCCTCTGGACTTTGTTTTTCAGCTTTCTTTTTACCAATCCCCTCATTTTTGTGAAGTTTCCTCTTTTGAAGTCAAATGTGACCGTGTTGGATTTTCTTGGCAATTGGCCATTTACATGTATCTTTAATTTAATAGCACTATGGTTACTGCTCCCAGTCGGTTTGACAACACTTACATCTCGCACCAGGTCCCGGTCCCCACTGAGGACTAAGTCCAGGGTTGCCGTCCCTCTGGTCGGTTCCATGACCAGCTGGTCTAGGGAATAGTCATTTAGAATATCTAGAAATTTTGCTTCTTTGTCATGACTGGAACACATATGCGGCCAGTCTATGTCTGGGTAGTTGAAGTGACCCATTACTACCACATTTCCTAGTTTAGATGCTTCCTCAATTTCATATCTCATCTCAAGGTCTCCCTGAGCATTTTGATCAGGGGGACGATAGATCGTTCCCAGTATTAAATCCCTCTTGGGGCATGGTATCACCACCCACAACGATTCTGTGGAGGAGTCCGCCTATTTTGGGGTTTCGAGCTTGCTGGATTCAATGCCTTCTTTCATGTATAGAGTGACTCCGCCACCAATACGTCCTTCCCTGTCCTTCTGATATAGTTTATATCCAGGGATAATGGTATCCCACTGGTTTTCTCCATTCCACCAGGTCTCCGTTATGCTCACTATATCAATGCTCTTCTCTAAGACCAAGCACTCCAGTTCTCCCATCTTGGTTCGGAGGCTCCTAGCATTAGCATACAGGCACTTGTAAGCAGTGTCTCTCTTCAAGTGTCTTTGGCACTTGTGGTTTGGCCTGTGGTAATTTTGCCCTTCTGAATTTATATCCTGTGCTCCTGCTCTCACAATGCCTACTTCTAGGCCTACCCCTTTTAAAATTCCATCATTTTTTTTGTCTTTATCCCAGGGGGGAGGTTTATTCCGAACCGGACCTTCCTCAGCTCCTGTCGGGTTTCCCCCCTCAGTCAGTTTAAAAGCTGCTCTGCCACCTTTTTAATTTTAAGTGCCAGCAGTCTGGTTCCATTCTGGTTCAAGTGGAGCCGATCCCTTTTGTACAGGCCCGGCTTGTCCCAAAATGTTCCCCAGTGCCTAACAAATCCAAACCCTTCGACCCGACACCATTGTCTTATCCATGCATTGAGACTGCAAAGCTGTGCCTGTCCTGCTGGTCCTGCGCGTGGAACCGGTAGCATTTCAGAGAAAGCCACCTTGGAGGTCCTGGCTTTCAGCATCCTACCTAGCAACCTAAATTTTGCTTCCAGGACCTCACGGCTGCATTTCCCCATGTCGTTGGTGCCAACATGCACCACGACCACTGACCTGCAGAGGGGAAACCTAAGTGCAGGAACTATCTATAAGCAAGCAGCTTGCCATGCAGCTCTTGGCCGACCAGCCCCTGTTGGGGAAGGACAAGCCCCTTTTGCTTACCCCTTGTCCCGGCCACACTCTGTAGGTGAGCAGGGGGGCCTTCCCACGTCATCACCCCCCAGGGCTATACAACTGTGGGTGGATGAGGTAAGTTGGCCCCAAGAGCAGCCCATACCCTGCCCTCGGGCCGTAAAGCCCTGAGAGACAGGCCTCCTGAACCACCAATCACCTCCAAAGGTGCCTAAGGGGGCCACCTAGCTGTCTTTACCTACTTCCCTTCCCGCACCTTCCCATACCTGTGTCTCAACAACCTGCCCCACTCAGGGCATTAACATTTTAAACCTTTCCAAATTAGTGGGATTAGCCAAAAAAACCCTATTAATCACGACACCCCCTAACCCAATTCCCTCCCACCCTCACAGTGTGGAGCAGGCAAAAAACCTGCCCGCCAACCAGGGTGGGCAGGATAAAAATTCCTACTCGGCCCCAAAGCGACCCAGATTAAACCATAAAAGAGGGAGGGCAGGGTGGGCATCGCGAGCCAAAGAGGAGGAGAGAAGGGGCAGAGCGCCAGGGGCTTATTTATGTGTGATACCTGAGGCGTGATGCTGCCCTCTTCCAAAATGGCAGCTGCGGCTTCGCCCTCTAGCTGCAACTGTGCTCCCCCTGCCCAGGCTTTGCATGGGCAAGCGGAGCGGACTTTATGAGAGAGCTAATGTGGCATGGTGGGCTGCTGGGAGAAGAGGGAGGCAGAAATTGCCTCATTACCCTAGTGAGGGCTTCCATTGGATCTCACTCCCTTCTGTAAGCAGAAGGAGCCTTTGTTCATGGAAGCACAACTCTTGAGTCTAACCCTTTGTATACATTTTAATAGTATTCTGCTTCTTAGTAATAGCTCATATCTAACATGACACAGAATGCTGTGGTAAGGATGTTTTGTACAAACATTGTGTAGGAAAACTAAATATCTTGTGTGATGTTATTTCTAGTAGTGCAATTTATACTTGAGACCTCAAACAGAAGCATTATATTTTGCAGCAAGAGTTTTTGTTAAAAAAAATACTGAACACTCTTTTGAATTATTTTGTTGCAACAAGATTGTTTTTTGCTGAATTTATCACTTTTTAAGGTAGTATTTCCTAGGCTGCATTGTCAGATACAAATAAACGTGGCTTACATTATGCAACACAAATAGAGTCTTATTTTCTGGATTAATTATTTTCTCTTTTATATGGAGAAACCAAGTGTGAAATTTATTAGATGATATCTTCTATATGCTTCCTCAATATTTTTCCAACAACATATGCAAACTACTAGCCATGAAAAGCTTTGCAGCAATCGTCCAATACGCTATAATAAAGCAAATGATGTTTGTTTTCATATAAATAGTTTAGGAGAAAAATATAACCCCAATGAATGTTTTTTATTCAACTTCTACTATAGCAGTACATCAGATAAACTTGTTAAACCAGTAGCTGAGCATAGATTGTATTTCCTCGTTTCATCATTTCTGGTTTTCAAAAGCTGCACTATATTGTGAAAATAATGGGAAATATGATTTTTTTTCAAATTATGCAGATGAATTGAAAGACCAAGAAATGTGTGTTGCTTCTGTTATTGCCATTGCCACACATTAATTTTGTGCCAAGAATTTTTAAATGCTCTGTAGGATGTGCTGTAAGAAGTTATCATATACATACCTATAAGTACATTACAAACTCAATTTACAGCAGCTGAACTCATGGTGTCCTGTATGAAATTCCTGAATGCTTTACTGTATTAGAGAGCCATAAGCTCTTTTACTCAACTACAGTTTCAAGGGTTTCTTTGGGTAAAGTTATGACACTGAAATTGGTTTTGAGCTTGTAGTATAGATGTGTCATATGTAAGATGTACAGAGCAAAGGTGAGGAAGAAGGAGAACAGGGTGCAATAAAGAACAGTAAAATGAACTGGCAGATGAGTAACAGTGGCATAAGACACAGTGGTTCAGAAAAGGCTTTGCTGAAGAAGTTGGTTTTGAATAGGAATCTGAAAGAAGAAAAGAAGTTGTGATGGACACCCTTTTCCAGGTAGGGATGCAAGAACATCCTGTTGCCCACCCTGAAAAGTTTTCAATATTTCTAAGCCTTCTGGTCAAATGTTCACAAAGGCTCAAGATCTTTGTGAACATTTAGTATGAATATAAAGTGCTCATTTCCCTGTACACTTGTCTGAAGCAGAAGAAGGTGGCAGTGACAGACAATTCCAGGTCCTGATGGAGCACCTTTTCCAACTGGGAATCGTGTTTACAAGGCCCAGGATCCCTGTGGCAGGTTATTGATGCTTCACACATATTTTCCATTTAGAAGAACATCCTCTGGGGTTTTTGTTACAGCAGAAAGGATGCATTGAACATTAATGTCCTGTGACCTGTAGTCCTATAAAGCCTTACACGGTGTGGGACCACAATACCTTGTGGAACGCCTCTCCCGCTATGAACCTACCCGTTCACTTCGTTCAATATCCAAGGCCCTCCTCCGGGTACCAACTCATCAGGATGCCCGGAGGATTGTTATTAGATCTAGGGCCTTTTCTGTGGTGGCCCCCGAACTGTGGAACAGCCTACCTGTGGAGATACGCCTGGCGCCTTCGGTACTTTCTTTTAGGCGCCAGGTTAAGACCTGGCTATACTCCCAGGCATTTTAATGTTCAATGTGTTTCATTTAATTTTTTTTCGTTTAACTTGTTGCTGATTTTATTGTAATTTTATTGTAATATTGTATTTTAATCTTGTTTTGTTCACCGCCCAGAGAGCTATTTGCTATGGGCGGTTTAAAAATGAAATAAATAAATAAAAAATAAATAAATAGTGACTGGTGAGGAAAAAACTATGCTACACTAGAGCCTGAACTCTGCTTTTTCTTCTCTTCTCTTACCCTAAGGTACGTTTCTGGCCCATGACACTTGTAACAATAGATTCCAGGATCAAGATCATCACATACCTGCTAGGAAGCTAGCAGTGTAGCTCTGTTCCACCAGTTAAGGCACTCCTGAATCCATGCAGTTGTTTAGTGTGCCTCTGTAGATGGCAAGACTTAGGCATAGAACACAGAATGGCAGAAAGGTCAGGACTGACTGATAATTGTTTATAATCCAGGATTATTTATTTATTTATTTATTTATTGCACTTGTATACCGCCCCATAGCTGAAGCTCTCTGGGCAGTGTACAGCAATCAAAAACATTAAAACAAATACACAATTTAAAACACATATTTAAAAAACAATTTAAAACACAATTTTAAATTTCAAAACAATATAAAAACAATTTAAAAACACATGCTAAAATGCCTGGGAGAAGAGGAAAGTCTTGACCTGGAGCCGAAAAGATAACAGTGTTGGCGCCAGGCGCATCTCGTCGAATAAATAATTCCATAATTTGGGGGCCACCACTGAGAAGGCCCTCTCCCTTGTTGCCACCCTCTGAGCTTCCCTTGGAGTAGGCACCCGGAGGAGGGCCTTTGATCTTGAACGTAGTGTACGGGTGGGTTCATATCGGGAGAGGCGTTCCATCAGGTATTGTGGTCCCAAGCTGTGTAAGGTTTTATAGGTCAAAACCAGCACCTTGAATCGAGCTCGGAAACATACAGGCAGCCAATGCAAGCAGGCCAGAATCGGTTTTATATGTTCGGACCATCTGGTCCCTGTTACCCATCTGGCTGCTGCATTTTGCACAAGCTGCAGTTTCCGAACCGTCTTCAAAAGCAGCCCCACGTAGAGTGCATTGCAGTAATCTAATTTAGAGGTTACCAGAGCATGGACAACTGAAGCCAGGTTATCAACTGAAGCCAGGACCAGCAAGAATTAATTTGGAAATACTTATAAAAGAATAGTCTTCTACAGCTATGCTTCTTTTTATAGACCTGAGGTTGTGGTTCAAGGTTGACAGGTGATATGATTTCAAAGATAGTCATTGATTAATTCGCATTTCAGGTGTGCACATTTTACATTGATTAACATATTTGCCCATTACATCTGCTACTATTTCTTGAAAATATCATCTAGAAATATTCTGTGAAAATCAAGTCTACTGAATTAATTCTATGAAGCTATAAAATATAGTTACAGATCGGCATTCCAGACCTGTGGGTGTCCTTTTATAATTAATATTGTATGGCTAAATGTCAGGAAATGGATTATGTCCAGCTTCTGTTAATCAGTTTCTGAGTCGTCTCAGTGGAAACAAATAGAACTACTGTCGAAAGCAGCAGATACCAACTTTGCTTACATGCAAGCAACATCCTATTGAAATCAATGCCAATATTCGAATTGGTTTGAATGGATCGTTATTTAATACCCTAGTGAGTTGCTTGTGTGTCCACAGATGTTAACTTATTTTAAGGCATCTGTAATGCTATTCTAATGGGGTCAGTTTAATAAAATGCTACTTGTATTTTCAGCTATGCTAATGTTCTAATCTAAGCATTTAACAGATGTCCTAAAGAGAAAATTGCCTTTACAGACACTCTGAATACAATAACAGGAACCATAAAAGAATATTGGCATTTCCAGTAATAGCTTTTAAAACAGACTCAAATTCTAAATAACAGGAGATGTGTGAATATGAGAGATCTTCTTTGGCCAGCCTGCTGATGATAAAACCAAGCTTCTTGGTTTGTAATAAATAAATCTGAGGCAACATGCTGATCCACATTCTGCATGTTTTCTTCCATATATTTTTTTTCTGCATGCATGATGTGTTCATTCTTTTTGCAATTTTCACAAGTCGTCAAAAGAACATAAGAAGGGCTTGTTGGATCAGGTCAATGGCCCATCTAGTGCAGCATCCTGTTCTCACAGTGGCCAACCAGATGCCCATGGAAAGCCCACAAGGATGGCCTGAATGCAACAAACACTCGCCCTTCCTGCAGTTTCCAGCAACTGGTATTTGGAAGCATACTGCCTTCGCCTATGAAGGCAGAGCATCCCCATTGTGGCTATTAGCAATTAATAGCATTATCTTCCATGAATTTGTCTAATCCTCTTTTAACGCTATCTTGGTTGCCATCACTGCCTCTTGTGGGAGTCAATTCCTTAGTTTAACTATGTACTGTGTGAAGAAGTACCTTTTTTTGTCTGTCTGGAAGCTTCCAACATTCAGCTTTATTGGATGTCTATGAGTTTCTAGAGTTATGAGAGAGGTGAATAACTTCCCTCAATCCACTTTCTCCATGCCATGCATAATTTTATAAACTTCTATCATATCACCTCTTACTCTTTTCCTCTAAATAAAAAAACACAAATGCTGCAATCTTTCCTCACAGGTGAGTCAGTCCATCCCATTAATCATTTTGGATGCTCTTTTCTGTACATTTTCCAACTCTACAATATCTTTTTTGGGTGAGGCAACCAGAACTGTACATGATACTCCAAATGTGGCCGCACTATAGATTTGGATAACGGCATTATGATATCAGCGTATTATTTTCAATACCATTCCTAATGACCCCTAGCATGGAATTTGCCTTTTACACAGCTGCCTCACACTGGGTTGACATCTTCATTGACATATCCATGACAACCCCAAGGTGTCGTTCCTAGCCAGTCACCACCAGTTCAGACTCCATGAGCATATATGTGAAATGAAGTTTTTTTGCTCCAATATGCATAATTTTATACTTGTTTACATTGAATTGCATTTGCCATTTTACTGCCCATTCACTCAGTTTGGAGAAATCCTTTTGAAGCTCTTTGCAATCCATTTTTTTTTAACAACTCTGAACAATTTAGTATTATCGGAAAACTTGGCCACCTCACCGCTCACCCCTAACTCTAGATAATTTATTAACGAGTTAAAAAGCACAGGTCTCAATACTGACCCTTGGGGGAGTCCACTTTCTATGTCCCTCCATTGGGAGAACTGTCCGTTTATTTCTACTCTCTGCAACAGCCTGGGCAAACTGGAATGTTTTCAACATCCTCTTGAAAGACAAAAGTGATAGAAACAGATGCACCTCATTGGGGACAGCATTCCACAAATGGGGAGCCATTACTGAAAAGGTCCTGTCACAGGTCAGCGCCAACCAGGCAACCACCAGCGATGGCATCACCAACAAGGCCTTGCCTGTTGATCATAGGATCCAAGATTATTGATAATGGGGAAGGTGCCCTTTTTGAATTGGATTCCTAAGATATTCACCACAATTTAATGGTGGTGGGAAGACAGGGAACAGGGCAACAGATGTTGAACACGTATATCGGGAAGAACATATGAGAGAAGGTGGTCCTTAAGTTATCCAGGTCCCACACTGTTTAGTGCTGTAAAGGTAAAAGCTAAGGGTGTGCATGGCCCCCAGAATTCACCTTGTATCTGTATATATTTTTTAAAAAAATCCAATCTGTTTCTGAGTCACTCTGTGTTCTCTTCACTTCAATTTGTAATTCTGAGACATTGCCCCACACCTGACTTGAGACAGGGATTGGTTAAATATTTTTATTAAAATATAACACAAGGAAGAGTTGTATCAGTCCCAACAGAAGTGCACAGGCATAACCTGTGCCAGTAAGCAGAAAGTCTCCTGGTGCTAAGGGCCAAACTACCCCAGAGCAACTCTCTCATCTAAGCTGTTGTGAAGCAATGCCAAACTATTTCCCATAAAGGGAAGCCATATGTGTGTGGTTTAACAGGTGCCAGTATACAGAGCACCACACCAAGCACTTCCCCAAACTGGTCAACAATATGGGGTGGTTAATGGAGTCCATCCCACCCAGTATGCCTGAGGGTGCCGGCCATTTTCTAAACCTCTTACCTGTCTACACTAAATGCCAAACAAACCAAATAGCCAAATGAAGTCCTATCCCACCATAAGCCAATCAAATTTAGAGCAGTGTGAAGTAGGTGAAGAAGGTGCTCTGAAAAATCCTACTCAGTCCCAATTTTGGCATCTGTCTAAGCCCATACTGCTTAAGGGTATGAAGACAAGATGCCGATGCAAAGAAAAGGGAGACTCATGAGATGAACACAACCTTATAGGCAAGGCCACCCCATGAGTTTATATTGGCCATAAAGGTCACATGGTAAGTTGCAACACACACACCCCGAGACTTCCTTATTTGAGTGGAGCAAAGCCACCCCCAACTAATGGTTGGGAACAACCTCCCGTATAAAACAAAGAACTATGTTGTCCCCATTCACCAAAAATGGCATCTAAAAATTGCTGTAACTTTTTCCCCTTCGGGCGAAAGTAGATAAAGTGTGCAGATACAGAAGCCCCTTTGTAGAAGTTGAAGCCTGCTAAATTGCAAAGAAATGGGTCCAGGGACTTCTTTTGAGGGAAATAAAAGAAATTCACTTTAATCCATAATCTCTTATTGGGGTAGGGGAGTAGGGTATTCTCTTGTTCTTTCTTAAAACAGTTAAGACTGGTATGTATTCTTGTTTGTATACTTTGCAGTTTCACACAGACATTTCCTTCCTGGTGTTCGTGTGGTTCTCCCCTAGACCTTACAATGCAAGTCTGTCTAGAAAGCTGCCTGTGGAGTTCTGGAAAGATATGATTAGTTGTTGTTGTTAAAGCAGAATAACATAGGATTTAAAAAAATGTTTTTAAAAAAATCCTCTGCTGCTGTGCTTTTAACAGCAATAAAATGATAATAATAAAATAAATCAGAGCTCTTCAATGCTCCACAGGCAACAATAAAGACAGCCTCACTTCTTGCAAAGCTCTTGGACCTAGAAAAACATAGATATACAGTACCAAAAAGGGCAGAAAGAACAGAATGACAGAACAACACAACACTTTGGGGGGCCCTAATCTGACTGAAGTGGGGAGATCATTGTCATCACACTTTGAGTCAGAAGGTGGGAAAAGACTTTTGAATCACTTCAGTTTGCCTTGTTATTCATCCCTCACCCAGGACCAATGCACACACTACTAAGTACCAGCACCTTAAATGAAACCATATAACCAGTGCAGTGCACCGTGTGATTAACCAAACTAGACCTATGTTACTCTGAGACACACAATCGTTACTCTTGCTGAGGGAGATTGGCAATGTGAGGAGAAATTCTGCCACAATATTACTTCACTTCTTTCTTCTGGGCTACAGTCTGTTTGTGTTATACCTATCTGAAAAGAAGTATGTTGATTTGTTTTTGTCTAAAATTCCACAAATTGAATTATATGGAATAAAGCAATGCCAGTTTCTCCTTTTCCAT
Organism: Rhineura floridana; assembly: GCF_030035675.1. Lineage (NCBI taxonomy): Eukaryota > Metazoa > Chordata > Lepidosauria > Squamata > Rhineuridae > Rhineura > Rhineura floridana. The sequence goes on along the minus strand of NC_084484.1, from coordinate 86,713,075 downwards.
GCAGCTTTTGATAGTTTGCCACCTGTACAATATAAGGAAACCATGAACACTATTCTCTTGAGGATTCAGTGGTCAGAAGCCAAACTCTCCATACCTCAAGTTACAGTCACCGAATTAGAAATCATGGAGCAAAAACTCAGAGAGCTAAAGGTATGCACAGAGAGCATGACAAAACTGTTTTAACTGATCAATACTTGGTGTTAAGGTAAAATATCATAGTTACATTGACAGATTTCAAAATGTTAGGCATTGTGGTATATTCTTAGACTGAATCAAATAAAAGCCAGTGCACTGTTAATTTTTTATATCACAGGCTTTACAAAATTCCCTACAAGAGCAACAAAAGGGACTCAACTATTTAAGCACAACTGTGGAAGAAATGTCTAGAAAAGCTCCTGCAGAAGTCAGTCAGAAATATCGATCAGAAATTGAGGGGATCCTTGGCCGTTGGAAGAAGCTATCTATTCAATTGGCAGAGAACTGTCAAAAACTTGAGGAACAGATCACCAAGCTACAACAGTTCCAGGTTAGCTAAGCTCTTTTTTATTTCCTCTATTTATTATCCATATTATGTCAGCTATATTGACTTAGTGTCATATGTGAAATAAAGTGAATCTTCCCTTGTAGTCAGAAGGGTCCCAGTCCAAGATAAAGAGACTTGGAAGACACACAGAATTGTAACGAATGTTAGTCATACTCAGAGTAGACCCACTGAAATAAAACATACTCATTCTACTCTGAATAAAACTTAGTTGGCTACAGAGCCAGTGTGATGTAGTGGTTGGAGTGTTGGACTAGGACCCATGAAATCAGAGGTCAAATCCCCACTCAGCCATGAAGCTTGCTGGATGACCTTGTGCCAGACACAGTCTCTCAGCCTAACCTACCTCACAAGGTTGTTGTGAGGAGAAAATGGTGATGTTGGAGAGCCATGTACACCACCTTGAGCTCCTTGGAGGAAAGGTGAGGTGATGATATTCCACAGTGCCAATTGTTTGTTTCCACATGGGGCATACAGAGAATGCAGGGTTTTGAGGAAGGTTTTTTGTGTGGTTTTTTTACTTGTGTAGGAGGATTCTGAAAGTTTTTCTCCACATAGTTGGCTTTGGGGCACCTGGTTCAAATAACTCACATGCAAAAATCTATTTTTACACATTGTTTGTGATCTTGGAATCTAGAGTCTATAATGTAAATATTAAGGGGAATGTAAGTTGAACAGTTAATGTCCATAACAGTCGGCTATGTTACACATTCCTTAGGCCTCGTGGAAAATGTGTCCATAGTTCAGCCATGAAGTGGGAAGTTTGCACATTTCCCAGTCATCACACGTAGTATCCAACAGGCTTGGAGAATTTGCATATGTTGATGGAATTTGTACATTCTCCAACCAATATTCATAATCCCCAACAGGCCTTGTGGAATGTGTGTATCTTTACAGAATTTTGGACATTCTCATAATCTCCAATAGGCCTTGTGGAATGGAGGCATCTCAACATAATTTTGTACATTCTCTAGCCAATATTCATAATCACGAACATGCCTTGGGGAAGAAACATATCTTGACTGCATTTTGTATATTCTGCAGCCATTATGCACATTATCTGGTCAGTATGCATAGTCTTCAAGAAACATGCTTCACTCCTTCATCTCTAGATCAAAAGTGTGCAATCTACACCCCCATGGGCTGCTTCGGGCCTGCAGCTTAATTTTATGTTGCTTAAATATATCCTCCCACTCATGAGCTGAGCAGAGAGGAGGAAGAGTGGACCTCAGAAAAATATTAAGATTTTTTTGTAGTTGAGCCTTCATTTCACCACTCCCATCTGCTCCACAATCAGCTGAGCAGCACAAGGGGGATCACAAGGAGCAGAAAGTTTTAAATCTTCCCATCCCATCCCATCATCCTGATAAAAATCTCACTCACAGACACTGCTTGTTAAGCTTAGGGAAAAGCTCAGTAGCAGCATGGAATAAATCATCATCAAAAGGCAATGAATGGAAGAGTTAACCAAGGGGAGAGAGGAAGGGGATTTGCATAATAGCCATTGACTGTCCAAAATGCAGTTGAGATGAGCACATTCCCCAAGGTGATTATATATATTGATCAGGAAATATGCACACTTCCCTCTTCATGGATAGATTAGCTGCACCTTCTCCTGTGCTTGTGAGATGATTTAATGAGGGACTCAGCTGTACCTTGTGGTTGAAGGCAGAAAAGACGATATTTGATTTTGCGAGGCTTCTAGTCTCCCCTTCCACACAGGAATCAGTTCTTTCTGCCTTCACCAAATGTAGTTGGGTTCACGTTCTCTGCTCACCTTCTGCTGGATCAGGCCTATATTTTAAGAGTTATTTCAGTGTGATTTCTCTTACTGTTCGTTTCTCCTAATTCCTGCTGCTTAGCTTCTTCATTCATCCATCCATTTGGTTTTTCCTCAAGGAAAAAAAAAATCATGTCTGTTTATTTGTGTCTGCTCAGTATCTGCTACTGCCTTTTTGTCTCCTTTCTCCCTTTGGGGAAGAAGAGCCCACCACTGGATTTTGTTTTCTACCTCAGAAATTCCCATTCCGACTGCAGCCCTCATTGTCAACAGCCCTGCCTCAATATTCCTCCCTCCATATTCAGCTGGCCTTGTTCTTCCTTCACTTGTACTGTTCAGTATTACCTGTACTACTGTCCCCATAAGCCCCACCAGCTCATCAGCAAGTAAAATCAGTCCCGCTCTCTGGCTATAGGAAAATCTAAAGAAAAAACAGCAATTCCCACCAAAAATAATTTAGGGCTCTGACAGGTGGCATGAAATCACCTTGAGAGTGCTGTAGACTATGAGGCAAGGCATCATCCCCTCCCCAGATGTTCCTTCCTTTCCTTTCTTCCCCTCTTTCCCCCAGTCTGGAAAACAGAGCCAGGGTTCAGAATTGTGTTCAGCATCTGCTTGAGATCTCTGCCATAGAACCAGTTCCTCCTGGGGAGATACTCTCTGGCACCTATTCCTTTTTCTTTACTGTGTCTCCTTCAGGGTAGTGCTGGAACTGAAACATCTAAATAAGTTCATTTGATATCACAATTTCCAGATGGAGTCACTTCTGCCCATCAAGGAGGCCCTGGAAAGGGGAACTTCCTCTCATCAATTAATCTCAAGGAAACATATTACTCTGAGGTTTGTGACCAACAGCCTCTACTTCTAGTACAAGACCATGCTCTTTGGTCTGTCAATTGTCCCAGAGTGTTTTCAAAAATCATGGTCAACCTGGTGGTCCACCTCAGCCTGCAAGAGATTCATGTTTATCCCTATCTGGTCGACCTCTTGATTTGGTCTTCTGAGAACCTGAGATCTATACATCAAGTTGGTATGTTTCAAGACCATGAATTTCCGAACAATTACACAAAGAGTCAACTGTGTCCACTTCAGCAGATCCTCTCATCTCAATAATGAAGCCCTTTTTGCCAAACTAATACCCTGTTCCTTTCACCTCTCTTCTTTGGGAAGAAGTGTCCACCTCCACCCTGTTTAGGTGGCTTAAAGGCTGCATAGTGTTGGCCTATGCTTCCTTGAGGCTTGCTCTTCTATCTAAGATTCTGGCACATTCCCCAGTGTGGTGGCTACTTCAGCTGCTGCCTTTTTCCTTAATGCTGCTCTTCATGAGGTTTGCAGGGCAGCCACATGGGCTATCCCTGACACGTTTATCAAGCATTATAACGTAGATTCCTGTGCCTCGGCCAACACAGCCTTTGGGAGAAAGGTACTGAATCATGTTCTCGCTGGCCAATAGGCAGCTCAGTTTTGCTTTTAAGTTTACCCACCCGCCCTACATAGTTCAGTTATGGTATGTCCCAGCTGTGATCATCTTACATGTATGGGAGAAAAGACATCTAGTCTTACCATGAAATTCTTGTGCATGCATGTAAATATGATCTCAGGGCCTCTCCCTATTGTTTGCTGGGCTATTTGATTCTGTTCTTGTTTTCTGTTCTGTAGCAGAGAGTGCTTGTTTGTCTGCTTTGTCTGTTTTTGAGGTCACTGTTCCTATATATATCTTTTCTGACTTGTCATGAAAGAACTGGTCCCTATGTGTAAGGAGAGACTAGAAGACTCTGAAAAATAAAACAGCATATTTTCTGCCTTCAACAGTGGTGGAGCTCAAGTCTCACCTGGGAAAATCTTTACATGTACACAGAAGACCGTTTCACAGTAAGACCAATGTCTCTTCTCCATGAGGCCTAGAGAATGTGCACAATGGCTGGCTGTTATTCACAGTAACCTGTCAACACACAGTCCTCTTAACATATATATTATTAGAAAAAATGTCCCTTCAATAAACAAAGGCCGAACTGCATGCAACTTTAATTACATTGCAATACTCTTTTTAAAATAAATTAACTAGAAATACAGAAAGTAGATTGCAATTCATCCTATCTGTGTCTTTATATATATATATATGACACAGATAGAATGAATTATCTATCTATCTATCTATCTATCTATCTATCTATCTATCTATCTATCTATCTATCTATCTATCTATCTATCTATCTATCTATCTATCTATCTATCTATGTAGCTATCTATGTCTATCTATCTATATCTATCTATCTATATATATAGATAGAGAGATATCTATATGTATAGCTATAGATCTATATCTATAGATATATCTATAGACATATCTATAGACATATCTATAGATCTAGATAGATAGATAGATAGATAGATAGATAGATAGATAGATAGATAGATAGATAGATAGATAGATAGATAGATAGATAGATAGATAGATATCTGCAAAACTCAAACTTATACTAAATTATTCCATAGGGTTTCTCAGTGATAAAAAGGGTAAGATAATCTTTTTTTTAAGGGCAATATTTTTAACTAGTACTCACATTTGCGTCCTCTACGTAGTTTTGTCTTTATATCGTTTTAATATTCTCTAAATTATATTGTCCCTTGATCTTTATCAGGGAACATTGCTGTCTCTGGTTATATTATTTCTAACACTGCATTTGCAATATTTTTACATTGGGTTTTGCTATTCCAATATGAAATAAATTTACACCAACTTTTTAGTGAGGTTTTTTCATGTTTACAGTAGCCTCCCACATTTTTTTGTAATATTTTATGTATTAACATCCTGTACCACATTACATTCTCCCATTCACATACAGATGGAACATGCTGTTTTTCCAGTATCTTGCTATTAATATTCAAGTTGCAACCAGCATCGTTCACTCCTGAATGCAACCATGGGGTGGGGTCGAGTAGAGCTCTAGTTCGTTCTTTGTTCCCAGCTGTGGTTCCAGTCTGAATTGATGCTTTGATCAGTATTTCAAGCCACTGGAATTTGTTTCATAATCCACCTGCTTCAATCAAAACTGATATAAAAGTTTTTGCAGTTTCAGTATGTTGAGAAGAACAAAAACAGTCTGAGAATGAAGTTTTTTTAAACAAGGTTACCATAGTAGCTATGGCTGGTAAAAGCTGATTTAGAGCTTAGTTGTTTTCATTTGCTTGACTTGTACACTTGTAAATAAGCAGGGTATTATTACAAAAGCTACTGTAACTGTCCAGCAAAGCCTTTTCTCTTAAGCCATTCAGATTTTTTTAAAAAAATATATTAATAAAAAATACTACACCTTCCAATTGCTACAAACTACAAAAAAAGGAGTGGGGGAGAGAGACACTTAAAAAGCGAAGCAAAATAAAAAGGAAATGAACAGTAAAGATGTTCTGATGGGATGAAAGAATGGCTCTCCATGTCACAGTTTGCCCCGTATGATCTAATGCATGTTCTTATATGGCATCTACACATACCTACACAAATTCTATTGAGGCTACTACACTAACTGAGAAACCACAATATAAACATGCACAATTACTTTGTTATATATTTCATTTTTAAAAGATGTAGAGGACAAAATCTGGGAGAATTGCTATTTCCTGGCATGAAGATAAATGAAGGCAGTGATTAGACCAAATTATGAAAAATAAATCCAAATATTTGTCTACAATTTTAAAAGTTTAGAGATTTTTCAGATGCAGTGTTAATTTCCACATTGCTTATGGCTTTCAGCCATAATGCTACTGTCAGTTTTATTTATCACTAGCAAATGCTTCACATAATGCAATACAGTGCTTTTTCAAAAACAGAATGACACTAAAACCCTGAAGAAATGGATGGCTGAAGTGGATGTTTTTCTAAAAGAAGAGTGGCCTGCCCTTGGTGATTCAGAAGCACTTGAAAAACAGCTAGAACAGTGTACAGTAAGTTCATGGCTTTGTGTACATTTCATGTACTGTACAAAGTAGATCATAGTAAATACTGTTGCACACCTCCCCAATCTCCGAGCGGTGAGATTTCCGGGGTCCCTGTGCTCCTCCAGGGTTTGGTTTCCTTTGGGAAGAAGGTCACTGGAGACTGTGGTGTCTTTATGAAATATGGTTTATTTATTTACACACATTCCAACCTGAGCTTAGGATGGAGGGGTTCAAGGCATCAGCAGTCCAATATCAAGCTTTTCCATCTGTATTACAGGAGTCACCCCAAATGCCATGGTGCAGAGAGCCAGTCTCTCTGCCTGTCTCCAGTTACCAGCCTTTCTCTAGACACAACTAAAAACACAAACCTCTCCTAGGCTCCAGGAGGGGGGGGAAGGCTCTTCTGCAGAGTTTCAATGACAAAAGGATCTTCCTGGCTCATTCATCAGTTGCTGGGCACCTAATAGGCTCATTAACTACCTGGCCACTCTATTAGCTTAACAAAGGAGAGACTCATCTGACCAGCAGAGTGAGTTCCTCATTCCAAGGCACAGGATTCCGAATCAGAGGCTGGAAAGGGTACTCTCAGAGATCATCCATTTCAACCCCCCCCAAACTCATAGCAATACCAAGTATCATCCTTTTGCATAGCCTTCCTACAAATACAGTTACCTTCAATCTGCTTTAGTATACAACAGTGTGCATGTGTAAGAATCTACACCTGAAACCCCTGCAACATCCTGTTCTCATGGTGGCCAACCAACTGTGTATGGAAAGCCCATAAGCAGAACATGGGTGCAACAGTACTTTCCCTTCCCGCGTTCCCCAGCAACTGGTATTCAATGATGTGCCACCCCTGATACTGAAGGTAGTTCACATCCATTGTTGCCAGTGACAGCTTTATCCTCCATAAATTTGTCTAACCCCTTTTAAAGCCATCTAATTTGGTAGTCATAACTACATCTTGTGGTACTGTATAACTAGTTTAATAGTGTGCTGTGTGAAGAAGCGCTTCCTTTTGTCTGTCCTGAGTTTTCCACATTCAGCTTCATTGGGCGACCCCGGTTCTAGTATTGTGAGAGAGGGAGGGAAAAAAAATCCCAACTGCTTTTTCCATACTGTGTATAAAATTATACACCTCTTTCCCCCTTTACTCACTTTTTCTCTAAACTAAAAAGCCCCCAATGTTAAAAGCTTTCCTCATAGGGGAATTGGTCCAGCCTCTTGATCATGTTGGTTCTCCTTTTCTGCACCCTTTTGAACTGTACAATATCCTTTTTGAGGTGTGGTGAACAGAAATGTACTCCAAGTACACATATTCCAAATGTTTTCACATCATCGATTTGTGTAATGACATTATGATAGTGGCATGTTTTTTTTCAATCCCTTTCCCAATGATTCCTAACATGGAATTCACCTTTTCTTCTCGGTATGTGTCTGTGCATACACATGCATGTTTTAGGAAGCTTTCAAAATGTTAAGATATTTGATCATTCTAGATTTGAATATGATGGTGAATAAAGTCAAATGAGGTGAACAGTTTGGAATTCAGATGGAGGGGTGTTTATGTTCTTATTTGTGTGTGAAGCCTAGGGATAGGCAAGTCACTGTACTGTCCGCAGGTTCAGTATTTTTGCGGAGTAATACTGAATACTGTGATTTTCCCTGCTTTTCCTGACATCGGATTTTTTCTTTAAAAAACTACATCAAACTCTTCTTTGCTAATGTAAAACCGATCAGCCTGCTTCTTTGCTTTGCTAACTTGAAACTGACAAACCTGTGTCTTTGGCTCACTAACATGAAATTGACCAGCCTGTGTGTTTTCTTTGCTAACATTAAACTAACCAGCTTGAGTGTTTGCTTGTGAAATTGGCCAGACTGTGTGTTAGCTTTGCTAACATTAAAGTGAATAACCTGTGTCTTTGCTTTGCAGCCCATATCTTTGCTTTCCTCGGCCTGCTCTGTATCTTTGCTCTGCTCAGCCTGCTTTGCAGCCCACATCTTTGTTTTGGTCAACCTGGTCTTTGCCTTGCAGCCTCTATATCTGCTTTGCACCGCCTGTCTATTTGATTACCAGATGTGAAACTGATCACCTGTGTGCTTACTTTGCTAACCTTAAACTGACCAGCATGTGCCTTTGCCTTACTAAGGTGAACTTGACCAGCATATATGTTTGTGTTGCTCTTTAAACTGACAAACCAGTGTCTTTGCTTTGCTAATGTGAAATTGACCAGCATATGTCTTTCCTTTGCATTAAAACAATCTCTCACTTTCTCCTAGGGCGGGGGGGGGAAGGGAAGCTCCAGTAGGATTCAAGAGGAGGAGAAGGAGAGTTTGGAGAGGAGTGGGTGGATTTGGGCAGGCACTGGGCAAAGGGGAAACATTGATAACAATATTGTTATTTTGTGGGGAGGGGAAAAATTGGAACTGTAAAAGCAAAGGATAGCAGAAAAATAACTGACCCAAAATTGAAGTGCCTGCCAATTCAACAAAATGCACCAAAAAGGGGGTCCCATTTCTAATGCAGCCATCCTATATGAAGCTACTTTGAGGGACATATGGCAGAAAATCAAGTTATTGTTTTAAATATAAGCAAACATATTTTGCCAGCAGAGTTGTTTTCAGAATCTTCAGCTCCATAAATATTTCAGTGGTGCCTTGCCCTTCACTGTATGCTGATATTATGGCTTTATTGTCTCACAACACTAAAACAAACTATGGCTTGCTATGAATGAACAAGTGTGCTGGTGATCAGAGAGAAAATTGCAGTAGCTTTGCTCCTCTGTCACTGCTATTTATGTATTTTTTAAATTTTAATTTATATCCCACTTCTCCCAGAAGGAGCCCAGGGTGGCATACAACCAATAAAACACTAAAAACATCTTAAAAACAAAGCATCTTTAAAAATATTTTTAAAAGATCTTTTAAAACATCTTAAAAACAATTCCAATGCAGATGCCAACTGCAATAAGGTCTGTACTTAAAACGGTTGTAGAAAGAAGGTCTTAATTAGGCACTGAAAAGGCAACAGAGATAGCACCTGTCTAATATTTAAGAGGAATGAATTCCAAAGGGTAGGTGCCACAACTAAAGGTCTGCTTCCTATGTGTGTGGAATGGACCTCCTGATGAGATGGTACCTACAGAAGGCCATCATATACAGAGTGCAGTGATCGGCTGGGTATATAAAGGGTAATACAATATTTCAGGTATCCTGGTCCCAAGCTTATAGGGCTTTATACACCAAAACCAGTACCTTTTACTTAGCCCAGTAGCTAATGGGCAGCCAGCCAGTGAAATTATTTCAGCAGTGGGATATCATGTTGGCGACATACTGCCCCAGTGAGTAGTCACATCACTGCATTTTGCACCAGTTGCACCTTCCAGACCAGCCTCAATTTACCTCCATGCTACTGAGAACTAAGATATTGTTTGACATAGTGTCATGTCTGAATACAGGCTCATGGTTTATCTCACTGGAAACAAAACATAAGCTATAGCCAAGGTTCTTGGCTTACTGCTTGTGGTTTGTTTGAGTGAGACAAACCATGAGCCCAGGTTTGGACATAACACTAAACCAAACCATGGCTTAGCTCTTACTAGTGTGGCAGCATCAGAAGTTGGGGCGATTTTTTCCTGTGCGTCAGGACCTGAGTGCAAGAACTCTCTCCCCTCCTGAGGCTTCCAGCAACTGGTTTTCAGAAGCATGCTGCCTCTGACTAGGGTGGCAGAGCACAGCCGTCATGGCTAGTAGCCATTGATAGCCCTGTCCTCCATGATTTGTCTAATCTTCTTTTAAAGCCATCCAAGCTGGTGGCCATTACTGCATCTTGCGGGAGCAAATTCCATAGTTTGACTATGCACTGAGTAAAGAAGTACTTCCTTTTGTCTGTCCTGAATCTTGCAACATTCAGCTTCTTTGAATGTCCACGAGTTCTAGTATAATGAGAGAGGGAGAAGAACTTTTCTCTATCCACTTTCTCAATGCCATGCATAATTTTATACACTTCTATCATGTCTCCTCTGACCCACCTTTTCTCTAAACTAAAAAGCCCCAAATGCTGCAACCTTTCCTCGTAAGGGAGTCGCTCCATCCCCTTGATCATTCTGGTTGCCTTCTTCTGAACCTTTTCCAACTCCATAATATCCTTTTTGAGATGAGGCGACCAGAACTGTACACAGTATTCCAAATGCGGCCGCACCATAGATTTATACAATGGCATGATGATATTGGCTGTTTTATTTTCAATACCTTTCCTAATTATCCCTAGCATGGAATTTGCCTTTTTCACAGCTGCCGCACACTGGGTCAACATTTTCATTATGCTGTCCACTACAACCCCGAGGTCTCTCTCCTGGTCGGTCACCACCAGTTCAGACCCCATGAGCATATATGTGAAATTAAGATTTTTTGCTCCAATATGCATAATTTTACACTTGTTTATATTGAATTGCATTTGCTATTTTTCCGCCCATTCACTCAGTTTGGAGAGGTCTTTTTGGAGCTCTTTGCAATCCTCTTTTGTTTTAACAACCCTGAACAACTTAGTGTCGTCAGCAAACTTGGCCACTTCACTGCTCACTCCTAATTCTAGGTCATTAATGAACAAGTTGAAAAGTACAGGTCCCAGTACCGATCCTTGAGGGACTCCACTTTCTACAGCCCTCCATTGGGAGAACTGTCCGTTTATTCCTACTCTATGCTTTCTGCTTTTTAACCAATTCCTTATGCACAAGAGGACCTCTCCTCTTATTCCATGACTGAGATAGGACTGAGATAGGACTTTCCCTTGCAGAAGCCATGCTGGTTCTGCTTCAGTAAAGCTTGTTCTTCTATGTGCTTAGTTAATCTAGCTTTAATAATACTTTCTACCAGTTTTCCAGGGACCGAAGTTAAGCTAACTGGCCTGTAATTTCCGGGATCCCCTCTGGATCCCTTTTTGAATATTGGCATAATATTTGCCACTTTCCAGTCCTCAGGCACGGAGGAGGACCCGAGGGACAAGTTACATATTTTAGTTAGCAGATCAGCAATTTCACATTTGAGTTCTTTGAGAACTCTCGGGTGGATGCCATCCAGGCCTGGTGATTTGTCAGTTTTTATATTGTCCATTAAGCCTAGAACTTCCTCTCTTGTTACCACTATTTGTCTCAGTTCCTCAGAATCCCTTCCTGCAAATGTTAGTTCAGGTTCAGGGATCTGGCCTATATCTTCTACTGTGAAGACAGATGCAAAGAATTCATTTAGCTTCTGTGCAATCTCCTTATCATTCTTTAGTACACCTTTGACTCCCTTATCATCCAAGCGTTCAATCGCCTCCCTAGATGGTCTCCTGCTTTGAATGTATTCATAGAATTTTTTGTTGTTGGTTTTTATGTTCTTAGCAATGTGCTCCTCAAATTCTTTTTTAGCATCCCTTATTGTCTTGCATTTCTTTTGCCAGAGTTTGTGTTCTTTTTTATTTTCTTCATTCGGACAAGACTTCCATTTTCTGAAGGAAGACTTTTTGGCTCTAAGAGCTTCCTTGACTTTGCTCGTTAACCATGCTGGCATCTTCTTGGCCCTGGCGGTACCTTTCTGATCTGCAGTATGCACTCCAGTTGAGCTTCTAATATAGTGTTCTTAAACAACTTCCAAGCATTTTCGAGTGATGTGACCCTCTGGACTTTGTTTTTCAGCTTTCTTTTTACCAATCCCCTCATTTTTGTGAAGTTTCCTCTTTTGAAGTCAAATGTGACCGTGTTGGATTTTCTTGGCAATTGGCCATTTACATGTATGTTTAATTTAATAGCGCTAAGGTCACTGCTCCCAATCGGTTCGACAACACTTACATCTCGCACCAGGTCCGGTCCCCACTGAGGATTAAGTCTTAACCCAAGAATGCCTCAGTATCCAGCTGTTTACCCCACCTTCCTCACCTGCCCGAATTCCATGCCACAAGAGGGGATCAGTAGAACCTTGATCCCCTCAACCCAGAAAAACCAAGGCTGCCAAACCTCCAAAAAGAAATCATAACCCATCTCCGAGAGGTGTACCCCATCATCCCTAAAGAGATGGGGACAATGGAAGCAAATCCTGCCATGGGGAATAACCACTACCCCCATGGACAGAACAAGCTGTCAAACCATCCTATTAACCCAGTGCTGGGACCTATATATCCTGTTAGGCTGAATAGCACCCCTCCATACCCTACGCTCAAGCATATCCAACCACACTATAAGCAAGTCAGGATATGAGTGCTTGATCCAACATGAATCATGGGTCACACTGTGTAGCAGATCCAATCCCGGCTGCTGCACAAAATCATTCTTGCCCAGGTGGATAATGAGAACATGGGGCCCACGGCCTGAAGACATCATCTTACAGACCTCTGGTAACAATTCACTCCATCGCATTCTGCGCTTGATCTCCCAATGGATTGTTGCATGAGATGACAGCTGCAGATGAGTTCCCACCGCAGAAGAACAAGCCCTCCTTTGTGCCCAAAACAGAATAGAATGCCCATAGAGAACAATCTGGGCCGGATCTGGAAGTCTTCGGGAACCTGGAAAGAACAAGAAACAACACTTACAAATGAACATAAGTTTAGAATGCAGCAGATTGCTATCTGCCAATGGCTTGAATGTTTTCCAGAGGCATGCCAACGAGGGCAGTGGCAGTTGCCACACCAATCCAGAAAGAATGTAGCCCATACGCTCCTGGATTTGCCAGCTGGCCAACAAGGCCCTCCGAACAACGGACCAAATCTGAAATTGAGTCGGTGGATCCGCCAAGGTGTATGAATAAGTAACCCTGGCCCGCTGGCCTTACAGACAAACATTATGCAGGGCAGAAACTGGACACATGGCAGGCAGTGGGCAACCATTCAGAATAACAACCTGACCCCTACCCCTCTGGTCAGTCTTGCACATGCACAAAGAAAGCTGCACATGATTGTCACCCAAGATACAATCCCCAAAACACAGGGCTCTAGCAGACGTATCAGACTTGGAGTGGGCTAAGAATTCACAGCACAACTGCCAGGGGGCCGAAATACAATCACCCAATGCTATTCTCTGAAAACGACCTTGGAGATAGGATCAGAACCACTGTAAAACAGTGCCTCCAATACACATCTCACCAAGTCGGCCCAGAAGGATACCATGGTCAATGATATCAAAAGCCGTTGAAAGAGCAAGTAAGAGTAACAGGGTCACACTTCCCCTGTCCTTCTCCCTATAACGGTCATCCATCAGGGTGACCAAGGCCAATTCAGTCCTATGACCAGGCCTGAACCCAGACTGGAAAGGGTCGAGATAATCTGTTTCATTCAATAATACTTGCAATTGCTGCACCACAACCCTCTCAATCACCTTCCCTAAGAAGGGGGTATTTGTGACCGATTGGTAATTGTCGCAGCCCAGTGGGTCCAGAATGGCCTTTTTCAGGAGCTGTCGGATCACTGCCTCTTTCAGGGTGGCTGGAACCTCTGCCTCCCACAATGATGAGTTGACCACACCCTGAATCCACTCGGTCAAACCCCCTCGGCAAGTTTTAATAAGCCAAGAAGGGCAAGGGTTGAGAGAATGCATTGCTGACCGTATCATCGTAAGCACCTTCTCTATGTCATCAGGCCGCATCAACTGACCATTAACTGAAACTGTTCCCAAGAGGTTGCATCAGACGTTGCACTGGACACCTCATTGGGGAGTACAGTAGATGTGGATAAGGCATCAAGACTGCTATGGAGGCGACCAAATTTACCCTCAAAGTGCCTTGTAAACAATTCACAGTGGGCCTCTGATGGGTCTAAAACTCCATTTCCTGGAGTTGATGTCAACAGAACCCTGACAATACGGAAAATTCCACTGTACGGCTACTTGAGGATGTGATGCAGGCAGAGAAATGGGCCGCCTTCACTGCCCTCACTGCCACACAGTAGGTACGGTTCTGATGTTTTACTCATGTCTGATCAGCCTCCCAGCACATCTTTTGCCACTTGTGCTCTAGCTGTCGTCCAGCCTATTTCATTGCCCTTAGCTCACTGGTGTACCAAGGGGCAAACTGGGCTCCACATTGCCAGAGACGGCACTCAACACTCACAGCACTCACAGTGTGTCGAGGGCTTCAACAGCGTCACGTGCTCTATCTACTGGGAACTCCCCAGGGCATTCAGGAATCCAGTGGATTCCATTAGTCTCTGGAGGCAGACCATCTTAATCTGTCCACCACCCCTGCAGGGAAGGATCAGAGCTATAAGTCTAAACTTCACCAGGAAATGGTCTGACCATGACAATGGGGTGACATCCACCCCCTTATCTCCAGACCACCCCTTCCTCCATCTGGGGCAAAATCCAAGTCGAGGGTATGCCCTGCCCTATGCGTTGGGCCAGTGACAACTTGAGACAGCCCCATGGTCGTCATGGAGGCCATGAAGTCCCAAGCCAGAACACTAGAGGCAGCCTTAGCATGGACACGGTACACATCTACTCCTCCTCTGTCTCACACCCAGGGAGGGCCAACCTTCTGCCGGTTACAGACTCTAACTCTGAAGGCATCTGGCTACTTTCTCCTATCATTCAGTTCACTGCACAGGCAGTTCACCCTGCACAAGAACTACACATGAGCCATACCAAAATCTTGGTATTTTCTAAACGTAAAATAACCTCTCCCTGGTCAATCAATGGTCACCAAATTGAACAGGTCTCCCACTTTAGGTACTTAGGAATCATATTCCACTCCACGATGAAATGGACAACCCATATTAGAGTGGTGATCAAGAATGCCCGTAATACAGTAAAGGGTGTATTACGCTTCTTTTTCACCAAAGGGGGGCAGTATGTGCCAGCAGCTATACAGGTTTTCAAAGCCAAAATCATCCCCCAAATTCTTTACGGGGCCCCTATATGGATACATTCATTTAACTCCTCAGTGGAAGCAGTCCTTTCCCTTTTCCTACGCAGGGTGCTTGGCATACCAAGATGCGTCGCTTCAGCAGCTCTTAGGTTAGAGTGCGGTTGTGCATCCCTGGAATGCACGGCATGGCTGATGGCCATAAATTTTGGGGCTGACCTGTTGGTGTGTGTGCGGATATATTGCGTGTCCAGGACTTTACAATTGAAGAGCAAGACGTGCAGAGATCCACAGACAAAGAACTTGGTTTAAGAGTCCTTTACTTCGGACATTAAGGCATACAAGCATGCAAGCGGTTTCACTTTCCCTCCACAGAGCTGCTTTCTCCACAGAACACAAAACACTCACACAGAAGTCCAAACCTTCACAGAAGCAGCTTCCCGCACAGAGTTTTGGTTTCTCACCAGCCTTAAGTAGATAAGACTGGCCTCGCTGGGCACAGCTGCCAGCCAACGTCCTTGGCGCACATCCTGGCTGGCTTAACCCCATAATTACGTTTTCTTGCTCTGCTACTCATGTGAGGCACATATGCACGTACACACATATCCAACAGCCCCCACCTGTGTCTCACATGAACACAATCATAACATTCAGGTCTTATAATACATTTTACAACTTATCATTACATTTCAGTACATTCAAGTTCCATACATTTTATTTACATTGAATATTAGACCATTTAAACTTTATTCAAACTTTGGTTGTACACAAGTCAGGTATAACGTTTCTGCATCCATTTCAATTTCCTTGCATACACCCGGGCCGCTGACTAAACCCACTGTAAATCTGTCAGGCAGCTTCCCAATGTTAGCCCTCTCAGAACGCCTCAAAGAAACTGGAGCTTCGGCTCCCACTGTATCACCACCAGCCGCACTTGTACCTGGCATGAC
This sequence comes from Rhineura floridana, assembly GCF_030035675.1. Classification (NCBI taxonomy): domain Eukaryota; kingdom Metazoa; phylum Chordata; class Lepidosauria; order Squamata; family Rhineuridae; genus Rhineura; species Rhineura floridana. The sequence continues at coordinate 86,697,036 of NC_084484.1, read as the reverse complement.
TTCAGGTGATGTCAGATCATCAGCCTTTCTTTTCTTTGTTTTACGTTTGCCCCATATCAATTCATTTAAAGCATCTTTTAGTGGAATTTGTGTTTCTTCTGTTTTCACCCCTTGTGTAGGTGCATTGTCTGACCCATTGAGTATAATTGTCTGGTCTTGGTCCCAAGGCTTGTCTGAGACTTTTATGCTCCTGCTCAGCACAACCTGCTGTGTCTTAGGAACCCACACCCTGTAATAGGCATTCTGGAAACCCAGCACAAACCCTTCCTGTGCTCTGGGAGTCAGTTTGCCACGTCTCTTTCCCTGTGGAATGTGAACCCAGCATCGAGCACCGAAGCGCTCAATGTGTCGCACCCTAGGCTTTCTTCCTGTGAGTTTTTCATATGGAGACATTCCAAGTGCACTGTGCAACACCCTGTTGTGTATGTAAGCCGCGTACAAAATGCACTCTCCCCAGAAAGAACCTGCTAAGCTGGAATCTCCCAGCATGGCTCTCAATGCTTCCTGAAGGGACCTGTTTTTTCTCTCCGCAATTCCGTTACTGAACAGGGAAAATGGGGCTGTGAAATGCTGTTCTATTCCTTTACTTTCCAGGAACTCATGCAATGCGTTGCTCGTGAATTCCCCCCCCCTGGTCTGAGCGTATGGCTTTCACTGTAACGTTATGCTGCGTTTCAATTCTCTTGATGAACAGACGCAGCTTCTGTTCTGCCTCATCCTTTCTCTTGAGCAAATAAACATGACAGAACCTTGTAAAATCATCCACCACGACCATAAAGTACTTCGCACCTCCCCGTGAACTCTGTATTGGCCCTGACAGATCTACATGAATGAGCTGGTAGGGACTTCCGGGAAGGGTGACTTCGCTTGTGCCTGCTTTTGGGACGGGCTCCCGCCTCAAAAGAAGCTTATTCAGATATAAATCAGTCAGAACATTTTTTTTTTTTTGACTGATGAAATTTCTCCCGGGCAGGGAGAAACGTAGAGATCAACCTCAAAGCCTGTTTTTGTTGGGAGGTCTGGATTTCATTAATTTATGAGATAAGGTCCAGCCAACAATGCCGGACGGACTTCCTAACAAGCTCTATCTGCTTAAGCGATACGTTTATCTTTTCTTGAAAGAGAGAACGGACTAACAGGCAAGCACCCTTCTTTCTATTATGTTTTTTACTTGGTTTAAATTGTTGCAGCAAAAGGAGATTTGTCAGATTGATCGGCTTTGGACAACTTCTGGGTGAGATATAGCTCTTCTCTGTTATTCACGAAATTAACAGCTTATCTCTGTTTCTGTCGCAAAAAGCTGTCCTGGAAGTGCATTCTAAAGATAATAAACAGAAGAGGGATTTCTATTCCTGATTTCTATTCCGAGGAATATTATATTGTCTGGGACTATTCTCTTTTTGGTCTATTTTATTTTGACGAATCTGCTTCTTCACGACGCCACTAACTGTTTTGATGCTGGGAACTAAATTTATTTTGCATTCCTGAACATAGAGAGATAAGGCAGGTTGCTCTGTTTATACTGTGATGTCATCAAGCCTGGAATATTAACCCAATTGTTGCTGAAATAAGAAGTGGTTCTTCTTTATTTTTGTTTTGCTTTGTTTTCGTGGTTTTAAAAATGGCAATCAAGAAAGTGGCTGAGAATCTGGAAGTAATTATATTTCAGAAAATAATGGATGAGATTGAGATAACGAAACAAACCCTGCGACAGGGTAGTAAGGAGCTGAAAATTGAACTGAGCAAAATGACGCAGGAGCTTAAAGAAATAGGGGACCCTGTGAGAGAGGAGAATGAGATCAGAGATGAGAAAAGAAAAAATAAAGGGAAGATACAAGCCCTGGAGATTGGAACAAATGTGGAATTGGAAAAAGATCTGGAGTTTATGGATTTTAGAAATAAAATCTACTGTTTGGAATTTAACGTTATCTCTGAAGAAATTAATGAAGATATTAGAGATAAAGTTATCAATGGCTTGGATAATCTTCTGGACTGGAATGACGTGATGGAGCTTGATATAGAGAAAATCTATGGAATTAACTGCAGTCATGTGACAATGGAAAAACTCTTAAGAGATGAGCCAGTGCATTTTCTAAAAAAGAACACAGATATGAATTTACAACAATGTTTCAGCAACTTATTCAGAATGGATGGCAAGAAAATATTTGGGATAGAGGAAATTCCCATCAGACTCTTATTATATGACTATGGCTACAACAGCAAGATTATTATGGAATACTGATAATGGAAGATTGGACACTGAAATTACTGGACTTAACAGGACTATTGAAGATGGAAGATGGAACTAATAGGGATAATGGAATAATGGCTATTGAAATTATTGGACCTAACAGATTCTGATGAGATGGATTAATCGAAATGTTTATTTGGACTATGATTATGACAATAAGATTATTATAATTATTAACGAGATGGATTAATTGACATGTTTATTTGGAGAAAAATTGATAGATATATTTCTTAAAGAATTGAAACCTCTCTTTGACTTTTTGTGGAAAGAATAAAGTAATGTTTATGAGATTTGATGATTAATTAAGATAACTACTGGAGGAAAGTGATTTTATAATATGATTTAAGAGACAGGATTGTTATATATTGTAGACCTATAACTGATTTGATATGTGACAAATGGGAAGTCAACATTTTATTTTTTTTTGTTTAATCATTTTTGTTTTGTTTTGTTTTTTGTCTTTGAATGTTTTATGATTTTGTTTTCTATGTTTTATGAAAATTTGAATAAAAATTATTGTAAAAAAAAAATGAATGAGCTGGTAGGGTGCGGTTGTGGTGCTTTCCGCTTCTTTCTTAATGGGTGCAATTGTAGCTTTCGCTTGACAACAGGCATCACAATCTATCAACTGCCCACAATCTGTCAGTTTCAAGTTTTCACTATGTGTAGGTGTTTTCTTAATGGTTTCATAGTTTGCATGCCCCAGCCTTCTGTGCCAATCATGCACGCAACCTCTGTGTGCCTGTCTCTCAGCACTCAACACAGCACACCCTGCATGATCGCTCTGAATGACGAACTGTGAATCTATAAGGCTCCCTTGCATGCAAACCTCACCCCCTTTCCGCACAATACATCTGTCTTTTTCAAACACCACAGTAAATCCAATACTTACTAATTTCTTGACAGACAGAATATTACTGGCTAAGTCAGGTACATACAGAACATCAGTGAGAATCCCAATTTCACGTAATTTCACTGTCCCTCGTGCCAGCACGTCTCTCCTGGATCCATCCTCTAGCAAAACAGAGTCATGCACTGCTTTTGACGTGTGAAATAAACTGGGATCTTTTAGGAGACAATGGGATGCTCCACTGTCACACACCCAAGCCGTCTCTATAGTTTGAGGCTTCCCTGCGCTGACAAAGTTCACGCTTGCCTGCCTCCAGCCTCTGTCTCTGTTTTTCAGCTTGGCTACACAGTTCCTTTGAATATGCCCACGTGCGCCACAAAAATAACAGGTTTTATGACCCTGCTGCTCCTTAAAGCTCGCCTGCTTGCTTTTGGCAGTTTCTCTCAGCTCAGTCCTTTTCTTCTCTTGTCGTCTCTGCCATTCTTGGTTCAGTTTTTCCTCAACAAAGTCCAAGTTTAAGCCTCCATCGGGCATCGCCTCCATGGACATCACCAGATTATTCCACGTCTCATCGAGTGAAGCCAACACTAAGTAGACTTTCTGAAGATTACTATGCTCCATCTCTCTGTCTTCCAGTTCAGCAAATAAACGCCTGAATTCCGTGAGATGCTCAGCCATGGTGCTTTCCTCCGTTAAACACATCTGGTACAGCTTTCTGGCCAAACACAGTTTGCTCCCCGCTGTTGTTTGAACATGAACATTCTGTAGTACGTCCCACATACCTCTCGCTGTGGTTTCGTCTCTGACATAGAGCAATTGAGAGTCAGAAAGTGCCAAAGTAATAAACGCCTGCGCCTTCTCATCCTTGCGCGTCCAAGCCGCCTGAGGAGCCGCCGGTGGGGTAGTGTCGATTACTTCAAACAAATCTTCTTTGATTAGGAAAGCTCTCATCCTCAGCTTCCAGCTGGCGTAATTAGTCCATGTAAGCCGCTCCATTGGCATGCCTGCAGACATGTTAACTGCCATCTCTGCTCACCTCTTCCAGGCACGATCAAGCAGCCTTCCGGAGCTGTGACTCGGTCTTTACTCTGTTGTAAAGTGCTCTGGATCTGGGCCCATAACCCTGTTGGTGTGTGTGCGGATATATTGCGTGTCCAGGACTTTACAATTGAAGAGCAAGACGTGCAGAGATCCACAGACAAAGAACTTGGTTTAAGAGTCCTTTACTTCGGACATTAAGGCATACAAGCATGCAAGCGGTTTCACTTTCCCTCCACAGAGCTGCTTTCTCCACAGAACACAAAACACTCACACAGAAGTCCAAACCCTCACAGAAGCAGCTTCCCGCACAGAGCTTTCGGTTTCTCACCAGCCTTAAGTAGATAAGACTGGCCTCGCTGGGCACAGCTGCCAGCCAACGTCCTTGGCGTGCATCCTGGCTGGCTTAACCCCATAATTACATTTTCTTGCTCTGCTACTCATGTGAGGCACATATGCACGTACACACATATCCAACACGACCGTGCCTATAATCCGCACCCAGGCTTTACATCTGCCCTTTGGAATGACGATTTTACATCCAACTGGAGCAAAAAACTCTTGGCGAAATTTTTGCAATTAGGTTTCTCTGGGGAATTCTTAGCATCCCAACCATTTACCTTGGCAAAAGCCCACATTCGGTCTCGGCTTAGAGACTTCAGTTTGCAATCTTCGTTTGATAGAGCCTCTAAAATATGCTCTCCCCTCTTTTTGAAGCTAAAAATGGATCCTGGAAACCTTGCCCCTTATTTAGATTTCTTTACAGTACCCAAATTCAGATTAGCCTTTACCAAGGCCAGATTCAATTCCCTACACTCCACATTGCTGAGCGGGAGGTTCTCTGGCCTTCCTGCCGAGCAACGCCTCTGTCCCTGTGGTATGGGTTCCATTGAAACCCTTCAGCACTCATTTTTAAATTGCTCCCTATACCTACTGTTAAGGGAAAAATTCCTTTCCCCTCTTCTGGCAAGGTACCCATATAAGCCTCCAGAATCCATAATATCTTACCTGCTGGCTGGTTCTGATAGGGAAATCTCCCTTCAAGTAGCAAAGTTTATCCATGCCTCCCAACAAATACGGATATCCTTGCCCTCTTGAGTGTAAACTCTTGTTTTGATGCAATTTTACTTTGTACTCTGTTTTAATGCTTTACCGTGTTCTCATTTTATTTCCTTTTTATGTTGCTCCTTGTATATACTGTGGGTCTTTGACCGCAATAAACTTGAACTTGAACATGAGCCATATGCCCTCCCCACTGCCAATCTCCTCCAGATTGGTTAGAAAAAGAAAGAAAGAAAGAAGGAAAGAAAGAAAGAAAGATTCATGTGTATGATTGCTCTTCTCTGCTGACATTCAGTTCATTAGCCACACACCCCACACCCCATAGATCTGCAGTTGTAATATGACATCCAGAAATCCTTGGTAGGTATACTTGAGAAATTTGATTTTTGCAAATTTGAAAGTCGGAACTTATATTTCACTGAATTTCACACTTACTGACTGTACCAGCACAGTTATCAGCTAAAAAATACATTTAAATAGTATGTTTAGTTTTGAGATAAAACTCATTTAAAATATGTATTTAAATTCATATTTAGATTTTCATGGGGTTTCATCTGTGGATTAATGCAGATGCTGGATGGAACAGAATTAAAATGTAAAAGTGATAAGACCAAAAATAGTCTGATTCCCCAATCCCTAACTGGAGAGTCTTTACCTGAATGTTTCCTCAGTAGGGATGAAAATTTCAGTATGGAGCATTAGTTGGATTTTTTTCTAATTCCAGTCTTGCTCCTTGATGAGAAGGGAGTTAATTTTTTACCAGTTCTGCTTAAAATACAAACGATTATCACATACGGTGTGCATTATTATATGTATCTCATGGGACTTGCTTCTTTTACACATATTATGTGTATAATATACATGTTTTTGTATATAATTCTGCACATAATTAGTCAGACTCTTTTAAAAAAACAACTTAACAAATGGCTTGAACATAAGCAGGCACTCAGTACAAGAGGTGGGTCAATGCACTGAAAGCTTGATCGGGCCAGAACTGCCAAATTCTATGTATAAATCCAATTAAAACAGTCTTCTTCTATGCATAGTTCTCACAAAGGGGAGTTGCTATAGCTTATGTTTCAGGGCACAATTGTTACTGAAGAATCCTTGCCTTTCTGAGGAGTACTCAAGTGTATGAAAGAGTTCCTGTTTGTACTGCAGCCAAATAGGCTCAATAGACCCCTACATATTACGCTACCATCCTTTTTTTATGGCAATCTTTTATTTAGCTCAAATCCCATGAGTTTAGTGATTTCAAGCATTTGATGTGATGCCCTTTGTCAAAGACGTCTGCCATGCCTGGGGATATGGAAGTAAAGCAGCTTAACAAGGAAAGATAAATTGGAGTGTAATATCTGTCACCTAAATGGTTCAGCTGGGCTGTAACCATTCAGCAAGGGTGTTTGTAGAGTAAGATGGTGGTATAAAGATTTGAATAGCAACTGTTTTTGACTGTTTGCTTGATGGTATGGTTGCTCTAGGGAATGAGAGGAAGAGGTAATATACTGAGATCTTATAGGCCTCTGAAATGAGGTCTGAGAAAAACTGGGACTTGCTTAGGAACTCTAAACTGGGCCAGAAGTGGCTTCATTTTATCAATAATGTGAAAGGGAAGCCAAGGCTCAGGAAGCACAGTAATAGAGAGAAGTGGAAAACAGAAGGCAGGCAGGCAGCAGAATTCAAAACATAAAAAGGGTATAAATGTAAAATGGGTACACTATGAATGAGACCACTGCAACCATTATTTCTAGAAAGAATATGGCAGTAAGTCCTACTCTGCTCGCCTGAGCGCAGCGTGGACGTGCAGGGCGTAGTTGTGGCTAGAGGACGATGCTGCAGCCGCCATTTTAGAGCAGGGCAGTGGTTGCGCGTCGCATATAATATGCGCGCACGACATGCTGCATGGAGGGGCAGAGCGCCGGGGCCTATTTAAGCCTATGCCGCCCCTTCTATCCTCCTCTTGGCACGCGATGCCCACCCCACCCTCTCTCTTTTATGGTGTGATCTGGGTTGCTTCGGGACCGAGTAGGGATTTTTATCTTGCCCACCCTGGTTGGCAGGCAGGTTTTTTGCTTGCTTCACACTGTGAGGGTGGGAGGGAATTGCGTTCAGGGGTGTCATGATTAATCGGTGGTTTTGGCTAATCCCACTAATTTGGAAAGGTTTAAAATGTTAATGCCCTGAGTGGGGCAGGTTGTTGAGACATGGGTGCGGGAAGGTGCGGGAAGGGAAGTAGGTAAGGACAGCTAGGTGGCCCCCTTAGGCACATTTGGAGGTGTTTGGTGGTTCTGGAGGCCTTTCTGTCAGAGCTTTACGGCCCAAGGGCAGTATATGGGCTGCTTTTGAGGCCAACTTACCTCATCCACCCGGAGTTGTATGGCCCTGGGGAGTGGGGACATGGGAAGGCCCCCCTGCTCACCTACAGGGTGTGGCCGGGGTAAGGGGTAAGCAGAAGGGCTTGCCCTTGCCCCAGGAGGGGCTGGTTGCCTGAGAGCTGCTTGCTTATATACAGTTTCCGCAGCTAGGTTTCCCCTCTGCAGGTCACTTTAAGGGGGTTTGTTATAGTTTTAATAAAGTGACCCTTTGTTCAACCCAAACTGCTGTGTCTGTGTCTGATTTCACCCTTTGGCCACAAATAAATTATTTAGCTCCAATTGTGGATATTCCACCTAGTGTTTAATCTGGTTTTTAGTGAGCCGAAGGGAAGAAGTTAACGTGGGAGGTTGGATAAACCAACCCCCAAACTGAGGAGTAAGTGTCTAGTGTTTGCTTTTAAAATTATTATTAATTTTTATTTTATTAGTTATCCTGGTTCCCTTTTTAATAATGTCTTGCAGTTTTTGATTGGGATTTATATGGATATTGTGTTGTATTTGGTCACTAGATGGTAGCAAGAGGTAGCTATGTAATATACTGCCATTTGATTTCTGTTGTACTGCCCTCATGAGTATCATCAGTTTTGTGTGATGAGCATTATATCCTTTGTCTTGGGGTACTCTATTGAATCTACTGATTGCACCTTTTTGTATCCCCAATGCCACTGGTATGCATACGTTTCGATGCTATGTTGCTCTAACACTGCCTAGCTTGTTTAATTAAGCGTCCTGATTTAAATTGGTTGTAACTTAAGACCAATAAGAAACAAATTGTGTAATCAGCAAGAAAATGTAATGACATACTACAGAACTCAGAAATTATCTGACTCAAGTAGTTTCAATTTTCCTTGAAAAAGTCTGAAGTTTATGTAAAAATTCTGTTTATATTGCTTACATTGTACACAATCAATTCCAAAGGAGTATTTTACAAATATTTTTTCACTCATAATTTTACATGCTCCACTGCCTCAGATGAGTACGTAAGCTCTGTGAACTGTATTTTCTCACAAGGCTTGGAAGTTCTGTTAGAGCCCCTATAGAGGCTTAAGTCATCACTAAGTATTGATTTTTCAATCACAGGATTTACAAACCATTCTGACTATCCCAGAAGAGTTTGTAATTATCATAAATCTTGTAACTTATAATATTCTATATCTATTTCACTGAATTTATCAGCTCTAAAAACTGTTCTTTCTTATTGTGTACATTCTGTGAACCATTATCTCTTGTGGTTTAAAAGCTTCCCAAAATCCTTCACTTTTTATGTAGCGCTTCCAATTTACATTAAAGTGTTTTAAATTATACCTGTATAATCTTATCCCTAAAGCCCAGTATAAAAATGTTGTAGTCAATTATTAGGACCTGCCAGGACTCAGATCTCAGGCTCAATTAGACTTTCTCTGAAGAGAAGAGATCTGGATTCTTTGGGGGCCTGCAGGGCAAATGAGGGCCCGGGGACCTTATACCTTTTGAGATAGCCAGAGATCACTTCCTCAATGTTACCACTCATTCTGTTGCACTATCTTTGACTCCTCATGTCCTCTTTAACAAAAACTCTGATTCACACACTGATTTTCCTCCTCATCTTACCTATTGGAGTCTTCTCTTCCCTTTTGTTCTATTGTCTTGCCTTGGTTCCTTCACCTTCATCCAATATTTGTCTACCATATTTTCATGTCTCTCATTCCTAAGATAAACCAAAACTCCATCTTTTCCATAAAACCTTTGACACAGTCCCCTAATTCCTATCTCCTGCTATAACTAAAGCTGTGTCTTGGTGTTTGCCTAAACACGCAATGTTGTAAACTGGAGATGAGGCAAGCCATGCCTCAACATCTTCGGGTGTGCCTGCTGCCTGTTATGCCTTTGCATGATTAGCGCAAAGGTCTGTAGAGAATTTCTAAACATGTATGGTGAATGCATTTAGAAATTCCCTGTGATTGGTAGCCTTGTCTAATCAGGGTTCCCTGTCATGGGGAGAATTTCTCTGTGTGTTCAACTAAACACAGTAAGAAATCCTCTATAGACTTTCATGGAAATCATGAAAAGTTTCTTCCCAAGAGAAGCCCACACACCTGGGGACATTGGGAAGTGGGTTTTGTGCATGCCTCTGTCCCCATCCAGAGTTTACAGTATTGCATGTTCAGGCAAATGCCTGAAGAAAACTTTAGTATGTAACTTAGGCTAAATATATACAGAAGAAATAATTGTATATTCTTTCCCTATTTATTTACCCTGTCTCCACTTCCCTACCCTTGCTCTGTGTTTTATCTGCCATGGCTTTTATATTGGTCCAGTTCTTTTGTAATCAAACCATGGCTAAGCATGAACCTGCAAGTGTATGGGTACTCACAACAACAAATTTTGGGCACTTCACTCCTCCTCTGGTCATCCTATTGTTGTCACGACCCCAGAGGTAAGCTGTGGTTTGGTTTAGTGTTATGTTTGAACCTGAGCTTGTGGTTTGTTTCCACCAGATAAACCACAAGCAGTAAGCCAAGAACAACTACAACTTGATGGTTTATTTGGGGAAAACAAATTATGAACCCAGTTTTGGACATAACGCTAAGCCAAATCATAGCTTAGCTCTTGTTTGTTCCACAGCAGGAGGACTGGGAGAGGAGTAAAGTAGCTGCAACTTTTGCTATGAGTACCTTTCATACTATTCACTAGAAAAGACAATAATGCTGGGAAAAACAGAAGGGAGTAGAAAAAGAGGAAGGCCAAACAAGCGATGGATTGATTCCATAAAGGAAGCCACAGACCTGAACTTACAAGATCTGAACAGGGCGGTTCACGACAGATGCTCTTGGAGGTGACTGATTCATAGGGTCGCCATAAGTCATAACAACAACAACAACGCCTTTCATACTGGGTTACATCCAAATTGGGTCAGGGTAGAAATCTGTCCTCTTGGACTCTTGAAAGTGACATGCATCGTCATCATGAAATTCCTTATTTAGATAATTTTCTCCCCAATTTTAATTAGTGTGAAGTGATTTTTTTTGGGGGGGGGTTAGGTAAGGGTTGGGTTTTCCACTCATCACAAACACATTTTCAGGGTTCCCCTGCTATTTCCCTGCCTATATCCTGAGAAATGTCAAGTATTATACACATGCTGTTACTTAGCTACTGAATAGCTTATCAGCAAGCTTCTGTTTGTTGGAAGCCATAACAGAGAGAGTCTATTGCAGAGTGAAATGTTTACCATCCCCTCTTTGTATTTCCTAGAAGCCATTAATAAGAAACATTTCACTTTGCCAGCCCTTGAGTATTTCACCATTACAAAAAGAGAAAGCAATCAAAATGTTTCAACTTTTTTTTACTTCTGTTTATCTATTCAAAGGCTTCTCATCAACCTAAATCTTGCCTCTTTGTGTCAAAGTAAATACTGATTATTTTCTGAGGAAATGAGATTTCCTAAGCTACCCACCTAAACTAATCTAACCAAAAGTCCAGAAAGTAAATTGTTTAAGTCCAATTTCTCAGCTTTATATCCATAAAACTGTGTGACATATTTGCTTCTACCTTATCCAACTTGGCATATCTTGTCTATTAAACTGAGAAGGAAATTGTTCTCTTACCTACTTAATTTATATTTTGCATTTTAAAAAATGAGCATATGCAATGTATGTCTGTACTTCCCTTGCCATATGTTTGCTTCATTTCTAGACTCATTCACACTGGTCATAGCAGAGATTTAGACATTCTTAGACTCTATTGATGTCAACAGATTAAAATGAGTATAACTATGCACTGAATTATGGCATATGTTATTAATAACAATCTTGAGTTCTAAGCAGTACACTCTGTTCTTTTATATCCTTCTGTAAACAATTATAGTTACACAGCTACTATAGTGTGAAATTTGAATTTTAATCACCATTTTTTTCTTCAGTCATTTTTACAATTATACCATTGAGACTGTAAATGCAAACAATAATAATACAAATAAAGATTTCTCCTAAATTTCAGATTTCATTATGTGTCAATAGTTAGTTATAGAATAGTTACAGGAAAAAAATTGTCTTTAGAAATGTTGCAGGATGCCCAGACTTTTTGTCATGCAAATTGCTTGTAAATGACCAAGAATGATTGGTGAATGCCATCTTAAAGGGCTCTGGTTGTCTGAAGTTGGCTTCTTGTTACGGAGCTCTCTCTGAAATGTTTGGAACTTAAAAGCCATCAGAGTTTGTAGGAGGGTCTTGTGTGTGTATGTGGTAAGGGGCAGTTTGGGGACAGAGAAAAGATGGTTTGGAACCATCTTGGATGGCACTGTTTTTTTTTCTGGAAATCTAATGAGAGGAGCATTTCTACTGCCCGATAAGAGTGTATGCTGAGATGACACACAGACACGCACACACTCACACACCGCTCAGAGAAATTAGAAGTGCACAACTGATCTAATTTTACAAAGTACTTTTCAGTTGGTAAACAATTGCAATCTTGGAAAGAAGTTGAAATGTTTCCTCCAATTGGCTGATGTGCATCATTAATTTGCTCATTCAGATGCTGATCAGTTCAGTTACCAATTCAGTGGAATTCTTGTCCATTCCTAGTGAAATTAGAGTGCCTTCACACCCTTATCTACCACCCTAATCAGGACTGCAATCATCATATTATTAGAAAAGGCATGTTGCATCATAGCAATATTTTCATGTCTTGCGAAGTGGTTGTACATTGGTCAAGAAAAGCGGAAGAGAGAGACACACACTTTACATTTGGATAAACATATCTTGGGTTATTACAATTTGTATTTGGTTTGAAGAACTCAGCTTGTTCCAAAGCTGTTCCTCAGAAACTATGGTTAAGGGCCTGGCTGCATGTGTGGGTGAAGGGATTGCACATATTGTTTAGAATACTACCAAGTATGCTTCAATTTTATTTTAATTTATTGAATTGAGAACTATATATTTTGGAGGGCTATAAAACAATGCATATTTCCCATCCTTTAGGCTCTGCTAAATGATATTCAGACAATCCAGCCCAGTTTAAACAGTGTTAATGAGATTGGGAAGAAAATGAAGAATGAAGCAGAGCCAGAGTTTTCTTCAAAAATACAAGCTGAACTAAAAGAACTTAATGCTCAGTGGGATCACATTTGCCAGCAGGTATGTTGTCTCTTTAAGAGTGGGTTCTCTTAATTTAATTCCAGATTTCTCATTGACATAAAATCCCCCCCAGCAACTACTGAATGTGAAGGTGGAGCCAGACATTTATGGTTCACATTTATTAACCTTCCATCTTACTAAATTTATCTACCATGCAGAAATGCACACAGGTTACATAGATTTGCATGTGATTGTCTGATGACCATGTAATGTTATATAATTGCAAAGGGAGAGTTTGGCATAAGCTGCAGTAGGTAAATATAATCTAACAAAGTACTGTACCTAATTAATAGTTTTGTCTACATTGGCTTTTGCTTTACTCAAAATATTTTGTAGCATGTATGTCAAAACATAAGGAATGATAAAACACTATTATGAGTCTGAGTAAAATAGCTTAGAACTACAAATTGCAACTTCTATCTGTTACAAGCTTCTGTCTGTTACAAACTTCAGTTGTCTCAAAATTAGCCACAGAGAGCAGAAAAGCAATTGTACTGGGAAAAAAGCAACCTTAAAACCATATAAAAGAAATTCTGAATATTTTAAGACAGAATGCTATACAATCTTATATTACTAAATTAAACAGAGGAAATTGTCTAAAGAAGAAGGGATGGACTCTGTCTCAGGTTGCTTGTTATATATCAAGATACATCACTTTTTTTCTTCTTGTAAGGCTTGGCATCTTCTTGTCCTGCTCTTTACGCCATTTGGGAAACAAGATTTTGGGTTGGACCTAGTCTACCCAAGAGCAAAACCCCACTAACTGGATCTTCCAGTGTTAGAAGGAGGGGAGGGTATTTTCACAAAATCCCCCATCTACAGCACCTCTGCCCCCCCAAGTCTGCACTGGAGGGTTGGGGCAACCTCAAAAACAGCATATCATGTGTGGCTACCTCCCCCTGCTTTTCTCCAGCAGTAATGTCTACTGGATCCACATCCTTTCCATGAACAAAAGGAGCCCTTGCATTCACAACAGGGCTAGTCTAGATCCAACCCTTCAGCTTTAAGAACTGTCTTTTTTAAAATGGGATTTTTTATGTGCTAGGCATTTAGTTTAACGTTTAATTAACATATTAACTAGTGTTTACAAGAGAAAATCATGTTGTTTCTTTAAGACCTATGCTAAGAAAGCAGCACTGAAAAGTGGTTTGGATAAGACTGTGAGTCTTCGAAAGGATTTGTCAGAGATGCATGAATGGATTACACAAGCAGAAGAAGAGTACCTTGAGAGGGATTTTGAGTATAAAACACCAGATGAATTACAGAAAGCTGTTGAGGAACTGAAGGTAAAAAACACAAACTGATTTGTTTAATTTTATCTGATCTTCTTGAAGTTATCATTGCACACAATCTGTTTGCTCACTTGAAAGAGTTGGCAATTTGAGCTTTACTTGAGAACTCTTAAATTTAAAGCAAAAGGTGGTTTAAAGTAATTTCACTTCAGTTTAGCATTTGTTATAAGATATCTGACTCTTCAAAGAATTGTAATGCTAGAAGGTTTTCCCCCCAATGCTTAATCAGATTTAGTGTTGCATTTGTACGTGTCCTTATAGTTTTGGGGGTACCCACATCAAATTTTGCACCTGTTCTCATACCCTCCCACTCTCTTTTCTATGATAATTGAATCATATGGTATGTAATCCATGGGCTGTTACTCCTCTATATGAAATTTGTCTCTAATGGAATTCAGAAATTGTAGGCTGTCATAAATGGGAGTCAGGTGGTTGCGTCCAGCACCAATTCATGCTGTCATTTTCCTTTCCAAAAATGTATAGAACAAGTGGCAATTCCCTGCTGCACTAACTTATCCCTGTAAATTAGAACTATTACTCAGGGAAATGACCATATGAATATAGACTCTGATTTCTTGACCATATTAAAGGTTATCTCAGTTTTATCTGATATAGTGTTAATGCATATTGGTAATACTACAGTCAGATATGTTTGACGCCCTCATCTACTCCCATTTTAAATATTGGCATGGGAACTTCCTGTATTTCTGGTTCAGCTCTTTCATTCTAAACTAGAAGTGAGGACAGCAATAGCTGTAATAAGAGGAATAGCACTACACTTTGCAACATTGCATACAAGTATTGCACAGAGTGCTATGGAACAAAACTGCCACTTGCCTTCTATAGATTCAGGCCATCCATATCAAAGACAACCTGCTGTGCAGCTGGTGTAAGGACATGTAAAGATACGGGCTGTGCATGCATGCTATGTGACTGCATTAATCGAGACACACAAAAAATATCTACCCACCCCATATCAAATATGGCTGCTACTCTGGTACAGCTAATGGGCAGGTATGGTTTAGTTTCTATTATCTCCTTAAGATAACCATGTGTATGATTTATATTGTTATGCATTCAGTGCCGTCCAAGCAGTGTGGCATTTTCAGGGGCAGCACTTACTTTGGGTTTGGTTTCCTTTGGAAAGAGAAATCATTAGAGACTTATGGTGTTTGATATTTTAAATTATTTACAAATATACAGGTTGAACTCAGAGACACATTTTGATTCCTACAAAGAACAAATTGTATTGCTCCATGTTTTGTTTACTTAACTATTTATAAACCACATGTTCCTAGAAAATATAATAAGACGTTGCACAACACGAAAGCACAACACTATAATAACAGTAGAAAGATCAATAAAACATTAATAAAAACTGGTTGATAAACAAAACATGTTCCAAAGGCCTGCCTGAGCAATATAGTTTTTAAAAGACATCTAAAAGAAAGCAGGGAGAATTCCTGCCAAACTTCTATTGGCAAGGAGATCCACAGGGTAGAGCCTCCTACACTGAAGGCTTGGTCCTTGGTAAAGGCTGACCAAACCTCAGCACATGGGGAACCATTAAAAGTACCCCATCAGAAGATCCCAATGATTCAGGTGGAACATAAGGAATCAGGCAGCTCTTACGGTATTATTATTATTATTAATTATTATTATTAATTGTTTTTATTAATAATAAAACATATTCACTTGTCACCTACAAGATCTCCAAGTAACTTAATTTAAAAAACATAAACATAAATACATTATACCATGGTGGGGGGGGGAAGTGAGAAGATTCATTTCATATGAAAATTAACATTTCATGCAACATACAAAAAACAGCTCCATCTTGGGTCTGAAGTTGTTCAGGGGTTTATGAATTCTCACAAGAACCTTGAACCTGGTCTGGTAGCAAATTGGCAACCAGTGCGTTATCTCAGCAAAGGAGTAACATGTTGATAGTAACCTGCTCCTGTGAAGAGCCTGGCATTGTTCAGTTGCAGCTAATTGCAGCTCCTGGACCAGATAGAAGGACAGATCCATTAGCATGTTACAGTAATTACTTAAAGAGCTTTGTGGACAGGCTATCTCAGTCCAGGAATGGTCGCAGCTGGAGCACCAGTCAAAGCTGGTAGAAGGCATTTCTACCCACTAAGGTAACTTGGTCATGTAGTGATAAAGATGCATCAAAGAGTATCCCCAAGCTGTGAATCTGCTCCTTCAAAGGGAGTGCAACCCTATCCCAAGAGGATAACCAAAGAGGAGACCTGCAAAACTTACTTTCCAGAACTCAAAACCAGCTCTCTCCCTTCCTCTTTCTCAAAACTGCATTTTTGTATCAAAACCTGCTTCTTTTGCTGATATCTGCAGCCATTTTCTGTTCATTATTTGGCTTAATCTGAGAAAATCCAGAGTGATACACACCTTGGGTACCCCAACCAGAAATACTGTGAGGGCCATTGTTTATCCCCACCCCACCATTTCCAAAGCCCATTTTCCTCTCTTTTATGTACCATGATTATCCAAATCCCCTTCCCCTTCTCTCTCACCTACCAAACTCTAGAGCAGTAGCCACTACTGTATGAGTAGAAATGTGGGGAAAGGAGGACGTTTTAGAGGATCCCAAGTAGCTGAAAAGGAAGACGTTTGGGTAGAGAAGAAGTGGAGAGGGTCATAATGCTTGACTTGGAAATAGGAGTCTCTGCAACATGTCTATGGCTGAGGAAGTGAAGGGGCTTTTCAGCTGATTGCTCATTATCTTAAACTCATTACTACTTGATGACATGTAAAATAATATAGCATTTTTTACCCAGGATTTCACCACTTACTCAGGGATTATAATGGTTACTCCACATTTATATATTTACAGAGAGCAAAAGAAGAGGCAGCACAGAAAGACGTGAAAGTGAAGCTTCTTACAGATTCTGTGAACAATTTTATAGCAAGGGCTCCACCTGCAGCTCATGAGTCCTTAAAAAAGGAACTTGATGTTCTAACTAAGAACTACCAGCGGCTCTGCAGCAGGCTAAATGGGAAGTGCAAAACATTAGAGGTCAGTTCTTTTTCCAGCTAAAATTCGAACACTTTGAAGTGTAGCAGAAAAGGTAGGTGCTAACGCACACTAGCAGTGAATAAATGTTTGTCCTCATAAGTCTTCAGTTTAATATAGCCTCCCACAACCTGATGTTCTCCAGCTGTTTTAGAGTACAACTCCCATCAGCCCCAAACCAGCATGATTTCCATGTTTATCTCAGTGAGAATCATTTTAGTTTTGCTAAGTGAATTAAAATGTAAACTAGAAAGTTTGACATTGTTTTCTAGGAAACTGGTCAATTAATTTTTACCCATGCAGTCAAACCCCTTTTATTTTCTTTATTTGAAACTTTAATATAGAACTGTGAAATTTCCAGATTATTTTTATTTATTTATTTATGGCATGTATGTAGGTCACCCAATAACATTGTTCATATTTCACATATTTCTAGGTAATATAGTAGAAATAAGTCTATTCATTTCCAAAAATAAAACATTAACAACATGCTTTTCAAGGATTTTTGCATTAAAAATTAATTTCTATTTTTGTTTTTAAAAATTATTCATCAGGAAGTATGGGCATGTTGGCGTGAACTATTATTATACTTGGATATAGAAAACAAGTGGTTAAATGAGATAGAATCAAAACTCAGGGCAACAGAAAATATTAAGGAAGGCACAGAAGATATCTCAGAAGCACTAAATGTAAGTACTGACATTATGATTAAGTTCTGTGTTAAATCAAAGTATAATATGCTTTAAAGGGTGTTATGTTCTATGCACTATATAAATGTACTTTAATTCCATTAATTTTGTTCCATTATATTTCAATGTATTAGTAGTGGCAAAGGAAGATATGAACACACTAGGTTCAGAAAGGCCATACCATTATTAGACTTGAATTGGTGTTGTCAAAAAGAATAATGTAGCCTTCTCAACAAACACAAATGTAGTTCATTCAAATATGCTTTCACAAATATATGCTTTGTTCTGTGGCTGTGGGTTTGTCTACACCACAGTTTAATGTGGCTTTGAAGCTCCTTGTGCCTCCATTGTTTTTGCAGCATCCACACAGCTTTATTTTTCTCATGAATACTCTTCTATTTTAATGAAAATGTAATATTTCTTGCTTTTTTATTTTAACAAGAACTCTGAATGCTCTTTTGCTTGGTCTAAGGGGAATGTCAAAACAAATAATACAGTTTATTGCTGTTTCAGTCTCTGGAAACATTAATGCAACACCCAGAAGATAACCGCAATCAAATTCGGGAGCTGGCACAGACTTTAACTGATGGTGGAGTTCTGGATGAACTGATCAATGAGAAACTGGAGAAGTTCAATACTCGGTGGGAAGAGCTGCAACAGGAGGTACATTTTAAGAAATTATTTCACTCTCCCACACTTTTCTCTTAACACTGTGTTTAATAGGAGTGCTGGTTTCCTAAAAAGTAAAGCTACCTTTCTCATAAAACAGTATTAAAGCAAGTAGAAACCAGCAAAATTTGCAGTGTGTCAGCTTTGGGAGGAATTTATGAAGGGACATGGATCAATACGTGTGTGTTTTGTGTATTCTTGTGTGTGTATAGAAGAGGCTGCTTGGTACTGGCTTTTCTAAGAAAACTACATTCTTGTACTTCAAAGTTCTCAGAGTGGGCAAGAAAAATACTTTCAGGTTTAAGGAGGATGTTTGCAGCATAAGAGTGAATGGTCAGTCAATCACTTTAAATTTGACAATTCCATCTTGTGCTGAAGAGAGGGTAAAACAGAAGTAGAGGGCAGGGTTTTGCTTTAAACTTGCTGGATCCGCAGTAGGACAGCAGGTTAGGATCTCGTTGCCATTTTCTTTCTTTTGTGCTGGGTATCCAGCAGGGTTGAAGCTTCACCAGTCCATGGTAGGGATAGAGGAGAATTCCATTTGGCCCACATTTATAGTTCACATCTCCCAGACTAATACATGGAACAGAACATAATTAATTTTGGATTTTGTTGACTCATTTTTTTTAATTAAAATCTTTATTTTCTTATATTTATATCCCACCTTTCCTTCATCAAGGACCTCATGGTGGCACACATGTGGTTCCCAGCTGGTCTCCCATCCGGGCACTGAACAGACCCAGAACTGCTTAACTTCAGCAAGGTGGTGGTCTCATGTGCCTTCAGAGCATACCCTGGGCCAATGCATTAAAAATATGCATTTTAGGATAAAATATGTATTTAAATAGTATTTTGTGATAAAATGTGTATTTGAGTATTTCAGTACAAATTTCTATATGATTTGTGGAGTAAGGAATCAGATTAATGCAGAAATGGAAAGGAATTGATTTAAGAATAAGCAAATATGCAATTGAGATGGACCAAAAAATGACTCGGCAGTCCATGCTTCCATTTTGGTCATTCTTCTTACCACCATAAATAGCAGACGGAGAAGAAAGTTCTGTGTAGCAGTTCTGTTTGGTCTCCCAGTTGGAGCAAAACTCATGAGCATCCAGTCCTTTTCTTTCATCCCACCATGAGATATGTGAGAAGTAGAGGTGTAGTCATCCAGTGTCTTGGGCAGTCTTAAACCCCCTACTTTTTTGGAAGCCAGGTCCCAGCAGGGTCCCTGTGTCTCCAGCATCCTATGAGCCAATCTACATGAAAGGGGTGTGTGATGGCCACTAAGAAGAGTGTTCCAATATGCTTCCTTGTCCTTTCCTGCTGATTGGAGTCAATCACATTGAAAGGAGATGTCAAACTGGGACAGTGACAGAGAAGCAGAAAGTAGTATTCGGCCTGGCCAGATTATTCTATAATTTGAGAAGGCTATATAATCTTAGAAAGGGATGTGGCTGTGGGAAGGGGCATGGCTGTGACTATCATGAAGAGACCCTGCACTTCTGAATTCGTCCCTGACTACTGAGAAGAGGCACCAGTACACTCACAGATTTGTCTGTCTCTGAATCATTCAACCCATCACTCTCTGAGAAGCAGTCATGCTGCTTCCATTCTTCTCAAATTAGAGGCATAGGGCAAAGTACATATCATGTTAAGCATTCTTCTTTCTTTTTTTTAAAGATGCTTAGAGCTGGCCAGTTTATTTTTCAGAAAAAGCAACTACTTGGGACCCTGACCCAGTCTGCTACTACAGTGCTTGGGAAGAGGGGTTTCCTCTGTTTTCCTAGCAAGGTACTATTTTCCTCTAAAAAAGCTATTTTCAATACTAGTACTTTCACAGGAAATAGTAGTTGGGGTGATTTTTGATTGGGGGATTGGCCAGTTGTAAGCCATGCTTTTTATAATGAACACATATTATAAAAAGCATGGCTTACAACTGGCCAGTTAAAAAAAAAAAAAAAAAAACCCTGGAAATGTATAGTTTGGCCCACAATATCAAATGTCTAGAATTTTGAAGGAGTATTTCTGAAGCTTCTAGCATTTTGATCACCAGCATTTTTGGCACATCTGCATTAAGCACTCTTTAAATGAACAAAAGTAGGTGCAAACCCAGCAAATGCTTTGACTTTGTGCTGCCATGTAACCTGGCAGGTCATCTTAAGGATACAGATTTTTCTTTGTATTATTCCAAAATAATGCATGAATATTGTCTTCTTCTCACTGAAGACATGTCTGAGCTTTAAGTGCTTCCCCCTTAAAATGTTGCCAAGGAAAATCAACTGTTGTTTTAGAATTATATGTCGTGTAATATTGTCTTCACATTTACAGATCTACAGCATGTCAGAAAAATGAAAATTCATGTCAGTGAAACTGATATATGGGAAACATTCACTAAATAAGACGCTAAAATGAAAATAAAGAACATTTAGCCATCTGAAATGGCTCAAACTGACATATGTGACATGATATGATTAGAAACCATCTCAAATTACAGAAATGAGAGGCCTACTATTTTTATAATGTTCATTTCTCAACTATTTTTATATTTATTTACATTTACATATAGAGAGAGAGGGAGGGAGAGAGACTGTGATTGCAAAGAGCACAAACAGTCAGGGCAGTGCTTGATAAAGTCCCTGAATTAAAACTACAAGCCATAGCCAACATTTGATCCTGCTTCTTTTATTATGTGTTATATGGAAATAATTGTTTTTTAATATTTATTTTAAACACAGAGACATTCAATTTTTATGTTATAGAACACCTTGTGGCCTTTTGGTAAAGGATGACATATAGATTTCTTAAAAAATACATAAATAAAATCTTCCTTCATTTTAGCCAAAACAAGCCCCACAGTAGCTAAGGATGCCATCAAGAGAGGCATGATATTGTCCACCACACACCTTCACTTTTAGAACTAATGCACAGTTTCTGTTTCTAGCAATGGAAAGCCAAAACGTCAAACACAATTTTTTTTAAAAAAAAAATCATGTTGCAAATATGGTTCCTCTAGTCTGGAATGGCTTTAAAAGAAACCACATATGGTCCTTAAACTATGCTTGTAAATAGCCTTTCACATATGGCAAATAAATTATATCACCAGGTTGATGAACCAGAAACATCATTGTAACTGGAAGAGTTTATTAATTTGTTTTCTTCTCACAGCAAGACATTCTGTCACAAGTCAGCAATATAGGCAGTCTTAGTAGGCAAGCAGGCCAGTAAAACTTTGAGTAATTTGAAAATCTAACTTAACATATTGTTTTGGGATTTGGGGGGTGAGATGGATGATTTCTATGAATCCCCTTATTAGCCTCTGATTTGGGATCTGCAAAGGAAGAAACCTGCTCCACCAGTCAAACCAGTTTTCTTTGCATAAGCTAATAGTTTAGCCAAGTTAGCCTGTGAGTGAATGGCTTATTGAATGGTCAGTCTGCATATATGTCAATGCTGCAAACCTCTCCATCTTAAGCTCAGTTTGGAATGTGTATAAATAAAAACCATATTTCCTAAAAGACACCAAAGTCTCCGCTGGCCTTCTTTTCAAGGAAACCAAACCTTGAGTAAGTGCAGATACCCCTAGAAATCTCACACTGCTTAGAGATTGGGTGGCACACAACAATATAATGGAAATGCCCATAAAATTATAGTTTGTATACATTGGCTTGGATCCCAAGACAAGTTAACTTAGGAAGTTAATGGAATAAAACTTTCACATTCTCGTCTCCAGCAGCCACCTGTGAGCTCTGAATAACCCCTCCAAAAGGTTGGAGACTTTCCTGGACAATTTGGAATAGGGTGGGGCTACTGGAGGAAGAAATGGAGAGGGAAATTTCCTCCTATGAACTTCTTTAACATAGGGCTGTATCAAACATTCTCTAGCAGACACATGCTAGAGTTTTAATATTGCATAACAGAAGAATCTTACAGAACAGTTGCACTAACGGAAGCTTGTTGTGCAACATGCGCAATTTATTGTGTGACAAAGTTACCAGCAACCTGCTTATTGCATTTTCTTGAGTGTGTAAGGAAAAATAACTCACCAGTCAAATTTAGGAGTAGCAGTCACTTGAACAAGCTTTACTGCAATAAAGAAGAAATCACTGATGTACATCAGGAGAGAGAGTCAAAGAGTCTCCCTCTCGAACCATGGACCCACAGACTTATATAGTTTACATACATCACATAGAACCTACTAGATTTATCCCATACATGGTAAGTGGGCCATTTCATGAGGAGTGGTTACTAATATACGTGATGTATCTCCTCCTTAGAGTAGTGAGGAGGGGTTTGCATAGTATGTGTTGAGTGCATGTACTTATCACACTTCAGGGTGGTTCTTTACACGTGTCAGGTATTATATACTTCTAACTGCTGTTTTAGCTAGAAGCAGACACAAACCTCTAACAGAAAGATTTCAGATATCTCCATTGCCCACAACTTCTCTTTTCCCCCTGCTAGCTGGCCTTACACAGAACTTCCTCATTTTCCCTTTGTGAAGATGTACCTTAAGATGTGATAGAAAGCCTCTCAGCTCTTATAAGCAGATATAAGCATATTGATTATAGAATCCTCCTTATCAGAAAGGTCAAAGTTCATTATTCTTTCACATGAGCAACAATGTTCCACCAGTGCAACACATTTAATCAGTGCAACAAGTATACTAAGTGACCATAACTTCACACTACATTGGATACACCCATAAAATTCAAGCCGAATTTTGAGCAATTTCCCCTTCCCCCAGCAGAATCTGTACCCTATCCAATATTGTTCATATATGCTGTGTATATTTAATTTATACAGGGAAACACAGGCTTAATAAGAAATGTGTTTTCATAAAAATTTCCAGTAACTTTGGATGCAGTGGAACAAAACACTTTGGATATATTAAGGCTCCTGCTGGGCTCCTGCTGGGAGGAAGGGCGGGATATAAATCAAATAATAAATAAATAAAATAAATATATTAAATTTTATATGGTAATTTCTCTTGAAATATGTATTAATGCACATAATAAATGGTAAATTATAAGCAGCTCCAACTCTTCCATTTTTCTTTTTCTAGCAACATATGGGCTTGTATCCAAAGGACAGATTTCTACTTGCACAGTGGGGCTTTCTCACCCACCCCTTTCTTCTGTAGCACTTATGTCTGCCAAACATCTGCTCCTGTAGTTTAGAGGAGTTCCACTGGAGCAAGTGTCTACTTGGTTTCAAGAAACTATTTGCTCACTTTGCATTCTCCTTCAAAAACCAATAAACCCAGTGAGAAATTTAAAGATACAGATAGCCATGTAACAACAGAAGGGATTTAATCTGTTAAAACTGAACTGTGGTGCATTAATTATAAAATATGCAGTGGAGTTGGATTATAATGATTGCTGAAAATAAGAACATGTATCAATGGTGTGGAGAAATGCTGTATATATGTTTGTTTATGCTAGCATTAGAAGAAGAAAAATATATTCTGTGACCTGTGTGACTGTCATGAGGTCTTCTATTGTTATGTTACAAGCCTGCTTAACAATGGCTGCTAGGTGACAGGTTCTGAGAAGAGAGAGGCACTATCACTTTGAGAATATATTAAATGGAGCCTGGATCAGGTAAATTCATTCTGGTTAGTCTGGGTGACAGCAGCCTCTGATTGGCTGGAGGTTCCAGTCAGATGGGAGTTAACTGTCAAAGAGAGACAGTTGTTAGTTGAGAGGAAAGCTGGAGAGAATCAATCAGATGTGGAATTGGGAGAAAGGGAGTTAGTACATGAGAGCAGTGTGAGGAATAAGACCAGAAAATAGCTGAAGAGAATACTGAGGCAGGTACATTAATATCCAGTGTATTATTAATACTTGTCTGGAGAAGATGGGGACTTTGTTCCTTACCTGAGATAAATTTCTCCTGGACGATAGTCCATCATGTGGGTACACATCACCACCTAGCATCCATAGGCAGGAATTGCAGCAACAACATGGGGAGTAGGTCACATCAGTCACTGACCTCCCAAGTCCTTTCATGATGAGTTGGCCATATGAGTTACCTGAAAAGGAAAAATTCTCCCAAAGGAAAAATAACAGAACACCTACACCCCTAATAAATGACAATGACACAGTGTCACTAACAAAGCCAGTGTAATCAAATGTATTTAAAACAACTTCATGGAAAAATTCTCAGGTACAGAAAGATATGCATGTTTTAACTATAATGGTTTGAATGAATAATGAAATACCCAATGGGAAACAAACGTGTACATACAAACATATGTGAATATGCACAATGAATTTTACAGAAAGATAGGAAATCTTAAACAATCAGAACCAATTGCCATGAAGATACAAACACGGAACAAGTGACCAAGCCACAGGATAGAGTGGGCCTTGATGGACTATCATCCAGGAGAAAATTATTTCAGGTAAAGACCAAAGTCCTCTTCCCCCTGGATGATAGTCCATAAAGTGGGATGTACCCAAGCACTCCCAACTGGGGACGGACGGACAGTGGCTTGGCCTACGTAGAACACATTGGTCAAAGACAGCTTCGGCCAAGGCATACGTATCCATCTTATAATCACTAGCAAACATATTGGGTGAGACCCAAGTGGCAGACCTGCAAGTCTCTAGCAATGGACTATTAACTAAGAAGGCTGCCGTGGTTGCAGCTGATCTTGTCGAATGTGCAGTTATGTTCTGCAGAACAAGTAAGTGTAGAGTGTCATATGCTAACAAAATACAAGCCCACAATCAACAGGACAAGGTGGAAGTAGAAACTCTTGTCCCAGAGACCCAGGATGAAATGAGACAAACAGTAAATCGGTAAGTCTGAAGTCCTTTGTTCGATTGATGTAGACCTTTAAGTCTCTCCTAGCATCAAGAAAGTGCCAAGCCTTCTCATATAGATGAGATGGGTTCACACAGAATGTGAGAAGCACAAGTTCTTGCTGGAGACAAAAAGAAGAATTTACTTGGGCACAAACATAGGATCAGTTCGTAAGACAACCCTGTCTGGCTGATGTAATCGCCACTAGAAAGAGAACTTTGAATGACAGAATCTGAAGTGAAACTATGAAGAGATTCAAAAGCTCTCTGAAGCATGGTCAGTTCTGTTTGAAGACTCCAGGTTGGATACCTGTGGACTGTAGTTGGACAGAGCACCTTGGCCCCTTCAGAAAGCACTTTATCAGTGGATGAGAACCAACTGACCTGTTGGAACCCAGAGACAACACTGGTGATTGAGCTGACACTTGACTTTGCAGGGTGTTAACCTTCAAACGTAGGTGAAGACAATCCTGCAGAAAACTGAATATATGAGGATATTCCAGGTAACAAAAGTGTGCATGTCTCTTAGCTGTAGAGGGACGACATGATGCCCAAATGGTAGAGATCACATCCTGTGAGAGACATACATTCTTTAAATACTCAACTGCCAAGCAGTCAGCTTCACCCAGGGTGAGTCCAGATGGTAAACTGGCCCTGTGTCAACAGATCTGGTTGAAGCAGGAGCGTCCATGGGGCTTTGGAGTAAAAACAAAGAAGTTCTGAGAAACATGGACAATGTGGCCAAAATGCGGCTATCAGGACCATCACCACGTGTTCCTCCCTTAGTGCATGAGTTATCAGAGGTATTGGAGAAAAGGCATAAAGGAGCCCCGGGAGCCAAGGAACTGAAAGAGCATCCACTGCCTCTGCCGGACTCAGTGGATAATGGACAAAGAACCAGGGAAGCTGCCAATTGACTGGTGAGGGAAAGAGGTCTATAAGAAGGTTGCCGAAGTGGCCTTGGATGGGGGTGAACATCTGAGGATGAAGCATCCACTCCCCTGCCTGAAGCTGCTGTTGACTCAGCCAGTCTGTAGTAAGGTTCCTGTCCCCACTGAGATGGTTGGCTGTCACTGATTCAATGTGATCTTCTGTCCAAAGGAATAACAGAACCATCTTGTCCTGGAGACTCCGCAAATGTGTCCCTCCTTGCCTGTTGATAGGTGCCTTTGTACAAACTTTGTCTGTATGAAGGAGGATGTGGTGAATGAACCTTGAACCAAAATGTTGGATGGCCAATCTGGCTGGCCTGAGTTCCAACCAATTGATGCTGTGACTTGTCTCTTCCAGTGACCATTGTCCCTGAATGAACATGGGAAGGCAATGTGAACCCCATCCTAAGAGGCTGGCATCTCTCATGATTATAGTGCACAGAGGATCCTGGAAGGGGAGACCCTTGTGAAGACTGTTGAACTCCACCATGTGAATGAGCCTCTCAGGTCTCAGGAAAGGCATAAAATTCAGATCCTGGAGATCATAATGTCTCGCTGATAAGAGAGAAGGAACCATTGCAGAGGCCGTGTGTGATGATGTGCCCACGGGACAATCTGGATCATTGAAATGAAAATACCCAAAGTCTTTGCCAAAAACATCACATCCGCAGAATTTCAGGAGATTAGGGTCCTCACTGCCTCCTGCACCTTTTCTATTCTCTCTGGTGACAATAGGATAATGGCTGCATGGGTGTCAAGGACCCCCGAAGGTGTTGAAGCCATTGTGTGGGGACAAGATGACTTTTTGGACCATTAATCAAGAAACCCTGGGCTGCAGGCACTTGCAGGGTGAGACTAACGTCTTGTTCTGATTAAGGAAAACTCTCCAAATGGATCAGCATATTGTCAAGACGAGGATAAAGATGGATGCCCAGAATGCAGAAATAAGCCATCACCTTTGTGAAGACCCACAGAGCTGAGGAAAGCCCAAAACGGCATTGCCCAGTAATGATGGTGAGCATGATGGTAGGCGAAGCAGAAGTACCTCCTGCGCTGAGGATGGATAGGAATATGCAGGTAGCCTCCCTGAGATCTATTGACACAAGGCAATTGTGACAGTGTAAGGCCTTACCTGATGTACATGAGAGGCTCCATCCTGAACCTTTGATATTGAACAAACTGGTTCAGGAATTTCAGGTCTAGGATGACCCTACACGTTTTGTCTTGTTTGGGCACAACAAAGAAAATAGAGTAGACACCTAAGAATATTTTTCGGGAGGCACTTCCTTGATAGTCGATGAAGAGGAGATGATGGATGGCCTCTTTCAGTGCCTGCCATTTCTGGAGACAGCTGGAGAAGGAACAAAATGGTTTGGTGGTACATCCTCCAGTTCTATTGTATAGCCTTCTCAAGTGGCTTCCAACACCCACCAGTCTGAATTGATATGAGTCCAGCTCTGAGAATACAGAAGGAGGTGATCTCCCAGTGGAGGAACATCAGCTGCTGTATTAGTGTGGTCTTCTCCCTGATGACCAATTGGGATGAAAGACTGAAAGGATGGCGGAAAGGACATCACTCATCTAGGTGCAGAGTAGCCAAGAAGGGCTTGCACTTTTCCTTTGGATCCACCAGGACTTCCTGGAGTGCCTGTTCTCCAAAGAGCTTCAGGCCTCCATACGGGATAATAGACAAATTGACAAGTGCTCACAAGTCAGCGTTCCAGTGATGTAGCCACAAGGTGTGTCTGGCAATGATCTGTGCAGCGAAGGACTGAGCAGAGAAGTGAACTGCATCCAAAGTGACGATGAAGGCTTTAGCCCACTGAAGCTTGAGAATTGTTTTGCAAAACCTGTTTGAATCCCGGTGGAAGTCCTGTGATGGAGAATCCAGCAGGTCATTCACTCAAACCAGTGATGCCCGTGAGAAGATGGATGCCACATACGTTGCCTGGAAAGCAAGGGCACCTGTCTCATGAGACTTCTGGACAGCAAAATCCAGTCCTGTCCCAGACGCATACTTCACTTGTGCACTCCCTTCTTTGAGCAACAGGGAGCAAGAAACCAGAACCATATATGGGCCCATCTGTTCGGTATTATAAAAATACCAGAGAGAAATAGGAATTAATTTAGTTGGTCCTATTTCTTAGCAGAGATATAAAAATATAAGCAGCAGAATGAGAATGTAAACCAGGCCCACCTTTCTCTATATAAATAACAGACACAACCTTAAGAACATAAGAACATAAGAAGAGCCTGCTGGATCAGGCCAGTGGCCCATCTAGTCCAGCATCCTGTTCTCACAGTGGCCAACCAGGTGCCTGGGGGAAGCCCGCAAGCAGGACCCGAGTGCAAGAACACTCTCCCCTCCTGAGGGTTCCGGCAACTGGTTTTCAGAAGCATGCTGCCTCTGACTAGGGTGGCAGAGCACAGCCATCATGGCTAGTAGCCATTGATAGCCCTGTCCTCCATGAATTTGTCTAATCTTCTTTTAAAGCCGTCCAAGCTGGTGGCCATTACTGCATCTTGTGGGAGCAAATTCCATAGTTTAACTATGTGCTGAGTAAAGAAGTACTTCCTTTTGTCTGTCCTGAATCTTCCAACATTCAGCTTCTTTGAATGTCCACGAGTTCTAGTATTCTGAGAGAGGGAGAAGAACTTTTCTCTGTCCACTTTCTCAATGCCATGCATAATTTTATACACTTCTATCATGTCTCCTCTGACCCGCCTTTTCTCTAAACTAAAAAGCCCCAAATGCTGCAACCTTTCCTCGTAAGGGAGTCGCTCCATCCCCTTGATCATTCTGGTTGCCCTCTTCTGAACCTTTTCCAACTCTATAATATCCTTTTTGAGATGAGGCGACCAGAACTGTACACAGTATTCCAAATGCGGCCGCACCATAGATTTATACAACGGCATGATGATATCGGCTGTTTTATTTTCAATACCTTTCCTAATTATCGCTAGCATGGAATTTGCCTTTTTCACAGCTGCTGCACACTGGGTCGACATTTTCATCGTGCTGTCCACTACAACCCCGAGGTCTCTCTCCTGGTCGGTCACCGCCAGTTCAGACCCCATGAGCGTATATGTGAAATTCAGATTTTTTGCTCCAATATGCATAATTTTACACTTGTTTATATTGAATTGCATTTGCCATTTTTCTGCCCATTCACTCAGTTTGGAGAGGTCTTTTTGGAGCTCTTCGCAATCCCTTTTTGTTTTAACAACCCTGAACAATTTAGTGTCATCAGCAAACTTGGCCACTTCACTGCTCACTCCTCATTCTAGGTCATTAATGAACAAGTTGAAAAGTACAGGTCCCAATACCGATCCTTGAGGGACTCCACTTTCTGCAGCCCTCCATTGGGAGAACTGTCCGTTTATTCCTACTCTCTGCTTTCTGCTTCTTAACCAATTTCTTATCCACAAGAGGTCCTCTGCTCTTATTCCATGACTGCTAAGCTTCCTCAGAAGTCTTTGGTGAGGTACCTTGTCAAACGCTTTTTGAAAGTCTAAGTACACTATGTCCACTGGATCACCTCTATCTATATGCTTGTTGACACTCTCAAAGAATTCTAATAGGTTACTGAGATAGGACTTTCCCTTGCAGAAGCCATGCTGGCTCTGCTTCAGCAAGGCTTGTTCTTCTATGTGCTTAGTTAATCTAGCTTTAATCATACTTTCTACCAGTTTTCCAGGGACCGAAGTTAAGCTAACTGGCCTGTAATTTCCAGGATCCCCTCTGGATCCCTTTTTGAAGATTGGCGTTACTTTTGCCACTTTCCAGTCCTCAGGCACGGAGGAGGACCCAAGGGACAAGTTACATATTTTAGTTAGCAGATCAGCAATTTCACATTTGAGTTCTTTGAGAACTCTCGGGTGGATGCCATCCAGGCCCGGTGATTTGTCAGTTTTTATATTGTCCATTAAGCTTAGAACTTCCTCTCTCGTTACCACTATTTGTCTCAGTTCCTCAGAATCCCTTCCTGCAAATGCTAGTTCAGGTTCAGGGATCTGCCCTATATCTTCCACTGTGAAGACAGATGCAAAGAATTCATTTAGCTTCTCTGCAATCTCCTTATCGTTCTTTAGTACACCTTTGACTCCCTTATCATCCAAGGGTCCAATTGTCTCCCTAGATGGTCTCCTGCTTTGAATGTATTCATAGAATTTTTTGTTGTTGGTTTTTATGTTCTTAGCAATGTGCTCCTCAAATTCTTTTTTAGCATCCCTTATTGTCTTGCATTTCTTTTGCCAGAGTTTGTGTTCTTTTTTATTTTCTTCATTTGGACAAGACTTCCATTTTTTGAAGGAAGACTTTTTGCCTCTAAGAGCTTCCTTGACTTTGCTTGTTAACCATGCTGGCATCTTCTTGGCCCTGGCAGTACCTTTTCTGATCTGCGGTATGCACTCCAGTTGAGCTTCTAATATAGTGTTTTTAAACAACTTCCAAGCATTTTCAAGTGATGTGACCCTCTGGATTTTGTTTTTCAGCTTTCTTTTTACCAATCCCCTCATTTTTGTGAAGTTTCCTCTTTTGAAGTCAAATGTGACCGTGTTGGATTTTCTTGGCAATTGGCCAGTTACATGTATGTTTAATTTAATAGCACTGTGCTCACTGCTCCCAATCGGTTCAACAACACTTACATCTTGCACTAGGTCCCGGTCCCCACTGAGGATTAAGTCCAGGGTTGCCGTCCCTCTGGTCGGTTCCATGACCAACTGGTCTAGGGAATAGTCATTTAGAATATCTAGAAACTTTGCTTCTTTGTCATGACTGGAACACATACGCAGCCAGTCTATGTCCAGGTAGTTGAAGTCACCCATTACTACCACATTTCCTAGTTTGGATGCTTCCTCAATTTCATATCTCATCTCAAGGTCTCCCTGAGCATTTTGATCAGGGGGACGATAGATCGTTCCCAGTATTAAGTCCCTCCTGGGGCATGGTATCACCACCCACAACGATTCTGTGGAGGAGTCTGCCTCTTTTGGGGTTTCGAGCTTGCTGGATTCAATGCCTTCTTTCACGTATAGAGCGACTCCGCCACCAATACGTCCTTCCCTGTCCTTCCGATATAGTTTATATCCAGGGATAACCGTATCCCACTGGTTTTCTCCATTCCACCAGGTCTCCGTTATGCTCACTATATCAATGCTCTCCTCTAAGACCAAGCACTCCAGTTCTCCCATCTTGGTTCGGAGGCTCCTAGCATTAGCGTACAGGCACTTGTAAGCAGTGTCTCTCTTCAAGTGTCTTTGGCACTTGTGGTTAGGCCTGTGGTAATTTTGCTCTTCTGAATTTATATCCTGTGCCCCTGCTCTCACAATGCCTACTTCTAGGCCTACCCCTTTTAAAATTTCATCATTTCTTTGGTTTTTATCCCAGGGGGGAGGTTTATTCCGAACCGGACCTTTCTCAGCTCCTGTCGGGTTTCCCCCCTCAGTCAGTTTAAAAGCTGCTCTGCCACCTTTTTAATTTTAAGTGCCAACCTTCTTAGGTAAAAGATAAAACATTTACTCACGAATTCTTCGTATGTTCAGAAACATAGGCTCTAGCTTAGATGAAAGAAAAAATATAGAAGTCTCAGTCCATCTTGGTGTTTGTATTGATGCTCTTAGCAGAGAGCATCATGCCATGCAGCCTCTCTCAAAGGTAGGAAGATCAGCAAAAGAGAATATTCAAAAATCCCCCAGGACAAAGGAGGAGGAAATCAAGTAAGTAACCCCACCCATTAGGAAGTTACATCATCATAAAACAGGTACATGGGATATTCCCCAAATATCCCTTAAAGGGAACACGCAACATTTGCCTATTCCAACACCATCTACACCAGGAACTTTGAGTACATCCATAAATGCTCCCAATGAATAGAAATGGTTGGCAATAACAGGCATGCGCCTGGTCTGGAGTGGGACCTGCCACTCCATATGAGCCACTGTCTTAAATGCTTCAGGAACAGGGATAGTTATGACTATAGATTTGGGCTCCTTCAAAATAGAAGCCCCCTTTGAATGAGCAGGAGGTGGATCTGATGGCGGAGTACTAAGACCCAAGGCTGCCAGAGACTTTCAGAGGAGAGGTAAAAATGATCTGCCTGAAACAGATGGTGCGAAGATGCATTGGATGAAGAAGATGCCTCCTCCATACTTGAGCCTGCACTCTATTCTTCACCATCTCACACAGGATCGATGAAGGGATCTAATGGGTCTCTGAGCGATTCATTCTCCAAACGTCCTCTAGATCCTGTGAAAGGATATGAAGACTGTGCAGCCTCCTATCGTGATGAGCATCCCACAAACTCCCTGGGCAGCGATCTGCATACAGCGCAAGTTAATCTAAAAAAGCCTGTTACACAATTGAGCCCACTGGGTAACTTGATCTGTTGCTATACTGGAGGTGGAGTGGAGTGATTGTGCAGGATCAGGAGGCTGAAGGAGATCACTAGACAGAGCCCAAGGAAGACCTCCTGAATGTGAGACAAGGCCTCAGGAGTCAATTGGATATACTGTAGTCATTATGGATTGCCCACCACCACCACCGGGCAGCAGGTGGCTGCAGAATAGTTGCAGCTTGTAACTGAGACCCCCTAGTCCCCGTGAAGCCTTGAAATTCCTCCTCCGATAATATCTGATATTATTATTATTATTGTTGTTATTATTATTATTCCATTTATAGACCACTTACTATCTGAAAGATCTCAAAGCAGTTTACAATAGAATTAATGCAATTTAGAAACTATACTTCTGTTAATATTTGCCTTTTTGCAGCCACATCACACTGTTGGCTCATATTCAACTTGTGATCAATGACAATTCCAAGATCCTTCTCACTTGTCGTATTGCTGAGCTAAATATCTCCCATCTGATAACTGTGTATTTGGTTTCTTTTTCCTAAGTGTAGAACTTTGCATTTATCCCTGTTGAATTGCATTCTGTTGTCTTCAGCCCAATGCTCCAGCCTATCAAGGTCCCTTTGAATTTTGTTTCTGTCTTCCACAGTATTACCTGTGCCCCCCAATTTTGTATCATCTGCAAATTTGATAACCATGCTCTGTACTTCCTTATCCAAGTTGTTCATAAAAATGTTGAAGAGCTCTGGGCCCAGGACTGAGCCCTGTGGTACCACACTCGTTACTTCCACCCAGTTTGAGAAGGAACCATTGATAAGCACTCTGAGTACGATTCTAAAGCCAACTGTGGATCCACCTGATAGTTGTTTCATCCAGCCCACATTTAGCTAGCTTGCTAATCAGAATATCATGGGGCACTTTGTCAAAAGCTTTGCTAAAGTCGAGATATATTATGTCCACAGCATTCCCCCAGTCTACAAGGGAGGTACCCGATCAAAAAACGAGATAAGATTAGTTTGGCAGGATTTGTTCTTCATAAATCCATGTTGGCTCCTAGGAATCACTGCATTATTTTCAAGGTGCTTACAGACTGACTGCTTTGTAATCTGCTCGAGTTTTTCCAGGGATTGATGTGAGGATTGATGTTAGGCTGACTGGTCTATAGTTCCCCAGTTCCTCCTTTTTGCCCTTTTTGACGATAGGGACAACATTAGCTCTCCTCCAGTTATCCAGCACTTCACCAGTCCTCTATGATTTTGCAAAGATAATAGTCAGCGGTTCTGAGAGTTCTTCAGCCAGTTCTTTCAATACTCTAGGATGCAATTTATTGGGCCCTGCCAATTTGAACTTGTTCAACGTGATTAGATATTCCTTGACTGTTTGCCTATCAAATCTCAAGCTCCAATCCTGCCCCTTCTACTTCATGTTTCCCGGGAGGGTCATAGACCCTTTTTTGGGAGAAGACTGAGCCAAAGTAGGAATTAAGCACTTCTGCCTTTTCTTTGTCATCTGTTATCATTTTGCCATCCTCATTGAGTAGCTGTGCCACCATTTCTTTTCTCTGTCTTTTACTATGGACATACCTGAAAAAGCTTTTTTGTTGCTTTTTGCATCTCTTGCTAACCTCAGCTTATTCTCAGCTTTAGCTTTCCTGACGCCATCCCTGCAATTCCATGATACCTGCCTGTACTCTTCCTTTGTGGCTTGGCCTTCTTTCCACTTCTTGTATGTGTCCTTTTGTTGTTGTTTTCAGGTCATCTCGAAGCTTTCTGTGAAGCCACATTGACTGCTGCTTCTGTTTCCCCCCTTTTTTCCTTGTTGGAATTGCTTGCCATTGCGCTTTTAGAATTTCCTTTTTTAGAAACTCCTACCCATTTGGACTCCTTTTCTCATTAGGGTGGCTTGCCATGGGACCGTACTTACAACGGTTCTGAGTTTATTAAAATCAACTTTCCTGAAGTCCAGAGTGCATGTATGGCTACTCTCCACTTTTGCTTCTGTTAAAAGCAAGAATTCAAGTATGGTGTGGTCACTTTACCCCAGAGTTCCCATAACTGCCACTTCATCCACCAACTCATCTCTATTGGTTAGAATCAAGTCCAGGATAGCTGATCCTCTGGTTGCTTCCTCCACTTTTTGTAGGAGGAAGTTATCTCCAACACAAGTCAGAAATTTCTTGGAGGGGCTGTGTTTGGCAGAATTTGTCTCCCAACAGATTTTGGGATAGTTGAAATCCCCCATTACTACTACATCATGCCTCCTTGAAACATTGGCAATTTGCTTCTCAAAAGTTACATTTTCGCCTTCTCCTTGATTGGGTGGTTAGTAGTAGACTCCAAGCACCACATTCCTATTATTACTTGCCCCATTAATTTTAATCCAGATACTGTTGGTGGAGCTACCAAGCTCATCTTCCTGTACAGTAGGGCCCCACTTTACAGCGCTTTGCTTTATAGTGCTTCGCTAATGCAGCAGTCTCAATTAGACGCAATTAGACTAAAGCCCCACTCATACAGCGCTTGTTCCGCATTTACGGTGGTTTTCAGGCGTCGCGCACCATTCTATTCAATGAGTTCCACTTTTCAACTGTTTTCGCTTTTCAGCAGACATCTGAAACATAACCTGCCGTATGAGTGGGGCCCTACTGTATTTCTGTGCAGGGATATATATATTTAACATACAGCGCAACTCCACCTCCTTTTCCCCCCCTTCTGTTCTTTTTGAACAAGTTATGTCCTTCAATTGCTGTATTCCAGTCATGGGAGTCATCCCACCAAGTTTCAGTTATACCTATGAAGTCATAATTATCCTCCTGTATTAAGAGTTCAAGGTCATCCTGCTTGTTTCCCATGCTCTGCACATTAGTATACAGACATCAAAGACCATGTGATTTATGGCTTGGCTTCCTTACTAAATTTTTCTGTTACTTGGCCCTATTAGAGCTGATCTCTCTATTCCCATTACTGTGCACAAGGCTTCATCAGTCATTACCACCAAGTTTACGTCTCCCTCCTCCTTAGGATTCAGTTAAAGCCCTGCTGATGAACTTCTCCATGCTGTGGCCAAACACATTCTTCCCAGTCCTTGTGAGATGCAACCTATCACTTGCCAGCAGTCCATCTTCCAGGAAGCATAGCCCATGGTCCCAGAATCCAAATCTCTCATGTCAGCACCACCTTCATATCCATTCATTCACATGGAGTATTTTTCTTTCCCTTTCTACTCCTCTTTTAAATACTGGAAGGATGGATGAAAAAACTATCTGGGCCCCAAAGTCCTTGAGTTTCCTTCCCAGAGCTTCAAAGTCTGATGTGATTTCTTCATAGCTTTGTTTGGCAGCATCATTTGTTCCCACATGGATGAGGAGAAAGGGATACCTGTTGGTGGGCTTGATGAGTGATGGCAACCCTTCTGTCACATCTCTAATCCGTCCTCTTGGTAGACAGCATACCTGACAAGTCCCTGGATCTTCTCAGCATACTTGGGTTTCAATCCTATGCAGAAAGGAGTCTCCCATTACTAGTACTCTTCTCTTCTTGTTGTGGGGTATGGTTACATTGGTCCTGCTAGATTGAGCTTCAGCCTCTTGCTCGTTGTCGCACAGGGTCTCCTGTAATTCTTCCACCACAGGCTATCCTCCAGTCTTATCCTCGAGTGGTTGAAAGCGGTTCCATAGCGACACTGGTGAAGGGTGTCTTCTAGCTCTTCTGCTCCTGTCACCTTTTCCCACGGAGTTTCCTCCACTTCAAAAGAATGCTCTCCAAAGCATTCTCCTCTTCTGCTACCACATGCTATTTTTCTTCCACCTCCACTTCTCTTTGCTGCTGTTGTTCCAGCGTTCTGTCTAAGAACTCTTCATCTTCATTGGGGGGTCTGTGCACAGTCTAAGTTTAGAATTGTCATGTTCCATTCACTCACTTGATTCAGAGCATTTACATCCTCTTCCATTCATTCCGCCAACCTCCCAATGGTGGATATCCAGCATCAACTTGTACCACTACTGTCAGTAAAAGAAACCAACTCTGTAGCTTGATTGGCCAAGTACTCTGTTCTCTGTACAAAAACAAGCACACTTGTGGCTGCAGTGCAGATCACTAGGCCCACATTTGGGGCTCTGGGCTAAAGATTTGGAGCTCTGGTATTGTCCACTAACCCTTCCTCTGCCATATTTCCAGTATGTATATTAATGAAAGAAAGTTTAGCGTTGTAACACCATAATTCTAAATCATGTTAAAATAGCAGTGACCAGAAAGCTTCTTAAAAAGATAAAAAACAAATGATGATGACATTAGTATAGTGTTTTAGAACTATTTCACCGAGTAGTAGTAATAGTAGTTGTTGTCGTATTGTATTCTTTATATGCTATACCTCTCTTGCATCAAACAAAAATTATAGCTAATTTAATTTTTTAAAACAATGTTTTTTAAAACATAATGAAGTTTCATAAAGTACCACCCGCCATACAGATTCTGATGAATGTGTACTGAGATCAAATAGCACCACCCACAGCAGGTATGTCACACCCACTGCTGTGGACAGAACACAATAGGGTATCAACATAGCACTGGTTTGCCTGATATGGTAAGCCTAACTATGGTTTGCTAAGACTACAAACGTGTGGGTTTCCAGAGTGGGGTTTGCAGCTGCTTTGTTCCTCCCTTGTCCTTTTTACTGCCATGCCACACTGAGCTAAGTCAAGGTTTGGCTTAGCACAGCCTTTCCCAACTAGTGGGCCACCAGATGTTGTTGGACCACAATTCCCATTTTTCCTGACCATTGGCAATGCTGGCTGAGGCTGATGGGAGTTGTGGTCCAACAACATCTGGTGGCCCACTAGTTGGGAAAGGCTGGCTTAGGATGTCATCCAAACCAAGAATCATGGTTAAGCTGTCTCCACCTCACTAACCACAAGCTGTAGCCGAGTTTTTTTCTTGACTTAGCTCAGTGTGAAGTGCACTAAAAAGGACCAGGGAGGATTAAAACAGCTGAGAGCTCCTCTCTGGGAGGAATTCTGGGAACTGTAGTTTACCCCTCACACAGCTACAACTCCCAGCACCCTTAACAAACTACAGTTCCCAGGATTCTTTAGCAGAGGGAATGTACTTTGAATGTGCTTTACGGCTATGGTGTGTATGCAGTCTTACTCTGTGTTGTATAAGTAGTCTTAAGTCATGCAGATAAGATGATTAACAGACTTGGTCAGGGCCATTACCTTAACAAAGGGACTGGCTTAACCAGTTTAGCGGTTCCTTCCTTACAAGTCCCAACCTTACAAATGCAAAATTACAGGGTTGGCATAGATCCAAAGACATCATCCAGACCACCCCCTAACCCTATAACAGTATTAAAGATTACTTCAATCACAGCCAAAAATTATCTAGAGTTTGTAATTTATTTGTATTCCAATAACGGTGCAACAGTTAACACAGCAATCAAAGATAAAGCAAAAAAACAAACACAATACTGGTATTATGGATTCTGAGAGATGTTATAGCAGTGCTAGTGAGATGCTGTTTTTTAATATGCATTGTCTTCTTTAGTTAAAAGAAAGAAAACAGAGATTATATTATTGTATAGTTTTCCTTTTGCATAAAAACACTGACAATTATATATTCCCCCTTTGAAAAACAACTTAACTTATTGCACCCTCATTTTTGTAAAAAAAATAAAGTTACCTGTATGTTTTCATCTAGTCATATCTCCTATTTCATATGGTTAACTGATTGGAAGGGTACAGTGGAACTAGATGATTTTTTAAAACAGTTATTAGTACCTTGTTTACAAGTTGTCACAGCACATTTAAAATGTTGAGGAAGTCCTGTACTGTGTTGGTTCCAGGTTATAAGAATGAGATAAAAGTGAGCACTCGTGACAGCATCATTGCCACTGAAGATCCATTTTTTTACAAGATGCTGTTATGTGACTAAAAACACATTCACTATACTCCATTGTGAACTGTTGCAGGAAAAGAAATGAAAAAGGACATGGCTGATCTGTTCCCTGTTGATGAATGCTTTTAGAAGATAGTTTTTCCATAGCTTTACTTCTGAATCCTTGACCTCAAGGGTATACTTCATATGGCCTTGGAAAGATGCTAACTGGTAACTCAAGTGTGTAACATGACTTGACTATTAAGTTTATTGAGTGAATAAAAATGTTAGGTTTATAGACCATTAAAAGAATGAATAATGCAGATGTAATACTTTAAACTAAGTCCTGACAAGGCAAAGAAAAATGGAGGTAAAATCTATCTGTGTTACCTTAAACTGTTAAGTACAAGGACAGGTGCAAAGGAAACTACAAAATGTAAGCCAAGGTATAGTCTTAGGGCCTGTTTACATGCCAAGAAAATGTGCATCTGGCTCAAAATGCAGATCCTTTTAATTTGGACCATTTACTTGACGTTTCTCCCAACCCATGTGCATACTACACCTTTTGCCTTTAACTCTGGATTAAATGGATGCGATAAAAACCAGCATTTGCTTTTAAAATCCGCTTCTGCTCCTACCGTGTATTACCTTTAAAGCACCCTATTTTGGCTGCACAGTTTCTTCAGCATTAGATCCTCCCTTTTTGCCGCCCCTTTAACTATCCCTGGGCGTCATTTTGTTTCCGGCCCTTGACGAAGCAACTTCCGGTTGCTCTCGCCTTCAGTCAAGCTCCAAGAAAGAGAGAGAAGGCAGGGCTTCCATTAGTGCAGAAGAGTCAGATAGGAGACCTCCTTACAGGGAAGATCAACCTCCGAAGCCCAGGCTCTGAAAGCAGGCGCTGGACTTTTGTGAGCCAAGAGGCACTGCAACAAGCACACAGGCACACACGCGCCCGCACATCTGCATGTGCCAGATGGCTCTGGCGATTTCTCCGGGTCCTGCCTGCCTGCGCTTCCTCCTCCTCCCGCCACCCCCCCCATGATCTGCTCTCTCCTCCTGAGCTCTGAAGACGAGAGAAAGAAACTGTGGGCTGCAGGCTTGCTCGGGCTGGCTTCTTTACCGGCCGCCTCTGTTTTCTGGAGTGGGGGTGAGAGCTGGGGCGAAAGCGTGCTCGTGTGTCTTTGCGCTTCAATTTTGGGGATGCTAGAGCCCTGGGCTGCGCGCCTTCCTTTCTCCCGCTTTCTCCCGCTTCTCCCCAATAATTTCCTCCCCCGTGTGTGTGTGTGGAGGACCTCTTCAGCCTCTTTTGAATAAACTAGCAGAGCCTCTATCCTCTGCTGCAGAGGATTACATTGTACAAGTGCAATCACCATACACACTTTGGCAAAGAGCCCCATTCAGCATTTCCGAATTAATATGCTTTGTATGCTATTGTTGCTGGCCTTTTCCAAGTTCTCATTGCTCACGTAAACTGCTCCTGTCTGAAGTTGTTGGGCAACAAAACAAAACAAAATAAGAAACCCTACTTGGGCCAGTGTCTGTGATTTTCTCTCTCTAAAGATAGTTTTGCACAGGGTCGGAGCGATTCCCTTTCTTTCAAGCGCCTATTCCTTCGTTCAGAGAAACACTGCCCCTTCCCCTCCTCCGCAGTTAACATGCTAATGTGTGGGCGTGACAACAAGGAAACTCTGATAGCAATAAACGCACATGCGTGTGAATGCTACAAAGAAAAATAGCCAATTTATTCATAGCAAGGGCGGAAATATGTAAACTGTCAAAATCAATCCCGATGGAAAAAGCAGCATGTTTAAAGTGGATCTGGGGTCCCATGTAAACAGGCCCTAAGTAACCATATTTGGGGGGGTGTCACTTTATTTTCAGACACTGTCATAGGACAGGCTTAAAGTGGTTAGATTTGTTATAGTAGAACAACAAGACTCGTTCATTCCTCTGTTTTTGTTAAAATTTCACTGCATGCTGTATCATTCCACCTGATGTATATCACTGACGCCTGTGTGGGGGTGCTGGGTAGGCAATATCTGCCTCAGTTCTACCCACCTGGGTAGTCATTACAACATCAGCCCAGACTGGAAGTGTGGCAGAGGGAGGTGTTGCTGTAGTTCACAGGAGTTCACTTTCTATCAATGGGAAACTTCTATCTATCTCTTGGAGCAGGACTGGTGGGCCTGCATCTGGTATTGGGCCAAAAAGGCGGGTTAGGGATGCTGTTGCTGTATCGCCTACCCTGCTCCTCAACAGCCTCCTTGACCGAGCTGGCTGAGGTCTCGTGTGGACAAACCCAGAACAGTGAGTTTGGGTGATTTCATCATATATGCTGAGGGCACTTGAGGTCTGGCTCAGGAGTTGATGGCCTCAGTGGCAACCATGGGCCTGTCTCAAATACTTATCAATCCAACACAGAGAGCAAGACATATCCCTTTGATTTAGTTTTTGGGGATGGGAGGGATGATGGTCTGGAAATAGATGGGGTGGATATCATCCCACTGTCACGGTCAGACAATTTCCTCATGAGGTTTGGACTTGCAGCAACAATTTTCCCCTGTAGAGGTGGAGGACCTGTTATGATGACCCATCCCCAGAGACTGCTGGGGGGGAGAGTGTTGCCAGTGGATAAGGCAGGTGATCCTGTTGAGGTCAGTATGGAATGGTGAATATGGTCACTTCTGAGGGCCCTCTCCTGCACTGTGGAGCCTATGTCACCACTTAGTATACTGTGGAGCTGAGATTGATGAAATGGACGGCGGGATGGCTGGAGTATAAGTGGCATAAATCACACTCCAGAACCGACTGAGCAGATGCTGTGGCTCATAATCGGGCCTACCATGTGCTGCTTCCATTGTGTCCTTGAAAAGCCACCTGGCAGAGTTCTACGTGGTCCAGAGGTTGATCACTCCTGACTAACAGTGCCTAACTGTAGCTGGCTGACTAAACACGTGGAGGATACAGCTGCGTGGCTCCACAGTGATTTCGACACTGCTACTGTGGCAGCACCAGCTGAAGTGTCCAATACAACATTGGACCCAGTGTTGTGGAATTAGTTCAAATTATTGTAGCTTGATGATGTGGCCAGGATACTTGCAGTGAAGTGTCCAAACACCTGCATTAGATTCTTGTCTATCCTGGCTTATTAAAGCTAGCTGGAGTGGGGTGACTGAATGGATCGTGGGTGTGGTAAACACACCTTTGTGTGATGGAGTGTTGCCCATATCCACTTCTTTAAAAGTCCCACTCTGGACCCAGTAAATAATTAGAGGCAAGTCACCAATAACTCTTTCTTGCCAGAAGTGGTAGAGAAGGTAGTTATGGAGCAACTGTAGGTATTCCTGTATGAGACTGATTATCTAGATCCACTACAATCTGAGTTCAGACTCAGTTTCAAAACTGAATCAACCTTGGTCACCCTAATGGATGACCTTTATCGTGAGAGAGAGAGCGTAACCCTGTTAGTTCTGCTCAATCTCTCAGCGGTTCTCGATACCATCGGCTATGGTATCCTCCTAGACTGACTCAGTGGGATTGGGATTGGAGGCACCATATTATTGTGATTCTTTCCTTTCTTCAGGGTTGTGTTCAGAGAGTAGCACTGTATGAGTTAACATAAGAACATAAGAAGAGCATGCTGGATCAGGCCAGTGGCCCATCTAGTCCAGCATCCTGTTCTCACAGTGGCCAACCAGTGTAAGAACAGGATGCTGGACTAGATGGGCCACTGGCCTGATCCAGCAGGCTCTTCTTATGTTCTTATGTTTACTCTTTTCAGTCCCCTGGCTCTTGTGCTACAGAGTGCCGCAGGGTACTATCCTCTCCCCATTGCTGTTTAACATCTATATGAAGCCATTGAGAGTGGTCATTAAGGGTTTTGGAGCAAGGTGTCATTAGTACTCTAGTGACATGCAGCTCTACTTCTCCATAACATCTGGATCAGGAAAGGCTGTGAAAGTTCTAGATCTGTGCCTGAGTGCAATTATGAACTGGATGAGGGCCAATAAACTGTCTTTGAATTCTGGGAAGATGGAGGCTGTTTGGGTGGGTGGTTCCCATGTC
This sequence comes from Rhineura floridana, assembly GCF_030035675.1. Classification (NCBI taxonomy): domain Eukaryota; kingdom Metazoa; phylum Chordata; class Lepidosauria; order Squamata; family Rhineuridae; genus Rhineura; species Rhineura floridana. The sequence goes on along the minus strand of NC_084484.1, from coordinate 86,654,636 downwards.
TGGGAAATAGGCAAGTTACATGTTGTAGGTGAGGTTGCACTTCCTCTGAAGGAGCAGGTACATAGCTAGGTGTACTCCTGGATACATTTCTGTTGCTAGAAGCCAATTGCCCTCTGTTGCTAGGAGTGTCTTTTACCATCTCTGTCTGGTTCGTCAGCTATTGCCATTTCTGGACAGGATGATGATGATGATGATTGAATTTATATCCCACCCTTCCTCCCAAAGGAGCCCATGGTGGCAAATATAAACAAAACAATTTAACAACAAGAAGAAAACAGTTAAAAACATTCTAAAACACAATTATAATTTTTTTAAAATCTAAAACAATTAAAAATATTGTAAAACACAGCTTAGAAACATTCTTTCATTAGTGAAGAATAATAATTTTCACTGTATTATCTATTGGCCTTGACAATGTTAAAATATGCTCCATTGAGTACACAAGAATAAGAATAAATGTTACAATAATAAAATTAAAATCCAATGTAATTTTATAAAACATTTAACACAACAAAGTCCAACTTAAACTAAAAATGGAAACACTCTTAAAACTCATAACCATAATCTGTCACATTTTACTAACTCTTTTCTTGCAGCTAGAGCCAATAGTGATGTTCTATATGTTATGTATGGATAAACATCTTATACAAGAAAGCAAATAATCTGATGTTCATAATAGGTTGTTAAGCTAGACAAGATATTTTCCAGGAATTTTTCCCTTGGGCCATCATATAAAGGACATTTCAGTATATAGTGGGTTATGCTTTCCACCTGATTTAAATTACAGAAACAGATCCGTTGGGAAGCTGGGAGTGTTCTGTATCTGCCATCCAGCATAACTGAAGGCATGTTTTGTAAGTGTAGTTCTAGAAAAGCCCTGCGAAGGGGAAACACTGACAGTTCTTCTAGGTATCTGGCTCTTTGGTGATCCTTTTTAAAGAGGCAGTACCATTGGGCAAATTTGGATTTCTGCATCAACCTCTTGTCTCTCTAGCTTGTTCTTCATATGTGCTATCCTTTAATTCTTTTTTGTTTAAATGGGCCCAAAATGAGTCTGGCACATTAGTGATCAGGTTGCCAGCAACAGTCCTCTTCAACCATCAAATGTCTGGGTAAACAGGAATGTTTTCAGATTCCTCCAGAAATTTAATAGTGATGGAAACAGACACACCTCACTGGGGAGGGCATTCCACAAATGGAGCCTCCACTGAAAAGGCCCTGTCATGGGTCAGTGCCAACCAGGCATTGCTCATTGGCGGCACCACCAACAAGGTTTTGTCTGCTTATCATAGAGTTGATACTGGGGAAGGTGCTGTTTTAGATAATTGGGTCACAAACCATTTAGGGTTTATATGCTACTATTAACATCTTGCTCCCTGGCAGCCAATGCAGGGCTTTCAGGACTGGTGAGAGAGGGTCCCATTGGGCTGACCCACTGGGTTACCCCACTTACTAGTCGAGCAGCTGCATCCTGCACTAACTGCAGCCTCCAGATTGTCTTCAAGGGCAGCTCCCCATATAGTACATTACAGTAGTCCAGACTGGAAGTCACCAGAACATGGACAACTGAGGCCAGGCTATCCCGGTCCAAAAACAGCTGTAGCTAGCAAATCAGTCTCAGCTGGGCATAATCACTCCTAGCCATAGAAACTACTTGGGACTCTAGTGACAAGTTGGGATCCAGGACTACTCCCAGATTATGAACCTGTTCCTTGGGGGGGGGGGAATACAACTCCTCCCAGAAGAGGCTTTACACCTAATTCCTGGACACAGGAAATACCCACCCACAGCACTTCTGTCTTACCAGGATTCAGCCTCAGTTTGCTGACCCCCATCCAACCCATCACTGCCTTTAGACACCTGTCCAACATTTCACAGCCTCTCTTGATTCATATGGAATGAAGAGAGAGCTGTGTGACATCAGCATACTGATGACACCATACTCAAAATCCTTAGATAACAGCTCCCAAAGCTTTCAAATATATGTTAAATGGCATGGGAGACAGAATGGACTCTTGTGGAAGCCCACAGCCCAAAAGCCATGGAGCCAAGCAACAATCTCCTATGTTTTAGTCTGGACTATGACCTGGAAAACTAGGGTTTGAATCCCCACACAGCCATGAAGCTCACTGGGTGACCTTGGGCCAGTCACTGCCTCTCAGCCTCAGAGGAATGGTAAACCCCCTCTGAATACTGCTTACCATGAAACCCCTATTCATAGGGTCGCCATAAATCGGAATCGACTTGAAGGCAGTCCATTTCCATTTCAAAGTGCTTTTAGTGTTTTTGTTTGCTACTGTCATGGCCCCGTCAGAGGACGCATCAGACGAGGATGACTCAGGAGTAACAGCAGCAGACCCAGAAGCAGCAGACCCAGAAGGAGAAATGGAGGAAACTCCTGAGAACCCAGCTCCTTCTCCCCCTCAGCTGCAGAGCTCCCCAGACACAGCTGAAGCCCTTCAGCCAGACGCAGACAGTGAACAGGATACTCCCCCCTCACCTGCAGAATGTAGACAACAGAAGGTCAGGCAGAAGAGGGGCAGGCCTGTCCACTTAAGGCCAAAACGCTGATGGCTCACACCTGCTGACAAACCTGCTCCTTAAAAGTCAAACCTTGGCTTCAGCTTGTTGCTGACTACAACATCAGGATTGACCACTGTGTGTCTTCCTATCCCCTGAACCTTGACTTGGACTGATCTCTCGGCAAACTAGACCTGGACCTTCACTGATGTCTCTTCTGGATTTCTGGCTTGGCATGTAAGCTTTGAACGGCCTCTGCCCTTATCTTGCTTCCTCCTTGCTAGCCTGGCAGATTTATAGTCAAGCTGCTGGCTGAGGACTTATGGCCTGGCAATTAACAAGGAATCTCCAGCCCTGCCTGCACCCCCACCGACACTGCTGTCTCAGTGAAGAGCTGACAGCTACCCTGGGCTCCTTCTGGGATGAAGGTTGCTGCTCCATGAGCTAGAGGGAGCCCACAGCTGACGAAGCATCAAGGCGAGTTAAGCAGCGGAGCAAGTTCGGCAGCAGGGTGAGGAGGCCAGCGGCCCCCACTCTGCCCATCTGTTCCCTGACCTCAACTAAACCGCAGTTTCCAACCCATTCACTTAATAAACCATAAACAAAACTATGCAGGTAAGAAGCCAGCAGGGGTGTAGGGGCTTTCCAGTGTTTTGCACAATCTGCAGCATGTACGACTATCTGCCTGTTGGACTGAAGTCGTGTGTGTGCTCTCGGTGCAATGAGCTCCTGGCTCTCCGGGAATGACTTCATTTCATTGAGGCCAAGGTGGCTGACCTGTAAAAGCTGAGATAGGCAGAGAGATATGTGGATGAGGCCTTCAGGGACATTATAGCTGTGTCCCACTCCAAGGATAACAGCTCTGCTGCTATCATGGAGAACGATGGTCTTGGGGAAGGAGAGCATCTAGCTGAGGAAGAGGGAAACGATCCCTTAGAAGGGACCCATTCCTTGAGGGATGAGCAGCTATCCTCTCGTGCCGAGGATATATGTCCGGGGGGTGGAGGGATCCTTGTAGTGGGCGATTCGATCATTAGGAACATAGACAGTGGGGTGTGTGATGGGCATGCATACCGCAAGGTGATTTGCCTGCCTGGTGAGAAGGTTGTGGATATCGCCCGTCGTTTAGATAGTTTGGTAGACAGTGCTGGGAAGGAGTCAGTGGTCGTGGTGCACATTGGCACCAGTGACATGGGGAAATGCAGCTGTGAGGTCCTGGAAGCAAAATTTAGGTTGCTAGGTAGGATGCTGAAAGCCAGCACCTCCAAGGTGGCTTTCTCTGAAATGCTACCAGTTCCACGCGCAGGACCAGCCAGACAGGCACAGCTTTGTAGTCTCAATGCGTGGATGAGACAATGGTGTCAGGATGAGGGGATGGGATTTGTTAGGCACTGGGGAACATTTTGGGACAAGCCGGGCCTGTACAAAAGGGACGGGCTCCACTTGAACCAGAATGGAACCAGACTGCTGGCACTTAAAATTAAAAAGGTGGCAGAGCAGCTTTTAAACTGACTGAGGGGGGAAACCCGACAGGAGCTGAGGAAGGTTCGGTTCAGAATAAACCTCCCCCCTGGGATAAAAACCAAGGAAATGATGAAATTTTAAAAGGGGTAGGCCTAGAAGTAGGCATTGAGAGAGCAGGGGCACAGGGCAAAATTACCACAGGCCAAACCAAAAGTGCCAAAGACACTTGAAGAGAGACACTGCTTACAAGTGTCTGTACGCTAATGCTAGACGCCTCCAAACCAAGATGGGAGAACTGGAGTGCTTGGTCTTAGAGAAGAGCATTGATATAGTGAGCATAACGGAGACCTGGTGGAATGGAGAAAACCAGTGGGATACGGTTATCCCTGGATATAAACTATATCGGAAGGACAGGGAAGGATGTATTGGTGGCGGAGTCGCTCTATACATGAAAGAAGGCATTGAATCCAGCAAGCTCGAAACCCCAAAAGAGGCAGACTCCTCCACAGAATCGTTGTGGGTGGTGATACCATGCCCCAGGAGGGATTTAATACTGGGAACGATCTATCGTCCCCCTGATCAAAATGCTCAGGGAGACCTTGAGATGAGATATGAAATTGAGGAAGCATCCAAACTAGGAAATGTGGTAGTAATGGGTGACTTCAACTACCCGGACATAGACTGGCCGCATATGTTTTCCAGTACACGACAAAGAAGCAAAATTTCTAGATATTCTAAATGAATATGCCCTAGACCAGTTGGTCATGGAACCGACCAGAAGGATGGCAACCCTGGACTTAATCCTCAGTGGGGACCGGGACCTGGTGCGAGATGTAAGTGTTGTCAAACCGATTGGGAGCAGTGACCATAGTGCTATTAAATTAAACATACATGTAACTGGCCAATTGCCAAGAGAATCCAACACGGTCACATTTGACTTCAAAAGAGGAAACTTCACAAAAATGAGGGGATTGGTAAAAAGAAAGCTGAAAAACAAAGTCCAGAGGGTCACATCACTCGACAATGCTTGGAAGTTGTTTAAAAACACTATATTAGAAGCTCAACTGGAGTGCATACAGCAGATCAGAAAAGGTACCACCAGGACCAAGAAGATGCCAGCATGGTTAACGAGCAAAGTCAAGGAAGCTCTTAGAGGCAAAAAGTCTTCCTTCAGAAAATGGAAGTCTTGTCTGAATGAAGACAATAAAAAGGAACACAAACTCTGGCAAAAGAAATGCAAGTAGACAATAAGGGATGCTAAAAAAGAATTTGAAGAACACATTGCTGAGAACATAAAAATCAACAACAAAAAATATCTGTAAATACATTCAAAGCAGCAGACCATCTAGGGAGGTGATTGGACCCTCGGATGATAAGGGAGTCAAAGGTGTACTAAAGAACGATAAGGAGATTGCAGAGAAGCTAAATGAATTCTTTGCATCTGTCTTCACAGTGGAAGATATAGGGCAGATTCCTGAACCTGAACTAACATTTGCAGGAGGGGATTCTGAGGAACTGAGACAAATAGTGGTAACGAGAGAGGAAGTTCTAGGCTTAATGGACAATATAAAAACTGACAAATCACCAGGCCTGGATGGCATCCACCCGAGAGTTCTCAAAGAACTCAAATGTGAAATTGCTGATCTGCTAACTAAAATATGTAACTTGTCCCTCAGGTCCTCCTCCGTGCCTGAGGACTGGAAAGTGGCAAATGTTACGCCAATCTTCAAAAAGGGATCCAAGGGGGATCCCGGAAATTACAGGCCAGTTAGCTTAACTTCGGTCCCTGGAAAACTGGTAGAAAGTATTATTAAAGCTAGATTAACTAGGTACATAGAAGAACAAGCCTTGCTGAAGCAGAGCTAGCATGGGTTCTGCAAGGGAAAGTCCTATCTCAGTAACCTATTAGAATTCTTTGAGAGTGTCAACAAGCATATAGATAGAGGTGATCCAGTGGACATAGTGTACTTAGACTTTCAAAAAGCTTTTGACAAGGTACCTCACCAAAGACTTCTGAGGAAGCTTAGCATGGAATAAGAGCAGAGGTCCTCTTGTGGATAAGGAATTGGTTAAGAAGCAGAAAGCAGAGAGTAGGAATAAATGGACAGTTCTCCCAATGGAGGGCTGCAGAAAGTGGAGTCCCTCAAGGATCAGTATTGGGACCTGTACTTTTCAACTTGTTCATTAATGACCTAGAATTAGGAGTGAGCAGTGAAGTGGCCAAGTTTGCTGACGACACTAAATTGTTCAGGGTCGTTAAAACAAAAAGGGATTGCGAAGAGCTCCAAAAAGACCTCTCCAAACTGAGTGAATAGGTGGAAAAATGGCAAATGCAATTCAGTATAAACAAGTGTAAAATTATGGATATTGGAGCAAAAAATCTGAATTTCACATATACGCTCATGGGGTCTGAACTGGTGGTGACCGACCAGGAGAGAAACCTCAGGGTTGTAGTGGACAGCACGATGAAAATGTTGACCCAGTGTGCGGCCTCTGTGAAAAAAGCAAATTCCATGCTAGGGATAATTAGGAAAGGTACTGAAAATAAAACAGCCGATATCATCATGCCGTTGTATAAATCTGTGGTGCGGCCACATTTGGAATACTGTGTACAGTTCTGGTCGCCTCATCCCAAAAAGGATATTATAGAGTTGAAAAATGTTCAGAAGAGGGCAACCAGAATGATCAAGGGGATGGAGCGACTCCCTTATGAGGAAAGGTTGCAGCATTTGGGCCTTTTTAGTTTAGAGAAAAGGCGGGTCAGAGAAGACGAGATAGAAGTGTATAAAATTATGCATGGCATTGAGAAAGTGGATAGAGAAAAGTTCTTCTCCCTCTCTCATTATACTAGAACTCGTGGACATTCAAAGAAGCTGAATGTTGGAAGATTCAGGACAGACAAAAGGAAGTACTTCTTTACTCAGCGCATAGTTAAACTATGGAATTTGCTCCCACAAGACGCAGTAATGGCCACCAGCTTGGATGGCTTTAAAAGAAGATTAGACAAATTCATGGAGGACAGGGCTATCAATGGCTACTAGCCGTGATGGCTGTGCTCTGCCACCCTAGTCAGAGGCAGTATGTTTCTGAAAACCAGTTGCTGGAAGCCTGAGGAGGGGAGAGTGTTCTTGCACTCAGGTCCTGCTTGCGGGCTTCCCCCAGGCACCTGGTTGGCCACTGTGAGAACAGGATGCTGGACCAAATGGGCCACTGGCCTGATCCAGCAGGCTCTTCTTATGTTCTTATGTTCTTAAGGGCAGGTTATAAATTCGATCAATCAATCAATCAATCAATCAATCAATTCGTAGTCATCCTGCAGGTAAAAGTGGAGCCACGGCAATACAGTACCTCCTACTACAATCTCCTTCAGTTGCTCCAGAAGGACACTGTGGTTAATAGTTTCAAAAGCCACTGAGAATCAAGGAGAACCAACAGGGTCACATATAGAAATTTAATAAATAAATAAATAAATTGCCCCTGCTTCTCTTCTGTTACAGGTAAATCAGTCAGGGCCACCAAGGCTGTTTCTGTGCCAAAACAGGTTGAGAAGCCACACTGAAATAGATTGAGATAACCTGTCTCCTCCAGGCATGCCTGCAGCTAGCTGGCGTTGATCACCTCTTGATCGCCTTGTCCAGGAAGAGAATATCAGAGACTAGATGTTAGTTTTCTAAAATCTCTGGATCCAGAGTTCCAGATAGCCTGACCACTTGTAGTCCATGTGTTGGTAACCTCATGGCAGGATTACTGCAACACAGTCTATGTGGGGCTGCCCTTGGGGCTGTTTCATAAGCTCCAGCTGGTACAGAATGTGGTGGCTACAGCATGTGACAGGCAGTCTGGACCGCTTGGCTCAATGTCTCGTGGAAGACGCCCGGCAGCAACCAGAGCGTCTGGAGCGCCGGTGAGAATGGCATCTACTTGCAGTTCTCACCTCTGTGGTGGTTGGCCAGTGTGCTGGTGCTGCCATAGGGGCTCGACACCGTCAACCCCTTCACCAACTTCAGTGTCCTGGCCGCCGCTGCCATCACAGGTACACTTTGGCTTGCCCTCATCCAGTGGGGTGGTGGGTGTACCTTCTCCAAGAAGATCTATGTGGCCACCAAATGGGGGGGCACTGCCACCGCCACCATTTACAACTACAGCAGCAGGTTGGGGAACAACACCCAGGCCATGACCCACCCTGCTTCTGTGAGACCGGCTGGTGCTGGGGAAAGGTTACTTGTATTTTGCCATCAGAGAAGCTGATGAGAAGTTCAACTGAAAGTGTCGGACTTGCAAGCATAGAAGGAAAGAGAGAGAACTAACTTACAACCTGAGATGTTTCTACCACTCCAGTCGACTGCACCACCCTGTATTTTCACTGGAAGTTGTAATCACTGTTTTTTTAATAATGTTTTTTGTTATTTAATTTTTATAAATTGTATTGTTTTATTGATGTATTTCTATATTTGTATTTTTCTTGTAAGCCGCCTTGAGGGCCTTTTGGCCATAAGGCAGGGAATAAATAAACTATAATAATAATAATAATAATAGTTAAAACATCTACTATGGAGCCATTATATTAATAGCCCTGAATAACGTAGGTCCAGGATACCCTATGGGACTGCCTGAACATTTATATCCCAGCTGGTTCACTGAGATCATCTATAAGAGCATCATTGGTTATCTGCCAAGTTGGTGAGGCTCATCTGACAGCAACAAGTAATCAAGGTTTTAGTGCCATCAGCCCAAATCCTGTGAAATACTCTGCCAATGGAGATTCAATAGACGCCTTCTATTTTAACCTTTAAGCTTCTGTTGAAAACTTTTCTATGCTTCCAGGCTTATGTAGGCAATTAAGAACATATATTTCTGTAACAGTTAGGTGATATCTCTGATTTTAAATGTTTACTTGATTTTTAGTGTGTGTGTGTGTATGTATGTGTATATATGTGTGTGTCTCTGTATATATATATGTGGGTGTATATGTGTATATATATATATATATATGTGTGTATATATGTTTCTTGTTAAGCCAATTTTATATTTTTTATAATATAGCAGTATACAAACATTTTTATAAATAAAGATAGCAACTAGAGGAATGAACTATAAAGAGTCTAGAAATCTAATTGTTCCTGTGAGTGCTACCATTTAATTTATCCTCTTAGAAACTATTTATATCCTATGTGATAGTTTGTTTTATAAACAGAACTTTTATCCCCCTCACTTGCTGCACTGGATTATCTCTAAATGGACTATGATGACAGTAACTCTGTTGTGACCCAAGAAAATACCTTGACATATATAATGAGATCAGGACCTGCAGCTAGAGGCTCCAGAATGAACAAAGAAAGCTAATGGCTGAACTTAGTTTTGCAGTCATCTACTCATTATTAAATTTCTTGATATTTGCTTCAGTTCTGTAGAGAATTTTAGGGAATTTTGATATTTATTTGTGGTTATTTGTTTAACAAGCAACATGGCTGGCAAAAAAATTACAAAATTTATCTTACAAAAAGGTGGCTGTGTATCAGTACAAAATTCTAGTTTATGCTAAAAAACCTGTGTGTTTTTAAAAGCACTTAACATTTCAGTGGCTAATCTCCTTTTCCCTTTCTTTTCAGGCTGTGAGGAGACAAAAGGTTCTTGAACAAAGTATCCACTCTGCCCAGGAGATTGACAAAACGCTTCAGTTAATTCAAGAGTCTCTTGCCTTCATTGATCAGCAGTTAACAGGTTACATTGCAGACAGAATTGATGCAGGACAAGTACCTCAAGAAGCACATGTGAGTCTTATGGACTTTATAGTCTTAAATAGCTTTATCATTCAAGTGGTCAGTACAGTTCCTTTAACTGGAATGGGTTTTTACTCATTGATAATGATTTCTAAGCTTTTGAGCAATCTGAGTTAGGGAGGCTTATTTGTAACGCATTTCTTGCAAAAGTACAGAGTGGAATACATACGTGCATAGAAATATTACCTTCAAAAGGTTACATTTGTTTTGTGACAGGTCCAGGTTTTACATTTATTTGATCTGCCCTTATGCTGACATAAAATTATTTTATGATACTAAATTAAAAGTCATTAAATGGTCATAAAGTTGTTTTGTAACATTGAAGCAGTAACATGAGTACTGGAACTCTCTATAGTGCTATTTTTATCATCAATTCATTCATTCCTAGTCTTTACTACTTTTAGTTTACTTCTTAGTAAAGCTGATTAGATAACCCATGAAGAGTTACGGAGTTATACAATCATAGACACTCCATTTAATTAATTGGATTGTTACTCATACATCACATTTCTATATGTGTCTACTCAGAAGTAAATTCAGTTGGATTTACTCCCAAGTAATCATGTATAGGATTGCAGCCAAAATCTCATATAAAATGAAATTAGTGAAAGACTCTTGCTATATTCTTGTTTCTTAGCTCTGTTTCTGTCAATATTTGCTTAGCATTGTAAGGGATTTCTAAAGCATCTAACTTTCATTAATTTTATGGGTTAAAAAAGATACATTAGCTGAAGTGAAACATAATTTCCTGGAATTGGATGGAATATATTCAATGGATATTTAAATTAATGCACAATTTATATTTTGAATTTAAAATGTTCCCTTATGAGAGCAATGGTGGCTTCAACTCCTCAATAATAATTATATAAAAAACATAAGAACATAAGAAGAGCCTGCTGGATCAGGCCAGTGGCCCATCTAGTCCAGCATCCTGTTCTCACAGTGGCCAACCAGGTGCCTGGGGGAAGCCCGCAAGCAGGACCCGAGTGCAAGAACACTCTCCCCTCCTGAGGCTTCCGGCAACTGGTTTTCAGAAGCATGCTGCCTCTGACTAGGGTGGCAGAGCACAGCCATCATGGCTAGTAGCCATTGATAGCCCTGTCCTCCATGAATTTGTCTAATCTTCTTTTAAAGCCGTCCAAGCTGGTGGCCATTACTGCATCTTGTGGGAGCAAATTCCATAGTTTAACTATGTGCTGAGTAAAGAAGTACTTCCTTTTGTCTGTCCTGAATCTTCCAACATTCAGCTTCTTTGAATGTCCACGAGTTCTAGTATTCTGAGAGAGGGAGAAGAACTTTTCTCTATCCACTTTCTCAATGCCATGCATAATTTTATACACTTCTATCATATCTCCTCTGACCCGCCTTTTCTCTAAACTAAAAAGCCCCAAATGCTGCAACCTTTCCTCGTAAGGGAGTCGCTCCATTCCCTTGATCATTCTGGTTGCCCTCTTCTGAACCTTTTCCAACTCTATAATATCCTTTTTGAGATGAGGCGACCAGAACTGTACACAGTATTCCAAATGCGGCCGCACCATAGATTTATACAATGGCATGATGATATTGGCTGTTTTATTTTCAATACCTTTCCTAATTATCGCTAGCATGGAATTTGCCTTTTTCACAACTGCTGCACACTGGGTCGACATTTTCATCGTGCTGTCCACTACAACCTCAAGGTCTCTCTCCTGGTCAAGTCACCGCCAGTTCAGACCCCATGAGCGTATATGTGAAATTCAGATTTTTTGCTCCAATATGCATAATTTTACACTTGTTTATATTGAATTGCATTTGCCATTTTTCTGCCCATTCACTCAGTTTGGAGAGGTCTTTTTGGAGCTCTTCGCAATCCCTTTTTGTTTTAACAACCCTGAACAATTTAGTGTCATCAGCAAACTTGGCCACTTCACTGCTCACTCCTAATTCTAGGTCATTAATGAACAAGTTGAAAAGTACAGGTCCCAATACCGATCCTTGAGGGACTCCACTTTCTACAGCCCTCCATTGGGAGAACTGTCCATTTATTCCTACTCTCTGCTTTCTGCTTCTTAACCAATTTCTTATCCACAAGAGGACCTCTCCTCTTATTCCATGACTGCTAAGCTTCCTCAGAAGCCTTTGGTGAGGTACCTTGTCAAAAGCTTTTTGAAAGTCTAAGTACACTATGTCCACTGGATCACCTCTATCTATATGCTTGTTGACACTCTCAAAGAATTCTAATAGGTTACTGAGACAGGACTTTCCCTTGCAGAAGCCATGCTGGCTCTGCTTCAGCAAGGCTTGTTCTTCTATGTGCTTAGTTAATCTAGCTTTAATAATATTTTCTACCAGTTTTCCAGGGACCGAAGTTAAGCTAACTGGCCTGTAATTTCCGGGATCCCCTCTGGATCCCTTTTTGAAGATTGGCATTACTTTTGCCACTTTCCAGTCCTTAGGCATGGAGGAGGACCCGAGGGACAAGTTACATATTTTAGTTAGCAGATCAGCAATTTCACATTTGAGTTCTTTGAGAACTCTCGGGTGGATGCCATCCAGGCCCGGTGATTTGTCAGTTTTTATATTGTCCATTAAGCTTAGAACTTCCTCTCTCGTTACCACTATTTGTCTCAGTTCCTCAGAATCCCTTCCTGCAAATGTTAGTTCAGGTTCAGGGATCTGGCCTATATCTTCCACTGTGAAGACATTTTCGAGTGATGTGACCCTCTGGACTTTGTTTTTCAGCTTTCTTTTTACCAATCCCCTCATTTTTGTGAAGTTTCCTCTTTTGAAGTCAAATGTGACCGTGTTGGATTTTCTTGGCAATTGGCCAGTTACATGTATGTTTAATTTAATAGCACTGTGGTCACTGCTCCCAATCGGTTCAACAACACTTACATCTTGCACCAGGTCCCGGTCCCCACTGAGGATTAAGTCCAGGGTTGCCGTCCCTCTGGTCGGTTCCATGACCAACTGGTCTAGGGAATAGTCATTTAGAATATCTAGAAACTTTGCTTCTTTGTCATGACTGGAACACATATGCAGCCAGTCTCTGTCCAGGTAGTTGAAGTCACCCATTACTACCACATTTCCTAGTTTGGATGCTTCCTCAATTTCATATCTCATCTCAAGGTCTCCCTGAGCATTTTGATCAGGGGGACGATAGATCGTTCCCAGTATTAAGTCCCTCCTGGGGCATGGTATCACCACCCACAACGATTCTGTGGAGGAGTCTGCCTCTTTTGGGGTTTCGAGCTTGCTGGATTCAATGCCTTCTTTCACGTATAGAGCGACTCTGCCACCAATACGTCCTTCCCTGTCCTTCCGATATAGTTTATATCCAGGGATAACCGTATCCCACTGGTTTTCTCCATTCCACCAGGTCTCCGTTATGCTCACTATATCAATGCTCTCCTCTAAGACCAAGCACTCCAGTTCTCCCATCTTGGTTCGCAGGCTCCTAGCATTAGCGTACAGGCACTTGTAAGCAGTGTCTCTCTTCAAGTGTCTTTGGCACTTGTGGTTAGGCCTGTGGTAATTTTGCTCTTCTGAATTTATATCCTGTGCCCCTGCTCTCACAATGCCTACTTCTAGGCCTACCCCTTTTAAAATTTCATCATTTCTTTGGTTTTTATCCCAGGGGGGAGGTTTATTCCGAACCGGACCTTTCTCAGCTCCTGTCGGGTTTCCCCCCTCAGTCAGTTTAAAAGCTGCTGTGCCACCTTTTTAATTTTAAGTGCCAGCAGTCTGGTTCCATTCTGGTTCAAGTGGAGCCCGTCCCTTTTGTACAGGCCCGGCTTGTCCCAAAATGTTCCCCAGTGCCTAACAAATCCAAACCCTTCCACCCGACACCATCGTCTCATCCACGCATTGAGACTGCGAAGCTGGACCTGTCTGGCTGGTCCTGCACGTGGAACCGGTAGCATTTCAGAGAAAGCCACCTTGGAGGTCCTGGCTTTCAGCATCCTACCTAGCAACCTAAATTTTGCTTCCAGGACCTCACGGCTGCATTTCCCCATGTCGTTGGTGCCAACGTGCACCACGACCACTGACTCCTTCCCAGCACTGTCTACCAAACTATCTAAACGACGGGCGATATCCGCAACCTTCGCACCAGGCAGGCAAAACACCTTGCGGTCTACACGCCCATCACACACCCCACTGTCTATGTTCCTAATGATCGAATCACCCACTACAAGGATCCCTCCAGCCCCTGGAGATATATCCTCGGCACGAGAGGATAGCTGCTCATCCCCCAAGGAATGGGTCCCTTCTAAGGGATCGTTTCCCTCTTCCTCAGCTGGATGCTCTCCTTCCCCGAGACCATCGTTGTCCATGATAGCAGGAGAGCTATCATCGTTGGAGTGGGACACAGCTATAACGTCCGTGAAGGCCTCCTCCACACACCTCTCTGCCTCTCTCAGCTTTTCCAGGTCCGCCACCTTGGCCTCAATGAAATGAAGTCGTTCCCGGAGAGCCAGGAGCTCATTGCACCGAGAGCACACCCACGACTTCTGTCCAACAGGCAGATAGTCGTACATGCTGCAGGCGGTGCAAAACACTGGAAAGCCCCCACACCCCTGCTGGCTTCTTACCTGCATAGTTTTGTTTAAGGTTTATTACGTCAATGGGTTGGAGACTGCAGTTTAGTTGAGGTCAGGGAACAGACGGGCAGAGTGGGGGGCCCTGGCCTCCTCACTCTGCTGCTTAACTCGCCTTGACGCTTCGTCAGCTGTGGGCTCCCTCTAGCTCGTGGAGCAGGCTCCCTCGCTAGGGTGCTCTGACTTTATATGTGTGGCTGGTTCCTCCCAGCTACTGCTGCCAGCCAATGATGTGTTACTTGAGGCTGATGGCTATCAGCTGGGGCTTAACTCTTTAGTATTCTCTCAGGCTTCCTTCCTGAGCGAGGGGCGGGGCTGTTTAAGCTTTTGGCTGCTTTTAATCTCAGCAAGGGGCTGCGCCTTCCAGGCAAGTCTTTTGTGTTTGTTGTTTTCCCACCTAGAACAGCCTGACCTTTCTTTAACCTAGGGAAACAGAGCTTGTGGTTGTGTTTCAGGAAGGCTGAAGCTGCCCTTTTTAGCAAGGACTGAGCTGACTCTCTCCCTGTATGTATCGGTGGAGTTTCCTTTTCCCCCTTCTCTCCGACTGGAATTTAGCCTTGTTTACAGTGTCCCCTGAAGCTTTCCTGCTAGGGTGGTGTTGAAAACTAGCTTTCTATACGCTTCCTTCTCCTAGGATCTGTCTCCTAAGATATAGGTTCTTTCAGGATTTGGCTCCTAGCTCAGGGTGACCTTGGGCTGCCCTTATTACTTATTGCTCTGAGCTGTTTTACTTCAATTAAATAATGGAATAAATGGGAGCTACTTACCCTCTTTTCGCTCTGCTGCTTAACTCGCCTTGACGCTTTGTCAGCTGGGGCCTTGATGCTTCGTCAGCTGGGGCTCCCTCTAGCTCGTGGAGCAGGCTCCCTCGCTAGGGTGCTCTGACTTTATATGTGTGGCTGGTTCCTCCCAGCTACTGCTGGCAGCCAATGATGTGTTACTTGAGGCTGATGGCTATCAGCTGGGGCTTAACTCTTTAGTATTCTCTCAGGCTTCCTTCCTGAGCGAGGGGCGGGGCTGTTTAAGCTTTTGGCCGCTTTTAATCTCAGCAAGGGGCTGCGCCTTCCAGGCAAGTCTTTTACAGAAGGAAATAATTCATTGGTGATGAATTTCAGAAGAAAATTTTGCAAGTATTAATTATGGTAAACACATGAGATAAAGTTCATAAGTGTGGGTCTAGCTCAATACCCACATTGCGGGGGAGAAACTGAACATGTGGATGCTTGAAAAATCAATCTGCATTTAACAGTATCAGTTAATTTTGTCACAGTAGTTCATAATCTTTTGCTATTTATTTAAATCATGTACATTAGTAACTATTTGAACAACTGTACTATTCAGTGGGGAAAATACCTATCCTAAGGATATATCAGTGATTATTTGAATAGTTTCCTAAGCTGCATAATCACTGTGCTATTGACAAAGGTCAATTCAGGTTCATTTGCTAAAGATTTATGTTGTCAATTGGTTTATTGTTTCATGTTGGACATCATACCTACCTGGTGGCAATTCTGTGAAATGCAGTCCTCCTAAAAGAAAATGTGTATTCCTGTATTAACTTAATTTTAAATGTGGTTTAGTTTCTCTAAAGAAGCAATAAGTTGGTTAGGGGAAATAAAGCCAGCCACATAATGCTTCAAATCCTTTGAAAATTACAGATGTTACTGCAGTAGTCTTACGCTTATATGTGGTCTAATTGCATAAAATAAAGCAATATAATGACAAAGAAAGACTTCTGTGACAAGATATGATTTTTCTGATTATAGAAAAAGAGTCTTAACTGACTAATAAAATAAATAGATATTGTTAACTTTAAATGGAGGTGACATAGAAGGCCATAGACATGACAGACGTAACTATAAAATCTTAAATTTGATATACTTTATTTGTACAAAGTTACTGTACCAAGTCAGACTACTGGACCATCTAATTCTGCATTGTCTGCACTGACTGGTTAGACGAGGGTATTTCTCAACCTTTTGCATGCAAAGCATGTACTCCTACTACTGAGTTATGGCCCTTCTGTAAAATAATAATTAAAAATGATTAATAATCTCATCATGTGCAGACTTTATTACTGTGTCCTATATGCAATAAAAAGGCCATATAGTGAAGAGTTGTCATAACTTCAGTTGACCAGGCTACTACATAATTTCACATAAACTGTTGAAAATAATACAGTCATGTTAATTGCATGCTGGTCAGAGTGATGAATCAAGACTGCTATATTTATTTATTTTATTTAACAAAATTAAATACTGCTTGCTCGACAGAAGAACTCTAAGCTGTTTACAAATTAAAATATTTGTTTAAAAGCACAGATAAAAGGGAACATTAAAATTTTATTTATTTACTTATTTAATTAAGCTTATATACCGCCCGACTAGCAACAGCTCTCTGGGCGGTGAACATTAAAAATACAATAAAAATAACACAAAACTGTACACAAAACTGTACAGTCTAAAATCAAAATATAATAATTTAGAATTATCAGGAATTAAAATGCCTCAGAGAAGAGAAAGGTTTTAACCTGGCGCCGAAAAGATGATAGTGTCGGCGCCAGGCGCACCTCCTCGTGGAGACCATTCCATAGTTCGGGGGCCACCACTGAGAAGGCCCTAGATCTTGTCACCACTCTCCGGGCTTCCCTATGAGTCGGAACCTGGAGGAGGGCCTTCGTAGTAGACCGTAGTGTACGGGCCGGTTCATATCGAGAGAGGCGTTCCGACAGATATCGTGGTCCCGCGCCATATAAGGCTTTATAGGTAAGTACCAACACTTTGAATCTGGCCTGGAAGCATATTGGAAGCCAGTGCAAACGGGCTAGCACAGGTGTTATATGCTCAGACCGCTTAGTTCTTGTTATCAGTCTGGCCGCCGCATTTTGCACTAGCTGTAGCTTCCGAATCGTCTTCAAAGATAGCCCTACGTAAAGCGCATTGCAGTAGTCCAGACGCGAGTTTACCATAGCATGTACCACTGATGAGAGGTCCTCCTTACTCAGATAGGGACGTAGCTGGGCTACCAACCGAAGTTGGTAGAACGCATTCCATGCCACCGAGGCTACATGAGCCTCAAGTGTGAGGGAAGAGTCTAAGATGACTCCCAGACTACGCACCTGTTCCTTTAGGGGGAGTGTAACCCCATCCAGGACAGGGTATGTATCCACCATCCGATCAGAGAAACCATCCACCAACAGCATCTCAGTCTTGTCAGGATTGAGTCTCAGTTTGTTAGTTCTCATCCAGTCCATTGTCGCAGCCAGGCAACGGTTCAGCACGTCGACTGCCTCACCTGAAGAAGATGTAAAGGAGAAGTAGAGCTGCGTGTCATCAGCATACTGATGACAATGCACTCCAAAACTCCTGATGACCGCCCCCAGCGGCTTCATATAAATGTTAAAAAGCATGGGAGACAGAACCGAACCGTGCGGGACCCCACATTGGAGAACCCACGGTGTTGAGCAATGTTCCCCAAGCACTATCTTCTGGAGACGACCCGCTAAGTAGGAGCGGAACCACTGCCAAGCAGTGCCTCCAACTCCCAATTCCGCAAGCCTCTCCAGAAGGATACCATGGTCGATGGTATCAAAAGCCGCTGAGAGGTCAAGGAGAATCAACAGAGTTACACTCCCTCTGTCTCTCTCCCGACATAGGTCATCAAACAGGGCGACCAAGGCAGTCTCAGTGCCAAAACCAGGCCTGAACCCCGATTGAAATGGATCTAGATAATCGGTTTCATCCAATAGCGCCTGGAGCTGGTCAGCAACCACACATTCCAGGATCTTGCCCAGGAACGGAACATTGGCTACTGGTCTGTAGCTGCTGACATCCTCTGGGTCCAAGGAAGGTTTTTTCAGGAGCGGTCTCACTGCTGCCTCTTTCAGACAGCCAGGGACCACTCCCTCTCGTAAAGAGGCATTAATCACTTCCTTGGCCCAGCCAACTGTTCCTTCCTTGCTAGTTTTAATTAGCCAAGAGGGGCAAGGATCCAGTACCGAAGTGGTCGCACGAACCTGTCCAAGCACCTTATCCACGTCCTCGAACTGAACCAACTGAAACTCATCCAACAAAACATGACAAGACTGTGCTCCGGACACCTCAGTAGGATTAACTGCTATTAAATAGGAGTCTAAGTCCCGGCGAATGCATGAGATCTTATGCTGGAAGTGTTCAGCAAATTTATTACATCGAGCTACCGATACTGCCGTATCTTGTAGGCCTGGATGAAGTAGGCCACGAACCACTTTAAAAAGCTCCCGTGGGCGTGAGAGAGATGACTGAATAGTGGCGGCGAAATGTTGTTTTTTTGCCGCCCTCACCGCTCCTACATAGAGCTTAGTAGAAGCACGAACCAGCTCCTAATTGCATTCGTCGGGAGTTCGTCTCCATCTCCGCTCAAGCCGCCTCCTGTCTTGTTTCATCGCTCTCAGCTCCGGAGTATACCAAGGAGCTGTATGAGCTCTACATAGGAGAGGGCGTGCAGGAGCGATCATGTCAACAGCCCGGGTCATCTCTGTATTCCACAGATTGACCAGGGCTTTGACAGGAGCGCCAGTCTTATCAGCCGGAAAAACCCCCAGAGCCTTTTGAAAACCTTCAGAATTCATTAGTCTCCGGGGGCGGACCAATTTAATAGGTCCCCCACCCTTGCAGAGGGAAAAGGCTACTGAAAGTCTAAACTTCAGCAAGCAATGATCTGTCCATGACAACGGGAGAGATGTAAAACTCCCCACATCCAGATCACTATCCCCATGTCCAGTAGCAAAGACCAGGTCAAGAGTATGCCCCGATGTATGTGTTGGGCCACTAACATATTGAGACAGCCCCATGGTTGTCATGGCGGCCATGAAGTCCTGAGCTGCCCCAGACAAAGTAGCCTCAGCATGAATGTTGAGATCTCCCAGTACTAATAGTCTGGGGGATCTCAACAGTATCTCCGAGACCACTTCCGTCAGCTCAGTTAGGGAAGCCATTGGGCAGCAAGGTGGGCGGTACACCAAAAGGATTCCCAGTCTGTACCTCTGGCCCAGCACAAGGTGCAAACACTCCAGACCAGTGATTGCATGGACATGGTGCTTGGTGAGTGAGATGGAACTCTTATAGACCACAGCAACCCCACCTCCCCGACCCTCAGATCTACCATGATGCTGAACCAGATACCCCGGTGGGCAGAGCTGGGAGAGACTAACTCCTCCCTGTTCGCCCTCCCAGGTTTTGGTTATACATGCCAGATCGGCCACCTCGTCCACAATCAAATCATGGACGAGGGAGGTTTTATTATGTACCGATCTGGCATTAAAAAGCAGCAACTGGAGATCTGAGAGTTGGCTGATAGGACAACCAACAACCCTGCGGGTATGAGAAGGACCAGAACGCGGCACAGCCACTACATGTCTGGGCCACGTTCTCCTTACCTGGCACGTCCCTCTCATATCACTATACCTCCCTCTACCCGTCACTATGGCAATTGGGGCCCCCTCAGGTCTCCCCTCTTGATGATAAAATCTCTTCCCGAGGCACATGATAAACTATAAATACAAAAAACTCATATACATAAAAATACACATTCACTCACATCATACACTCATATAACACCCATTCATCCACTTCAAACCCACACAGAAGACACAGTCCCGTATTCTGTGCGCCCAAACGCCAGCTCTAAGACCGTTCTTCTTCCCACGTATAACGCCACCTGGGGCCTGGTCCTGCAAGGTGCCCACGTGCAGAGCAGGAGCCCAAGAAGGAGAGAGCAGAGATGTTGGCCAAGCAGCAGCAGCAGCAAAGCAGGCAGATGGCTCTCCCTCCCTGGGCGGTGATGGTCCTCTTCCCTTGCAGGCACTGCAATATTTTGTTCCAGTTCAGGAGCCATTCAATCTCATTCTACTGATACAGCATTCTTCAAAGTTCCATGACATGCCCTCCTATCGTGATTATACAGCCACGAGAAAAAACCCAGAGCCCTTTCAGACTTTTTTCTCTGAGAGTTCTCATAATATGTCAAAATTCATTAAAAATCAGCCATGTTCACAGAGTACCTGCAATCCTAATACTGACCTTGCCGCAACTACGGTTGCTAAAGTTGGGACTGCTGGGACCTGCACTACTAATGCCGAATTATACTATTTTTAAATTGGTTGATTCCTTTTTATCTAGCAGTATGATTGGTTTTAATATTGGATGTAGTTTGTTTCATTTTAATGTAGATTCTGTATGTTTTAATTATATGTGCTTTTATTTGGAAGCCACCGTGAGTTCCAGTATTGGAAGGATGGCAGGATATAAATGAATAACTAACTAACTTGCCCCATACTTTGACCTTCATCTTCTGCAGTTTAAAAGTTAAAAAAAATCCTGGTCAATTTTAAATTAATTTAAGAAATTTTGGCTGGAAGCCCATGATAATGCGGGGCATACTCAGTAAGAACCAACTGTCAAAATTCTAAACGCCAGACTCACAGCTGCTGGGCTTGCCTAATCAGGGGGCTACACTGTGACGCCCTTCCCTGGCTCTCCCTGTCAGGTTCCTACCTGTGCGTGGCTACTGCCTGTCACTAGGCACCACCAGGGACTCCACCAGTCCGGACTGTCCTTTTTTATTGTTTCTCTCCCCGCTCTAGCACAGATCTCAACAGATCCCCCTGCTAGGCAACCACCAGTCACGTCGTAATACTAGTATTCCCAGAGACTCTGAATACTGGTATTGTTATTCTCTTCACCACTGCCACCATTTGTTACAGTTTCCCTTCAGCCTTGGTCATTACCTTACCCTCTCTTCTGGTCTGTGAAACCCCAGCCAAGGATCAGGCCTTTGGTAAACCAAATTAAGTATTTATTAAAGATAACAAAGCTAACAAGATTAACAAGATTTCTTCTTAAGGCCCATAAGCATATGGTTTTACTCAATACTAATCCGAACTCCACCCCCCTCCTTCTCCACTCTCTCCTGGCAAACCACTCTCTCAAACCCACCAAACAACCCACTCTTTCTCTTCTCCCCCTCAGATTCCACTCTCACTCTTCCTTTTATATGTTCAGCCATTTTAAACACTCAGCCAATCATCTCGCATTCTACTGCCCATTCACTCCCCCTCCTCTTTCACTCCACTTACCATGTATCTTCTAAACAACAACACTTACCATATATACATTAATATAAGAACATCACATTTCCCCCCCCTTAAAACAACGGCAGAGTATTATTCCTGTTCCAGGATTTATACGTCGCATTAACAATATAAACAAGTCTCTATGGGGAAAATGTCTTTCTTTGTTCCTCCGTCTGGTCACGTCACTGCAGTCCTGGCCACTTGCCTGGAAAGTCCATCGGCCAGTACATTGTCCTTGCCTTTTATGAACTGGAAGTCCACTTGATAGTCCTGTAGGGCCCAGGACCACCTCTGCAGCATAGTGTTATGGTTTTTCATAGTCTGCAACCATAACAAGGCCCGATGATCCGTAGTCACTGTGAATCTTCGTCCCCACACGTATGGGCGCAACTTGTTCAGTCCCCACACGACCGCTAGGCACTCCTTCTGGACCGACGAATAGTTTTTCTCCCTTGGCGTCAGCTTGCGACTCAGGTACGCCACTGGATGTCTGGTGCCTTCTCTCTCCTGTAGCAAGATGACTCCCAGCGCCAGGTCCAACGCATCTGTAGCCACGATGAATGGTTTCTCATAGTCTGGTGCTATTAATATGGGTCCTTGGCACAAGGCTTGCTTCAGTAGATCAAAAGCCTTCTGACATTCATCCGTCCATACCACACGCTCAGAACACTTCTTTGTTAATTCATGCAAGGGGGTTGCTATTTCCCCAAAATTTCTCACAAACTTCCTATAAAATCCAGCCACACCCAGAAATGCCCTTACTTGTTTTTTGGTTAAGGGGATCGGCCATGCTTGTATTGCCTCCACCTTGCTCCATAAGGGGGTGATTTTCCCACTCCCCACCTTATGTCCTAAATAGATTACTTCCTTTAGTCCAAACTGGCATTTCTTAGCTTTTATTGTGAGGCCTGCTTTTCTTAAGGCCTCCAATACTGTTGTCAGGTGTTGGACATGCTCAGGCACCGACTTGCTAAAAATGGCCACGTCATCGATATAGGCCACTGCAAAATCTGACATGCCTCGCAACACAGTATTGATTAGCCTCTGAAATGAACTTGGTGAGTTCCTTAGTCCCATGGGTAAGGTCACAAACTCATATAACCCATCTGGTGTACTGAAGGCAGTTTTGGCTCTGGATTGCTCGTCTAGTTCCATTTGCCAAAATCCTTTACAGAGATCTAGTGTAGAGATAATGGTTGCTGCCCCCAATAACTCTAACATTGCGTCTACCCTAGGCATAGGATACACATCTGGGACAGTAATTTTATTGATTAGCCGATAATCAATGCAAAACCTTGTCGTTCCATCTTTTTTCGGAACCAGGACAATACTTGAGGCCCAGGGACTGATGGATTCCCTGATCACTCCTAATTCCAGCATCTCTTCCACCTCCTTTTTGATCTCACTCAAAACTTTCCCATTCACACGGTACGGAACAGATCTGATTGGGGCATGATCTCCAGTATCAATGGAATGTATAACTATACTGGTTCGGCCAGGTTTGTTGCTAAAGAGATTCCTATAGGTTTTCAAAACTTTCAAAATCTCTTCTTTTACTTCCTCCTTCACCTCCTCTGACCATTCCACTTGATCTACCCCTCCTTTGTCTTTGCTTTCCTGTACCAAATCTGGAAGTTCAGGCCCACTTCCCTCAGGGAATAAGGTAACTTGCAACACCTGTACATCCCTGGTATGGTAAGGCTTCAACATATTTACATGAACCACTTTGCTTTTGTTTAATTGGTCTGTGGTGATTACATACATCACTGTGTCAAGCCTTTCTCTGATGGTATATGGTCCTTCCCAGTTAGCCTGTAATTTGTCATGTTTCCTGGGTATGAACGCCATAACCATATCTCCCACATCATACACACGTTCCCTGGCTGTTCTGTCATACCAGTAACGTTGCTTCTCCTGTGCTTGACTCAAATTCTTTTTCACCACCTCCATCATTGATGTTAATTTATTGCAGAATTCCAATACAAAATCTACTACAGATGTTTTGTACTCTCCCAGGGTTCCTTCCCATGAATTTTTTAACAGTTCCAAAGGTCCCCTCACTTTTCTAGTGAACATCAGTTCAAAGGGTGAGAAGCCTGTTGACTCCTGAGGGACTTCTCTGTATGCAAATAAGAAGCATCCCAAACGGTCATCCCAGTCTTGTGGGTGATCTTGAACATAGCTTCTGATCATGCCCTTCAAAACGCCATTGAATCTCTCAGTTAGCCCATTAGTGGCGGGATGGTAAGTAGTGGTCTTTAGATGTTTTAGACCACAACATTTCCACATACATTGCATCACTTCTCCCATGAATACACTGCCTTGATCCGTCAGCACTTCATGAGGGAAACCCAGCCTCATAAAGATTTTTAATAAAGCCTCTGCCACTACAGGGGCTTCTACAGATCTTAGTGCTTCTGCGTCTGGGTACCTGGTGGCAAAATCCACCACCACCACTAGATATTTCTTGCCATGCCTTGTGGGTTTGGAAAAAGGGCCCACCAAATCTATTCCCACTCTATAAAAGGGTTGTCCAATTATAGGAAGGGGCTTTAAGGGTGCCTTAGTCTTTACTCCACTTTTTCCCACCTTTTGGCATATTCCACAAGATAGACAATGTTGTTTTACATCTTTGGAGATGTTTGGCCAATAATAGTGTGCTGCCAATCTCCTCTTGGTCTTTTTTATTCCCAGATGTCCTGCACATGGGACATCGTGGGCTACCTCTAGCAATCTGGTTCTGTATTTGCTAGGTACTATCAATTGCTTCACTGGTTCACATTCATCCTTTCTCTCAGCGGGCATCCACAGTCTATATAAAATCCCATTCTCACACACAACTTGATTCCTCAGTTTGTCAGTGAAAGGAATCTGTTGGGTCAGAGCTTGTTCCTTTATCTGCTTCAAACTTATATCTTTATGCAGCTCTTCCCTGAATTGCTCTGCTTCTTTCTTATCAGAGATCACTTGATACAGTTTGTCTCCTTCAGCAGGCCTGCTAGTGGTTGCTATGGTGACCTGAGGCTGGTTAACAGATTCCACCCTGTTTGTTTCAGCCCCCCTTAATATGGCTTCTTTTTCTCTGCCAATTTGCTGTCTGGTCACTACATATATCTTTCCTTGGGCTCCCATTACATCTCTTCCCAGTATTACTGGTTCTTGTTGCTGGGCATTAATGCCTACTTTATATCTGCCCTCTCGGCCTCTCCAAGTCATTTCCACCAGGGCCACAGGCAAACTTTCTGGTTGACCCCTCACTCCTTGGATAGTCACAGTTTCCTGAGGTAATATTACCTCAGATTTTATTAAATCTGGCCTCAGTAATGTCTGAGCGGCACCAGTATCAAGCAATGCCCAATAATTTGCCCCTTGTACACTCACTTCCTCTCTCAGACTTGAATCAAGGTCTGTTACTTCTGTCCAGTTTATCTGGCAAAACTGAACCTTTTTCGCTGTTTCTAAAGCCTTGGGCTCTGTTTTCACTGCCCTTGTCTGAGCAGGATTACTAATGGGGTTGGCAACCTCACATTGAAAATGTAGGTGCCCCGGTCTACCACATTTGTAGCATAATTTCTCCTCACTTTTAGGGTACACAGATCCACTCTGGGGTGTCCTGTGCCCTTCAGATTTTACTGGAGGACTCACTCGCTGTGGTACCACATCCCTTCTGCCAGCGTTATATGGTCTGCGTTTAAATTCTCTTGATGTTTTCCCCACCCAGCCAGTTCTGTTGGAGGCGAAGTGATCCGCCATCTCTGTGGCCTCCTGCACCGATGTAGGGGACCGGTCTTTGACCAGGAGCCTTATTTCTGGTGGTAACTGATGGTATAATTGATCCAATATCATGAGGTTTTTCACCTCCTCCACAGACTGAGCTTTTGCACTTGTCAGCCATTTCCCAAATATGTCCATCAGTTTTGCCCCCAGCTCCACGAAAGACCTCCCTGTCTGTATCTGGCAGTTTCTGAAAAGCTTTCTAAAATAATCAGGCCCCAGTCTGAATCTTTTAAACACTGCTTCTTTGAATTCAGCATAGGTGACGGGCCTGTCTGAGGGGAAATATTGGTATACCTCAGCCAATTCCCCTTTAATCAGGTTTGATAAATACTGCATGTATTTATCTTCAGGTAGCCCCCACAACTGAGCTGCTTTTTCAAAGGTGCTGAGGTAAATTTGAGGATCTTGACCAGGCTCATAGACAGCAAAGTCCTTTGGAGTAATTTTTATTTTTGCTCCATCTCTGTCCTTTCTTGTTTCATCAGAATGAAACTTCTCTCTTTCAAATTTTAACTTTTCTACTTGTAATTCGGCATCCACTCTCATTCTCTCAAATTCCAACTCCCTCTGTTTGTCTTTCCCATCAGCTTCCATCCTCAATCTCTCAGCTTCCAACTCTCTCTGCTTGTCTTTTTCCTCAGCCTCCCATCTTAACTTCTCTCTCAAGTACTCTATATAAGCGGGATTGCTTAAATATCCTTCTGGGGTCTCTTCCCTGACAGGTTGTTTTTGCTGGGCAGTTGCAAATCCTATAAGTGCTACCCTCAATTCATCTACCCCTTTACCCTCGTGAGGTAAATTGAATGTTATGCACTTCTCCACCAGCTCCTCTCTTTTCATTTTTATGTATTCAGCCATGGTGTTTGAGTTCCCTCACTCTTTGCCACACACTCTTTGCCAGTCACTCTCACAAGAAATCTTGTTTTGTTATTTCTGTTTGTCACACCACTGTTCTGGATTCTCTAGTATTCGTATCTGGATTCTCTGTTGTTCGTATCCCACCGCTACTGCCACCACGTGTGACGCCCTTCCCTGGCTCTCCCTGTCAGGTTCCTACCTGCGCGTGGCTACCGTCTGTCACTAGGCACCACCAGGGACTCCACCAGTCCGGACTGTCCTTTTTTATTGTTTCTCTCCCCGCTCTAGCACATATCTCAACAGATCCCCCTGCTAGGCAACCACCAGTCACGTCGTAATACTAGTATTCCCAGAGACTCTGAATACTGGTATTGTTATTCTCTTCACCACTGCCACCATTTGTTACAGTTTCCCTTCAGCCTTGGTCATTACTTACCCTCCCTTCTGGTCTGTGAAACCCCAGCCAAGGATCAGGCCTTTGGTAAACCAAATTAAGTATTTATTAAAGATAACAAAGCTAACAAGATTAACAAGATTTCTTCTTAAGGCACATAAGCATATGGTTTTACTCAATACTAATCCGAACTCCACCCCCCTCCTTCTCCACTCTCTCCTGGCAAACCACTCTCTCAAACCCACCAAACAACCCACTCTTTCTCTTCTCCCCCTCAGATTCCACTCTCACTCTTCCTTTTATACGTTCAGCCATTTTAAACACTCAGCCTAGAATCTAGCATTCTACTGCCCATTCACTCCCCCTCCTCTTTCACTTCACTTACCATGTATCTTCTAAACAACACTTACCATATATACATTAATATAGGAACATCACATACACCCACACCAGACTTTGATTTCATTTGAGACAGTAATGGCTTCCCTCAGAGAATCCTGGGAAGTGTAGTTTATGAAGGGTGCCGACAGGAGACTCCTGTTCCACTGACAGAGTTCCAGCGGCCAGAGTGGTTTAACAGTCAGCCACTCTGATTGAAGGTCTGTGAGGGGAACAGGGCATCTCCTAGCAACTCTCAGCACCCTTCACTAACTCTGCCTATTAGTGAATAATATTTTAAACTCTTAAATTTGTTGTCTTTTTTCCTCAGCTGTTGTTTCTCCCATTAATTCTCTGTTCCTAACGGACAGGGAAGGTGATGTTACAGTCATATCTTTTCAGCCATTTTAAAAGGCTCCCCATGGAATCTTCCATAATGCCTTAATGAATTGCTTATCTCACTCATGTTAGGCCTGACCTAGTCTGATAAGTTTTGTTCAATTATGTGTTTTTCAAAATGACTCTGAAGATGAACAAGCTGCATAAAGAAACATACTTTTAAAAGAATTTAA
The DNA here is from genome assembly GCF_030035675.1 of Rhineura floridana. NCBI lineage: Eukaryota > Metazoa > Chordata > Lepidosauria > Squamata > Rhineuridae > Rhineura > Rhineura floridana. The sequence continues at coordinate 86,627,205 of NC_084484.1, read as the reverse complement.
TTGATACTTTTGAAAGTCAAAAGAAACAATTCTGAGAGGTGGACACAAGTATTGATTGACACTAACAATATTGAAAGAATTGTGGTTACTGAGGCTGCCTGAATCAATGCTGCTCTTGGATATGCCCACTCCAAAGCATCCAGCTGGGTCACCACATCCTGTAGGAGACAAAGCAAAGCACTCTGGCCAGAAGAATCTTGGTTGCCCAACCCTTCCTCATCAACTCTCCATGGCAAAAGAGTTCAGGAAAGGGATTATCTAGTATACCATATCCATACTATATTCCACATTTATACTGGATCCATATCAATGACCTAGTTTTAGGGCAGTTAGAAAATTATTTTCCCCTGGTAGTTATTACTGTACCATTATGTATAGTGCAAAGGATTGCAGGCCTAAGTACTAAGTATTCCATTCATTTGAAATAGCATTTTTAAAAATTCTCTTTAATCATCCATATTTCATTTGTTTGAACCCTGATTGCAGGTTTTGGTAATTTTGCCAAAGCTATGTTGCTAACCCATTTTTATTTTCTTCCTTTTCTTTCTCAAACTCGATCTTTAAGGGTGTGATCTTGTCCTCTTTTTAATCAGCTTCTTTGTTCTTGCTTTCCATTTCCTATTTTTGAATTTTTTAACTTAGTAGATAGTTTTGCACCTAGTTTGCTATAGCTTCCAGTCCTTCCATTCATTAATAGTCCCCCCCAATTATCACTCACATTTTTGCATTGATAAACATGCAAAAAACTTGAAGTGATAATACAAATTGCTGTATCAGGTTTCTTTTTGTGTGTTATTTTACTGTTGCATATGGGCACAAAAGCAATCTTAATACAATTGAACTTATGTCTGTATGAAGATTTTGTTTGTGTAGTGACTACCAGTATGCAGAGATGAATGTGTGCATCAGTAAAACACCTGATAAAAAGGATTTTGATGTGATCCTAACCATGATCACATGAAGACTGCTTTTTGAATCAACATATGTTGATATCATAGAGATTAAAAATTGCAAATGAAGGAACTGAAAACTGTGCCAGACTCTGCATGCTCCAATTCTAGAACCAATTTTAGCTTGAATTCATGAGGAAAGGAGTGGGACACAGGGTGATGTGATTCAGAGGAACAACAAAGGAACAAACTGGTGAAAATCTTAATCCTGTCAGATAGGCAATGTAAGATAAGCCAAAAGGCCAATGCATGAAATAGTAAAGAGGGCTATGACAATCACAAATAGCAGAAGAGCTAAAATGAGTAGAAGAATTAAGAGCAGAAGTAAATTTAAAGGTGAAAGACAGGAAGGCTCACAGTAAATAATGTTACATAGTCAATAATGGAAAATGGACTTAAATTATTTGTAGTCAGCTTTCAGACTGGAGCTAAGTAGCAACTTTATGGTTCTTTTCAGTTCAGTTTCTGCAACTAGAAAGTAATGTCAGAATCAAAAGTCTCATTCTGTCCTCATTTTCTGTGAGCAGTTTTGATCACAGAGCTATGTTGATGATCAACAGTCAGGTCATCACAATCACCCGGGGAACAACTGTTATGACTTGTGGATTGAAGTTTATGTCTAAGTGTCAGCTATAAAATTAGTGTTAATTGTATGTTAATTAATTAATTAATTATATGTTAATTGGAGAACCTTTTTCAATATGCTTGTGTCCTTCTCCCCTTGAAACATGTCAAATTTTATTAATTCTCTTTACATTTGTAACCACATTTTGTAAATTCATCACATCACATTCAACAATAGTAACACATTAGTGCCTTTCTGTCTCCTCTTCTTTATAACATGCCAGATAGTTTCCATCTCTTCTTATTAGCAGCTTTATTATGCTTTCATCAAAAATTCTAATGGGCAGATTATTCCATACCATCTGAGGGCTTGTTTTGTCCATCTCTAATCACAGTAACTAGATATGTCAGATTTTTGTAAGCTTTATTTTGTTTTGAAGACAAATTAAGCAGCATGTGTTCTAATAATTCATATGGATCTGATAAACTGCTTGAATAGAAACTATAGGAGTCAGACTACTTGATTATACATGGTATAGTATGAATTATAAGCTAGCAGCCATATAGGCTAAATCTGCCCCTTGAAGGGTGCTTTGCCTCCAGCCCACGTTATAAACCCAGTTACTTTCTCCTGCCTTTTCTCTTTGCTTGAAAGAGTTGAAGATGATAGATAAGGGTGCAAGGAAGAGATTTATCTTCCTTCTGTGCTCTTCTGACATTCTCTCATATTTTCCAGTCTGGTAATGAACAAGAGTGGAAACAGACAGAGGAAGAGTCTTTCAACATTCCATTCAATTTAAACACAATGGGTGGATGAACAAGAAGAGCTTACCTGTATGTCATTCCATATGCCAAAATATTATTTAACCTGGTCCCTCAGCTGTTATATGTACACGTCAAGGAAGTATCCACCTAGGCAATAGATCTCTGGAGTGCTAATATTACATACTCAGGTGAAGCAACCTGACACCAAGCACATGGAACACAATGCATGGATAAGTTTTTCTTGCATGCCCAGATTCATATTTAAATCAAGCCTCCACCTCAAGCCCCTCCTATCATCCCAAGCTGGGGAACAGCTTGGAAGAACAAGGAGGAGAAAGGGATGTGCAAAACAGACTATTATCTTCTATTACACTCCTTTGTGTCTCCATCTTCTACACCTATAAACTATCTCATACTGGACAGCAGGGCCGGTTCTAAAGGGCGGCCAGGTGGGGCACTGGCCCAAGGGCCCCTGTAGCTACAGGGTAACGAGGGGCCCTCAGCAGCCCCTCCGCTCCCCTTCCATGATCTGTGGTGATCCGTGCCCCCCGCACCCCCTACTTACCTGTCTCCTGCCTTTTAGTATTGCCCTTAATGAAGATGGTGGCCACGGTTTCCCTAAAGTACTGAAGCCGCTGCCGCCATCTTAGTTGATGGCAAAGATGTGAGTGCGTAGCATGCACGTGTGCCATCAACAAACATGGTTGCAGAGGCTTCATCCCCTTAGGGAAACCGCAGCCGCCATCTTGGTTAATGGCAAAAGTAAAAGACAGGGGACAGGTAGGTGGAGGGGCCGCGCGTGTGAGAACGCGCACACACACCAGGGCCCAGGGCAAGCTGATGCCCAAGGACCCCAGCATGCCTGGAGCCAGCCCTGCTGGACACAGTGTGCTACAGGAATGGGAGTGTCCCCTCATACTTGTGATGTGTTCATCTCTTTCCCCAATTCCAGGCTATTACATGTAGTGTAGAAGAAAACACAAATGCAGAAGAAGAAAGAGGTAGACTTGTCAGTTAATAAGTATGAGAGGAGTTGAACTACTACCCACCGCCACCTTCTCTGCATTCAAGCTAACAGTTGAGTGAGGCATAAATCCACCTACTTAGTAAATGAGCATATGAGAAAATGGAAAATTTCATACCATTTCTTTTTGTTACCAAGTCTGTTCATTTTTAGCTGGCAATATATATATATATATTTGTAATATTTATGGAAATACAAATTTTATATTTTTTGACAGGAGACATAGCCAGCTTTAGCAGTGTACTTATAGGAAATATAGAGAGACTGAAATGTTTATTTTATTAACGTGTGGGCTAGATAAAGCCTTCTGACAGATTTTCCTCCCTCATTTTGTGATAATGGTTCCTAATATTCTTCTTGACGAAAAGGAAAGCTGCCAGATATTTCCTGGTTTAGTTTTCTCTCTGGTAATTGTTTAGCAGGTCTTCCACTAGCCGATACTCATTTTCCAACAATTTCCACATAAATTGGTTTGAATTGGTCTAAATTAGCTCATCTCAATGTATAAGATATGCATTGTTTTGTATGGCATTGCATTGGTTAGTATTGTGCAAGCCAATTGCTTTCTTTTTATGAGCCTGATCTATCATGAGGTGTCAAGGGTTGAAATTTGCATTGAAGTAATTTGATCACCCACTGTTTCTTGCTCGAAAAAAATAGACCGAAATACTTGATAGAAAATCACTGAGATGATTACTTTTAATATCCTTGCTTCAGACTGCTGTTGTGTATTTGTCCTGTTTATCAGGGAGTGAGAAAACTTACATAGATAGTCCAAACCAAAATCTGTTTTTATTATTTTTTAATATATTATTAATACGTAATGTATTAAGATGGTGAACAAATGCATAGGGAAAACAATCTGAATGTCAATGTGGTGTGATGGTTAGAGTGCTGGACTAGGACCTGGACGACCAGGGTTCAAATTCCCAGACAGCCATGAAGCTCACTGGGTGACCTTGAGCTAGTCACTGTCTCTAAGCCTAACCTAAGCCTAACAGGGTTGTTGGGAGGGAGAGAACCATGTTTGGATGCCACCCTGAGTTTCTTGGAGGAAAGGTGGGATAGAAATGTAATGATAAATAAATAATCTTGGACAAGCTATTTCTAAAAAAAACCCAAAACCAAAACAAATATATAATTCATACTTATCCCTTCTCACATTTAAATGTTTTCCAAACTTATATTTATTTTTTCTAGAGAATTGTAATCCAGATGAAGAAATCAGTATGCCCCTTCAGTGTAATTTAAACATTCTCCTCTTCAAAACATGGAATAAATGTATACTTTTTGGTTTTATGTTCAAGTGGGCATAAACATTACTATCATTTTAGAGCAATAAGAAGAGTAGATCAAATGAAGCACAAGACAGTGTTGCAATCCTAGTAATTCTATATGATTTCTTCCAGAGTCTGGATCTTATATATTTACTTGTCAAAATAATTTACTTTGATTTCAAATACATCTGTGTTTTTTCCCCAACAGAAAATTCAATCAGAGTTGGCAAGCCATGAGATTAACTTGGATGAAATGAAAAAACGGAACCGGGGTAAAGATGCTGCCAAAAGAATATTTTCCCAAATTGATATTGCACAGGTTTGTAAATTTTACTTTCTTACTTAGTGTAAATCCCTTATTTAAAATATGCAAAGGAACTAATTATTGCTGACATGTGAAACAGCCATTCTTTATCTCCCAAGTTTTTTCTTTATCTCCAAAGGTTTTTGGGGGGGGGCATTCTGCATTGCTTAGCTTGTAGTGTTTATATTTCATTTAGTGTGAGACGGGGAAAAGTAGCATATAATATATGAGGTTGAAATTTCAGGGAATTCAAAATTGTGCCTTTTCTCAATGCAAACTATCAAAACTGAAGAATACTGTTGTTTTCATCTTCACAAATACTCCTTGGTCACAAAAATAAATACTTTGACCGGAATTTTTTAAAACTATGAAACCAGATCAGTGATCCCAAAGGATCTTTAAACTTGCTGCTTGGTCAAACATCTGCTGTGATGATAGGTGCCAAACTGCCTTTGGAACTGAAGGGAGTTAAAAAAAGCAGTTTGTAATGTGGCATGGGAATCAGATGTTAAAATAATAAAAAATAAATATTTTATGGAGTTTGTGCCAGCCAATTGATTCATAGTACCTTCAGGTTTGGGAAAATGAACTCTAACAAAAGTAACATATATTTATGAAAGTCAACACAGACTTTTTGTGAATAGTTAATGATGCCAACCAATATGCACTATTTTGGTTATCTACTCTGTCAGACTTTTATACATGGGATATAAGAAGCAATTTCTAATGCAGTACAAGAGGCTGCTGTTGCTGTTTAAAAAGAAAGAAAAAGGGGGGAAATGCTATTTATGTAGATCTTGCTATCCACATCTCTAGATTGGATCCTTACCTTCCAAAATGCTTGCCTTTGCATAAATAACTTGTTTTGTCCTTTTTTCAGAATCTGATCTTAAACTTGTGGCTCCTCTATTTAAAACTGTCTGTCTGTACAGAAGACAGGGAGAACTTATTAAACCAAAGTTTTATTTGGTTCTCCTCATGGGCTCCTGCTGGGAGGCTTTTGGGGTGGGTTAGGTTTTTACTGTTATGGTTTTAAATTTTAACGTTTTAATGTATTTTTTTTTATCTTGTTTTATCTGGACAACCAGCCAGATGGACGACTAATAAATTTAATAAATAAATAAATATTAATAAGGGCAGGATATAAATAAAATAATAAATAAATAAATAAAAGTTTTGCTGTTGCTACTTTTCATCATAACCTAGAGAAAGTTAGCTATATTTAAAAAAATTAAGCTGTCTTTCCTAGACTTTATTGAAGTAAATGCATCAGGGCATTTGGCTAATTTTGATTTTATTTATTTATGAAATTTATATCCCGCCCTTCCTCCCAAAAGGAGACCAGGGTGGCAGACAAAGCACTAGAAACACTCTAAAATGTCTTAAAAAGAGACCTTAAAGCATATTAAAGCAAAACATCTTTAAAAATATATTTAAACAAAACATCTTTAAAAGCTTTTAGAAATCTTAAAAAGTAGTTATAACACAGACACAGACTGGGTTAAGGTCTCTACTTAAAAGGCTTGTTGAAAGAGGAAAGTCAACTAATAATATACTTGCAGACTATGTATTATAAAGGAAATGCAACTCATTCAGTAACATTACTACATATTTGATTATTTGTATGAAATACAGTAGTATAGTGGCAAATTTAGAAGTGCAGGGTCCCTTCATGTTAGTCACAGCCTCACCCCCTCCCATTCTTTTTTGTTTGTTTGTTTTTTGCTGTTGGGTTGAGAATGAGATCTTCTTCCCCACAACAACAAATGTCCCAGGAGCCAGTAAGCATGAAATGAGAGAGTATTATTTATTTTTATTTATTTAAAACATTTCTAACCCGCTTTATCTTTCAAGAAACTCAAAGCGGTGAACAATTTCAATATAAAAACATAAATACAATATACATAATAAGCTATAATCACTTACAAAAAATAAATATACTAAAACTACATAATAACATATACATGTTATCATAATCTATTAAAATTAGAACATTACCGTTCCTCATTTAAGTTAAACACCATTTCTCCTTAAAAATTTTCCTATTCTTATTCCTATTCCTTATTTAAGTTGAACGCCACCCGGAATAGGAATGTCTTAACCTGGCGATGGAATGCCAAAAGCGAAGAAGTCAATCGCACCTCAACTGGTAATGAGTTCCAAAGTGTAGGGGCGATGACAGAGAACACTCTATCTCTAGTTCCCGAAAGATGGACTTGTGAAACTGAGGGAATCACAAGAAGGGACTCATCAGAAGATCTCAGGAGGCGGGAGTGTTCATAAAATGACATCCGATCGGACAAATAAACAGGGCCCAAACCGTATAGGGCTTTAAAGGTTAAGACCAGCATCTTGAATTGAGATTGGAAGCTAACTGGCAGCCAGTGGAGCTGTTGTAACAAGGGGGTTGTGTGGGTTCGAGGACCAGCCCCCGTCAGCATTCTCGCTGCTGCACGTTGAACCAATTTAAGTTTCTGAACTGTCTTCAAGGGCAGCCCCACATAGAGTGCGTTGCAATAGTCCAACCGGGATGTAACTAAGGCATTTGTAACCTTCGTCAGATCAGACGTCTCTAGAAACGGGCGCAGTTGGCGAACCAGTCTTAATTGGGCAAAGGCGCTCCTGGACACGGCCGAAACCTGAGCATCCAGATTCAAAGCCGAGTCCAGAAGCACACCCAAACTGCGAACCTGAGTCTTCAGGGGGAGTGTAACCCCGTCCAACACAGGTAGATTCCCTATTTCCAGGTTTGTCCCACGATTGACGAAAAGCACTTCTGTCTTGTCTGGATTTAATTTCAACCTATTGACCTTCATCCAATCCATCATTGAGGACAGGCACTGGTTCAGGGGTCAGACGGCATCTTTGGCGTCAGGAGGGAAGGAGAAATAAAGCTGGGTGTCATCTGCATATTGATGATATCAGACTCCAAACCTCCGAATGATCTCACCCAGCGGCTGCATATAGATATTAAATAACAAAGGAGACAGAACAGAACCCTGAGGAACCCCACAGGTTAAAGGCCAAGGGGCTGAGCGGGAGTCTCTGAGTATTACCTTCTGCATCCGGCCCTCCAAGAAGGAACGAAGCCAGCTCAACACAGTCCCCCCTAGCCCCATCCTGGAAGCCGGTCCAGAAGGATACCGTGATCGATAGTGTCAAAAGCTGCTGAGAGATCCAGAAGAACCAACAGGGACACACTCCCCCTGTCAAGTTCCCTGCGGAGGTCATCTACCAAGGCGACCAAAGCCGTTTCGGTCCTGTGGCCAGGTCTGAAGCGAGATTGGAGAGGATCAAGATAATCCGTTTCATCTAGGAAATGTTGAAGTTGAGTAGTCACCACCCGCTCCATGATTTTACTTAGAAAAGGCAGGTTGGAGACTGGTCGATAATTACCTAAACACAATGGGTCTAAGGTAGGTTTTTTCAGCAATGGTCTTACAATCGCCTCTTTCAGGCATGCCGGAAGGAACCCTTGTTGGAGAGAAGCATTAACCACCCCACAAACCCACATGACCAGCCCCCCCTGGCCTGTTTTATAAGCCAAGAGGGACAAGGATCAAGAGGGCAGGTGGTAGGTCTCATCCCTCCAAGAAGTTTATCTATATCTCCAGGTTGAACAGGTTGAAAGAAATCCATCATAATATGACAAGCAGAGGTCGAACGTACATCCTTAGAGACTGCATCAATATTGGCGTCCAAGTCGGAGCGGATCTGAGTGACCTTATTCGCAAAATAAGAAGCAAACTCCTGACATCGAGTTGGGGGGGTGTTCCACATTATTCTGAGAATAGTCAGGGTTGAGCAGACTTTTAACCACTCGAAATAATTCTGCTGGCTGATTACTGGCTAAAGATATGGAAGTCATAAAAAAAAGCCTTTTGCGTAGCTCGTCTAGTAGCCAAGTATGTTTTAGAGAATGCTTTAACAAGAAGTCGGTCAGTTTCATTCCGAGATTTCCACCATCGTCGCTCTAGACCCCTACGAGTGCGTTTCATCGCCATCAGCTCACTGGAGAACCATAGAGCTGATTTTGCTCTGGTACGCATGAGGGGGCGTTCAGGAGCGATTGTGTCTACTGCCCTGGTCATCATGTTATTCCAAAGCTCGACCAGAGCATCGACAGGATCGCTTACTCGGGAGACAGGAAATTCCCCAAGAGCTGACAGGAAACCAGCCGGATCCATTAATCTGGGGCGGACCATTTTAATGGGTCCTTTCTCCCCGCAGTGGGTATGAGCCGCAGTTAGTCGAAAACTGACCAGGTAGTGATCGGTCCATGACAACGGAGCTATGGAAAGACTCGCCACACCTAGATCACTATTCCCCTGTCCCGCGTAAAAAACAAGGGTCAAGAGTGTGTCCGGCTGCATGAGTGGGACCAGATATTAGTTGGGATAACCCCATGGTTGTCATGGCGGCCATGGAGTCCCGGGCCTCTCCATAAAGTAAGGACTCAGCGTGAATATTGAAGTCACCCAGCACCAACAATCTGGGGGACTCCAACATCAACCCCAAAACCAGCCTGGAGAGCCCGGGTAGGGAGACTGTTGGGCAGCGGGGAGGATGGTACACCAGCAGAATCCCTATTTTGTTCCGCCCACAAAGCTTTAAATAAAGACACTCAAACCCGATAGACTGCGGGAGAGGGCACCTGGTCATAGAGATGGAATCACGATAGACCACTGTGACTCCCCCACCCCGTCCCCCAGGTCTAGCCTGCTGTTGCACCTGGAAACCCGGTGGGCAGAGATCAGTGAGGTTAACCCCACCGAGCTCATCCAACCAGGTCTCCGTAATACACGCCAGGTCGGCATGCTCATCCAGGATCAGATCCTGGATGATCGAAGTTTTCTCATTCACTGACCTGGCATTGAAAAGCAGGACTAGTAACCCGGGGGAATTGTCATCCGAGTACACCTGTTTATTTGGCCGAGGTAGTCGTATAGGGGTCAATAACCAACAATAGAGTTGATTTCTCCTAGAGTGGTATGGGATTTTCCTCATATCATATCTCCGCCTCCCAAGTAGAGTTGTTATAGGTTCTCCAGAAGTAAGGTCACCAGGGGACTTTAATAAATCTATATTGGCATTCCATGACACTGCTACAGGTGAAGAAGACAAAAAAGCTGGTTGATTCGTATGGCATCAAGGTGATCCAGATTCTTCTTGATGGACTAGGACTACCCTTTGTAGGTTATGTTGAACATCGTTCGATTCTAATAGAACTGGTAAAGCAAAAGTTGTTGGTATTTCTATGGCCTGGGCTTTATAAGGCAAGTCGAACTCGGGAGCTTCCAGGGGCCTGGAGGAAGACCTCTTGCCCTGTAAGTTCTTAAGGAGTTTTTTCAAGTTGTTGATAATGTCTTGTTGAACATCATCCGAGAAGCTGGTAAAATTAGACATTAACTCCTCTACTCCATCAGAGAAGAGGGCAAGCGATTCATCCTCACAATCTTCCTGGATAGATGACTTTAATGGTGACTGAACTGGAGTGCTCATAGATAAAGGGCTATTAGAGCCATTATAACTGTCTTCTCAGTGGCTGACTCACCTCCTTTCACTCTGATTGACTCCAATCAGCAGGAAAGGACAAGGAAGTGTCTTAGAAGCTTCTTCTTGGTGGCCAACCCACTCCCCTTTCATGATGAGTGAGTCATAGGATACTGGAGACATAAGGACCCTGTTGGGACTCTGCACCCAAAAAAGTAAGGGGTTTAAGACCCCCTGAGACCCTGGACAACTACACCCTGAAATGACCTTGCAAACAGCAATCTCAAAATTCTTGGGAATGTGCTATCAGTTCAAGGAAAGCTACGCAGGAGTTCATAGTGTTATTGCTTGCTAAGATGCATATGCATGCTGTCAAAAGAAAAGAAATTTCCAAGATCTTCCCAAGTATGTAGAAATAGGACTCTTGCATTTAAAAGGTCTTCATAAAAGCACAACTGTGACATTATTAGCAGAATGACTCAATCTTCATACTTTGTACTCCTATTCCTTCTGTCTCATATTACTTTCAGAAAAAGCTACAAGATGTCTTTGTGAAGTTTCGCTTGTTCCAAAAGCCAGCCAATTTTGAGCAGCGCTTACAGGAATGTAAAAGAATTTTAGATGAGGTAAAATTGCAAGTGCCAAAGTTGGAGTTGAGGAGTGTTGAGCAGGAAGCAGTGCAATCCCAACTGGATCATTGTATGGTGAGTATTTACAATGAAGTAGTTCCCATATAAAGTAACTTCCTTGACTATTCTGGCATTTTCCAAAAATCAATGCAATTTTGCATCAATAAAAATAAACTTTCCCTTTTCTGTCTTGGCTAGAAATTGTATAAAACACTTAGTGAAGTGAAATCTGAAGTGGAAACAGTCATTAAAACTGGGCGTCAGATTGTACAAAAACAGCAAACAGAGAACCCAAAAGAACTGGATGAAAAACTGACAGCTTTGAAATTACAGTATAATGATTTGGGTGCCAAGGTATGTTCTGCACTTTTCAATGCAAATCTCTCTCTCTCTCTCTCTCTCTCTCTCTCTCACACACACACACACACACACACACACACACACACACACACACACACACACACACACACACACACTCTTCCATTTAGGTGTAATTTCTTTTATTTTCCTCTCTTAAATTGATATTTTCTGTGTTTGCTTTCTTAATGAGAAAATATTCTATTAAGTGAATATTCAGACTGATCGAGTTATATATTCAAATAATGCAACTAAACAATCTAATTTCACCTAATTGTGAATGTTATATGAAATATATTCCATTCCTTTCAAATAACTGGTAGCTAGATTTTTACGTGTCCTCATTTATTTTTCAAATTCAGTTGACATGGAAAACACATCTTAGCATGAAATACAGTATATGTTAAGTACAAGAGATAATAGTAGATGTTTGTGATATACTGTGTAAAGACAAGTCAAACATATATAGCTAGAGAAGATCTTGGACCCATATGCTTATAAATGCATCTATAAACAATATACTGTGTGTTTTTGTGTATGACGTTTCTATGAATAGAATTAGATGTATGAAAAACTGTCCTTCATATTAAGGAAAAAGTGATTTTCTGCAGAACTTGCAAATACTAGCTCCTTTCTATAAAACAAATAAATGCAGATTCTGCCCTTTAGGGTTACAGTTTAAGACATAAGGTTGGATAGGGAAATGATATATGTGCAAAATTAATTAACATATGCCAATGTGAAATAAGCAATTTTTAATGAGGGTTTAAATGCACCAATGAAAAGAGCCATATGGTTGGGGACAGCAAGTGAGAATTGGTGGAGTAAGTGTAATCTTTGCTTTACACAGGAGAAAGGTATTGCAGGAATTAAAAGAGTGCAAGGAAGCATAGGAAGAGGGAAATGTTTGTATTTTTATTGCTGTATTCTTTGTAAGTCTACTTAATCCTTTCCACTCTGGTAGTTTTTTAACCTACAAAACGCTGTCCTCAAATGCTTTTTTACCTGTGAGAAGAATGATACAGAAAAGATCCTGTATCTTTTCCTCCATGCGTTAAAAAGCATCTTGAATAGGGTCATTTTGACCGGATAAAGAACTAGGGAAGAAAACAGTCTTGTACCATCAACCCTTCTCCAACTTGAGTCTAGACTAATTCTGCTTTAAAAAACAAAACAAACATATTGAGAACACAAACATAGATCTACATGTAATGTGTAGTTTGATCAACTGTTGTTAGATGAGATGGTAAACAGAGCAACTGTATAAAAAAGACAGACCTTAAGATGGCAGTATTTCCTACATTTATTTTACAACATGTAAATTAAAAATGAGGGGGGAATCAAATGACATTACACATGATTGTGTGCAACCAACCCTTCAATTATTTTAAAACCCAATTTAAATAGTGAAAAAGCAGCAAAATACACACTTAAAATTGTACCTCTTTTTATTATTATTTCTATAAATTCAATAAAGTATTGCACATATATAGTTTTGTATGCTCCTAACTATTTCAAAAATTACATTTATAGAAATAAACAGTCCCCTCCGAATTCAAATAGTTCCTTTGCCCCAAAAACAAAATAGCCAAGATGGATTGTGGCTGCAACCTTATACACACCTACTTAATGGAGCATTAAGCTCTATTAAACCCAGTAAACGTACTCGTAAGTGAAATATGCATGGGGTTGCACTGCAAGTAGAGAAGGCATCAGGTGTTTTTTTAAAAAAACCATTTTATTTCTTCTTTGCCATACAAATATCGGAACAGTATAAAACAATATATAACACACAAGAAAAGAAAGGAAAAAAACAAGCATTGTTGACATTGTTGCATATAAAGAAGTCAATTTTGTGCTAATTGCCCTTTTTAGTAATTGTTCTCTTTTCCACTTTGAGTTTTCCTATACAGTCTTTTTAGAGTCGTCCATGTACATACACACACACACACACTCTCACATAACCTCATATGCAGTAAAACTTAACCAAGATGCTCAAAATTTGTCTACTGCATTTTTAAAATTATTTCTTTTTTCTTTTTTTTTAAATCAACTTCTCAAGTTTACAATCAAAAACTTCAGAGCAATTTAAATGCCTGTTACAATGTACTGACATATAGCTTATACAATCAAAACATATATACATAGATAAATTACAAAAGGGAGAAAATTTTTAAAAAGTTTCAAAATTATAATAATAATAAAAATAAGAAATCAATAAATAAAAAAGAGGTAGAGAATAGTGTTACTGAGATTAATGTAAGCTTTAAAAGGCATAACATTGAATATATGGAACACCATAGAGATCTAGAAATTCACTTTTGGTAGACGGATTTAGTGTAATAAATTCCATAGACTACCCTAAGACATCCCTCCATAATGAGGCATGAGTTGATGGCTGATAGAAATTATGCTCCCCCACTGTTACGTAACTTATAAACATAAACCATTTAATATGAAAGATCTTTTTTATTTGGATCCCACCTCGCCAATCTTTGTTGCGTTAATTTTTCCATTAAAGCTATGTTTCATACCTGAGAGTACCATAATTATTTTAAATTGTAATCAGTGTTTTTCCAGTGATGAGCAATTACAATTCTTGCTGCCACTAGTAAGGTTACTATTAGATCCTTAGGGTGCAGTGAAAGATTATCTCCTTGGAAAATTGACAAGAGAGCCATAACAGGATCAGACTATGTTCTGCCTTGTAATCATCCCAATTTCATGAAACACTTTTTTCCAAAATGCCTGAACAGCAGCATACGTCCACCACATATGAAAATAACTTCCAAGCACTCCAAACCCCCGACAACACTTCTCTGTAGCAGTATTATTGATTCTATGCAAAACTAATGGAGTAAAAAACTACCTATGAATAATCTTGTATAAAGTTTCTCACAGTTTTGCTGATATTGAATGAAATGGGAATTTATCCCATAAATTTTCCCATTTTACAGACTCCCATTGTTGCCGTAGGCTATCTAAAGTCCCAGTAGTTAGATCTAGTAATATTTTATAAAAAGGTGACAAAGAACCCTTATCAGTAAATGATGTTCCCACCAAATACTTCTAAATTGTTTCTTTCCCAGAGCAGTAGGTCGTCCAGGTAGGGATAAATATGGACCCCCTGGAGGTGGAGGTGAGCCACCAGGGTGACCATCACTTTGGTGAATACCCTTGGGGCCGATGTGAGTCCAAACGGCATGGCCCGGTATTGAAACTGATGCTGGCCAAACACGAACCTCAGGAAGTGTCTGTGAGCAAGACAGATTGGGATGTGTACGTATGCCTCCTTTAGGTCGATGGAGGCCAGAAAGTCCCCCAGCTGTAGGGCTTCTATGATCGAGACAAGGAATTCCATTTTGAACCATCGATACTTCACAAGTATTGTGGAACAAATATGTTGGCAACAAGCTAGTGAGGCTGATGGGGAGGTGATATTATTTGCTGCCCTGAGCTCCTACTGGGAGAAAGGGTGGAATATATATATGAGACAGGTTCAAAAGAGTCTCCTAAGTTTAATAAACTGAAAGAGATGATAACTATTTTTAGAATAATAGTAGGAGCAGTAGCAGTAATATATATATATATATATATATATATATATATATATATATATATATATATATATATATATATATATATATATATATATATATATATATATATATAAAGTATTGTTATCACTGCTACTGCTCCTACTACAATTCTAAAAATAGTTATAGTCTCTTTGCATTGTTTTAATTTATTAAACATTGGAGACTCTTTTGAACCCGTCTTATTTTTTTATTTACATTTGTATTTTGCCCTTCACCCTGAAGGTTTACAGGGTGGCATATAACAATATATTAAAATACACAAATATAATTAAAATACAAGAACCATAAAACCAACAATATAAAACATATCTAAAATATCAAGAAATCAGAAATTCAGACAATCCAGCTGCAATCTGTCTCTTACATAATCTAAAATTATGAGCCTGGGAAAATAATTGTGTCTTTAGCTGATGCCTAAAAACAGATAGTGCTGGGGACAGCTAGATCTTTGGGGAAGAATTTCTATATCTGGGATGCCACAACAGAGAAGGTTCTGCTCCACATCCTCACACCACAAGCTGTAGATCTTAACTGACCTTTCAGTTATCAGCAGGACCTCTTGCGTTACTGTTAAGGCACAGAATGGCAGATAATAGGGGGTGTGATCCTTCAGATACTTGGGTCCTAAGTCATATAGAGGTTTATAGACCAAAGTCAGCACTTTAAATTGGGCCTGGTAGCAAACAGGTAGCCAGTACAGATAATTTAGGATAGGTGTAATATGACCCCACTTCACAGTGTCAGTCAATGATCTGTTTGCCATATTTAGTACCACCTGCAGCTTCTAGACCAGCTTCATTGGCATACATAGACCACACTGCAATAATCTAACTGAGAGATTACCAAAGGATGTGGTACCATAGTTATCTTGGTTCAGGAAGGCAGTAACTAGCAAACCAGCATACTGATAACATTGTCCTCCAAATCTCTTGATAACAGCTCCCACAAGTTTCCTATAGATATCAAAGAGCATCAGGAACACAATGATACCGTGCAGGACCCCACAGTACAAGTGTCAGGGGACAGAGCAGGGGTTTCCCAGTGCTATTCTCTAATATTGGTCCTGGATATAAGACTGGAGCCATCATAATATATTGCCTCAGACTCCCAACAACAGAGCCAATCCAGGAGGATGCCATTAAGAAATCAAGGAACAACAGGATTGCACTTCCTCTGTTCCTGTCCCCCCAAAAAAACTATTATTCAAGGTGTCTATGGCCATTTCAGTTCCAAATCTAGGCCTGAAACCAGATTGAAATCTTAATAATCAGCTTCATCCACATTTGCTTAGAGTTGGCCAACCACCTTCCTCTTATTCACCTTTCTCCAGAAAGGTAAATTTGCAACTTGGTGGTAGTTATCCAGTACCTCTAGGTTCTGGGAGGGCCTCTTGAGAAGGGGCCTCACCACCAACTTCTTCAGAACAGCCAGGAGTACTCCCTCCCTAATTTACCACTCCATGGACCCACCTGGTCACTTCCTCGTGGATAGTTTTCATTAGCTATGATGAGCAAAAGTGAAGAGAATAAGTGGTAAGCTTGTGACATGAACTTATCATTTAATTTGTAATGTTTAAGTTTTTTGCAGCAAGTTTCTAAACATGTAAACTGACTGTATGCAATTTTAAATTTTCCAGAGTTTATAACGTAAAAATCTGCAAGAATTTCCCGGATAAAAGGATCATTGCCTTTCAATATATTTCCAGTGCCTGATTCAGGTTATTCAATAGGCATTATTAAACATTTAAATCCTATTGCTTATAGGTCAGCTTTATAGTTATTGGCTTGGATCCTAAGTTTCTGCTTCATGAATGGAAAAAGCTTCTATTCACAGAAGGAGAGTTCTGTTATGTAGAAAGATCCCTACCACAAATGGAAGCTCCTTCCTTGAATGGAGCAGAAATAGATCTTAAGCCATTTTCTAGTGACAAAACAGTGGAGTACGAAGTTAAACTAAGAGAGAATTCAGGTAGATACCATAATATTGAAGTAGTAATGGTACAACAACAACAAAAAACAACAAAAAACAATTGGTCATTTTCATTATAATTTGTGAGAAGAAATTGTTTTCCAAGAGTTGCTGCTTTGATTGCTTTTCTTCTGCATTGATTCATCATTCTTAGTGTCTGCTGCAAGATAAGCCCTTTCCAGTACCATACATGAAGCATCATCCATCAGTTGCTTCAGATGTCTGGTAACGACATATCTTTCTGCCCAGGCGTTCCATGACCCATAAGATTAGAGACTGTTGTTACTTGATTTCTGTTTTTCTATTTTTTGTGTTATTGTTGTACGGTCTTTAGGTCTGTATTTTTGCGCATTGCTTAGAGATTTTAAATAATGTGGTTTAGAAATGGTTGTGAATAAAATAAAAATAGAATGGATAAATATTAGACAGAAATCGCACACAGAGCTGGATGAAAATGGACTGCACCTTTTACTGAATTAATACATGCTGATGTTTGGACATAACATCATAAAGGACATAAGACATTATCACGGCGTCCTTAAATATGTGTAAAGAGCATGCAGCTGAAGCATATTTTCAAGTTTCTATTGTTCCTTTTATTGAAGCTAACTTTGCAAATTATAATTAATCTAGCCATTCTGATTTTGTTTGGATGTGAAGTCATTGGTTTTGCTACTGGGAGAATGCAGATCCAGTAGTGAATGAAGCATGGAGTCTAATGTTGAATGACAAGAGTTAACATTCCGAGGTGTGTTCTTGTCATCTTTTTGCTGTAAAAGATTTAGCAGTTCTGTGAAGTGTAGATCTAAAACAGAAGATAGATGACCTCTACAGTAATGGGTACCTGATGGTGGAATCTTTTGATGGGAGTACTGCCAGAAAGATCAGCATAAGTCACAGTAGCACTTAGGATGGGTGGTGTAACATTTAGAAGGTTGACTCATTTTTTCCTCCCTTCTGCAGGTGACTGAAAAAAAGCAAGAGCTAGAGAAGTGTTTGAGATTATCTCGGAAACTGAGAAAGGAAATGAATGTTCTGACAGAATGGCTGGCAGTGACAGATCCAGAACTGACAAAGAGATCAGCAGTAGAAGGAATGCCTATCAATTTAGATGCTGAAATCGCCTGGAGCAAGGTAATAATATATATTTCCTTCCCTTGTACACTCACATATGTTTCTTGGAGTTGTCTCACTGTCACAACAATACAACAGGCAGCCACAGTCCAAGTTAACACCTCCCCCTGCAAAGTTAGAAACAACATATACTTTAAACTATAAATAGTCCCAGTTGTGTATTTTACTATGAATCATGCTGAATGGTTCATGATATATACTGGTGATACACTGAAGCAAGAAAAAGTTGGAGCCCAAAATTTAATATATTTACCTTAAGCTATACAAGAGGAAAGGTGTCAGGTACCATATCACACTGATAAGAGAAGGAAGGAGATAAATAATTCAAAACAAAAAATCTTCCCACATACCCTTTTTACTACTGTTGAGAGACTCCATTTTTTTTCAAACTTAAAAGGAGAACTTAGCACAGTGTCATTGTGTTAGTACCTTATAAGTGTTGGGACACTAAGATTTGCCAAGCACATATGTCATTTTATACTTTCTTCATAAACATTTTTGAACAGGCCATCTAATTGTTGCCATCATTTCCAAGATGAGTTTTATTGTAAAAAAGTAATGCCAGGAAAAAAACACCCAGAATTTCGGAAATATATATCCATAGCTGCATTTAGACATTATTATAAGTAAATAGTGTTACACACTTCTGCAGAAGTTATTCAGGAGAAGGATATACTTTATTTTTAATGAGCCACTTATTTTTAGTAAAAGGAATACATGACACTACTTTCCCTCGAGGAAGATCACTGTTCATGTGGTAATATGCTATCCCATTGTTCTGCCTGGTTCTGCTTTCAAGAATGGAAGTCTATATCCCCCCCCCCTCATTTCAACTCCTCTCTCTCCTGTGGAAACAAACCACAGATAGCCACATGTTTGCCTCTTACAAACTTGTGGTGCTTATAATAACTTTGAGAGTTAATTGTCCCTAACTTCCTGCAGTATAGGTAGTTCAGTGTAATTCACCACACAGAGCAATTGCATGTAGTGATGGAGGTAATATGGGTTTACCACACAGAGGTTATAATCGGCTGTCTGCCCGTTCAGTGCTACTCTGTGGTTCCCAGCTCATCTGTTTCTATCTCCAGGCTGTGTGATACTGTATGCGTCAGGGTTTTGCTGCTGAAAACCAGGAGCTTCTAGTGAAGTTCTCCCTCCATGCTTTCAAATTTTAGAGAGGTATCCCCATGTTGTTTCTATGTCCCAGCCAGCAGCAAGCAAAAATGATGATGCAGGTACTGTTCAGTAAATATTTATTGCTTTCAACAGCTGTTACAGTTTACAGAAATTATTGCTGTGATTTCATTCACTGTTTTCACAAGTTCAGATTTTCAAGGAATGGGAACATGCCTGACAGTAACTCAATGTTTTTTTCCAAAAGAAATCAAAATAATTCTTTGTTAATCATGAATTCAACCATACAACAGATGCCATCTTGTACACATTTGTATACATAAAAAGCTAGCTTTTGTATACTGATTATATATGTATACCACAGCTGCCACTTACATAGGCATGCCTGCCTTTAATTGAATCTTATTAATGATAAAACACTGACTTTGATAGTCCAGAAGTTACGTAATTAGTGTCTGAGGTTTGCTGATCAGAGCACTTATGCAGTAGAGTTGTTTTGTTATTTCTCTCTCGCAACAAAAATGTTGTACATATATTACTAAGAAAATCAAGAAGGAAAGGAAAATTTCATTAAAATTTCACACACATGAGAAATGTGCTAATTTACTATAATGTATCTGCTAGCCTACCAAAGCACTGTACACCTCTTGTACATTTTCATGAACGCAGCTGGTAATTTAGTTATTATATAATGAAAACTAGTAGCAACAAAAGGTTGGCTTACAGTCCAAGTTAACAAAACAAGCTGAATTGAATAAGCTAAATCAGATACCATCAACTTTGTCAAGGTAGGCCTTGCCAAGTATAGAAAAAAATGGACCTTCCTCAGCTTTATAGGCTGAAGTGAATACTCTACTATTGAAAGGAGAAACTTCAGGAAAGTGGGCTTGGGTGTGTGGATTAGGGTTCCTCAAATATATCAGATTGCTAAGGAAAAGATTATGTGAAAACAAAAATGTTTGTGAAAAATAGAGGGCTGTCCTGTGATATGTAGTGGGAAGGTAGTTAATGCATGACTCAGGAGAGAGCATAGGGGGCCATCTCTACGACCCCTGTCCTAACTACTGTATGGATGGGGTTCGCTGCCTAGTTCCAATCTGCTTGTATTCTGATAGTCCATTGTTCAATCCCAATCTGTTCTCTTTTTGTTTCCACTTGCTCTGGCACTAGCAGATTCGATCTGCTGTGTGTGTTTTTTGGTGATTTGATCCATGTGTGTGTGTGTGTGTGTGTGTGTGTGTGTATTTCTGTGATGTGTACAAATTGCGTAATTGTTAACATAAATACTTAAGTAAATGAGCACAGTGTTCCATGTTGGGTATTTTTCCTATTTATATATCAATGAGGCAGACAATTTCTTTTGAGTCTGTCTCTTGCCTTAGGCTAACTGATGTGCTGCTTAATGATTCCCTTCACTTTTGCTATTTGCTATTCTTGAATTAGTTTGTCAGCGGTACTGCAGCAGCATCACTACCACCACTAGTACCACCTTGTACTTTCACACACAAACACATCGGCAGTCCAGAAATGGTGAGAGAATGAAAAAAAGTGGGGCAGGGGCAGGGCGGTTAGTGTGGGTAAGTCTCATCATAATAATGTTTCCCAGGCAAGGGGATGGAGATTCAGAATGCTCTGAGTTGTCTTGTTTTAAAAACACAAAATTGCAGGATAACATGTATAGCCTAGACCAGACCAGGCAGCCAATATGTTTTGCACAGTATGGTGATAATAACACATGTTTTTCGTCATATATAATAGATAAGAGGCAATTGTTATCACAACTACAGTTACGAATGTAGCACCTTTGATTACGAAGCTAACTATGTAAAAGGGGGGAATTTGAAAAAAAAAAAAGCTTGCAGATTGCAGCTGCAGCTGCAAAATCCATGCTGATTACAGCTGCAGCCTGCCACCAAAAAAAACGATGCTGGTCTGAAAAGATAGTGGACTGTTGAATTAGTCAGAACCTGGTGCTATGTCCGATATAGCAGACATTCTCCCTATCCGTACTCCTAACCTCTTAAAAAACCTCAGACCACTAGACTGAAGAGTTTCAGAAAGGAGCTTGTACCTCTCCTTGGAACAGGTTGTGACTCCTTAAACCATGTGACACAGTACATTTCTCCCAGTTCTCATGTTGCCACATCTTCCCCCAGCTTAAATACTTATACCTCTCTTGGGGACACTTTGAAAGACCACATTTCACAATGCATTGATGAGATAGGGAACACTTGGTTGGCATTAAACAATTTGTTCTAAGTTCTTGGGGCTCATATTCCTGTTAAAGAGATATTGGTCCATTCTCAAATTTGGAATACCAGATGGTACTGTCTAGAAAACCTCTGTGTCATTTACTACTGCTATTTTATTTGAACTGGAAGTCCATTACAGTTACAGTCTAGCTCATGTTATAAAATGGAAACAAATATATAATGTCCAATAAGAATGTATTGAATTACACTAGTAACACAGTTTGGTAGCGTTGTCTTCTTTCAATGAGATGAATAAAATAAAGAAATTAAAAATCACCATCTTTCATTGCCATAATGAAAAACAATAAAGATGGTGCAAGTTATTAATTCCATAATCATATGGTAAGAAGGATTGTGATGTTACCGACATTTAAATATATTGTTTATGGTAAGCAAGGTTTGATTGCATGAGTCAGGGAGTGAGTATTTGGATATGAATTGTGACTGGTTGAAAGAGTGGAGTGGGGAGGAGGTATGTGATATAAAGAGAGAGTGTGTGTACTTGAGGATTCACACAGGACTTGGAGAGATAGGATTTGACAGGAAATAGGGAGGAGAGAGCTTAGTGTCAGATATGTTAGGGTCTGGTTTAGAGATTGATGGACAGAGATAAATAGATAGTGTAGGGTTAGGTTCCTTCTTTTTGTGCTATTTTTATCAAATGTATTAATAAATACCCTTTTATGTTCATCATCCCATGCCTAATACTTGGTTGTTGAAGAGAGAGAGAGTGTGTAGGAATTTGGACCTAAGGTAAAGGTCCTGGTGGCAGCAAAATACAGTGTGGACTGGAAGGTGTTGCCAGTTGTGGTAAAGGCCTGGAAGGACAGGTTATTCCCTTTTAAAAAGAGCAGGAATGCCACAAGGACATGGTAACAATCTCTGATTTACTGTCTGTGAGAATTAAAACATGTAGTCACCATCTTTTAACAGGCTTCTATGAGTATTAAGCAGTGTGACGTTGTATATTCATTCAGAACTCAGAATTTTGAAAGTAGCTGTAATGATTGATATAATTACAGTTTTATGCTTGGCATCACTTTAATCAGATTTTGAGTCATTGCAGAAAGCACAAACACTACTTAATTTGATAACTGGTGGTACTGGTAGAGACATCTAGTCCCTTAATCATTTTTTTTCTGTTGCTCAAAAAGGATTTTTTGTAATGTGTTACCATAGTTAAACACTTATTTACCATATCCTATTTGTCTAATAATGTGAATATTTCATCAGTGCTTTGTCAAACAATAATTTAAAAAATCTAGAATTAGGCTAAAATGTGCAAAGTACACTAATCACATTTATACTGTGAAGCAGTACAAGAAATAACACAGACTTGTTAGGGTTTATTGGTCTCTGTTTTTCACTTCTGTAACAGCGTCTTCTCACCATCTGAGATTTATCAACTTTTTAACTTGGGGGAGTGTGAAAAACTACTTAAGAACACAGCATAGGGAATTGCTGCAGGAAAGAAATCCCAGTAAATTTGTGTGTTTATGCATGTGCATGCAGGTGTTCATGGATCCATTACTGGATTGTGACTGGTGTATGTGCAGATCTGTGATAGCACTGCAGCTTGTACTATTTATCAAATGTGTATTCCAGTCTACTTCTAAGGAGTTCAAGCATGGGTTACACGTGATTAACCCATTATTTCCTGTGCACTAGATGTGGAGTATAGAGGGTAGTGTTGCCCAAGACCATCCAATACATATTACGGTTGCATGGGACTACCTTAAGCGTCTGTCCAAATGCTACATTCTATCTTTGTGCTACATTTGCTGTGTGCACACTGGCATGCCATATTGCCAAAGTCTATAACTTTCTGCGTCAGCACACAAATTGCCTAGCTCCTAATGCCTGGATTATTCCAAATGGAATCATTTTCTGGAGATGTTCTGTAGTGAGAAAAAGAGATTTCAGGTGCACAGAATATTATTTTAGTTTGAATCTGCTCTTCTTCCAAGTCCTGAGCATCAGTTTTAGCTCAGAGTTAAGCAAACACACAGAAAGGTTAATTTTTTAAGGCTCGGGACAGTCAGCAAATTCACAGACACCTAAGAATTTTGGGGATAAGAAGCTGTACAGTCCTTGAGCTTGTCTGACCAAGCTCAACGAAGCTTCCCAGCCCAAAATAGCCTTTAGCATATACAAAGGCTTTTATTACAGTTGCTGTTAATCTGTGCATTTACCCAAGTATTAATTGGGTTATATTGTGGGTTTCAGTTTGTATCTTGACTGGCTGACTCGCAATGTTTGATTTTTTTTAAAAAGCAAAGTCCATATTAAATCAACAGACAATTCAGCTGAGATAATGTTTGCTTAAATAGTCATTAATAAATGCGTCATTTCTAAACACACATACACACACACATTGTATAGTAGAGCAACCCACCAATATATCTTTAGCTATTTTTTTTTAATTGTACTTAAGAAATATTGTCATTGTGGGTGCAAAGACCTAGTCATACAAATATCACAAACACCTTTCAAATGGAGCTTGGCAACTTTATAAGGCAAAATATTGATTCTGTGCAGACTTGAGGAAGAAAGGATGATGTGCCACAACATTCTTCAAGTGCAATTTTTTTCTTTTTTGTCTTGTCTTCCGGTATAACTCCAGTAACTATCCCATCAGCAAAAGTAAGGTTCCTGCCTGTTTCAGAGTGGGTTGTGATTCAAAAGGTGTAGAACATATTGCACAGGTGTTACATTTAGCAGAGAGAAAGGGGTGTCTCCTCTAATCTCTCTATCCTTCTTTGTCCAAAGTGGATATTTGAGATAATTGGGAAATACTTTTGAGTGATATACATTGAATGCAGAGAGAGATGGCTGCCAAGATGGGGAAGTGATCAACCGTTAAGCTGGATTGATGGTGCTACAGAGGGACTAGTTCGCACCTGTTGATGAAGCACTTGGGGTTTTTTTAATATTAAGTGAGAGCCCAAGTTTTTCAAATGCTTCTGCAAAGACATTTAGGATAGTTTGAAGATCTTTCTCTGAATGTCTCTGTAAAAGCTGACATCGATGCTGAAATTCAACGTTGTCTGAGCTCTGCAAGTGCCACATTCTCCCGAATGAAGCGTAGAGTGTTCAAGGATTGGGATATTCTCAGGGAGACCAAAATGCTTATTTACAAAGCCATTGTACTACCAACCTTACTGTATGCCTATGAAACATGGACCATTTATAAACGCCACTCCCAACTTCTTGAAAGATTCCACCAACGCTGCCTCCAGAAAATTCTGCAAATTACTTGGGAAGACAGACAGACTAATGCTAGCATTTTGGAAGAAGCAAAGACTACCAGTGTTGAAACAATGATCCTTCAAGATCAACTTTGCTGTACTGGCCATGTTGTTCGAATGCCTGACCACCATCTTCCAAAGCAGCTACTTTACTCCCAACTTAAGGATGGAAAACAGAATATCGGTGGAGAGCAAAAGAGGTTTAAGGATGTTCTTAAAATGAATGTAAAAAAATGTAACATGAGCATCGAGAACTGGGAACTCTTGGCCCATGAACGTCCCAAATGGAGGTTGGCTATTATCAAAGGTGCTGTGGACTTCGAAGAAGCCTGAAAGAGAGCAAAAGGGACAAATGAGCTAAGCAGAAGGCACATCAAACAAATCCTCATCGCGACCATCTTCCATCTGGAAACCTATGTCCTCACTGTGGAAGGCTGTGTGGATCCAGAATTGGCTTCCACAGTCACTTACAGACCCAAAGACCTTATCTTGGAAGACAATCTTACTCGGCCATGAGTGATTGCTAATGATAAATGAAATTGAATGCACGTTTAAACCACATAGCTTTTTCTAAAAAAGCGTAGGAACTCTAGCTTATTAAAGGTGCTGACATAACAAGGCTGAATAACAAGTGTGCACCAAACCTGTACTATAGCACAACCATACCTTCCACACCTGAGAAAACATTTAAACCAAATTAACCCATATGCAACTATGAAAGAGAAATATATGTAGTGCCCAGGTGACCTCAGTGGCTAGGAGTGCCTTTTACCAGCTTTGGCTGGTAAGACAGCTGCGGCCGTTTCTGGACCGGGATATCCTGACCATTGTTGTCCACACACTGGTAACCTCCAGGCTGAATTACTGTAATGCATTCTATGTGGGGTTGCCCTTGAGGTTGGTCCGGAACTTGCAGCTGGTGCAAAATGCAGTGACACAACTGCTCACTGGGGCAGGTATCGCCAACATGTCACCCTGCTGCTGAAAGAATTGCACTGGCTGCCCATTTGCTACTGGGCCAAGTTCAAGGTTCTAGTTTTGGTGTACAAAGCCCTATACAGCTTGGGACCAGGATACCTGAAAGACCATCTTATCCCTTATATACCCAGTCGATCACTGCTCTCTGCAGGTGAGGGCCTTCTGCAGATACCTGCAGATACCAGACGCAGACTAGGATAGGTCTCAACTTAAAAGGCTTGTTGAAAGAGGAAAGTCTTCAAAAGGTGCTGAAAAGATAACAGAGATGACGCCTGCCTAATATTTAAGGAGAGGAAATTCCACAGGGTAGGTGCCGCCACACTAAAGGTCCATTTCCTATGTTGTGCAGAACGAACCTCCTGATAAGATGGTATCTTCAGAAAGCCCTCACCTGCAGAGTGTAGTGATTTTGCACCAGCTGCAGCTTCCAGATCAACCTCAAGGGCAGCCCCACATAGAGCGCATTACAGTAATCCAACCTGGAGGTTACCAGTGTGTGGACAACAGTGGTTAGGCTATCCCGGTCCAGAAATTTTAAAATGTTTTTAATCTTAGAAGATGCTTTGAAAGCTTTTTTTAAGAAACATTTTTGAAAATGTTTTGTTTTCATGTATTTTAAAGTTTGTTTTTATGATGTTTTAATGTTTGTAGTGATTTTGTTTGCCGCCCTGGGCTCCAGCTGGGAGGAAGGGTGGGATATAAATAAAATAATAAATAACGAAATAAATACTTTTAAGTTATTATCCCAGTCTGTGTCTGTGTTGGAATTGCTTTTTAATATGTTTTTAAACCTTGTTAAAAAAAACCATACAATGTTTTTAACCTTTTTTTAAAAAAAGTCTTGAAAGCTTTTTTTTTTAAATGTTTCTAAAGATGTTTTGTTTTAATATATTTTAAAGTCTGTTTTTATGATGTTTTAAAGTGGTTTGGTGCTTTTGTTTGCTGCCCTGGGCTCCTGCTGGAGGAAGGGCAGGATATAAATAAAATAATAAATAAAAATAAATAAAAATAATATGATATGAGACAGTAATTAGAGACTGAATCAAGTAAATAGAAAGGTATACAAAAGTGGCAGGAGAATATAATAAGGCATGGGGTGTGTAAAGGTAAGATTTGAAAGACTACTTCACCCTTAAACATATCAGGCAATTCACTAATAGGCAAAAAACCTTGCGGTTTAAGAACATACCTATAGCCAACAGATATTTCTATCAAACTTTAAAAAGCAGGGAAATTGGACAGCTATAGTGAATGCACCAGCGAAGCAGGGGAGCTGACCTCCTCTCTGATACATTGTCCAGCCCTACAAACTTGTAAAAATGCAAACACAGTTTGGGTTAGTCTTTCATAGTCCAATCCACATCCTGTGTAGCTGGGAAGAATTTGGTAACATGTGCCTCTGAGCATATGGTGAAGGAAGGGGGAGGGAAGAGGCAGGGAAGGGGCAAAAGGGAGGTGATGGGAGGGAGGAGGAGGGGAGGGCAGGTTTGATAATTTGCATACTTTTGAGTTCAATGGGATTTACTCCTTGCAATCATGCTTGAAAATGAAATGGACTGCCTTCAAGTCGATTCCGACTTATGGCGGCCCTATGAATAGGGTGTTCATAGTGAGCGGTATTCAGAGGTGGTTTACCACTGCCTTCTTCTGAGGCTGAGAGGCAGTGACTGGCCCAAGGTCACCTGGTGAGCTTCATGGCTGTGTGGGGATTTGAACCCTGGTCTCCCAGGTCGTAGTCCTAGGATAGGTAAAACTGACCATGGAGGAGGAGGATGGGGAGGGGGGAGGGAGAGGAGGGGAAGGAGGGGATTGGAAGGGGATGGGGGAGGGGAAGGGAGAGTTGAAGGAAGAGGGAGGGAAGGGGCAAGAGGGAGGTGATAGGAGGGAGGAGGAGGGGGCAGGTTTGACCATTTGCATGCTTTTTTGAAGTTCAGTGGGATTTTCTGCTGTGCAATCATGCTTAGGATAGGTGAAACTGACCTGGGGGAGGGACAGAGGTGAGGAGGAGGGCAGGGGAGGGCAGGGGAGGAGATTGGGTGGGTGGGCTCTGGGCAGAGGGGAAGCCCCTTTCCTTTCCAAAAGGAAAACATTGTGAACAGTATCATTCTTTTTCATGATTTTCCCCACCTTTTTATTCTACAGCAGGCACATGTAGCTTCCCACCCAAATTTAAACCAAAGCTGTCCCTGGCCACATCCACACCGGACCTTTATTTCACTTTAGGCAGTCATGACTTCTCCCAAAGAATCCTGGGAAGTGTAGTTAGTGAAGGGTCCTGAGAATTGCTAGGAGACACCCTGTTCCCCTCACAGAGCTTCAATCAGAGTGGCTGACTGTTAAACCACTCTGGCCACTGGAGCTCTCTCAGGGGAATAGGAGTCTGTTAGTGAATATTGCATTATTAAATTCCTGTAACCCACCCTTGGACCATATGGTGAAAGACAGTTAAGAAAACTAATTAATAATAATGTTGGTTTTTTAAAATAGTTCCTGTGAAGGGCTACTTCCTGTGTCACATTTTTAGGTATATGTAATCATACAGCTCATTCCTATATACAAGACCATAATATAGAAAGGATTTACATATTTCACTGAAAAGCAGTGTTCATGCAAAGCACCAACACTATTATGTCCATGGAATTGTGTTAGGGTTGGCAGGTCTCTGGTTTTCTCCCTCTCAGCACCCTTCACAAACTATACTTCCCAGGATTCTCTGGGGAGAGTCATGACTGTTTCACGTGAAATCAAAGTCTGGTGTGGGTGTGGCCCCCTGATTAGTCCAGCAGCTGTGAGTCTGGCTTTTAGAACCCTGACAGTTGTTTCTTATTGAGCATGCCTGACATTATCATTGAGTTCAACCCAAAATTTCTTAAATTAATTAGACATCAGCCAGGCATTTTTTAAACTTTTAAACTGCGGAAGATGAAGATCAGAGTATGGGCAAGGTCAGTAATAGGATTACAGGTACTCTGTGAATTTCAACAGATTATGAGATCTCTGACAGAGAAAAGTACAAAAGGGGTCTGTTTTTTTCTCTCTCTCTTTTTACACTTTGAACTCTCAATTCTCTCTGACTGTTTTGTGTATCACCATGAACATTTAGAGGGTTGTTAAGCAAGTGTTTCTGAGTTCAGGACTTTAAGTTTTGTAAGGTTTTGTTTTGAAATGAGCTTATTGGAAGAATCAAAATGGCATGGGGGTTATTTTTAATTTAACTTTGTGAAATGTGAAAAATCCATTTTGACTATAGTATACAGCCATTCTCGTGGCTGTATAATAATAAAGTGAAACTATGCAGAGTGCTTGCCCTTCTCCACTAAGAAATACCAACTTGTTCTAACCCTTCAGAAATGTCTTAAATTTCAGTTCCATAATGGAGGTCACATCTTGTATATTGTAGTGTCTTGGGATTAGCATCTTGGTGAACTCAGAACTATTTAGCACTGAGATTCATTGGGTTTGCCTGTATCTACTTTTGTCATCTGCTGCCTCCAGTTAGGTTAGCAGGGAGCTCCATGTTCATATTCGACAGTGAAGTGCTAACTCATCATCTTTTCCTGGCTTCAGGTTCTCTACTTGACATTCCAGCTGTGGAAGCCACTAGTATTTTCTATCTTGCTGTCAGCTTTGAGTGGCAAACAAAGAGGATGGAAGGGCATTAGTAATAAAGAGGACAGGCAAGAACATATTGTTATGGGTTTGGGGTTGAGATGAGTGATTTCTATGAGTCCCCTTCCAGCCTCTGATCTGGAACCCTTCACCTGGAGGTGAGAAATCTGCTCTGCTGGCCAGATCTCCCTTTGTTAGTCTAAAAGAGTGGCCAGGTGAGTTAAGGGGCCTATCATATGCCCATTAACAAGCAAATGATCCACGGAGATCCTATTGTTATTGAAACTCTTCAGGAGAGCCTCTCCCCCCCCTTCCTTGGGCCCAGGAGAGGCTTGTGTTTTGAGTTGGAACTGAGGAACTAGAGGCAGGCAGAGAGGCTGCCTCTTTACACCATGGCTTTAGGGTGCCTCCTGTAAGCCTGATGGAAAATGCAAGATCCATTGGACTGCTGATATTTTGAACCCCTCCATCTTAAGCTCAGGTTGGAATGTGCGTAAACAAACCATATTTCATAAAGACACCACAGGCTCCGTTGACCTTCTTTCCAAGGAAACCAAACCCTGGGTAAGTGCAGGGACCCCTGGAGATCTCTCACTGCTCGGGGATTGGGATGGCGCGCAACAATATGAATTACATATAAAATGCACTTCCCATCACCTCACTGAATGGGGAGAGCTGAAGAAAAAAGAGACAATACTATAAATCTGAATTCTGAAAAGTTTTCCATCTCTAGGTTTTACAACTGAAGAAGGGAAAGTGTGGTGACTTTGTGTCTCTTGCTTTAATTTTTCATCATATTAGATGTGGCTGAATCTTTCTAAGACTAGGATTTAGTTGTTTTTTAGCAAAGCAATGTAAAGGATATTGGGTGTTATTCAATGTTAGACATACGCAAAGTAGACTCATTGATGTTAATAGACATGAGTAACTTTGGTTTATTAGTTTCAGTGGGTATACTTTGAGCAGGACATTGTTGAATACAACCCATTACTAAATGCATAAATTTTGCTCATTAGTCCTTTGTCTAGATTTAGTGATTAAAAGTAATACATTATGCTATAAATTACAGATTTCTCTCTTTTTATTCATTATGCATGTATGTGTTGACATATACTAGACCTTTCCCTCTCTTTGTAGCAATGATATGTTGTAATGTAGAAGTGTCAGTTCATAATGTGCTCTTCTCCTGTCTTAATCATTATGCATATGCTTCCTGTAGGCAACACAGCTAGAGATTGAAAAACGTCAGCTTCAGCTGAAGAACATCAATGATTTGGGAGAGGGACTGAAGACCATTCTTAAAGGGAAGGAAAGCTTAGTGAATGATAAACTCAGCCTTCTGAGCAGTAACTGGATAGCAGTAACTTCACGAGCTGAAGAATGGTTTAACTTGTTGCTGGTAAGAATTACATATTGATTCTCGGAGAAGCACTACATAGTTTCTTTCAGAAGAGGGAAGAGCACTGGGGACTTAGGATGTCTTTGTAATATCTGTTTTATATTAAAGCAGAGCACAATGGAAGTAAATAGATCCCTTCAGTAAGCAGCAAAACTGCTAATCCCACATTATGTCCTAGATAGCAACTGTAGATCACTGGCAGTCCAGCTGAACTCCCAACATGCTATCTAACAATCTAAATTCAAACCGCAACTACTTCACCTACCATAGAGTGCAGCTGCTATTACCAGAGGTGGCCATGTAAGGATTATCTGCAGATTGAGTCTATCTCACCACTGGAAGTGCCTGGAATTGTGAGTTTGCAGGGGCATGCTAAAATTCAGTATGTGCAGAATGTTTACATGTTTGCATATACCAACTATTACCACAGCCACTAGTGCCCAAAAAGTCTAGAGCAGCCTTTCCCAACCAGTGTGCCTCCAGATGTTGTTGGACCACAACTCCCATCAGCCTCAGCCACCATTGCCAATGGTCAGGAGAGATGGGAATTGTGGTCCAACAACATCTGGAGGCACACTGGTTGGGAAAGGCTGGTCTAGAGAGACAGCAATTTGTCTAAAACGACCCAGTAAATCCATGCTCTGCTGGGATTTGAACTTCCCTGTTAAAATAGTCTTCATCACAGTCATGAGTTACAAGCAAGCCAACAATTTGATTGGTTGTTTGGAAAATCAGCTTTTATAGGTCTATTGCTGACCAAATCCTCTTATATCTTAACATGTGATGGTAAAAAGACATCTGCACAAGTATGTTGCTGAGTGAACTGGGAGCAATTTGGGGAAGAAGGGTATAATTGTGCCAGATAATGTAGCTGGGAAATGTATAGAAATTGTTGCTGCCACTGTAACAGCAGTTCACTGATATGACCAACTTCATTTAGTATATGTTCCATCTATTGTACAGTAGATGTTTAATTCTTGTAGGTACATCATTCTGTTTCAATTGTAATTACACTACAAGCAAATATAAAAGGTTTTGATAATGGTCTGTCATGATTTCAAAAGGTGTGTTTCTGATCCATTATTTGCAAACACAATAAAACTTATGTTTTATGCACATTGGCTGTCTTAATCTGAAAATAAAGTGTTTTTTTGT
This sequence comes from Rhineura floridana, assembly GCF_030035675.1. Classification (NCBI taxonomy): domain Eukaryota; kingdom Metazoa; phylum Chordata; class Lepidosauria; order Squamata; family Rhineuridae; genus Rhineura; species Rhineura floridana. The sequence goes on along the minus strand of NC_084484.1, from coordinate 86,595,366 downwards.
TGTCATCGGATATATATATAGCATTTTGACAGTGTGTGTGTCATTTTTACCCCTAGAGTAAAATAGATAAATAAGAAAAGTTGTACTCTCTTGTAACCACTGATAGCCATTTTTCTCTTATGTTAGTTCCAAATAGTTCAGAAAAGCAACAAAATTGGTCATACTTGAAAAGTATTTTAAGAATGAAAATAATTTCTAAATGAGCTGCTCCTGCATGTGATGTCAGGATCTGTTAGAATCTGTGTGGTTGTCACATGTAGCGCACCACTGCACTTCAAGTGGCAACCTTTGTCAGCTGAGCCTTACTTGAGCAAGAAGTTCTTTCTGAGCATTGACTGATATATTATATTTTGTGTTGTTATTTGGTCTTGGCTTGTTTTTGTTTAAAAAAATGTTTAAAAAATCCTGCTTCTTGACTTGTTTTCTGGTCCTGACCTGTGGCTTAATCTTTGATTTTGTTTCCTGGTTTGTTCTTGGTCCTGCCTTGCTCATTAGTCAAACCAATGGCCTGTCTCATGACTTCTGGTTCCAGGCTCCTGATTCATCTGCTGCTCACACTGTGTGACAGGAGTAACCAACATGGTGCCCTCCAGATGTTTTACACTACAGCTGCCATCATCCCGGACCATTAGCCATGCTGGCTGGGGCTGATGGGAGTTGTAGCTGAAAACTTCTGGAGGATACCAGAAGTTCTGGGCTCCTGCTGGAGGAAGGGCGGGATATAAATAAAATAATTAAATAAATAAATAAATATCACTTTGGCTATCCCTGTTGTATAAGAAAACAATTATAAAACTACATATTTCCTGCCAAATGGATTATGTCATTTGGAACCAGGACTGGTGCTCAGTAACCAATGTTTGCTGGCAGCATGCAGGCACATATCTGAACTATTGCTGGGCTTGGGGTAGTTGGTAGTCGATTCCCAAAATGTTAATTCACACATATTTTCCTAATGTATAAAGTGATTATTTTTATATGAGAGACTGTGATTGATTTTTTTTCAAAAAAACAACTGACATTAGAAAATTGCTTTAGGTGCTTTATGGACACTAGCATTTTTTTTAGCCTCCTATGTCATTATCAAAAATGTTTCAAAAACTCCTTTTAGTTTGCCATGTAGTTTGAAAATCTAAAGGTCTCATGAGCTCATGGAACCTGTTTTTCAGTTATTTGGACCTGGTAAATGCACTTTTCTTTTTATCTCAGAAACTAATTACATAATAACAGTGGATTTTTTGGTGTGCTAGTACTTACTGGTATGGAGTACTGTCAGTTCTTTTTTTACTGCCCGTGGCAGCCATTTTCTGCTGGCACCCACAGCACTTATAATATAATGTACTGCTGGCATCTATTTTTTTTTTACCAAAAAACACTGCTTAATAACATGTTCTACTTTCTTTATCTACATGCAGGCATATCAGAAACACATGGAGAATTTTGATCAGAATGTTGCTAACGTCACCACCTGGATGTATCGGGCAGAAATACTCTTGGATGAATCTGAAACGCAAAAACCTCAGCAAAGTGAAGAAATTCTTAAGGTAACAAATACAGTTTTCTGAAAAATGTATATATCTCTATATATATGAATCTAACAGATAGTGTACATCCAGGGTTTTTCCCTACAGGTTTCAAATCATATTTTTAGATAAAACGTCTTTTGACAAAGGCACTGTCCATCAGTTTTTAAATTGCTAAATAAAGCATAGTAAAAAGTAAAGCCATTCAGTACAAAAATCAAATCCTTTTTTGGCTTGAGGACTTCATGGTGAGTAGAACACTTATTGTTAACCTATATCACTTGAATGCTGTTCGTATCTGTGTAAAAATGGAATGCCAGCCTTCTTTATCAGTTTGCTCCTTTTATCAAATATCTGTTCTGAGAATTGTTGTTTATCATATATTTATGTCGTTTCAAAGATTTTAGCTCTCCAAGTAATGATACAACACTGTATTTCAATTTGATATAATCCTAGTGGAAGTGGTTTATCATTTGTAGAGGGATGTATCGCAGCATATTGTAGGAAAGCTTTAAAATGTATGCATAACCTATAGCAAAAATATACTTATACAAATTAAATAGTGCTTCATATAAATTAGTATCATACCTGGCAATAAAACAGCATGATGCCATCTGATGTGATATGAAAGAAGCAACTGTCTTTTTAAAACTTTGATCTCTTTGAAGTCTTGGTCATTTACATAACATGAAAATTCTCTTCCTAATATTCTTGCCTTGGTCTTCAGAACAGTTCCCCATTTTATACCTCTTCAAGCATTGTCCTCCATCATCTGTATAAATAATATTCCTCCTAATCCCATTTTTCCCACTGAACTTTCTTTACCCTGATTGGTTTAACTCCATTTGCTACCTTCTTCAGGAGTTATTTTGAAATAGCAGAACACATAAAAGAGAGATATCTGCATGTCTCATGTCTCCTGCCTCCAACGAGTGGCCTCATCTTTCTCCATCCTCTGCCTGTTTCCTATAGATAGTGCTTGCTGGAACAGTTATATTAGATCTTTCTGATCATGTCTTGAGTTCTAGTAGATGTCATGATTTCTGCTTCCAACTGCTGTGTCCCACACTGCTCTTATAATGGAAGAGTTAGATCCTCTTTCCTTCCTATATGCTTGTACAGTATTTCCCCATGTGATCATACCATTCCTATATGGTTTCTTTCTATATCCCTACAATACAAGAGCAGCAGGGGGAATGGCAACCATACTATTCCTGTAATGTAAGAACTGGATTTGATTCTCAGCATGGAGACTCCTAATATGTTATTGTTATCACTAACACCACCACTATGGCTGCTCTTGATCAAGTGTTTAGGAAATTGGGAGCTCATTCACTCCCTTAAAAAAAACTAGGTGTTCTGTTTCCTTCAAGGTGTCTTTCAGTCTTATGTTGCTCCATATAGCAGCAAGTTCTGCAGTTCTCTCAAAACATGAAATTATGAATAAATGTATTTCTACAAGCAGTCATGTATTGTAAACAAGGTATTTATTGTAGAAAATACTTAGAAATAAAAGCATTTCAAAAAGTAATAAATAAGCAGATCAAACATTGTCTTCATTATACATATACTTGTTCCAGGTGGTATGGACTTGGGGCCCTTTAAAAAAACACAATTGTTTCCATGTTACCAAATACTTTTTAAAGTTCCAGTGACAGAGAATCCAAAGAGAGAACATTTGTCTTCCTATAAGTAAGGTGTGAAAATGAATTGTCTTCAAAACTTTCTCAGGGACAGCATTCCTTTTGTTTCTATCCTGCTTCTCACACAGAGAAAAAGTGTTTGATATGTAAACACAGGAAGACTACTTTTAGTAGTTCAATTTCCTGAATACTTGCCCCTAACAAATAGTTTATGGAACAACCTATTTGATTGTCCCAAAACAGTACCTTTTACACAAAAATGCACATTTCCAGCTGATTATGGAGAAACAAAATTAATTCAAAACTTACAGAATTTCATAAATACTGACAGTTACAAACATTGCAGCTCATAGCCAGGGAATGAAGAGACAGGATGAGGTGTGGGTAAATCAAGGGCCACATTTATTGGAATAAAGCCAATTTCATGCTTGATTGCATAATAAAATGATCTGCAGAGACAAGTGCAGAACCTATCTCATCCCCAATCGGGCGAGGGCACCCTGCCATGGGAAAGGGATGTGGTTCAAGCCCAATCCCCTCTTTCCAGCCCCATCCCTGCATGCTGGTTAGGGAGGCCTTCCTGCTCCACTCCTCCTCAAGGCCACACAATTCTGAGTGGGTGTTACAGGTTAGCCCCAAAGGTGAGCCTTATCCTGCCAACTGGCCGCACAACCTGGAAGACAGGCCTTAGAACCCACCAACCAAGAGAGGTCGAGTGGAGATGGAGCAGGGCTTAAATGACCACCCTGCTCCGCCCCCTACGTGACAGGCGTGCTTGGCCACTACGCACTGAGGGAAGGGGCTTTGAAGCCATGCCAGATCTTCCCCGGCATGGCTGCAAAGGCCCACCATTGCCAGAGCCCTTGGGTCTGACAATGGCGGGAAATGTATCATTATATCACCACTCTAAACATGCACATATCCTACTAGCAATCCTTGAGCTAAGAAGAGCTGCAGACGCATAATACAGAGGTAGACATTCATGATATATAAAGATATCATTTATTGAAGTAACACTATAGTTTCAGGCACAAACATAATTTCCAGAACAGGAACATATGTATACCTGTTTAATCCAGCTAAGATCAAATTGAGGAAGCCTATCCTTCTAATCAATGTAAAGTATCACCACACTTTCACTAAAAAAGAGTCTGATATTTTTATTTACTTTTTAGTACAAAAATATTTACTATGGACAGTATTGCCAGAGCTGATGGCCTGTAGGCCAGTATATAGTTCACAATTGGCCAAGCAGGTGAAGCAGTTCACTTTGCTTCTGATAAACAGATTACTCAGACTAAGGAACCAAGCCAGAGTAATCAGCTTTCTAGGGGTAGGTAGGGCTCTCTTGGCTCCTTGTGATTGTTATTGGGTTGGTAGTATTACTCCAGCTATATAACTGCAGTGTAGTTTTACATGAAACCACCAGTTCCTTTAACTTGCAAGCTACCAAGGTGCAGGAGGTAAGATGCCTGGGACCTTCTGCAAGAGTCTCCCATTTTAGACCTTGATAAGCAACAAATGTATGAATATTTTGTCTTGACCATATCTGGAGAACTTCTTGAATTGACCTACATTGTTGCTCTTTGCATTCTAGAATATATCTGAAATGCTTATGCTACTACTTTTGGTTTTGAAATTACACACACACACACGCCCCTGGACAAAAAAAAATCTGTATCAACACAATGCCATGAAACATGATGTGAAGGAAAGCTGTTTTAGAGCACTAGGACTGGGACACAGAGAAGTACTAAACTATATTTAAAATACCTTAAGGAAACAGGGAAATATTTCTTCTGCAGAATATCTTCTGGAGTCCTGTACCTACCATTTATATGTAATCTTATGCAGCTTTGTTGCAAAGTGTACAAAACAGTATGTCAGTAATCCTACAAGGTAGGCTATATTATATTGGCAGGCTGAGAATCGGAGATAGTAGCTTTTCACTGAGCCAAAATTTGCAAGAATCAGTCATGGAATCTTTCTGTGAATATACCATATGTTAATAGTGATCTCATTGCTCTGTTCTCATTTCTTTAATGAAGCCAAAACAGCTATATTTTTGCATGTATCCTCATATGAGAGGGAGGTGTCAGAAAACCTCCCCTTCCCTTGGGAAAAGACCATAGCTCAGCGGTAGAATATCTGTCTTGCATGCAGAAGGTCCTAAATTCAATCCCAGGCATCTCCAGGTAGAGCTAGGAGAGACCCCTGCCTGAAACCTTGGACAGCCATTACCAGTGTAGACAATACTGAGCTGGATGGACCAATATGGTCTGAATCAGTATAATGCAGCTTTGCACATGCACAAAAACATCTTGAGGGAGAAAAGCATTTTGGAGGTGGCCAGAAGCAGTCCAAGGAAGACTAAGTATACTGACTGACTGTTGGTGGGTGCATGGAAAACCAGGTGAGAGGGAGAATGGAGTTGGAACGTTCTGAACTGGAACATTGCACACTGTAAGCATCAGGTGTTAAATGGGTTCAGGATGAAGCTCCCACTATTCTGAAAATAGAGATATTTGTATTGTTCAAAGAATCAGCTAAGAAAAAATAATAAATGCATTTTCCAGGATGCATTTCCTATGTCTTTAATTAAATATATATCCATCTTCTGTCTCACTGTTTCCGTCAGCCTGAAAATATAAAAAAGCTAGCCATGGACTGTCCAAAGCTACACAACTATATGCTTAGACACAGGCATTTGTCTTACGTTTGCTTTATGGTTTTGCTCCTTATTCCCTTGCACACTCTTTCTCTCCTTTTCTTGCTTCCTGCATTTATTACTAACTTCAAGCCCTGTCTCTTACTCATGGACTGTAGCGCTTAAAGACTGAGCTGAATGATATACGTCCAAAGGTGGACTCTGTGCGTGACCAGGCAGTAGACTTGATGACAAACCATGGAGATCACTGCAGGAAAGTAATAGAGCCCAAACTGACAGAGCTCAACCAACGATTTGCAGCCATATCAGAAAGAATTAAAAATGAAAAGGTAGGAGAAAATGCTGTTTGCCAAGCTTACACGTAAATGATAAACAGAGCTTTGCAAAGTGGATATGGTTGTTTTTTGGCAAGTTTGCCAAAGCAGAAGCAAGCACGAACAAAGGGGGAAAGCCACAATTTAAAAACTGAAATGTGTGTTTGCGTGTGCATGCATCTCTGTGTGTAATATACTGTCACTTTTCTAGAAGCAAAGCCCTGCTTGTTATTAATGCTTTCACTTGGTACTGCATCAAAAATCACCCTGCCTAGAAAAAAGAAAGGAGGGATGCATATCTCTGCATCACTTAAAAAGGATCCTGTCATAACAAAAGGGGGACATGTAAAGAAGCTAGCATATGGCTTATTTATTTAGCATGTGTGTTGTTTTAAAAGCAAATCAACTTTGGTGGATTATTTGTAAGAAGATGTTCATTAGTTTCAAGCTGATATTTGCTACTCCATGAGATCAATATAGTGCCTATGAGTTAAAAGCTGCTATTCCCACCATTTTTTTGCCTCTACACCCTGCTTTTTTAGACGCTAGGTAACTTGTAGCCCTGTTTCATAATATATTCAGGGGTGTAGTCATCCAGTGTCTCAGGGGTTCTTAGACCCCTTACTTTTTTGGGAACAGGGTCATATCAGGGTCCCTGTGCCTCAAACATCCTACAAGCCAATCATCATGAAAGGAGAGTGTATTAACCACTGAGAAGAGTTTTCTAACATTTGTTTGTTCTTTCCTGTTGATTGGAGCCAATCACAGTGAAGGTCACTGAGAAGACTCTTCTCAGTAACTAACACTCCCCTTTCATGCTTATTTGCTATTGTTGTGGGAGAAGGTATTAACAAGGATCTAATTCTCAACCCAGCAGCAAAAAAGGGGGGGAAGGGGGCATAGCTGTCACTATCATGAAAGGGCCGTGCAGTTCTGAATTTGAAACTACACTACTTATTGTGTTATGGTATCAGAGGAGGAGTTGGAGAGAGCCTATACAATCTTTAAAATAAGTGCAGTATATTGGTGTCTTTTTCTTTTAACTTTCCTAAAACTGGCTTCCCAAAGATAATCCCAGCTAAGTCATTAGACAGGTCTGTAGAGTAAGTATTTTATAGCACAACTGGACAATTTACAGCATAGATGACTTTATTATGCTTACATTCACTCCCATGTAACCATACATAGGATTACAGCCTTAAGATCTAGTCTGCTAGTAGGCAACTACAAGAGCAAACTGAGAATGAGCAAAGCTGCTTATACCTGAATCCACCAATATTTGTACTTTTGAAAGGTGAGTAGGAAGGGGCTAAACCACTGACATTGGGAAAAGAAAACTTTGGGAAGCTTAAGAGAGCTAAAATAACCCTACCTTTGAGTCCTTACCCCAACATATGAACAAAAGTTCAGATGAAATTATGAAACTGCCATATACTGAGTCAGGCTCCTGTTTCATCTTAGTCCAGTACCGTCTATCCCAACATGCAGTGGCTCTCTTTCAGAGTGTCTAGCAGAGAGTCCTTTGCCACCCAGCTACTCTTTTAACTGGAGTTGTTGGGGATTAAACCTAGGGCCACTTTCATGTAAGTGTAAGTTCAGTCATGGCATCTATAGCCCCAAATTACTCAGCTGTCTGACAATGGTGCCCCCATGTGCTTCCCATCCTCCCATTCTTTTTCCAAGGAAATATATGTTACCATCTTAAGTAATTTAATTTATTATACATGTATGATGTACAACATTTCAGGGTGTGGTAACACTGAACTCAATAAACTTTAGAAACCCTTGCCTTTGTCAATGTTGTCAACATATACAGTGTCCCCAAAGTGAATTGTGCCTGCCTCAGCAATAGTGAACTGTCTCTTCAAACTTCTGGTCCCAGGCTGTAACACCAGTGCCCACCTAATAAATATGAAAAGTACACTTAGTTGAGACAAGGAACTTAAAATGCATATGTTAGGGGAAAGTGTGCACATCAATGAATGCATGAGTGACAATAACATACAAAAATATATTATATAACAAGAGCTGACCATCTCACACACATGAGCAAAAATTGGGTGGGGGGGTTGACGGAGACAAGAGAAGCCAGAAGGAAAGGTTCCATTCCCCTCCCCCCTGTGCCTATGAGAGCTCCACAATGGCAGATCTACAGCATAACATTTAATGCTTCTGGAAACCTTTCACTTTTATTTTGGTTGATGCCATTTACTTCCTGAGAACCGCTCATCTCCTTTTTATTATTTTTCAGCCTCTGAGATACTGCTTTCTTCCCATCTAATTGTGTTTTGGCTCAAATCAGATACCAGAGGGAGAAAGAGGAGGGGCAAAGTGAGCTGATGAGACACAATATAAGTATATAAAATTATGCATGGCATGGAGAAAGTGGATAGAGAAAGGTTTTTCTTCCTGTCTCATAACACGAAAACTCGTGGACATCCACTGAAGTTGAATATTAGAAGATTCAGGACAGACAAAAGAAAGTACTTCTTCACAAGAGGCAGTGGTGGCCACCAGCTTGGATAGCTTTAAAATAGGATTACACACATTCATGGAGGATAAAGCTATGACGATAAGGCTATCAAAGGCTGCTAGCCATGGTGGCTATGTTCTGCTTCCATAGTCAGAGGCACTCTGCTTCCAAATACCTGTTGCTGGAAACCGCAGGAGGGGAGAGTGCACTCAGGTCCTGCTTGCTTCCCATGGACAATTGGTTGGCCACTGTGAGAACAGGGTTGCACTAGATGGGCCATTGGCCTGATCCAGCAGGCTCTTCTTATGTACTTATGTAACCCAAAAGAACCAGGAGGCATGGTAGGAGGTGTAGTTAAAACCTCCCACACTAGAAACAGTGGGGCAAAGAAGCTGGGGGTTGCTCCTTAGCAATGGTTTGTAATTGTTCTTTGTCTCCTTTTTAGAGTATCCCTGGTATGAATACATCCAGATTAAGGGAGTAGAAAGTGTGGGAAGGCAGTGATTGGAAGATATCATAAGGAAAATGGATAATGGGCAAACAGGGAGCTTACTACTCACATTATATGGCAGTGTGGATCAGCCCTCAGCTGTGTTACTGAGGACATGACAGAGTTCAGTTTGACTTGTATTTAGCGTGGGAATTTGTTCAGCCATTTCCCAGTTTCCTGGGAAAAGAGATTAGTTTCTTGAGTTGTATTATAAATTGAACTATATGGTGTGTTTATGAACCCCAATTTTATATGCCTTAGTTCAGGTTGTAGCATCATGTCTTTGGGCTTATTTGCACATTACTTATTGGAGAGAAATCTCAATCTGGAAAAGATGTCAAGCATATGTACATCTCCTCTACTTCTTTTCCACATGTAGCACCTGATCTATGTCTATTTGAACTCAGTATCTCACTGAGGATGTGGTAGGTAGATTCTCTGTGTTAGGAAGTTCCTTTAAAAAAGTTGTGATCTTAGGCTGCATCCTAACTCTTGCTTCTGAGTAGACATGGTTATGATTGCAGCTTAGCTTTCTTTGTTCCTCCATAAGAAGTGATATGTTGTAGCAGAGGCATAGGAAGTCCAAGCTATGCTACTGTTTGTTGTCCTAACATGTATGGAGCCATTTGTGCATTTTTAATCTTTCTGGATTACTCCTTTTACTTCAACTGGACAGTGTTCTGTTCCTGGCAACTTTCTGTGCCAGTTTTGCCTTCTGTGACTAAAGAGTCATAAATTTGTGCTGTACCATCCTTCATGCTAAAATACAAATAATAGATTTTGTACGTAAATAGCAACAATATTACAATAATTGGAACATTTGAAAAACAAGTCTGTCGTAGACTAACATACTGCCCATGATCTCACACAGGTGATTAATGCTATCAAAGTAGGAAGTACTATTTATCTATTCACTGTGGGATGTCTTTCTTTGCAACATCAGGAATCCCTGGATCAGGATCTTTATAATTACTGACAACACATGCCATTGACCATACACTTTCCCCATTTCGTTGGGTTCTCTCTGTACAAAATATATCAATAGTCATATTTTTCTATACATTTTTAAAGAAATGTCATTAGAACCTTATTTGATTTTATGATTATGCTGAACCCCACTCTGAGTACAGAATAGGTTAAAAGATAAGAAAACTATACAGAAGCTTTAAATAAATCAAACCCAGTGAAGTAATTTTGGGAATTGGAAATGATTGATGTCCTTAGAATATTACTAACAACATAAAATCTTTTCATGGGCATTTAAAGGAAACCCATTCTGTATAAGTAGGTTAAAATATAATGAAGACTACGTAGACACTTTAAATAGATGAATCCCACTGATGTATTATATTAAGGGAAAATTAGGAATTTAGAGAATTGGAACTGATAATGTTCTTAGAATATTACTGAACAATGTAAACTGTTTTCATTGACATTTGAAGGAACAAAATGTAGTAAATTGATGGTTTTTATTATTTTTCTACATAGGTTTGTACTATATATTTTGTATTCTGTTTTGCACTATAGTGCTATTTGAAATACATCTTAATTTAGTATAATTTAGTGCATTTAGGTTCTAGTGTAATAAACCCACAGTTAACAATTTGTTGTAGACAGTGGATATGTCTTCACTTTTGGTTGTGCTTTTGTTACAGAGGTATATCATTTTTCCATTATAGACAAATATGTTGAGCATCTACTCGTTGGCATAAGCAGTGACAAATGAAACAGCTTCCTTCCCCCCACCCATCCGAAACTTTATATATGTCATTTTTAAAAAAAAGTTTATTATTGAAGTCAGTGGGTGCCCTTATCGTGCAACTTCAACAGTGGAGGATTTAATTTGAAGCAATGCTATAGACCAGTGTTTCCATAACCTTTTTCCCATAGCCCACTTGAAAATTACTATTGGCCTTGGTGGATTACTTAATGATTTTTCTGCCCGTTGTAGCAACTGTAATGCATTGTGCTGGATGCTGCATGATTTTTTATTGAATTGTATTGCTTCCTTTATTCCTTATATTGTTTTTTATTGTATTACAATTTGCATTCCATAGAATTCAAAGTGTAATACAATAAGATACAATGTAAGAAATGAAAGAAGCAATACAAATATTACTGATAAAAACTAGCAGGAATGGAACAGGTAGCTGGGCCAAGGAAGTGATAAATGCCTCTTTACGAGAGGGAGTGGTCCCGGGCTGTCTGAAAGAGGCAGTGGTGAGACCACTCCTGAAAAAGCCTTCCTTGGACCCAGACAATTTTAACAGCTACAGGCCAGTGGCGAATGTTCCATTCCTGGGCAAGGTCTTGGAACGGGTGGTTGCTGGCCAGCTCCAGGCGCTATTGGATGAAACTTATTATCTAGATCCATTTCAATCGGGTTTTAGGCCCGGTTTTGGCACTGAGACAGCCTTGGTCGCCCTGTACGATGACCTATGTCGGGAAAGAGACAGAGGGAGTGTAACTCTGTTGATTCTCCTTGATCTCTCAGCGGCTTTTGATACCATCAACCATGGTATCCTTCTGGAGAGGCTCGCGGAGTTGGGAGTTGGAGGTACTGCTTGGCAGTGGTTCCGCTCCTACTTGGCGGGTCGTCTCAAGAAGGTAGTGCTTGGGGAACATTGCTCGACACCGCGGGCTCTCCCATATGGGGTCCTGCAGGGGTCAGTTTTGTCCCCCCTGCTTTTTAATATCTACATGAAGCCGTTGGGAGAGGTCATCAGGAGTTTTGGAGTGCGTTGTCATCAGTATGCTGATGACACGCAGCTCTACTTCTCCTTTTCATCTTCTTCAGGTGAGGCTGTCGATTTGCTGAACCGTTGCCTGGCCGCGACAATGGACTGGATGAGAGTTAACAAACTGAAGCTCAATCCAGACAAGACTGAGATGCTGTTGGTGGACGGGTTCTCTGATCGGATGGTGGATATATACCCTGTCCTGGACGGGGTTACACTCCCCCTAAAGGACCGGGTTCGTAGTCTGGGAGTCTTTTTAGACTCTTCCCTCTCACTTGAGGCTCAAGTAGCCTCGGTGGTTAGGAATGCGTTTTACCAACTTCGGTTGGTAGCCCAGCTACGTCCCTATTTGAGTAAAGAGGACCTTACATCAGTGGTACATGCTCTGGTAACCTCACGTTTGGATTACTGTAATGCGCTTTACGTAGGGCTACCTTTGAAGACAGTTCGGAAGCTACAACTAGTGCAAAATGCGGCGGCCAGATTGCTGACAAGGACCAAGCGGTCCAAGCATATAACACCTGTTCTGGCCAGCTTGCACTGGTTGCCAATATGTTTCTGGGCTAGATTCAAAGTGTTGGTATTAACCTATAAAGCCTTGCGGAACGCCTCTTCCGATATGAACCGGCCCGTGCACTACGTTCTGCTACGAAGGCCCTCCTCCGGGTTCCAACTCACAGGGAGGCCCGGAGGGTGATGACAAGATCTAGGGCCTTCTCAGTGGTGGCCCCCGAACTATGGAACAGTCTCCCCGAGGAAGTACGCCTGGCGCTGACTCTGCTCTCCTTCCGGCGCCAGGTCAAAACCTTCCTATTCTCTGAAGCATTTTAAGTTACACTGATTTACTTTTTAAAATGTTTATTGTATTGGATTGATGATTGTATTTTAGTATTATTTTGTTATTCATTGTATTTTTATGCTATTTTATGTTCACCGCCCAGAGAGCTATTGCTAGTCGGGCGGTATATAAATTTAATAAATAAATAAATAAACAAACAAACAAATAAATAAATAAATAAATTACTAACAATCAATATGAATGATTAATGCAGACATGCTGCAGACCACCTGAATGAAGCTCGCAGACCAGTGGTGGTCCACGGACCAAAGTTTGGGAACCCTCACTATAGACAAGGTACTGCCAGTGGGCCACCTTTATTGAGCCAGGCTTACTCATGGACTTGCTTGGTTGGGGGTGCTGGCAAGCATCCAGCAGCAGCAGCAGCAGGCATCTAGAAGTAATGACAGGAATGCTAGACCTGAGACAATGCCATTTTGATTCACCCAGAATCCAATGCTGTTATTTCCCATTCTTTTATCCCATGATTACTAAGCTTTTTTAATATCATTTGGTCAAGGACTTTTATATATTTATTTGTTCAATTTTTATATTGAATAATCATATAAATATATCTGCAGTACGCAAAATACAAAATTTAAAACACCAATATCAAATAAAGAAACAATCAGTACAGAAAACATAATAAAATGCAGCATGTTCACATAAGGTCACTGAAATACAATATAGGTCCCCTTCACGCGAATGTTATGAATGGACCTTGAACTTCCTCATGAGCATAGGTCACTAGAAATGCAAGTTTCTCTATTGTGAGTGCAGCAAGATATTTTGCTGGAGTTACCCGCATGTCACCCCCGAAGTGTGTATAAATCTACCCTTAACCCAGTGACACACAGAAAGTAAAATAAAGAGTGGTTTTATTAAGAGAAGAAACAAGGAAAAATATTGCAGTGTACAGGTGCAATTTAACAATAAGCAGCTTTCTAACTATTATTCATTCATTCAGAAACACTAGATAGACTAAAGCAAAGAGACTAAACATATGCACACTTTCACATCAAATTCACCCACACAGAAAGAAAAGGAAATAAAGAAACCCAGAAGTTGTGTATACCTTTCCTGGACAGTTGCTGGGAGTCTAAGGCTGAGAGAGAGACTTTCGTATCTAGCACAAAGAGCCAAACCCCTGCCCTCGTGTAGCTAGTGTTAGATTTGAAAGATCTCACCCCAATCCTTAATTCTGTAAATTGTCCCAAAGATGCTGGAGAGTGTTGGTAAGAAAAGCAGCTGTTGGAGCCCTCCAGAAGAGGAACCGCTGACCCCTTCCAACCCCTCATGTTTTATATCTTTTTCTAACTAAACTGACCCCAATGTAAATGTGTCCAGGAAGATGTGGGCGTGACAGATAAGAACAATAGAAAAGTTTAGGAGTACTGGTCAAAGAATCTGTTTTTTCCATAACCCATTTCCTGATAAGTTCCCAGATAATAGGTGTGATCTCCGATAATCATTATCCTGTCTTCTCCTAAAGGTTAAGATTATCATAATCCTTATGTAAACAGTTTCTCTGTTTGAAAGGAACACCTGATTCTTACTGGGCAACATTCCCCAAATTTCCATAGGAGTCAGGAAGTCCATACCCTCAGGCTTTCAAGATATGTAGCTACTCCGATATCACGGAGAGACTGTTTCCCAGGAATCTTTGCTATTGCAGGTTTTCCAAAGTCCGGTTCACTGAGGTGAATCAAAGATTAAAAATCCCCAATATTTTGTTCCATCATTACAAGAAGGCTTGCTAAAACAATCAAGTTTTAAGCTGTAATGTAACAACATTACATATAGTGTCAACTGAATCTTAATGTGCAAAGAGTTCCATAATCTCTAGCAGTTACACCTTGAATTTGGCTTGATAGCAAATTGACAGCCAGTGCAGATTCTTTAGCACAGGTGTCACATGTTGGCAATAGGTCCTTGACCAGCTATGAGTTGAATCCAAAGGGAGTGCTTCATGAGCAGAAGACACTTTTGCCCATTCAAACTGTGGGGGAAGGGAGATTTTCAGCAATTTTCCCTTACTGCTGGTGCTTTCCATTCCACATGCCATTCTGTTTCAGAGCAATCCCCAACCCTCAGGAGCAGATTTTTAGAAATAAAGCAGCTACAGATGAAAAGGCAAGAAAAAGTCACTTTTTATGATCAAAACTTAGGATCAAAGGCAATCAAAATTGCATAGGTTGATCTGTGGAGAATTAAATATGTGGCTTTGTGTTTGGGACAGAGGAATTGGCTAGAATATCTTTTTTTATACATTCTAGCTTGGAATACTAAACTTAATGTTTCCAAGCTAAGAGTCTAACACTTATGTGATTGTAAACCTGTATAATTTGTCACACATTTGAATAGCTCATTTTGAGTTAAGTTGCTGGAAGAATTGGCTTATGCTGTGGCATTAACTGAGTAGTTCTATGTCTAACACCTGAAAGTCTTCAAAGTAGATATAATATTAGGAATCTAAAAGGCATTTTTATCTCCTTTTTTTGTTTGTGAATTATCAAAAATGCACCACATCAAGGATATTCAAAGTTTACAAAAAAGAAAGTTTACTATGTAACAATTTGATCAATTTAACTTTTGGTCTTAGAATGCACTAAAGACTTTATATTAAATTTGAAGTACATACTCATATGCATGTATTCCCCATTTGATGCCTAAAAGAAAACACGTGGAATCCAGCTTGTTAAAGCCCTTAGTCACTCTAAGATTCTAAATTGAAGACAGTATTATAATTTACATAAATCAGTAACTAAGCTTTCTCCCAAAGCTTTCTAAATCCCTATATTGCTTTTGGGGGTGGGGGTGCAGAGAAAAACACATGTGATTGCTGTCTTTTTAAAAGTGGTATGTAGTGTGCTGGAAATGTTCAGAATACATTGAATACTGTTATATTTTATTAATATGGATATTTTCTGATTATTATTAACACAGTTTGACATTTCAAACAAAAAAAATACTATGAAATATGTTATGTACATAGTCATCTTTGTGGAAGAACTGAACATTCTGATAGGCTAGGTTTATCCAAAACCTCAGGGTTATGTTTTCCCCAGGTTCTCATAAAATTTATAATACACTGAATGTATGTTCTACATATTTATTTGCGCAGATTTACCATTCCGATACAAGTATATATTTAACAAGCATGTATGCTTTGTTGGTGCAGAAGTTGAAAAAAGAGCAAATACATTTATATTGATTGTGGCTTTTTATCTTTGTATGGTTTTCATATAGTATTAATGTTGCTTTTCATTTTGGTAATTTATGATGTTTTTATGTGGTTGATGAAGTTATTTTTGTAACATAAAACAAAATGCTGAGTGAGCACCATAAATAAAGATTGATCAAGCTAGGTACTACCACTGGTTTTATTACATAAAGGCTGTTTTGTAAAATACCCAAAATGTGTGTAATTAATTTAACAGTTGGGGACAAAGCAGATATGTCACTTTGGTTTATGTCTGTAATAAAACATTATGTGATGTAAAATTGACAATCTTCCTTTCCTCTCTCCCTTCCTGACTTCCCAACAATTTTTCAAGCCCTTCATTCCTTTGAAGGAATTGGAACAGTTTAACCTTGATATACAAAAATTGCTTGAACCACTGGAGGCTGAAATTCAGCAGGGGGTGAATCTGAAAGAGGAAGACTTCAATAAAGATATGGTAAATTGGTTGTGATGGAAGTATGAATGAAATGGGAATGGAAATGGAATAAATGCTGGAGCAGAAATTAGAAACCTCTGTGTTTGCATTTGACTCTTTAGACAGGTTGCTCGCTTTGTCATTCTGTTGAGCTGCTATAAAATTACAGTGCTGCATTTAGTATTTGTAGCACTGTAATAATATTTTAGTAAGGCATGAAAGGTTACTTTTAATAAAACATGTTTATTCCTTTTGAGTAATTATGTGAAACAGACAGAAGGGTCAGCAATAGTGAAATATCTGAATTGTCATTGCAGAAGTAAATGACAGGTGCATTGTATTACACAATAGGGCTTTGTCCAGCACAAAAATATATTTATGCTGGATCTGTCAACAAATCTGTCATTTAATCTGATGCTGAGTGCTAACTGGAATAGCAGAGGAATGAAATCTCAAGCTATGAATATATTCAACAATACTTTTTATATTGTTTATTATCTTTTTTAAAAAAAGACTACCCTGTTTCTGATTTCAATAATTTAAAATTATTATATATAGAATGTTGACAGAAAAATACATTATTTGTACTCATAACAAATTTCTTAAATAATTATGTACCTGCTGTTAATTTGTGTAACTTAAGAGAGATGGAGGAAAAAAGGTATAACTCAAACAGCAGAATTTGATAACTGCAATTTCTGCACAAATCTTTGTTACCTTCAAGTCACTGAACCCTTGACATTCTTCGACATCAAATTTAGTGGAAGCTATGCAGCTTCATCTTCTTCATCTTCTATTCAGTAAAAATAAAGAAATAAAATTGTAAGTGCCTAGATAATGCAGAATTTGCCAATTTTTTCCAGACTTTTCCCTTGGAAGCCCATCCTAGGTTTTAGAGTGAACTTCTTGTAAATGCATTGTAAAATTTCTTCATTTTGCTTGCCTTCCATGTATAAGCTGCTGCTTAAGTTGTTAGCATTGTTAGTTGTTACATAAGTTATTAGTACGGATGGAATTTTCTGGAAATCTCAGTGTTGAGTGCATGGGTTTTTTCTAATTCTCATCTAGCACCTTGCTCTCAACAAAAAGCACTTTTTTTACTAGCCAAGTTAAAATATAAATGAATCTCACATATTACATTATTATTATTATTATTATTATTATTATTATTATTATTATTTGCTTGTACACTCCAGAAACATAGTAGTACATGGGATTTTACTCTTATATGTGTAATATATATAATTTTTGCTTATAATTAGTTGAGCTTTTAAAAAAAAACATTTGAAAATGCACAAGTGGCTCAGACATTAGTGGCCACTCAGTGGAAGAGATGGTCGGATATGGGCAAAGCTTGACTTAGAACAACCAAATTCCATATATAAATCCATTTAAAATTATTTATTCTCAATCCCTAATTGTTAGTATAAATTGTTATTAAAAACAATTAATAACAATTTAAGAATGTGTTACAACTAAGGAAGGGCTTTGCCCCCCTCTGATGTGATCCACCTTACTCCACTCCGGTCACCACCGGCATCACATAAAAGGAGGAGGCAGGAGAGAAGGGGCCCTTCCCATGTGGAAGAATAGAGCAGCTGCTGTAGCAGAAGCTTCCTGTAACAGGTCCATGCAACCAAGGAAGAACAGGAAGGGGAGGTGCACATCATGGGGCAAGCAACAGGCTGCAGACTAGGGTGGGTGAAAAACTTAATTCCAACCACAGAGCATCAGAATTAAGTGGATATTCACCCATTTCAGCATGCAGCCTGTAATTTTCCCTGCGGCATAGCTCCTCCTCTTCCTGTTATTTCTCCTCCGCAGTCTGGCCCTGTTGGGGAGGCTTTTGACACAGTTACTGCTCTGTCCTTCCACCTGGTGAGGCATCCTTCTCTCCTGCCTTCACTGTGATGCCAGGGGTGATGGGGGGCGGTGAATCCCATCCCTAGTTACAACTAAAACAGTTTCAAGATCATAATGCAGTTTCTAAAAACAGGCAGGTAAGTCGTAACCGGCCAAGTAGAAGCACCAGTTCTGACATCATATTCCACTGAAAGCCTGGCCCAAAACAGGTCTTCAGCTGAAGTCTAAAACTTAGAAGTGTAGGTGCCAGACATATTACAGAGTTCTAAAACAGGAGTACCATCACCAAGAAGGCTCTCCCGTGTTGCCATATAGCAGGCCTCAGTTACATATGGTACAGCCAAGAAAGGCAGTCCAACAGATCTTACCGACTGGGAAGAGCTTTACAGGAGAAAGTGTTCTTTCGTATATCTTGACCCCAAGTTATATAGGCTTTTGTAAGTCAACACAAGTGCTTGAAGTGAGCCCAGTAGCATATAGGCAGCCAGTGCAGTTCTTTTAGAATTTGTTATATGTTTGCAGTAGGTCAACCCAGAGCAAAGCCTATCTGATGCATTCTGCGCTACCTGCAACTTCAAAACCAGCTTCACAGGCAGCACCACATAGAGTACATAATAGTAATGCAATCTAGAGGTTACCACAGTTCATAAATTGCTGTCCAGGAAAGGCCATAGTGGGCAAAACAGCCATTGTTGGTAAAAGGCATTTATTGCCGCAGCAGCCACTTGAGCCTCCAATGACAATGCTGGCTCTAGGAGCAACCCAAGCCTACACACCTGATCTTTCAGAGGGAGTGCAACCTCATTCACAATAGGCTACATCCCCAGTTCCTAGATTCAGGAACTACTTACCCATAAGGCCTCTGTCTTGTCAGGATTCAGTTTCAACTTTGTGCCCCCCCCCATACAACCCATCACTGCATCCAAGCACTGGTCCAAGACCTGCAAAGTCTCTCAACAGTTAACAGTGAATCCCCAATAATAATTTCAAGATCATCCACTGCTTCTTGCCATTGTACTATAGTGTTGAAGGACCCAAGTCATCAGTTTTTAGTTCAGAAGCATACCAACTCTGAGGACCATTGCTAGCTAGTTAAAATACTTGAGACACAGGGTCATTATATGAATATACATAAAATGTATATGCTAATTTATATGTATAGATATAAATTTAGCCTGACTTTCCCTGCAAATAAAGTAAAAAAAAATGTTTTAAAGAAAGGAGGTAAGGGGCAAGGGATCTGGGATGCAGATACAAGACTCTGGGCCCTAACAACACCCTTGCCAACAATCTCGTAATGGAGAATGTTCTGTAATCTCTCCTTAGAAAGTAGACCTCTGGTTTTCCTTGTAGCACAGTTGAATGACATTAAAAAAATTTAAGAGTTGCAGATCTAGACGACCAGCATTGAATGTCAGAATACTTAGATTACATTAACCTGTAACTTTAGATAAGATTTAAAAAAAACCCTCCTCAAAATCTAATGTCCTCAAAACCCTTTAATCCTCATGTTCTACAAAAACTAAACAAGTACATGTAAGTGAACTGGGAGCATTTTCCTCCATTATTTACCCTTCCCCCTTTTCTCCTCTGCCTCTAATGTCTGCCCCGAGTTGACTTTTTTTATTATAAGGTTTTCTGGATGTAAGTCTTGGCTTTTTCATGTTGCTCTGTGAAACCCCATGCACATTTATGTTATTGTGTAAAGGATAACAACAACAACTATAATAATTGTAGTTGTAGTAGTAGTAGCAGTAGCACAAGATAGACTAAGTCAGACTTTATGTGTGTATATATATTTGGAGAAAATGTTGATTCCATTAATGTCTGTTCTCTCCCACCCTCTTTTTTAAAAATCAGAGTGAAGATAATGAGGGTACTGTAAAAGAGCTGATTCAACGAGCAGATGTGCTGCACCAAACAATCACAGATGAAAGAAAAAGAGAGGAAATAAAAACTAAGCAACACCTGTTGCAGACTAGGCATAATGCTCTCAAGGTATAAAACATAATTTATAAATCCACAAATTCTCTTGTCCTTTTTCTGTATGTTGGAACTGGGGAGTGGAGAAGGGTCAAAGATCTCTAGAGAGTTGAGGATTTTATCATCTACCATAAGATCTGTTCATTTCAGGGTCCTCCCCCCTCAACATAGGCATAGCTTTCCACAGTTGGTTTTTCAGAAAAGATGAACTGTTAGTGTCCATTTAATGATATAGCTATGTTGTTCACATTTAATTAGCAGACTCTATAATAGGTGTGGGGAACGTTTGACCCTCTAGATGTTTCTGAACTACAACTGCCATCAACCCCAGGAAGCAGGCTAATGCCAGAGATGATGGGAATTGTACTTCAGAAACATCCGGAGGGCCAAAGGTTCCTCATACCTGCTTTAAAAAAAAACCTTGAGAAAGGAAGTACTACCTCTCTTTTTTTTTGGCAAACAGAATCACACTATGTGCAATATATGGCTCTGCTGCAGAAGTTATCATCTAGTAGTCCTACTACTTCTCTCATTCAGATCAGGCTCAAGTACCAGATGAGCCTCTCTCATTAAGATCCTTTTAAACATTTTATGGAGAATCAACAGAGAAATACATTAAAGGAAAAAACTATAAAAGGCAATCATTATACTCAATAATGTCATTACAAGCAACTCCACCATAGCTTGGTCTCTGTCCCAAAACAGCAACGTATGTGGTGGGGCAGAACTACCTTCCCAACATTACACATATTTACATATTTGCCACCATTATAGGCCTAGTTCACATGTCCCAATAAGCCACAGGAAGACTTAAACCACGGTTTAACTGTGAATGTGCTTCATCCACAAGTCTCTACAAGGCTTCTTCCCCCACCCGACAGTGACAGTTTATTTGTCTTAGCGCACATGGTTTGAAGCAAACAAACATGGTCTGGATGTCATGATCACTAGCAGATGCCGAGGTGGGTTGGCAGTGCTTGCCTGACCTCCAGACCAATATGGTACTCCTGCTGGTGCATTTGCACAGCACCAACCTCTGACACTTTGCCTCTCCGACTCTCCATCCCATTAAGCATAATCAACTCTGCTACCAGAAGGTGAAGTAAGCATCACCACCCTACTCCACCATATGCTACTGGTCATGTTTACAACCTAGGATCAAAGCAAAAGGATGGAGGCAATGCTATCAGTTTTCAAAAATAATGTCATCTGTTCAAGAACTCTCAATCATACAACACATTCACACATGCTCTGTAGTTACATAGTTAACAAAGATAGTTCTGTCTAACTAAGTGATCACTCTAGTAGCACAGAGCGATGGATGGAGCCGGGCAATGATGGACTGGTTCTTGGGGTGCTGCAATGGTTTTCACCCCAAACTGTTTCTTAGATGAGAATGTTATGGCTTGTTTAAGCCACTTAAATGGAGAAGCTGGGCAGAAGGGGGACACATATTCACAATCAAGCCATGGCTTAAGACAAAATGTGGCTCATTGTGTCGTGTGAACCAGGCCATAGTATAAGCCTGTTTTTGCCATTCTAATAAGGTCTTCACTGTGAACAGGATCTGAGGTCTCAAAGAAGGAAAAAAGCTTTGGAGATTTCTCATCAGTGGTATCAATATAAGAGGCAGGCTGATGATCTAATGAAGTGGCTGGATAACATTGAGAAAAAGCTAGCAACTCTACCAGATCCCCAAGATGAACAGAAGCTAAAGGTAATGCCATTTTAGAAGCAGTGTATATATCTGTGTGTAAATGTATTAAAACATAGAATTATGGCAGCTCAATACTTAATATTCTTACTTAAATAATTTAGGTAATGTCTGTTGAAAGTAATTGATTTATTCTACACCAACTCTTGTGAATGTTACATCAAATATAATACAAGATATTTTAAAAATTAAATATGTTATTTGTGTATATCAAGCGTACTGTCTTTAAGAAACTTCCATTGTTTTCTAGAAAGTAAAAATGATAATTAATTCTGTATCTTTATTCCAGATGAACAAATGATTTATCGGTATATGGATAAAATCTTTTTTCATGTTAGCACATTCATTTTCATCAGAACATATTCATCCTTCTTTGTCAAAATTCTAAAGATTTATTTAAATGTTGTCAAACAATTGCCTTGTTTATTTTGCATCATCTTCTTTTGCTTCATTCTCTGTTGAGTTCCTTTCAATATTAGAAAAAATAAAATAAAACCTCTAGCCATGCAACTGACAATCACTATGGGTTTTTAGTATGTGGTTTCTGTAAATTACAGCTGTATTTCCTGTTACCTTTCACACTGTGCTAGGGAGCATCAGACAGTTAACACATGGGCCCACATTGACCACCTCTTTAGAATACACATGTCACTTAAATATCTAAAATCAATCAGCTGGATGACCCAAGATTCACCTTTGTTTCTTCTGTCTAAATGTAGACTAACATTTAAAAGTAAGTGTTTTTGATTGTAACAATAAAATTGGGGAAAACTCTACCAAAGTATTTTGCTAATTCTTAGGAATTTATTTTATAGTTAGCTAATTGTCCTGGGCCCTGTATTGGTTTTGCTTAATAGGAAATTGATGGAGAATTGGAGAAGAAGAAGGAAGAGCTGAATGCGGTACAGAGGCAAGCTGATCGCTTGTCTAAGGATGGGGCTGCAAAAGCAGTGGAACCAACCCTGATACAGCTCAGCAAGCGCTGGCGAGATATTGAGAGCAAATTTGCTCATTTTCGAAGACTCAACTATGCACAAATTGTGAGTTGTTCCTGGCAAACTTGTACGTTTGCAAATAATGCTACTAACAGAACCCTACTAACAATGAGAGTTCCCACTGCTAATGCCAACTTCTCTAAAACAAAGTCTCTGGTCAGCAAATGTGGGCCACTTTAATTTACCACACAGTATAAGTCTCATGGTACATCATTTGTCTGGATAATGTTGTCAAATTAAAATAACAAGCAGGTAAAAACAACAGAAATCCTTCAGATTTTAAAAAGCCTTAATTTTTGTTGCCTCATTTTTCCCATAACATTACCAGTTTAAGCCTGTCAGCGTGCCATACATTAATTTTGTTCAATAAACATGTGTGACTCAGAAATATGTATTTTCAACCTGCCATCCCATGCAAAATCTAATTAGCTTTTATTTCCTCATGATGTACAATCTACACACTTAGGAACAGATGGAGGATTTTTCTTTCTATTTCTTATACGTGATTACACTCTTTGAGCTTACCAGGACAACACATATTTTTTCCTCAGGTTTTTACTAGAGGAATTCAAATGCTTTCTTTAATAACGTATGGAGGAGGGAGAATGCTCCTTTCACCTTTTCGGCAAACCTCTGCTATTGGGCAAATGTACCTTTTCTGGAATTGGGATTTCAAATAAAGGATGCAATCAGGTTCTTTGAGTTAAAGTCTTATCTACTGAAAATACTCTAGTTACTTTTGGCTTGTATATATGTATTTCAAGAATAGTATTTCCCATGAAAAACTGATGGAGTAACTTCGGTTTAGTGTGTGAGAATTGTACTACATGTGGCATTTCACTTAATCTCTGGCTCAGTGTGTCACTTGTAAAACTAGTGAACAGACATTCCCTACCTCACAGGGTTGTTGTGAGGCTCTATTAATGTATATATAGTACTATGAAAATGTGTCATGCTTCTTAAAAATATACATTTAATATTTTTTTGAAATCATAAGCTGACTTTAGGTGCAGAAAATAGTTGCATGAATTTTACGTGTTCTCATAAAAGTAATCATATATCTAATATACAGTAAATGCCTTTTGCTGTCATGGAAATGAATCATCAGCATGGCTTTGTCCCATTTGCTTAGCAGAGGGTGGTTTTTCACACAATATCTTGCATACAGTAGTTAAAGCTGCAGCATAAGTTTCAGACTGTTCCAAAACTTCAGTAACAATTGCTGTTACTCTGCTTAGTTACCCCAGCCACATCATTCCGTTTTTTTCCCAGTACAATACTTCAAAAAGAGGCTATATGCTCAACTATCTGCCCTTCAGTTTCTAGGGTATCCGACTCAGGTTTTTCATTACTGGGTGAAATTGTTATTCATGAACCTGACTTGAAGTAGTTTCTCACAATTTAGAGAACCGTGTATGATGTAGTGAACTGTGTCTAGAAAGAAATGTATGAAAACATTCCATCTCTAGTGCAGAATAAGTGAAACAAAAATAACATTCCAATACTTGTTAGGAATATTGTTTTTAATGTAGAAATCAAACAATTCTACAATTGGGACAATAATTTTGCTGCACTCCAGAGAAACCACTGTGTAGGAGAATGATTTTGTATTGTACCCAAAGATATCCTTCTGCAAGCAGAAACAGTTATTTCATTAGAGAAAGACTCCTGTGTGTGGAAGACACCTTTGGATTCAATTCTTTCTCTGTGCAGAGGTTCCATCTAGCTCAGTGATCTGTTTCTGAGACTTGCCAGTCAGCTGTTTTAGGGATTTTTTTTTCAAGGCGTGGTGATAGCATTGCCTCCCTGGGCTCCTCCAGGAGGAAAGGTGAGATATAAATTCAAAAACTAATAATAATGATTGCCTATTTGTCGGTAGTGTCTGGTATTTAGAAACACACGGCCTGATTTTGTAAAACACTTGATTTCTCCAATGGTGTTTGAGATTGTCCTTACACACTTTTAATAATCAAGGGCTCAGCCATGGTACATTGTATTTCACATAATTCATCATTCCCCTGCTTAATAAAGGAGATTCTAAAAACAAACAACCTCATGAACTGGAAATGTTTTGTGCTAGTCAACATGTGCTTTTGATGGAGCATATCAACTGCTGCATCTCTTCAGCAGCATAACAAAACACTGCATTGCTTTCAAGGTGTAGATACTGTTACTCTAGTGCTTCTAGCAGATTTTCTAAAACATAAGAAAAGACCAAAAAAACAAAACAAACCCTCACAATGTTTACTACATTAGGAATGGCCTTTACTTATTATTTAGTCTTCTAGTTGTGATCTAAGATGTTATTAAAACGTAAATGTGGAAAAACTAAGGTAAGTCTATAGGATTTGGCGTTGTTGTATTCAGACCTGAATTAATTGTAGGGCTGGTATGATCATGCCTCTAAACAGCGGGGGAGCAATACAGAACTCCTTATGGAAGTAGCTCCTGGGAATTTTTATGTAATTTTTATTGTATTTTGTTTACCTGTTAGAAACTAGAGGATAGTCTAACCAAGCTGTCTGCTTTCAGCACAAGTGCGCTGAGAAATTATTACTGCTGAAAGCATGGCCAGCACCCCAATTTATCCATTTGTTTTATAGGAAAAATGTAACATGTATATTTACATATTTATATAGCAAGCAACAAGATCTTTACACGTAGTTTCTATAGACACAGGTGTGCAGTGAATATAAGGAAATTGAGCAGTCAAGCAGGTGTATTTGAGTAATCAAGTCACCTCTGTTGGAAACAGTGCCATATAATTTATCTTTCCTCTTTCAAATTTGATGTGTTATTAAGCCACAGGAAAGAATTGGATGAAATCTGTTCCCTTCCAGTCGTTCCATTTAGATATGAATGCTTTACATCACTCTGCCAAATGAAGGATTTTAATTGTTTGATGGTAGGTCTGCAGTGTGTTCATACATGCAAAGTAGTGTTATATGCCAGTGAGGGTTATAATAACAAACTGAATTTAAATTTGTAGCTTTTCTACATCTGACTACAATATCTACACTTATAAAGCTACATATCACCACCCCAAATGCTATATTGTGTCTATTAATTCAGCACAAGATCACAAGGTTATTTTCCTGTACCAAGTAATATTTTAATTTTTATAATTGAGTATGGGCAAAGTGCCATGCAGTTTTCACATTTCTATTCAATATAATGCAGCTTTCAAAAATCAGAATTGGTTTTAATAACTGAATACAGTGCAGTTTGCTTAACAAAGATGCACTGGTATATAGACAAGATGAAAAATTAACAGAACGAGCTTCCTAGGGAGCTTTAAAAAAAAGATTGTCACATATTGTTTAGCTGTCTGTTAAGAGTTAGCCTTTTAACAAGACTCCCACACTTGCATAAACTGTATAATGAGACAAATATGGTTCCTGTAATTTTAAAGCATCCGGGAGCCCTTTTAGTCTACCAAACTGGCATTATACTGTTATATTATCTTCTTGAGGACAGTATTGCAACTGTAATAGTGAGCACTGTTAAGTAAATTATACATGACTGCATTTTCTTTTATTTATACTAATAACAGTGTTCCACCATATCTTGTTTTGCCTTTTTCTACTTGTAAAAATGTGCTTTCATCGTATTGCATAAAGAGCCTTTTAATGCAATACATGAAAATGTATTTTGAAGCTTTTGGGTGTTAAAGGATATTTCCAACTTACATGTTGGAAACTACAGATGGAGAAATCAGTCTGTTTTCAGTCCCTGACATGTTCACATGTGTTCCACCTATAAATCTGTTCCATCCTATTCCCCCATTAATCTGTAATAAATAATTCATACAAATTTTTTTACACACACATTCATTTAAAATTCCCTCCCTCAAAATACACAATTCTAAATGTATTTTGATTTTTTTTTAAGTATAGAAGTTCATTGGAATATTTTTAAAATATGGTGGATAAGTTAATTTCTATCTGCACATTAGCGTCCGGAGGTATGGATCATATAAGTTCATAATGTAATTCACCGAGATCAAATTCTTCAAGAATTCCTACTGGAAACTACTGCATATGTTACATTCCCCTTTATCAGAAAGAGTAATAGGACTTGAAGGAGACTCCACATAAGATCTATCATACATTTGCTGACAATTAGATGAAACCATTTAAAGCAGTTTGAATGCTATAAGTTAAGAACAAGACTATTTGGATTAGTGCAAATATTGCAGTATATTTGCCATGCTGCTCCAGCTACTGTTCTTACTTGTACTCTGCTCCTACAATAATGGGTCCTAGAACTGAGTCTTGATTTTTTTTATTTTTAAATTTATAATATACAATTATAGGAAACATTTCACAGCTGTATCTTCATTCACATTGGAGAATGCAAGCAATGCTTGTTTTTTTGTTTTCTAAGAAGTGAAATAGTGTAAGTATGAGTGAAAATAATTTTATTGCATATGACTTAAAGGTAGTTCAAATATACTGCTTCACAGAAAGCTGTATACAGTTATCTATCAAATCTGCCTCATATAGCTTATTAAAATATAGCATGACTATCAGGATCTGCTGTGTGGTGGGCTAGAACTGCAGTCCAAATGAACGTGGAATACACTCTCGCTGCGGAGCAATCACCTAGTGAAGGTCACAGGCAAGCTGCTAGCAGGAAGCTTGCAATTTATATACTGCATCAACTTTGGTAGTGGTTAGGGGTGGGTATCAGAGAACTGTTGTTAATTTACGTGCTAATATCTACAATGTCTTGTTTATTGCTTATGCATTCTAATTCAGTAAGTACTGAGGAAATAAAATAAATGCAAGGATTTCCTAAATGAAACATTCTTCTCTATCTACGTAATTAGAATGGAACTAATGTATAATATCTGGGGCAATTTCTAGATATGTGCTCATATAGTTACAAAGTCTCTGTTTCAGTGAGAGAATTCCATTTTAAAGGGTGGGTCTATATATATATATATATATCAAATCACCTTTGTTTTTCATAACATTTGTGCAAAATATATATGTCCCATATGCAGCTAACTTTAGCCATTCTGAAGACTTAGAATTTGTCTTCATTCAAGTGGGACAATCGCATAGTTCATTCTGGCATAGCAAGCAGTGCATGAAAAAAGGCATTTCTATCAAGCTTAAATAAATATTGTAAATTCCCTGGGGAAGAAAATCTCTGTTGCTCATAAGAGGCCCAATGTTTATTTTGTTTTTCATGCTGTTCCTTAATACCTGGGATTTAAGCATGTTGTTTAAGAGTTCAGGTACTATAGTTGCACATGTTTTAGAGCCTTATGTAAATATTCCTGAATTTGTGAAACTCCTCCTTACACGTTGTCAAGCTCCAGCTCTTATCTTGCCTCTCACAATACTAAGATAAAGTTAACTATTGTTTCTCCACAGCCATCTCTGCATTTTCAGAATGAAGTTGGACCTCCCTTATCCTTTCTATAATCCACTCAAAATTATTTTGAGTTTTAAATTCACTTTTAATTCATTTTTAAAAAGGCAAAATGAATATCGACAGCCATGAAACAAGTATAAGTTCTGCAGTTTAAGGTATCCCCAGACTTAACAGATTTAAGATTGTATCCATCTCTGACTTTCCTCTCATGCAACAGGTCTGTGCTTGTGCAATGGAACTTCCTTCTGTTGTCCCCTGCAGCCCCCAGTGCAGAGGTGGGCAGAGAGAGGAGACAAAGGGAAATTCCCATTGCGACAGCAGAACACTGCTCGCACGACATTGGATAGAAAGATGCTTCTCTGCTGTAGCCTTCTCAATTTCTCAGAGCTAGTTCCTTTGTTATAGATAAGAAAGGGAAGCACTTTTGCAGGTAGATGACATGTGGATGCCACCTATCATGAGATCTGTGAGCTCTGAGGCTCATGGATCTCACAGGCAAGATCTGTCAGTCTTACTTCATATATTCCAGTCTAAACATGGGAAGCAATACAAGTCACTTTGTGCTTCTTTCCCCATTATATTGTTATGGGTTTGGGGTTGAGATAGATTATTTCTATGAGTCCATTTCCAGCCTCTGATTTGGAACCCTGCACCTGGAAGTGAGAAATCAGCTCTGCTGGGCAGATGAGTTCTCTTTGTTAGTCTATAGAGAGGCCAGATGAGTTAATGGGTCTATCAAATGCCCATTAAGTGGCAAATGAGCCAGGAAGATCCTATTGTTATTGAAACTCTTCAGGAGCCCCCCCCTTCCTGAGGCCAAGGAGAGGCTTGTGTTTTTAGTTGAGTCTGAGGAAAGGCTGGGGACTGAAGGCAGGCAGAGAGGCTGGCTCTCTGTACCATGACTTTAGGGTGCCTCCTATAAGCCTGCTAGAAAATGCAAGATCTATTGGACTGCTGATGCTTTGAACCCCTCCATCTTAAGCTTAGGTTGAAATGTGTGTAAATAAACAAACCATATTTCTCCACTGAACTTCTTTCCAAGAGAAACAAACCCCTGGGTTAGCACAGGGACTCTTGGAAATCTCTCACCACTCGGAGACTGGGGTGGTGCAGAACAATATGTAATTTATGAGCTGGCACTAGATAGTTTTTTTTGTAGTGGGAAACCAGGGCATGTCTCACAAGATATGTTGATATGAGTGTGCAGTTAATGGTGTAAAAACAGAATATTGGTTAAAATACCTACACTACCAAGTGCTATTACTATTGAATGAGGGCATTTAAAAAGTTTATACACAATCTAAATTATATAATCTATCCGAATCTATGATAAAAGAATATAGCACATTTCATACAATTATTGAACAATGGATTTTAATGGATATTTTCACTTTTTGGAAATGGCTCTGTTATAGTAGTTTTAATTATACCAGTGGATTTATCTTGTAGAAATATATCTACATTGATATAAAACACAAAGGTAGCTGTGTTGGTCCATAAGAAAAAACCCCACAATCCAAAGTTGGGCAATAACTTTATTAGGATTAATGAAAATGTCACTAAATCATGGTAAGCTTGACATTTTTATTAGTCCTGAAAGGAATTGCCCAACCGTGGATTTGAGACTATACTGGTATGCTTTAATTTGGATTCCTTAATTGAGCAAGGGGTTGGACTCAATGGCCTTAAAGGCCCCTTCCAACTCTATAATGTTATGATTCTATGTATTTGATGTCCCTATATTTCAGCACTATACAAAGCCCTTTATTTTAGGACTATTCACATTTACTGAGTGTTATAAACATATACTTAGCATGTACTTATAATGTAATTGCCACAAGACAGTTTAAGTGATGAAAAAACTTGCACAATACATCTCTATATAGCTTCTATACTGATTTTTTCCAATATTTTACCATCTTCATGCTGACAGTGATTTGTAAAGCTTAAAATAATTGGGAATCTGCCTTGCATAGCACATTCATATTGTATAATTTTAGATACCATGATTTAAGGAGCTCCTGGAATAAATATATGCTCAGGAGCAATTATGGTCTACAGCTTTAAGTGGTGTACTGATTTCAACAAGCATATTTTCTCAGACAAATTGAACCAGAGTTCAATTATCAGGTAGTGGAATGGTACACTGTTTGCTTTTGTTCACCACTCCTCTCATACATGCATTATTTTCTCAGTACATCCCTACCATGCCAGCCCAAGACATTTTTCTGCCTGAAGCATAGCTGAAATGTTGTCCCCCACAAGAATCAACAGTAAAATATATTGCTACACCATTCAGACATCAATTCCTTCCTTCGTCTAATTCCTATACTCATGGTGCTGCCTCCTCATGGCCTCCATAGCAGCAACCACGGGACTGTCTCAGTTTGTCTTTGGACCAACGCACAGAGTAGGAAGTACTCTTGACTTGCTTTTTCATCCAAGTGGGGAGAGGAGTAGTCTGGAAATAGGGGTGTCTCTGTGACCCTATTGTTATGGTCAGACCATTGTCATGGTCAGACTTCCTGTGACTGATGGCAGCTATCCCCCTCTGCAAGGGCAGGGGACCAATTAAGATAGTCTGCCGTCAGAGACCTATTGGTCCTGATGGATTTATGAATGTTCTGGGGGACTTTCCAGTGGATAGAGGAGATGATCTTACTGAGATTCTGTCTCACTGTGGAATGGTGGGATACAGAGGGCTATTGACACAAATCGCCCTTCCAACACTGTGGAGCTTGCAGTGCCCCTTGGTATTCTAAGAAGATGCATGCAATGAAACATGTTGGATGATAGCTAGAGTGCTGGTGGTGTAGATCTCGCTTCAAGGCCATCTCAACACTGTTGAGAGCTCATAATTGTACCTACCATGTTGCAATAATGGCAGCAAAGAAGTTCTACTTCATGGTCTCTATTGCATCCTCAAGTAATCATCCAGCAGGACATTTCTGGATCATCCAGAGTCTGGTGTCACCTGCTGGTGGGCATGGGCCTCTGGAAGTAACGGGGGCCTGCTGCGACCTTTTGGCCCATCATTTTGAACATAAAATCACTCAATCCTGCAGCTTTTTAGATGCTGCTGTTATGATTATAGTTCCAGCTGAAGTGGCCAGTGCTACATCTTTTCTGACTTTGTAAAATCACTTTCAGTTTATGAGAACTGATGATGTGGACCAGAGTGCTTGCAGTGATGTGTCCAACTATATACTCTCTCAATCTCTGCCCATCATGGCTGGTGAAATCGAGCTAAGGGGGTTAATTGGGTGGGTCCAGGGAGAGGTGAATGTCACCTTAGGTGAGGGGGTGGTACCTGCCACCTTAAATGAGGTGGTAGTGCAGCCATTATTGAAAAAGTCAGCCCTGGACTCTTTCAGGGAAATGTGATTGAAAGGATTGTGGTGGAACAATTGCAGACATTCCTGGATGAGACTGATTATCTGCATCCATGCCAGTCTGGGTTCAGAACCAAATCATCCATGATCACCCTGATTGATGACCTTTAGAGAGAGAAGGATGGGGGAATGTAACCATGGCAGCCTCCTAGACCGACTCTGCAGGATGAATAATGGTGGTGCTGCATTGCGGTGGCTCCACTCCTACCTACAGGGTCTAATCCAGAGAGTAGTGTTGAAAGAATGTTCTTTAGCTCCCTGGTGTTACATAATGGTGTGCCTCAGGGCACTACTCTGTCTCCAGTGATGTTCAGCATCTATATGAAGCCCTTGGGAGCAGTCATTAGTAGACCTGTGCACAGCCCTCCCAATCCACCCTATGGGCCCCAAGGAGAGCCAACCCACCCTGTCCCGAAGAAAGGGATGAGCCACCCCGCCCTGGATATGGGTTTTTAAAAATAAAAATATGGTCGGGAGAGTAGGTTGGTGAAAGCAGCACTGCACAAGAACCACTTCACGCCCAGTGTGGGGCACATATGTGGGGCAGAATGCAGTTCCTGGAGTGATGGGGGGAGATTCCTCCTCTTGCCCATGTTTGCACTTGCAGGATTGCTAGCAATCTTTTGTGATCCCATGAGACCCTGAGCAGGGCAGAGTCCTAGGCCTGCCCAACACCAGCCTCTTCCTTCATGTGCTGGCTTTGAAGGGAGGACATTGTTGGAGCGGACTGCCCAAGAGCTATGTAAGAGGTCAGTATCAATTAGGGGGCTCTCTGGCAGCCACTCCGCAGCCTCCCCCACAAAAGCTGGTGCATGGCATTGAATGTTGTCACTCACCCCCCATGCCCTGTCCCCTGATAGCCCTGGATCACTCTGGGCCACCATACCCAGCCTTTAGCAATCTGGGGCTATCTGAACCCAACTCGGCTGAGGCTCAAAAGCCTCAGATCAAAAGCCTCAGATCATTAGGTGTTTGGGAGCAAGGTGTCATCAGTAGGTGATAATACCCAACATGATTTTCCATTTCATCTGTGTCAGAACAGACTGTGCAAACTCTGGACCAGTGCCTGGATGCCTTGGTGGATTGGATAAGGGTCAGTAAATTGAGCTTAAATCCTGGAAAGATGGAGGGCTTATGAGTGGATAGTTTTCATTTCTAGGAGATATGTCTGTTGCCTTTTCTGGACTGGGTCGCACTCCCTCTGAAGGAGCGGGTACGTAGTCTGGGAGTACTCCTTGCCCGTATCAGAGGCCCAAGTGACTTCCATAAGCCAGGAATGCTTTTTCCAACTCTGTTTGGTATGCTAAATGCAACAGCTCCTGGACTGCAATAGCCTGACTACAGTGGTCCATGCATTGGTAACCTCAAGACTTGATTACTGTAACACACTTTATGTGGGGCTGCCCTTGTACCTGGTCTGGAGGCTTCAACTAGTGCAGCGGCCAGATTGCTCACAGGAGCAGATTATTGGCAACATGTTACTCCACTGCTGAGAGAGCGGCACTGGTTGCTGATTCGCTACCGGGCCAGTTTCAAGGTTCTTTGTGTTAATTCACAAAGCCTTAACAATATGGGACCAAAGGACCTTAAGGGCCATCTGATTCCTTATGCTCCACTTTGATCACTGATGGGGAACTCTTGTTGCCCCATGCTCCTGAGGTTTGGTTTGCCTTCACCAGTGTCGGGAGGATGAGCTGGGCTCCTGGGGGGTTGTCAGAAGAGGATTCAAATGGCTGGCAGAGGGAGGAGGGAGGAACTTACCCTCTGTGGAGCGAAGCCGAAACAGAGGACATGCCAGAGATAGGGTCGCCTAGCAACGGGGAGCCTGAGAGCCTTGAAGTTTTAGAATCCCCCCCAGACATTCCCAGGCCCTCCCTTCTCCGCAGCTCAGAGCAAGAGGGAGGGCTGATCACAGCAGAAAGGCAGAGAGATGGTTTACCCTCAGCTCCTCCTTTATCACCCATAGGGGAATTGGACACTTCAGAAGAGGAGGAGGTGATGCCTCCCCCCTCACCACGCACACGCAGACGGTTGAAAAGACAGGAGAGAAGGGGGGGAAGGTGGGCAGTACCTGAGGGGGAGTTAAGGAGGAGCGAAAGGTTGCGCGCCCGTTTAGCCCCTTCTTAAAGAACAGGCGGGAAGCAGCCCCTTGCTCTGTCAACTTTCTCCCAATGTCGCAGGACCTGTATCCCTGTATTGCTTCATGAGAAAGCGCAGTCTTTGTTGGACATTACTCTAATAAAACACGAATTAACTACAACCTCTGGTCTGGTTCCTGAGTCGCATCCTGGGCCTGACAGCTTGACAGAGCCACCTAAATCACCCTCAACGCTCTCTTCACTTGACTGGGACAAGATGTCAAAGGGAGCAGCGGGGGGGACGAACCCCACTTCTGAGACGGAAGAAGTGAAACTCTTGAGGACTAAGGTAGCTGAATTGCAGACGGATGTCCAAGCCCTGCTAGCAGCAGTCAAGGCGCTGAAGACGGATAATCAAACCTTGAAGGCCACGATAGACCAGATGCAAACAGCCCCTCCAGCTGCCGCAGTAAAGGTTCCCATTGGATTGCCCCCAAAATACGCGGGACAAAGTGATCAGTTGGCAACTTTCGTGGCTCAATGTGAGTTATATCTGGATGTCAGGCACATGGAGTTTCCAGACGATGGGGCTAAAGTGGCCTTCGTGATTAGCCTCCTGGAGGGAGAAGCTGCAAAATGGGTGACTCCGTATCTCGTGAGAAAAGATACTGTCTTAAGAAGGTACAGAGGATTTATACAGGAGATGACCGAGATGTTCCAAGACCCACAAAGAGCTGAAACAGTAGCGCGGCAACTAGGCGCTCTGAAGCAAGCTAAAGGGACTGTTTCCGAGTACACTAACGCTTTTAAAATTCTGTCCCAGGAAACTGGTTACAATGACGCCGCCCTGATGTTTATGTACTGGAGTGGATTAAATGCTGAAATCCTGGATGAGTTGGCCAGGACCTCCCCCCCGCTGACCTACCAGGGCTCATCCGGCTATGCCTACAGATAGATCACCGGACGGAAGGAAGGCGTCTGGAAAGGAAGCAGGAGGTCCCGAGATACTCAGCCTCGGCATCTCGCAGCAAGACCCTTCCCTCTGCAGGAATGGCAGGTAATGCAGCTGACGGACAGGGAGGGGCTAGGCCAAGACTGTAGGAAGAAGAAAAGGAAAGACGCCGCCGAGAATGTTTATGCTTTTATTGTTCAAAGCCGGGCCACGTGGCCAGAGACTGTGGACTAAAAGGGGGGAAAGCTGAGCCGTCGGGAAACTAGAACACCCAGTCCACGTGCAGGCCGGTGGACTGGGGGCAGCATTGTATAAAGGCCCCCCAATGATCCAACCTCCCTCAAAGGGGGTGTTGGTCTTACCTATTCGGATTACAACTTCCAGAGGATTGGTGTTTAATTCCAGTGCCTTAATTGACAGTGGAGCCTCCAC
The DNA here is from genome assembly GCF_030035675.1 of Rhineura floridana. Classification (NCBI taxonomy): domain Eukaryota; kingdom Metazoa; phylum Chordata; class Lepidosauria; order Squamata; family Rhineuridae; genus Rhineura; species Rhineura floridana. The sequence continues at coordinate 86,560,226 of NC_084484.1, read as the reverse complement.
AAATTTTATTGATGTAAAGTTAGTCAAGCGTCATGGAATTTCCCGGTGGAAACTGAACGCTCCCCTAGCTGTGGAGACTATCGATGGGAGACCCCTGAAGTCAGGAGGGGTGACACAAGCCACGGAGGAAGTGAAACTTCAAACCCCCGGGCACGAAGAGTTCATTTCGCTATACGTGTCAGATCTCTCGAACTTTGAGGTGATTCTGGGAATGCCCTGACTAGCAAAGCATGAACCCACAATAAGTTGGAAGGAGGCGGTGGTGTGGTTCACCTCACAGTATTGCCAGGAGAACTGTCAACCTGAAGGAATCAAGAACACCTTAGCGGGGGCAGTGCAAGAGATCGAGCAAGTGACCCTGCCGCCAAAGTATGAAGAATTCAAAGGTGTGTTTGATGAAAAGGAGGCAGATACTTTACCCCCCCACCGCCCTTACAACTGTGCGATTGATCTAGTGCCAGGAGCCAGCATTCCATCAGGGAGAATCTACTCTCTCACAGAGATTGAGAGGGAGGCCCTGAAGGAATTCCTGGATAAAAACCTGAGACGAGGATTCATACGCCCCTCACAATCCCCTGCTGGAGCGCCACTATTGTTTGTGAAAAAGAAGGGGGGGAACTCAGACCCTGTAACGACTATCGCGCATTGAACCAGATCACCATCCCCAACAGCTACCCGCTGCCCCTGATCTCAGAGTTGTTGGACTGACTGCGCTCTGCAAAAATCTTCACAAAGTTGGATTTGAGAGGAGCGTACAATCTGATCAGGATGAAGCAGGGAGATGAATGGAAAACAGGGTTCTTGACCGCTTACGGACAGTATGAATACCTGGTCACGCCGTTCGGGCTTTGTGGAAGTCCAGGAATTTTTCAAAAATTCATGAATGACGTGTTTAGAGACTTGTTGGACACATATGTAATCTGTTACTTAGATGATATCCTGGTGTTCTCAAAGAACCAGGAAGACCACGACCAGCATGTGAAGACGGTGTTGAAGAGACTGAGAGAAAATCACCTGTATGCTAAATTAGAGAAATGTGGATTTGACCTCAAGTCTCTAGACTTCCTTGGATATCGAATCTCAGCGGAAGGCGTGGAGATGGACCCAGGGAAAGTAAGCTGTATATTGGACTGGGGCCAACCTGTCACCAAAAAGGATGTACAACGGTTTTTGGGGTTTGCCAATTATTACAGAAAGTTCATTCCAGGGTTTTCCAAATTGACAGCTCCTCTGACTGACTGTTTAAGGGGAAAGAAGAAGTTTCAATGGACAGAGAATGCCACCCAGGCCTTTGAGGAGCTGAAAAGAAGGTTCGCTTCCGAGCCCATTCTGCACTTTGCTGACCCGACCCGCCCTTTCATTGTGGAAGCAGATGCTTCAGATTTTGCTATCGGGGGGGTCCTTCTGCAATTAGACCAAGAAGGAAAGGAGCTGCACCCCTGTGCGTACTTCTCTCGGAAGTTAAAGCCTGCAGAGAAGAATTACACAGTTTGGGAGAAGGAGCTGCTGGCCATCAAGGACTCTTTTGAAAACTGGAGACAATACCTAGAGGGGGCCCCTCATCAGACTGAAGTGCGCTCCGACCACAAGAACCTGGAAAGCCTCCAAACTGCCAGAAAGCTGAACCAGAGACAAATAAGATGGTCCCAGTTCTTCACCAGGTTTAACTTCAAGATCACTTACCAAGCCCAAGCCAAAAACCAGAGAGCTGATGCCTTATCCAGACAGCCACAGTACAAAGAAAGTGAATCTGAGGACCAGCCTCAGTACGTGATCCCGCCAGAGAAATTAATGTTGGGATCATGCCAGTCTTCGTGGGAAGAGGAACTCAAAAAGGCACAACAAGAAGATGCAGACGTACTAAAATATGGGCAGGAGACGGGACAAAGTCAAGACTCAGAAGTAACCTTTCACTGGAGGAATGACTATTATGGTTCAAAACAGCCAGATATGTGCCAGAAGGAGAATTAAGGCTCAGAATCCTACGCCAGTGCCATGATTCCATCACAGCGGGACACTTTGGGATTTACAAGACCATTCAGAACGTGGCCAAGGACTTCTGGTGGCCTAAAATGCGTAGGGATATTGAAAGCTATGTAAAGTCCTGTTCTGTCTGTCTGCGGACAAAAACACAAACAGGAAAACCAGCAGGACTGTTACAACCGCTACCTGTCCCACATGAACCCTGGAAGGATCTCTCCATGGATTTTATAACTGATCTACCCAAATCCCAAGGAATGACAGCCGTTTTAGTCGTGGTAGATCTACTCACCAAAATGGCGCATTTCCTCCCTTGTGCAGGGGCCTTAGAGGCTAAGGAAATGGCCAAGTTATTCATCAAAGAAGTCTACCGACTGCATGGGTTGCCAAACAGTGTAGTCTCAGACCGAGGAACTCAGTTCACAGCCAAATTTTGGAGAGCAATGTGGAAACAGTTGCAGACGGAATTAAAACTCTCCTCCGCCCATCACCCCCAGACAGATGGGCAAACGGAACGCTTGAACGCCGTTTTGGAAAGAGATTTAAGAAGTTATGTGTCCTATCAACAGACTGACTGGGTATCATATTTGCATTTTGCAGAGTTCGCCTACAACAATTCTCTACACTCCAGCACTCAACAAACCCCATTCTTCGCGAATTATGGATTCCATCCTAAAGTCTTTCCAAGCAGCTCAGAAGGAATGCTGGTACCGGCAGCTGAGGACTTTCTAAAAGAATTGCAAGCGGCGCAACAAACACTGAAACAGCAGTTAAACGAAGCCAAAACAGAGTACAAGCGAGTTGCTGACCTGCACAGGAAGGAGGGCCCCCCCTTCAACCAGGAGACCAGGTATGGCTGTCCACCCGTTTCCTCCAGATGCCGGGCAAATGTAGAAAATTACAAGACAAAAGGGTGGGTCCTTTTGAAATAGAAACTCAAATTAATCCCGTGGCTTACCGGCTGAAGCTACCTGACACGTTTAAAATACATCCTGTGTTTCATCGATCCCTCTTGACGAAAGCTGCCCCTCCCAGTGAGCTGCGGCCGGAGGAGCCTCCTGGGTCCCCACTCCTGATAAATGAGCAGCTTGAGTTTGAAGTTGAGGAAATCTTGGATTCCAGGATCAGACGCCACAAGCTGCAGTATTTGATTCACTGGAAGGGCTATGGAGTGGCTGACAGATCATGGGAAAATGCAGATGATGTGCATGCTCCAGAGTTAGTAAAACTTTTCCATCAACGTTTTCCTCACCGCCCCAAGCCAGACAGGGGGAGGGGGGCACAGCTTGAGAAGGGGGATGGTGTCGGGAGGATGAGCTGGGCTCCTGGGGGGTTGTCAGAAGAGGATTCAAATGGCTGGCAGAGGGAGGAGGGAGGAACTTACCCTCTGTGGAGCGAAGCCGAAACAGAGGACATGCCAGAGATAGGGTCGCCTAGCAACGGGGAGCCTGAGAGCCTTGAAGTTTTAGAATCCCCCCCAGACATTCCCAGGCCCTCCCTTCTCCGCAGCTCAGAGCAAGAGGGAGGGCTGATCACAGCAGAAAGGCGGAGAGATGGTTTACCCTCAGCTCCTCCTTTATCACCCATAGGGGAATCGGACACTTCAGAAGAGGAGGAGGTGATGCCTCCCCCCTCACCACGCACACGCAGACGGTTGAAAAGACAGGAGAGAAGGGGGGGAAGGCGGGCAGTACCTGAGGGGGAGTTACGGAGGAGCGAAAGGTTGCGCGCCCGTTTAGCCCCTTCTTAAAGAACAGGCGGGAAGCAGCCCCTTGCTCTGTCAACTTTCTCCCAATGTCGCAGGACCTGTATCCCTGTATTGCTTCATGAGAAAGCGCAGTCTTTGTTGGACATTACTCTAATAAAACACGAATTAACTACAACCTCTGGTCTGGTTCCTGAGTCGCATCCTGGGCCTGACAACCAGGGACCTAGCCTTAATGTGGAAGGCCTTGCCCTGTGGAACTCGCTACCAGTACAAGTTAGGTAGGAACCATCTCTCCTTTCTTTCAGACATCTTGTGAAAATTATATTGTTTAGATAGGCCTTTGTGATGTATTTGCTTTTTTTACCAATATGTATTAAAATGTAAATGTACTGCCTTCAAGTCGATTCCGACTTATGGCGACCCTATGGCGACCCGGGTGTTCATGAGGCTGAGAGGCAGTGACTGGCCCAAGGTCATCCAATGAGCTTCATGGCTATGTGGGGATTCGAACCTTGGTCTCCCAAGTGGTAGTCCAACACCTTAACCACTACACCACACTGGCAATCTATTAGTGATGTTTTATTTATGTTTTTAATTACATTTTATTGTTTTTTTTACCAATTTTCTTTTTGTGTGTTGTACTCCACCTTGATATATTTTTATGAAAGTGTGGATTATAAATACATAAATAAATAAATCCAGCTTTATTGCAGAACCATCAACTTTATGGCTTCATTGGGGACCCTGATTCTTGAATTAAAATGAAATGGGGTATGCTCCTAAACTCACTTTGAGGACCCTAATTATAAAGAATTTGCATGCAGGAAAGGAAGAACCATAGGAGGGCACATGAATTTCCCCAAATCCTGGATTCATTTGAAAGCTTAAACTGATCTAGCTGTATATTCAGAACACACTTGGTTGCCAGTTTTGCAAGCTGCCAAGCTTCTGGCAAGAAATGCTATGCACGCTCATCATTTACATTTTTGTTATATTTCTGTATTTGTTATGCAGTTTTGTTTGAGAGTATTATTATTATTATTATTATTAGTCGCCCATCTGGCTGGTTATCCAGCCACTATGGGCGATGTACAAAATAAAAGGTACAAATACATTAAACATTAACAATCTGAAGCAATAATAGTAAAACCTAGCCCACCCCAAAAGCCTGCCTAAAGAGCCAGGTCTTCAAGGCTCAGCGGAAACTCATTATAGAAGGGGCATGGCAGAGATCATTTGGGAGGGAGTTCCACAGGGTGGGGGCCACAATTGAAAAAGCCCTCTCCCTAGTCCTCACCAGTCTGGCTGTTTTAACTGGTGGGATGGAGAGAAGGTCTTTTGAGGCTGATCTTGTTGGGCGGCATCTCTGATGATGCTGGAGGCTCTCCTTCAGATACACTGGGCCGAAACTGTGTAGGGATTTAAAGGTCAAAACCAACACCTTGAATTGGGTCCAGCAAGCAACTGGTAAGCAGTGCAACTCTTTTAGCACTGGAGTGGTATGATCTCGGCGGCAGCTGCTTTTAATCAGGTGCGCTGCCGCATTCTGTACCAGTTGCAACTTCCAGACCATTTTCAAGGGTAGCCCCATGTAGATCGCATTACAGTAGTCTAGGCGAGAGGAGACCAGGGCATGTACCACCGATGGGAGCAGAAGATTGGGAAGGTAGGGGCGCAGCCTCTGTATCAGATGGAGTTGCTACAGCACCGCCCAGCTTACAGCTGAGACCTGAGCTTCCATGGACAGTTGGGAGTCAAGAATGACCCCCAGGCTACGGACCTGGTCTCTCAGGGGCAATTGTACCCCATTGAGAGTATGGCCCCTTTCCACAAATTCCAGTGTTAGTACAAAGTTTTTGCCTTCCACCCATTCATGTCATTTATAGCTTAAAGAGTGCTGTGTACTGGAGCAATTAGATGTTTGGTTAAACAAATAAAGCAGCTTAATCTGAAATTAATCTTAAACCAGCTTAATCTGAAATAATGGCAGTGAAGATAGACTTTGTTCTAATATCAAGATTCTAAATGTTTGAGGTTTTGGATTCAGTAAACCATGGTGAAATTGGATTAATAAAAGATCTAAAAATGAAATGATACAAATGATACAATCAAGGAATGCTAAAACAGGTCAATCAGTGCCATATGCATTTTCAAATCAATCAGGAATTAGAGCAGGAATTTCCCCCCTCCTTATCCATTAAATCACCGTAAGTAAAACAGATCTCAACCCTTATTATAATAATATTGAGATGTGAAAACCACCTTCTGCCAAAAATGTATCCTTCCTTAGGAGTACCATATTATGGAAAACTCAATCTGTACCCACCAAATTAATATAAGAATTTGACAAAGTTAATATTTTTTTTTGTAAAAAAAGTTTTCTAAACAATGCTTGACAAAGGGTGGACATCTGGGCTAGGAAATGACTGAATATTAACTAGGTTTCCCTGTACAGTTTTTAAAATCAATTTCTTCTATCCATTCTGGCCAGAGAAAGATGCTTCAGATGATTATCAACCTTAAAATACTGGAATTTTGCCCTAAATTTAGTCTCACCTTCACCCATTTTTTAGTTAATTCAGGAAGTGTAGCAGTCCGATATTTTATTTATTATTTTATTTTATTATTTCAATTTATATACCGCCCTTAGCGAAATAGCTCTCAGGGCGGTGAACAAACAATTTTATGAAGGAAAGGGATTTCTTGCCCTCAGTATCTTCTGATATGTTTCAAATTACTAAATTACTTTTCCAGCTTATATTTTCAACTTCTCAATTTATACAGTTTTATAACAAACTGTTCTTGATCTTTACATACATTTGATGCAATTCTAACTGAATTTATACTGTAGCAATGTCACAGCAATTCTAATTAGCACTCTTTTTGTCTGTGTTGCAGCAATTTTGTGTTGCAGCACGCTGTGTCACAGCAATTTCAATTAGCACTCTGTTCATCTGTGTTACAATGAAAATATACTGTCAATGATAATGTATATTCAATTCCAAGAAGGTTCCTTCCTTCCAGCATTCAAACTAGTCTAAGACTAATTAAGACCACCAAGTTAAACACCTTTATATCCATGTCAATAGTTTAAGTGACATTTGCTCAATGAATGGGGAATAAAGCCATTAATGCTCTAGTAGAAAAACTCATACACATAAGGGGAAACTACTGCCAGGTTGTCAGATATAGTTCAAGTCTGTTCAGTAAAAAGCAGCCAAAGCACCATTAAACCATTTTAAACCAGTTGACAGCACAACCCAAGTTAACTGGAGTGCACTGTCTTCAAGGAGACAGTTGTATTTCCATGCCTTACTACTGTAGATTTGTGATATGGGTTATATGGATGATTTCACTGGATTGGTCAGTACTTTTCTAGAATGTCATTAAATAAAAGGTTGTGAAGAACTGAACAATGAAGTTGTTCATAATGGCATAATAACTATGTCTATATGGTTGGCCAAATATACAACTCCAGCTGTTAAAAATGAATGAGCACAAAAAGCATAAGAAAGTATATGTTTTCCATTAAGAGCCCACTACCTACAGATAGGCTGGGTGACATTCCAATCTCTTAAATAAAAACTCTGGCTGTTTGGGTCATTAAAAAAAGTGAGCCACTTCCTGCAATGGATTTGAATGGAACTTCCTGTTAGAATACTGAGACGTGATGTATTCCAAAAGACATGGACAGGGTTAAACAGCACACTCTGGGGCTCAAGGACAGAGAGCAGACCGAAGGCTGCAGGTGGCTGGGCAGGAAAGCTGCCAAGGCTATATAACTCCATGGAAACAGCTCAGGGTGTGGGGGGTGCATTTGATGTATGTGAAGGAGAGAGCTCGTGTATCTGTGTATCTGAACTAAGCAATTGATTCATCTTCACCACTTCTAGCATTCTGTCTCTATTCATTTCTGTCATACGCAGTGGCATTGCCCTGACAGGCAAGCCGCAATTCCAACAAAGGGTTATGGGCCCAGAGACAGGAAAGGAATAGAGCATAAGCAGAGTGCAGTGAAGAAAGAAAGGCAGCAGAGCTAAGCCGACTGTCAACAGCAGCACGGACGGTGACAGGAGCCAGTGGAAGCCTGTGCAGATCGTAAAAGAGGCCTGGAGTGTAAAGAAATCAGATATGGTACAGCTGTCAAAAGAGAAGTTTTGTTTCTCCAAAGTGACGCAAGGAAACTGTGAAAAATGGCAGTTTCACTTTCGCAAGGGATGCCGCTGGAGCGTCTGAACGAAACTAATTACTTGAATTGGAGAATGAGGATGCAGGCATTTCTAACAAAGGAAGACTTATGGACTGTTGTAACAGAGGATCCCCCGTCTGATCCCCCACGGGCACCGTGGATAAGGCTGGATGAGCGTGCGAGATCGTATATTATCCTGGCAGTAAGTGACTCTCAATTGCTATACGTGCAGGATAAAGAAACAGCGAAATTAACCTGGCAAGCTCTGAATGAGATCCATGTCCGAAAAGCAGCAAGCAATAAAATAAGTTTAACAAGAAGATTGTACCAGCTCAAATACACGGATAACGTCACGATGGCTGAACATTTGTTTAAAATTTCAAAGCTGTTTGCTGAGTTACAAGAAAGAAATGTAATATATCCGGACACACAAAAAATATATATAATCCTGGCAACATTAAATTCATCATGGGACAATCTTATTAGTTCACTCGAAGTGCTCCCTGAAGAGGATTTATCGCTCCCTTACGTGACAGGCAAGTTGATACTGCAGTGGGAGAGACGTCAGGAGGCTTCTGAACAGGAGAAGGAAAGAAAGTTGGAAGGAAAAAGTGAAAAGACTGAGATTAATGGCAGGTCGTTTGGCAGGTCGTTTGGAACAAAGGCATGCTATTGTTGTGGGTCATTAACTCATCTGCAAAGAGACTGTGAATTGCGGCAGAGAAAACAGAGAAGGAATTCGTCACAAGTGCAGCTAGTGAAAGCTGAAGGTAAAGACAGAGACAGAGACTATAAAATTAAAGGAACCTGGCTTATTGATTCTGGGGCTACGCACAATTTAATAAATGACAAATCAATGTTCAGGACAATGGTTCCAGCGACTTCACATGTGGTGCTGGCTGATGGAACACAGAAACAGGTACAAGCTATGGGTACTGTGACTTTAAGGGATTTAAATACAATTATTACTGACGTTTTGTACGTGCCAGACATTCAATGTAACATTTTATCTGTGTTCAGACTGTGTGCAATGGGGTTCACAGTTACATTCAGAAACAGAACATGTGAGGTGAAAGCAGGAGACAAAGTATGCGTGAGAGGGTTTCTCAGGGATTCCATGTATTATGTGAAACTGAACCCTAATGACAAAGAAAACGTAATGATGTTTTCAAACCAAAGGCCACATGATAACTGCATACACTCCTGGCATAAAAGATTAGGGCACGCAAATCATGAAATGATTAAGAAAATGCCCGCTTTGAGCAGTGATGTTACATTAAAACCATGTGATGCTTATATAGATTGTGAAATATGTAAGCAGACAAAAGCAACCACAGCTCCCAAACACAAGGAAGCTGAAAGTCACACGAATAAGCCATACCAAACAATACATGTAGACGTGGCAGGACCTTTTCAGGGGTCACAAGGTGGAGCCCACTATTTCTTGGTGATAATAGATGAATTTACAAGATATAGTACAGTATATCTGTTACGTTCCAAGAATGAAGCGGAAGGGAAACTAAAGATGTTCATACAAAAGGTGAAAGTACAGCATGGCATGAGCATTCAGCAAATGAGATCAGACCGGGGGGGGAATTTACCAGTCAGTCCTTGGCACAGTATCTGGAAAAGAAAGGCATTAAACACGCACTCACCGCTCCTTTTAGCCCCTATCAGAACGGGCTGGCGGAAAGAAAAAACAGGTCATTGCAGGATGCCACAAGGGCAATGCTTAGAGATGCCAATCTGAGTAATGCATACTGGGGTGAATGTATATTATATGCGGTTTATATTCAGAACAGGCTGTTCCACAGTGCTATAAACATGACACCCTACGAAAAGCTATATGGACGTAAACCTACTCTCCAGCACATCTTAAAATTCGGCGCAAAATGCTGGGTTCATGTCCCCAAGGGAAAACGTAGGGGAAAACTAGCACCCAGGGCCCAGAAAGGAATTATTTGGGGGTTTCAAAATGTTTTTTACCACGTATGGCTACCACAGGAGAAAAGGGTGATATTTAGCCGGAGTGTGAAAGCTCAGGAGGAAGACTGGGATAAGTCAGTATCAGTTGATCTAACACACACACACAGCGGCTCAGAACAAGGGGGGCAAACAGTGAAAGAAGAGGAAGAGGAACGTGAACCTGATGAGACAGAAACACAAATCAGCCCCAACCAAGAAGTTGTTTTGAGGAGATCAGAGAGATCTAATCTAGGGAAACCGCCTGATAGATTCCAGATAGGAATTATACGAAAACATGATGAAATGCATGGGTATACAGGGTTTACAGAAGTGCCAGAACGCAAAACAAATGAGGAAATCTTGTATCTAACATGTTTCAAACCAGAAGCTGACTAATGTGCTATCTGAAGCTAATAAACAAAATGGGCATGTGTATAGTAAAACATTAACAATGACCGCAATGTAACACTAAAAGCAATAACAAGCAACAGAAAAAAGAGAAACTGTAAAACTGTAAATAACTGAACTGTAATTGTGGTATGTGTAAGATGAAAAATCATAATCTGTAAAATGTAAAATGTATAAAAAGCCATGTCTGTTTGGAAGGTGGGGGCTTGTTAAAATACTGAGACGTGATGTATTCCAAAAGACATGGACAGGGTTAAACGGCACACTCTGGGGCTCAAGGACAGAGAGCAGACCGAAGGCTGCAGGTGGCTGGGCAGGAAAGCTGCCAAGGCTATGTAACTCCATAGAAACAGCTCAGGGTGTGGGGGGTGCATTTGATGTATGTGAAGGAGAGAGCTCGTGTATCTGTGTATCTGAACTAAGCAATTGAATCAGTAAAAGATTCATCTTCACCACTTCTAGCGTTCTGTCTCTATTCATTCCTGTCATACGCAGTGGCATTGCCCTGACAGGCAAGCCGCAATTCCAACACTTCCTAGCTTTATGTGCAGTGCCATAAAAACCAGGATCCTAGAGAGGAAGCAATTTAACAAAAGAATGTGCCATTTGATCATGTACTAAGCCACTTCACATTAATCATGTGAAGGGGTCTCAAGTCACGCAGCTGCCTTGTTGACCCTGCCCCCAATGTTGAATCATTCCATGTGGATGTCTGCAGAGTGGAAGCTTACAAATGTATGCTTCTCCTTTCCAAACATCACACATGGATATCCAGAGTAGGATTGAGGAAGCCATGTGATGGCAGGAGAAAAGCTAGCAGCACAGGCCCTTTGTACCCAAAGTGACTTTTTCATGTGATTAACATGTGAAGCTTGTAGTGTCTTATGATTTGAGGAAAACACAGAAGGTGATGCCCCACTAAGATACATAGTGTGTGTGTGTGTATACATGTAATTGTGATTAACAAAACAGAGATTTTCATTGTAATACGAAAACGTTTTGGCTTCCGCCTTCATCGGCTGCTAACATACAAATGTTGTTACCAAGGTGGCAGTTATAGAGCTTTGAGGATGGAATGCTCAGAGGGGCTTCATTTGCAGAAGCTAAGTAGTGGTGGTACTGTCCTCCAGGTTCAGTCCATGTGGTGCCAATGTGTCCAGAGAGTAAATCCAAAAGTTCTCCCTTTTAGTCAATGCTGCTGGATCTGTTGGCATCTTTATAGCTGTTATAGAAAAGTCCAGCAGACTGTGACCCTCAATGTTGAAATGTTTTGCAACTGGTCGCTCCACTTTTTTTGTTAAGATTGCCAATTTGCAGTTTCTGAAGCTTGTGCGTAGGTCAGTTGTGGTTTTTCCTATGTATTGGATATGACATCCTGGTCTTTTGCATTTGATGGCATAAATTATATTGCAGGACCTGCAGGTGATGTTCTGTTTGATGTAATATGTCCTGCCTGTCCTAGTGCTTGTAAAAGTAGCTGTCTCCCTGAGAATTATATATATATATGTAACTCTGTGTATGCTTATGATGTGTATGAGCTCAGAATTCGAAGTGGAGTAGCCCAGGAACCATCATAGCCTTGATTAGGCCCTGCTCTGCTCAATGTTTCCAAAGCCAGAAAGGGCACAAATATCAACCATTTCTCTAATGTGAGAGCTAGGATTCATCTTTAGAAACCATGCATTTGGGGAGTGTTGCCATGGTCTGAAGAAGATGGCTGCTTGAAGCTGATACTCTGTTAGGACATCAACATTATTCCTCCCCAGGTGAGATGGAGCTCGACTATTTGGATTTGTAATGTTTTCCAAATGACGGTGAACGTCTGATTTAATGGGCAGACTCAAAATGTGTGACATAGTAAGCCAAGGGAGTGAGAAACAGAGTTAATGGCATCACAGCTGCAGCCACCCCCTTCCAAAATGGTGCCCACACAGTTGAAAGGGGGAGAAGCTCAAAAAGAAAATGATGGAGAATTTAACCTGAAAGAATTTGCTAAGCAATTGTCCTCACTGAAAGAGGTGCTCACAGACACTTGGAACTTATGACTCAGCTGGAAGGGAGAATAACTGAACTGCGTACACACTTAGATGGGATTGTTGAGACTGCTTCTACAGACATGGATCTCAGTCTATAACATGATAAGAAGATCAAGTGGCTGCAGAGGAAGAATGCAGATGTCGGGGAAGCTGGAGGAGGTAAAAAAACCTGGGCCCAACATGGTTTCCGAGAGGGGGTTGAAGAGGAAGACATTACAACCTTCATTATGGCCTGGTTCAAGGCCCTCATCCCCAGTCTAGAGTTGGTTTTAGAAGATCTAGAACATGCACATCATGTTGTGTGGCCAAAACCAAGGGAGGGAACACCCCAAGGGACATAGCTATGTGCTTCATGCACTGCAAGAAGAAATATGGCAGCAAGCTGTTCAGGGTATCACTCATGACACCCATTCCATAATGGTTCTGCAAGATCACTCCCCCAATACACTCCCACGATATTAAACAAATCTTTCACAGCTAAGCTGCAGGAGGCAGGTATTTTGTATTGATGGGGATTTCCATTTCATCCGGTTGTCATGAGAGGTATGAGTATGCTGATCACAGCTGATAGAAAGGGACAGAATTATTGATAATGTTGGAACTGGAACTCCCCCCAGAGGCTGGCAGACAAGATAGCTGGGAGGAAATTGAGGAAGACAACAGAAAAGCTACAGCAGCTGGGAAATGGTCCCAGGAAATCAGCACATGAGCACCAATAAGCTGCCTCCTATACCAACTTCAGACTGTTTCTTGTGGTCTACCTCAGCAATATTTAGATGAGTATACATCACTGCATCATTTTTGTTTCCCTTTTATAAGGCATTCCTGTCAACAGGAGTACTTTAATAGATGGGTTGTTTCATTATATCTTTTTGGCTCCCATTGTTGGGGGGGCAGTTAATATCATTTGTTTACTTGGATCAAATGTTTTTCAATATTTATACCCAGATGGGAACAATATTTTTCTAATAGGCAGAATGCCTTGTAATTTTGCTTTCATGTTGATCTTGATATGTGGTTCCAGTGTGTCCAACTCTGGATGTGAGAGTGCAGTGGCAACACCTCCGCAAATTTTGTCAAGGAGCTTTTACATATTACAGCATTTGCAGTTGTATTTCAGTTCTGGCTCCAAGTGATTGCAGGATTAATTTTTTTTAAACCACAGTTAAAGTATGATTGGCATTGGCCAGGCAATGCAAGCAGGGGATGACAGTGGACCTTTGTCTTACAAACATTTCTGATTTAAAAGTTGTATCCCTTAATATGGAAGGCATGGGGACACTGTTGAGCACCACCAGATTACGGACTATTTCAGAGGTATGAGGCCAAGAGTACATTATTGCAGGAAACTAACAAAGTACTGCACAAAGATTTACTTCTTAAATATAAGTGGTTTGGGCCTTTATTTGTTGCCCCAGGAGTGGCAAAGTCTAGAGATAGCAATAATTCTGGATGTTAGCTGTGAGTTTAGGGTATTAAAAGTTCTCAAGAACAGGAATGGCACTTCATATTTGTGCAAGGCATTCTCAATGGCATGAGACAGTTAACAATTGGTCCTATATATGCCTCAAATGATGGACAATTATGCTTCCTTGACAAAGCCTTCAAGAAGATCCAGTCATTTATTATTATTATTATTATTATTATTATTATTATCTTTATTTATACCCCGCCATTTTTCCAAAACTGGAACTCATGGCGGCTTCCAGATAAAATATATATATAATTAAAAACATACAAAGTCTACATTAAAATAAGATTAAACTATTTCCAATATTAAAACCATACACACATATAGCTAAAAGAGTTCAAACTAGTTTAAAAATGATATAATAGACATTAGCAATGCAGCACCCTTCACGCCCTATCCTTAGCCTTCAATTCCAAAGGCTTGTTGGAATAGGAAGGTCTTTGCTTGTCGGCGGAAGGTCTGCAAAGAGGGGGTCATTCTTACCTCCCTAGGAAGGGAATTCCAAAGCCTAGGGGCAGCCACCGAGAAGGCCCTCTCACGCGTCCCCACTAGTCGTACTTGAGAGGGTGTGGGTATTGAGAGAAGGGCCTCTCCTGAGGATCTCAGGGCCCGGGCAGGCTCATACAGGGAGATACGGTCTGATAAATAGCCTGGACCTAAGCCGTATAGTGCTTTATAGATCAACACCAGCACTTTGAATTGTGTTCGGAAACAGACTGGCAACCAGTGGAGCTTTTTTAACAGGGGGGTAGTACGGTCCCTGTAACCAGCCCCAGTTAGCATTCTGGCTGCAGCACGTTGTACCAACTGAAGTTTCTGAACAGTCATCAGAGGCAGCCCCACGTAGAGCGCGTTACAGTAATCTAAACGGGATGTAACTAAGGCATGTGTCACCGTGGCCAAATGACAGCTCAAGGAACGGGCGCAGTTGGCGCACTAATCTTAATTGTGCAAAAGCACTCCTGGCCACTGCAGAAACCTGGGACTCCAAATTTAACGCTGAGTCCAGGAGCACACCCAAACTGCGAACCTGTGTCTTCAGGGGGAGTGTAACCCCATCCAGCACAGGCTGTATCCCTATTCCCTGATTCGCCTTACGACTGACCAGGAGCACCTCTGTCTTGTCTGGATTAAGCTTCAATTTGTTCACCCTCATCCAGTCCACCACTGACGCCAGACACTGGTTTAAAACCGAGACAGCTTCCTTGGAATTAGGTGGAAAGGAGACATAGAGTTGGGTGTCATCAGCATACTGATGGCACCGAACCCCAAACCCCCGGACAACCTCTCCCAGCGGTTTCATGTAGATATTAAATAGCATAGGGGATAAAACTGAGCCCTGAGGGACCCCACAGGTCAATGGCCAAGGGGTCGAACAGGAATCCCCCAGCACCACTTTCTGGGTTCGTCCCTCCAGGAAGGAATGGAGCCACTGCAAAACAGTGCCCCTAAGTCCCATCCCAGCAAGGCGGCCCAGAAGAATACCATGGTCGATGGTATCAAAAGCCACTGAGAGGTCCAGCAGAACCAACAGGGATACACTCCTGCTGTCCAGTTCTCTGCGTAGGTCGTCCACCAAGGTGACCAAAGCCATCTCCATCCCATAACCAGGCCTGAAACCAGATTGAAATGGATCCAGATAATCTGTTTCATCCAAGAATCCCTGGAGCTGGGAGGCCACCACACGCTCTATTTGCACAAGGGGACATTATTCTGGGGGTGACTTTAATTGGAACATACAAGGCCTCTCTGTGCTAGACTTGCTCAACACTACTAGTAGTAAAAAAAGAGGGGTGGGAAAGGTGGAAACAAAAACGACACCTCCATATGTTCCAATGTTGGGCTTTTGTGATACCTGGGGGGAACAACACCCTAATGACATTAGTTTCACTGTTCTTTCAGTGTGCCATAATTCCCAAACTAGAATTGCTTTTATTTTGGTAAATAACAAATTTAATCCACTCTGTTACTTCTTACAGTACTGAAGCTACATAAATCTCAGACCAGGATCCTGTTGAGGTCTGGCTGACTGGGTTTGGCACAGACAAACCTGGCCTCCATTGCTTGTGCCTTTAATCTAGTTTTAGTAATGAATCAATTGATGAAAGTCCAATCACAGAAGCTCTGCAGCATTATTTTGTGGAAAATGCTACAGAAGGGACTTTGAATGTATTGTTATTGGAGGCAATGAAATCTGTGATCAGGGGTGTGTGTATATGCAGAAGAGAGAGCGTTTACACAAATGATCCAGGGAAGATGTAGCTAAGCTGGAAAAAGGTACTGGAGCGCTACTGAAGGTATATAAATGGACTGGTTCTAAAAGGGTACTGTTGTGACCCAGGTCAAGGGGGAGGGCTGGTAGGAGGAAGACTCTGACTTTGAGGACTTGAGTGAGGGTTTGAGGAAGGAGGTCATGCAGCATCCTCAGCTTCCGCCTTCCCCTGTGGGAATGCAGGGAGAGCTGTCTGAGGACGCTGTCGAGGGCACGCCCCCTGCTCCAGCCGCAGAGGAGACACCTGACCAGTTGGCAGATTCCCAGCCGGATGTCCAGCAGTTTCCCACACCCACCCAGTTGGCCAGCCCCCCTCAGTCAGATGGAGAAGTCAAGGTCCAGCCCCTCTTCCCCCACTCTAACAGGATTCAGAGGCGCAAAGAGCAATGTCCAGCTCTTCGAAGGAGCAACCATTTGTGTGCGAAAGAGAAACCTACATAAGGGGGAGGAGACAAGGAAGGGGTGCTGAGTCAACGTCTGCAGCTGGAGAGTAGGACAGTCAGTGTCAGGCCCAGAAATAGTTCCTAGAAAGCTTAGTTAGTTGAATGAGCCAAAAGACATTTAAGGTGGATGTACCTTTAATAAAATGAGAAAGCTTTACTGAAATATGTGAGCCTGTGTTCCTCACCTCTGAACGGGACAGGTACATAAACAAATAGAGATGGGAAGTTGATTTGACTGAGACCAACCATAAGAACATAAGAAGAGCCTGCTGAATCAGGCCAACGGGTCATCTAGTCCAGCATCCTATTCTCAGTGACCAAACATTTGCCCATGGGAAACCCACAAGCAGGACCTGAGTGCACAGAGCACTTTCCCCTCCTGCAGTTTCCAGCAATTGGTATTTGGAAGCATACTGCATCCAACTGTAGAGACAGAGCATAGCCATCATGGTTAGTAGCCACTAATAGTCTTTTCCTCCATGAATTTGTCAAATTCTCTTTTAAATCCATCCAAGTTGGTGGCTGTCACTGCCTCTTGTGGGAGCAAATTCCATAGTTTAATTCCGTGCTGTATGAAGAAGTACTTTCTCTTGTCTGTCCTCAATCATCCAACATTCAGCTTTATTGGTCAATTTATTATATTTAAAGCAAAAGTTTTATGAATTTGGAGGAAAGGGCTCAAGGCTATTAGCGATGTAAGAGAAAGAAGCAGAAGGCAAAGGCCAAATGTATAGTGAAGTCAGATGGTAAGCCTACCTATTCTGTATCTGAAATTTGCCAGGAGTTTGCTCAGTTTGTTGAATCTTTGTATAGCTCTTCCAACCTGGGGTAGGAAATATAACAAAATACCTGAATGATCTCAACCTCCCTGCGGTCTCAGAAGAAGAAACAGAGTCACTAAATAAGCATATTACACCAGATGAAATAGAATTTTTCACCAAAAATTTAAAATCTGGTAAGGTTCTGGCACCAGACAGCTTTACAGCTGTTTTCTACAAACATGTTAAGGATCTCTTGCTGCCCTGTTTGATATGTCTCTTCAATGATATTCTTGAAGTGGCAAGACTCCCCTAGACATGGTTAGACTTGAGGTTGGTTGCTATACCTAAGCCATGTAAAGACCACTCGAAAGTGGAATCCTATCTCCCAATTGCTCTGACAAATCAGGACTATAAAATTTATATGTTGGTGATAGTCCATAGACGTAGGGATTTCCTGAATAAATTGGTGCAGCCAGATCAGTCTGGTTTTGTTCCTTGAAGTGTTTACAGATATGGAATTTGACCCTAAATTTCTTAGTGTGGTAAAACAAAATTATTCAGAACCAAAATTAGAATTAATAATCTGAATTATCAACAAATTAATATTTACAAGGGACAAACTAGCAGTGGTCAAGATGATAGCGTTACCTACATTAACATTTTTGTTTTAAGTTTTGCCAATCTGGATTCCTCCTTCACAATTATGCACATGGCAGACCCAGTTAAATGCATTTATTTTTGGCCAACAGACGCCTTGGGTATGCAAGCAACATTGAACTTTATTATGATGGAACTAAAGAGCCCATGCCATTCCATTCATTTTGGAAATTCAGGACAAACGATGGATTCAACTGGAAAACATAGACCTAGAACCTACTCTATCCAGCATTCTCCCATTTCTTAAGAAAAAAATTAGGAAAACTGAATCTTTCAAGAATAGATTCACTAAAGCCATGTTCCAAATATGGGCTAAATGGGCAGGATATCTCTCTTTGATTCCCTTGGTGTTCTACCCTTCTTATTACAATCAGTACTGATCGTACGATATCTTGGGGTGGCATGCTAATGAACTCTTTCATTTATGTGACTTTTATGTGGATAAAGCTCCCATAGGAGAGGAGACTTTAAAAGGGAAAATTGAACAAGTGTGCTTCCCATGGCTTTTATGGAGGCAGCTTAAATCTTTATTGAGTAATACAGTTATAAAAGAAAGTGCAACATGCCCTTTGTCTAGATTTGAGAAATTGGTGCTTGCCTGCTCTGGAACTTCAAAAGGGCTTGTATCCAATATTTATACAATCATCATCGAAGCAGATTATGACACAACCTGGGGTTTGAAATTCCTCTTGGAAAAGGAACTGGACTTGAAAATGGAAGAAAGTGACTGGAATATATTCTGAAATAAGATCCTGTATAGGTCCATTTAAGTCAAGCACAGGGAAATGTTTCTGAAAATAATCCACAAATGGTATCTTACACCCTGGAGACTGTCTTGTGTTGGCCAGGGAATGTCTCTACTATGTTGGAGGAACAGCTAGGGACCTACCTGCATATGTAGTGGGAGTGCCCTAAAGTCCAGGTGTTTTGGACTGAGGTCTTTAAAGAGGTGGGTACAATAACTAGACAAATCATCCCGAAAACCTCACAGCTTGTATTAGTAAATAATGATAAAAAATTGAGGAATAAAGAACTGATCAGTTTCCTGTTTACAACTGCCAGAGTTTGTGTAGCCCACTTCTGGAGGGACTTGGCTAGAGCTAGTGTAGAATACTGATACAGATCAGGATGGGAGATGGCTGTCTTAGAAAAATTAACGGACAGTTTCAGCCAGAAGTTTAGAGTAAAAGAAGATAAATTTATTGGAATATGACATGATTTTATTATGTGCCTTGAAGTTGATATGACTTATGGTGACCCTATGAATCAGCGACCTCCAACAGCATCTGTTATAAACCATCCTGTTCAGATCTTGTAAGTTCAGGTCTGTGGCTATGGAATTAATCTACTCTTGTTTGGTCTTCCTCTTTTTCTAATCCCTTCTGTTTTTCCAGCATTATTGTCTTTTCGAGTGAATCATGTCTTCTCATGATGTGTCCAAAGTATGATAACCTCAATTTCATCATTTTAGCTTCTAATGATAGTTCTGGTTTAGTTTGTTCTAACACCCAATTATTGTCTTTTTCACGGTCCGTGGTATCTGCAAACCTCTCCTCCAACACCATATTTCAAATGAGTTTGTTTTTCTTTTGTCCACTTTTTTCACTGTCCAACTTTCACATCCATACATAGAGATCGGGAATACCATGGTCTGAAGAGTGTTCAGTAATACATCTTTGGATTTGAGAACCTTTTCTAGTTCTCTCATAGCTGCCCTCTCCAGTCCTGGCTTCTTCTGATTTCTTGACTATTGTCTCCAGTTTGGTTAATGACTGCGCCAAGGTATTGATAATCCTTGACAAATTCAATGTCCTCATTGACAACTTTAAAGTTACATAAATCTTCTGTTGTCATTACTTTCATCTTGACATTCAGCTCTAGTCCTACTTTTGTGCTTTCCTCTTTAACTTCAACAGCATTCATTTCAAACCATTACTGGTTTCTCCTAATAGTATGGTATTGTCTACATATCTTAAATTATTGATATTTCTCCCTCCAATTTTCACACCTCCTTCATCTTGGTCCAATCCCTTTTTTCGTATGATATGTTTTGCAGATTAAACAAATAGGGTGATAAAATACACCCCTGTTTTATACCCTTTGTGATGGGGAACCAATCGGTTTCTCCATATTCTGTCTTTATGGTAGCCTCTCATCCAGAGAATAAGTTGTGCCTCAGGACAATCAGATGCTGTGGCACCCCAATTTTTTTAAAAGCATTCCATAGTTTTTCATGATCTACACAATCAAAAGCTTTGGTGTAATCTATAAAGCACAGGGTGATTTTCTTCTGAAATTCCTTGGTCCATTCCATTATCCAACGTATGATAGAATCAGAGAATAGTGGAGTCTGAAGGGCCTATAAGGCCATCAAACCCCCTGCTCAATGCAGGAATCCAAATCAAAGCATTCCCGACAGATTCCAGCTGCCTCTTGAATGCCTCTAGTGTCGGAGAGCCCACTACATCTCTAGGTAATTGGTTCCATTCTCGTATGGCTCTAACAGTTAGGAAGTTTTTCCTGATGTCCAGTCGAAATCTGGCTTCCGACAACTGGAGCTCATTATTCTGTGTCCTGCACTTTGGGACCATCAAGAAGAGATCCCGGCCCTCCTCTATGTGACAACCTTTCATGTACTTGAAGAATGCTATCATATCTCCCATCAGTCTTCTCTTCTCCAGGCTAAACATGGCCAGTTCTTTCAGTGTCTCCTCAGAGGACTTTGTTTCCAGTCCCCTGATCATCCTTGTTGCCCTCCTCTGAACCTGTTCCACTTTGTCTGCATCCTTCTTGAAGTGCGGAGACCAGAACTGGACGCAGTATTCAAAATGAGGCCTAACTACTGCTGAATAGAGGGAACTAATACTTCACACGATTTGGAAACTATACTTCTGTTAATGCAGCCTAATATAGCATTTGCCTTTTTTGCAGCCACATCACACTGTTGGCTCATATTCAGCTTGTGATCAATGACAATTCCAAGAAATTCCTTGGTCTGTTCCATTATCCAACGTATGTTTGCAATATAATCTCTTGTACCTCTTCCTTTTCTAAATCCAGCTTGGACATCTGGCATTTCTTGCTCCATATATGGTAAGAGCCTTTGTTGTAGAATCTTGAGCATTACTTTACTTGCATCGAATATTAAGGCAATAGTTTGATAATTACTGCATTCCCTGGGATCCCCTTTCTTTGGAATTGGGATATATATTGAATGCTTTCAGTCTGTGGGCCATTGTTCAGTTTTCCATATCTGTTGACAATTTTTTGTCAAAATTTGGACAGGTTTAGTCTCAGTAACTTGTAACAACTCTGTTGGTATGCCATCTGTTCCTGGTGATTTGTTTCTTCCAAGTATTTTAAGAGCAGCTTTCACCTTACATTCTAACATTTCTGGTTCTTCATCATACGGTTCCTCCATGAACGAATCTGTCACCCTTGCATCTCTTTTATAGAGTTCTTCCGTGTATTGCTTCCATCTTCCTTTTATTTCATCTCAATCAGTCAGTGTGTTTCCCTGTTGATTATTCAACATCCCAACTTTTGATTTAAATATCCCTTTAATTTCTCTAATCTTTTGGAATAGGGCTCTTGTTCTACCCTTTTTGTTGTCTTGTTATATTTCTATACAATATCTATTGTAATAGTTCTCTTTGTCCCTATGTACTAGTCGTTGTATAGTTGCATTTAGGGTTCTGACTGTGCTACTATCTCCTTTTGCTTTTGCTTTCCTTCTTTGTTTAACTATTTTAAGAGTGTCAGTCATCCATTGAGGTCTTTCTCCCTTTTTAACTAGAGGTATTGTCATTTTGCATTCTTCCTTGATAACGTCACTGACTTCACTCCATCGTTCTTCTGGTTCTCTATCAACTAAGTTTAAAGTCTCAAATATGTTCCTTATTTGGTCTTTATATTCTTCTGGGATGTTATTTAAATTGTATTTTGGCATTATGATTGCTTTGTTGGTCTTCTTTAGCTTTACTCTGATTTTCTATATGACCAGTTCACGATTCGTGCCACAGTCTGCTCCAGGTCTTGTTTTTGCCAAAAGTATGGAACTTCTCCATCTTCTACTACCAATTATATAATCAATTTGATTCCAGTATTGACTATTTGGTGATGTCCATGTGTCTTTTCGGTTGCTCAAAAAATATGTTCGCAAGAAACAAATTATTGGCTTCACAGAATTCAGTAAGTCTTTCTCCTACTTCATTTCTATCTCCAAAGCCCCATTTTCCCACAATTTCTAGTTCTCCTCTGTTCCCTACTTTGCCTTCCAGTCCCCCATGATTATCAGAACATCTTGTTTTGGTGTGTGAGCAATTTCTTGCTGTACTTCTTTGTAAAATCTCTCCAATTCCTTCTGTCTTTTTATACTGCTCTTCAATTAAAAAAAATTCAGGATGGTTTACATAAATATATAATAATATAACTGAAATGGAAATGCCCCGCCTTCAAGTCGATTCCGACTTATGGCGACCCTGTGAATAGGGTTTTCATGGTAAGCGGTATTCAGAGGTGCTTTACCATTGCCTTCCTCTGAGACTGAGAGGCAGTGACTGGCCCAAGGTCACCCAGTGAGCTTCATGGCTGTGTGGGGATTCGAACCCTGGTCTTCCACTACACCTTAACCACTACACCACACTGGCTCTCTAATAATATAACTACCCTAGGTTTAATTAAGGACAGGATTCAAGAAATAATTGCTAGTCCTGGCACATTGTTAATGAATCTGTAAAGTCTCCAGCTACTTTGGAACTCTGTTTTAAAAGAACAATAAGCCTGTGTGGATTTCATACTGCATTGTGATGGGAGAACTTGTGGCTTTCCAGATGTTGTTACTTCATCAGCCCCGAAGCATGGCCAGTGGTCAGTGATGATGGGAGCTGGAGTCCACCAACATGGATTCTCCACCTCTATGCTACATAAACAGTACAATTCATGCCAAAAGATTGCACAAAAAGTTTTTTTACATCGTCAAAACTTCTTTTCAAATTTTAGGATAAACACATTTAACTTACTAATTGAAATTAATTAACTAATCTTAAATGGGCATTGCATAAGTATATATCCTAAGCTAATCAAACTGGTCATCGAGATATTAGGTTTATTGTTGTAATTAACAGTCCTGCATGGAAAATGGAGACATTAGATAGTCTGTTAACAATGTTGTATAGTTAACACTTCTGGATATGAAGTATGAAAACACAGTATAATTCCTCTTCTGTGTGCGTGTGTGTGTGTGTATATGTACACAAGGGGCTCCTGCCCCTGCTCGCTTCATTCACTCACCCACCCTGCCCAGCCACCTCCTGCAAATCACCCACCCCCATCCTCTTAGAGCTCTCCCAAATCACACACACATGTTCCCTTAGAGCTCTCCCATAGCACTCATCCCATCTCCTTAGGAGCCAACAGAGCCGGGGAGGGGGCTGCTGCAGTCTATTCTGGTTGTTCCTCTGTGGTTTGCTGGGCCATGCATCCACCACTTCTAATCATGCTGTATTTTGCAGCACCGCCCGTCTGTGACCAAGCAAACTGCAGCATGCCAACATCTTTAGATTTTTATGTATATAGAGATAGATTAGGTGGCTTCCATCTGGGCAGCACTAAAATGAAGGCACAGTGAGGGAACTGCACATGACTACTGCAATGGGGGCCATCGTTAAGAATAAAACAAGCTTTGCATTTTGTTTATGCACTTGCATATCACCCAAAAGTCCGAATTGGTTGCATTGAGAAATGATATGTTGCATGAACCAGTCTTTAATGTGTGGTCTATATGTAAAATTCAGTCTAGTTAAAATTTAAAGAAAAATTTAAAAGGATCTTGACACTTAAGACAAGTAATTTGTAAAACACAAAAATATTGAAATACAAACTCAAATTTTGGAACCAAAGCTAATGACTGTGCTATAAACTTGCCACATCTACTTAGAACTTTCTGGAGAGCTCTCCATGATAGGATATCCCCTCTAGCTTGTTTGTTCTTTGTTTTTAGACTTATGTGACTATGCTACTAGGAAAAGTCCACAGAAGCCCCAAAAGCACCAACACACCCATCTTCATGGTCTTAGAATCATGACCAATAATGTCCTGAATGTCTCATAGTTCATTATACTGCCACAAGAGTGGCTGTATACTACAGCTACCGTGGTTTTTTGCATGTTAAATAAAAAATATCCCCCATGCCATTCTGCTGCTTCCCATAAGCTCATTTCAAAACAAAGCCTTACAAAACATATAGTCCTGAACTCAGAAACTCTTGCTTAACCACCTGTGTCTTGCTTTGACACAACAAAGCTGTGTCTTACTTTGACACAGATTTCTATGATAAATAATTAGAGAGATATAATTTTATAGGTTAGATTCTCTGTATAAACAGTAGTAACACAGGAAAGAAGCAAAGTAAGAACACCAACAATGCAAAAATGTAATTCTCTATTTTTGGAGATTTATTTTATTTATTTATTAGATTTATATCCTGCCCTTCCTCCCAGCAGGAGCCCAGGTGTTACCACCACTTACCATATGGTCATGTTACCAAATTCTACACAGCAAGTGGATTGGACTGTGAAAAACCAACCCAAATTGTGTATGCATTTTTACAAATTTGTAGGGCAGTACAGTATCTCGGAGAGGAGGTCAGATCTCCTGCTCTCCTGGGGCATTCACTATAGCTGCCTAATTTCACTGCTTTCTAAAGTTTGATAGAAATATCTATTGGCTATAGGTATGTTCTTTAACACCAAGTTGGGTTTTTTTTTTTTTTGGCCTGTTAGTGAATATTGGCCCATAGTTAGCTATCACAATTCAAGAACTTGATTTATAATTTTGGACAAGTGAGATACAAGTGCATTACTACAGGAAGCATTAAATATTACTGATAGAAATGAATTAGTAAAAACTGCTTACTATGGTTGTACAATTTCAGATGGGGTACTATCAAAGTGACACAAAGTAAATCAAGGGTATCTCGCTATATATGATCTTTTTAAAAAAGTGGAATGCTATTTTTTGAAATTAAAGGGAAAAATCTGTTGTATATTTATACCAGCAAACTGTTTGTGAGGAGACAACTGTTGTGATGACTGAAGGTATGACTGTGGAAACTTCTTACGTGCCTTCTGCATACCTGGCAGAGATCCTTCGGCTTCTACAAGCTTTATCCGATCTGGAAGACCTCCTTAATTCTCCCAGTCTGCAGGGTAGGGACTTTGAGGATCTTGTCAGACAAGAAGAGTTCCTCAAGGTAAGAATCAAGCCATTTTAATAATTCAAATGCAATATATTATAGTTGATGCAACCATCTAGGGAAATTTAGAGATGGGCTGAATTTTTGTGTGTGAATATTTTCTGTATGAAAAGTGGAGACTTTTGTCCTTTTCAGGGATTGTCCTATCTCATGTTTACAATTGTGTGAGGGGATGTGGGGTTCAGCTGCACCATGTCCTCCTTGGCCCTGCCCTCCCCCCCCACGATGAGGGTTCTAAATTGTATGGGAACCCTATGTACATACAGCATGTAGGACTGGATTTAACTAGGTTGTGGAACAGATTGCTCGTCTGTTAGTAGTTAGTCATCATAATTCAAGAATACCCTATTATAACAAAATAACAACAGCAGTTAAGTACCAAGACTGTGCAAGGAGTGTATCAGTTCAGAAAGCATGTGGATAGGTAGAATGGTTGAATGTTTCACCACCACCATCATCTTTGCCAATAGAAAGCTATCATGTCCAGGAGATGGGCTGTAGTTTTCTCCATGATGATCTAGTTTTGTATTTTCTTTTTTTAGGCTACATAGATTATTATTTTAATAAAAAACAGGATATAAATAATAAATATATTCAAGCTAAACTAACCTGTATGCAAGGAAGTTTTTATATATGTGATTATTTAGCTTCATTCTGAAATTGAGACAGTATCAGAAATGCTGTAATACATAGCATTTTTGAATGTGTACATCATTAGCCAGAATAGAAAATAAACAAAAGTACAATTGATATTTTTGACTTTCTGAACAGCAGCCCCAGGCTGTCATGAGCCATGCTAGCAGGGGGTGGACTGGCAAGCAGGAGGGGGTCGAGGAAGACTTGGACTGGGATGTTCCAGTTTGGGAAGGACCCAGTGAAGGGAGGGATGTCGAAGCAGCCCCCACTCTGGACATTGACAGGTCACCTCCAGCAGTCCCAGACACCCCCCTGGAGAGACTACCAGACCAGCCGTTACTCCTCCACCTGATGTGGCGCCTCTCCCAGCACTCGTGGCACCGCCAGACAGCTCTTCCCCTGTAAAGGGAAGGATGGGACAGAAACTGAGGCCCCATCTGCACCCCGGTCCAGGAGGCAAATGCAGCGGGTGATTCAACAAACCCAGCTCAGGAGGAGTCTGCACTTATGCGCACACCTCCAGCCATGACTCAGTGTAAATGCAAGCAGGGAGCCCACCCAGCCCTACTTAAGCTGGGCTAAGGGGAAGGGTTAGTTGCTGAGTCAGCGTCTTAATGCTGCCAAGTTGTGCCTAGTTAGCTGAGAGGGATGCTGAGTTCTGAATGAGTCATGGGTGGATTCATGAAGCACACTGAACTGAACCTTTCTCTTACTTCAATAAAAGAAAAAACTGCAGCTGTGTCTGAGTCTCAGTTCTTCAAGTTCAGGCAGGACATAGGCAATGCATGGCAATCTCAAGGGAGTTTCCAAAAAGCAATTTCTCATACAGTGCTTTGCACAGTGCTGTAGTTTACAAAAGCTTAAACCATGAGGTGCCAAAAGACTTTTTGTTGTTACTGCTTTGGTCAGTTGTTTCTGTAAATTTGCCCTCTTTGCATTTTGTAGATTAGGCTGCAATCCTAATCCCATTTTTGTGGGAATTAGCCACTGAATGGGTTTACTCCCAGATAAATGGGGTTAGGATTGCAATGTAATTTGGGAAATACTAGAGCATATTCAACACTGCAGCTCTGCTGGTACAAGGGAATTCATCTGTAGCAGACTTTTGGGTGACACAGAGGGAGGGGAAGAAATCCCGCAGGCACAGCATGGAATGCAACCCTCAGTTTAAAAACAACAAAAACAAAAGCTGCTAAGAGAGTTTAACTGTACAAAGCAGTAACAACAAAAAGTCTTGTGGAAACTTTTTTTAGTTTTTTTTATTTGTTGGAAAGCAATACAAAACAAAAGATAATGTGTACATCCATAAACCATTAATAAACAATACTAATTTATTTGATGTTAAATCAGTCCATACAAATTTTTCATTTACATTGTCCCCAATAAAAAGCTCAAAATTTTCTTGTAATTTGTTACGCCTATATACTTTTGTTAAGTATATCATGACGTTGTTGCCATTCTTCACTAAATTCAATTATTTATGATGATGTGGTTACTTTATGCAAAAATGTTAGCAACCATATAAATTACTGTTATTTGGTCCTTGTTTTTTATGTATTTTCAATGTTGACAGCTGTATTGGTCAGAGGAGCAATGACCCTGCAAAAGGATTAGTAGCAGATGAATAGATCCCTATTAGTACTCTTTAATGTCATACATTTGTGCATCTTAGTATGATTTATATCCATAAGTAATCACTTGTTCATCCACATGGATTTGATATTATTGTAGCTGACACCAACTTTAATGTTATTGATTAACTTGGTTACAAGTAACTGTTGCTGTAGGTTTAATTTAACTAAATATTAAAATGTCAAGAAATGTGGAAGTTCCATCTTCCTCCCAAATAAATCTATCACAGCAGCCAAATAGATCTTAAAAATTCATACGCTTTGGGAAGGGATATAGTTTTGATCTGAGCTTTGTAATGAATTAATAATTATTTCCTAGTGAAATCATTCATCATGGTCATTATCCTGAAGTAAAAATAGAAACATAGTGCATCACTTGTATAGCTGCTGGTTGGAGAAGGTTTAAAATTAAATTGTTGATTTTTATCCCTAGAAGATTTACATGAATCAATTTCAAGACAGTAGTAGGCAGAACTACATTTTAATGTGTGTTTTATTTTTAAAATCCAAATAATAACATATTTAATCAATGCCTTTTTATGGAAAAAATCTAAAATGCTGGCACAATATATTCATTAGAAATTGTGCAAGTTAGCATTTAAAGATGACTTTTTAAAAGTGAAAAGCTACAGCCTGGTTTTTCTAGAACCCAGGATATGTTTCTTGCATTGTGTGGCTGTAAAGACTGGTTTCTAAATCCCCAACCCTCCCACTGGAATGATTTGTGGAGCAATGGAACCACCACCACATTCACAACCACGGTGCACATTGCAGTGGTGGAAGGTGGAGCAGACAGGATTATCAAGCCGCATGCCATCATGCAACCAGCAGGGAACCCAGCAGATCCAAGATTGGCTCAGCCCCAAATCTTCCCTGCCCTTTGAGTGCCTTGTTTTTGTGCTTTCCTCTGGCCTTCGTCAGTATGGATACCAACAGTGGGGCTCTTGTCTGGCCACGTTTGGCAGCTGGTTGGAGGCCGGCTGAGCCAGGAAAACTGAGCCAAGGGGCACCTCCACCTAATCCAATCCCTGGGCCCAGCCATGCATAAGGTGGGGGAAGGTTGGATTGCTCTGTCCCTATGTAAGAACATAAACCAAATGGGTAAAGAATTATGGAGTAGCCTTTCCAGCATGTGTGTGTATGCACATCTGTATCTGGAATCTTCTTCCTTGAAGGATTAACCATCAGACTTTATGCTCTCCAGTAGAATATTCTATTTTTTTTTAATTTGCTCATTAGTTTACTATCTCTCATAAACACACTATGATATATATTATACTTGAAAGGTAATGGGTGGCATGCAAAAGTTATCTTCCTCTGACAGTGATTGCCCCAAGAGGTCATCCAGTAAGTTTCATGAATAAGTAGATAATTCCAACCTAAGCTCCCCAGTTCCAGTGGAACAATCCTAGTCCAGTTCACTCTACTGATAAGCAGGACCAGGAATATGTCAATAAATACTGATTTCCATAAGGATGACTTCTGACAGCATATAGCATTTGTAGGTGAATAGAAGAGATCTCCACTAAAAATATATTTTCCAGATAAATAATTATAATCTTTTCTGTATGCTTTGGCTGTGATTTTTGTCTTTATCCTCAAAGATTATATATTTAAATCTAGCAGTTCTCCTTAGGAATCTGCACCGTTTCTGTTTATGCTAGATATTCATTAATCACTCTAAACCTTTCATTCTCCGAGCAAAAATGCATTCATAATCCTCTTTAAATGTGCTGGATATATGAAAGTTGTAACAAATATTATGATTCATAGTTCTAGTACATATTTAAGATTGTGATTTAGCGGTGGATCTTTTTTCCCCATTCATGAATAGTACAAGCTGTGCTTCTCCTGTTTATGCTATCAGTATAAAAACTGAAATATGATTACAGATTTGGTATTCATTCCAGAACAATGCCTCATCCTGTACATATTTTGTTTTCCAAAAATGTATTTGCATTTTTGTAAAAGAAATGCACATCTGGATTCTGTCAAATAAGTATAGGAAAGAACTGAGAAACTCAGTTTTACAAATGAGATCTAAATGGTAAAGTTTAAGATAGTCCTTCCCTGTAGCTGTGCAAAACCCAATTAACTAAAATCTCTACAACCCATGTGAATGAAGACACTTTCCAACTTGATTTGGTCAGTAAGAAAATATTTGAGAGATGCTTCTCACACAAATTTCTCAATACTTGAATTAGTAGAAAATGTTTTCCGTACCTGTCAGAGAGGGACAAATCTTATAGAGCAAAAATAAATGGTCATCAGAAATTCCTATGCTTTGATTTAACTTTTCCAGAGCAATGAAACTGATCCAGTTCCCAAAGGCTGCTGTCATTTCATCTGCTAATGGGCTCCTCTAAGCCTCCCCCCCTCTCCACTCTTAAAATGAAATCTGAGTGCATTTTTCTTAGCCAGGTTACAAAATCTCTGATGACATCTAAAGTAGCTTGAAAATTATTTCTTCTGTGCAAATACAAGTATTATTTTTATAAATATAGTCACAGTTCAATAACAAAAAAGCAGGAAGGGAATCATACTTGCACATATGTATGTACATAAAGAGAAAGCAGGGGGGTGTCTGGTTCAGAGCGAGAACCACCAGTCGGAGACGAGGGTGCAGTCAATTCTTGTTTTATTAAAGTAATGGATACATCAAAGGCTGAGCGCCTCATAGAAACCCCTATGCTAACTCACTACAATCCCTAACTGCACTCTAGACATGCTGTGCAACTTGTTAGGAAAGTTGACTCAGCGCCCACTTCCAGGCGTGGTAGCCTCAAATAGGAGAGGTCTTGGGGCATAACCTCTCACTCCGTCGCACACATGCCTCCTTCTGCCCTGTCCACTTCTCCCGACGTTGTGAGCGCGGTGAGGGGGGGCGAGCCTCTGAGGGCTCATCGGACAGCACAGGTTCCTGATCGGCAGGCGAGAGAGTGGAGGGCGGGGAAGCGTCAAGCGTTTCTAAGATACTGCTTGGTGAAGGAAGAGTGTCTGCTCTCTCAGGAGCATCCCCCAACAGTCCCGTGGGAGTTCTGGGGGGCTAAGCGCTGTCCCATTGAGGGGCAGGACCAGCCATGGGAACTGGTGGGGTGGGCGACTCGCTCTCTTCCCCAAGGTCAGAGTTAGACTCAACAACAGCTGGATCGCCCATGCTCCCTAATGGCTGAGGCTTCTGAAACTCATGCCTTCCCCCTCCTTCCTCGGGAAGGAGGCTGGGTCCGTCACCCCTGGGCTCAACAGGGGGAACACACATATGTAATCATAGTATCAGAGAAATTTCAGGACAAAATGGTATTTACACATAAGAACACAAGGAGAGCCTGCTGGATCAGGCCAATGGCCCATCTAGTCCAGCATCTTGTTCTCACAGTGTGAATATTGTGAATTCACATTTTTCACAGCTGCCATCCAATTAATCTTCATTGAACTATGTACTATGACCCCAAGGTCTTGTTCCTGGTGGTCAGTCACTGCCACTTCAGACCCCATGAACATACGTGTGAAATTAAAATTTGCTCCAAGATGAATCACTTTACACGTTTTACACTGAATTGCATTTGCCATTTCCCTGCCCATTCACTCAGTCTGGAAATATCCTTTTGGAGCTCTTCACAATCCCTTTTTGTTTTCAGCACCCTGAAGAATTTGGTATCATCAGCAAACTTGGCTACCTCACTGCTCACCCCTAACTCTAGATTGTTAAAAAGCACAGGTTCCAATACTGAATCTTGGGGGGACTCTACTTTCTATATCCCTCCATTGGAAGAACTGTAAATTTGTTCCTGTACTTCCTGTTCCTTAAACAGTTACTGATACACAAGAGGATGTCTCCTCATATTCCTTGACTGCTAAGCTTACTCAGGAGTCTTTGGTGAGGTGCTTTGTCAAAAGCTTTTTGAAAGTTGAAGTACACAGTGTCAGCTGGATCACCTCTATTTAACACTCTCAAAGAACTGTTATAGGAACTCTAAAAGACAGAAGCCATGCCAATTATGTTTCAGCAATAACAAATACTCGTTCTTCTATATGCTTGGTAATTTTATCTTCGGCAGTGTTTTCCACAAGTTTTTCCAGAACAGATGTTAAGCTAACCGGCCTGTAGTTTCATGGATTCCTCCCGGATCTCTTTTTTAAAAATTGGTGTTAAATTGGCCACTTTCCAGTCCTCATGTACAGAAGCTGATCTGAAGGACAAGTTATATATATTTCTGTTAGCAGATCAACAATTTAACTTTTGAGTTATTTAAGAACTCTCAGGTGAATGCCATGTGGAGCTGGTTATTTGTCAGTTTTAATTTTTTATAAGCAGAGGAGGCTGGTCTGTTGGGGCAAATGGGACAGTGTCCCACAAACCTCAGTCTGCCTTCCGCCAGCCCCTACCTGCCTGCCTTCTTATTTACAACTACTCCAGGGCATGACTGATTTAAATCAAATTGATTTAAATCGTGTTTAAATCGCTTCTCTGAATGATTCAATTTTAATGATTTAAATCACAGTTTAACTCATTAGTGAGGAAGATTTGATTTAATCATTTTTAGTAGAAGTACATTATTGTTTAATATAACCTTAATACATATTCAGAGAAGTTGGTTTCATTAGAAGGTAGGTACACATTAAGCAATTTTGTCTGAATTGTTTTCAGATTAATTTTCATCAGAAAATTGGATGATAATTTAGTCATTTTAGTACTAAAGCAGAATGAACTTGTTCAGGAGATGAGCCAGCTCCAACTGTTCAATTTATCATGATATTTTTGTCATGATGTGCCAGAATCACCACCACCAAACAGGCTTTTAAATTATACAAAATTGTACTAAGACTGCTTATTCTTCTGGTTAGTTTTCTTCTTCAACAAACAACATTAACAAAACACACACATAGATAAATAGTTAACTATTTCAGTTTTTAGATAAATTTAAAGTTTTTTAAAAAAAAATAAAATTTAGGCAATTTCAATCAAGTCAACTGGAGAAACTTACAGTATTGGGTGCTATAGTTAACTTAGTCGTCTTCTTCACCTTTGTCTTCCTTTTTCATTGTCTGGAAAAGAAATACAAACTTTCCTGCTTTTTCAGTTCTCAATTTATTTCTCAATTTAGAATGAATTAGTCCAAAGCAAGAAAAAAATTCTGTCTACACCTGCAGAAGAGGCTACTGCTCTTAAGAGTTAGTTTACCACTTCAGTGGTCTCCTCCTTGTTCAGATCTACTCCATCTCCCCAAATTCTCTATTCACTGACCTTCTCTATGTACTTTGTACTTAGAGAGAGGCAAGGCCTTGAGACAGAGAGTGTGCACTTCATGTACACCACCTGCAGAATAGGACTGATCAGGTTATCTCTCATCTCCATAAACTGCTGTTAATATATTCATAGAATATAATTAGAAGTTGTATAATTATTATTCATGATGATATCTTTGACTTAGGCTCTCATTTTATTAATTGTTTTAAGAAAAGTTTGAAATCAATTTAAATTTAAAAAATCCATTTTTTTAAAGTGGTTTTTTATCATTGATTTTTATCAAACCTGCTTCAGGGGATGGCACTGCCTGACAGCTTCCTCCTGATTAGTCTCAGTGTTGCCCTTATAGAACTTAGCAGCAGCAGCAGCAGCAGCAGGAGAACAAAACTAGAATTGTACTGCCTATCATTGGCAGTGGTTGCACCTGTCATTGGCTCTAGGTCCATCTACTGTTGGCCTCCTGTTTTATGCCCTACCAATCCCAATAGACACCAGCAGCCACCACAGTCTATGAGGCCTAGAACTTTGTCTCTTACCACCGTTATTTACCTCAGTTCCTCAGACTCCCTTCCTGGAAGGTTAGTTCAGACACATGAATGTGCCCTGTATCTTCCACTGTGAAGACAGATGCAAAGAATTCAT
Organism: Rhineura floridana; assembly: GCF_030035675.1. Taxonomy (NCBI): domain Eukaryota; kingdom Metazoa; phylum Chordata; class Lepidosauria; order Squamata; family Rhineuridae; genus Rhineura; species Rhineura floridana. The sequence goes on along the minus strand of NC_084484.1, from coordinate 86,526,924 downwards.
TCAGCTTCTCTGTAATCTTCTTATCCTCCTTTAGCACACCTTTGACTCCCTTGTAATCCAAAGGTACAACAGCCTCCCTAGCTGGTCTCCTGCTAGGCAAAAGTCCATTTACATATAACCTGATGTGGTCACTGTTCCCAGACGGTTCAACAGTTACATCTCGAACCAAGTCCAGGGTGCCACTTGAGGTCCAAGGTTGCCACCCAAAGTACACATTTACTTGCACTGAAAGAGGCAAAGTAATTTGGATTTCTTTAGAGAAGAGCATAGCAACTATTAAAATAATGTCACCATGGCATTTAACATAAAACAAATTATCCCAAAGATACACACCTCTTTGATCTGTCTTTGGTAAGGTTTAATTAAGCTTGTTCAGTGAGATTGAGTGAATAAAGGTGCTGCATTTCTTACATTAAGGACCATACTAGAACAGTCAAGTGGAAGATCTCTGGGAGCTCATGAAATAGCAGAATGATCAGCAGACAACTTTCTGGGACAGCTTCCTTAGCTAGATACTTTGGGCACACCATAGCTGTTGAACCCGGAGGCTGCAGTCTTGCTCATATATATGTTGTTTCAAATCCCATTGATTCCAATGGGACTGTAGCAGCCTTCTATGTGCAGAATGACAGCATGACAGGACTGATGCACCTATCCCTGAGAAGGAACAAAACAAGGGTGACATTCTAGCCTTCTCATAAAGCTTCTGCAGAAGAGCTCTGTCTGTTTTTCAGGTTTGAAGAATATAAACAGTTGAAAGTTCACTGGCTTCATTGCCTAAAGAAGACCCATGTTGTGTGTGTGTGTGTGTGTGTGTGGGAGATAAATGCTATAGAATAATGCCTGAAAGTGAGGGCTGGGAATGGCCCCTTCTCCAGTTCCATGCATTTTTATGCCAAAAGCCACAGTTTTAATGTTCAACCACTTGGGTTTATAGCAAGGAGATATTTTTATCTTTTGAGTAATATTTCTGAAGCCAAAACTGTCAAAATTTTGTACAGAAGTTGCTCAGGAAAAACAAGTATGCAGGTGAGAACATGGAAAATTAAAATTGTTTAAAAGTTAAAACATGCTGGTAGATTGCCCAACAGGAAGCAGGAAGGGGAAAACTTCAGATAAAGAAGTGCCAGCACTGGCCTTGGCCTGCCTTGTTAATGACCCTGTGGCATCTCACCAAACAAGTCTTTAGGTTTTCTAGCTAGCTATTCCGTTAAGAGTTAATGTGTTACAAATTATTTTTTAGATCCATAATGTACTTTATCCACAGGAATTATAATATCAACATGTGATATTATCTCAAAATATACAGTTAGGCAGTTGGTATTCCCTGGCTGCTGCGTATCCTCAGTCTTCATTGGGTTTTTTTGGGGGGGGGATGTCTCCCAGAACATTTTTTCCTAAGTTTTTGTTTTACTTCTGCAATCTTTGGTGTTTCCCAAATCTTGCTGACAACCATCCTCGTGTATGTGGATGGTGCTATTTTGGCTACATAAGAGCAGCACTCAGAAAAAGTTCACGATCAGTATTTAAAAATACACATGTGCATGTGCGCTTACACTCTCTCTCTCTACGTTACATACTTAAAATGTTAACAAGCTTTTCCTACCTCTTCTTTTGCCTCTTATAGAGAACCCTTCCACTAAACCTATCCACCAAAATAACTTCTTTCACCCCCTTAGTTCATGTAGTTCCTCACACACACCCAGAGGGCCATAACTATCTCACACTCCATCTCTAGTACTGTATGTTTTCTGCCCTACTACTCTCACTGCTTCATCTCTCATAAAGTCTCAGGACTATACTCATTCTTAATCAAGAGCTAGAAGTATCCTATACCAACTATATAATTTAGACAAAAGGTTGCTGCTTCTTTTCAATTGCACCTGATATGTTTTTTTGTTTTGTTGTTGTTTAATATGGCATTGCAGAAGATAAAAGACAGCCTAGGGAGATACTCAGGTCAGATTGAAGTTATTCACAATAAGAAGACAGCAGTTTTAAAAAGTGCCACACCTGGAGAAGCTGGAAGGATACAGGAAAGGCTGATACAGCTTACTTACCAGTGGGAAAAAGTTAACAAGATGTATCGGGACAGACAAACGTAAGTAAATTCTTTACATTAGTCTGCTATCTATTATAAGCCTCATTAGCATTTGCCTTACATAGTGCAGTTGCACCTTTGGGTTTTCTTTATGGAAAGTATTTTGTTGATTCCACATTGAATCTGTCTTAATATTGGATGGTGTTGGTATTTCTATATGGATGAGTTGATGTATTCATACAATCCTTTGACTAAAAATAGTTTAATACATCTCACTATTTGCATTATTGCAACCAACCTAAAATAAATATCTCCCTAGATAAAGGCCAGATGATTATTTTCCTGACTTTTGGAGTGACCGGAGGGGGCGGGGAGGAGGATGAGAGGGGGGAAATCTGAAGAAGTAATGTGAACCTACCTTTCAAGCACAAACTGCTTTTGTGATGGAAGCCACTCTGTAAGTTTTAAAATTATAAATTGCAAGTTTAGAAGCACAGTAAAATATGCATAGATTGTTGCACCCATAGTTGAAGGTGTTAAGTAAAAAGAAGGCTGCATCTTTGTTAAGGTTAATCAACATTGCATATATATTTTGGCAACTAATTGGCAGGAGCTTGAGAACAGTACTGTACAACTCTAGTAATGCCCAGATTGACTGCAAGATAAAACACTTGGGCAAAAACCCCTGAAGTCTCTTCAGAAAGCCCTGCCTTCAGTGGATTACGTAAGCCTCTTCCCATTTCTCCCCTCTTAAGTAAGAGAACCTGCCTTCTGCAAAAGTACCAGTTATGACAAGGATAGTACAGAAGGTCAGAAAGTAGAGATGTCCACATACAAATATCCCCACTGTGTGAAACTGTTACAAGGAAATCAAGTCTAAGCCAATATTGTCTACCTTCCCAGCCGTTTTGGCCAGCCAGGCACCAATCAACCAGCCACCATGTCAGTTCCATATAGCAAAATAGCAATATTCACACAGAACCACCATCATTCTTAATTACACATGCACGGGAGTGCATGTATGTATAGCTGCAGTGTCATCATGTTAAACTGCAATTACCACTCCCCCATGTCATTCTGGTGGTTCACATAAGCACATTTGACAAAGGAAACATACAAACCTTGTACTGTTTGGACTTAGAAACGCTTCCTTAACAAGCCTGCAGTTTTCATGGTATAATTTTTTTAAAAAAAATCAGGGAAAATCCACAGGTTAAAGTAAAAAAAATAAAGAAAATGGTGCAAAAAAAAAAGATGCAAAGAAACCCAGAAGTGGTTTGAACTTTTTTCTTAAGAAATTCTCATATTTGCCCTCAAATTTTAAAACAGAGGTGTAACCACAGTACTAGTAGTCCTTTTCAGTTAATTGCCCTGTCATGTAAGGTGCTCCTTTTGGTATTGTCAAGTTACAAAAACTCTAGTAATTGACTTCCAATAAATTTATGAAAATTAACATGTTGAATCACTGTGCATTTGAACTACAATCAAAATGGCCACTGGGAGTAAAAGGACTACAAACAAGATGGCTGCCATGAGAAACATCAGGAGAATCAGACAATAAGCAGAATGGCTACTGGGAGGACTACGAACAAGATGGCCACTGCGAAAAACAGTGGGAAAGTCAAAGGCTTTTTAGAAGGAATAGAGGATTCATTGCAAAATGTGTTATTTGAGAAAGAGCAGTTTGAGCTAATGGTTCTCTTTAAGCTAAAAAAATGCTATACCTCCTGAGCTGAGCAAAGCAGATGTTGCTTAGCAGTTGGGCCCAATTTCATTTCCTGTTCTCCCAAGATGGTTTCCTCTGGGCTTAGCTCTGATTTTTCCCTTATATTTGTAACTGTTTGCCTTCTAAATTTCACTTTCTTTCTCTCCCTTCTTCCCCCTTTATTTTAAGCTCTGCTTCCTTTTAAAAGAAAAAAAGAGCATATTTTATTCCCACCCACCCCAGCTCAGGGTGCTGTTGCCTCCAGCCAGGTAGTGGCAGATGCTTTCTTTGCCCTACAGAGAAGCTTTTCTCAAGTGTGTGTGAATGTGAGTGTCAGTGTGTGCGAGAGAGAGGTATGTCTGCGATTTGTGTAAGACAGAGAGAAATGTATTTGTGTGTACATGAGTATATTAAGGTGTAATTGTTACTATTATTACTACAATTATATTCCACCTTTTAATAATCTGAAGGTGTACTTCATGGTTCTCCTCCTCTCTACCTTATTCTTAGATTTGCATATAATATATATTACAAATTAACAGTGGTGAAATCTAAAGGTGGAATTGTAAGCATAATTGTAGAGGAGTGAATCCCTGCAGATCGTTGAACTCTGCAAATAATCAAAGCATTCTCACAGTGGGGAGGAGAGTCTGGCTGGGAGTCCAGAGTCTGTGAGTTCAAATCCCCGCTTGTGTCTCCTGGGTGTAAAGGGCCAGCTAAAGATCACCGCATAGTGAGTGGCTCAGGGCTTACGTGTAGGGTTGCCAGGTCAGTAGCATCCCAAACCCTGAGATTTTGGGGGCGGGCCCGAGTGATGTCATGGGGCAGGTACAAGTGATGTCATGGGGCAGGCAGGTCCAAGCATGATACATTAAGCATCAACCACAGTTGCTTAGTGCATACAATTCGTACAAAAACATTTATCTGATTGGAAATTAAGATAGAAATCTTACCTAAATGGGAACCACCTGGGTAGGGAACATTTAATCTAGCCGATTAGCTTCTGGCAAAAAAGGGTTCAAGTGCCTTCAGGCCAGGCCAGTCACAACACACCTACTAAGGGACTAAGCCCCATAGAACTCAACAGGACTTCTCAGTAGATATGTTTTAGATTGTGTTGATGGTAAAGCTTGACAAGGGATCCTCTACAAAGATATCCATATCCAAGTAGGGTTGGCAACCCCCTGCCTGGAATGCCCTGCTCCTACCTTTTAACGTCCAAATTTCTTTACAGATTTGACCCTTCACTTTAGAAAGCTGTCTGAGTAATGAGTAAGAAGATTCTCTACCCTTTTTTGTCTCCCCTGTGGGCTACTATAAACTCATTTTATCAGCCAACCCAATTCCAGTGAATATAATTGACAGAGAGAAAGCACACATGATTTGGTCAACTTTCACAGGCAGTAGCTTAGGAACAACAACAATTGCAGCCATGCTGCCCAGTATGTGAATTCTCTTTTACCACTATTGGACAAGAAACAAACAACTAGGTGAATCATCAGCGGGTTTAAGAAGGTTGAGTGGAGCGCATGGAACCACTGTTGTTGTTTCTATGGATAAAAGGGGGTGAGGATAAAGGTAAATGAAATATAAATAGAAAAAGAAGAACAAAAGACAGTGATGATTTCTTAAATGCAATACCATACCAACCACAACAAGATTCCTATGAGTAAAGCAGAAAACTAAGCATCTCACAACCAGTCAGTATTCCTAACCAAAAACCAAAAATACGATAAATGAAGAAATATTTGTATAAGCATGACTATCAAATATATTTATTATTTACACAACCTGTAAAGATATTTATAGTGCAATCCTATGTTTATTTATTCAGAATCAAGTCCCAGTGTATTCAGTGGGGCTTACTCAAACAGGGACAGAACTGCAACCTCAAGTGATAAGCAACTTCATTCATGCAACCCAAAATTCAGAATCATGCCACTTTAAGCTGTTTTGCAACTGTTTATACTTGTTTTTATGGTTATTGAATTTTAAAGGGATTTATTTCTTATTGTGAGCTGCCTTGGTTTCCAGACTGCAACCCTAACTCACAGGGTTGTTGGAAAGATTCCCATATACACACATGCATTGGAGATGTAAAAATACATACACCCCATATAATAGTTTATTGTCAAAACCAGTTGATCATTGCAGAAGATTAAAAAAATAAAATCAGTATTAGTTTCCAACATAATAAAAACAGTGATACCTAAGTAAGCCCTGCCTAATTGCTTTAAAAATAGGATTGGAGGGGGAGGGAAAGATATACAACACAAACACAATTCTTTCCTATGTTCACTCAAAAGTCCCATCAATTTACATCACAATCCTAACCATGTCTACTCAAAAAGAAGTCCTATTGAATTCAGTGGGGTTTACTCTCGGTATGTTTACTCTGGAAAATCAAGTACTAGATGATGAAGATTATTATTATTATTATTATTATACCGTCCCATAGCTGAAGCTCTCTGGGCAGTTTACAACAATTAAAAACATTAAAAACAGGTATACAAATTTAAACCATTAAAACCCATAAAAACAGATAAGCAAGTTAAAAACGAATGTTATTCAAATGCTGTTAACATGCCTGGAAGAAGAGAAAAGAGGGTTAAAGCTTCAATTTGGGAAGTTTGCAAAGGACTGCCCTATTCAAAATTTAAACCTGTCTGACTCCTACACACAGGAGATAAAAAGACTGAAAGCTTACTTACTCAATCTGTGAGATGTTCAGAAAAGCAGGAAAAAGCACGTTTCTGAGCCTTGGGCCAGTCACTTCCTCTCAGCCTCAGAGGGAGGCAATGGTAAACCCCCTCTGAATACCGCTTACCATGAAAACCCTATTCATAGGGTAGCCATAAGTCGGGATCGACTTGAAGGTAGTCCATTTCCATTTTCAGGAAATTGGAAAAGGATCCAGTTAATTTCCTCCATTACAAAAATGAGGCAAATTCTATAATAATGTTTTTTAAAACTTACAGTTTAAGAACATACCTATAGCGTATATATTTCTATTGAACTCTAAAAAGCAAGAAAATTAGACAGCTAAAGTGAATGTGCCGGAGGAGCAGGAGACCAGACCACCTCTCTGACATATTGTACTGGCCTACAAATTGTAAAAATGCAAACACAATTTGGGTTGGTCTTGCACAGGGATCAGGGATCTTGAGAGCACAGTGAGACTTATCCCTATTTTATACTGTGTTCAGCTCAGTCACATGACCTAGAGACCCAGTAGAAGTTATAATGGCAAAATGGGTGGTGTAAGTCAAACTCTATTTTAAAGGCTTGTTTTTTCTCTGCTAGGCCCCGGGCTGGCTCAGCTGACAGTAGCCCCACTCCTGAATAGTTTGGAATAGGAGTAAATTACCCTGGCATAATTTACTACAATGTAAAATACACTGGCTTGCTATAGTTTGGGTAGTTCTAAAGTGTAACTTAGAGACAGATGCATGATCTGGGAAGGATTCCAGATTCATTGTATGGGTTTTTTTTCTTTTAGACAACTCGGCATCGTCTGTATTATGCAGGATTCTTCTGTTTATCTCTGTGGCATCTGCAGCAGTGAAAAGGAGTTATATTTGCCTCACATGGTGAGGTGCTCACAGAGAGAATAACAATGTTTTCTCACAGATTAGCCTCAGACAAATTTTTGCTCTCTACTAAAGAAAAGGAATTCCAATACTTTTTTTAAGAGGTTTTAGCCTCTAGCTAGATTCCCCCCCCCTTTATCTCTCCTAAAATTGATTTGTTGTGGCAATGGCTATGGTGGATATAAAATGTGGAAGTCATTCTCTGATTTCTTCTTGGGATTTCTGTAGTTGGGGTTGTATCCTTGAAAATCAGATTATATTATATTTGCTTTCTTAAGCTCTGATCCCCCATTCACAGCTATATCTGCTGGCTTCTGCAGCAGAGAAGGCTGTCCTAATTTGATGTGCAGGGGAATTTCAAAAGCTGAGCCAAATATTTACTGTTTAATTGTTTCTAGATTCCATATATTTGATTTTGATTTAATATTTTTATTTTTGCTCAGAGCTGTTCAGAACTATAACCAAGTCTTTAACTTGCTGTTTATAACTTATCATATCATATTAAAATAGTAATATTTAAATGTGTATATTTTTCAAAATGTTTTTAATTGTTGTAAACCACCCAGAGAGCTTCGGCTATGGGGCGGTATACAAATGCAATAAAATAAATAAATAAATAAAACAAAACAAAACTAGAGATGGGATCTGCTGCCCGATGCTGCTTTGAAAGCATTGCATTGTCCTTACACAGTATTGATTTGAGTTCGTTCTTTGACTGTTATCCATTGCTTTCAGTTAGCAAGCAAAGCAGACTGATCAGTTTAACTTATTTTCAATGTGGTAAAAATCCAGTATCAGGAAAAGCGGCAGAAGTTCTCAGGCTTCAGGATAAGTCCACAAAGGCAGTGGACCTGTGAATTATCAGGGAATCCAGTACCAATTCCGATTTCATTGAAATACTCACCCATCCCTATATTGAATCAATTGCTTAGGCTTCAGTCCACCTTCTGCCTTCCGCTGTAAAAGTCTCTTTAACTCTGATAAAACTCTTTTGGAACAACTTGCTTAAAATCTCTTTATCACAATTTATTCACATATAAATTCAACACTTAGATGCCATATTTAAGTATACAGTGTACCAAAATAGGATGACGCCCTAGAAGGATGAGTGGGAGTTGTGCTAGGCTTTAAGACTGCAATCATAAGTATGTTTAGGTCCTGGAAAGTAAATACAATTGAAATTTCAGTCAGTTATTTCATCCATTAGTTTATTTCAACCACAGGTCATAAAAATATATTGATTTTCAAGGATGGGGAAACTTTTTCAGCCTTAGGACCACATTCCCTTCAGACAGAGCAACAATTAGATTTTACCTTTATACAGTTGGCCAGCTTCTATACACACACCCCTCTCTGTGCCCCGTCCAGACAACCAAGGGGCATTATCAGAATTCAAGGACACATTTCAGCCATGTGAAAACACTTGGAGTGCGAAGCAGGTGAAGTGAAGGATGTGGTCTGAGGCCAGATAGAGAAACCTGGAGAGAGGCAGTCAGGCCCTGGGCCTGAGGTTCCCCTTCTATTCTGTGTTGATCTCAAAAATGCACATATAAAATGTATAATCATAGAAGATGGAAAGACAGCCACACATTTCAAATTAAATTATATAAAATATCTCAGAACAATTTATATTAGATAGTCCTCTCTACTCATAGATTTACTCCTAACTTTCTCAACTAGTTTCAGTGTTTCCTGTGTGTGTATGTGACAAACAGAATTCCAACACAAGAAATGAATTTTGTTTTTTAAATGTTTTATTTTAATATATTTTAAAGTCTGTTTTTATGATGTTTTAAAGTATTTTAGTGCTTTTGTTTGTCACTCTGGGCTCCTACTGGGAGGAAGGGAGGGGATAGAAACCTAAATAAATAAATAAACTAAATTACAAATAGAACAGTCCTATAGGTAATGCAATGATTATCATTAGCTAGAGATAGCAAATATTTTGGAATACCAATACGAAACCTGTGATGATCCATAAGACCTCTACACAACAAAGTAATATAAGACAAGATAGGCAATATCCACATTTATATTCACCACTCTCAAAAAAATTCTGATATGTCCCCTCTGTCTGCAATTGAGGCAGCAAATTTGGAGAGTGGAACTATTGGCTAAGAATTATTATGTCATTTCAAATCTACAGTTTTATGCAATCTGGGCCATAAAAACACCTGATTGTAGAACTAACAAATTTCTACCCTGGTACACACAGCTTTTTGCCTCATCTTGCAAGTAATAATTTCATGGCAGATTTGTGACCATTCAAATTCTTGAGACATGCTTCTGAGGGCCTACCCGAGTTATTTTGCTGGTTAAGATGGAACAGCAAATGTGTCTCATCAAGATGCATAGTACTCCTGAACATTCCTAGAGTTGGTTTTAAAATATATTGTTCCTAGAGCAAACATAATGTATACTATTATTTTATATGCTTCCTGTTCCCACAAAGCTGAAGAAAACAAGGGCTCCCTAAGTACAAAGAACTGAGGCAAGACCAGACATAAACATTTACCATAAGCTACAGTACAGTAGGGCCCCACTCATATGGCAGGTTACGTTCTGGACCCCCGCTGTAAAGTGAAAGCTGCTGTAAAGCGGAACTCATTGAATAGAATGGTGTGCAATGCCCGAAAACCGCCATAAAAGCGGAACAAGCACCGTATGAGTGGGGCTTTAGTCTAATTGTGTCTAATTGAGACAGCGGTATTAGTAAATCGCCGTAAAGCGAAGCGCCATAAAGCAGGGCCCTACTGTATTTCCTATGGATTTGTGCAAGATCCAATGTCATGTCAACAGATCTGCAGGATTCCCCTTCCTCCCCTCCATCACTAGCTCCCAGCTATGGCCATTCTTAGACAGGGATAGTCTGGCTGCAGTGATTCATGCACTGGTAACCTCAAGAAAATATGTTCTATATGGGGCTACCCTTGCACCTGGCCTGGAAGCTCCAGCTGGTGCGAAATGCTGTGGCTAAACTGTTGATGGGTCAGACTATCACCAGCACAAAAAATCATAGTCCAACCCCCTGCTCAATGCAGGAATCCAAATCAAAGCATTCCCGACAGATAGCTGTCCAGCTGCCTCTTGAATATTTCCAGTGTTGGAGAGCTGACTACCTCTGTAGGTAATTGGTTCCATTCTCGTATGGCTCTAGCAGTTGGGAAGTTTTTCCTGATGTTCAGTTGAAATCTGGCTTCCTGCAACTTGAGCCCATTATTCCGTGTCCTGCACTCTGGGACGATCGAGAAGAGATCCTGGCCCTCCTCTGTATGACAACCTTTTAAGTACCTGAACAGTGCTATCATATCTCCCCTCAGTCTTCTCTTTTCCAGGCTAAACATGCCCAGTTCTTTCAGTCTCTCCTCATAGGGCTTTGTTTCCAGTCCCCTGATCATCCTTGTTACCCTCCTCTAAACCTGTTCCAGTTTGTCTGCATCCTTCTTGAAGTGCAGAGACCAGAACTAGATGCAGTATTCAAGATGAGGCCTAACCAGTGCTGAATAGAGGGGAACTAATACTTCACACGATTTGGAAACTATACTTCTGTTAATGCAGCCTAATATAGCATTTGCCGTTTTGCAGCCACATCACATTGTTGGCTCATATTTAGCTTTAGATCAATGACAATTCCAAGATCCTTCTCACACGTCACACTGGTGAGCCAAGTATCCCCCATCTTATAACTGTGCATTTAGTTTCTTTTTCCTAAGTGTAGAACTTGGCATCTATCCCTGTTGAATTGCATTCTGTTGTTTTCAGCCCAATGCTCCAGCCTATCAAGGTCTCTTTGAATTTTGTTTCTTCCACAGTATTAGCTATGCCCTCCAATTTTGTATCATCTGCAAATTTGATAACCATGCTCTGTACCTCCTCATCCAAGTCGTTAATAAAAATTGAAGAGCACTGGGCCCAGGACCGAGCGCTGTGGTACCCCACTTGTTACTTCTGCCAGTTTGAGAAGGAACCATTGATAAGCACTCTTTGAGTACGATTCTGGAGCCAACTGTGGATCCACCTGATAGTTGTTCCATCCAGCCCACATTTAGCTAGCTTGCTAATCAGAATATCATGGGGCACTTTGTCAAAAGCTTTGCTGAAGTCGAGATATATTATGTCCACAACATTCCCACAGTCTACAAGGGAGGTTACTCGGTCAAAAAATGAGATAAGATTAGTTTGGCAGGATTTGTTCTTCATAAATCCATGATGGCTCCTAGGAATCACTGCATTGTTTTCAAAGTGCTTGCAGATTGATTGCTTTATAATCTGCTCCAGAGTTTTTCCAGGGATTGAGGTTAGGCTGACTGGTCTGTAGTTCCCCGGTTCCTCCTTCTTGCTCTTTTTGAAGATAGGGACAACATTAGCTCTCCTCCAGTCATCCGGCACTTCACCAGTCCTCCACGATTTCGAAAAGATAATAGACAGAGGTTTTGAGAGTTCTTCAGCCAGTTCCTTCAATACTCTAGGATGTAGTTTATCGGGCGCTGCCGAGTTGAACTCGTTCAAAGTGATTAGGTATTCCTTGGCCATTTGTCTGTCAAGCTTCAGCTCCAATCCTGCCCCTTTTACTTCATGTTTCCTGGGAGGGTCATAGACCCTTTTTTGGGAGAAGACTGAGCCAAAGTAGGAATTGAGCACTTCTGCCTTTTCTTTGTCATCTGTTATCATTTTGCCATCCTCATTGAGTAGCTGTGCCACCATTTCTTTTCCCTGTCTTTTACTATGGACATAACTGAAGAAAGCTTTTTTGTTGCTTTTAGCATCCCTCGCTAACCTCAGCTGAAGCCTTCCTGACACCATCCCTGCAATTCCGTGATACCTGCCTGTACTCTTCCTTTGTGGCCTGGCCTTCTTTCCACTTCCTGTATGTGTCCTTTTTTGTTTTCAGGTCACCTCTAAGCTTTTTGTGAAGCCACATTGGCTTCTTCTGCTGTTTCCCCCCTTTTTTCCTTGTTGGAATTGCTTGCCATTGCACTCTTAGAAACTCCCACCCATTTTGGACTCCTTTTCTCATTATGGTCGCTTGCCATGGAACCATACTTAACAATTGTTCTGAGTTTGTTGAAATCAGCTTTCCTGAAGTCCAGGGTGCGTGTATGGCTACTCTCAGCTTTTACTTCTGTTAAAATCAAGAATTCAAGTATGGTGTGGTCACTTTCCCCCAGAGTTCCCGTAACTGCCACTTCATCCACCAAATCATCTCTATTGGTTAGAATCAAATCCAGGATAGCTGATCCTCTGGTTGCTTCCTCCACTTTCTGTAGGAGAAAGTTAATATATGTTACTAGGCCAGGTTCAAGGTTATTGTATTAATTTACAAGGTCCTTAACAATTTGGGTCCAGGATACTTTAAGGAATTCCTGATTCCTTAGATCCCTATCAATCACTGAGATCTTTGGGGAGTCTCTGTTGTTAGTCCACCATGGCTCAGATGCATGGTTTCTGATGACTAGAAGCTGTGCATTCAGTGCAGTGTGCCCAATTCTGTGGAACATCCTCCTAACTGAGATTAGATAGGCACCCTCCCTGTTGAATTTGAGGCTCATCATTAAGACTTTGTTCCAGCAGGAATTTTAAGGTAGTGTTTGTTTTTATGATGATTTTGTTTTATTTATTCATTTTATGTAGGCTCATTTTTATGTACTCTACGTAGAAATGTGAATGATTAAGCAGTATACAAATGTCTTAAAATAAAATAAAATAAAATAAAATAAGGCTTTATTGGTGAACACCAGCACTTTGAATTGAGCCTAGAAACTAACTGGCAGCCAGTGGAATCAGGCCAGGATTGGTGTTATATGATCAAACCTCCTCCTTCGGCAACAATCTGACCACTGAATTCTGCACTAGCTGCAGTTTCCAAATTGTCTTCAAAGGCAGCCCCATGTATCATACATTGCAGTAATCTGACCTAGATATTACCAGAGCACAGACAACAGAAGTTAGGCTATTGCTATCTAGATAGGTTTGCAGCTAAGCCACTAGCCAAAGCTGATGGAAAGCACTCCATATCACCGAGGTGACAGTAATGGATCTACAAGTAGCTCCAAACTGTACACCTGTTCCTTTAGGGGGAATGCACCCCATCCAGAACAAGTTGAATCCTACTTTTCCGGTCAAGAGAACCACCCACTAACAGTGCCTCAGCCTTATCTGCACTGAGCTTTAGCTTATTGGCTCTCATCCAGTCCATCACTAAAGCCAGACGCCAGCCTAGCACATCCACTGCCACACCTGCTGATGTAAGAGAGAAATAGAGTTGCATGTTTTCTGCATATTGATGACAACACATTCCAAATCCTGGCAATACCCCAGTAGGTGGTTTCATGGCAATGGTAAAGAGCATGGAATATAAAACAAACCCTTGTGGCATCCCACATTGGAGGGTCCATGAGATGGATGAGGGCTAATAAACTGAGGCTCAATCCAGACAAGACTGAGATGCTGCTAGTGGATGGTTCTTCTGACCAGATGGTGGATGTCCAACCTGTCCTGGATGGGGTTGCACTCCCCCTGAAGGAGCAGGTTCATAGCTTGGGGGTTCTCCTAGAGCCATCTCTGTCACTTGAGGCTCAGGTAGCCTCAGTGGCACGGAGTGCCTTCTACCAACTTCGGTTGGTGGCCCAACTACGTCCCTATCTGGACAGGGATAACCTGGCTTCAGTTGTCCATGCTCTGGTAACCTCCAAATTAGATTACTGCAATGCACTCTACGTGGGGCTGCCTTTGAAGACGGTTCGGAAACTGCAGCTTGTGCAAAATGCAGCAGCCAGATGGGTAACAGGGACCAGACGGTCCGAACATATAAAACCGATTCTGGCCTGCTTGCGTTGGCTGCCTGTATGTTTCCGAGCTCAATTCAAGGTGCTGGTTTTGACCTATAAAGCCTTACACGGCTTGGGACCACAATACCTGATGGAATGCCTCTCCCGATACGAACCCACCCATACACTACGTTCAAGATCAAAGGCCCTCCTCCGGGTGCCTACTCCAAGGGAAGCTCGGTGGGTGGCAACAATGGAGAGGGCCTTCTCAGTGGTGGTCCCCAAATTATGGAATGATCTTTTTGACAAGGTGTGCCTGGCACCAACACTGTTATCTTTTCGGCGCCAGGTCAAGACTTTCCTCTTCTCCCAGGCATTTTATCATGTGCTTTTAAATTGTTTTTAAATTGTTTAAAATTTTAAAATTGTGTTTTAAATTGTTTTTAAAATATGTGTTTTAAATTGTATATTTGTTTTAATGTTTTTGATTGCTGTAAACCGCCCAGAGAGCTTCGGCTATGGGGTGGTATACAAGTGCAATGAATGAATGAATGAAAACAACATCACCCAAGCACCACCCTCTGGAGAGAGCCATTCAAGTAGGATTGGAGCCACCCACTCCCAAATCAAACAGCCTGTTCAGAAGAATGTCATGGTTAATTGTATCGAAAGCCACTGAGAGATCAAGGAGAATCAACGGGGTCATACCACCCCTGCCTTTCTCCCAACAAAGGTCATCATACAGGGCGACCAAGGCAGTGACTGTGCCAAAACCAGTGTCTAAACCCCAATTGAAATGGATCTAGAAAATCAGTCTCATCCAAGAGAGCCTGGATCTGATTAGCATCCACTCACTCAAGAACTCTGCCCAAGATGAAGATGTTAGCAACTGGTTGGTGGTAAATTAAGTTTTCCTGGATCCAGGGAAGGTGTCTTAAGGTGTGATCTTAACACTGCCTCCTTAAAGCAGACAGCCTCTCGTAAAGAGGCATTAATCACCTTCCTGGCCCAACCAGCCATCCCCTCTTTGTATGTGCTCTTGCCAACAGTACATGAAAAGGTCTTACTAAGATGTGAAACAAATTTGTGGTTTGCTTTTTAGCTGGCTGTTAATTACATAATCCTGGCTTACTTGTCATAGTTTACTACAAGGCACTGGAGCATTATGTTAAATTGCATTAACTTTCATTTTGTTTTCTGGTTTAATCTTTTTTCTCACTGTAGTGTCACTTTTGCTGTCACTGTTTCACTGGGCTGTTCTGGAACACAGCTGTGTCCCTGAAGCCATCTCTGTTTTTCTGAGAATCATTTGAGCTGCACAAAAATGCTTGGAAAATGGAGACTAAGGCAGACATAATGGCCTCTAGCACTTCACTTCTAGTTATAAGAAGTGGAAGTATTACAATTCTGCCCTTGAGACATGGATCAAATACCACTGCCAGCATGTATTTTTGATGCTGAAACTTTACAATGGCTTTAGAAATGTTGGCACCCCCTTCCTTGTACTTTCAAATTCAATGTAAGAGTTAGTTACTTTAGTGTGTGTGTATTTTTGTGTATCAGTATAATATCTTGTGTCCAAACGGAGGCAAATACAAACTTTTTCATAGGAGCAAGGTATGAAGCATACAGGTGATTTCACTGTGGTGAGCAAAGACAGTAACATCAGTATATCATACATGAATGAGAACCAACACTGTCTGTTTATTTCCTTGTGCTTTTCCTATCAAAAAACAGTGTTGTTTCTCTGTATTAGCCTGAGCGCCATTTCATAAACTGGAGGAAACAATATTTCCTATATCTAGACCAAATAGTTTGTTTCTGACACATGCCTCCATCCCGCTCTTCCAAAATAATGTTAAAAAGGAAAATATGAGTTTAAGAAGATTGCTGATTTTATGCTACAGATTATTGCATTTCAGTGTGCTGCAAGACTTGGATAATGAGGTCAGATCATTCACTAAAGGTAAATTCTTAGTTTATATTTTGGGCCAATTAGAGCAAAATGGGACTAACAATTAAAGATGTCATTGCAGTTCACTCTTCCCTTGTGCAGATCTCCAATCTTATGCAAGCATTATGACCTTATACTTCCCTGCCTTGTAATTTGAGATGGAGAAGAATTCCCAGTTCACTTTCACCTTACCTTCACTCACCCACCCATCTTTTCTCTGTTTCTCCTTACCTGGTAGTTGTAGATACAGCTGTTGCAGGAAGTAGGCTTTTACTTTCCTTCTCTTTCTCCTTTCTCCCTTGGTGCATATCTGTCACTTCTACAGCAGCAACCCACATACAGGCATCTTGAAAAATATGTCAGGGTGGGGTATTTCTGTCATAGGAGTAAGGAAGGAAGGAAATTGGAAGTGAGACCAACAAGTTGGGCATGGAACCAGCAGGTATGGCCCTACTTCTTTGTGTTATTCTACAAGTGAAGGGAATGCATGGCAGTGGCTTTCAGAGAACCCCTTCTATGCATTCTACGAACACTAACCCCCTGTTCACAATCACCAGTCCCAACTGTAACCAATAAAGAGCTCAACTCATCTTCACCATCCTTCATTCCTTAGAGCTGTGCCACTGCTCTCAAACCTACATTATCTATTTTCTTCTAAGACATAAGTTAACTCTTCCCTTCCAGGTGTCATGACATCATTGTTGTGTGGCAAGGCGGGACAAGGTTAAGGCAGGTTGGATGCAAGGTGGGGCAAGGTTTGGATTCAGGCTCCAGCAAGGAACAAGCTGAAACTGAGCCCTTATATCAGCCTTTCCCAACCAGTGTGCCTCCAGATGTTGTTGGACCACAACTCCCATCTTTCCTGACCATTGGCAATGCTGCCTGAGGCTGATGGGAGTTGTGGTCCAACAACATCTGGAGGCACACTGGTTGGGAAAGGCTGCCTTATATAGTAGTAATAGAAGTAGAATATGTAGTAGCATCAGGTTCAGCATAATTATTAGCACCACTTGTGCTGCAAGATGCTGCTCTACGTGAAGGGCTCAGCCTTTTACAGTAGTCTCCTACTGTGATGGAGCATGAGAGCCTCAGGTCTTTCTGGGTCTTCTGCAGCAGAGTTACTGCTTTTCAAGCGGACCAGTGCCACATCCTTGGGCCAGGTGGGCACTTGCCCAGCAGATTAATCTGAGAGCACTTCTGGAGCTGACCCTCCATGTCCTTTCCTTTCTGCTTCAGAGTCCTTGTCCTGAAGATGAGGAATCCGACTCCAGGGTCATATCAGTTATAGCCTGGCTTTTTTTCTTCCTGCTGACCTCCCAAAGTTATTCTTTTTCACAAGATGTTTTAAGGACTAAGTCCACTATATAATTGTCCTTTTGGGGGGGTTGCTGTAGGTACTGCCTCACTACACGAAGAATTATGTTATTAATGAATCTTAGAAAAAAGCATTTGGCTTGGATAAGCTTTCTTTGCTGTTTCTAATTACTTGTGGTGCAGGGGCAATTATTACACTGAGTAACATCCTCAGATTCTTTGTGAGTTCGTGGGCAGATTGTCTTAATTGATGGACTAGCCATAACCTATGCTAGTTCCTCAAAAGGCTTATCCTTGCCAAGAGACATCCTAGTAATCTTAACCGGATTGAGGCTAAGGCATGTGGCTGACTTCCAGGCCCTTCTTGCCCATGCCAGAAATAGAGAAAGCAAGGAAGCAGAAAAATCTGAAGGTAAACAGGAACAGATTCATTGATATGCATTCAGACTGCAGTCTTGCCCAAATCATTTGCGCAGATAGAAATCTGGGCATTTGGTTCTAATTTCAATTAGTGCTTGCTTCCACTCATTTATCTGTGACAGATTTGCTTTCTTTCTTCCTAAAAGACCTAATGCAATATGCAATTTATTGGACTGCCACGCACCTTCCTTTGCATTGTCATTAAAATGCTTATTGTCAGTGTTACATGAATATTAAACAGAAGTAGTTATTCACTAATAGGCAAAAAACCTTGCAGTTTAAGAATATACCTATAGCCAACAGATATTTCTATCAAACTTGAAAAAGCAGGGAAATTGAGCAGCTATAGTGAATGCACCAGGGGAGCAGGAGACCTGACCTCCTTGGAGGGGAGGGAAAGGGAAGGAGGAGAAGGGAAGGAGGGGATTGGAAGGGGAGGAGGGAGAGGAAGGGAGGGGTAAAGAAAGGGGGAGGGAAGGGGCAAGAGGGAGGGGATAGTAGAGAGGGGAGGGCAGGTTTGATCATTTGCATGCTTTTTGAATTCAGTGGGATTTACTTCTGTACAATGATGTTTAGGATAGGTGAAACTAACCTGGGGGAGGGGCAGGGAGGGGAGGAGGAGGGCAGAAAGGGGAGGGGGAGGGGAGGGAAGAAGGGGGAAGGGAGGGGAGGAGATTGCATGGGTGGGCACTGGGCAGAGGGGAAGCCCCTTTCATTTCCAAAAGGAAAAAACATTGCTAACAGTATCATTCTTTTTCAGGGTTTCCCACACCTTTTTATTCTGCAGCAGGCACATGTAGCCTCCCACCCAAATTTAAACCAAAGGTGTCCCTGGCCACATCCATACCAGACCTTTATTTCCCTTTTGATAGTCATGACTTCTCCCAAAGAATCCTGGGAAGTGTAGTTAGTGAAGAGTGCCGAGAATTGCTAGGAGACGCCCTGGTCCCCTCACAGAACTTCATTCAGAGCGGCTGACTGTTAAACCACTCTGTCCACTGGAGCTCTCTCAGGAGAATAGAAGTCTGTTAGTGAATATTGCATTATTAAATTCCTGTACCCACCCTTGGACCATATGGTGAAAGATAGTTAAGAAAACTAATTAATAATAATGTTGTTTTTTAAAATAGTTCCTGTGAAGGACTACTTCCTGTGTCACATTTTTAGGTATATGTAATCATACAGCTCATTCCTATATACAAGACCATAATATAGAAAGGATTTACATATTTCACTGAAAAGCAGTGTTCATGCAAAGCACCAACACTATTTTGTCCATGGAATTGTGTTAGGGTTGGCAGGTCTCTGGTTTTCTCCCGGAGAATCTGGATTTTTGGGATCCTCTCTGGGTCTCTGGGTGAGTCACCTTAATCTCCGGACTCTCAACTTTCATTTTAAAAAAAACTTTCTAGGTGGTCTGGTTCACTAGATATACACCAAAACATCACACACACACACTTCTGTTAAATGAGCTCAGTGCTGGCTGCTCTAACCCCACCATTTCAGGTTTGTAGCAAATAAGTTGTTATGGTTGTGATTGATAAGGGATTTATTGACCTTCAGGCAGTAGCTACACCCCATTGCAAGGCCAAAAAAACTTGTTTTTTTCCAGCTTATATGAAAAACTCATAAATTGAGTAAGTATATAGCTTGCAGCAGTAGCAGCAAGTCTTTTTCGTTTTTGTATGTAGGAGTCAAACAAGTTTAAATTTTCCTGGGCTGTTAAAGAGGGCAGTGTTTTGAAAGCCTTCCCAATATGAAGCTTTAATCCAGTGCTCTAATGCTAATCTCACATACCTGGAGTAAACCCCATTGAATTCAATAGCACTTACTTTTGAGTAGACATGGTTAGGATTGTGCTGCAAATTAATGGGACTTTTGAGTGAACATAGCAAAGAATTGTGTTTCTGTTGTAAATCTTTCTCTCCCATTCCAATCCCATTTTTTAAAACAGTTAGGCAGGGTTCACTTAGACATCACTGCTTTTGTTACATAGGAAACTAGTAATTTTAAGTTGAAAATGTTTTTAAGTATATATGTTTGCTACAAACGAAAAAAGAAAATATTTAACATCCGGGTACTCAGAAGTAGTACAGAAGTGATATTTTTGGTAGGATTGTTTTGGGTTGTTTGTGTGCAGGAAAGAAATTTCCTCTGAAAATCAGGAAGGGATAGGATAATTGTAAAAACAGGGGGAGTGTGACTTTGCTCCTGCTTCTTGATCTCTCTGTGGCTGTCGATACCATTGACCACGGTATCCTCCTGGACCAGCTCCATGGAATGGGAACTGGGGGCACCATATTACAGTGGTTCCAGTCCTACCTATAGCACCAAATAGTAGTGTTGGATGTTTTCGGCCCCCTGTCAGTTGTGCTGTGGGGTGCCACAGGGTACCATCTTATCCCCAGTGATATTTAATATTTATATGAACCCTCTGGGAGTGGTCATTAGGAGTTTTGGGGCAAGATGTCATCAGTCTGCTGATGACAGTCAGCTGTACTTCTCCATAACATCTGAATCAGGAGAGGTGTGTGGGCCCTGGACCAGTGTCTGCAGTGGTGGGATGGATGAAAGAAAATAAGCTGAAGGAGCAGATACATAGTTTGTGGGTGCTTCTGGATCCAGCTCTGTCACTAGAGGCCCGGTAGTCTCAGTGGCTAGAAGTGCCTTTTATCAGCTACACCTGGTGAGACAATTGTGACCATTCCTGGACCAAAACAGTTTGTCCACAGTAGTTCATGCACTGGTAACTTCAACACTAGATTCCTGCAATGGACTCTGTGTGGGCCTTCCTTGTCACTTGACTCAGAAACTGCAATTGTTGCAGAATGCTGCAGCCAGACTGCTGATGGGAGTGAGCCTGTCAGCATATAACACCTCTGCTCAGAGGTGTGCATTGGTTGCCAGTTTGTTACCAGGCCAAATTCAGGGTGTTACTGCTGGTATATAAAACCCTTAACAGCTTGGGACCAGTTTACTTGCAAGACTGCCTTACCCCATTGGTACCCTCTTTAGCACTTTGGTCTGCAGAACATGCACTGTTACAAGTGCCACATGGTATTTGTTCTGCACTTGTAAAAAATTGTTATTTTACTGTGGCAGCACCTACTCTTTGGAACTCCCTGCGTATTGACATCAGGCAGGTGTCTTTACTATATTCCTGTAGGCACCTGCTTAAAATGTTTTTGTTTAGGTAAGCCTATCCAGACACACAGATACTGATCTTTTTTTAAAAAAAAAAATAGTAGCTGTTTTAATTGTTTTAAATACATTTTCAGTCTCTTGTTTTTAACTGTTTTATTTTTTATTTTTTGTAAACCACCTTGAGGTCTTTACATTAATGAGGTATATAAATTTTGTTAAATAAATAAATAGGTAGGCTGTGGAGATACCAGAAAGCAGCGCAAAGGGTGGTGGTGGTGGTTGTTACTAGTAATGATGATAATGGACTAAGGATGTTCTGGAATGCTACTTTGAGGAGGCCATTCTATCTCCTTGCCCACCCTGTTCCTAGGTACCCAGCCAGCCAGGACACTGTTGCTGATTCCAGCAAAGGAGAATGGAAACAGCTGTGGCTAATTGATTTGCATCCAGCTCACAGATCATATAAAAAGGTTGCTGCATTGCAGACCTTTTGGGGTATCTGTGAGGGTGTTGGGCGAGATCTCAATGGCTATCTCGCTGTACCACCTTCCCCAGGTAGGACACGAGCTGCAATTGGACCCTGAATCGAGTGAGGAAGAATAACATGATCCAAACACAATAGAACTTTGATTAAAGGTTCTAACTGCCCCAAAGAAGCTCTCAGTCCAACTCAGAGTACAACCTTGGTCAGAAAGACAACTTTATTCAGGAAACAGCAACAATGTATAGATCAACATGGCATGGCAAGCAGTAAACATTGCAAAAGACAGAGTCATCAAACAAGGATGTAAACAAACATAATATAGGGAACATACGTGTTGAAAAGAAACAGGAGGTGAAGTCTCATCCTTTCTGTTTTCCTGTTCTTGTTAGATCTTACCCTAATGTTATCACCCCTTCTGTGATCAGTACAGTGGAATAGCATGTTTAGTTATTTCCCAGGGTCAAATACCCATTTGAAATGTGTATCTGAAAGTCACACATTCCATTCTCTGCCTTTGCTCCAGAGGGAGGGAGGCCACTTCAATGAATCCTAATTGCCAGTACGTTTACGAAAGAAATTGCACAACACTGGGAACGTTTTTCTTTCTTGGAGATAAACGCTTTTGTTAGAAGTCAGAAAGGGAAAGCTTTTTAGATCCAGTAAAATAGCTTCTAAGGCACTAATATTTTTCACGCCAACAAGGGCACCACCTCCTTTCATTTTGAACTCTTTAATGCATGATTTGGTAGGAGAAATTTATTTATTTATATTTATTTATTATTTGATTTATATCCCACCCTTCCTCCCAGCAGGAGGCCAGGGCAGCAATTATGAAATTGAATTATTAATTATTGGGTGGTAATTGGAATTGGTCTTTGCTACCCAGAGTGAGAGTGGTTTATCATGTTTTTGTGTGTTTCAGAGTTGCTCAGTACCACTCAGTGTGAGAGATTGAACTGGTATACAGTATGGCCCTACATGGGTGAGAGATGGGGAGGGAGTAGTTTTTTGTGTGACACTGTATTGCCCTAGATGGAGGTGGGTGAATGAGCAGGTTGGAAATTATGCTTAATGCTGTTATGTATTTTTATAGACCAAAAATTTACTCTTTAATAACTAGTTGGCTGAGGATTAGTTATCTGTAGGGTTTGTGGGATGCATGACAGTGAGGCTTGGATGTGGAATATTGCTAAGGATGTATTTGGGAGAGGTTACTGTGTTGTGGTGGACAGTCTATCTCAGCTATACTACTACTACTACTACTACTAATTTATATACTACCCTTCCAGCAGGAGGTGCTGCTTTGTGGAGTTTATTGTATTTTTGCATTAGTTTTTTATCTGTATTTTTTTTTTAGGTTTATGAAAATATTTTGCTTTTCTGTTAATTATGCTGCTGTGAAAGTGTGTTTCATATTTGACCATCTGTAATGTTTTAGGTTGATATTTGGTAATGCTTTATTTAATGCTTTAATTCAGGTTGTAAATAAAGTGGTATAGAAATTTATTTTATTTATTTGTTTGTTATTGATTGATTGATTGATTGACTGATTGATTGATTGATTACAGTTATATACCGCCCCATAGCCGAAGCTCTCTGGGTTGTTTACAGCAATTAAAAACAATAAAAACAAATATACAAATTTAAAAGCACAAAAAACAATTTAAAAACACAATTAAAACAAATTAAAAACAATTCAAAAACACATGCTAAAATGCCTGGGAGAAGAGGAAAGTCTTTGTTACGTTTGTTGTTGTTGTTATGTGCCTCCAAGTCGACTACGACTTATGGCGACCCTATGAATCAGTGACTGCCAAGAGCATGTGACATGAACCACTCTGTTCAGATCTTGTAAGTTCAGGTCTGTGGCTTTCTTTATGGAATCAATCCATCTCTTGTTTGGCCTTCCCCTTTTTCTACTCCCTGCTGTTTTCCCCAGCATTATTATCTTTTCTAATGAATCATGTCTTCTCCTTATCTGTCCAAAGTATGATAACCTCAGTTTCATCATTTTAGCTTCTAGTGACAGTTATGGTTTAATTTGTTCTAACACCCAATTATTTGTCTTTTTCACAGTCCATGGTATGCACAAAGCTCTCCTCCAGCACCACATTTCAAATGAGTTGATTTCTTTTATCCGCCTTTTTCACTGTCCAACTTTCACATCCATACATAGAGATCGGGAATACCATGGTCTGAACGATCCTGACTTTAGTGTTCAGTGATACATCTTTGTATTTAAGGACCTTTTCTAGTTCTCTCACAGCTGCCCTCCCCAGTCCTAGCCTTCTTCTGATTTCTTGACTAATGCCTCCATTTTGGTTAATGACTGTGCCAAGGTATTGATAATCCTTGACAAGTTCAGTGTCCTCATTGTCAACTTTAAAGTTACATAAATCTTCTGTTGTCATTACTTTAGTCTTTTTTGATGTTCAGCTGTAGTCCTGCTTTTATGCTTTCCTCTTTACCTTTCATCAGCATTCATTTCAAATAATTACTGGTTTCTGCTAGTAGTATGGTATCGTCTGCATATCTTAAATTATTGATATTTCTCCCTCCAATTTTTACACCTCCTTCATCTTGGTCCAATCCTGCTTTCCGTATAATATGTTATGCATATAGATAGGGTGATAAAATACACCCCTGTCTCACACCCTTTCCGAAGGGGAACCAAACGGTTTCTCCATATCCTCTCCTTACAGTAGCCTCTTGTCCAGAGTATAGGTTGCGCATCAGGACAATCAGATGCTGTGGCACCCTTGTTTCTTTTAAAGCGTTCCATAGTTTTTCATGATCTACACCAGCCTTTCCCAACCAGTGTGCCTCCAGATGTTGTTGGACCACAACTCCCATCAGCCTCAGCCAGCATTGCCAATGGTCAGGAAAGATAGGAATTGTGGTCCAAGAACATCTGGAGGCACACTGGTTGGGAAAGGCTGATCTACACAGTCAAAGACTTTGCTGTAATCTATAAAGCACAGGGTGATTTTCTTCTGAAATTCCTTGGTCCGTTCCATTATCCAAAGTATGCTTGTGATATGATCTCTGGTGCCTCTTCCTTTTCACCTTGGACGTCTGGCATTTTTCGCTCCATATATGGTAAGAGCCTTTGTTGTAGAATCTTGAGCATTACTTTACTTGCATGAGATATTAAGGCAATAGTTTGATAATTACTGCATTCCCTGAGATCCCCTTTCTTTGAAATTGGGATGTACATGGAACGCTTCCAGTCTGTGGGCCATTGTTTAGTTTTCCATATTTCTTGACAGATTTTTGTCAAAATTTGGACAGATTCAGTCTCAGTAGCTTGTAGCAACTCTATTGGTATGCCATCTATTCCTGATGATTTGTTTCTTCCAAGTATTTTAAGAGCAGCTTTCACCTCGCATTCTAAAATTTCTGGTTCTTCATCATATGGTTCCTCCGTGAATGAATTTGTCATCCTGGCATCTCTTTTATAGAGTTCTTCAGTGTATTGCTTCTATCTTCCTTTTATTTCATCTCAGTCTGTCAGTGTGTTCCCCTGTTGATTATTCAATATCCCTACTCTTGGTTTAAATTTCCCTTTTATTTATCTCGCCTTTTGGAACAGGGCTGTTGTTCTACCCTTTTTGTTGTCCTCTTCTATTTCTATACAGTAATTATTGTAATAGTTCTCCTTGTCCCTACGTACTAGTTGCTGTATTGTTGCATTTAGGGTTCTGACTGTGTTTCTATCTTCTTTTGCTTTTGCTTTCCTTCACTCTTTAACCATTTTAAGAGTTTCTTCAGTCATCCATTGAGGTCTTTATCTCTTTTTAACTAGAGGTATTGCCTTTTTGCATTCTTCCCTGATAACGTCTCTGACTTCATTCCATAGTTCTTCTGGTTCTCTATCAACTAAGTTTAAATCCTCAAACCTGTTCCGTATTTGATCTTTATATGCTTCTGGGATGTTATTTAAATTGTATTTTGGCATTATGATTACTTTGTTGGTCTTTAGCTTTACTCTGATTTTCGATACAACCAGTTCATGATCTGTACTGCAGTCTGCTCCTGGTCTTGTTTTCACAGAAAGTATGGAACTTCTCCATCTTCTGCTACCAATTATATAATCAATTTGATTCCTATATTGACCATTTGGTGATGTCCATGTGTACAGTCGTCTTTTCAGTTGCTCAAAAAATGTGTTCGCAAGAAACAAATTATTGGTTTCACAGAATTCAAAAGTCTTTCTCCTGCTTCGTTTCCATCTCCTAGACCCCATTTCCCCACAATTCCTAATTCTTCTCTGTTCCCTACTTTGACATTCCAATCCCCCATGATTATCAGCACATCTTGTTACATTTATGCCCCACCTTTCTTTCTCCATGGAACCCAAGGCAGCATACATGTGATTCCCTGGGGGTCTCCCATCCCGGCACTGACCAGATCCAGACCTGCCTAGCCTCAGCAAGGTGGTGGCGTCATGTGCCTTCAGACCATAGCCTGGGACCATTCCAAAAAATGATTTAATGATTTAATAATAACATTAAATAAATCATTTAAATAAATAAATATGTTATTTATTGAACAGGAATCAAATCCTGCTTAATCATCCATAACCTCTTACATACAATATAATATGTCCATTAAAAATACTGATAAAATCAAATGTTGACACCCCTTTTCCTTGCTTACTTGGGTATGGTGCCTTCTTTTTGTAATTTCAGCTGCTGCAGTGGAATGAGTATCCCTTCTGGATGTTTGTAGCTGGAATCATGAGGCAGGGCTTCTGAGAAGTGTTATCTGATGTCATATATTTGTAGTTAAACATAACAAACTTTAGCTATTTGTTCTTTGTACAGTGAACCCCCTTTATCCTAAGTGCTCCCTTTGACCAGCATTCCTACTTGTGTGCTCCTAGTTTTCATGGGGACAGAGCGATGTAACCCCATAATAAACATTTTTTATCTACAATCTGTGTTGTGTTGTTAGGGCATGTATATTTTTTGTGATATGCTTTCATTGACTCCTGATTTAATTTGAATCCTGTCATCAGATGTGACTGCAGAGAACAGAAACAGACTTGGTGGAAGCAATAATTTGGCACTGTCCATTGAATCCAATTGAAGTGTAACTTTTGCCACTTCTTTTGCAGGCGTAATAGTTACACTACATTGGGGAAAAAGAAACTGATCTATAAACGTTACATAGGATTCCATTGAAGTTCTGCTTTTCTCCTCAAACATTTCCAACTCAGCTGATCTTTATTCTTTGTACTGGTGGTTCTCTTCCACCAGTTTCACATACTACAAATGCAATTGTAACAATACATTGGAGTCAAGCTATTATGCTTGTGTAGAATCAGCAAATTCAGCAGTATTCCTATTCCCACCTAGCATATGTGACTCAAGAGGTGTTCAGTAGGAATCATATTGTTGTGTAATTATATAAATATGGCAAGTCTGGAACTACTGTGTCTATAATGATATGTGAACAGTATAAGAGCATAGACTTGTAAAAACTAATTATGTCTCTGTTTTGCAATTTAGATTTCAATATTAAAAAGTAACAACTTGCCATATTGTTGCATGAGTGTATAATAATCTGTCTTCTGAATACAGTAAGTGTTTCTTCATTCTCACTTTCTCTCTTGAAAATATGGAAAGAGGGAGAAATGAATCTGTAATATATACATATGCAAATTTCCAGATTTTTATATGCAAATCTCTAAGGGTTTTTTAGACTTTCCATATTTTACTTGTACATTTATAGTAAGTAGAATAAATTAGTAATGTAGTAGAAGAGCATAATTCCATCAGTGTTTTCTGGCAGTTCTATAAAGCCCCCAGGAGTGGAAGTGGAGTAGTTTGTCATGTAAGGAAGGAAAAGCATTCAATCTTGTCCCAAGGGACAATGTTCAAATGTAAGAAAGTAAGTTTTGTTCCTTTCCCCAGCTGCTTTTTACTGAGTATTTTCCTGGATGCTATAGTAGAACTAGTTTTTATGCCATTGTTCAAGACAGTCGTGCTGTATGTTTTGACCAGCACATTTTTATAACATGGTAGATAGTGCCTGTGAGTGTTATTAGCCACATTAGGTTTCTTTGTATTAGTTGTATTTCAAAGTTCAAAACATGAATTAAACATCAATACCGTGAGTAAAAAAAATAAAGATGTACCACATGAATATTACCATATAGTAGCAATGACAAAACCAAGTTAAATCTCAGTCTCTCTCTATGTCACACGCTCACATTTTAACTTTTAGAGATAGGACAAAAAGAGACTGAACATGTGGCAGCTCAATAACCATGACAACTCTTTGTGTTGTGTGCAGAAAACTGATGGAATGCATACATCTAGTACATTTTCTAGTTCTTTCTACATAAAAAGTGAATTCAAGTTATAATACAGGGTGGGAATGATGATGGACATACTATTTCTGAATGTTAGCTATCTTTCCTGAGAAGAATACTTGGTAAATTTCTGTGGAAAAGATTTTTAAATGTTACTTGTTTAGGACCCAAACAGAGGCATATGCTACAATAACTAAACATATATCCTGTCAGAGTCAAATGGATTGGCATTGGCAAGTATCAATATTTTTGCCTTTGAAAATTCTCTTTTATCCCTGTGTTGCACTAATTTGTCAACATAAAATTGTGCTTATGCTAAGGAAACACTCCGCCTTGCCTTTAGGTTAATAAATTATATATCTGGATGGTTGGCACAATGTGGACAAGGGGTCTTGAGTGCATTTTAAACCAAAACATCCTCTGTACGTAAGATCATTTATAGTCTTGCTGCAGCTGTGGAACTTCTTGATCTAAAGTTTAGATTGATTACTACATTGCTCTAACTAATCAATAATTTGCATAAACATGTGCTACAAAGGTCACTTCTTCAATTTTATGTTTTCTATCAAATTTACATGTATATTACAATGAAAGCAGAACAATACAGTTTGATATCCATTGCATCTCCAGTATCGATCAATATGATTGTCCCTGGTTTTTACAAAAGCAAAAAACAAAAAAACCACCAATATGTCATGGTTCTGTATTTTTATTCCTGGCTGCATAATTAATTTAATGATGATGATGTTTCTTTTATTATTATTAACCTTGCAATATATAGTTAAAATACCAGGCATGAAAAAGAGTAAATAAAAACATCTAGATAATGTTAGGGTTTGGACTCAATGACCTTATAGGCCCTTTCCAACTGTGCTGTTCTATGATTCTATGAAAAAAGAGCATGCTACATAAGGGATCCTCATTGACTCTGCGTATCCATACTAATTTGGGTTTTTAAAAAAATAAGAACTAATGAATGCAACCCTTAAAAATGTTAGGAGAGTGGGACCAGTTCTCACAACATGGCTGTTTTGTAGAAATTATTTTAAAACTATCTCTGTGGCAGCTGCCTTTGTGTGGTGGGCAATTCGGATGCACATGCTTGACACAAGGACTGGGTAATTTTCTTCTTATCAATTTAGAGCTTTAAAGTCTAGAGGTAGCATGGAAGATATTTCCTAATCTACATGGAATACACACAAATGACTCATCATATGGAGAAAGTTACTATCTTGGAAATCAATCATCCAAAATCAAAATGGGATCTGCATTAGCCCTTAGAACAGGGAACCTCCCTCAACTGCAGTCACAATGGCTAATGGTCAGGGATGAGGAGAGTAGTCCACAAGATCTGGAGGGCACTACATTGGCTACCCCTGCCTTAGAATATAAAGTGTCTATGCAGAAATAAAGGTATGAGATACTAAGCTACTAGATGCTATTGGGAATGCACAAGTATTCTCTTATTTGCCTCAAAATGGTTTGAGCCTCTATTACCATTTCATTCAAAAGATCACGGATGCTCAGCTTTTTGGAAGTAGTTCATTTCATTCACCTATCAGCATTGCCGTCTGCTGCTCGAAGGCCACGAAACTTACCTTGGGGCAGAATAGCACAGAAGATGTGATGGGTGGTCCCAGGCCACAGCGGAGTGTCGTTGCCTGCTAGGGATTGGAACTTCAATTTCTGCTGGGAAGAACACCCAAATGTATTTCCTGTTCCCAGCTAAAAAGGTATTCCACTTGGAGTGGAAAGTGCCGATTGCCTCTGCTGTCTTCCTCTGCTTCGCGGTAAGTTTCACAATACCCCACATTCCTGGATTTTTCCAACTGAATACTAATATAGCCTTTTATCCTCCATTGTGTTAATTCTGTGAGTTGTATGTAGTTTGCATGTTGGAAAAGTAGTTCAGGTCTCTTCTGTACTTCTACAGAAGAAAAAGCAGGAGACAAATATTTATAGGCCTTTGTATAGAAATGCAGATCTTCAGTTGACTTCACTCTGGGGGAAAATCAGTATTTCTCCTTTCAACAATGTTAGCAATTTGCCATGTGGTCTGTTGTCTTGACCCTGTGTGCTTTATGTATACCATGCATAAAGTGTAAACAGTATCTTTAAGATTGTAGGGATCTATGCACTTTCAAACAATACTTGGTGCCAATTGTACAATTATATGCTGTTAAAAATCCCCATTTATCATTCATAAAATAATAGGGTTGCCATATTCCAGTTCCACAAATCCGGGCAGGTTAATTTGCATATTATGCAAATATTTGCATATTAATATTTGGATTGTCCAGTTGTTTTGTTTTTGTGCCTAGGAATTACCACCAAAAACTGGGGAAAGATGTGAGAAATCTTTTTTTTTAAAGCAACATTTTCAGCCTTAAATGCCTAGGCTCTAGTTTCCAACACTATGGAGTATTTATTGATTGATTAAGAGAATTTATATCCTGCCCTTTTGCTGTTAAAAACAGAGCTCAGCACAGCTTACAAATATAATAAAAACAATAAAAATACACAATCAATATAAAAACAATAAAAACACAAAATAGCAACAAACATAAAGTAAGTCAGCGCAGCAGCACGGTTAACCATAACATATACAATATATTTCAGGGATGTGGTGGGTGGAGAAAAACAAGCCAAAACGTTAGGAAAAGGAGTCTTTCACACCACATGCTCAGTTGTAAATACTGTTGCAGCAAGTTTTACAAGTTCCTCCAGTATTCCACTGGTGCAGGCACTCAGACATTCAAAGTATCTGTATGTTTCTTAGGTTTTATAAAAGCAGAGCTTTGCTTAACTCAAAATTTCTCAACCACATCTACACAGGTTCCACCTCCATACTCAAAATGAAACTGGGCCTGGAAGTGTGCAACAACCCCACACATACCTTGCGAATTAGATTACCAATGCCAGGATGTCTGTCTCATCGACTACTCTCCTGCTCCCACACACACACCTGGCATCATGAAAGACCCAGTCCTGGGCTCAGAAAGAAAATAAATATCTGGTCCTCTTCAAAGTACTGATAAGCCTCTTGTTTTAATTGAAATAATAATTATAAATTCTTGTTCTTATCACTATTGAGAGTTAATTATCTTGCATATGCTGCTGTTGCTTCTATGGCTGTAACGGAGTGAGGTTAAAGATAAGTGAAATGCAAATAGGAAAAAAAAACACAGAAGGCAGTAACACTTTCCTAAATGTAATACCATACCAACCACAACAAGATTCCTATGAGTAAGGCAAAAAACTAAGCATCTCACAACTAGTCAGGATTCCTAACCAAAAACCAAAATATGATAAATGAAGAAATATGTATATAAGCATGACTATCAAATATATTTATTATTTACACAAACTGTAAAGATATTTATAGTACAATCCTAAGTTTATTTATTCAGAAGCAAGTCCCAGCGTATTCAGTGGGGCTTACTCAAACAGGGACAGAACTGCAACCTCAAGTGATAAGCAACTTCATTCACACAACCCAAAATTCCGAATCATGCCACTTTACGCTGTTTTGCAACTGTTTATACTTGTTTTATGGTCATTGGATTTTAAATGGCTTTATTTCTTGTTGTGAGCTGCCTTGGTTTCCAACCCTACCTCACAGGGGTGTTGGAAAGACTCCATACACGCACACGCACACACAGCAGATGTATAAATACATACAGCCCATATAATAGTTTATTGTCAAACCAGTTGTTCATTGCAGAAAAAGCAGTATTAGTTTTTAAAAAATCAGTATTACTTTCCTACAGAATAAAAACTGTAATACCTAAGTAAGCCCTGCCTACTTGCTTTAAAATTGGACTGGAGACAGAAAGAGTTAGAACACAAACATAATTCTTTTTTACATTCACTCCAAAGTCCCATTGATTTTCAGCACATTCATAACCATGTCTACTCAAAGTAAGTCCTATTGAATTAAATGGGATTTACTTTGGGCATATGGGATTAGCATTGCTTTTACAAAAAGCAAGTATTGGGAAGGTTTTCAAAACGCTGCCCAAGCTCTGACTCCTGCACACAAGAAGAAAACAAACTGAAATGTATATACTTACCCAATTTATGAGATTTTCAGATAAATGGGGGGTGGTGGTGGTGAAACCACCATTTTGTTTTCTGGACACTGCCTAAGGTCAATGAAACTGAAACACAATCCCTGATTGGCTGCAATGCTGAACGGGCGGGGTTAAAGCTACAAAGTGCTATAGTACAGTACTGTTTAAAGAAAGATTTAACAGTCGAGGGGGGTGGCTGACATTTTTATGTATATCTCGAGAACCGGACCACCTAGAAACTTAATTTTTTTTTAAATTAAAGCTGAGAATCCGGGCCACGTAAGGGGCTAGCCGGGCGCTGGGTGGCATGCATAGAATCCAGGTAAAACCCAGCTATCCGGGCAATATGGCAACCCTATGAAATAAGAACTTCTAACTATGATAAGCTATAATTAAAACTGGCTGGGGTCTTTTATTATGCACTACTGGAGCACCTAGGGATTTTTTTTAAGACAGTCAGTTAAATATTTAAACACTGATAGAAAGCCTTTGTAATTTTAGATGCCCAACATTGAAATTTTGATTAGGAAAAAAATGTGCATGATAACATTTCTGAGCTTTATCCAGAATAGATACTCCAGTTTTTAAAAAGCATGAATGAAACTCTACTTCCCATTTATCCATAAAATATATCCCAGTTTATCTAAGATATACTAAATAGAACAACAAATTATTGGTTATCCCGAGATCTACAATTCTGGAAAACATATTCTTGGAATCATATTTTGAATTTCAGGGGATATCTTTGCAGTGATATTGTTCTAGGGCTAGCCCTGGGATAAATAGCACCTTAGGTGAGGATGCCTCTCCCTACCATAGTTAACTTCACAGGGCCTCCCAAAGGGTTTATGGCGCCTGGTTGCAGGTATGATGTTGGGGGCCCTGCTGCTGCTCCCCAAAATGACCCATGCATGTGTGTACAAAGCTGGGGGCCATGTATGAGAATTTTTGCATGCATGGACTACATGTGAGAATTCTCACCTGCAGCTCCTCCTTGCCCTGGGATCAAGCAGAAGCATATATGTGCTTCCTTTTTTCTTACATGGGGATAAGGGAATTATGATTGGGTTCTGCTTCCACTGAGTACCTCCTCCAAACTCCAAACTCTTCTGGCACAGCTGCTTTCTGCTTCCTAGGGCTCAGTCTCACAGTTCTTCTGGTTGTGGCCTGCTGCTGGCTCACTCCTGAAGAATTTCTCCCTTAAGGCTTGGCCTCACACCAGTCCTACTCATTGCTCTGTGGTAACTCTCACATAAAATTATTCCCCAGTGTCAGCTTGCCTCGAAATCTTAGGTGGCATTCACCTACTCACACTTTGAACTCTTTCCCCGCATGCCTGGAGTTCTTTCTGTGACAATAACAGACCATCTGCTGTGCCATAGAATCCCTCAAAGTCTTCTCTCTTCTTTCCTTCCTTATAACAAACTCTGTAATTGGAGCTACTTGGCATTGGCCAGTCCTAAGCTTGCCTGACCAATCTTATCTCTGTTGGTTCCAAGACGTAAAGAAAGATTGTACCTTCCCATTATTGGGTTAGACTCCCTCACAGTTGGGCTGCAGGCCTAACTAATAAGCATGCCCCTCCTTTCCAACCTTCCAAGGATATATTTTACAGTCAGTTTAAGCCTCAAATTAGCATCTGTTCTGTTTCATACACAGCTATGTAAAGTATTTACTTCAGCATGGCCAGGGAGAGCTCCCATTATGTCACAATTACATGCTGAGGTTCATGTCACCTTATATTCTAATATACTATTTCCTCTTTTTTATGAAAACTTCAAACCAAATACCAAGAATTCTGGTGAACAATGTGGCAGGGTCAGGGACGAGGCCAATAGTATGAACAGGAACTGAGGCAGAACTAGGGTTGCCATATTGCCCGGTTAGCTGGGTTTTACCCAGATTCTTTGCATGCCACCCAGCACCCGTTTAGCCCCTTAGGTGGCCCGGATTCTCAGCTTTAATTAAAAATAAAAAGTAAGTTTCTAGGTGGTCTGGTTCTCGAGATATACAAAAAAAGTCAGCCGCCCCGACTGTTAAATCTTTCTTTAAACAGTACTGTATAGCACTTTGTAGCTTTAACCCCGCCCGTTCAGGAATGCAGCCAATCAGTGAAGCCAGGGTTGTGTTTCAGTTTGATTGACCTGAGGCAGTGTCTAGAAAACGTCATTGCAATGCCAGAAAATGGTGATTTCCCCCGTTTATCTGAAAAGCTCATAAATTGGGTAAGTATATACATTTCAGTTTTTTTTCCTCTTGTGTGCAGGAGTCAGATCCTGGGCAGTGTTTTGAAAACCTTCCCAATACTTGCTTTTGTAAAAGCAATGCTAATCCCATATGCCCAGAGTAAATCCCACTGAATTCAATAGGACTTACTTTTGAGTAGACATGGTTATGAATGTGCTGAAAATCAATGGGACTTTGGAGTGAATGTAAAAAAGAATTGTGTTTGTGTTCTAACTCTTTCTGTCTCCCCCTTCAGTCCTATTTTAAAGCAAGTAGGCAAGGCTTACTTAGGTATTACAATTTTTATTCTGTAGGAAACTAATACTGCTTTTTAAAAAACTAATACTGATTTTTCTGCAATGACCAACTGGTTTGACAATAAACTGTTATATGGGCTGTATGTATTTATACATCTGCAGTGTATGTGTGTGCGTGTATGGAGTCTTTCCAACACCCCTGTGAGGTAGGGTTGGAAACCAAGGCAGCTCACGACAAGAAATAAAGCCATTTAAAATCCAGTAACCATAAAAACAAGTATAAACAGTTGCAAAACAGCGTAAAGTGGCATGATTCGGAATTGTGGGTTTTGTGAATGAGGTTGCTTATCACTTGAGGTTGTATTTCTGTCCCTGTTTGAGTAAGCCCCACTGAATACACTGGGACTTGCTTCTGAATAAATAAACCTAGGATTGCACTATAAATATCTTTACAGTTTGTGTAAATAATAAATATATTTGATAGTCATGCTTATATAAATATTTCTTCATTTATCATATTTTTGGTTTTTGGTTAGGAATCCTGACTGGTTGTGAGATGCTTAGTTTTCTGCCTTACTCATAGGAATCTTGTTGTGGTTGGTATGGTATTGCATTTAAGAAATCATGGTATGAAATGGCCTGAATCAGTATATGGCAGATTCCTTGATTCCTAAAAGTGGGAAGAGACTCAAGGGCCACAGTGACTCCAACATTTATTTATGTATTTTTATTTACAACATTTATATACCACTTTATTGTAAAAAATCTCAAAGCGGTTTACAGAAAGAATTAAAACAATAAAATTATTGGCAAAAGCGTTGACAGATACTTAAAAACATTCAAAATAATAAAACCAACAATGAGTTAAAAACAGATTTAAAAACACAATAGCTTCCACATGCCTGGAGAGGCTTGCCTCAAGAAAACTGATTTTAGCAGGTGCTGAAAAGAGGCGTCTGCCTAATGTCAGTAGGCAAGGAGTTCCAAAGCGTAGGTACTGCCACTTTACAGGACTGATTTCTTACAAGAGCAGAACAAGTACTATGTGGCACCCATAACATGAAAAGCACAGCTTGAACGTGGCCTGCTTGCAAATCAGCAACCAATGCAGATTTCAGAGCAGAGGTATTATGTACTGATAGGATCTCACTCATGTCAGCAATTGTGCTGCAGCATTCTGCATTAACTGCAGTCCCCAGGTCAGGCTGTGCTGCATGGGGATTTCTGTGACCATGGCTGACTGGCTGCTAGGATTTTTTTAGTTTGGGTTTTTGGTTATGAATCCTGACTGGTTGTGGGATGCTGAGTTTTCTGCCTTACTCATAGGAATCTTGTTGTGGTTGGTATGGTATTACATTAAGGAAAGTGTTACTGCCTTTTGTGTTGTTTTTTTCCTGTTTGCATTGCACTTATCTTTAACCTCACTCCCTTACAGCCATAGAAGCAACAGCAGCATATGCAAGGTAATTAACTCCCATTAGTGATAAGAGCAAGAATTTATAATTATTACTTTAATTAAAACAAGAGGCTTATGAGTACTTTGAAGAGGACCAGATATTTATTTTCTTTCTGAGCCCAGGACTGGGTCTTTCATGATGCCTGGTTTGGGTGGGGGGAGCAGGAGAGTAGTGGATAAGACAGACATCCTGGTATTGGTAATCTAATTCGCAAGGTATGTGTGGGGTTGTTGCACACTTCCAGGCCCAGTTTCATTTTGAGTATGGAGGTGGAACCTATGTAGATGTGGTTGATCAAAGGGAGAAGAAATTTTGAGTTAAGCAAAGCTCTGCTTTTATAAAACCTAAGAAACATACAGATACTTTGAATGTCTGAGTGCCTGCACCAGTGGAATACTGGAGGAACTTGTAAAACTTGCTGCAACAGTATTTACAACTGAGCATGTGGCGTGAAAGACTCCTTTTCCTAACATTTTGGCTTCTTGTTTTTCTCCACCCACCACATCTTTGAAATATATCGTATACATAATGGTTAACCTTACTAAAAAAATGTAAATAAGTTTATTTCGGTCAATGACCAGCAAAGGTTAACCATACTGCTGCCCTACTTTGTTTCTTGCTATTTTGTGTTTTTATTATGTTTTTATATTGATTGTGTATTTTTATTGTTTTTATTATATTTGTAAGCTGTGCTGAGCTCTGTTTTTAACAGCAGAAGGGCAGGATATAAATCCCCTTAATCAATCAACATTCCATAGTGTTGGAAACTAGAGTCTAGGCATTTAAGGCTGAAAATGTTGCTTTTTAAAAAAAGATTTCTCACATCTTTCCCCAGTTTTTGGTGGTAATTCCTAGGCACAAAAACAAAACAACTGGACAATCCAAATATTAATATAATATGCAAATAATATGCATAATATGCAAATTAGCCTGTCCGGATTTGTGGAACTGGAATATGGCAACCCTATGCAGAACCCTCCTTGCTTTGTGGGGGCCTGGGGCAAATTGCCCCAGTTGCCCCCGCTCTGGGCAGTCCTGCAGAGTTTCTAAGTTTTATGGCTTGTGCAGGATTGCAAAGCACAGCAGTGTAACAGGTCCTGATACTTCCAAGCTTTTCCCCAGCAATATCTATGAAAAGGGCCCAGAGTAAGCTACCTCTTATTTGCTGCTCTGCTTTTAGTGCATTCCACTCCAGTTCTAGGATTTCAATGAAGTCTCTGTCATGTGTAGGGTTGCCAGGTTCATTGCCTGAGTCTGATCCTGTATCTTTAGGAGAAGAGAAAGTCAGCCAAGTGCAGGTGTTCTTGCAACATTGTAATGAGAAAAACCACAAGGTGGAATTCTCCCTTCCCCCTTGCATACCTTTTAAAAATACAGAAGACCTCTTAGTTGCCAGGCCTGGCCTCCAAAAGGTCTTCTGTATCTTTAAAAGTTGTGCAAGGGGGAAGGGAGAATTCCACCTTGTGGTTTTTCTCATTATAGTGTTGCAAGAACACCTGCACTTGGCTGACTTTCTCTTCTCCTAAAGATACAGGATCAGACTCAGGCAATGAACCTGGCAACTCATGTGATGTGGATGGGTCTCAAAGGATGACTCTCACTTCCTATATTGTCCTAGGCATATATTCTTTATTATGTTCAGCATTCACACAAAATGGCTCC
The DNA here is from genome assembly GCF_030035675.1 of Rhineura floridana. Taxonomy (NCBI): domain Eukaryota; kingdom Metazoa; phylum Chordata; class Lepidosauria; order Squamata; family Rhineuridae; genus Rhineura; species Rhineura floridana. Next base: position 86,489,511 of record NC_084484.1, on the reverse strand, counting down.
TGCTGAAAGCTCTCCTTCCTGAGCTCCAGCACTCCCTCCTCAGCTGCAAGAAATAAGTCCTCTGTTGGAGTGGTACAACTTGTCTTAAAAGGATAGTTTCACCATGTACTACAGTCTTCTTCCCTTGCTGCTTTTTTTATTTTGAAAATTACCATTGCCCCCAAATAGAGACCTGTAGTAACCACATGACTAAGCCTAGCAACTGCCTTGTATGCCAAACAGTTTTGTAGAATAAGCGAGGCTCATACCACCTACCACGGTGGGGTATATGTAAGTGTTTCGACTGGGGCATTTGTGAAAATGTCTTCTAAAAACTGTCTGGGGCTTAGAACTGAAAACACAAAGCACAACAACAAAGGCAGTGGCAAGAAGATGCAGGAAGTATGAATATATCCTGCAAACAAAAGCACTAAAAACACCTTAAAACATTTTAAAAACAAACATCTTTAAACATTTAAAAAAAAAAAACCTTTAAAAGCATCTTAAAAAACAATTCCAGCACAGATGAAGACTGGGGCAAGGTCTCTACTTAGAAGGCTTGTTGAAAGAGGAAGGTCTTCAGTAGGCACCGAAAAGATAACAGAGATGGTGTCTGTCTAATATTTAAGGGGAGGGAATTCCAAAATGTCAGTGCCACAATACTAAAGATCTGCTTCCTGGGTTGTGCAGAACAGACCTCCTGATAAGATGGTATCTGCAGGAGGCCCTCACCTGCAGAACGCAGGGATCGACTGGGTATATAAGGAGTGAGACACTCTTTCAAGTATCCTGATACCAAGCTGCATAGGGTTTTGTGTACTAAAATCACAACTTGTGATTTATCATAGCAGATGAGAGATTCACATCACTTGCTATCCTATTCATTGAGAACATTACTCATCTACAATGTGGTTTGGTGCCATTCACATCTTTAAATTTGCATGGTTTACATGACGTTACCGGCAAGTGGAAGCTGTCACATAGTTTTCCCCTTGTAAATCTGTACTAACCCAATCCACTGATAATATGAAAAGGGGAGGGGAAAAGTCTTCATTCCCTTCCTCTAGCATTTGCAGACACTTTGCTCCAAAGCTTTTAGGTGGGTATGTCAATCATTCCCCTCTCCATGTCCGCTCTCTCCTCCCTTTGTTTATTTTATTTTCTGTAGACTAACAAGCAACTTCCCGTTGCTCTCCTCCATTCTGCTGGCCCTTTTTATGTTGCTGCAAACAATGCCTTTATTTTCTTTTTCCCCTGTGTGAAAAAGCATAACGCTGCTCAGACAAAGATTTGTATTTCAGCTGTATCCTATCAGGGAAAACACAGATATTCACACTTCTGGGGTTTTTTTAAAGGAATCTTCTGCAGCTGGTAGAACAGACTGAGCATGCTCGGTCACCTAACAACTAGAGGGAGTGGAAATGTATAATTAGAGGGCGAAGCCACAAGGAAAAAGTGAGACTAATCCTCCCCAGAGGAATGCCTGCTTGTGTGAATAGGAAAAACCAATTGGCAGGTAACATTGAGCAGGAACTGTGGACGATGCAAATGAAAAGCAAAGGTAAAAGAAGTGTATTACCTACAAAAAATGTTCCCCTGTAGATGAGCTGGTTAATATCAGCCATTGGGCTACTGTTTGCACAAGCAAAGTTTAAAAAGCCACATTATGTGCACTGGCAGTGCACTGTGTCCTGCCCAGAGTTTGACACAGTAGTCGGAGGCGAGTTTGGCAATAATTCTTGCTTTATTAGAGTCACCGTTACACCAAAGGCAGTGTGTCTCATAGGCCTGGCTAGACTAGCTCACTACTGATGCTAACTATGCTAAGTATCCTCTGCAGCGTATGGAGTAAGTTGACTCAGCACCCCAATAAAAGGGGTGCCGCCTTAAGTAGGAAAGGTCTTTGCTCGTAATCTCTGACTCCTTCAAAGACTCTCTCTTTGACCGAACCGCTTCTCACATCATCTTGCGCAGGGTGAAGGGGGGTGACCCTCCACCTGCTCATCGGACAGTACAGGCTCACTAGGTGCCAGCTCAACTTCAGGGGGTGGGGAGTGAGTTGGCAGGGAAATGTTTGAAGGTCCAGGCGGGGCATCCTGGGGGGATGGAGTTGGTGCGCATGACAGATCGCTCCCCAATGGCTCTGGCAGCACGCTTGCAGGTGGCAAGATGCTATCAGGTGGAACAGCACCTAAGCTGCCCAGGGGAGTGTCTAGAGAGATTGAAGGGTTGCTAATGCTCCCCCCTCCCTCAAGGCTCTCAGAAGTCTCGTCCTCCTCTGCCCACTCACTCTGAGGCATTTGGAGTAATTGGGGCTCAACACTATGCAACACAGCAGAACTATCACAGATTTTACTTTTGGAGGGCTTCTGTTATGTAGCCTTCCAAAGTAGGGTTGCTCCACTGCCTTATATACTGTTTTTTAAAACTTTTTTTGTGTGTAAATATAATCTTTTATTTTTACATTTAATATTTATTAACTGTAAGTCACTTTTTGAGTATATTTGTGTAGAAAAGCAACTAACAAATTTAATAAATCTGAAGGAGCGCCTCCAACATCATCAGACAAGATCAGCCTCAAAAGGCCTTCTCTCTATCCCACCAATTAAAACAGCTAGACTGGACCCCACTTTGTGGAATTCCCTCCCAAATGATCTCCACCATGCCCCCTCTATGATGAGCTTCCGCCGGGCCTTGAAGACCTGGCTCTTCAGGCAGGCTTTTGGGGTGGGTTAGGTTTTATTATTGTTGTTGAGATTTTTAATGTTTTAATGTATTTGTATGTTTTTATTTTGTACGTCGCCCAGAGTGGCTGGACAGCCAGCCAGATGGGCGACTAATAAATTTAGTAAATTTAATAAAATAAAAAAATAAAAAAAATACTTTTAATATTGTTGTGTGCACCCCAGTCTCTGAGCAGTGAGAGACTCCAGGGGCTTCAGCACTTATCCAGGGTACTTTTTCCTTGGGTTGAAGGTCACTGGAGACTGTGGTGTCTTTAGGATATGTAGTTTTATTTACACATATATACACACTGAGCATAACATGGAAGGGCTTACACATGAACACATCCTGTTTCCCCATTAGGTTTCCAGGGAAGTCTCCCAAAGCCATAACTTTGGATTTAGTACAGAGAGCAAGTCAAGTCTCTGTCTCTTTCCAGCCTCAGATCAGACTAGCTAACCAGACTATTGTTCTACTACCCACAAGATTACCTCCAGTCAGGTGAAGGGGGGCTAAACCCTCCTGAAGAGTATCACCAGCTAATTGTTCTTATGGCAACATGGCTAACTCCTTTGTCATGTAGACAGGATGCTTGGAAGACTTGGCCAGAACCATTACCTTAACAAAGGAACTGGTTTGATCAGTTTAGCAAGTTATTTCTGCTACACAATCCAACCTTGTAGCTACAGAATCACAGGCTTGGAGAGGACCCAAAGACATCATCCATGCTAACCCCTCAATGTAACACTATTATTTTTGGTAGCAGTTCCTATCTTATGGTAAACATTATTTATTTTAAAATAGCCATTATTTTTATCTTTAAAAAAACAAAGAAAAGTTAAAAATAAAAGGTATCTAGCTGACCTCTTACTTTATTTTATTTTAATATTATTTAGACAGAGCTTATAATGTTTATGGTATTTGAAGTGTGAAGTGCTCGGCACCGTTGCCTAAAAGTAAAACTGTGTTCCATTGATTTTTACCTAGCACAAATGACATCAGAGTATAAATTGAAAAAGAAACATACTTTAAAGCTAATTGAAGGAAGATCATTTCTGTAGTTAGTACCCACACAACCTGTCGAACCTTGGGGGAAAAAAGACTACAGACACTTGCTTTTTGGCACCCTAGCTCACTGCAGCCAGTATATTGGGTGCCCCCATCAACTTGATGTTCCAGTCACCCGCCCACCCCTAAGGCTGGCCCTGCATGGTTTCCTGGATTTGGTAGTGGTATTCCCTGGATAATAATCACCAGTCACACTATGAGTAGCTTTAGCATTGGAGATGTAGATCAAGTTGATCCATTGCTGTCTAGTTAGGAAGCAATTTTATTACTTATTTTTGCTGCAGTTTGAGCTCATAGCTTCCTGTTGCTTGACACAAATAGGTCTAAGAACAGTGCTTTATTATAATAATAATAATAATAATAATAATAATAATAATAATAATAATAATAATAATAAATTTAATTTCTTCGTCGCCTATCTGGCCAATGGCCACTCTAGGCGACTTACAAAATTATTAAAATACAATTAATAAAATACAGTAATACAATAAAAACAATAGATCTACAACAACAATATTAAAACTGGGTAGGAGGCATTACAATTATATCGATTAACCCTCCCCGGATACCCCGAAGGCCTGCTGAAAAAGCCAGGTCTTTAAGGCTTTCCGAAATACATTTAGGGAAGAGGCATGCCGGAGATCTTGTGGGAGGGAGTTCCAAAGAGTGGGGGCTGCCACTGAGAATGCCCTCTCTCTTGTACCCGCCAATCTGGCTGTTTTTGTTGGCGGGATTGAGAGAAGGCCCTGTGTGGCCGACCTTGTCAGGCGGCATAATTGGTGGCGTTGAAGGCGCTCCGTGAGATAAACTGGGCCGAAACCGTATAGGGATTTAAAGGTCAATACCAACACCTTGAATTGGGCTCGGAAAACAACTGGAAGCCAGTGTAGGTGGAACAACACTGGTGTGATGTGATCTCGGCGGCGACTATTCGTAAGTAGTCGAGCCGCCGCATTTTGTATCAGTTGTAATTTCCGGACCGTTTTCAAGGGTAACCCCACGTAGAGCGCATTACAGTAGTCCAAACGAGAGGTGATCAGGGCGTGTACCACCAGTGGGAGCTGATGAACAGGAAGGTAGGGTTGCAGCCTTCGTATGAGTTGTAGTTGGTACCAGGCTGCCCGGCTCACTGCCGAAATCTGAGCCTCCATGGACAGCCTGGAATCAAGCACAACCCCAAGGCTGCGGACCTGGTCCTTTAGGGGTAAACTCACCCCATTGAACTTCAGGTCAATGTCACCCAACCTTCTCTTGTCCCCCACAAGTAGTACCTCGGTTTTATCAGGGTTCAACTTCAGCTTGTTCCTTCCCATCCATCCACTCACGGATTCCAGGCAGTTGGACAAGGTCTCCACAGCCAACTCTGGTGAAGATTTAAACGAGAGATAGAGCTGAGTGTCATCCGCATATTGATGACACTGCAGCCCAAATCTCCTGATGATTGCTCCCAGCGGCTTCATACAGATGTTAAATAGCATGGGAGAGAGGATAGAGCCCTGTGGCACACCACAATTGAGAGGCCAAGGGTCTGATACCTCCTCCCCCAACGCTACCTGTTGGTACCTGTCGGAGAGAAAGGAATGGAACCACTGTAATACAGTGCCTCCAATTCCCAATCCCTCCAGGCGAAGCAGAAGGATACTGTGGTCGACAGTATCAAAAGCCGCTGAGAGATCGAGGAGGACAAGAAAGGTGGATTCTCCCCTATCTAATGCCCTCCTCAAATCATCAACCAGAGCGACCAAGGCTGTTTCAGTTCCGTGACCAGTCCTGAAACCCGATTGGTATGGATCCAAATAATCCGTTTCATCCAAGTGTGCTGACAACTGGTTGGCCACCACTCGCTCAATGACCTTGCCCAGAAATGGTAGATTCGAAATTGGGCGGAAGTTATCTAACACTTGGGGATCTAAGGAGGGCTTCTTTAAGATGGGCTTTACAATTGCCTCTTTGAAGGCTGATGGCATCACACCCTCTTTCAAGAATGCGTTTACCACCGCTTTGATCCCCTTGCCCAATTTCTCTCTGCAGCTCACAAGGAGCCACGAAGGGCAAGGATCAGTAAGACAAGTGGTTGGCTTCACAGATGAAAGCACCTTGTCCACTTCCTCAGAAGGGAGAAGCCGAAACCGATCCCAATTTACCGGCTTGCAACTGGCCAACTCTGGTTCATCGATTGTGTCCACGGCGCGCGGGATCGAGCTCCGTAAGTGTTCGATTTTATCAGCGAAGTGTTTTGCTAATAGGTCACAGGAGGCCTTTGACTGTTCCAAGGGTTCCTGAGCAACTGGACCAACCAGGCTTCGGACCACCTGGAACAGCCTCCTGGGACAACACTCCGCAGACGCAATAGAGGCAGCAAAGAAAGCCTTCTTTCCTACCTTTATTGCCACTTGGTAGGCAGCTACTGCTGCTCTAACCTGTGTCCGGACATCTTCGGAGCGGGATTTCCGCCACCGGCGCTCTAGTCGTCTCACCTCCTGTCTCAAGCTATGCAACCGCGGTGTATACCATGGAGCTAGCTGAGTTCTATTCAGGGGGAGAGGACGTTTCGGAGCCACCTGGTCTAATGCCCTGGTGATCCCCACATTCCACTCCTTCACCAGGGTTTCGACCGGGCGACCTTCAGCAGGTTCCAATTCCCCAAGCGCAGTCAGGAATCCATCCGGATCCATCAGGCGTCTGGGGCGGACCATTTTAGTAGGTCCTTCACCCCTGCGGAGGGGGCATGGCAACGAGAAGTCCATATTTACCAGGTAGTGGTCTGACCATGACACAGGAGTGGCGTAAGCCACTCCCAACTTCAGACCACTTCTCTCCTCTCCCAGGACAAATACTAGGTCGGGAGCATGACCGGCTACATGGGTGGGCCCAGTATTACTTAGGTACAGTTCCCAGGAAGCCATGGTTCCAGGAAATCCCGAGGGGCTCCTATGAGAGCGTCCTCGGCATGCACGTTAAAGTCACCCAGCACTACCAGCTCTGGGGACAATGCCCATACAGCCGAGACCACCTCCAGCACCTCGGCCAGGGAATCTGCCGTGCAGCGGGGTGGGCGATACACCAGCAAGATCCCTAAACTGCCCTTCGGGCCCAACCTCCAGTACATGCAATCAACAATTTGAGTCCTATGGAGGGGAGGTCTGGCAAAAACCAAGGACTCTCGATAGATGACTGCCACACCCCCTCCCCGCCTTCCCACCCTCGGCTGCTGTGCATAACGGAAACCTGGCGGACACATGGCCTCAAGAATTGGAGCAGAGGCTTCGTCCAGCCAAGTCTCCGTAATACATGCCAGGTCTGCGCGCCCATCCAAGATCAAGGTTTTCTGAGCCACAGACCTGGCATTACATAACAGCAGTCGAAGGTCGGTAGGAACCTTGCGTCCCCCAGTTTCCGTCTGGTTCTGAGCAGACCCGGAACATGGGATAGATATAATGCATCTGTCCCGTGTTCCCCTATTCCGGCGTGGTCTGCTAGCAGCACCCTTCCAGTGCCTGCCGCCCACACTTCCTATAACTGTATTTCCTATATTGTGAGACATATGCAGTAGTGAGGCAATGCAGTAGAAGTGACAAGCAAACTTAATTCAGTATTTCTTCTGTGTTTTCCAGCTTTATCAGCAAGCATTAGGAAAAAGTCCAAGTCTATGATCACATCCACACCATACATTTAAACCACTCTTATACCACTTTAAAAGTCATGGTTTCACCCAAAGAATCCTGGGAACTGTAATTTGTTAAGTGTGCTGACCTCACAGACCTACAGTTCCCAGTACCCTTAACAGACTACAGTTCCCACAATTCCACATTACTGTTTAAGTGAAATAACAGTTGTTTAAATCTATAACGTAGATGTAACTTATTTGTCATGGCTCATGATGGTGCCACATGCATGCTCCATATTGTATTGCCTCCTGGGAATTGTAATGTCTAGAACCAGTTTTGAAATGCTAACTCAAACCAATAGATCAGATGCTGTTCTCAGAAGATGTTTAGAGCCAGTGTGGTGTAGCAGTTAAGGTGTTGGTCTATGACCTGGGAGACCAGGGTTCGAATCCCCACGTAGCCATGAAGCTCACTGGGTGACCTTGGGCCAGTCACTGCCTCTCAGCCTCATGAAAACCCTATTCATAGGGTCACCATAAGTCGGAATCGACTTGAAGGCATACATGTACATTTTTTACTGTCAAGCTATAAAATAATAGTAGGCTGTTTTCAATAATTCTCTACATACCAAACAGCCTGCACATGCAGCTATTGAGTCCGTATATTTTAAGTAATTCTGAAACTTGTATGATGAACTCTTCCAAGTCTGCAGAAATTTTTAAAAAGTAACTGATCCACCCTTTTTCCTATAGCAAGTGCAACTGTCTTACCCCAGATACACCTGTCCTTAATCTGTAGATGGAATACTGTGGGGGGCGGAGGGAAAATAGATGTGAAACAATATTAAAGCTGCAACCAGCATTTGAAAAACAGTGGGTATTTCTTTTCTTTTTGTTTTCTGTTAAAAATGGGTTTTAAGTACTTAAGACTGCTTGCTGGTTTTTAGCAGCTGTTGAGTACACAAACGTGACTGGGAAGTGGCAAAGCAATACAGAAAAATGCAGGCTACTCTTAAGCTTCTAATAATCAAAAAAATTCTGATATGAAAGTGTTCTTGGTACCATTCCCTAGATTTTGATCTGATGACGACAGGTCATTATTTGTTCACTGATGCTTACACCATTCTCATGGCAACTAAAAATCTTCAGGCCCATGATATTTTTTTGACCAAAAAAAATTGCAGTCAAATGGATTTTGTGAAGGAATTCTGGTTTTGTTTTTTAACCATCTGATGAAGTGGACTCTGCTCCATGAAAGGTTATACTAAAATTAATGTGTTTGTCTTAGGGTGCCAAAGGATGCTGTTTTTCCCCCCTGCAACAGACTCTTGAATGAAATAAAAATTATGACTTGTAAAAATACATAAGAACATAAGAACGTAAGAAGAGCCTGCTGGATCAGGCCAGTGGCCCATCTAGTCCAGCATCCTGTTCTCACAGTGGGCAACCAGGTGCCTGGGGGAAGCCCACAAGCAGGACCCGAGTGCAAGAACACTCTCCCCTCCTGAGGCTTCCAGCAACTGGTTTTCAGAAGCATGCTGCCTCTTACTAGGGTGGCAGAGCACAGCCATCATGGCTAGTAGCCATTGATAGCCCTGTCCTCCATGAATTTGCCTAACCTTTTAAAGCCATCCAAGCTTGTGGCCATTACTGTATCTTGTGGGAGCAAATTCCATCGTTTAACTATGCGCTGAGTAAAGAAGTACTTCCTTTTGTCTGTCCTGAATCTTCCAACATTCAGCTTCTTTGAATGTCCACGAGTTCTAGTATAATGAGAGAGGGAGAAGAACTTTTCTCTATCCACTTTCTCAATGCCATGCATAATTTTATACACTTCTATCTTGTCTTCTCTGACCCGCCTTTTCTCTAAACTAAAAAGCCCCAAATGCTGCAACCTTTCCTCATAAGGGAGTCGCTCCATCCCCTTGATCATTCTGGTTGCCCTCTTCTGAACATTTTCCAACTGTATCATACCCTTTTTGAGATGAGGCAACCAGAACTGTACACAGTATTTCAAATGCGGCTGCACCATAAATTTATACAACGGCATTATGATATCGGCTGTTTTATTTTCAGTACCTTTCCTAATTATCGCTAGCATGGAATTTGCCTTTTTCACAGCTGCCGCACACTGGGTCGACATTTTCATTGTGCTGTCCACTACAACCCCGAGGTCTCCCTCCTGGTCGGTCACCGCCAGTTCAGACCCCATGAGCGTATATGTGAAATTCAGATTTTTTGCTCCAATATGCATAATTTTACACTTGTTTATATTGAATTGCATTTGCCATTTTTCCGCCCATTCACTCAGTTTGGAGAGGCCTTTTTGGAGCAATTTAGTATTGTCAGCAAACTTGGCCACTTCACTGCTCACTCCTAATTCTAGGTCATTAATGAACAAGTTGAAAAGTACAGGTCCCAATACTGATCCTTGAGGGACTCCACTTTCTACAGCCCTCCATTGGGAGGAAGACCTGAGGGACAAGTTACATATCTAAGTTAGCAGATCAGCAATTTCACATTTGAGTTCTTTGAGAACTCTCGGGTGGATGCCATCCGGGCCTGGTGATTTGTCAGTTTTTATATTGTCTATTAAGCCTAGAACTTCCTCTCTTGTTACCACTATTTGTCTCAGTTCCTCAGAATCCCTTCCTGCAAATGTTAGTTCAGGTTCAGGGATCTGCCCTATATCTTCCACTGTGAAGACTGATGCAAAGAATTCATTTAGCTTCTCTGCAATCTCCTTATCGTTCTTTAGTACACCTTTGACTCCCTTATCATCCAAGGGTCCAATCGCCTCCCTAGATGGTCTGCTCCTTTGAATGTATTTATAGAATTTTTTGTTGTTGTTTTTTATTTCTTGGCAATGTGCTCCTCAAATTCTTTTTTAGCATCCCTTATTGTCTTCTTGCATTTCTTTTGCCAGAGTTTGTGTTCCTTTTTATTTTCTTCATTCGGACAAGTCTTCCATTTTCTGAAGGAAAACTTTTCGCCTCTAAGAGCTTCCTTGACTTTGCTCGTTAACCATGCTGGCATCTTCTTGGCCCTTGCGGTACCTTTTCTGATCTGTGGTATGCACTCCAGTTGAGCTTCTAATATAGTGTTTTTAAACAACTTCCAAGCATTTTCAAGTGATGTGACCCTCTGGACTTTGTTTTTCAGCTTTCTTTTTACCAATCCCCTCATTTTTGTGAAGTTTCCTCTTTTGAAATCAAATGTGACCATGTTGGATTTTCTTGGCAATTGGCCATTTACATGTATGTTTAATTTAATAGAGCTATGGTCACTGCTCCCAATCGGTTTGACAACACCTACATCTCGCACCAGGTCCCGGTCCCCACTGAGGATTAAGTCCAGGGTTGCCATTCCTCTGGTCAGTTCCATGACCAACTGGTCTAGGGCGTATTCATTTAGAATATCTAGAAATTTTGCTTCTTTGGTTCATAGGATTTTAAAAAATACATTTCAAAAATGAGTATTATATGAAACATTCAACATATTGTTAATGCTTCTAATAATGAATGAAGAGTTATATAAAATGAAAGCAAAGTTTACAAGTAGAGTAGAGTACTAGAAGAGTACTAGTAGTGGGAGACTCCCTACTGTGTGGGGTCGAAAGCCAAGTATGCTGAGAAGATCCAATGACTCGCCAGGTATGCTGTCTACCAGGAGGACTGATTAGAGATGTGATGGAAGGGTTGCCATCACTCATCAAGCCCACCAACAGGTATCCATTTCTCCTCATTCATGTGAGAACAAATGATACTGCCAAACGAAGCTATGAAGAAATCACATCAAACTTTGAAGCTCTGAGAAGGAAACTCAAGGACTTTGGGCCCAGATAGTTTTTTCATCCATCCTTCCAGTACTTAAAAGAGGAGTAGAAAGGGAAAGAAAAATACTCCATGTGAATGAATGGCTACGAAGGTGGTGCCGACATGAGAGATTTGGATTCTGAGACCATGGGCTATGCTTCCTGGAAGATGGACTGCTGGCAAGTGATGGGTTGCATCTCACAAGGACTGGGAAGAATGTGTTTGGCCACAGCATGGAGAAGGAGGAGGGAGACGTAAACTTGGTGGTAATGACTGATGAAGCCTTGTGCACAGTAATGGGAATAGAGAGATCGGCTCTAATAGGGCCAAGTAACAGTCCTCAGAAAAATATAGTAAGGAAGCCAAGCCATAAATTACATGGTCTTCGATGTCTGTATACTAATGTGCGGAGCATGGGAAACAAGCAGGATGAACTTGAACTCTTAATACAGGAGGATAATTATGACTTCATAGGTATAACTGAAACTTGGTGGGATGACTCCCATGACTGGAATACAGCAATTGGAGGATATAACTTGTTCAAAAAGAACAGAAGGAATAAAAAGGAAGGTGGAGTTGCGCTAAATGTTAAAAATATATATCCCTGCACAGAAATACAGGAAGATGAGCTTAGTAGCTCCAGCGAGAGCATCTGGATTAAAATTAATGGGGCAAGTAATAAAAGGAATGTGGTGCTTGGAGTCTACTACCGACCACCCAATCAGGGAGAAGGCGAGAATGTAACTTTTGAGAAGCAAATTGCCAATGTTTTGAGGAGACATGATATAGTAGTAATGGGGGACTTCAATTATCCCGATATCCTGAGACCCAGTGCCTGCAGGAGGAAGGGGACCACCATCGCCCAGGGAAGAAGGAGGTCAATTTGCTGCTGCTGTCTGCCTGCCTGCCTGCTTGCTGTTGCTGCTGCTTGGCTACCACCACCACCCTCTCCTTGTTGGACTTCTGCTCTGCAGGCATCAGGCCCCCCATGTACTCAGCCAGCTGTTGCTGATATCATCCATCTGTTCCTTCCCTGGAGGGGATACATAAGCTGGCTGGCTGAGGTGGCTCTTGCTTTGGAGATTGCCTGACTTGTTGCAGGTCTTGAGTCATGTGCCTGGGAGAGAGGACTCAGAGCCAAGTGGGGAGACTTGAGGTGACCCCAATTAGTGTAGTGACGGGTAGAGGGAGATATGGTGTCGTGAGGAGGACTTGCCAGGTAAGGGGAAGGAGGGCCAGGCAGTTAATGACTGTGCCTTGTTCCGGTCCTCCCCACACCCGCACGTTTGTTGGTTGCCCTATCAGCCAGCTTTCAGACCTCCGGATGCTGCCCCTAAATGCCAGATCAGTGCATAATAAGATCTTGTCCCATTCAGAGCGGGAGCCACGAGACTGAAATGCAGGTGTAAGCAATTCTTGTTTTATTGAAGTAATGGATACATCAAAGGCAGCACGCTTCATAGGATGCCCTATGCCAGCTCATGACAATTCCCCAACTAAACTCTACAAATGCTCTGCAACGTATGAAGGAAGTTGACTCAGCTCCCTAATCCGGGAGCTGCAGTCTTAAATAGGAAAACTCTTGGATCTTAATCTCTGAGTCCTGTGCACTCTCTCCCTCTGCCCTGTCCATTTCTCATGGTGTCGAGAGCAAGGTGAAGGGGAGTATGCTTCCAACGTCTCGTCTGAAAGAACCAGCTCCTTAGCGACAGGCTCGAGGTCTCCCTGATGAGGTGCGCCTGGCACCAACACTGTTATCTTTTCGGCGCCAGGTCAAGACTTTCCTCTTCTCCCAGGCATTTTAGCATGTGTTTTTAAATTGCTTTTTAAAAATGTGTTTTTAAATTTGTATATTTGTTTTTAATGTTTTTAATCATCGTAAACTGCCCTTAGAGCTTTGACTATGGGACGTTATACAGATGCAATAAATAAATAAATAGTAATAAATCTGTTGGGAGACAAATTCTGTCAAACATGGCCCCTCCAAGAAATTTCTGACTGTTGGAGATAACTTTCTCCTACAGAAAGTGGAGGAAGCAACCAGAGGATCAGCTATCCTGGACTTGATTCTAACCAATAGAGATCATTTGGTGGATGAAGTGGCAGTTACAGGAACTCTGGGGGAAAGTGACCACACCGTACTTGAATTCTTGATTTTAACAGAAGGAAAAGCTGAGAGTAGCCATACATGCACCCTGGACTTCAGGAAAGCTGACTTCAATAAACTCAGAGCAATTGTTAAGTATGGTTCCATGGCAGGTGATCCTAATGAGAAAAGGCATCCAAGATGGGTGGGAGTTTCTAAAAAAGGAAATTCTAAAAGCGCAATGGCAATTCCAACAAGGAAAAAGGGGGGGAAACAGCAGAAGAAGCCAATGTGGCTTCACAGAAAACTTCGAGATGACCGGAAAACAAAAAAGGACACATACAGGAAATAGAAGGAAGGCCAGGCCACAAAGGAAGAGTACAGGCAGGTATCACGGAATTGCAGGGATGGCATCGGGAAGGCTAAAGCTGAGAATGAGCTGAGGTTAGCGACGGATGGTAAAAGCAACAAAAAAGCTTTCTTCAGTTATGTCCATAGTAAGAGACAGAGAAAAGAAATGGTGGCACAGCTACTCAGTGAGGATGGCAAAATGATAACAGATGACAAAAAAAAGGCAGAAGTGCTCAATTCCTACTTTGGCTCAGTCTTCTCCCAAAAAAGGGTCTATGACCCCCCCAGGAAACATGAAGTAGAAGGGGCAGGATTGGAGTTTGAGCTTGACAGACAAACAGTCAAGGAATACCTAATCACTTTGAACGAGTTCAACTCGGCAGCGCCCGATAAACTACATCCTAGAGTATTGAAGGAACTGGCTGAAGAACTCTCAGAACCGCTGTCTATTATCTTTGTGAAATCATGGAGGACCGGTGAAGTGCCAAATGACTGGAGGAAAGCTGATGTTGTCCCTATCTTCTAAAAGGGCAAAAAGGAGGAACCGGGGAACTACAGACCAGTCAGCCTAACATCAATCCCTGGAAAAACTCAGGAGCAGATTATAAAGCGGTTAATCTGTAAGCACCTTGAAAGTCAGTGATTCCTAGGAGCCAACATGGATTTATTAGGAACAAATCCTGCCAAACTAATCTTATCTTGCTGTTTTATCGGGTAACCTCCCTTGTAGACTATGGGAATGCTGTAGACATAATATATCTCGACTTCAACAAAGCTTTTGACAAAGTGCCCCATGATCTGATTAGCAAGCTAGCTAAATGTGGGCTGGATGGAACAACTATCAGGTGGATCTACAATTGGCTCCAGCATCATACACAAAGAGTGCTTATCAATGGTTCCTTCTCAAACTGGGCAGAAGTAACGCATGGGCTCGGTCCTGGGACCAGTGCTCTTCAGCATTTTTATTAACAGCTTGGATGAGGAGGTACAGAGCATGCTTATCAAATTTGCAGATGATACAAAATTGGGGGGCGCAGCTAATACTGTGGAAGATAGAAAGAAAATTCAAAGGGACCTTGATAGGCTGGAGCAATGGGCTGAAAACAACAGAATGAAATTCAACAGGGATAAATGCAAAGTTCTACACTTAGTAAAAATAAACCAAATGCACAGTTATCAGATGGGGGATACTTGGCTCAGCAATACGACATGTGAGAAGTATCTTGGATCACAAGCTGAATATGAGCAAACAGTGAGATGTGGCTGCAAAAAGGCAGATGCTATATTAGGCTGCATTAACAAGTATAGTTTCCAAATCACTTGAAGTATTAGTTTCCCTCTATTCAGCACTGGTTAGGCCTCATCTTGAGTACTGCGCCCACTTCTGGTCTCTGCACTTCAAGAAGGATGCGGACAAACTGGAACAAGGGCAACAAGGATGATCTCGGCACTGGAAACAAAGCCCTATGAGGAGAGACTGAAAGAGCTGGGCATGTTTAGCCTGGAGAAGAGAAGACTGAGGGGGAGATATGATAGCACTCTTCAAGTACATGAAAGGTTGTCACACAGAGGAGGGTTGGGATCTCTTCTTGATCATCTGAGAGTGCAGGACACAGAATAATGGTTGCAGGAAGTTGCAGGAAGCCAGTTTTCGACTGAACATCAGGAAAAAAACTTTCATTGTCATATGGTTAGAGCCATATGACAATGAAACCAATTACCTAGAGAAGTAGTGGGCTCTCCAACACTGGAGGCATTCAAGAGGCAGCTGGACAGCCATCTGTCGGGAATGCTTTGATTTGGATTCCTGCATTGAGCAGGGGGTTGGACTTGATGGCCTTATAGGCCCCTTCCAACTCTACTCTTCTATGATTCTATTATTATCATATCCACTACTACTATCATAAAATTATTCTGTGTTTACTGCAGAAATATCACAGAAAAGGGGATATTATCGGACCAGCTATTTAAGTTCCATTATTTCAATGGTATGCTTCACAGTTCCACTGAAATCAACATAATGTTCTTAACTTTGGTCAGATTATGCTCATAATGTATAGTGATTTTAGGCTGCAACCCTATTCATTTATTTATTATTTAATTTATATCCCGCCCTTCCTCCTGGCAGGAGCCCAGGATGGCATATTTCATATTCATATTTACCTGGAGTATGTCCAGTTGAATTCTGTGGAGCTTTCTTCATAGTAGACATTGCATGGGATTGTCCTGTTCATAACCTAATAGATGTAAGAAATCCAAAGGCTACCTCACACCTGACTATTTCTGGACAGCAAAGTTCCACTGCCATGGTTATCTTGACTCAAATGTTTCATTTTGCTTGGAATGGTGAATGAGACGTTTCCAAGTTAACCAGGGCAAATTGGGCTATATGTTTTCCTTCACAACCCTCTATTGGCATGGACAAGGGAAGAACCTCATCCACTACTCAGCTAGCATGAGATGTGCTGTGATTGCTAATGCCATTTCTTCCTCATGTTTAATCTCTTAAACCAAAGATTGTGGCTTTTCTAAGAAAACACATCATCATCATATTATTATTGTTGTTATTATTGTTGTTGTTGTTGTTATTTATGCAGCAGGTCCCAGGGTTGATTACAACAATTTAAACTTCAATATTAAAAACAGTTAAAACCATTTCAATCACTGGAATTGGGTGGGTCCTGAAAACACATGCCTCAGGTGTCAAAAGTACAGAGTAAAGAAGTGGATTTTCAGCATATGGTGGAAACTATATAGTGAAGGTGCCAGACACACTATGGGGAGGAGTTCCATAACCTAGGAGCTGTCACAAAGAATGCCCACTCTCAGGCCACCATCCCTTGAACCTCTGAGGGCAGTGGAACTACCAAGAGCCCCCCCTCTGCTGATTTCAACACCTGAGAGGATTTGTAGGGAAAGAGGTGGTATTTCAGATATTTGGGACCTAAGTCATTTGGGGCTAGTGTGAACACCTTGAATTCGGCCCAGAAACAAACTAGCAACCCATGCAACTGTTTTAAAACAGGAGTTATATGACTTCTAAAGGGAAACCAAGCAGGTAATCTGGTTGCTGCATTTGGGCTGGTTGCATTTTCTGAGTCATCTTCAAGAGCAGCTGCATGTAGAGCACATTACAATAATCCAGTCTGGAAGTTGCCAGAGCATGGAGTACTCTGGCCAAATCATTTCTGTCCAAAAGGGACTATAGCTGGTAAACCAGTCAGAGCTGGAAGCAGGCACTCCTAGCCACCTGAGCTTCAAGTGACAATGTTGGATCCAGGAGTATCCCCAAGTTACAAACCTGCTCCTTCCAGGGGAGTGCAACCTATCCAGAATAGGTAATCTCTCCACCTCCTGGACTTGAGAACCTGGAACATGCAGCACCTCTGTCTTTTCAGGATTCAGCTTAAATTTGTTCACCCATATTCAGCCCATCACTGCCTCCAAGCACCTGTCTAGGACTACAATGCTGCTCAACAAGTCTTTGTGCAAGCAAATGTCATAGAATCGTAGAGTTGGAAGGGGCCTATAAGGCCATCAATTCCAACCCCCTACTCAATGCAGGAATCCAAATCAAAGCATTCCCGACAGATGGCTGTCGAGCTGCCTCTTGAATGCATCCAGTGTCGGAGAGCCCACTACCTCTGTCTAGCTGCCTTGGCCCACCAGCATTCCCCCGAGTGTGCCTTTCTTTTCCCATGAGTTTATTCTTGCCGTCCCTATAATTCCCTTCTTCCTGCAAGCCTTTTTGGAATCTTGTTCCATATTCCTGAACATCTCCATACCCTACCCCGTTTGTGAGGACTCTCTTTTTAAAACTGCAGTCCCACTGTTCCCTCTGCCTCCTCTGAAGGTAAAGCCCCCCTGCAGAACCACTTACCCCACAACCAAGTCTTTTCTTTCTCTTTCCATTCCTGAAAAGTCTTAACCAGTCCAATATTCCATTGCTTATTTTGTTTTATTTTCTCAGTAATAGTCCACCGGAGAAGGACTGTTTTCTGGCTGAACCTTGCTTTTCACAATATAAAACTTTAACTGTTCTTTTATGATTTTGAGATGCCGAATCCAAGTCCAAAGAGTGGGGACATTTTACAATTTCAATTCTAAAATTCTCAATATAGCAGACTGAACCTTTTTTGTTTTTCTGTTATGCTTAAATTTTATTCAACTGCATGAGACTCATCTAATTTGGATTATAAGCATCTCAAAATTATTTTAAGAGTTTTAAGGACATTGATCAGTGGTGGATCCAAGGATAGTGTTGATTGGGGGGGCACTTTCCTGGGTGTGTTAAGCATGCTGCCTACCTTAAAATAAAAATGCAGAATTCCAATAAAAAAAACATAATTTATTAATGCATTTACAATCCCAGATGGTATTTTTAACCATTAGAATATATATTTTATTACTAAATTTAATTTTTTTTTCAATTAATTTTTATTCCAATTTTCAAAACCAAAACAATACAAAAAGAAAACAACACAAATCAATACAAAAAGAAAGAAATATATATATATATATAAAAAAGAAAGAATATTGACTTCCGATTTGTCATAGTTCAGCTATAAATCTATAATATATAACAAACCTATCTCTTAATAGATTATAAAATCACCTTCCTCCAACGGTTATCTTAGTTGGTTTCAAATCTCATTAACATCATATCATTTTAATCTTCCACAAAAAGTCAAAGAGAAGTTTCCAATCCTTGAGATATATGTCAATCAATTTTTTTTTTCTAAATAAACATGCCAATTAATCCAACTCATCAAATCTACTAAGTCCAGTAATTTTAAATCGCTCTTCTGTCATTATCCATATTGGGTCCATCTTCCATCTTCCATCTTTACGCACCCAAAAATCTTGCTGTCATAGTCATATAATAAAAGTCTGATAGGAATTTCCTCCATCACAGATATTTTCTTGCCATCAAATCCAAACGTATCACTGAAGTATTGTTGCAAAGCCGCATCTCTGTTCCTCTTTTCCACATGATACACTAGTACATCTCTTGAAGGTTTTTCCATTGACACAAAACAGGGATTAATTCTGTTATCTTTCTCCATTTCAAGTTCCATCAAATCCTTCCAGTCCAAGAATTTTTTTGAACCGATAATATCTGTATCTCCAATCTCTTCAATTCCTTCAGGGACAGCGCTGAATTCCAAACTGTAATATTTGTCTCCAGGATCCATCACAGCCAGGAAATCCAAATCTTTTTTCATGTCCATAATTAAGCCAATCTCCATAGTTTGAACCTTGCCTTTAATTTCTCTTTCATCCTTTTTTTGTTTTCCAGATCTATCTTTATTCTCCTTTCTCATAGAATCCTGAGTTTCTTTCAGCTCCTGTCTCATTTCGTGAAATTCAATTCTCCACGCTTGTCTATTATTTCTCAGTTCTTGTTTTATTGAGTTAATCCCATTCATTATTTTCTGAAACATGTCTAGAGATAAAGTCCCTTCTTGTACATCCATGATCTTCTTAATTGTCATTCTTAAAGCCAAAGGAACAAAACTCCTTCAATTTTCAATGTCCCAAACAAAGAGCAGCTTATTTCTTTAACCAGTTACAAAGGAGTTAATCTTTCCAACAAACTAACGTCACACGCTAGACAGCCCTTATCTCTTATCTGCCCAGAAGTGTAAGAACGGCTTTAGTTCACAGCGTCGAAATAGCTAGTAGCAGAGAGAATGAGCAGATTCGTCAAAAAAAAGTAGATCAGGAAATAGTCCCAGCCATAAATCAAAAAGATTTCTTATCTCTTCCAATCAGAAATCTCTCGTTCGTTGTAATCTTTAAAATGCTATTTTCCATGTCAGCTTTTTGCAATTAAAAAAAAGATAAGCTATTTATATTTTCTTCCCCCTTAGTTCCGTGAATAAAAAAAGGAAAGTCTTACCTCACCTAGGTTATCTCAATTGCTGTTACTTTGACAAATCTCTTTAGCTGTATAGATAAGAAAATGATGAATGTAGACAGGAGGATGTTTGCCTGTTAATCCGTATAAAAAAAACGGGTCACTTATCCAGCTGAGCTAGCATAAAAATCCTCGCTCTGTCTGAGCTGCTGGAAGACAGACAATTCTGATGAATTCCAGACTCCAACAATCAAAACAAAGCTATGTGGGAAATCTCACGTTTCTTCTTTAACCGGAAGAAATTATTCCCAGTCAGAAGGAGGATCCCTACGCCTGTGCAGCCTCTGAGACGAGTTCCGTCTTGGATGAAACTTATCCAGTTTAAATTCAGTCAGAAGGCTCTTTTCTGATTTTATTACTAAATTTAAGAACTGAATTACTATAGTTATTTCCACTCTTAATTTTAAGTGTTTAATTTTAAGATCATCATGTAAACTTCCACTGCTGCATTCACCTTGGCAAGTGCAGAATGTTGTACACTTTAATTGGACTTTACTGCACCATGCATGATTACAACCTTTGGTGCATGAACATCTGATAAGATTTAGTACCATGTTAGGTGGTAGAGGGGTACCTTGTAGCAGCTCGTAAGGTGTGTACTCTGCAGAGCTTGGAAGATTACTTTTAAAAAGTAATAAATTACAGTTACAGTTACATGGCCCAAAAAAGTAGTAATTAATGTTACAATTACAATTGCTCTGAAAGTAACTGATTACTTTACTTTTTCTCAAAAGTAATCACTACAATTACATTTCAGTTACTTTAAAAAAATGCCAACAAGGTGCTGCCCTTGGCTGTTGCACATCTAAGTAGCCTAAAACAACATTAAAAATAAACAAACACATACAGAGGTAGTAGAATAATTATTTTTATTCATAAGATAGCAATGGTGGTCTCTCCGCTGGTAAGGGTGGTGGGGAGGGAGGCTGAGGCCACTACTCAGATCTTTGCACATCAAACCAAGTGCAACCCTCCCCCACTCAGCCAGCCAGCATAATCTCTCTCACTGAACCACCTCCCGGACCCTGCCCTGCCACCAACTAAGGGACACTCACCCAAGCAAACATTTTCCCCTGAGACGCAAAAAAGTTAAAATACTGCAAATGCAGCACAGTAGCCAGAAAGGGTCGTGGAGGCCACCTTGTGTGCCAAGTGCAAACACAGTATTCACACACACACACACACACTGTCATCTTTCACCTCCACAGTTCTTTATCTCCATTCTGCTGCTGCCTCCTTCTCGTCCTTTATCTATGTTCTTGACCTCCAGATCCTTTTCCCCTCCACTCCATTCTTCACCACCACTATCTATTTTTTTAAATAATTGTTTTCTCCACTCCACCCCGTCTCACTCTCCGCCTCCCCTCTCGTCACCTCCTACCAGTCCACAGAGCATGAGGAATGAACGACACTGCACAGAAGCCAAGTTTGAGGCACATGATTTTCATCCACAAATCAGAGGAGCAGAAGACTTCCCCTGCTCCCCCCCCAAGTAATGCCCCAAAGTAATTCTGGAAACGTTACAATTACTCCACAAAAGTAGTAAAATTACTCCTAGTTCTATTACAATCAAAATGTAAAGGAATTACCCACTCGTTACTCAAAAAAGTAATGAATTACAAGTAATTCGTTACTTGTAACTAGTTACTTCCAAGCTCTGGTACTCTGCTGTAGTTGACAAAATCTCCCATCCAAAATCCAGAAGATCCATTGGAGGTGAACTAATTAGATGGGCAGATTTCCACAGTGCTGTTTAAAGGTATGCTCATTTATAGTATTGCTGCAGTGCACCAGGTGTTGCAGGCAACTTAGAAAGTATTGGTATATCTGTTACTGTTTTGCTGGCCGTATGCTTTTCCCACAAACGAGCAAGCCAGTCTTCTATTGAGGTCTCCTCTCGGCTGTATAGCTCAGCAACAAAGGTGTCACACCGTTTCATTACAACTTCTTCTGAAGCACGGTCACCCTCAGTTCTAAGCATCCCTTTAAACATTTGGAGAACCTTTACCACTTCCAGCAAGAGATAAAGCTGTGTCACAATCAGTTAGAGCATAGGCAGCTGGCATATCTGTTATATCGGGTTGTGAGTTGTGACAACATCACTTGTGTGAATTACTGATTTGGACACACAACATTCTTCCACTGTGATGATCAGTGGTAATATGTGTTGGGCATATATCATATATGTGGTATGCCAGCAGCAGCAAAACATCATCACACCTTACTTGTATTGGACTATCTGGGGTATTTGCCATCTCCCACATGGCTATGTACATAATATTTAAGTCAGCTTCCTCATGTGTTGTTGATAGGCCCTATAACCTAACATTAACTTCCAATGGTGATGACACTGGAATTCCACTGGTGATGGCTCTGGACCAGGACCAATTAATATCAGTCTGTGAGTTTAGTTGGTATCAACATTCATTAGTGCATCAACAATAAATATGATCAACCGTGTTTTTGTCTTTGTAGAGACTTCTCTTTTTGTAGTAGAAAAGCCAGAGGGAATTGGTATTGGCTGGAATTTGCTCCCTGTCATTTCTTTCATGTAGGAGTTTTGATACTTTTTTCATAGTATCTGTCTAACACTACATGCATGACAAGGGTATATTTCAGTTCTTGTTCTACCATCACTTTGTATACACACATGTACATTTGCACAGAAGCTGGCTGTGTTGGCCACGACACACATCAGATAATGACACAGCTATCAAGAATAATTGTGTGGAGTAGGGAATGGATTGTTCAAGCACTTCTCATGACAGCAACTTTTCTTTTACAAAGTTTGATTTCTAGAAGAGGTAAAGTAGAAACAAAATAATAATTAGTACTGCTAACAATTAGAGATGGATGGAATGGCCTTAATTTGGTTCCTGTCCCTTGCACACAAGTAGACTAGAAAGTTTATTCTGTTAAATATCCATTTGGATATTTTAGGCAAAACCCTAAAAGGTTCATACACTTTTAATTTTTTTAAAAGTTATAAAGCACTTTTATAATTATAAAGAAGATTCTGAAGGCTTCACTGGTTCTCCCCCACCCTTTAAAAATGATTTCTTGGTGTGTGGAGCAGCTAGAAAACTTACTGCTCGATTTACTCTTTTTTTTTTTTTTTTACTAAAACCCCTGGAAGCAGCAGCACATTATAATATGCCACCTCTTCCTGGGTAATTGTATGAAAAAAGATGGTTGTCCCATTTACTATGAGGACAGTCATTTATTTTTTTTTGGTCGATTGTCCCTAATAATCTGACCTTCAAAAGGAAAAAGGTCAAAGCAGGTAGCTGTTGAAAATGCTGCAGCTGTAGGATGCAACTGGCCACAAAGCTGCTTATGGCTGACAGCTGTTTGACAAAGAAAACTTGCCTGGCATAATAATAGTGGAGTTTCCTCTCTTCAGTTTGCCCTACTAAAATGGCCACCTGAGGATAGAGGGAGGGAAGAGGTCAAGGGAGGATTATATTGAAGGGTCATAGTGATGACAAAAGAGGTGCAGCTCTAGGGTTGTTATAACAAGGCCCCAGGACCACATCACTACATGCAGGAGAAGTGGTGGTTGTGAGGAAGAACGAGGCGACATACTGGCATTATGTCTCATGGTTGGGGTGGATGACTATGAAATATCCCCATGAAATTCCCTGCAGCTTAGGGACAATAAACCTGCTGATGACTGAGAGCTACCAGCAGAAGACTACAATGTCAAAGGCTGTGAGAGTGCCATGTTTCTCAAGATTTGGAGGACTAAGACATTGGTGGGGCCTATATAAGTTTCCATTGTATGGGGCCTGGCCTTAGTGTGGGATGGGCTGTTATGATTTCTGGGTTACTCCAGGCAGTAGATGTCATCAAATTGGGGCAGGAAGGAATGTTTTCATGCCCTCCAAATTGGCTGAGGATGGACATGCTTTTCACTTTCCCTGGGGTGACGGCTGGGGATGTACATACATTTATGCTTACTGTCACCATAATAACTTGGGGATGTAGAAAGGTGGTAAAAGAAATGGTAATGGGACACATGAGGGCCAAGTGATGGCCATCCATCAAACAGTGGGCAACTGCTAGAATAATGGAAACCATGCCTGGCCAAATGCTACCATTGCATGGAGCAGATGTGAAGAATCTTTGTCCCTTCAGATGTTGCTGAACAACAACTCCCATCATCCCTAGTCATTGGCCATACTTACTGTGACTGCTGGAAGTTGCAGGGCTAAACGTTCCCCATTGCTGGTTTATAGCTTTGATCAGGGGCAGCTCCAAAGGGCGGCCAGGTGAGGCCCTGGCTGAGGGGCCCTGGGGTTACAGGGGCCCCTCCGTTCCCCTTCCATGATTCGTGGCAGGATCGCTGCTGCGGATTGCACGCCGACAGCTCCGGAGCCCCCGCCATTCCCTTGCTGCAACCTACCTTTCTCAGCTTTTGTGTGGTTGTGTGCACATCCCTGCCATGAGCCAAGATGGCAGCAGAGGCTTCAGCCCCTTAGGGAAACCTCGGTCGCCATCATAGTTAAGGGCAGTGCTACGCGCACAATTGCACAACAGCCAAGAAACATAGGTTGCAGCAAGGGAATGGTGGGAGCTCCGGAGGTGTCGGCGTATGATCCGCAGCAGCGATCCTGCTGCGAATCATGGAAGGGGAGCTCCAGGGCCTGGAGCAGGCTTGTGCCCAAGGGCCCCGGCTTTGACAGGCAAGAAGGTTCAATCTTGTGCTGATTGTTCAAAGAGCTATAAGCAGTATGGACAGCCAAACCAGCTTATTAACTTGAGGGTAGGAATCATGGCCTTTCTCCTTACCCCATGTGTTATTGTGATTTAACCATGCATTAAATAAATAAAGCTATGGCCTCGCTGTAGTCCAAAAGCGATCTCAATTTTTTCCTTGCCAACCACAAAGTTATTGCTGGTTCAAGAAAAAAAAGCAATGGAGTAATGTTTTTAAGAATGTCAATTTTATGGTTTTTATATGAGATGTAAGCTTTGTAGTGCCATTGTAGATCAGGATGGATATCTGAACATAAAAACATAAGAACATAAGAAGAGCCTGCTGGATCAGGCCAGTGGCCCATCTAGCCCAGCATCCTGTTCTCACAGTGGCCAACCAGGTGCCTGGGGGAAGCCCGCAAGCAGGACCCGAGTGCAAGAACACTCTCCCCTCCTGAGGCTTCCGGCAACTGGTTTTCAGAAGCATGCTGCCTCTGACTAGGGTGGCAGAGCACAGCCATCATGGCTAGTAGCCATTGATAGCCCTGTCCTCCATGAATTTGTTTAATCTTCTTTTAAAGCCGTCCAAGCTGGTGGCCATTACTGCATCCTGTGGGAGCAAATTCCATAGTTTAACTATACGCTGAGTAAAGAAGTACTTCCTTTTGTCTGTCCTGAATCTTCCAGTATTCAGCTTCTTTGAATGTCCACGAGTTCTAGTATTATGAGAGAGGGAGAAGAACTTTTCTCTATCCACTTTCTCAATGCCATGCATAATTTTATACACTTCTATCATGTCTCCTCTGACCCGCCTTTTCTCTAAACTAAAAAGCCCCAAATGCTGCAACCTTTCCTCGTAAGGGAGTCGCTCCATCCCCTTGATCATTCTGGTTGCCCTCTTCTGAACCTTTTCCAACTCTATAATATCCTTTTTGAGATGAGGCGACCAGAACTGTACACAGTATTCCAAATGCGGCTGCACCATAGATTTATACAATGGCATTATGATATCGGCTGTTTTATTTTCAATACCTTTCCTAATTATCGCTAGCATGGAATTTGCCTTTTTCACAGCTGCCGCACACTGGGTCGACATTTTCATCATGCTGTCCACTACAACCCCGAGGTCTCTCTCCTGGTCGGTCACCGCCAGTTCAGACCCCATGAGCGTATATGTGAAATTCAGATTTTTTGCTCCAATATGCATAATTTTACACTTGTTTATATTGAATTGCATTTGCCATTTTTCTGCCCATTCACTCAGTTTGGAGAGGTCTTTTTGGAGCTCTTCGCAATCCCTTTTTGTTTTAACAACCCTGAACAATTTAGTGTCATCAGCAAACTTGGCCACTTCACTGCTCACTCCTAATTCTAGGTCATTAATGAACAAGTTGAAAAGTACAGGTCCCAATACCGATCCTTGAGGGACTCCACTTTCTACAGCCCTCCATTGGGAGAACTGTCCGTTTATTCCTACTCTCTGCTTTCTGCTTCTTAACCAATTTCTTATCCGCAAGAGGACCTCTCCTCTTATTCCATGACTGCTAAGCTTCCTCAGAAGCCTTTGGTGAGGTACCTTGTCAAACGCTTTTTGAAAGTCTAAGTACACTATGTCCACTGGATCACCTCTATCTATATGCTTGTTGACACTCTTAAAGAATTCTAATAGGTTACTGAGACAGGACTTTCCCTTGCAGAAGCCATGCTGGCTCTGCTTCAGCAAGGCTTGTTCTTCTATGTGCTTAGTTAATCTAGCTTTAATCATACTTTCTACCAGTTTTCCTGGGACAGAAGTTAAGCTAACTGGCCTGTAATTTGCAGGATCCCCTCTGGATCCCTTTTTGAAGATTGGCGTTACATTTGCCACTTTCCAGTCCTCAGGCACGGAGGAGGACCCAAGGGACAAGTTACATATTTTAGTTAGCAGATCAGCAATTTCACCTTTGAGTTCTTTGAGAACTCTCGGGTGGATGCCATCCGGGCCCGGTGATTTCTCAGTTTTTATATTGTCCATTAAGCTTAGAACTTCCTCTCTCGTTACCACTATTTGTCTCAGTTCCTCAGAATCCCTTCCTGCAAACGTTAGTTCAGGTTCAGGGATCTGCCCTATATCTTCCACTGTGAAGACAGATGCAAAGAATTCATTTAGCTTCTCTGCAATCTCCTTATCGTTCTTTAGTACACCTTTGACTCCCTTATCATCCAAGGGTCCAATTGTCTCCCTAGATGGTCTCCTGCTTTGAATGTATTTATAGCATTTTTTGTTGTTGGTTTTTATGTTCTTAGCAATGTGCTCCTCAAATTCTTTTTTAGCATCCCTTATTGTCTTCTTGCATTTCTTTTGCCAGAGTTTGTGTTCTTTTTTATTTTCTTCATTTGGACAAGACTTCCATTTTCTGAAGGAAGACTTTTTGCCTCTAAGAGCTTCCTTGACTTTGCTCGTTAACCATGCTGGCATCTTCTTGGCCCTGGCAGTACCTTTTCTGATCTGCGGTATGCACTCCAGTTGAGCTTCTAATATAGTGTTTTTAAACAACTTCCAAGCATTTTCGAGTGATGTGACCCTCTGGACTTTGTTTTTCAGCTTTCTTTTTACCAATCCCCTCATTTTTGTGAAGTTTCCTCTTTTGAAGTCAAATGTGACCGTGTTGGATTTTCTTGGCAATTGGCCAGTTACATGTATGTTTAATTTAATAGCACTGTGGTCACTGCTCCCAATTGGTTCAACAACACTTACATCTCACACCAGGTCCCGGTCCCCACTGAGGATTAAGTCCAGGGTTGCCGTCCCTCTGGTCGGTTCCATGACCAACTGGTCTAGGGAATAGTCATTTAGAATATCTAGAAACTTTGCTTCTTTGTCATGACTGGAACACATGTGCAGCCAGTCTATGTCCGGGTAGTTGAAGTCACCCATTACTACCACATTTCCTAGTTTGGATGCTTCCTCAATTTCATATCTCATCTCAAGGTCTCCCTGAGCATTTTGATCATCTATGCAATCTGTGTTGCAGATAACCTTTAATATATATATATGTCATTGGCAATCTAAATTAGTTATATTCTGTACATTTGGAACAGTTCTTGGATTATATTGGGGAGATGGATCATAGATCTTTATTTTCTGTCTAACGTTGACATTACACATGCCTAGATGGATAATGTTTCCATACCTTTTGCATCATCCAGTTTGGCTTCATTTTGAATGGTTTATAATGCAAATGAAAGGAATATAATTTAACTCAATTGGGTAGTATGCAGTTGGATAGGGGAAAATGTATGTGAATTTTTATTACATTAAAAACTGCTCAAACATAATCTAAGGATCTAATCAAGAAACTTCCTTTTTGAGGCACTTGTTTTTGGTTTGCAGACATAAAATCAGCTATATGCTCCAATTAGTGCTCTGATACATATACTTCCATAGAATCAATGAATGGCTGCCTAATCAGGTCTCAGGCAACCATTTAATCATGGCCACAATCAAACTGTACTGATTGTCAGTAACAAGACTGAAAATAAGCCTCCAAGGGCAGTGATGTCATTCAAAACTAAATATAGTAATACCTCAGTTAACAAAACCTCCAGGAAAGAAGCTCTTTTTAACAAAGTCCTTTTTGGGGGTGGGAGGACGGGACGCACACTGTGACATAGTCAGAATGTGGCTTGTCTATTGGACTGCGGCTGCTGCAGGCAGCTCTCTCACTCGTGGCTGGAATGGTGCTGCTTGCAAGGTGGTGCAGGCGCCTCCGCAGGAAACAATGCTTTGGGTGCACTGGAAGCAGTATTTACTGCAGGCTCCTCTGCTGGAGTGCAGGGGAGCATGGTAGAGAACAAGAGTGAGAGAGCAAGCACAGGGTGGCTGGTGGTGTATGGAGAGGAGAACTGTGCTCAAAGCGTTAGATTGCTATAGCAAGATGCTACATGATAAAAGAAAAAAAGGCAAAGCAGGCATCCCTGGATGCATTTTGGAAGAAGCCTTTAAGTGATCTGTATGCAAGGCTTACTTAATTTGGTTGTTTCATTTTAGACGTGTGTATTATTAGTTTTGAATAAAAAGTTTGCTGAAATACTTTGAACTGCTATTCTTTTTTGTGGTGAAGGAACTTATCCCTCTTCTTTCCATGTTATTCCTACCTCTGGTACCAAAGTTTCTGTAAAAGAAGTAATGTCCAGGAATGAGTGTACTTTGTTAACTGAGGTATTATTGTACTTTCATATAATGTGCACTTTAACTGAATAATTTCATTGTTATGTTAGTTAACCGAATTAAGATAATGCCAATTCCACTGAAAAAATATTTTCGTCACAATTTATAAGTGTTCAGATCAGCCAGATAGATTAGGAAGAGCTCTAGGCGATTCACACTTTAATCAATTACCCTTTATAGTATCATGAATGTGCACTACCTTCTAACTAAGCAAAATGAATGTTGTACCACCTCTCGCTCACATGTAAGAGGAAAAGAAGTGATTTCCTGTACTCATTTTGTTCTATACACACCTTATCTCACAGGAGTTAGTGCTCTCAGAATCCTGAATTTTATTTCATTGGAACAAAAGTTAGTTCTCCAGATATTTTGTCTTGTGGTAATCTGGAAACAATAGATAAGGTGGTGGTTCAAAATTTATAAAAAGATACTAAACATTTACCTGAAATATTCTTACGTTAGCTATACTATTGTCATAAAAGTCTTTTTAATGTTTGGAATGGCATATTGTGGAAAGGCACATTTGATAGTCAATGGAAATGACAACTATAGTCTATCACATGGCTCTGTAATTTGTCACCAAAATACTACCACAGTGTAGAAGGAAATATATTCTGGCTTCTGTGCATTTGTGAATTCTGATATTAGTACAGCACACATCATCATAATTCAGAAGAAGTTATGAACTTACTGTCCTCTATGCCCTAGAAATATTAATTAAGGCTATTATAAACTGTGATTTTCATGTAAAGTATATGATTTGGGGCTTGCTGGTTATAGGCTTTTAATAATTAATTTTTGTCAACCTAAGAAATTTAAAAGTTTATTGCCAGTGACATTTATGTCTGTTTAGGAGTAGGGAGTTGTGCTGTGTGGCATTCTTCCATATAATGTATTTAATTAGTTGTGTTCTCTTCATATTCTCTAGGGAAATGATAATGGATGCTTTCATTCTAGCATTCAGACTAAATGCTCTCAAGCGCATCTCTTTATCATTGTTCTGAAATGGGAGGAAAGCTTGCTGGGAAATTTGAAATGTGGTGTGTTGCTATTAAGGTTATTGAAAACAAAAGTATGAACTATTTCTCTTTGCAAATTAATTCAGACATGATCATCCCAGCTATGACTTGGATTTAGCAGTGAAAAGCGTTGCAAATTGCTTACCTTAAACTGAATGCATCAAAAAGCACCTTTTTTATCTTAATATCTATGCATGGCATGCAGTGTCATGCAAATGGACCTCGACTTGAACGATGGGACTTCCCCTTTCTTTCCTCCTATCTACAATCCCCTGTATGCCCCCCATCTGCTCCAGATGGCTTGGGGACCCTCCAGAGCACATTTTGTAGGTAGGAGATATGGGGTAGAAGAGGAAGTACCATTGTGCAACATGAAATCCAATATGCTATCAGGCAGGCATAATAGGAATCAGCACCCTATGTTTCCTCTAACACAAGAATTAGCACTCTGCATTTATCCAGTTTGTCAATATATGACTAAAGCTGTAGGGATGGAGGCTTCCTTACTAAACATTTTAAAAAATACATTTTCTTTTGTCTAGCAGCAAGAGAACTCCTTTCTTTGCTACTAGTTCACCATATTACCTGCCTATTCTAAAGTCTTGCACTCTACCTTTTATCATCATTCTCTCTGTCTTAATTACAGTTCTTCCAGATGGAGTTGCTTCCCTAGGGTGATTGTACTCAAACAACATCTGGAGGACCAAAGGCTCCTGATTCCTGCCACACATTATCTAATATAAAAACACTTCAGCTAAAATAATGTCTCTTATTCTATGAGACTGAATGGTTAATAAACCCTAACCAAACAAACGTCAGGATATTGTAAGCATTTATTTATTTATTTTTAAATTGCCTTTAAAAACATCTCGGGGTGATGTACAAAATGCAATAAAAAGCTAAAACAGTTAAAAATAATACAGAAAATAGCAGCAAATTAAAAACAAACACTTGGTAGAGACCTATTTATCCAGCTGAGAAGGCTTGTTGGAACAAAAATATCTTCAATTGTTTTCAGAAAGAGAAATATCTCATCAGGGCTGTTCCATACAACAAGGGCACCCATAGAATCAGATACAGAATAATGTAGATGAACTATGTTGAAAATAGGGGTGGGACCAGAATTCAAAGCAGAGAAGCTCAATTCTACAAGTAGCTCCTGGTTAAATTTCAAAGCAGTTATCTGCCATCCTTCCCACTTCTTGTTGGAGAACTAGAATGGGTCAGCAGATAATGAAGAGTTCCAGTGGGAAAGAATGCTCTGAGAAGTTAATGATCTAATTCGTCAGAGAAACTTTGATCTGTTCTGTTGATCTACATAGAGAAGAACAAGAATGCTTATTAGAAATAATACATCACAGAAAGAAAAGCACAACATAAGAAAGAAATTTACTGCAGGTTAATGTATTGGTCCAACTTGATAAATGTAGTAGTGATGACTTTGGTTGGTTGGTAATACCAGACAATGTTGCCTACATTGCATATCGCTACTTTATCAACCCTCTCTCTCTTTACACATATATGTGCTGTGCCTTTCTGGACCAAGTCCTCCAAGAGAGGTGAGGAAAATTTCAGGCAAAAAATTAATATATTATAATAAAACTTTAAAATAAAAAAACAGTATATTAAACTATAATGCCAATATATATCAAATTGTACAATCCTACTGGTATTTACACCAGGCTGAGTAGATACAGGATTTGGTAGACTGCCAGCTGGGTCTGGCTCAGCTGGGCAATGGGAGCTTGAGTACCTCATCCCAGTTTAGCCAGCCCACCCCAGCCCAGCCAAAACCAGTATAAATTAAGCCACCATAGGTCTCAAAAAAGGTGTGTTCCAGGGGTATGGCAGGGCCAGGACCAATATCCTACTTCCTACTTCCATATCCTACTTCCATTCAGCTTGGTCATGTGACCTCCAGTTCTAGTGTAAATTAAGCCAGCAAAAATCTTTGTTGGCTCAGCCAGTGTTCTCCCTCCCAGGGGCTCCTGAATGGAATTAGGATTTGGATTAACCTATAGGACTGTGCCCTTAAATTGTACCAGTTTCCTCAGTGTAGGATTGCTTCCAAACTTATCTTCTGATAAGTTTGGGAATAAATTTTGGAACAATGCATAGCCATAGTGAATTCTAACTTCCTTCTGTCTCTAGTCCAAATGCAGAGATTTGGAGTAAATTAAATACAAATAGAATATGTAAAAGATTCTGGAAAGAAGAAAATCAGATTAATTCAAAGCATCTTAACCTGTTTTAGTATAAAAATTAATTTTACAAGATAGCTCTGTAAAAACATGCTTCCATATATTATTATCTGCCAGAATTACCTTAAATATTAACACTAACATTTCAGCACACGTAAATAGAATTATTAATATTATTTTGAAGTTCTGTAAATTTTTTACAAGGTGCTAATTGTGCTAAATCAAGTTGACAACACTGCATAATCCTTAGGTTAATATTAGCATAATCTTTCAGGACATTGTTTAGAGGAAGTATAGGAATGTGATGTACACAATATTTTGTTGAACATTAACAAAAAGCCTACATTTTTGTCAGTTACAATTTCTATAATAAAAATCATGAATTTTAAATTTATTTTAATTATCAAACATACTTTTTTAAAAATTTAACCTGCTCGTTTTAAAAAGATACTTATTAGTCTAATTCTGAATACTAACTAAATAAAAGCATCAAAGTAACTGTAATTTCAACATTTGTAGACTATTAAATATCAGTTACTGTTATGCTGTACTTATACTGTATAATTTAGAACTGTAGAGATACATTATAATAAATTATTGGCATAGACTTTAAATATATATATTGAGTTTCTACCTTACATGACTTACCCCAGAGATGGTCTATGGTCTAATGTATGCTTCTGCAATAAGTGGTTACAGGAGCAAAGTTTTCTTTCCATGTGTTTTTGAGATTGTTTTTATTCAACACAAAAGTTGTATTTTCTGCTGTATTGTCCCAAACAAATGTGAACTATGCACAGTCTGAGAGTTACACTATCTAGTCCAGTTGTATGGGTTCCATTTCATTGTTTCTTTTATTTAATTATAGTGT
Source organism: Rhineura floridana (assembly GCF_030035675.1). Taxonomy (NCBI): domain Eukaryota; kingdom Metazoa; phylum Chordata; class Lepidosauria; order Squamata; family Rhineuridae; genus Rhineura; species Rhineura floridana. The sequence goes on along the minus strand of NC_084484.1, from coordinate 86,456,962 downwards.
AATATAAAAAGAAATATCTATGTAGTTTACATTGTTGTAGCCTGACAATATAGACAAGGTACTTGGAGGAGTTCAACCAACCGTCTGTGTAGGGCTGGATGAGGGACAATAAACGAAAGTTTAATGCTGACAAGATGGATATGCTGTAGATAAATGTTTCTTGTGTCCAGTCTATCCTGGCTGGGATTGCTGTCCTAAGAGAGCAGGTTCACATCGTGGGGTACTCCTAGATCTAGCACTGTCACTGGAAGCCCAAGTAGACTTTGTGGCATGGAGTGACTTTTACCAGCTAAGGCTGGTTTCTCACCTGTAGTCACTTCTGGGCAGATTTAGTCTGGCCATGGTAATTCATGCCTTCTGACTGGGTTACTTAAATGTGTTATACATTTAGTTCCCCTCGCTGGATTGTCACCTTGTGGTAAGTGGGCTTATGTGTTCCAATGAATCCTATGAGCGATGCTGTCGGGAGTCATGGCATTACGGTCAAGGCAGAGGAACCAGACAAAGAATGATCCAAGAATGTCCTCAACGGCAGAACAGGCAGAGGATAACAATGTGTATGTTACAACAGCTGTGAAGGCAGATGAAGGCTGCAGCAGATAAAAGACTTCCAGTCATCATGGTATCCATGCCATTGGATCAAAGCCTTTTTCTGTGAAGATTGTGTGTTGATCGTTGTGCTCTGATCTCCCCACATAAAACAAATTCATGCACATGCGTCTTCCAACCAAACCAGAAGTCCCATGGCGACCGGTAAATGGTGACAGGAGCAGAACTGGGAAATCTGGAAGCCCCTAGTTATGGACTGGCACATGGGTGGTGGATAAGACCTTATCATGGAAGACAATCTTACTCTGCCATGAGTGATCACCAATGAATGAATGAACATGGAGTTACACTTGAAGACAGTTTGGTAGCTGGTACAACAGATGGCTGCCAGAATTTTGACTGGGGTGGCCCAGTTCACCCATATTATGCAAATTGTATTTATTTGATTACATAATTTCTATACCATCTTTCAAGAGTAAAATTCTTCCCCAGGAAGTTTGTATAAAATCAAACAATAAAATGCAATAACTTTAAAGGGAGTTCAATAAAATAAGCCCATATTATTAAAACTAGCAATCCAGCATAATTTTCACTGGCTGCCTGTTTGCTCCTGGGACCAATTCAAGGAGCTGGTATTTACTTTTAAAATTCTAAATGGCTTGAAATGCCTCAGGAACTTTTTACTCCCAAGTAAACCTGCCTTGAGGATCTTCTCCGCATATCTTTGCCCTTGGAGTATGGTAACACAGTTATAAAATACAATATCCCACTGAAAGAATTGGAGGGGGACTTATTTTCACCAGTTCCACCTCCCCCCCCACAGTCCCCAGTGCCCCTCCAAGCTATGGGGGACCCTCTGGAACAGTATGAAATAACTTTCTTGGAACTGCAGGTGGAAAGGCAAAATGGTGTAATCTCCCTTCAGTGCGAGCCTTCACTGGATCTCAGTTCCTTCCACAAAGAGAAGGGCAACTCTGGTTCCATGCCACTAGATTATAATTTGAGTAAATTTGTTCTTTTCTCATTTCCTTTTTAATATCACTGAGACGATCTGATGGTTAGAGAGATCAAAAGTTTTTATATTGCACTATAGTACAGTATAGTGTAATGTTGAAGGATAAAAGCTTATGACCTTGATTCAATATTAAATTTCAGAAATGGCAAGGTTGTTTTTTTTAAATCTAAATTTAATTTTCATAGTAAATCTAAATTTAATTTTAATGTACATACTAAATTTTATTTATTTATTTATTTATTGTTTTATTTATACCCCGCCCTTCCTTCCAGCAGGAGCCCAGGGCAGCAAACAGAAACACTAAAAACACTTTAAAACATAATAAAAATACCTTAAAATACCTTAAAACAAAAAAACCATTAAAAACAAAAAAACCTTTTAAAACATCTTTTAAAAAGGGTTAAAGATATTAAAAGACATATTAAAAGCAATTCTAACACAGACACAGACTGGGATAGGTCTCAACTTAAAAGGCTTGTTGGAAGAGGAAAGTCTTCAAAAGGCGCCGAAAAGATAGCAGTGATGGCACCTGCCTAATATTTAAGGGGAGGGAATTCCACAGGGTAGGTGCTGCCACACTAAAGGTACATTTCCTATATTGTACAGCACGAACCTCCTGATAAGATGATATCTGCAGGAGGCCCTCACCTGCAGAGCGCAGTGATCGGCTGGGTATATAAGGGGTAAGATGGTCTTTCAGGTATCCTGGTCCCAAATTGTATAGGATGTTGTACGCCATAACTAGAACCTTGAACTTGGCCCGGTAGCAAATGGGCAGCCAGTGCAGTTCTTTCAGCAGTGGGGTGACATGTTGGCAATACCCTGCCCCAGTGAGCAGTCTCGCCGCTGCATTTTGCACTAGCTGCAGCTTCCGGACCAATCTCAAGGGCACCACATAGAGCGCATTACAGTAACCCAGACTAGAGGTTACCTGTGCGTGGACAACAGTGGTCAGGCTATCCTAGTCCAGAAAAGGCCACAGCTGTCTTATCAGCCGAAGTTGGTAAAAGGCACTCCTAGCCACAGAGGTCACCTGGGCCTCTAGCGACAAGGATGGATCCAGGAGCACCCCCAGAATACGGACCTGCTCTTTCAGAGGGAGTACAACCCCATCCAAAGCAGGCAACTGACCAATTATCCGAACTCGGGAACCACCAAACCACAGAACCTCCGTCTTGCTAGGATTCAGACTCAGTTTATTGGCCCTCATCCAGCCCACCACCGAGTCTAAGCAGCAGTCCAGGGCTTGCACGGCCTCTCCTGATTCAGATGTTACAGAGAAATAGAGCTGGGTGTCGTCAGCATACTGCTGACACCTCGCCCCAAATCTCCTAATGACTGCTCCCAAGGGCTTCATACAGATGCTAAACAGCATGGGGGACAAGATGGTACCCTGTGGGAACCCCACAGCACATCTGCCAAGGGGCCAAAAGTCAGTCACCCAATGCTATTCTCTGTGAAGACCTTGGAGATAGGATTGGAACCACTGTAAAACAGTGCCTCCAATACCCATCTCACCAAGTCGGCTCAGAAGGATACCATGGTCAATGGTATCAAAAGCCACTGAGAGATCAAGTAAGAATAACAGGGTCGCACTGCCCCTGTCCTTCTCCCGATAAAGGGCATCCATCAGAGCAACCAAGGCCGATTCAGTCCCATAACCAGGCCTGAACCCAGACTGGGATGGGTCAAGATAATCTGTTTCATCTGAAAGTACTTGCAATTGCTGTGCCACAACCCTCTCAATCAGGTTCCCTAAAAAGGGGGTATTTGCAACCAGTAGTTGTCATAAACCAATGGGTCCAGAGTGGGCTTTTTCAGGAGCAGTCGGATCACCGCCTCCCTCAAGATGCCCGGAACCACTCCCTCCCACAATGATGCGATGACAACACACTGGATCCACTCGGTCAAACCCCCTCGACAAGCTTTAATAAGCCAAGAAGAACAAGGGTCGAGAGGACACATTGCTGGCTGCATCATCGCAAGCACCTTGTCCATGTCATCAGGCCGCATCAGCTGAAACCATTCCCAAGAAGTTGCAACAGACTTTGCACTGGACACCTCATTGGGGACTACAGTAGAAGTTGAGGGGGCATCAAGACTGCTGCAGAGGTGAGCAACTTTACCCTCAAAGTGCCTAGCAAACAATTCACAGTGGGTCTCTGAAGGGTCTAAAACTCCATTTACTGGAGTTGATGTCAACAGACTCCTGACAATACGGAAAAGCTCCACTGGACGGCTACATGAGGATGCGATGGAGGCAGAGAAGTGGGCCTTCTTTGCCACCCTAACCACCACACAGTACACACAGTTATGATGTTTTACTCGTGCCCGATCAGCCTCACAGCACGTCTTTTGACACTTGCGCTCTAGCCGTCATCCAGCCTGTTTCATTGCCCTTAGCTCACTGGTGTACCAAGGTGCAGACCGGGCTCCACAATGCCAGAGAGGGCACTCGGGGGCAACTGTGTCAAGAGCCCGACGTGCCTCACTTTTCCACAGTGTAACAAAGGCTTCAACAGGGTCACCTGCTCTATCTACTGGGAACTCCCCCAGGGCATTCAGAAATCCAGTGGATTTCATTAGGCTCCGGGGGCAGACCATCTTAATCTGTCCACCACCCCTGCAGGGAAGGATCAGAGCCATAAGTCTAACCTTCACCAGAAAGTAGTCTGACCATAACAATGGGGTGACATCCACCACCACCACCCGTCTCCAGATCACTCCTTCCTCCATGTGGAGCAAAAGCCAAGTCGAGGGTGTGTCAAGCCAGTGACAACTTGAGACAACCCCATGATCATCATGGAAGCCATGAAGTCCCGAGCTGGAGCACTAGAGGCAGCCTCTGCATGGGCATTGAAGTCACCCAGCACTATCATTTTGGGCTCCTCCAACACCACAGCTAAGACGGCCTCCGCCAGCTCAGTCAGAGAAGCTGCTGGGCAGCAGGGTGGATGGTACACCAGCAGCAACCCTAGTTTACTGTCTCCTCGGCCTGACACCAGGTGCAGGCCCTCACAGCGAGCTCCAAGACAGAGTGGTTTCCTGGTGACAGAGATGGAAGTTCTGTAGAACACAGCAACTCCTCCCCCCCTCCCTGTAGCTTGTGCTGGTGTTGCACTGAGTATCCAGGTGGGCAAGCTGAGTCAGATCAACTCCTCCCAGCTCACCCACCCGGGTCTCAGTAATGCACACCAAATCGGCACCTTCATCCACAATCAAATCATGGATGAGAGTGGTCTTATTGTGTACTGATCTGGCGTTAAATAACAGCACACACAGGCCAGTGGGCACAGCAGATGAGCAACGAGGAACCCACCCATGAGAAGAGTGGCAGCAAGGAACAAGGCGCAGATAGCCTTGCCCTCATCTTCTATGGTAATTCACCACATCCCCATGGCTATATTTCCCTCTATCCATGATCACTGAAATTGTGGTGGCATCACCCATATTCCTCCGTACTAAGACTCCTCCAAAACAGCTGAAATGGACCCAACACAAGCCCACCAACAAAGCCTACCGGAGCCAATGATCCCAGAAGGCCTCTGCGAGAATTGGGAATAGTCATACCAATTCAAACTCTTTTCACACAGGGCCCATCTACTCCTCCTCCTGTCTCACACCCAGGGAGGGCCAGCCTTCTGCCAGTTATAGACTCTCACGCTGAAGACATCTGGCGACTCTCTCCCACCATTCAGTTCACTGCACAGGCTCTCACCCTGTCAGGAACTACAGATGCACCACACGCCCTCCCCACCACCAATCTCCTCTTGATCGGTTTAACAGAAAATTAAAACAAACAAAAAAGGAAGGCAATAGAAGGGGGTAGTGCCCTCGCCCTCGGGACTCCCTAAGGGGCTCCCCAAGGGGCAACCCCCTTCAGTGGCGACCCCAGCGGTGGCAGACCTGCTGCCCAAGGGTAGCTAGGCTTTTATGCCTCCTGACCCAGCCAACAGCTGATGCAAGAGGCTGCAAGATTAACTGCAGCCTCTCTCTGGAGCCAGGGTCAGGCAGGGGGTCCCAGTCCTTGCAGCACTTACCAGGGACTTCAGGTGTCATGAGAGACAGCACCCCAAAGGAGCAAGCAGGAAGCACCCAGGTGCTCAGATACTCACTCCCAGGGCAGGTCTTCTTCAGTCCCCTAGTGCTGTAGCTGTTTCATGCTTTATTCGAACTGAAATGGGCATTGCGCCCCAGGCGCAAGGGGAGTTAGATCAGGGAGAGGAGTCAGATGAGGACAAAGTCCCTGGAGGCGTTGGAGGAGGGGGGACTCTGCCAGTCTGCAGACTTCCTCAGCCAGCACCCCCATCGAAGCAGGTTCCGCCCTATCTGCATGTTCCCCGCCTGAGCCGTTGGGAAGCGACCCTTTGCATGTGCCAACCCCACCCATGCAGGAATCCCTGCCCACCACTTCAAACACTTCCCCGCCAACCAGCTTCCTGCTCCCTGAGGTTGCGCCATCACCTAGCGAAGCCCCACTGTCAGATGGGCCATCGGAGGCTCACCTCCCCTCATGCCATGTGAGAAGGCGCGAGAAGAGGGACTTTCAGAGAGTGGAAGTTTGGAGGAGCCGTCGTTTACGGGTGAAGACCTGCCCTACTGAAGCAGGTGCCCACCCAGGGTCTAGTGCTGAGTCAACTCTCCCCACACACTGCAGAGACTGATTAGGTGGACTAGTTTGGAAAAGTGGAAGACCCTCCATGGCGCAGAGTGGTAAGCGATGGTAATGCAGCCGAAGCTCTGCTCACGGCCGGAGTTCGATTCCAACGGAAAGAGGAAGTCGAATCTCCGGTAAAAGGGGTCGAGGTCCACTCAGCCTTCCATCCATGCGTGCTCGGTAAAATGAGTACCCGGCATATGCTGGGGGGTAAAGAAAGGCCGGGAAAGGAACTGGCAACCCCACCCCATATATACGGTCTGCCTAGTAAATGTCGCAAGATGTCACCCTAAGAGTTGGAAACGTCTCGCACTACAAGTGTGGGGACACCTTTACCTTTACCTTTAGTTTGGGAAAATAGTGAGTCAGAGTAGACAGGTTTATGAAGCACACTGCTTTGGATATAACCATCACTCTAATAAAACAAGAATTAAACCAAACCTCGCCTCCGTCTCGTGTCTCAGATTCTGGGCAGGACAATGGGAAAGGCAAAACATTATCTTTGGAAGTACGTACAAAAATGTACATCATTTGTTAGAAATGAAATACCTGCATATTTAACAATTATAATAGAATCTGTTTATGTAACAACTCAGCCACAATTCTTCCATTGACTTGTGACATAATGAAAATAACAATAACAATGATTTTTTTTAAAAAAAGTCTATTGATGAAACATTTAAAAAACAGGCACACAACAACAATCTTTTATCCTAATCTTCCAATCAAGTCATTGTCTCTTTTGTCCAGGAATGTCTTATTTAATAAAAAGGAAAAGATTCCTGGATTTGTGTAGTTTCTGTTCAGGGACCTGGTAGCATTAATAATAGGATTGTCTTTCACCTCCAAAAGGCACTTCAGACCATTCGAGTTCTTTTTTACTCTAATTGGTGATGTAGAGTATGACCAGCAGTATAATGGTTCTCAAAAAATATAAGAATAAAGCAACTCTTCCTGGACATAGTGGTTAGCAGAACCACAGAAGTTATAAAATGGCAATGGTGATCTGTATTAATTAGTATTTTCTTAGTAAATTTTGTAGAACTTTGATTATTTATGAGAGTTAACTTCCTTCATATTTCTTAATAATAATATTTATTCATTATGTTATATTCCACCCTTCTCCCATAATTGAACTCAAGCTAGCATACTTAGGGTCCTTGTCTGACCACATGCCCTCTTGATCCCTGCCTTTCTTGGCTTTTTAAATCTAGTAGAACGGGTTTTGACAGATTGGGTCAGGAGTGGTTAATGTTCATTGCATGAGGGGATGCTTCCTATTGCCTTGAAGCAGACAGTGGTGAGGCCACTTCTAAAGAAGCAGGCTTTGGGCTGATTACTGACCAGTCACACACAAAAAACCTTTTTAGGTAAGGTTGCTGAGAGAGTCATAGCAGGGAAACTGCAGGCATTCTTGAATGATGACCCCATGGCCCCCATGGAGACCCCTCCGCAGGATTGGGGAAATGAGTTGGTTTCAGACGTTGGAAAGGGACTAGGGTAGATCTGGGGAAAATGCTTCCAGAAGCCTCGGGCTGGTTCATGCTCAGAAAGCCTGTTAGCATTTCTGACAAGGAAAGCCCACAAACTCCCCCTCATCAACTCTGACAGGGAGTAAGGAATCCCCTCTAGCATCACTTCTGAATTAATAAACTCTAAAGAACTGGCTGAAGTCTTCCAGAGAGTTGAAAGCAAAAGTAAGTTTATCAGAGCAAGCGATAACACTTTGGCCAAGGCCACTGGCTAGAAAAAAGATGCTGTTAATTAGACAGTTTTCTTTCCGCTCCTAGAATAAGCCCTCTCCTTATAGCAGAGGTGGAAAGGTGCTCAAATCAGGGACCCCGGAACTGTTTTCAAGGTGGGGGGGCTCAAGACTGGCAGGCAGGTTATGTCATGATGACCTACTTGCAGGTGCATTTTTACATCTGCTTATTTAATGGGTTAAGTAAACAATAAATCTGTCATATTCTAGCACTGTCACAATCATAAATACACTTGAATAAAAAAGAGAAAAACATAAGTTTAATGTTTTTTAATAATGTTTTTAACCCTTTTTTAAAGTTGTTTTTTTAAAAATGTTTTTAACGCTGTTTTGTTTTAATGTATTTTAAGATCTGTTTTTATGAAGTTTTAAAGTGTTTTTAGTGCTTTGTTTGCCGCCCTGGGCTCCTGCTGAGAGGAAGGGCGGGATACAAATTAAATAATAAATAAAATAAATAATAAATAAGTAGTAATTGCTCAAAGTAAAAATTACAGAATGCTTATGGATAATGGAAGTTCCAACTAACCTGTTTATGCTTCAGAGATGGAAAAGATGTTAGGAAGACGTTGTACGTTAGGAACTTTCCATTTATTACTGGAACTTCACATAACATCTTTAAAATAAATTAAAAGTACAATAAATTAAAATAAATAAATAAAAAGATCTTAGAATAAATTTTAAATTAAAGAATAAAATAAAAAAGATCTTAAAATATGTAATAAATAAAATAAAGATTTTAAAATAAATAGTATAGTTGTGTTTCTTGTATTCTATTATTTATAACATGGATATCATAACAGGCATGTATTATACTTAATAACAAACCCTAAAGGTAGTTTCAGAAGGGGTGGTCATGTTCATCTGAGATATGAAAACACAAACAAGGAGTCTGTTGCATCTTAAATAAATTTGTGAGTCTTTAAGGTGCCATAGACGCCTTGTTTGTGTTTTAATAAACCATAAACATTACTGCGGCACACTTAAGCCAAAGGTGGCTTGGCGTTCAGCAGTTCTTGTGAGGAATTCATTCATAATATTTTCCAAAGGAATTTGGCCAGTTTTTTGCTTGTGCACACGAAGAAGGAGCAGATGTGTAAGGCGCTTCTGTGTCATGCGATTACGCAAGTATGTCTTTACCCTCAGAGCACTGAAAGAACGTTCTCCTGATGCTGCTGATGCAGGTATGGTGTGTAAGAGCTGTACCAGCATGACGACTTGGTCTAAGAGATTTCAGACTGTCTGAGGCTGTCGTCTCAGTGATTGTGAGATACCTTCAATAGTCTTTACTTCAGCAGTTGGAATGACTGTTGGGAGGAGTAACAGTTCTGCCAGAAGCCTGTTCAAATCAAAGTCACAGCTGTGAACTCCAAGGGCCTCTCTGAGCTCTTCTGTGCTGCTGAAATGCCTTCCACATGCAGCAGTTACTAAAGCATTTTCCAGTTTCACTAGTTGGTCCATTCCAGGCTGGTTGAACCAACGTTTGATTTCAGATGTTATGTGATCAATTACATCAAAGAAATCCTTCTGGAGAGTTTTCTTTGCACCCAGGACCACTGGTGGTGTTGCTGTCTTTGTATGCTCAAAATGTGCTGGTGGTTTTCTGCCTCTTGAAATTTCAGGCATCTTCAAGCCCAGTTTCCCAGCACCAATTTCTGTGTCTTGCCAAATTGTTTCCAATGCACTCTCTGATCTTAGGTTTGACAGGGTACAAATAAGCATTTCTGCTGCTTGCTTTGCCCCTGCTGCACTGTATTTGGTGCTCTGTAGCGTTCTTTCAAGCTCTTCACATGGCCCAAACACTGCTATGGATGTATTTAGCCCAAATGCTGTTTCAAATTTACCAAGGATTTTGTAGTAGCCTTTCATTGTTGCCCTTCTGTCATCTTGTAAGGACCCTGGATGTTCCAGGATTTCATGGAGTGTTGCTTGAATTCTTTCATAGTTCTCAAGGAATCTCTGTATGGACTTCACTCTGATAGCCCAAAGTGTTGGACACAAAGGAAGGAAACTGTTTGGTTTATATATCCCTTCAGCATTTTCGATGGCTTCAGGAAGAACAATGTTGGAATATATGCTCTTCCGTTTTACTGATATCAAGATCATGTTTGTTACATCCTTAACAGTACTTAGTGCATCACCAACTATGTCACAGCTGTGGGCAACCTCTTGCAGAGCCAAATCTAGTGAGTGGTTGCCGCAGTGTATGTAAACTGACTTGGGTTGAATATCAGTGATCTTTTTTTGAACACCAGAGAAACACCCAGACATATTAGCTGGACCATCAAAGCAGTGTCCATGCAAATCATGGAAATCAAGCCCCAGGCGAATGATCATGTCTTTCACAGCAGTGAAGAGAGTACAAGCTGTAGAGTCAGGAGGGTTATAAACACCAAGGTATTCTTCTCATATGTTCAATGATTCACTCTCTACCCAACGCAGACACAATGTAAACTGCTCGTCTCCAGTCACGTCTGTTGTCCCATCAGCAATTATTCAAAAAAAAAAATGGCTTGATTTCACTTCTTTAATGATGTCACGTTGCAGTCTTTGAGCCATAATTTCAAGTAGCTCATTTTGGATATCACTACTCAGCCTTTTGTCTCTTCTTGTCAGCCATCTTTTAAGGGCAGGTACATCGTCTGAGCGTTCCTCCAAAAGGTCAATCAAGTTACCATCTTCTTTGGTGCGCCCCTGCAATGCTTGACCTGTGCGGCAGAGGTAGCGCACAAAACTAACGATGGCACGTAGTGCTTCTCAAGCCTCTTGCTGCTGCTTACTTGAATGCTTTGTAAGGAGCATAACAATATTCATATCTTTCTCTTTTGTTAGATGGTATCTCACAGAATCCATGTGGTAAATGCTTTTCTCATGAGACTGGGATTTTTCAACAGCATGTTTCCAATCTGAGAAACCTTTTAGAATAAAACTCACTTCTACATTTGAAGAATCCTTCTTCTCAATATATGCTCTGCTGCAATCATGGCAAAGAACTATATCACGATCCACATCATAATGAAGCCAGGTGAACTTCTCAAACCATTTCAGCTGACAAGACCTATTACCCTTACTTTTTGGAAATTTATAGGATTTTGTTGGCACAAATCTGATGGACGAACATGGCGGTCCATCTCTTTCTTGAGGTTCAACCTCAAGGAGTTGATCATCTTCATTCAGCTTGCTGAATTGATGTGTGTCTTTAGGCAATTCTTCTGAGGCAGAAGCTGTTTTCTTGGATGGCAGCAGCCAGGCATCAAGCAATGACCTTTTTTTGGACATTGTCCTGCAAGTAATCAGAAAAAGCAACCATTTCTTCTTTCTATTTGTGTGTGTATTGAAAAATCAGTGCATGCTGCAAAGAAGCCATGCTGTCACTGTAGCTCTACAACAAAAAATGAATTTAAAATTTTTTTTACAGAATTCCTGAACATACTGGGGAAATTTCTCCCCAGTAGAAACTCTGTGTTGGGAATTGTGGCTTAAAAAGCTGCTTCCGATGTACATTTACCTTGGGAGTAAATCTCATAACTCGATGGACTTCTGTGTAAACACACATACAAATTGGGCTGCATAGCTTATATTTGCATCCCTTATTTATTCATGCCATAACTATAACCTAAAATCTATTTTGATACTAAACAGGATTTCTTTTCTATGCAGGTCAGCTAAACTACTTAGGGATTCACACAATGTCTGAGCTGAGAACAAAAAAAAATAACAATGACATGTCTCTACCCTTGTCAACGTAATGTAGTATAAAGTACAATCTCTACTTATGAAACTAATTGCATTAAGTTAGTGAACCTGCTTATGTTAAACTGTTTGAAAATTTGAGAATCTTGTGTATTTGATTCTTTATCACAATTTCAGGTGTAGTACATGAGCAGCATTTAGTTCAAACTGATATTTGTAAAACATTATACTCAAGAACGATTCTGAGTCACTGTGTTGCAGGCCTTTGTTCTTAATCTTCAGTAGGGCTCCAACATACAGATTAAAAAAGGCTGCTGCAAAGCTCTCCTCCCTGAGTTCTCCCAGCTCCAAGAAGCAGTCCCTCTGTTAGCTCAATTAAAGTACTTTTAAAGAGAAAGTGTTCCTTTCTAAGGTGTGTAAGCCCCTTTTATGAACAAAATACACCCCAAACAGTGGGACAGAAACCTGAGGGGAAGAAATGCAAATATTGCAGCACAGATCTCTAGGCAACTGGGGAAAGGTGTAGTATTCTGAGTAGTTTAAGTATGTTGCCACCTAGTAGCCAAAGGGCAGATGTATTGCTATAGCAAAGGGAGACTGAGGCCCCTTTCACACTGCACTTTATTCCATTATTCTGACGATTTATTTCCTGTTAATTTGCGCATAAAATTTGAGCTTTCACATGACATAATGGGTAGCTCCAGAATTCTGGTGGAATGTATTGGAAGTTTAGCGCTAATTTCCGCAATAAATGATACCACAAGAATTCCGACAGCAGGCTGGGAACCCGGAAGATTGCAGGAGTTTTACGCTAGCTGCCGCTGCTCATGTGACAGCCATCCCAGCATGCAGTGCGTTCCCACCCTTACCAACAGCTCTCCCAGCATGCAGTGCATTCCCATCCTTACCAACAGCCCTTCCAGCATGCAGCCTTCACGCGCTGCCGCGCTGCAACCGCCTCGCCTCCCAGCCGATCCCAGCTGCTCCTGAGAGAGCAGCCTGTGTGCTGCTGCTGCTTGTGCTCACCCAGAGCCTCTGATGCTGCGCTGCCGCGCTTCTCAGCTGATCGCGATTGCGCCTCTTTCAACCCCCCCACGCACCAAAAGAACAGGCCTCAAACCCGCTCATCCGGTGTGCATGAGGCCGAATGAAGGGGGGGGAGAAAAACTCTGCTCTGTGTGTGAAAGACTGTTGCGCAAAATGTAGGTACTGCAGTGTGAAAGGGATTTTTGAAATATGGAACGAAGCGCTACCTTTTTAATCTGGTAAACTAGCACTATTAGCCCCATGTGTGAAAGCAGCCTGAGCATGCTCCAGTTTGCTGGCTGGAACTGTTTCTAAAATGGCTGCCAGGCAAAGATCTTGATGAAAACAGAACAAAATAAACACAGTAATCTGTTAGCATTCCTAGTGTGGTCTCTATAGATTACAGAAGGGATTCTCATGCTCTGAAGACCTCTGTGTAGTGGCAGTGCAAGAAACCATTTTTTGCCAGAACTTAAGAACACTGCTGTACCACTATCACTTTTGCCTGGTCATTTCAGGGGCGCTCAGCCCACCCAAGCTTAGTCTTAGGGGGGGCTTGAGTCCCCCCTGCACCCCCGTTCCAGGGTTCATGGCTCAAATTAATCCGTAGTGTGAGGATTTTACCCCTCATTGATATATAAGTCTTGCAATGTTTGTGTTTTTTCATTGTGGCAATGAGCTTTGCCCCCCCTGCAATGTTTTGAGATTTATTTGTTTGTTTGTTTATTGCATTTGTATACCGCCCCATAGCCGAAGCTCTCTCGGGGGTTTACAACAATTAAAAACATTTTTAAAAATATACAAATTTAAAAACACATTTTTAAAAAGCAATTTAAAAGCACATGCTAAAATGCCTGGGAGAAGAGGAAAGTCTTGACCTAGAGCCAAAAAGATAACAGTGTTGGTGCCAGGCACACCTCATCAGGAAAATCATTCCATAATTTGGGGGTCACCACTGGGAAGGCCCTCTCCCTTGTTGCCAGACTCCCAGCTTCCCTCCCAGTAGGCACCTGGAGGAGGGCCTTGGATGTCGAGCATAGTGTATGGGTGGGTTCATGTTGGGAGAGGCGTTCCATCAGGTATTGTTGTCCCAAGCCATGTATGGCTTTATAGGTCAAAACCAGCACCTTGAATCGAACTCAGAAACATACAGGCAGGCAATGCAAGCAGGCCAGAATCGGTTTTATATGTTCCAACTGTCTGGTCCCTGTTACCAATCTGGCTGCTGCATTTTGCACAAGCTGCAGTTTCCGAACCATCTTCAAAGGCAGCCCCATGTAGAACACATTGCAGTAATCTAACTTGGAGGTTACCAGAGGGTGGACAACTGAAGCCAGGTTATCCCTGTCCAGATAGGGGCATAGCTGGGCCACCAACTGGAGTTAGTAGAAGGCACTCCATGCCACCGAGGCTACCTGAGCCTCAAGTGACAGAGATGGTTCTAGCAGAACCCCCAAGCTACGAATCTGCTCCTTCAGGGGGAGTGCAACCCTATCCAGGACAGGTTGGACATCCACCATCCGGTCAGAGGAACCACCCACTAGCAGCATATCTCAGTCTTGTCTGGATTGAGCCTCAGTTTATTAGCCCTCATCCAGTCCATTGTTGCAGCCAGGCACTGGTTCAGCACATTGACAGCCTCACCTGAAAAAGATGAAAAGGAGAAACGGAGCTGTATGTCATCAGCATGCTGCTGGCAACACACTCCAAAGCTCTGGATGATCGCACCCAGTGGTTTCATGTAGATGTTGAACAGCATGAGGGACAGAACTGACCCCTGTGGAACCTCATACTGGAGAGTCCAGGGTGCCGAGCAGTGTTCCCAAGCACCACCTTCTGGACCCGACCCGCCAAGTAGGAGCAGAACCACCGCCATGCAGTCCCTCCCACTCCCAACTCAGCCAGTCTTCCCAGAAGGATGCCATGGTCAATGGTATCGAAAGCCGCTGAGAGATCAAGGAGAATCAACAGAGTCACACTCCTCCTGTCTGTCTCCTGACAGGGCCACCAAGGCTGTTTCCATGCCAAAACCAGACCTGAAACCCAGTCTGTCCTGCTGACCTAACACAAGGTGCAAACACTCCAGACCAGTAGTCACAGGGACAGGGTGCTTGCAGAGGGAGATGAAGCACCTATAGACCACAGCAACCCCCCTCTCCAACCCTCAGGTCTACCATGATGCTGAACCAGAATGCTGCGGCCAGAGTTCTTACTGGGACAAAAAAAATTGATCATATAACACCTGTCCTGGCCCAGCTGCACTGGCTACCAATATGTTTCCGGGCCAGATTCAAAGTGTTGGTTCTTACCTATAAAGCCCTTAACGGCATCGGACCGCAATACCTGGCGGAACGCCTCTCCCACTATGTACCTACCCGGTCGCTGCGCTCGACGTCGAAGGCCCTTCTCCGTGTCCCAACGCATAGGGAGGCACGGAGAACGATAACTAGAGCTAGGGCCTTCTCAGTGGTGGCCCCCGAACTATGGAACGCCCTCCCTGATGAGATACGCCTGGCACCTTCTTTGTTATCTTTTTAATTTTTAATTATGTTTTATTGTGTATTGTATTTACATCCACTTGTATTTTAACCTGTTTTATTATGCTGTACAGCGTCCTGGGAGCTTATTGCTATAGGGCGGTCTAAAAATGTAATAAAATAAATAAAACCAGGTACCCTGGTAGGCATAGCTGGGAGAGACTGACTCCTCCCTGCTCACCTACCCAGGTCTCGGTTATACATGCTAGATAGGCTGCCTCATCCACAATTAAATCATGAATGAGGGAGATCTTATTATGCACCGATCTGGTGTTTAGGAGCAGCATCCAGAGGTCTGAGAGCTGGCAGATAGGGCAACCAACAAATCTGTGGGTGTGGGGAGGAACGGAACAAGGCACAGTTGCTGCCTGGGCCACGTTCCCCTTACCTGGCAAGTCCTCCTCACAACGCCATATTGCCCTCTCCCCATCACTACACTGATAGGGCCCCCCTCAAGTCTCCTCACTTGACTCTGACTCCTCTCTCCCAGGCTCATGACTCAAGACCCGCAAAAAGCCAGGCAATCAGGAGCCACCTCAGCCAGCCAGCTTATGTATCCCCTCCAGGGAAGGAACAGGTGGACGATATCAGCAACAGCTGCCTGAGGACCTGGTCCTGCAAAGTGTGACAACCTGCAGAGCAGAAGTCCAACAGGTGGTAGCCGAGCAGCAGCAGCAGCAAGCAGGCAGGCAGACAGCAGTAGCAAACGGCTCTCCTTTTTCCCTGGGTGATGGTGGTCCTCTCCTTCCTGCAGGTGTAAAGGTCGGCTGGGGTACTCCCCCCTGCCGTCCTTTGTCCCAGGAGTCAATCCCCAACCCAGGGCAATTAATCCTGGGAAATGTCTTGCTTCGCAAAGGCTGTGCACACTCACAACAGCCCCGCAAGGTAGTCAACTGCCACCACCCTCCTTACTGGTTAGCCACTCTGTGCCGAAGGGGAACCCAGAGCCCAGTCACCCACTCTGGCTTTTACAGGACAAGAGCCAAAATACACTCCTTGCTCCTAAAAGCCTCAGGTAAAACACTCTAAACTTACACGGTTGTTATGGTTGATGGTAAGGACTAAATTTAGGACTGGTCTTCTCGTGAAATGAACACACACTGATAATAGAATTAAAGTTTATTAAAAAATAAAAAAGTAAAAGAATACAAATACAAAGGTAAAAAGGTAAAAGAGGTGCATAAGGTTTAGCAGCAAAATATTTCCTTAAAGACCACACCCAAGGGGCAAGGTACAGCAAAATACTTGAGAGTTCAGTCACAAACAAAAATTACAAAGTCTATCTAGCCTATGGTTATACTTACAGAACTGAAAGACTTGTAGATAGATAGCTTTCTCCCCTCAGAGAGATTTGGGTCAGGATGGTAAGTTGGAACCACAATTGAGCAGCATCAGGTAGGCATGATGGCTCCCAAAAGTGGAACAAAAACCTAGGCTTTCTGCCCCATACTTATGGCAAAAACCCTTAGCACCAGCCAGAGGCAATTAACCAATCAAGGATGTTATGATGAGATGAAAAAACTCCTTTCTCACAGGACACAAAGCGCCGCCTCCTCAAAACTTCCCAAGGTTTATGGCCTTGATGGAACCAGGCCCCTTTGCTGATAACAAAGTGTTAGCTGGGCCTTGTAATCATCCTGAGCTGCTCTGTAAAACTGCCAACTCACACCTGTGAGCAAAACCAGTTGTTAACCTTTCAGGATCTTAGGCTATCAAAAGAGTATCAAAAAGAAAGACCCCACAATTCCTTGCTCTGCAGCCATTTTAGTTGCAGGCCAGGGGCAAGCCGGCATAAGAGCAGTTACTGTAGTTTCTGTAATCCTGATTTATGCCTTAGACCATGATGCTGTGTTCCTGTACTGAATTCTTGAATAAAGTTTCATGAAGAAAAATCCAGTTTCCTGAGTTTTGAGTCTGTTTCTTGGTTGGGAGCTAAAACAGGTACAGATTATCTAGACCTATTTCAATCTGGATTCAGGCCACGCCTGGTCATGGGACTGTATTGGCCTTAATTGCTCTGATAGATAACTTTTACAAAGATTGGGACAAGGGAAAAGCAACTTTGCTCCTTTTTCTCAATAGCACTAATAATTCTGGTCGTATGTCTTTATATCCAGCCCACTATATTTTTCTATGCATCTATCTGTGTGTGTGTATACAGATAGATTGGTTGACTGGTATGCAGATAAAGTAATATTAGACCACCTCAGCTCAACCTAACAAAAGTTTCTTTCTTGTAACATTTAAACTATAAAGGCATCACAATCAAATCCATTAATACTGGGTTGGGGAACCCATGGGTTTCCTGACGATGTTGGATTCCAGCTTCCATGAGTCCCAACCAGGATTGCCAACAGTGATGGGTATTGTAGTACAGCAGTATCTGGAGGGCCACAGGCTCCCTGTCCCTGCATTAATATTTTAAATACATAAAAAATGTTTGACATGCTGTTTGCAATCACATAATGTCCTAAAGTATAGTGTCATGCTTTTTTTATTTCCTTCCACAGACGATTTGACAAATCAGTGGAGAAATGGAGGAATTTCCATCATGATATAAAAAACTTTAACCTCTGGCTAACTGAGGCAGAACAGAATATAGCTAAAATCTGGATAGAGTCTGAGGATCCAGACATTTCCCAAACCAAGCAATACATCAAGGTAGGACCCACCATTAATACTTTTTTATTGTAAGGATTTTCTTGCCTACATGTGTTATGTGAATATATATATACTGTTGAATTCAGTGGAGCTTACTCCCCAGGTACGTCAGTGATGATGACAACCTTAATGATTACTCAGTTAGCTTATATTAAAATATTTTTTTTAAATAAAAAAATTCCTCACAGAAATCAAAAAAGATATTGCAGCACAGCTGAAAGAGATTAGTTTCCTTTATAGTTTTGTAATTTTTCCAGATTTTTATTTTGACAAACTTCACTTATTTCTGAGATTTAAAAAATACATACAAATTAGTGATGCCTAATTCTCACTCTTTCCTCCAGGAAACTCTTGTCATTCCCAGGCTACTTTCTGTACATATTAATAATGTACTTCTAAGCAGCAGTTGTTATGGATGCAACAGTGTCTTAGGCTGCATCCTAACACTACTTACCTGGGAGTAAGCCCCATTTTAGGATTGCAGTCTTAATTGCTAGCTTTGTATTACTAATGCCACGTTCTTCGTATTACCAGGAAGTTGGTATCAGTGCCAGGAATGAATAAATATATAAGGAATGGAAAAGGGGGAAGGATTAAAATAGATTCTAAAAGTTCATCTTAACCCCTTTTCCCTGATGTGCTGCTTTACTTCTTGTATGGAGCTTTGTACATGGGAGAGCACTGAAAAAAATGACTCTCTAACCTGCAGTATGAAATGGTAATAAAATCCAGAACAGTAGGGAAACTGGGTGTGCTTTGCCTTTACTATATGGTTTACTTAGCCATCTTCGGCAGGGATCAGAGTAGAGATTTTTCTATTCTGCTACATCCCTTTCATAATTTTCTTCTTTTAGCAATAACTGTGCTTCAGGGTTTCTTTATCAGGTTAGACATTACACCAATATCTTTCTCATCTCACCCTACTCCCAGCACTATTCTTCTTCCTTAAGCAGTATAGCCAATTCATTGAAGAATTATCTGTTGCCTGCTTGTAAATCATCCATAGTTATGCCATTAATACATTCATTTTTAATTTGATGAATCTAATTTTAATGCAGCCTGAAGGTGCAAACTCTTCTGGGGCAACACAAGATGCAGTGTCCATAGCAGCATAGTGCTTCTGTCCTTTTGTTAGTGAATAAGAATATGCCCACACATATTATATTCCTACTTCTCATTAGTCTTAATGTCACAAAAATGTTGTTGATAACTTTTTTTAGAGATCCGAAATTGTTCTTTGTTTAGTCTTCATGCTGTGTATTCAATGATGTATAATTTATTTCATACAACTGTGCGTGTATCTACTGTACATGTCAGGAATGGTCCTTCACATCTGTTAGAGATAAAGCTTTTCTGTTTGATGGTGTTGTGCAGTTGCTATATATGTGAATTGAGAAAATGATTAATTTTATATGCTCTGAAAGATAGTCAAATGATGTCTTAATCCTCTGTAACATTTCCTAATTGGTTTCAGCAGAGGTATCAGGCCCAGTTGACGAAATATAAACTATTTTAATATATTTCAACAAGAACTCTCAAGTGTTCTCATTATGTAGCTGGATATGTTTTGATCGCTGAATGACGATCACCTCCGAAAAACAAAAGGTTGTTCTAAAAAAATACAACAGTGTGTTTATCACCTTTTAAATTTTTAGAGGGCATTGCTGTTATATTTTTACGTTTTTCTCTGCATCAATAGGCTGGTTACATTTAATTAAAAAGCTTACAGGAAGAACGTATGTTTGCCACTTTTCTGATACACTGCAGTATAGTGTTGCAAGTACTCCATCAATCATGCCTGACTATATTATCATGAACGAGCAAACGTGGGCACCCAGAGAGAATATCACAGCTGATTTGCTGCTCCCTGATTATTTTGCTGCTGTGCTGAACCTTGGTTTGAATTAACATATTATCCAAACTGGGACTCAAGGTTTAGCTCTCTTCAGACTAGGGAATTCCACCCAATTCAGATTTGGTACTGAATCTTCCATTAATGTGCTTATTTTCTATCATATTGGATCAAATTTTTATGTAGTGATTTTCTATGGCTATTTTTGGAAACATATATATATATATTCCAGCTATCCCAGCAAGACAGAGGTGCTGTGGGTTGGTGGTTCTTGAGTTGTACCTGCACCAGTTTTCCCCTGGTCATTTACTTCTTAAGACCAGGCAGGGAGCACAGAAAGATTTCAGTCTGACTAGATCATTCTCCAAATATATATTAATGGTGTGAAAAATGCCAGACGTCCAAGCTGGATCTAGAAAGGGAAGAGGCACCAGAGATCATATCACAAACTTACATTGGATAATGGAACGGACCAAGGAATTTCAGAAGGAAATCACCCTGTGCGTATATAGCCTTTGACTCTGTAGATCATGAAAAACTATGGAATGCTTTAAAAGAAATGGGGGTGCCACAGCATCTGATTGTCCTGAAGCACAACCTATACTCTGGACAAGAGGCTACTGTAAGGACAGAATATGGTGAAACCGATTGGTTCCCAATTGGAAAGGGTGTGAGACAGGGGTATATTTTTTCACCCTATTTGTTTAATCTGTACGCAGAACATATCATACGAAAAGCGGGATTGGACCAAGATGAAGGAGGTGTGAAAATTGGAGGGAGAAATATCAATAATTTAAGATATGCAGACGATACTATACTACTAGCAGAAACCAGTAACTATTTGAAATGGATGCTGAAGAAAATTAAAGAGGAAAGCACAAAAGCAGGACTACAGATGAATGTCAAAAAGATTTATGCTGATTTAATCAGTTAATTTACACCATTAATTAGTTAATTATTTAATCAGGTGACAGCTCTAATAAGAATACAGTAATACCCCAGTTAACAAAGTACATGCATTCCCGGACATTACTTCTTTAACAAACTTTGGTACCATAGGTAGGAATAACATGGAAAGAATAGGGATAGATTCTTACAACTGCTCATAGGTGGTGGGGGCAGCTTCAAAAGGGGGTTTAAAAGGTACCTAGCCAACACCCACCAACTACCCCTCCTTCCCCCCACCCTCCTCCTCTTCCTCTGAATTGTACTGTATCCTTCCATCCCCAGCCCTGGGAGACAGCAAGCGATCTCTTTAATACAAAGCAAACACACAGGCTTCTCAGTTTCACCTTAGCAAAGCAAAGGCACAGGCTTATCACTTTACTGATAGCAAAGCGAAGACACAGGCTCATCAGTTTTACCTTAAAGTAAAGGTATAGGCTTGAAAGTTTATCCATAGCAAAGAAAAGCTAGTCAGTCTCACCTTTAAAAATGCCTTCTTTAAAAGGAGCTTCCTCCCTGGAGGATTCCTTCACTGAGGCATTACTGATATATTAGCATGCCTACTTTAAATTAACATCTCATCTTTTTTGATTTGATATGGATGGGGTTTCCCATACAAACTGTTTTAATTTTGGTAAAATAAATACTTTGGACCCAAATGTTTCTTTCCTCTGTCAGAAGGAGTCCTTCTTTGTCAGAGAAAGCTCCTTCCATTAGAAGAAATTCCCTTTGGGTTTGATTCATTGTTTACAAAGAATAATACTATATAATAATATTGTTTCATTCTCTGAGTGATGCTGTTATGGGATATTTTAACCTCATGTGGAAAAAAGTCTAAGATTTTACTAGTGAAATATTGAGCTATCACTTGCGATCTCCCAGTGGAAATACAGCACTTTAATGACTAAGAATGAGCACAGAGGTAATCAGCTGTGATATTTCTCTAGGCAGCCAACCAAGAGGTACTTTGGAAAAATGTGGGTCAGTAAGAAGATAACTAATTAAATCTAGTATCAAAGAAGAATCCAAAAGACTAAATCTCAACATTGCAGAGAGGGGAATAGGAAAGTCAGCCAAATGTGGAGGTAGTTAAATGTGAAACCCAACATCAATAATTTATAACTACTTCAGGAAGAAATATTAACCTGAACAGTCTGAATCTTCATTTTAATTTCCTCTTGATATGCGTGTTGTTTTTTCTAAAAAAAAAGGTTTCATGCATTTAATAAGAACAGAATGATGTCTGTCAGAGACATTAGGTAGCACATGTCAGGTTGAATCAAATAACACAACTGTAAGGCTATAGCACAGTAACTGAAGGCTCTTTGAAAGTGTGTGTGAGCGTGCGCGTGTGAGCGTGCGCGTGTGAGCGCGCGTGCGCGTGAGCGTGTGCGTGAGCGTGTGCGTGAGAGTGTGCGTGTGCGTGAGAGTGTGTGTGTGAGTGTGTGTGAGAGTGTGCGTGTGTGTGTGTGTGTGTGTGAGAGAGAGAGAGAGAGTGTGTGTGTGTGTGAGAGAGAGAGAGAGAGAGTGTGTGTGAGAGAGAGAGTGTGTGTGAGAGAGAGAGTGTGTGTGAGAGAGAGAGTGTGTGTGAGAGAGAGAGTGTGTGTGTGTGTGAGTGTGTGAGTGTGTGAGTGTGTGAGTGTGTGTGTGAGTGTGTGAGTGTGTGTGTGAGTGTGTGTGTGTGTGTGTGTGAGAGAGAGAGAGAGAGAATGAACTATTATTAAAATAATTGTGGCTAGAGAATTGAAAACAGTTTGCTTAGCTGCAATTGATGTTCTTGACTGGTCATTAATAATGTCATTTTAGCCCTTGCATGATTGTTTTAATAATAATAATAATAAAACCACAGCCACCACTGGGAGGGGTAAGGATACAAACTAGAACCATGGCATGAGGCAAAAGGTTAAAGAACCCCCACACAATGGCCACAATCCTGCTGCTTCCCTCTTGCAGTCTCTGTTTTATTTTATTTTTTAAAACCACACCAGCTAATGACATGATTAATGCCACAACTAGTTTCACCCTGTGCAATCACATATACAAGTGCTGCACATCTGCACCTGTGCAGAGTCAACTGCAAGAACATTCTAGGATTGTATTCAGGAATCTGGCAATCTTACCCTGCCCCTGTGTTCAAGAGCTGGTTTTGACTATTTGCAAATGCTTAAAGTCATCTCTCCCTAGCCTGCTGCCCTCCAGATGCTGTTGGGCTCCAGTTTCAGTCAGCATCCAGCTAGCATGGTCCATGGCCAGGGATGATGGGAGCTGTATTCTAACAACATCTGGAGGGTGTTAGTTTGGGAAAGGCTGCCTTAAGGAGTAGGCTGCCCATTAGCTACCGGGCCAAGTTCAAGGTTCTAGTTTTGGTGTACAAAGCCCTATGTAGCTTGGGACCAAGATACTGGAAAGATTGTCTTACCCCTTATATACCCAGCCGATCACTGAGCTCTGCAGGTGAGGGCCTCCTGCAGATATCATCTTATCGTTTATTCTGTACAATATAGGAAGCGGACCTTCAGTGCTGAAGCACTTACCCTTTGCAATTCTCTCTCCTTAAATGTTAGACAGGCACCATCTCTGTTATATTTTTGGTGCCTACTGAAAAAGCTAAAATAAACCCTGTGCTTTGTAAAGCTTCTGTTTCAAAATCCAGCTGTGAACAAAATTCTTAACAAATTATTTATACGTGATATTTTAAGTGTTATAGTTGTGTGTGAACATTATACTGGAATAGTGTTCTCTCAGGAGCCATAAACAGATCAGAGTTCACTTTCTGCTATGAAAACAGAAATAAAAACCTCACTGGGACATTTAATCGCAATATGCTGTCTTGGAATTAAAAATCCATTTTGCATCAAGTCTCACTGGAACAACCAACACTGTCTTGTTTATAAAAGTCAATTTTAAACTTTTAGCACACAAACGAAAGAACTCTGAAGCAGATGTTGTTCAGCTTTCAATTAAGCACAATCATATTCCTAAGAGAAACAAATGAATAGTTTTGCACTGTATCTGCAAGTCCATTGATTAAATCCATAATAACCACTAAGCGGCAAGTCTTTAATTTTATTCTGAGTCTTGTTAATAGAGCCATTAAGTTATGAGTTTAACTAATATTGTTGTTGTTATGTGCCTTCAAGTTGATTACAACTTATGACAACCCTATGAATCAGCGACCTCCAATAGCATCAGTCATGAACCACCCTGTTCAGATCTTGTAAGTTCAGGTCTGTGGCTTCGTTTATGGAATCAATCCATCTCTTGTTTGGCCTTCCTCTTTTTCTACTCCCTTCTGTTTTTCCCAGCATTATTGTCTTTTCTAGTGAATCATGTCTTCTCATGATGTGTCCAAAGTATGATAACCTCAGTTTCATCATTTTAGCTTCTAGTGACAGTTCTGGTGTAATTTGTTCTAACACCCAATTATTTGTCTTTTTCGCAGTCCATGGTATGCGCAAAGCTCTCCTCTAGCACCACATTTCAAATGAGTTGATTTTTCTCTTATCCGCCTTTTTCACTGTCCAACTTTCACATCCATACATAGAGATTGTGAATACCATGATCTGAATGATCCTGACTTTAGTGTTCAGTAATACATCTTTGCATTTAAAGACCTTTTCTAGTTCTCTCATAGCTGCCCTCCCCAGTCCTAGCCGTCTTCTGATTTCTTGACTATTGTCTCCATTTTGGTTAATGACTGTGCCGAGATATTGATAATCCTTGACAAGTTCAGTGTCCTCATTGTCAAGTTTAAAGTTACATAAATTTTCTGTTGTTATTACTTTAGTCTTTTTGACGTTCAGCTGTAGTCCTGCTTTTGTGCTTTCGTCTTTAACTTTCATCAGCATTCGTTTCAAATCGTTACTGGTTTCTGCTAGTAGTATGGTATCATCTGCATATCTTAAATTATTGATATTTCTCCCTCCAATTTTCACACCTCCTTCACCTCCACCTTGGTCCAATCCCGCTTTCCTCATGATAGGTTCTGCGTATAGATTAAACAAACAGAGTGATACAATAAACCCCTGTCTCACACACTTTCCGATTGGGAACCAATCGGTTTCTCCATATTCTGTCCTTACAGTAGCCTCTTGTCCAGAGTATAGGTTGTGCATCAGGACAATGAGATGCTGTTGCACCCCCATTTCTTTTAAAGCATTCCATAGTTTTTCATGATCTACACAGTCAAAGGCTTTGCTGCAATCTATAAAGCACAGGGTGATTTCCTTCTGAAATTCCTTGGTCTAT
This sequence comes from Rhineura floridana, assembly GCF_030035675.1. Taxonomy (NCBI): domain Eukaryota; kingdom Metazoa; phylum Chordata; class Lepidosauria; order Squamata; family Rhineuridae; genus Rhineura; species Rhineura floridana. The sequence goes on along the minus strand of NC_084484.1, from coordinate 86,432,020 downwards.
TCCATTATCTAAAGTATGTTTGCTATATGATCTCTGGTGCCTCTTCCCTTTCTGCTCCCTGCCTGGTCTTAATAAGTAAATGACCAGGGACAAACCAGTGCAGGTACAACTCAAGAACCACCAACCCACAGCGCCTCTGTCTTGCTGGGATTCAGACTCAGTTTATTGGCCTCATCCAGCCCACCACCAAGTCCAGGCACCAGTCCAGGACTTGCACAGCTTCTCCCAATTCAGATGTTATGGAGAAATAGAGTTTCATGAGCTTCACAGAAGTAGGCTGAAAAAGCCTAGTGTCTTATTACCTTACAATACTGATTTGAGTTTCAATATTTCAAAATAAAATATCATACAGAATGAAATTACAAGGTACCATTTGCAGTTCAGTAATATGAGAGCATTGGTCTGGAGCCTGATTACTTTTGTGTTTAGGTGTGTAAGCCCCCTTCAACCAGAAAGGTTCAGAAGCATAAGGCAGGGTATTACATTCTTAAATAAGTAAACCATATAGATTTCTCAAAAATATTCACCAGGCCACTTGCTCTTTCCCTGCCTTCCCTCCTCTCCCATCCTTGCATATCAGCTGTGGATTAGTTTGTCCTAATGTTAAACCACAAAGCAAAATTGAGATCAACTGAATGTATAATTTATTTTAAACGATAACTAATCCCACACTTTCATTACCCTTTTTCATTGTCAACTGATTTTACAGCTCTAGGTGTTTTAAATTGCCATTGTGAAGTCCAACTGCATCTAATTTTACAGTGTGTTTAAAACTCTAACAACTATTTACACAACAGCTTTTAAGTGCCATTTCTGAATATGTTTGTTTTACTTGATTCCCCCTCCCCAAGCATAATGCAAGGAATTTTCGAAGTCATGGTGCTATGACATTAACTTTAGTTATAATTCTATGTTTGTGTTGTAACTGAGTTTCTTAAGATGTTCTCATGTGTATATCGCACTGAAGCACTGTCGTGCCTTCTGAGGCTATTCTTGGAAGAGAAAATTTTGTCCATAAACAGGAATTCCCATTTTCGGTGCCAAGCATTTCCCTCATTGAAGAGAAAGGGAATACCTGCTCAGGGATCTATGTGCATGTTAGATCTTCTGTTACAACCCAGATGGAGAGTTTGTGACCGTCCAGATATTGATGGACTACAACACCCATTTTCCCCTAACTATAGGCTATGTTGGCTGGGGTAATAGAGTTAGAGGGCCACAGCTTTAGACCCTTCATTGTTATCACAACTCTGTGAAGGCAGATTTTTTATGTTCCCATTTAGCAAATGGACAATTAAAGCTGAAAACAGATATCTTATCCAATATTCAATAGAGATCTGTAGTAGAAATTGGACTAAGATCAATAATCTACATAGGCCATATTAGGTAATAGGCTGGACTCTGTGAAGACTCCATCTTTATGTCTGGACAGGCAATAAGTGAGCACTGGACTGTTATCTCTGCTCCTTTAACCTACTTCTCATTTCTTCTTTGTTGAATGAGAAAGACATTACATTGGCTTCATTAAAGTATGGTGTTAGTACTGTACAACATAAGCAGAAACTTCAAATAAATAATTAGTGCCACAGCTATTAATCAGTTTGGGCTGGTTTCTGTGCTATTTCTTTGTGACAGTGTACATACCCACTCTTCTAAGCAAAGATGCTATGTTACCCTCACAGCAATATATTTCCTCTGATGTTTTTCCCCATTTCTAAGTTTCTTAAAAACATAATTAGAAATAACAAAGGATGTCAGTCAGATCCACACTTGGGGAAAGAAGAAAGATACTGTTTGACAATTGTTAACTGTAGATTCTTTTTCACTATATGAAATATTCTACTAACTATGCCACAAAATATAATATTCCAAAGTACCACTTCCTGCTGAAAAATGTAACATATGAAACTGCAGCTGATTTAATGCTAAAAATGCTCCTTTCACTATGTTCAATAGAGAAACAACTCCTGACTTTTGTAGCCATTCTGTTAATCCTGCTTTGTTAGCACTATGTCTGCCAGTAGTGGGCAGGGCTGGCACCAAAGGGCAGCCAAATTGGGCCCTGGCCGAGGGCCCTGTGTCCCAGAGGGGCCCTTTGGCCCCTCCTTAGGGTGGAAGGGTAGCTACTCCAGTTCCATGATCTGCAGTAGCAGCAGCTCCCGACCCTGCTGCAGAACACAGAACGGGAGCTCCCAGGCACACACCCCTATACAGACTGAAGGCTATGGTCTAAAGGCACATAAGGCCAGCACCCTGCTGAAGCTAAGCAGGGTCAGGTCTGGTCAGTGCCTGGATGAGAGACAGCCTGGCAACCATATGTCAGCCGCCTTGGGTTTCTATCATGAAAAGAAAGGAGGGGTATAAATGTAATAAATAAATAAATAATAAAAGAGAAGCACCCCTGCCTGAGGTTCTCTAGATGGGCAGCAAAAGTGGAAGCAAGCTCAGTTGGCCTCTGCCACTATTATCTATCCTTCCCACAGACCACCTATGGATCTACAACTGTACACTAGGATCTATTTATAGCCTTTTTTCTGATACAATGTGCAAAGTCCACTGTTTAAGTGAACCTGTTTGTCTTTGAGCTGTCGAGAAGATGGTGTGACATTTCTGTTGTTTTCCATGTGAACAGGGGCGTCACTACCGGGGTGCGGTGGGTGCGGATCGCACCCGGGTGACACCATGAGGGGGTGACACCCAGAGCTGCACCCCCCACACTCCCGCTAGTGACGCCGCTGCCTACCCCTTCTGCAGAGCGCGGAGACGGAGAGGCGGCTCCTCTCCTCACCCGGCGTGCTTCTGCCCTCCCCCCGACTGTCAGCCCGTCGGTCCACGTACCTCCCCTCTCCTCACCAACCACTCCACCCCCTTCTCCGTTTTCCACCCACCTCCCCCTGGTGAATTTCAGGGCTCTCCGGCTTGTTCTGTTTGTTGATCCTTCCTTTGGGGAGGGGGCCGAGAGTGGTGGAGCAGCAGGGGGGAGGGAGGGAGAGGGCGGGGACTTGGGGCTTTGGAGATGGCGGCAGCTCCTCTCATTGCCACTGAGTTGCACTTCTCCTCCTCAGGCTGCAGGGGCCCCCGGCAGCTGGTCCGGTGCGCGCCGAAAGCAGGCACCTGCTCGCTGGCAGTGAAGCCTGGACAGGCCTTCCACCATCAGCGTGGAGTGTGGCGCGTGCGTGTGCACGCGTGCACAACCAGCCACCCCTGTCCATGCCCCTGGGAGGGTGTGCGCTGGAGGTCCGCACCCCCCCCGCACTCCCGCTAGTGACGCCACTGCATGTGAATTAGCACTTCCCAAAACATTTTGCACTTTCTTAATATGTAAAACTTTATTTAAATGCCTCCGGGTGTGCCTCAGGGATTCGTTTGTTAATGTTTCTATAATGCTTTGAAAATGTTCTTTAGCACATTAGACTTTAGTGTTGTAGTTAATGCATTTCCATCTCAAGTGTGTCACATTGCTGGCATTGATATGCTAATATTCATGTTTGTTTCACCCTGAATGTATTTAATGAATTTATGATAAAGGTCCAATGAGGGAACAACTGGCTTCACTACATGCAGAGATTCTGACACACACACATACGGAGAAATGTTGCAAATCTTCCTATAACTTTCTTTCCCTTGGAAGTCCTATGATGCTTTTCCTTAGCAGGAATCTCCACATCTGCCTTGAGGGTGCTTTCCATGAAAATCAGTGGCAGCTCTAAACTACACATTTACTGTTCACATCCAGCGGTGTCACTAGCGGAAGTGCGGGGGGGTGCGGACCTCTGGCGCGTGCCCTCCCAGGGGCATGGACAGGGGTGGCTGGTCTCGTGTGCGCTCAGCACGCACGCGCTCCAACCTAACAATCTCTCCCAGTGATTAAATCCTGGAGTCTGGACCCTGAGGCCCCGCCCCACGGGAGATCATCCAGGCCGCTGGCGCCCTTCCCTCACGCAGCACCTCTGATAACGTCTAAGCACACATGCTGTGCCGCACAGGCCGGGCAGGCAGCTCAGCTTTCCGCCGGCCCTCAGTGGTGTCTGCCTGTCCCGCTTCTTTCTGGACCTGGTGCCGTCCGCAGCCTAGGGGCGGGGCGGTTCTGGTGTAACCCCGTCCATGGTGTCACCCGGGTGCAGCCCGCACCTGCCGCACCCGGCTGGTGACGCCCCTGTTCACATCTGTGGTAGAGAGTTAGCGTGGTTTCTAAGGTCTGTGCTGCGGTGCTGTGTATTTGTCCGCTTGTATGTGTTGGCATGGAGAGTATTAGAGATGACTGTAAGAGTTCATTGGGCTAACTGGATCTTGCTTTTGAGGGGAAAGTCTAGATGAATCCCATTAGAATTCCAGGTTTTGAGGAAACAGGAAAAGGCTAGCCCCTGTTGAAAGGGAGAGTAGCTGTGTAAGTGAGCTCAGGGGACAGTAGGACACTTTTTGTGAACAGCAGTTGGAAGAGAGACATTGATTATTAGCATCATAATGTTGAGGTTTAAACCAACTGTCACCAACCTGGTGGCCTCCAGAAATTTTGGGCTACAACTGCTGTTATCTCCAGCTCACATGGTAATGCTGGCTGGGGCTGTTAGGAGCTGCAGTCCAAAACAACTAGAGGTCACTAGGCTAGGGAAGGCTGATATAAACCCTTTCAGTTTAATAGTTGAAATAGCAAATCCAGTTCTCTATTTTTATATGGAATTTTTAAAAATATAGTAAACAAATAATTTATTCAGCCCCTTAAACAACAAGGTGGTTCTTTTTTTGCCCTGGCTCATCATTTGTAAGCTAAAAGCCTCCTCCAGTCTGGTGCTCTCCAGATGTTTAGGACTAATGCATTGTTTAATCCTGACCATTGCTAGAACATTAGTCTTCAACCCAGGCCATGCTAGCAGAGACTGATTGGATTTGTAGTCCAAGATATCTGGAGGGCACCTGGTTGGATAAGGCTGAACTAAGAAATAATACAATATAATAAGGGCAGACAACTAAAACAAAGAAGTGATCAACATGTGTAAGAGTGGCCCCTGGCCCAGCCCCTGACCTTTACAACTTTAATGTGTTCTTTCTGTATAGTGGCCATATAAGTACAAACTGTAGATGTGTAGATATGGATATGTCCTCCAAAAATTCTGGACACAGGTTGTGCTGAGAAAGCCGACACATATATATAGTGTACAGACATGAAGCCTGCGTAGAACTGGTTGCCAATGCATTTTACCCCCCCCATGTCATTTGATTCATTTACATAGGGACTCTAAGAAAGAGAGAAAAAGAAGGAAGGAAACTTAATAAAAGAAATGCATTTTAACATATTTCTTACCGTCTGCAAGGGATTGAATCGCCCAGATCTCACCAAGGACAGTATTCTCAACTAAGAGGAGAAGCATTTAAAATGCATGCAAAAAAGCAGAAATTTGTGCTTTGATAAGCAGAAAAAGAAAGAAAAGCTGAGGAATAATGAAGTTGTACTCCTCACACTTCTCGTGGTACAATATTCTGTTCCTCTCCCCCACTAGATGAATTCACCATCTAGCATTGGCTGAGGGACTAGATGTAGTTAGCATAGGCCTGAGTGAGAACTGACTCACTTGATTGTCTCATATTTAAAGAAAGTAGAAAGGAATGTTGTACATCAAGAATTAAGCATTAAGATATATCATCTGAGAGGCTTTTTAAGGACAATAGTCAATGGCCTAAATCATTCTCAGCCTCATAATAATAATAATAATAATTTAATTTTTGTGTCGCCTATCTGGCCGAAGTCACTCTAGGCGACGTACACAATTAAATTCCAGTAAAATTACAATTTAAAATACAGAGCAAATACAATACAGCATCATAAAACAGTGTATAAACAACGGGCATTCAGTAATATTGATAAAGATTAGCCCACCCTGGAGGTCCCGAAGGCCTGTTCAAAAAGCCAAGTTTTTAATGCTCGGCGAAATGCATCCAGGGAGGGGGCATGTCGAAGATCGAACGGGAGGGAGTTCCAGAGAGTGGGGGCCGCCACTGAGAATGCCCACTCCCTAGTTCCCACCAACCTAGCTGTTTTTGTTGGTGGTACTGAGAGAAGGCCCTGCGTGGCTGATCTGGTCAGGTGGCTTAATTGGTGGTACTGGAGGTGTTCCTTCAGGTAAACTGGGCCGAGACCGTATAGGGATTTAAAGGTTAATACCAACACCTTGAATTGGGCCCGGAAAACAACTGGAAGCCAGTGTAGATGAACTAACACCGGCGTAATGTGGTCACGGCGGCGGCTATTTGTGAGCAGACGACCCGCCGCATTTTGTACCAGCTGTAGTTTCCGGACCGTTTTCAAGGGTAACCCCACGTAGAGCGCATTGCATATTATACTCCTCCCAGTCTTCTACCCAGTAATAGCATTCAAGACCCTTCATCTATGTGCTCAGTCTTATGTGTGTGTGTTTTAAGTTGTGGCCTGTTTTTGTCCACTTTCCACCACTCTCTAGCCACACAGCTGCAGGCACAAGTGTTTGTTGCACAGACTGGATTCAAATAATCTCTCTCTATTTCTGCTACCAAGCCTAGCACATTTTCACATAGGCTTCATTATTTGCATTTAGAATTATTCAGCTAATATAACCAATGACCACTTCAGAACACTCTGTTTTTAATCTACCAGATTAAACATCAGTACTTTGTCTACTTTACACTTTGGCCATTTATTCATATGCCCATTTCTAATATTAGTGTCATGTCTTCATAAAATTCATGGATTCATTTTCATAATTAAACTGTATTTTTATAGAAAAATAATAATCCTTTAGTATGAGATTAAGAGGAACTTGATTCAGTTTAAATTTTGGATTGTAAAATTCAGTACAGTGCAAAGAAATAAAATATATGTGTCAGTTTAAATATACCCATTGAAGTTGATCACATGATTACTATTGGAGTGAATTAATAAATGAATTAATCAGTAAAATAATACATAATCAAAACGAATGTTTAACATCCAAGACCATAAACTAAATAGAATATACATTTCTTTGAAGTTGAATGATCTAACCCTTCTAAATAGTACAAGTTCATTTCCAGAAATTATTTTTTAATCAGAAGCAGATTTGTTGTGCTATATATTGTATTTATTTCAAGGCTTATGTGATGCTGTACATGTCTTTATACTGAACCAAAATTAATTTAAAACAATATGATGCATGAGGTGCTTGGTTGAGTTTTAAAAGTCTTTGTGTGTGTGTGTGTGTTACCAATTACGGCTGTGATCACCAGTGCAACAACACTGTAGCTAATAATAATAATAATAATAATAATAAATACAACATTATAATTTTTAACTCTTCAAGGTACATGATACTAGTAATTATTGGGTATTGGTGATCATGAAAAATCCACTCTCAGTCAGGAAAAGTCCTGAGTGAGCAGACTTTTGGAAGCTCTTCCAGTTGAGCCTTTTATTCTGCACCATCCCTGCCTTATTCACTGATTTTTCAGAGGGTCATTTTCTTAAATTGCTCCCCTTCTTAAAGCAAGCTATCATTCTTTAAATGGAGGTTGTTGCAGTCTGTCATATCACAAACAAACAAAAAATCCTTTCAAAAAATCCTGGGGAGGGATGTGAAGCATAGCTTGGGGGCAATGCCCCCCCCATGGCTACAGGGCAGTTACAACCACAAAACATGAGCATTCACTCAGAAAACATGAATACTAAGTGCCAAAGGACATAGGCAAAAAAAAAAAAATCTCCATAGAACATGTATGTACACATGCACAAATATACAAATATACAAAAGTGCAACACACTAACATGATTAGGCAAAGCTGCTTATCCTCACATGCACATCAAATAGAAGAGGAAGGGGGCACAGAAAAGACAGTGAGAAGGAAGCCCCCAGAATAAATGGCCAATTCAGCAAAAAACCCACAAACTATTAAAAACCACAGTCTGCCACCAGTGCATGTTCTGTTGCAGAAGCAGCAACCCACAGCTCTAAGGGAAGCTCTTGCAAGAACCCAGAAAAATACTGAATTCCATTTCCATCTAATATACAAACCTTTTAATTATTGTTATTCCTCTGTTCTTCCTTTCACACTTACACATGCTAACGCTACCTCCTCATTCAACAGTTACAGGTGGGATAAGAAATTCCTATGCTGATTTTGAATAAACAATGCAGTGAATAAACCAACCACACAATTTCCCACCTTCCTGTTTGACCAGAGGAATATAATAACCAAGTTAGCATCCAAATTGCTGGTGTCCACACTCCTAGCATCACTACTGTACTGCACTTTATTTTAAGTCTAGTGAAACATAGCACAGCTCCATGGTGCTATATTTACTGTTTTTTCTGTTTTACAACCTTTTGAGGCCAGAGAGAGAGAAGGCTACAGTTACCATAATGTTGTGCTGTGTTTCCCGAACGATGGAGCACAGTATAGTACTGTGTTCATGGCATATTGCTCTTGCTGTTAAGGTCAGGAGAGGAAAATATTATTAGCAGGCAATGCTGCATTTCTATAGCACTGTGGCAATAATGTGTTCCTCACATTGTCAAGACCAGGAGAAAAAGATAGAAGGAACAGTGATATTATTTACAATAATTTTATATCAACCTTCATACAAATCCCAAGGCAGTTTACAAATAGTAAGCACACAACTTCAGAAAATAATACATTAAAACAAAACGAGCAAAAGGATGTCACAATAAATAGACTAGAGTAACCATAATTTTCTACCCAGCTGGACACCATCTTATCAGAGATACCTAAGGAGGATAAAAGTATCCTCCTAGGCGATTTCAGTGCAAGAGTTGGGCATGATTTTGATTTATGGCCAGAAACCATTGGGAAAGGAGGAGCTGGCAATAGCAACCTGAATGTAGTTCTACTTCTGACTACATGTGCAGAGCATAATCTTGTTATTACAAACACACTCTTTCACCAGAAAAATAAATTTAAAACATCATGGAAGCACCCACGGTCAAAACACTGACTGGCATCTCCTGGATTACGTAATTGTCCGTGCCAGAATTCATCGTGATGTACTCCTCACTAGGACCATGACGAGTGCTGATGACTGCTGGACAGATCACTGATTAATTCTATCCACTATGGCCATTAATATTGTTCCTTAACACAGGCTCCAAGGAAGAAAACTAAGGTGTAAAATGAACATCCACACCCTTCAAGATCCTATTAAGCAAGCTTGATTTCAAACAACTCTTAAGAAACATCTACCCATGGAACTCCCTGAAGACATCGGAGAACACTGTATTAAACTGAAGACATCCATTATTGCAGCATGTGAACAAACTATTGGATATCAAACTAAGAAATAGCAGGATTGGTTTGATGAGAATGATAGTGAGATTGAACATATCAATGACAAGAAAAGGAAAGCCTTCCAGATATGGCAGAAAGACATTAACAGTGCTGCTAAGAAAAAAAAGCTATGCCAGTGCAAAGGCTGAGGTCCAAAGAAGATCTACTGAACTTAAGAACACCTGGTGGATAAAGAAAGCTCAAGAAGAGATTTTAATGTTTTAATGTATTTGTATGTTTTTATTCTATATGTCACCAAGAGTGGCTGGACAACCAGCCAGATGGGCAACTAATAAATCTAAGAAATAAAGAAATAAAGAAATCCAGCACTTTGCAGATGCTCACAATGTACAGGGCTTTTTTAATGCCACAAAGGCCATCTATGGACTTACAAATTATGGTACAAATCCCTTACATTCAATGGATGGTAGCAAGCTTCTTAAGGATAAAGAATCTATTGCACTGCATTGGAAAGAGCATTACCATGACCTCCTTAATCGTAACTGGTGAGGTCTACTCACAAATTCCACAACAACAAACTAGAGACGAGCTTGCACTATCCCCTAATTTCGATAAAGCCATTAATCAAATGAAGAATAACTAAGCTAGTGGACCTGATGGGATTCCTGCTGAAGTATTTAAAGAAGGTGGGCCTGAACTTACACAACAGCCTCATAAGCTCATAGAAAAAGTCTGGATGAGGGAGGAAATCTCAGAAGACTTTAGGGATGCCATAATTATCACTCTTTTCAAGAAGGGTGATAGAACAGATTGTGGGAACTATCGAGCTATGTTTCTTCTTGCTACCACAGGTAAAATGCTTGCAAGGATCCTCACAAATCGCCTCCTACCTATCTCAGAAGATGTCCTCCCCAAATCTCAAAATGGTTTCTGCACTTCCAGGGGGACAGTGGACATGATCTTCACTGCACGACAGCTTCAAGAAAAATGCTGGGAGCAGAATCAACCTTTATATATGGCATTTATTGATCTGACTAAGGCCTTTGATACTGTGAATCGAATCGCTCTCTGGACCATCCTTCTGAAAACTTTTTAACCTCAGTAGACTGAAAGCAAAAAGTAAAGTAATTACAACCTCTGTCGTATAACTTCAATATGCCAATGATAATGTCGTTTCCGCACATTCAGAGAAAGATCTTCAAACTATCCTAAATGTCTTTGCAGAAGCATATGGAAAGCTTGGGCTTTCACTGAATATCAACAAAACCAAAGTGCTTCATCAACATGTGCAAACTAGTCCCTCTGTAGCACCATCAATCCAACTTAGTGGTGCGATGCTGGAGGACGTTGATCACTTTTCCTATCTTGGCAGCCATCTTTCTGTACAAGCTGTCATTGATGCTGAAATTCAATGTCATCTGAACTCTGCAAGTGCCACATTCTCCCAAATGAAGCTTAGAGTGTTCGAGGATTGGGATATTCGCAGGGAGACCAAAATGCTTATTTACAAAGCCATTGTACTTCTGACCTTACTGTACGCCTGTGAAACATGGACCATTTATAAATGTCACTCCCAACTTCTTGAAAGATTCCACCAACGCTGCCTCCAGAAAATTCTGCAAATTACTTGAGAAGACAGATAGACTAATGTTAGCTTTTTGGAAGAAGCAAAGACTACCAGTGTTGAAACAATGATAATTCAACATCAACTTCACTGGACCGGCCATGTTGTTTGAATGCCTGATTGCCATCTTCCAAAGCAGCTACTTTACTCCCAACTTAAGGATGGAAAACGGAATATTGGTGGACAGCAAAAGAGGTTTAAAGATGTTCTTAAAGCTAATCTTAAAAATTTTAACATGAGCATCGAAAACTGGGAAGCTTTGGCCCATGAGCGTCCCAATTGGAGGTCGGCTATTATCAAAGGTGCTATGGACTTTGAAGAAGCACGAGTACAGGGTGAAAGGGACAAGCAAGCTAAGCAAAAGGCATGTCAAACAAATCTTCATCGCAACTGTCTTCTATCTGGAAACCTATATCCTCACTGTGGGAGGCTGTGTGGATCTATAACTGGCCTCCACAGTCACTTACAGACCCACCGTTAAAGACCTTATCTTGGAAGACAATCTTACTCGGCCACGAGTGATCGCCAATGATGAATGAAAAATGATTCTAGGTGATCTTTCACAGCTTGGAATCAATCACCCACAAAAGCCTGGGTGAATAAATGCATTTTCAATTATTATTATTATTATTATTATTATTATTATTATTATTATTATTATTATTATTATTATTATTGTCTTTATTTATACCCCGCCATCCTTCCAAAACTGGAACTCGCAGCAGCTTCCAGATAAAAACACATATAGTTAAAACATACAGAGTCTAGATTAAAATAAAATTAAACTAATTCCAATATTAAAACCATTCGTACTTATAGCTAAAAGAGAATTAAAAAAACCAGTTTAAAAATGGAGGAATTTGGCATTAGCAATGCAGTTCCCGTAAAGCCCTATCTTTAGCAGCTGTCAATACCAAAGGCTTGTTGGAATAGAAAGGTCTTTGCTTGATGCCGGAAGGACTGCAAGGAGGGGGTCATTCTTACATCCCTAGGAAGGGAATTCCAAAGCCTAGGGGCAGCGACCGAGAAGGCCCTATCACACGTCCCCACCAGTCGTACTTGAGAGGGTGTGGGTATTGAGAGAAAGGCCTCTCCTGAAGATCTCAGGGTGCCCGAAAGATTTTCAAGAGGTGCCCCAAACTCAGCAGTTAGTGCCTGCTTTATTTCATAGCAGCAGTTGCTATAATATAGAAAGGCAGTTCTGTGTTACAGCAGCCACAGTAGATATGAGTGGAAGATGAGCCTACCAGCAAATGAAGCAAGGGGTGAATAAACGTCTACTTTTTGGGGGGGGGGGTGAAATTTAATAAATAAATAAATTAGCCACCAATCTAGAAATGCAGAAGTACCTATATGGTATACAGTTAGGGCTACAAAAGGTGGAGAAAGGGGCAACCAAAATTATGAGAGGGCAGATCCCATTTGCAAAAAAAAAGCCTTGGAAAATACCGTATATTCTGGCGTATAAGACGACTGGGCGTATAAAACGACCCCCAACTTTTCCAGTTAAAATATAGAGTTTGGGATATACTCGCCGTATAAGAGTACCCCTGCTTATGACATGCAGGTACTTAGCAGGAAAACTGTCACTTATAAACTTATAAATATTAATATTTGGATTGTCCAGTTGTTTTGTTTTTGTGCCTAGGAATTACCACCAAAAACTGGGGAAAGATGTGAGAAATCTTTTTTTTAAAAGCAACATTAAATGCCTAGACTCTAGTTTCCAACACTATGGAGTATTTATTGATTGATTAAGAGAATTTATATCCTGCCCTTTTGCTGTTAAAAACAGAGCTCAGCACAGCTTACAAATATAGTAAAAACAATAAAAATACACAATCAGATAAAAACAAGCCAAAATGTTAGGAAAAGGAGTCTTTCACACCACATGCTCAGTTCTACATACTGTTGCAGCAAGTTTTACAAGTTCCTCCAGTATTCCACTGGTGCAGGCACTCAGACATTCAAAGTACTGTATGTTTCTTAGGTTTTATAAAAGCAGAGCTTTGCTTAACTCAAAATTTCTTCTCCCTTTAATAACCACATCTACACAGGTTCCACCTCCATACTCAAAATGAAACTGAGCCTGGAAGTGTACAACAACCCCACACATACCTTGCTAATTCGATTATCAATGCCAGGATGTCTGTCTTATCGACTACTCTCCCGCTCCCCCCCCCCCACACACACACACTGGGCATCATGAAAGACCCAGTCCTGGGCTCAGAAAGAAAATAAATATCTGGTCCTCTTCAAAGTATTGATAAGCCTCTTGTTTTAATTGAAATAATAATTATAAATTCTTGTTCTTATCACTAATGGAAGTTAATTATCTTATGCTGCTGTTGCTTCTATGGCTGTAACGGAGTGAGGTTAAAGATAAGTGAAATGCAAATAGGAAAAAAAATACAGAAGGCAGTAACGCTTTCCTAAATGTAATACCATACCAACCACAACAAGATTCCTATAAGGCAAAAAACTAAGCATCTCACAACCAGTCAGGATTCCTAACCAAAAACCAAAAATATGATAAATGAAGAAATATTTATATAAGCATAACTATCAAATATATTTATTATTTACACAAGCTGTAAAGATATTTATAGTGCAATCCTAAATTTATTTATTCAGAAGCAAGTCCCAGCGTATTCAATAGGGCTTACTCAAACAGGGACAGAACTGCAACCTCAAGTGATAAGCAACTTCATTCACACAACCCAAAATTCCGAATCATGCCACTTTACACTGTTTTGCAACTGTTTATACTTGTTTTTATGGTTATTGGATTTTAAATGGCTTTATTTCTTGTTGTGAGCTGCCTTGGTTTCCAACCCTACCTCACAGGGGTGTTGGAAAGACTCCATACACACACGCACACACTGCAGATGTATAAATACATACAGCCCATATAATAGTTTATTGTCAAACCAATTGGTCATTGCAGAAAAATCAGTATTAGTTTTTTAAAAATCAGTATTAGTTTCCTACAGAATAGAAACTGCAATACCTAAGTAAGCCCTGCCTACTTGCTTTAAAATAGGACTGGGGGGGCAGAAAGAGAACACAAACACAATTCTTTTTTACATTCACTCCAAAGTCCCATTGATTTTCAGCACATTCATAATCATGTCTACTCAAAAGTAATTCCTACTGAATTCAATAGGATTTACTCTGGACATATGGGATTAGCACTGTTTTTACCCCCAAAAGCAACTATTGGGAAGGTTTTCAAAACACTGCCCAGGATCTGACTCCTACACACAACCGGGGGAAAAACTGAAATGTATATACCTACCCAATTTATGAGATTTTCAGATAAACAGGAGGGGAAACCACCATTTTCTGGCCTCGCAATTGCAGACACTGCCACCAAACAAACACTTCACTGATTGGCTGAAATCCTGAACGGGCGGGGTTAAAGCTACGAAGTGCTATACAGTAGTTTAAAAAAAGATTTAACCGAGGGGGGGGGTGCCTGACGTTTTTATATATATCTCGAGAACCGCACCACCTAGAAACTTAATTTTTTTTTTAAATGAAAGCTGAGAATCCGGGCCACCTAAGGGCCTATCCGGGCGCCGGGTGGCATGCTTAGAATCTGGGTAAAACCCGGCTATCCAGGCAATATGGCAACCCTAATAAGACGACACCCGACGTATAAGACGACCCCCGACTTTGGAGAAGATTTTCCAGGGTTAAAAAGTCGTCTTATATGCCGGAATATACGGTAAGTAAGTATAGGGAATGAGTTTATTTTTAAAAAATGCATGGTATGACAAAAGTGTTTAGGTAGTTTTTCTCCTTTTTTCACAACATAATAATTGGTGATCATTCCATAAAAATTGATTGGCAATAGGTTCAGGGCATGCAAAACAAAGTACTGTACTTGTTTGCAAAATGCATAATTAATGCCAAATTTATGGAAGTTAAGTGTATCTATGGCTATTACAATGTCTAGATGGTGCATCCTAGTTCAGAATATCACTTTCTGAATGTCAGTTGTTAGAAAGAAGCAACAGGAATGAATTATTTCCTTCAAGCCCTGCTTATGGGCTTCCCAAAGGCTTAACATTTGTGCTGAAACACACAGTTCAATAGGATAAAAAAAGTTTGACACTACTTTGATTTTGTGTCTTCTGAGAATGTGCAGTGGAAACTCCTTTGTCTTAAAACTCATAGATGAATCATTAAATTATGGCAAGTGGAGTAAAGGTCTCTTTATTTCTTATGACTTACATTCTTTCTGTAACCACTTTACCCCAGTATTTGTTGACATGGTAACTAATGCCTAGGGTCTGAAGTGCAGGTTATTTCTATCTACACACTATTTTCTCTCATGCCATAGTAGACTACATGATAATGAGTTATCTATCTTAAAATTGTATCTTGCCTATATGTAATGTAAGATAGACAGAATTTGTCTGTTTCTGGCTGACTGAAAGTACAAACATAGTGACAAAATGTGGTACGTATTATGTTACTTGGGATAGGAATCAAACATTTCCCTTCCTATGACTGTACCATCTCATTTTTCACTTCTTTTGAAAAGTGTCTTCCATTAAATACCACAATACCTAAAAGTTCAGAGAGGAGGCTTGAAAGCTTTACTTGTGCAAGGTTACTCTGCCCTAAGTACAATATCATTCACACTGTTCAGAAGGGCACCCTAATCCTGTGGAGAAATTTTCTGGGGATACAGGGCCTGCAGAGGGGAAGAAAAAGACAGGTTGTACAAGCTGCCTTATGCTCATGCAACTATTAGATACAACCTAAAATCTTTATGATTATTACAGAGTAGAAATGCAGACAATCTGTTTGTATATATAATATTGAATATTATTTTGTAGGGCAGAAATCGTAGCACCAAGTACATATAACTGCTCAAGAAATGTAACAAGTATCCATTTGGAAGTGTAATTGTCACTCTATTCTACAAATATATGGTTACACAATTTTTATACCTGTTGCCTAATGATTCCTGAAACATATTATATTGGATATTTTCACTTTGAACATTTATCAGATCATAAGATTTCCAAGTTTTACAGTATCTTTTTAAAGTAAAATGAATAATCATAAAAGATGATGAACTGTCATACTGAGAGTCCATTCAGGAACAGCAAGCACATCTCAGTGCAAGCCTGTCGCTATGGGTCTGTCATTGTATTTCATTTCTATCTCATAGAAATAAAATAGGGTTGAAATAATATAGCTAATTGTTTGGTGTAACTATGATTTTAGAATGTGGACTTCCCTGGTAGGGTTGCTCCATTCCAAATTTCCCCATGACCAGTGTAAGACTTTAAGTTTTCCTAGGCTGGGTAGAGAGTTTGGATTGCTCTGGCCGTGATTAACAGGGTTTTCCTTTAAACCAACAGGCATATTCATGGAGTTAGACAATATTGCATAGTTGTTACAATATAGGCCCATTGTGGTTATGTATTAGATACTTTTCAGGTTCTCCTTAGAAGTTGATTTTTTTTGCTATTCCCACAGCAATACTAATTCTGTCCTGGATGTCCTTAACTGTGAATGGTGAAAAGCTACATAATCTGAGACCAGTAAGCGTTCCTTGACTGAATGGTTTTCTATTGACCTCACATAAACAATAATGATTAGCTGTGTCCACAGTGACTCTGATTACAATCAAAAACATCAGCTTCAAGAGGAAAAGAAGCAGTGATTTAAAGAAGTGGCCAGTTACTTTTATCTTGCTCACCTGGTCAGTACATAAGAAAGGAACTATCTTGAGGTGTCCTCTTTTAAAACAATAGATCAAATGTCATGACAAAGCAATATGCAAAATTGAAAGAAAAAACCACACCTTGCAACCAGAAATGTTAAGCCACCTGTGTAGATTTTCTTAGGTAATGCCTAATGAATCACTCCATAGCTGGTCTTGGGGACCCAAAATGTGAATGTGCACTAACTGGACAACATTTATGATTGTTTGCCTTTTTACTGATCTGTTATATTCCTTACTTTATGTAAACACTGTTAACACAAATTCCACTATTGAAACCTGTCAATAATAGGTGTTAATGTATTAATTTAACCTGTGGTTTGTAATTGAATGTTTTTGCACCATTCAGTTAATATATCTTCAAAAAGTGCTGAGATGATCATTTATTTATTATTTAGATTTCCCCCCCTTTTTCTGTGATTGTAATATAGTTTCCAGTGCATTATAGATAGTTTCATTAGCATTCAATAAAAGAAGACAAGACAGAAAGACAGATGAAGATTCAGGGATTCTAGCTAGTTTTCCAGGGCTTTTCACGGGAGTGTGTTTGAGTGCTGATAAGGCCTTGCCTATATTAAACAGACAAAGACAAAGGTCCTATCTGAGCCAAAATACTATATGGGCTTATTTAATAAGAAAGAGCAATCAATCAAATCCATATGAAAACTCAAAAACTTGCCCCTTTTATTACACTTTCTGAGTTTTGCTGTTGCCTAACTTTTCTATATTAAAACAAATGTGGCTTCATATACTGCTAGACAGTTGAACATATCCTGCCTCCCCTGCTTTTTTGGTGCCATTCAATTGCTATTTCAGGTGTTTTTCTCATAAAAAAGGCATCATACAGTTTATTTCTTCCAGTTTCTGTTGTGCCAAGCCCAATAGCTTCAAACAAGCAAGCTGGATTGCATTCCATGCCAATGAAATTACTCTGCATATTGCTTTATGGAAGTATTTTTTATTTGTAAATATCCACATGCCAACTTTCATGGGAAAATTTAAACTAAACAGCAGCTATAAATCAGAGTTATGGCTCCTTTCTGTTCAATATTCCAGCAATTGCATAAGCACTAATAGTTAAGATGGGCAATTCCAAGCTTTTTAGAGAGATTCATATGTGCATTCTGAACAGAATTACACTGGGGAACACTGGGGAATATTTAAAGCCATATGAATGCTGGAAGTAAGTGCAGCATATTTACTGACACTGTAGAGATGAAACTGCTGTGCCATATTCACTGTCTCTGTGTATAAGAAAATGTCACTTGCCAATTTTTCTAGCTCTGTTTCTATCAGGTCATCACATCAACTATATGAAAATACTATGAGAACATCTGATAAGGTTTTTGTTGTTGTTGTTTTGGTTTTTCTAGGAAAAATCATTGGCTGGAGTTGATTAAGAATATAAGGTGATCCATGATGGATTATCTCTTTTTGTTGTTTTCCAGTTGTAACTAGAACTAGGGGTGGGGGAGATATTTTTAAAAAGTTTAAAGAAAGAAAGAGCCCCAACCGAAGTCAGATTATATACAGAAGATTTGAGGATTAGATAAGGGAGTAATAAAACAATCTAACTTGTTATAATATTTTTTCAGCATTGTAGTCTTTCCTTTATGCCATTATGATGAAACATGTAAAAAATCCTAAATGAAATAATATATTCATTTTTCACTATTCTGATAGTCAGAATTGCTTTGCAAATCAGATGCTAGACTTATTTGTTGTTTTTTATAGACCATTTAAATTATACATGAAGGTTTTCTGTCTAAAAGTAGTGCTTCTAAACATCACTGTTTGCAGTGGAATCCAATCCGCAATTCAGTGTAGCTTCAGTCCAGATCTTCCAGGGAGCCTTTGCTACACACAAAGTTGGCTGATAGGCCATTCAGCATCCCAGCAGCTCTTTCTCTTCACACTAGCAATGGCAAAGCATTGTGCGGATGCACTGCCGGATGCTCTGAACTAAAATTATCCCTGGGAACTTAGCAGATATTATATACATGATTCAAGGTAAGGGAGCAAAGGTGTGTGCATGAGGGAGAATCCGCTGTTCAGAAGAATGGGTTTTAATGCCATTCAGTCAGCATCTTAAGTCTCCTATTCTGATGCAGGAGTCTGAGCAATAGGTGGGAGGGGATGCTTTTGTACTTGAAATCAGAAGGTCCAGATTAAGTGTTTTTATTGTAATGAGCAGTACAGCATGTATGACAAAATGAAATGGTGATCAAAGCTCCCCCAGAAATGTATCTTTCATTACGTATCTGCTCTCTAGATACATCTAATTATATAAGAAAAAAATAAGTAAAGGCCAGCAGCCCCAAGCTACAACGTGCATTGAGCATCTCTGGGCTTTCTGCTTTTGAAGTCTCCTTGCAGCCAATTTAGCTGAATTCTCTGGAGGGGGCATTTCATGCACACTTATCTCTACTGGCATCTCCTCATTTCTATAATCCATCTGGGAGAGTCAGATTCTAGCAGTAACAGACCATTTTACAATCTTGACTCTTTCACTGAGCCGCAAGGTGCTATTTTGAGAGTGTTCTTTTGAAGCATTTAGATGCATGCGACTACAGCTTGCAGTTAACTTTTGTATTAGGGTGTATATGCAACATGTATTTGTGAGATTTCATTCTGGATCTTAATTTTACTGTGAAGAATTTCAAACCTTGTTATTAAAAATCTCTTATTGACTTCTTTCTTGACACTGCAATCCATTTATATAACTGCCACTTCAGCTAAGCATTAATATATTATAATCCACTGTACTGCAGGGAGCAGAGACATTAAACAATATTTAGGCTTCTACTACATATTTGAATTTTGAGGACACTCAAGGATCAGCAGGACTGCATTGTCAATAACTTGTCCTGCCTTCCTGTTGTTAATGTTTCCTATAGGATTGTCATTTAGTATGCCCCATTATGTCAAAAGAAAATTAATTCTCAAATTTATCTAAGTATATGGAGCAAAATATTAATTCATAATATTATAGGTAGTCTTTTTAAAGTTTACAGATAACGTTTAAGGATCGCTTTAAGAAAGAATAATTTAAACCTCACATTTTTTTATTTAAGTATCAGTGAGTTTTCTTAAAATTTTCCTTGAATGTCATTATTGGTGGTATCTTGGTAAGTATCTTCCTAAGATTGTTTTTTAAAAAACAATATAGCACCGTCTGCATGAATTTCTGATTTTTTCCTTGGTTAAATCAGAACTCATGTGTCATAGGAGTTTTGCATCTTCCACCAGGTATGTCAGGTAGTACTCTTAGTGTCATAACACTGGAGGAGGGAGTGTTCACATAAAGAGCGATCATATGTTTTAAGCTATACATTCTTTGTAGAATTACAAATGGATAATTTCAGTGGCCCTTTAGTATAATTTTCTGCAGCATAAACAGTGTAGGACTCTTCAGAAAGATGGAGTGATATAATTACCAGGTGCACATTAATTCATTAATCCTTCCTGGGTAGAAAATGCTTCATATTCTTTTCCTATGGCCCATTTGTAAAACTATAAATATCTAAATTGTGTCAAGCAAGAAGTCACACTCAGTGGTGCCTCTTTTTGTTCAATTTCATGCACTGTTGCTTTGGGTTTGTAAAGCAGTTCTTCGCATATCTTTTTCATGATGAGCATATCCCAAACTCAAAAACTGTTAGATCAGTTATTACATAGTTTAAATTACTTATAGTTATACCGTTACTAGGAAGATGAAGCAAAATATTCAGATAGATAGGATATCTCTGGTCTTATAGCAATGGTCATTGGCCATTACTTTAATACATTAAAAGCATTCCTAGATCATTTTGGGAGCTGTGTTATGCATGTTGTCAAACCTGCTTTAGATGATGATGATGATGATGAAAAAAACCATCTAGATGTACCAGATTTTTTTTTAAAAAAAATACTGTAAATTACCAAAGAGAAAATTACATTACTTCTGGGTCCCACCTGAATGCCAAGGATAACTTGTTACTATTTATTTTCTGCCTTTTTAGTCACAGTTCCTTTTCAACTGGCCTTGGCCCTCTTCATGTGTGTTACCTCTTCTTTCCTAAAGTTGCTTAGGAAAATTATATCATCTGATAGCATTTTTTGCTTTAGTTAATTTTTAGTGCCCATCTCGTGCGGTGAGCTGATGGATTCTTCATACATAAAATGTATTCTTGCACTTTATTTAATTTATCTTGTTATCTGTGTGGATCTTAGTCCTATAATGCTAATTGGAATTCCAGTGAAATTCTCCCTTTTTACTTTGAAGTAAAGAAAAAGCCCTTCAAAACATCAAAACTGACATTCACCTTGGAAAGCTGCAAACGAGAACTCTATAGCCATTAGGTTTGCAGTCAGGAAAATAAAAGAGCTTGCAGGAGGAGAAATTGTTCACAATTGGCAGTAATTTCAAACAATCTTAGTAACACTGGAGCAGCCGGAGGCCACTATTCTATTTTCTGTGTTTAATGGTTTTGTGTGTGAGGAGCCAACCTAAAGATGTGGTGATAATGTCAGATGAGCTGGAGTCAACAGTTATAAACTGTTATACATGGGGCCAGTTTGGATGCGTCTCCTCAAAATGGTTTATCGTGACCCCAGAGATACATTTACACAAAGAATGTCTCATATGAACCAGGATCTGAATAGATACAGATTCTTTTCTTAGAAATGGTTTCTGCAATTGATGTTGTACCTTTTTTTCAGCTGTCACATACTCATAGGAGTCACCTCAAGGAAAACTGGTTGTACCAGTGGAGAGCCCATAAAAGACAGTGTCTACGTGAATAGGCCCTTAGGGACAAAATTGACTGGTTGAGTAAACCATAGGCTCCTTTTGGGAGGAAGGGCAGAAAATAAATTTAATAAATAAATATTTAAAAGTACCGAAAACGAATGCATTTTTGAAAGTTGCAATCCATAGCATATTGGTTGTTCATAAACTATACTGAAATAAATAATATTAGTGCTTCATCATTTGCATCTGAAAATATTGGCCTATTTTAAAATATATTTCAAATATTCTTGATAATTGTAAACCAATGTCTATTTACTAATGGTTTATCCTAGGAAAAGAGAATGTGTGCTTTTGTAAACTGAAAACATTAACAATATCCTTTTATTTATTTTATACATTTGTATCCCATTGGTCTTCTGAAGAGTTCAGAGCACACTGCAAATACAACTCCATGATCTAACATCAGGTTGAGAGACAATGAGCTGATTCAAATATAACAGCAAACTGTGGTTTGTTCCTATTGGAAATAAATTCTGTGCTCAGATGTTGCTTTTCACTCTTACTTTTCTTTCATGCTGTGCTTCAGTAAGTTCATGGTTTGATCAAACAGTTGGTTGTCATTACATCCAAACTGGCAAAGTCTTGTTTTTGACTTGCCTTTCAAACCAGGATTTGTAGGGCAGTTTCATTTTCTGGTTTGCAACCCTGGTTTGGAAAAACGTAAAAACCATATTTTGCTAGTTCAGATGTAAGAGGCAAAGGCTACTTGATCAAACCAGAAAGATACTAACTGAAGTGGAGTGTGCAAAGTGAGGAGAGTGGAGGAAGGAGAGTGCAAACACAAGTCTTGTTCCTGTACCACCAAACCACGGTTTAGCATTATATTTGAAATGAGCCACTGAAGGAGAGTGCTCAGGACTAGCCAGCAGGTTTCACAGGTGATTGGGGATTTGAACCTAGGTTTTCCCTTATCCAAAACCCATCATTTGTCAGCATACCACAGTGGTCCCCACTGTATCTATTATAGAAATAAGAAACAAATTATTGTTAATGAGTCTTTATGTTTTGGGTTATTTCAGTTTATTTTATGGGTATTGTTTCACAGAGTGTATATTATAATAATTTTTAAGTGAACAAGAATAAAGCACTAAAATATAATGCAAAATGGAATGGAATTATCTGACTGGATTCTGCAAGTTTTCAGTCTTGTCCAGCAAAGGCACAGCTTTCACTTACGATATTTTGTCATTCTAAAGTATTCTTTTCAATGTACCAACACTGAATAATTAAACCTTGCAAATACTTCTCTTAGAAACATATTTTTCCTTCATGGGTATAAGGGAAAATGTGTACACCTGTGTGTGAAAATAGGAACTTCTCTAGTTTACAATATACCATTTGCTGGGTTCCTAGAAGTGGTTTCCAAATGTATATATGACAAAATACACACTTGTGTAACTTTCATATGATGATGTACTCCCCCCCGTTCTAGTGTCCTTAATGAAATGTTATATAAAACTAATTTTAGAATCAGATACAACTATCTCTAACTATCCAGTGTATGTATTTGCAGCTTTAGTCAGCAGGAGGCAGAAAAGACAATGTATGGGACAAACGTTCTACTACTCTGAATACTTCATTTTAGTAATTACACATTTTCAGGATTGCAGTTTTATAGTCTCACAAAGTGCAGTACCTCCCATCATGGTGGCGAGAAGAGAATTTAAAAGGACTTCTGTTGCACATGTCAGCAAATGTTTTTCTACTTAGAATATGAATTGGGATTTGAATCTAATTTCTTTGAATCAAGAGCAATAGATTTTTTTAAGAAGTCATGTTATCACCTTTAACATGGCAAACATTATAATTCTAAAATATATGAAGTTGCTTTGGCAACCTTGGTGAACCTGTTTTGGCAAGTCTTCACTCAGGTTTTTACTAGGTATAGTGCATCAATTGCATTGTAGCTGAGTGCCAAGTTACAATAAGCCAGTTTCAGAGCCTATAGATTAGGACCTTACTTCTCTGCTAAATGAGCTGTCCAATCAACCTAGCCAAGTTTGCTGAGCAATAAATTCTAGCTATAGAACTTCAGGTTTGAAAAGATGCATGATTTTGTTTATTTTACTGTTCCATCTGTCAATACTACCTACAGATAGTTGAGGAGGCTATAATTCATAAATTAGTTTTATTGGTGTTCTAAACTTAAGCCAATCTGTAGCCACTTTAGCCATATATTATCATTATAACAATCACATATTGTTAGCTTGATTGAAATGCTTACCATGTATAAGTCAATAGATGTGAGCAATTGCAAATAATGGAGATAAATGATTGCATGTGGTATTTGTAATTCATAAACAGCTGTTTTTGTGGTTATGCCCTTAAATCCCATTCAGTTAAATACAGCTCATCTAGTTTAAGTGACAGTATCCTATCTTAAATAATTTGTGGATCACATTGAACATATTTACATAAAGGTTTTATTCTAATATTTTATATGTACGACTGAAGATTTTATCCATACAAAATGTATGGATTCTCTATTTTTGACAGTTGGTTTCTTATATCTCAAATTATTATCCGAGAGTTGATAATGGTCGATTGTAATACGTTGTTCAAAAATAAAATTGTAAGACAGTTGGCATCAAAAGCTTTTTGGTGACCTTTTGTCATTAACCCTAATGGAGCGTGGACTCATTTCTGTTTTCCCACAAACAAGACCTTCCATAACTTTATATCATTTTTCTTTCTAGTGCAATAAATGCAAGATAAAGATACCCTTTAAACTATTGAATATTTTTAAAAAGACCTTGCACGTATGGATTTCTATTCAGTTTCCTGCTAATCATTGCTTTAAGATTTCAATGTTAATCAACAAAATATGTGCATTTCATAGCGTTACATCCTTTTTGGGTTGAAGAAGGTTGAAACAAATGCACTTATCGTCAGTTTGTTCTGCTCTTAATCTTTCCCCTCTTTCTTTCTTAGTACTACATTTTTGTTCTCTTTCTAGTTAAATTAGACAAATGCAAACAAAGTTCTTGATAGCACAACTAAGGAATTAATTCCAGCTCTGCAATATGAATTATGTAAGATAGGTGTGTTAGCCAGCTTCTTGCTCTATGGTTTTGGCTGCTGGCACTCATTGGGTACACATCTTTTCTGCCTTGGTTCATCAGACACAAACTACTAAAACAATTCTGCTAGCCTCAGCATACCTTTAATGAAGATTAATGGGAGCTAAACCAAAGCATAGCTAGCTGTGCCCACCCTTGACTAATTGCTTACTTCAGTGGTTTTTTTAGAATTAACTTCCTTTGATATAAGTATTATGCACATATACATAATTATACAGTGATGAGAGTGGCTATATACTATAGCCAGCGTGGATTTTTCACATTCCACAATATTAAATTGGAAAAAAACCCATGCCATTCTGATGCTTCCCATAAGCTCATTTCAAAACAAAACCTTACAAAACTTATAGTCCTGGACTCAGAAACGCTTGTTTAAAAACCCTCTAAATTTTCATGGTGAAACACAAAATAGTCAATGAGAATCATGACTTCAAAGTCTAAAAAGAGAGAGAAAAACCCCCAGAGCCCTTTTGGACCTTTTTCTCTGAAAGTTCTCATAATCTGTTGAAATTCATTAAAGATCAGCCATGTTCACAGAGTCCCTGTAATCCTATTACTGACCTTGCCCCATATTCTGACCTTCATCTTCTGCAGTTTAAAAGTTAAAAAAATGCCTGGCTGATTTTTAATTAACTTGAGAAATTTTGCCTTGAACTCAATTATAGTGTCGGGCATGCTCAGTAAGAACCAACTGTCAGTGTTCTAAAAGCCAGCCTCACAGCTGCTTGGCTTGCCTAATCAGGGGGCCACATCCACACTAGGCCTTTATTTCACTTTGGACAGTCATGGCTTCCCCCAGAGAATCCTGGGAAGTGTAGTTTGTGAAGGGTGCTCAGAGGAGACTACTATTCCACTGACAGAGCTCCAGTGGCCAGACTGGTTTAACAGTCAGCTACTCTGATTGAAGGTCTGTGAGGGGAACAGGGCATCTCCTAGCAGCACCCTTCACTAACTACACTTCCCAGGATTCTTTGAGAGAAGCCATGACTGTCCAAAGTGAAATAAAGGCCTAGTGTGGATGTGGCCAGAGACAGCTTTGGTTTAAATTTGGGTGGGAGGTTACATGTGCCTGCTGTAGAATAAAAAGGTAGGGGAAATGCTGAAGAGCAATTATACTGTTCACAGTGTTTTCCTTTTGGAAAGGAAAGGGGCTTCCCCCTCTGCCCAGTGCCCACCCACCCAATCTCCTCCCCTCCCCTCCTCCTCCCCTCCCTGCCCCTCGCCCGGGTCAGTGTTGGACTACAACCTGGGAGACCAGGGTTCGAATCCCCACACAGCCATGAAGCTCACTGGGTGACCTTGGGCCAGTCACTGCCTCTCATCCTCAGAGGAAGGCAGTGATAAAACCACCTCTGAATACCGCTTACCATGAAAACCCTATTCATAGGGGTGCCATAAGTCAGGATCAACTTGAAGGCAGTCGATTTCCATTTTCAAACATGATTGCACAGAAATAAATCCCACTGAACTCAAAAAGTAGGCAAATGATCAAATGCACCCTTCCCTTCTCCTATCCCCTCCCTCTTGCCCCTTCCCTCCCCCCCCATCCCCTTCCATTCTCCTCCCTTCCCCTTCCCCCTTCTCCCCTTTCTCCTCCCCATGGTCAGTTTTACCTGTGCATGATTGCACAGGAGTAAATACCGTTGAACTCTATAAGCATGCAAATGATCAAACCGGCGCTCCCCCTCCCCCTTCCTTTCCCCCGCTCCAATCCACTCCTTCCCCTTCCTTTCCCCCTTCCCTTCTGCCCCTTCCCCCTCTCCCTCCTCCCCCCCATGGTCAGTTTTACCTATCCTAGCCATGATTGCATAGGAGTAAACTCCATTGAACTCAATAAGCATGCAGATGATCAGACCTGCCTTTCCCCCTCCTTCCCTTCTCCTCTCCTCTCCCTTCCTCCTCTCCTGCCCTTTTCCTTCTTCCTCCTCCCCTGCCCACTCCAGCCCTCCTTCCCTGCCCCCCAGTCACTTTTACCTATCCTAAGCATGATTGCATGGGAGTAAATTGCACTGAACTCAATAAGCATGCAAATGATCAAACCTGTCCTTCTCCTCCCCTCCCCCTCCTGCCTGCTCCCATCCCCCTTCTCCCCTCTACCTTTCCTCCTCTACCTCCTCCTCTTCCACCCCTCCCCATCCCCTGTGGTCAGTTTCACCTATCCTAAGCAAGATTGCAGGGTAGTAAATCCCACTGAACTCAGTAAGCATGCAAATGATCAATCCATTCTTAGCAAACTTGGACAGGATCCCATTTCTTACCTCCCAGATTAAAAAGCAGAGAAATTAACTAATACGCAAAAAAACCTTGCGGTTTAAGAACATACCTATAGCCCATAGATATTCCCACCATACTTTAAAAAGCAGGGAAATTGAGCAGCAATAGTGAATGCACCAGGAGAGCAGGAGACCTGAACTCCTCTCTGAGATACTGGAGTGCCCTACAAATTTGTGAAAATGGAAACCCAATTTGGGTTGGTCTTTCACAGTCCAATCCACTTGCTGTGTAGCTTGGAAGAATTTGGTAACATGTGCCTATGAGCATATAGTGAGTGGTGGCAACACCTGCAATCAGCCCAAACAATAGAAAAAAGATATGTGCTGTGCTGATCTTGTTTTGGTAGGGAGGAAGCAACATTATTAAGACAGTTGACATAGTTCAGATAGTCACTTTAAATATGTCTCTGCCTATTGACATTAGCAGGTTCCTTCATGGTACTCTTTTTGGCACCTCCTAAAAATATTTTTGTTTAGGCAAGCCTACCCAGGCATGTAGAAGCTGCTATGTTTTTTATCTGTTTTTAACTCATTGTTGGTTTTATTATTTTGAATGTATTTGAATACCTATCTTTAACAGGTTTTGCCAATACTTTTATTGTTTTAATTCCTGCTATAAACCACCTTTTGAGGTTTTTTAGAATAAAGCAGTATATAAATGCTGTAAATAAAATAAATAAATTTTGGAGTCACTGTGGCCTGTGGGTCTCTTTCCTCTTTTGTACCGAGTCAGGCCATTTGGTACCATCCAGCTCAGTACTGATGTTATGGATTAGCATTGGCTCTCCAGAATTCCAGGCAATAGTCTCTTCCAGAGATTGAATTTTGGACCTTTGCATGCAAAGCATGTGTCCTACTACTGAGCTACAGCCCTTTTAAAAAATGTATCTTTTAAAATTGTTATTTTCAATTCACTAATGAATGCACAGCATACTAGGGCAGATCAACACCATGCATTTAAAGAATATTCAACATACATTTGAAGAACAGGAATCCCACTACAGAATCCTGGGAGCTATAGTTTGTTAAGGGTGGTGGGAACTATAACTGTGAGGGGGAAACTTCACTTCCTAGGATTCTGTGAGAGAAGTCATGTGCTTTAAATGCGAATTGGATGTGCTTTAAATGTATTATGTGGATATCCATTACTTCATAAACTTTGCCTACATCTAAGTCATTTTAATTACATTTTAAATGGAAATAAGCTATAACGTTTACTTGGTGACCAGGGCTGTGGAGTCGGTACGCCAAACCTTTGACTCCGACTCCTCTATTTTTCTACTGTCCGACTCCAACTCCATCCAAAATTGCTTCCAACTCCACAGCCCTGGAAAGGGCTGTAAATGTCTTTTTAAATTGGAAGCTCTCATAGGAGCATTTTTATCACTGCCTGAACATGTGCTGATCTTGGCATCACAGCATTTGTCTTCATCTGGGCCCTGTGTCATACACTGACACACAAAACGTTTTCCATCTTGAGTTATGGTGAAATGCTCAACTACAGCTGACTTCATGGGAAGCTTCTTTGACATTTTGAATTTATATTTTAAAAAATTTGTCAACCAAAATTTATTTGAAGTCGGAGTCGGTACATTTCTACTGACTCCGACTCCGACTCCACCCAAAATTGCTTCCGACTCCGACTCCACGACTCCACAGCCCTGTTGGTGACCATGGGCTACGCAGTATCTCTCAGCCTAACCTCCCCCTGAGGGTGAAAAGAACAGAGGGGGACCATGACAACCCCAAGGAAGGAGGACACAATTAAAATGTAAAGGAAATAATCTTTTGTAAATAATAATTTACAACCATAGTATGAAATCAGGTACATATCAAGACATATTATGAAGAAATATTTATATAAGCATGAATGTCAAAGATATTTATTATTTGCACATCCTGTAAAGATATTTAATCCTATGCATGTTTACTCAGAAACAGGTCCCAATGTATTAAATGGGGCTTACTTAGACAGGGAAGCATGCACAGGACTGCAATTCAATGATAAGGAACTTCACTCACCCAATCCACAATTCAGAATCATGCCACTTTAAGTTGTTTTGCAACTGTTTTCTATTTGTTTTACAATTATTGGATTTTAAATGGCTTTATTTCTTGTTGTGAGCTGCCTTGGTTTCCAACTCTACTTCACAGGGTTGTTGGAAATATTCCATATACGCACACACTGGTGATGTATAAATACATACACCCCTTATAATAGATTAATTTCAAAACCAGCTGGCCATTGCAGAACATTTTTTAAAGTATCAGTTTCCTGTCACATAAAAACAGGGACACCTAAGTAAGCCCTGCCTTACTGTTTAAAAAGGGGGGAAAATCAGATGGCGAGAGAAAGATTTACAACACAGTCCTTTTTTATGTTCACTCAAAAGTCCCATTGATTTTCAGCACAATCCTAACCATGTCTACTCAAAAGTAAGTCCTACTGAATTCAATGTGGTTAGCTCCCAGTTATGTGGAATTAGCATTGAAGTTTTACTCCCAGAAAAAATTATATTGGGAATGTTATGAATAAGACAAATAAGCTGCCCTCTTCCACAGTCCTGTAAAATTTAAACTTTTGTTTGACTCCTTAATTAGAAAAGTATAACACTAGCATGTATATTTTTAAAACGTCTGTTCAAAAATTGTTTGAAAAATAAAATATATAATATACCATTTTGCAAGTAATTAAAAAAACCCTGCATGTACACTTTTATGCCTTCCAAGATCCTTCTGTGATCTTCTGTTGTAGTGCAATCCTATGCATGTTTACTCAGAAGCAAGTCCCAATTCTGTACCGAGAAAGTACTCTTTATGCTGCTGAAAACTATATACAGTAGGGCCCCACTCATACGGCGGGTTAGGTTCCAGACCCCTGCTGAAAAGCGAAAATTGCTGCAGAGTGGAACATAGTGTCAAAATGGCTGTGAAAAAGGCGGGAAAATTCAAAAACAAAATGGCAGACATCGCAGAGGTGAAGAGATAATAGCTCAAAGGAGCGGAACGGCAGCCATCATGGTGGAGGAGACAGCCTCCTGGGGGGGCAGAGAAAGGACAAGAAGAAAAGAGCCACCCCCACGAGCACCAAACATGCTGTAGGAGCAAGAACAGGGAGCCGCCACCGCAGCCGGATGTGCAACAGCAGGGAGCTGCTGCCGCCTCTAGTACCAAACATGACGCAGGAGCAACAGCAGGGAGCTGCTGCCGTGAGATCCTAATGGCTGCAGTAGCAACTGAAGGGAGAAGGCACCACCGCCGCGAGGCAGGCAGGATGCCGCAGTCAAGCAGGACGCAAGTTGAAATCGCTGCCGCTAGCTTCAAATTCGCTGCTGCTGCCAATGGGCACTTCTGCCCACAGGTGAAGAAAAAGCCCTGAATGGGGGGGAGCCACCACTGCAAAAGAGAAGTGGCACAAGCCGCTAACAGCCCTGAATGGGGGAGCCTCCGACGCCACCGCTGCAAAAAGATAGGTGACACAAGTCGCTAACAGCCTTAAAGGGGGGGAGCTTCCACCACCGCCACTTCAAAAAGATAGCCGGCACAAGCAGCCCCCACTGTCCCAAAAAACAAAAGAGAAACAGGTAGGGCAGGAGGAATTGAGGGGAGGCAACTGAAACTGATCACCCCAACCAGCCCAACTATCTCCAAAAAGGTAAAAGAGAAAGAGGAGGGAGGGGTAAAGCTAGGAAACAAAAACCCCAACAACACCCCCCAAAACACACTTTCTCACACACAAAATTTTCACACACACTTAAGTTAAAGACTCAGTTCTCACAGTACACGTGGATATAAGTGCCTCGGACGAAGGCAAGAATGAACTGGAGTGAGAAGGGCATGGATGCTCCATGTCTTGACTTTTGTACATTCTTGCCTTCGGACACTAGGTGGCATTATTACCCATGTGATGGCATGCTATCGCCATATTAGCGGAACATCAAGAAGCAGAACGCCGAAAAGCGGGGCCCTACTGTATTTACTGAATTCCTGATGTGAAAGGAAACAGGAAAAAGAAACCGTTCTCAGAACCTGAAATGCATTTAGCTCTTGCTATTGTCAATCACAACCTTGACTTCTTATTGGCTAAAAACCTGAAATGGCAGGGATTAGAACAGACCTTAAAACAACTAACAGAAGTTGCGGGGGGGTGATGTTTGGTGTATATCTCGGGAACCAGACCACCTAGAAACTTAATTAAGTTGAGTCACCTGGAAAACTGAAGAGGAGCCACAAAAACTGGAGTCTCTGGCCGAAAGCTGGAAGTCTGATATCCTATTCTGAATATATATTTAAAAAAGAGGATTGGGCAAAATCTTGATTCCACCTTCTTCACAATTAGCTGGCATTCAAAATATTGCCTGTGAGCAATAGAAGCAGAATGGACTAACAATAAAGGAAATAAGCTATCATCTGAGGAACCTGAGAGCCACAATAGGAAAAAGAAGATTTTGGTTGATACTCTGCCATAAAAAGTTTTAAAAAACAATTTTAGGATATTTCAAGGCTACATGTACATGTACTTGACTGCATTTTTCTTAGAATATTTTTTTAGAAGAATTGGCTTAAATCTTTCACATATCTGTCAATAAAGCTTGAAACTTTCTACCTTCAGCTGAATCATGGGTTTTTGTTTCTCTTCTGCCTCTGCCCCCCCCCAACAGTGGACCACAAAGGGAGAATGTGGCTGGTAAAACTTTATATTATTTATTTATTTATATGTTGCTTACTACAAAAAAAAGGGTCAAAGCGACTTACAGTTTTTAAAAGCATTTAATATAAATTAAGGTACATCTGAGTTTTTTTTAAAAAAGCTAAAAGTGTTCATCCAATAATAACATAAAAAGGATATATCCTACCCCACCAATCTAAAAGATGAACATCAATTAGGAGCCAAATGACTGGGTGAATAAAAATGTCTTCACTTGGTGCCTAAAGATTGATAGCAATGGTATCAGGCAGACCTCTTAAATATTGACAGTGATGGTGCCAGGTAGACCTCTCTGAGGAGAGCATTCTACGGTTGGGGAGCCATAACTGAAAAGGCCCAATCTTGCATTTCCACCGTCTGTACCTTCCTTGGATAGGGCATACAAAGAAGGGCCTCAGATGATGAATGCAAGGTCTGGATGGGTATACCTGCTCTTTTTTCTAGTTGCTGCTATATCCTATTCAACTGATTGCATAGAGTTTTGGGACATGTTTTTAAAAGATGATACAAAGATGTATCATCTTTGGACAATGACCAAAGAAGCCTGACATACATGAGCTTTAGAGCAGAGGAAAGGGGCCAGAGGACGTATGGTAGGAAAGGGTCTCTTTTTGGCTGCATGTTTTAACAGCATGTAAGCTAAAGGTTAAAGTTTTGTTTTCAGGTTTCTGGTGACCTGAGCAAAGTATTGCAGTTTGTATCCTGCAGAATTATAGCTCGGCAGGATCCAGGAGGTGGGGGTAGTAATGCTACATTTTCTTTTTAAGTTTTCTTCTTTGGTGCTGGTAAATATGTCCTCATCCTCCTGGAAAGAGTATGATTTGTTCTTTTATTGTGTTATATGTGTGTTAATTAGAAAAGTCATAATTTTTTATTTTTCTATTGTTGAAAAATGGAGTCAAGGGAACAATGTATCAAGCAATAATGTCAACCAAATATAAATGCAGACTTATTTACTACATGTCTTCATGCATTGCTGTTTTATTACATTATAATGTCACCAGGAAGGAAGCAGATAAGTGTGTTATTAATATCAGAGACAGGACATTTATTTTGGGGAAGTGTATCAATAGTACTTTTTTTTTGTAAAGTGGCTTACAGCTGATTAATTCTTTCCCTCATCAGGTTGTTTAGGGTAAGAGCTTGTGAAATCTAAAATACACACTTCGTACAAATATTAGAGAAGTGTATGTAATCACCGATGCTGAAAAATTGTGAGTCTGTTTCTTCATCAAATACCTTTAGAAGTGATTTCTGAAAGTAAAGTATAGGCTTTCAGGAGTTTATATTGTCTCATTATATTGATATTCCAGTCAAATACAAGATATCACCAAAGAACACCATAAAAGGCTGTATTTGATGGAATCTTTTGTCCCTTAATACCATCCTGTCTAACATAATTTATTTACAAAACTGCCTCACAGGAATCCACAGAGCTGTTTAATATTGCTAGTAGCTAATTGTTGAACAGGAAACACTTCCATGTTCTAGCTGCGTTAAGAACTAGGATAGGGCATACAAAGAAGGTTTTGTATGAGAGAGAGAGAGTCTATGGCTTAAGAACTGCCTTTATACTGAGTCAACCCATTGGTCCAACTATCCCGGTACAGCCTATTCTGGCTAGCAGTGATAGCTTTGGGGCTTGCAAAATTCACCTTTCATATTGAGGTAGTTTTTCCAATCCTCCAAAGGTAGAACTTCATCAGCATTCTTTTGATAAATTGATATTTCATTTGTGAATTATTTATTTTGATTGTAAGTGTCTGGGGAAAGAAAAAGACAATTGGCATAAAGAAGGCAAATTAATACAGGTTTGTATAAATACAAACCTATTAGACCTACTAGTCGGAAACGACTTGCACTATAAGTGCGAGGACACCTTCACCTTCATTAGACAGAGCAAGTCCATGTGAAGTATGTTGCAAGCATATATGTAACACCTTGCCTCCTCCGAAGGATTTCTCATTCTTTCTCTTTCTCCTGTTTTGTTATCTTTGCCTCTCTCTTCCATATTTCACAGTTGACTATTTCTTCATTCAGTCATGGTCTGTATTTTAGGCCAGGATCCAAAAAACCCCACAACTGACTGGTTCCAAGTTCCCAAAGGAGCTTTAGACTTGTGTTTCTGAAGCCACCGTCCCTCATGTTTCATGGCAAACCTCTTTTGAAAATGAGGAATGTTTCAAAAGTAATTTCTGACCTGGGGAATCTGCTGCTTTTAAGGAAAAAATCAAAAATTACACTGGGTGTGCCCAGGAGTAGGGATGTGCCCAAGTATAGGTTTTGCAAGCAATTGTAAGTTTAGATCACGGGTCAACCAATGTGATGTCCTTCAGATGTTGTTGGACTGCAACTCCCATTAGCCCTAGCCAGGATGGCCAACTGTCGAGGATGATTCGAGCTATGGTACCGATAGTTTTTTTTTTCTTTTTCAGACAGCAGAGTGGTCTAGCTCAGCAAGGGCACAACTGGGCTCTGACTCCAGAGAACTGAATCTAGACAGGATCAAGGAAGCAGAAGTCAGGCCAGAGCTTAAGGTTAGAAAGACTTAGCATGTCAGCAGACCAAAATGATGTCAGCTGGGGGTTCATGTTCCTCATCAGGTGAGTCCTCACCAGAGGATGACTTCTGGCCTTAGACCCAGTCCTGGGTCAGGCTCCATCTGGGGGAAAGGGACCAAGGAAGGGCTGTCTTCACCTGTGGTGAGTTTGACCTCTAACATCGAGGCTGAATGGGTCCCAAGCCCAAGAGAGAGGCATCTCCTCAAATGCCAGTTGGAGACCCAGACCATCCAGAGAAGCATCCAACTACAGGGAAGGGCTCCTCAGGAATAAAGGGCTCCTTGAGAAGGTGGTTGATAGGAGTTAGCTGAGAGTATGGATCCAGCAGCTCCAGCTCAAAAATCCTGGTGCTTGGCTGGAAGAGCTGCTGGAACAACATCTATGTACTAACATTGTACTTGGCATGATAGGTGTTCTCCTGCTGACTCCAAGCCTGATTCTGTGCTATCCCTTGCCCTGCTTTTCCCCACTTTGCCCATGGACTGACTGAACACTGACCTTGGACTGCTATGACCTTGTGTAACCCTTTATTGTGGACTCTGAATTTGGACTGGCCCTGGATATTGCTTTGGTTGTTGACCACATTGGTGATGTTGCTTGTAAGTCTCTTTCTTCTTCAGGAGCCTAGTAAGAACAGGACAGTCAGGTTCCAATGTGGATGGTCAGACATAGTGGAAATTCAGATAAGGAGTGCAGAGAAGTGGTTGTTAGCCATTGAGAGCTCCAAGTGGAGCTGGAAGCCAGGCAGACTAAATTTGTCTGTTGCTCCAAAAACTAGCAAATGCTGACTGAGCCTTAAAATGACTTTAGTTTCCTTCAGACTGTTGGCTCCACCCACCCACCCACCAATGAACAAGACGTTTGTCCTTAAATGGACCAAGCCTGCAATTCAGAGGTAACTGTGATGTAGTGGTGGTCGCTTCAGAGCTGAAATCTGAGGACTGTAGTCAGGCCTGTAGCCAGAAGGGGGCAAATGGGGGTGCTGCTCCCCCAGAGCTGTGCTTCTCCTCCCCAGGGTTTTGGGAAAAACTGTCTTTTTAAATTTGTAACATGACAGACCTCCATTTAAAGAGTGATAGCTTGTTTTAAGAACAGGAGCAGTTCAAGAATAGGACCCTCTGAAAAATTCAGTGAACAAGGCAGAGTGAGTACACAACAAATGCCTCATCTGGAAGAGTCCCTGAAAGCCTGCTCGCTCAAGACTTTCCCTGACTGAGGGTGGATTTTTCATGATCACAATCACCCTATAATTACTTAAGTGATTCTGAAAAACCAGCCTGTTTAGGAACATTACCCTTGAAGAGTTAAATATTAGAACTTTGTATTATGGACTAGAGTTAGATTCCACCGTTTGGACTTTCCTTTGCTCTGCTTTTCATTTTCATTTTCACATTGTGCTGTCTACTCAGCCAGCTATAAAGAAGCATGTTTGTTTACCTGCAGTAAAAAGGAAGAGTTTGTTTATTCTGTAGTTATTACAATGAACAGAGCAGCATTGTGTGCTTATTGCTAAACAGTGAAATAAAGAGATAAAGTGATCTGAAGAAAATGGCTACCCTTTCCTCTTAAAGCACTCATTGGCTGCTTTCACACATGGGGCTAATAACGCTAGTTTACCGGATTAAAAAGGTAGCGCTTTGTTCCATATTTCAAAAATCCCTTTCACACTGCAGTACCTGTTATACCGGCATTTTGCGCAACAGTCTTTCACACACAGAGCACAGTTTTTCTCCCCTCCTTCATTCGGCCTCACGCGACACCGGATGAGCTGGTTTGAGGCCTGTTCTTTTGGTGTGTGGGGGGTTGAAAGAGGCACGATCATGATCGTGATCAGCTGAGAGGCGCGGCAGCGCAGCAGCAGAGGCTCAGGAGCAGCTGGGATTGGCTGGGAGGTGCGGCGGTGGCAGTGCAGTAGCGCACGAAGGCTGCATACTGGGAGGGCTGTTGGTAAGGGCGGGAACGCACTGCATACTGGGATGGCTGTCAAGTGAGCAGCGGCAGCTAGTGCAAAACTCCCGCAATCTTCCGGTTTCCCAGCCTGCTATTGGAATTTTTCAGGTATCATTTATTACGGAAATTAGCGCTAAACTTCCAATACATTCCACCAGAATTCCGGAGCTACCCGTTATGTCGTGTGAAAGCTCAAATTTTATGCACAAATTAACAGGAAATAAATCATCAGAATAACGGAATAACATGCAGTGTGAAAGGGGCCATTGTATTCACAATGATACCGGCCATTTTTTCTTCTTTTTCTTGATGCCAAAGGATGAAAACAGCCCTAGAGGAATAGAAATACTGCTGTGTATGCTATAGTTAGCTAGCTAGCCGGCTAGCTACCTAGGCTGTAATTCAAGCGTAATTTCTCCAATATGTGCAGCTCAGTATGAGGCTTTTTCTGGGCTCATGGAGAGAAAAATCAACCCAGAAACCACTAAAAAAACCCCAATTGCTTTCTACAATTAATTTCCAATTGTTTGGGTCAACCTTTATCTAGTAGCCAGTTAAAAAACTTTGCCTTGATTGTCCAACAGGAAGAAAAAATCTAAATGTCAGGAACAAGACTAGAAGGAGGGACTCTCAAGGAGCATTTAACAAACACACCCTACAATATTTATTTTCTGTCTGCCCTTCCCTAAACTTGTAGCATGGACAAGTTTGTTTTTCAGGTGGAATCTAAAACTGAGATACCTAATGCGGCATCAAACCCAAGTTCAGAGCTCACTATCATCACGGTTGTTCAGTTCATGAAGAATCAGAACACAGGGACAGACCACCAGTGAAAGGGGACTGTAGCAATAGGCAAAGTCAAGCTTTTGAGTCTGGTATTCCTGGGGATCTCTCAAAAAGGGTGAGACTGTTCAACTGATTTAAGTTTCATTCATATAAGTTAACACACTCTGGATGGAGGAGGAATGATGGGGAAGGTCACCACCTTTCCCAGGCCTGGCCCTCATCTCCTCACCGGGGGGGGGATTGGATGGCACTATGCGCCTCCCCCCCATGCTCTTAAACTGCAAAGTTTTTTGCTAATTTGTGATTTTAATGCTGTAAACCGCCCAGAGAGCTTTGGCTATGGGGCGGTATATAAATGTAATAAATACATTTCTCTGCTTTTTAATCCAGGAGGTAAGAAATGGGATCCTGTGCAATTTTGCTGAGAATGGATTGATCATTTGCATGCTTATTGAGTTCAGTGGGATTTACTCCCCTCCAATCATGCTTAGGATAGGTGAAACTCACCACAGGGGATGGGGAAGGAGGGGGATGGGAGCAGGCAGGAGGGGGGCAGGTTTGATCATTTGCATGTTTATTGAGTTCAGTGGGATTTACTCCTGTCCAAACATGCTTATGATAGGTAAAACTGACCATGGGGAGGGAGGCCTGGAGTGGGCAGGGGAGAAGGAAGAAGGAGGGGAGGAAGAAGGGAGGAGCAAGGGAAAGGAGAGGGGAAGGAGGGAAAAGGCAAGCTTGATCATTTGCATGCTTATTGAGTTCAGTAGGATTTCCTCCTGTGCAATCATGGTTACGATAGGTGCAACTGACCTGGGGGAGGGGCAGGAAGGGGAGGGGAAGGAAGGGGGAAGGGAAGAGATTGGATGGCTGGGCACTGGGCAGAGGGGAAGCCCCTTTCCTTTCCAACACTGTGAACAGTATTTTTCAGGGTTTCCCCCACTTTTTTATTCTACTGCAGTCACATGTAGCTTCCCACCCAAATTTAAACCAAAGCTGTCTCTGGCCACATCCACACCAGACCTTTCTTTCACTTTAGACAGACATGGGTTCTTCCAAATAATCCTGGGAAGTGTAGTTAGTGAAGGTGCTGGGAGTTGCTAGGAGATGTCCTGTTCCCCGCACAGACCTTCAATCAGAGTGGCTGACTGTTAAACCAGTCTGGCCACTGGAGCTCTGTCAGGGGAATAGGAGTCTCCTCTCCGCACCCTTGACAAACTACACTTCCCAGGATTCTTTAAGAGAAGCCATGACTGTCTCAAGTAAGATAAAGGTCTGGTGTGGATGTTGCCCCTCTGATTAGGCAAGCCAAGCAGCTGTGAGGCTGGCTTCTAGAACACTGACAGTTGGTTCTTACTGAGCATGCCCGACCTTATCATTGAGTTGAATGCTAAATTTCTTAAGTTAATTAAAAATCAGCCAGGCATTTTTTTAAACTTTTAAACTGCAGATGATGAAGGTCAGAGTATGGGGCAAGGAGAGTAATAGGATTACAGGTACTCTGTGAACATGGCTGATTTTTAATTAATTTCAACAGATTATGAGAACTCTTGTCAGAAAAAAGTCCAAAAGGGGTCTTGGTTTTTTTCTCTTTTTATTTTATTTTATTTATTTATTCATTACATTTATACCCCGCCTTTCTTTTCATGATAGAAATCCAAGGCGGCTTACATATGGTTCCCAGGCAGTCTCCCATCCAGGCACTGACCAGAGCTGACCCTGCTTAGCTTCAGCAGGGAGATGGCCTTGTGTGCCTTCAGACCATAGCCTGGGACCTTTTACACTTTGAACTCTCGGTTCTCTCTGACTGTTTTGTGTATCGCCATGAAAATTTAGAGGGTTGTTAAGCAAGCGTTTCTGAGTTCAGGACTATAGGTTTTGTAAGGTTTTGTTTTGAAATGAGCTTATAGAAAGCATCAGAATGGCATGGGGAAGTATTTTCAATTTAACATTGTGGAATGTGAAAAATTCATGCTGACTCTCGTGCTTGATGCTGACCTAAGCAAGGTGCTTGATACAAAAAACATGGTTAGCTGAACCACATATAATTAAGGTTAGCAACTTTTATTCCATTTACTGCTACTTGCTGTGCTGTTTTAAGGTTGTTTAACATCATGGAATTTGTATCCTGAGTTTATAAGGTGGCTGGTACAGGGCTGTGTTTCAGTTGGCAGTTATGAGAAAAAATAGTTTGTTTAAAAACAGCTCTTCACAATGTTCTCATGTAAATTGATGTCTGTCACTTTGCCAGTGCAGACTAAATCACAAAGCGTATAGTTGTTTAACATCGTGGAATTTGTATCCTGAGTTTATAAGGTGGCTGGTACTGGGCTGTGTTTCAGTTGGCAGTTATGGTATTCAAGGGAACAAGTTGAAGACCTACATAAACAATGTCTCCCACAATCATAGTTACTTGTGAAAGCATGAGAGAGCAGTAGTTTTCACTTAGTTTGGTGTCTTTGTCATCTTGGGCAAATTGGTACCAGATTTTCAACTTTGATTTGTGCTCGTGAAAGTCATTAGTGACCCTACTGTGATTTATTTATTTATTTTTGGTTCCTTGCAGAATTTCATGTTATTACTGAGTATACCTGAAGTAAAAGGGTATGCTTTTAATAGTAGAAAAATCTGGTAGAAAACTTTTAATACATTTATCTTGTGAATTGTAGCACACCACATCACAAGAGGCCCAAAACATGCTATAGATATTAGAAGGGGGAAGTTAACCAATTTCCATTATTTATTTTTTCTTGTCAGAGTTTCCTATGGGTCAGTAGCAAACTTAAGTTCCGTTGAATAGCTTTTCCTCTTTTATGTCTCACTGTGAGACATTCAAGCAAGTGTCCAGGGTAGTTTTCTTGTGGCATCTGTGGTGTTCTGCAATCTATAGCAGCCTGAGGCTGGCAGCAATAAATCTACCAGCTCATACTTTAAATCCTTTGCTTACAGGGTTGAATGGACAATCCCATTTAGGCAGATGAAACTAACTGCAAGCTGGTAAGCATTTCTTGCTGACATCCTTTCAAATAAGAGCTGACTTAATAAAGTTCTGGAGCATTGAACTCTAATGATATATAACTATTCATAATACAAGATGTTTGCTTTGAAATTGTTTTCTTATTCTATTAAGTATTAAGAGACAGTGAAATTAAAAATGTTGCACACAGTTACTAAGATCATTCAGTGCTTTAATATCTACCTTCATTTCTTCTATTAGTGCTTACTTGAGCTTGTGATCTGCATTTAGCATTCATTTCCTTCCACATCCAATTCCACCACCACCCCGTTCCAATATGAACTTATAAGTGATTCCCATTGATTTTATTGTCCTTTCCTTTGAAGCAACTACACTTAGTTCAGAGTGTTAATCAGTTGTAACAAATACATTTGTGCAATTAGAATTGCAAACTATAATAGCTTAGCACTTTTTATGACTGAAGCTCTTTGGCAATGTGTCATGACAATCATTACTGGCTGCCATTAAGTGTTTAGCTGTCAGGTTTGAATGGCTCAAACGGCATCATGCAGCCATTTTATTTTCAGTGTCTATAGATGCTCATTAGGCAATGGCTTATATAATAACTGATATTAGTTGACACAAAAAAAGCACACATTGTACTACTGCCACTTCATGTTCCTATTGCCTTTTTCGATACAAGTGCAGGCAAATAAATAGCAACTGTTATTTTAAGTGCTGGCAGTAATTTTTTCTCCCTCGGGACATGCTATCTTAGTAAAATTGTGAAACAGTGCCCACAGCCATATGGTACAGATAATTCATGTCATGCTATTTTACACCATTTAATTCCTGTAGGACTTTCATTTATCCTGCAGAGAGTAGCCAAAATCTTAGGGAATAAACTCAGTTCATATCCTTGAAAAGACCCCCAAATAACCTAGAATAACCTTAGTTTTAATCAGTTTTTATACAAGGGAAAAATGATTAGCTTACGAAGTGTTCTGTGCTCTGGACAAGTCTTAATGCTGATTGTCAGCAGATTATATTTGTGGGCTTGCAGGATCAGGATCAAGGGATATGGTCCCAGGATTTCAGCCCTCTTCTCACATATATGAACATATTCACACCATTTGCACATCATTTCAAGGCTCTTTACAAATAACCCAGTAATACAACCAATCAAATTACCACAGTTACCTAGGTAACCATCACAGAGTCACAGAAAAACACTGGACGAAGGTCATGTTACTTTTATTGTCTAATTACTTTGAGTTGACACAAATAGCTCAAAAGTCTATGACATGAACAATGTGAGAGGCAATACTTTCACTAACTCTACCCTGTTTTAAGGGGTGGTGAGAGAGTATAGCATTCTTAGGCTCATTCTCTGGAGTTCTTCCTCTGACATGTAAATGGACGACAGTAAGGACTGTAATCTTTTGTGTGTGTTACATACATTGCCATGCTTTCTTTTCTGTCCTATTCTGCTCTAGCTTGCCTTAATTTAGATACATATTTACATATTTCTCAAAACATATGCAGTTTTATTTTGTTAGTAAAAGTCAGACACATTGTTTTTGAAGATAACATCAACAGAGAAAGGATATATTATTTTGGAAATGTTTAATGTTCTAAACATCTAGCTGGTAAAATTTTAAAAAATCGTATAATTTGTAGACCTCATTGAAATGAATACCACTATATGCACTTTGATTATCATGCTTCCTCTTGTCAAAATACTAAAGATTTTATAACTGTATCAGGTTAAGTCTAGCACACACCACCCTAAGCTAGAACCTTTTCATAGCCCCTGCCCTTTTAAATACATATTTAGTAGAGTGGTCATTTATACATTGTCAAAAAAGAGGAAATGCATAACAAAAAGGGAACTCATATTTGCATGTGCTAATCGATATTAATAAATTCAAATTTATAAATAATTACTGTAATAATTAAATTAAATAGAAATACAATACATCTCTGCTCAATCTGCTGTCCATGTGCTAACTGTTGGTGGGTAACTTCATCGTCTCTGATCTGTTCTCTTGTGGTTCTTTATCTTTGAAGCCAGACTTGGACAAGCAGCTGTTCAAATAGAGAACTACTTCAAATAAAGGACTGTTCTCTGTATAATAGGGTCACCTTAAGATTTAGGATTTGTCTAACATTGAGACATTTGAAAATCTTGCTGGCATGTACATAAAAGGCAGGAAAATCTTCAACTGCTTAATTTCTTTGTGTCTGGCACAATTACACAGGGATAATACCTTGAAAAGAAGAAAAATCACATTCTAGTTTAAGCACATTTATAGCCTACTTTTAGGGTCATTTCATTGCTACTAAATAAGTATATTTAGGATGTGAGCCTTCCTTAAAATTTGGCTCCATCTGAACTAACTTCAAATTAAATGAGGATAGTTGTTTCAAATGTGCTCTAAGGAAAATATTAGGGAGGTGATATGCTTAGGAACAATGGACTGTATCCAGTTGTAGTTCTATTCAGAGTAGACCCACTGAAATGAACAGATTATTTTCAGTAGGTCTCCTCTGTGTATAACTTAGTTGAATGCAGCACAATGTTTCCTAGTTTCATTTGCTGGGGAATATTCTTATTTAAAATAGTTTGTGTGAGCTTTTTTATTTTTTGTGTGTATAATCTGGACTCTGGATATAACCCTTGTTTGTTCCAGATGGGGTAAATGCAAGATATCTGCTGTTACACAACCCAGAAAATGATTCATTTAAAAATATGGTATGGTATTGATTGTAAATAAAGCCTGACTTATTGATTTGTAATCCATGTAGCAGAGTCTTGACATTTTTGTGGTTTTAACAGAACTTTTATTGGGGATGGACAATAGGTTGTTCCCCCACCTCCTCATCTATCAAGAAAGCGTCTTGGAGGAACATCACTGCCATGGCCCTAAGCAATTTCCCACTTGAGGCAGCAGTGATGCTGCACATCATGTTGACTATCATTCACACCAACTCAATCTATTTTAGAGAAATGTGAGGTTTCCCCTTGTCTACTCTTGCAAAAACATTAGCCTTTTCCATACTGTCCCTGAGTGGCAATGCAAGAGGGAACCAGTCTGCAATTTGCCTGGCAAAGTGTATCATTATTGGAGAGCAATAAGAGAAACTGCATTGAACAAAGTACTTGCTTACTGTCATTAAATGGTGAATTCACTTAGTTATTTAAATGAGAAAAAATAATGTTTAGTAAGAACCCAGTATGCATGCATGTTAGGGAAAAGTTTGACAACTCCCTCCTAAATAATCTAGTTTTCCTATACTCCAGACGCTAACATCTTGTAATGACCAAACACATTCTCCCTTCAGTAGACTGATCCTATTAGTGTCAAATATCACTTTTGAATAGGTGGGGTTTGATCTAAAGTTGAGGGGATAAATGCAAAGATCACCAAATATTCATCTGTAAAAATCCAGCATTTAGAATAATGTTTGCCAATTAGACACATTAGAAACATGATCCCATGGTGTGTTTTATGGATAGGATCCATTAGCCAGTGCTGGTTTGAAAGCATTCTGTTGACCTAACAGGCTGGTATTAATTCAAGTTCATCCTGTATCTGCTAGCCGCTTCTTTTACCGATCTGTGTTTTTTTCACTCTGTAAAAATATTGCTAATAATCAAAGCCAAGCTCAGAAGCTCACTGTCACTACCAAAGTAGTTCAGTTCATGAAGAATCAGAATTAGGGATGGGATCTATTGGCCAGTGCTGGTTCAAAAGCATTCTGTTGACCTAAGAGTCTGGCATCGATTCAAGTTCATTCTGTATCACTAGCTGCGTTCTGTATCACTGATCGGGGGGGTTGCTCGAAAAAAATATTGATATTAACATTGATATTTTAAGGAAATATCAAAAATTTGAAGTAAATGTCAGTATTTCCTTTACAAGTATTGATATTTTCTTCAAAATATCAATATTTTAAAAGGAACTATTGAAAAATTATCTCTCTTACAAATGTTTTTTTTTTTAAGTCCATTTTCAAAAATAGCAGCGGAAATTTGCTAGCAATCCTCAGTGATTGAGAATAAGTGAATTAATGGAAAATTAAGTATCAAATCCAAAGTGGGTGGAATTCTAGCACATCTCTAGTGTGTTCTGGGATTGTCTGTGTCTCAGTTGTGACAGTATATAATAATATAGGATGTAGAATGCATTGTATGTATAGGGAAAGATTTTGTGTTTGTGTGAATTCTTGAGTTCAAGATGAAATCCTTAGGTTCTGGCAGAAGTTAGCTGTTCTAATCTCCATCTGACAACTAGGACTGTACTGCCTTCTTCATCCATGCAAATGTGTTCTTCAGTGTTTGTGTATATGTGTTTTTCTTTTGTTGCCAAGGAAGAGATTCTGCAAAATCTTCTTGTAGATCCAATATTGTCTAGATAACTGAGAGAAAACAAAGGTTTAAAGAAAATATTTAAATGACACCGGTATACCACCTTTTTGCTTAAAATGTTAAACCGGAATTAATTAGAAAAAGGATTTAACTAACAGCAGCTCAATTGACATGGTAGCATTCAGGAGTTTTGTTGAAGGACTTGTTGTAGTTAACAATTTAGGAAGCAATCCAAACCCAAGATCTGTCAGAATAAGCAAATTAGGATCTAACACAGCTTCATCTCAGCCAACTACACCACAGCTCAGCCAGGGCTATGCCAGTATAAGTCCCTTATTCCATCTTGGCCAAGGTTAGTATAAGTCCTCAAAAAGGGGTGTTCAGGGGCTGTTCTACCCTACAATAGGGCACTCAGGGCAGCTACAATAAAATAGCACACATATATAGTAAAATACACAATAAAACACAAACATTACAGTAAATTAAAAAGCATAAAATACAATTAAAATACATAAAATGCATTATGCATACACATACACACACACACAAACATACATACATGTATATATGTGCATACAGATATAAGAGAGTGAGAATAAAAGAATGTAAAAGATAAAAATAAAAGATAAAAAACTTAAAACAGTGTCAGGCTGACCCGTCAGTCCTAACCAAAGGCTCTCTGGAACAAAATAGTTTTTACAAGTTTCTGGAAGACCATCAGGGAGG
The DNA here is from genome assembly GCF_030035675.1 of Rhineura floridana. Lineage (NCBI taxonomy): Eukaryota > Metazoa > Chordata > Lepidosauria > Squamata > Rhineuridae > Rhineura > Rhineura floridana. Next base: position 86,387,200 of record NC_084484.1, on the reverse strand, counting down.
GAGCAAAGCGGACTTCTTGCAGCAGGGAATTCCAAAGTCTGGGAGCTACAATTGAAAAGGCTCTCTCCTGCATGCCTGTCAATCTAACTTATTATATTCCAGGCACGCAGAGGAGATCAGAGGCAGATGATCTTAAATCTGGGGTAGGAACATATGGACGTAAGCGGTCCCTTAAGTACACTGGTCCAAGGCCATTTAGGGCTTTAAAGGTCAAAATCAGCACTTTGAATTGGGGTCAGAAACAAATTGGGAGCCTGTACAGTTGATAAAGAACAGGGGTGATATGCTCCCTGCACTGTGCTCCCATTAACATTCTGGCTGCTGCATTTTGGACCAGCTGTAGTTTCCGAATCATTTTCTAAGGCAGCCCCATGTAGAGTGTGTTACAGTAATCAAGCCTCGATGTCACCAATGCATGTGTCACTGTGGCTACGTCAGCTGCTTCCAGGAAAGGATGCAGTTGGTAGACCATTTTGAGATGGCCAAAAGCACTCCTGGCTACCACAGCCACCTGATATTCCAGCAGCAGGGCAGTATCCAGAAGAACTCCCAAACTGCGGATCTGCTCTTTCAAGGGGAGTGCAACCCCATACAGAACAGGTTGCAGTTTTCCCCTTGGCCAGCAATGCTTCCATCTTGTCTGGATTAAGTTTCAGTTTGTTAGCCCACATCCAGCCCTTCACAGCCTCCAGGCACTGGTTTAGGACGAGCGCTCCCACCCTGCTACCAGATGGGAGAGATAGAATTGAGTGTCATCAGCATATTGATGACATTGCACTCCAAATCTCCGGATGATCTCTCCCAGTGGTTTCATATAAATGTTAAAGAATATTTATTATTATTTGTTTAAAAGCATTTCTGAACTGCTTAATATTTTAAAATCTCCTAAGTAGTATACAAAAGTATCATATAAGTAAAAATGAAAACAAACTTATTCATATGCTGCCTTTTAAGGTAACTCTTTACAATGTTACTTATAAAGATTTAAACAAGGAAACATCATGTAATCAATAAATGTCAGTCTAAGATCAGGAAAGGACTTTACAAAGTTTTGGGATCTTCTTGGATAGTTATAAGCCTTATAGTTGCACCTGATATTTTGGACTAGTTTGGATATTTTTCTTTATTCATCAATAGGGCTACCAAAGGTTTCCTCAAACCAAGCTGTTAATTGATCACCTTCCACATATCTGTATGCAATCTAATAAAAACAGGCAAAAAATCCAGTTAAAACAGTTAAAAACAGTACATAAAATAACCGCAAATTAATTGAAAAACATTAAAAGGAGACACCGATGTCAGAGGCTTATTCATCCAGCTGGGAATGCTTGTCAGAACAAATATGTCTTCAGTTGTTTCCAGAAAGTGCAGTGCAGCCTGTCAGAAATGCTTTTCTGCAGAACTGCGGCAGCCACACTTATCACATTATAGTTCTGGGACAGGAAGAAGTTCCTGCTCTGATAATCCTTCCATTTTGCTTAATGCTACTGTGACTTGCCCACTACCATCTTCATATGATGTCAGGGGAGCATTTTCCTTGCCTCACACATATCCCGATGTAAGAATCTTATTCTAGTTTATAAAAGTAGGTCACCAGCATAATGATGTCAAATACTTCCTTTGTGGCTAACAAGATTTCTGTTAAAAGTATTTTTTATAAGTTTCTTGCATACCTTGAATAAACTCTTTCACTTAGCATTAATTGCAGTTAATATTTTTGATTTTTTTATTGAAATGGCCCTAAGAGACATGAGCAGCAAACAGTGACCATATCCAAGTTCTGGAACAGAAAGACTTTTGTGGTATAGGTTGGAGATGGTGCAGGAAACATATGATGTTTTGGACAGCTTCAATGATATCATTGCCTCAATAAACAGTTTTTATCAGCATCACATATATACTTTTATCAGCCTCACAACACTGCCTTTGCAACACTTTGTTGTTGTTTTTCTTTTCAGCACATAGACAATAACCATAATATCTTTCGGCAGGCTACTAAACCATCAATGGTGGGATGAAATCAATAAAAATTTGAACGATATGGAATGTTAACACTGTGTAGCAATATTTTATATTGTATTATGGTGTGCCTCCAGAATTTGTGAAAGTGAGGACTACAACTCCAATAACTATTATACACATGAACTATTATTTGCTTAAATCTAAATATGCATTGCCAAGGGTCTCCTCAGTCAGTGCCACCTTTTTTTAAAAAAATTGTTCCCTCCTTCTTTTGGAATGAAGACTGTTTCTTGTACAATATTTCACAGCTAAGATAAACATGATTTAAAATGTTAATCTTTTTGTAACTAGTCTTCTCAGGAAATACCAGAAGAAAAAATGTCCTGGTATTAGCAGAAAACATTATTTTCCAATGCTTGCTGATAAATCATATATTATTAAAGATAAGACAACAGTATTGTTAAGGTATTTCTTTAAGGCATATTTGAATCTTTGAACAAAAGTTGAAAGCACTGCCTTTTCATAAAACTGATTGTATCTGGCTATTCATTTTAAATAGCAATTGTGTGGTGTAGAATTTACAAGCAATAATAATATAAGTTGCATCCAATTTTGCTTCAATGAATACATTATTTTTTTTATGTTAACTTCCCCCACCTCAGCAGGCACCAGAGTTGTTTACGCTGTCCTAATGCAGCTAAAGCTGAATTTCTAATGACAATGTGATTCTTTCTTTCTTGACTAGTCTACTTTACTTCCATCTCAATTCAATTTTTATATTTTTATGAAGATAGTTTTCATTAATTATTCTCATAAATAATGTAAATAATTATTTCTTTGTTTTTTTCTAAAATTCTTACATCTAACAGCATCATTTTTGTTCTTTAAAAATGGAGAACATAAACTTATACTATGTAGTCTTATTATTTTGAAGATGCAGTAAGAAGGGAGCCGCCTTGTCCTGGTTCCCACCCAAGAGCAGCAATAGGCACATTTCCTTGAAAGTAAATAAGTGAATGTTTATTATTGCAGACTAACAGTATAAACTCAGCATTGTGGAAAGAGCAGAATATAGACAAAAGAGATAGCAACCATAAGTGTGGTTCAGGATCAAGGCCAAGAGTCAGGCCTCCAAGATCAGTAATAAGGTTTTCAAGATTGCATGGGAACTGTGAAGTTGTTCCAATGAGTTTCTCTGCCTAACCATCAAGCTTCCCTGTGGGAATTCCTAGCCTGAACATGGATGTTTTGTCTATGGAGACAAGTCTCCTCTTTTCTCTTGATGCAATGCCTCTCCCTGAGAGACATTGTGTCTCACTAGCCCCATTTTGGCTACACAGCAATAATAATTCAGCATTATTAGTATATACAATTGGGACCTGCTATAAAAAGTTGCAGAGGAATAAAGTACTCCTGTTTATTGTCCTAGCCAGTCATGCCTTCTTTCATGATACTTCATTCTGTTCCCCTTCCCCACTGGTTTCCCACACCTGCAAGACAGATAGCATTCTGTGGTTAGTGAGCATACTCGGTTCCTCATTCTATTGTTTTAATTTGCTTTTCATAAAGAGCAGGTAAGAAGCCAAAGTAGAAATATACAGTAGAAATATTACCTTACACATTGTTCCATATTCTACTTTGCTATGCTTCCAGACGCAGAGAAGAAAAGCAGGCAGAATGTATAGGAGATGTCAGTCTTTTACGACATAAGTTAATAGGTATTTTTCTCCAGCTTTAGTGGCATATGCTGGAGCAAACAAAAAGCAGTTGAACAAAATGCCCAAATTTAATGTATTTTATTTGAATAATTTGAAAGCAATTTGCATAATTTGGAAATTAGACTGCCCAGATTTGGGAAACTAGTCTAAGCCAACCCTATTCCCAGGGCTATGATGGCATTTCCATTTTCAAGGATGGCACCAGTAAAAGAACATAGTAAGCATGTTAAAAAATTAGAACCCTTCTCCATAGTGCATATTATCTCTCTCCTGTATCCCTCCTTTCTGCAAGCCCCTCTAACTAAATATTAAGACAGAAAATATGTCTAACATGAATCTTTGAAACAATATTTATCAATTCATTGTGGCACATTTCAAATTTAGAATTGGCTATGCCATTGTGATTGAAACCCCTCTTCTCTTCTGGAAGAATACCTTCTGTTCAAGCCTTTCACAGTCATTGACTCCAGTGCTTCTGTATTACTCCTTGAGAGGAAATCTTTGTATCGTATTATGCATACAGAATAGAAGAGATTTAGAATTTCCCATTTGTATTGAATTACGTTCTAGAAGAATGTCTCTGAAATTAATAAAAGCATCCAGTTATAATTCTGCCCCAATGAACAATTTTAGGCTACAAAAAACCTTCACAGAAAACATCATTTACATTGGTGGGAAGTGCCTGAGAATATTTACATTGGCTTCTGTGAGTAAATATTTCCTTTCAACTCTAAAGATGTCTTATATGAATGAAAGTAAATTTATTCTGCCCTACGTTATCTGTGCACAATTTTCCATTCTAAGTTCATTTCTGTGTATTGTTGTTGTTGTTATGTGCCTTCAAGTCGATTACGACTTATGGTGACCCTATGAATCAGTGACCTCCAAGAGCATCTGTCATGAACCACCCTGTTCAGATGTTGTAAGTTCTGTGTATTGGTGGTCTACATTTGATTATTCACTGGCATATCAGTCAAATCCATCTTTCCTTCCTTGCAGACAAAACACAGAAGGGCAGAGCAATCCAACTTGGATAGCTGGCGGGAGGGGGTAACGGCAGCAGAGGAGCTGGCAGAAAGCCCCAAGGCACCCACTTCTCGCTTGGGACCTACTGGCCCAACTGAATGCGGACCCTGTCAGGAACTGTCCATGGCAGCCCAAACGGAAGAACTAGCTCCCACAAATAGCCCTACTGGGGAGTAAGCAGTCCTTGAAGAGCACCAATGGAATTGTTTTCCTCCGCCAACCTTTTTGATTGCGGAATTCTCATGTGATTGGGACCCAGGGCAGTGCTCTGAGGGTGACTTGGATGCCGCATAAATCCCCCCCCCCACAGCTCCTCACCCGCCACGTCTCCAGAATGCTCCATTTTAGGAGATACCACCGGCTTCCGCTGGCTCTCTGTCTGCCAGGCTGGCTGTCACCAGTAGACTCCTGGCTGAGCTGGCAGGGTCTCGGCAGCGCTGCAACTGAGCCAAGAAGAGGGGTTTCTGCCAGTAGAGCCGGAAGCCTGCCAGTTCATGTGTGGTCCACCACATCAAACTGCCCCCATCCCAGCATAAACTCAAGTTGGATTGCTCCCTTAATATGCAATATTAAATGCATATTTCTCTGTAACATCTGAATCAGGAGAGGCCATGCAAGCCCTGGACCGCTGCTTGGACTCAGTGGTGGGCTGGATGAGGGCCAATAAACTGAGTCTGAATCATAGCAAGACAGAGATGTTGTGGGTTGGTGGTTCTCAAGTTCGGATAATTGGTCAGTTGTCTGCTTTGGATGGGATCGTGCTCCCTCTGAAAGAGCAGGTCTGTAGTCTAGGGGTGCTCCTTGATTCGTCCCTAGAGGCCCAGGTGACCTCAGTTGCTAAGAGTGCCTTTTACCAACTTCAGTTGGTAAGACAGCTGTGGCCGTTTCTGGACCACTGTTGTCCATGCACTGGTAACCTCCAGGCTGGATTACTTAATATGCTCTCTGTGGGGCTACCCTTGAGGTTGGTCTGAAAGCTGCAGCTAGTGCAAAATGAAGTGGCGAGACTGCTCACTGGGGCAGGGTATCACCAACTTGATACCTCGCTTCTGAAAGAATTGCACTGGCTACCTATTAGCTACCACGCTAAGTTCAAGCTTCTGGTTTTGGTGTACAAAGCCCTATACAGCTTGGGACCAGGATACCTGAAAGACCATCTTATCTCTTATATACCCAGTTGATCACTGTGCTCTACAGGTGAGGATCTCCTGCGGATTCCATCTTATCAGGTGGTCCGTTCCGCACAACATAGGAAACGGACCTTTAGTGTGGTGGCACCTACCCTGTGGAATTCCCTCCCCTCAAATATTAGACAGGCTCCATCTCTGTTATATTTTCGGTGCCTACTGAAGACTTTCCTCTTTCAACAAGCCTTTTAAGTTGAGACCTTATCCCAATCTGCATCTGTGTTGGAATGGCTTTTTAATATGTCTTTAAACCTTTTTTTAACAAATATGTTTTTAAAGCTTTTTTTAAAAAAACATTTTTTAATTTTTTTTATTTTAATGTATTTTAAAGTCTGTTTTTATGATGTTTTAAAGTGTTTTTAGTGCCTTTGCTGCCCTGGGCTCCTACTGGGAGGAAGGACGGGATATAAATAAAATAATAATTAAATAAATAATATTTAAACCTGCTTAGCAGCTGGAACTTTATCTTGTTGCTTTGTACTTGTGTATTTAACTTTAGATTATTTCTTATGCTGAGTCCTATTGTTCCTCTGAAGCAAAATAAAATCTCAGGATTGATTCCTTTAGATCTTTGGGGAAGGGCTCTTGCTCAGTGGTTTCATGTGCAAAAGGTCCCAGGTTCAATCTCTGGCATTACTAGGCAGGGCTGGAAAAGCCTCCTGTCTGAAATCCTGGAAATCTACTGTTAATC